>NC_141685.1:719594843-721994843 GCF_964263255.1 Lissotriton vulgaris
GCATACAACTGCACACGTATATTTCTGTGTTATGTCCTTTGCCACACGGAGGATACTGTATTACATCAACTCCCACTGCAAGAACGTGTCTGGGCACTCTTTTCCTCCTAAGGTGCTATACCCCATGCACTCCTACTGCATAGCAGTGAGTTCTCATTACTGCGCACCCAGACTGCTGCACCCTATCCACTCCCAGTGTCCAGAGGTAAGTGATCGTTCCTGCGTACCCAGACTTTTGCAACCTATCCACTGATTGTACATTCCTATGCACTCAAGTTGCTGCACACTATCCACTCTCCCCGCCCACAGGTGACTTCTTGTTGCTTTGAAAACAAGCTTCTCTGCTTACCTTGTGTCACTGGCGTGTTTCAGAGAGGGTCCATCTCGTGTCCAACCAACCTTCTTATGCGTTGTTATGATGGCCACACATCATCGCAGATTCCTCAAACATTGAGCTTTGGAGGTGTGGGGGGGAGGACACCAATTTGTGAAACACAACCTGTTCGATAAAAAAGAAGATAAGATTGTGCGTCATTTGTTCATCAAAAGACTGAGGAAGAGAGAGAGTGAGAGAGTGACTTTGAAAAGAATATTCGCCGGTCACCTTTCTGTTACCGGTGTGTCTTCCACCACGTGCCAAGCATAGTGCACCTTGAAGCTCCACATCTAAAAGATAGCAAAAGAAAAATGTTATCTATTTTATTAATTTATAAAGTTTTTTATAGTGCCAACATGACACACAAGGGTATCTAAGCGCTTTACAATATAACTTTATTGAACATTAGATGGTTGAAGTGGTGTACATACATTTGGTGCTTGACATAATACAAAAGGGGTAGGTTATAGTAAATACATAGATTAGGTGACTAGTGGTCAACAAAGAATGAACATCAACACTAATCCCATCAACATCATCTTAAACTAAGATGATGGCAATGGATTAGTGTTGATGTTCGAAGCAGTTTCCCCTGATGAAGGGCACTTGCGGCCTGAAATGCATTGGGTTTTTAAATAAACGCTGTTTTGGACGAACTCCTGCCCTTGTCGTGTCTGAGCAAGAGATCCGGATGGGCACAGCTTCAATATTAGAAATATGGAAATGGCAAAACATCCTGTGTGTGGACTAAAGCAAAAACTGAGCATAATGAAAGACACATAAATAGGATTACATGGTTTAAAACGTTGCTTTAAAATGAAGGAATTATATGAATTGGTTGCCAAAGTGGCGGGACATAAAAGGCTGTGCAGTCGGTTTGGGGCAAGATGTTGCCCCACTTACCCATTATGTCTATGAAGTCACACAACATGGCGAACATGGAAGGTACAGGGTATCACTGACCCTATATTCATCCATAGATGCACACATAAAAGATGGTGGACCTGCCGCATTTCTGCGAATATGAATGTTTGTTGTACATTCAGTGGAGTGTTGTAGCTGTAGTAATACGGACCTATGAAAACTTTAGGTTGCAGTTTTTGGTACATGAAGGGCAGGTAATATTTATACGTATGTGGTCATTCAGGTATACTGTCAAACTTGATGCTGGAAATCAGTTTTTGAGCCTCGGAGTCGCGTCCACATCCTGTTATTGTAGAGAAATCACCTAATCTACGTGTGCCTGAAAATGTACTGTTAATACAGTGCTTATGTAAATCACTGACATAGTTTTGGGTTGACATTGTGCTATATAAATATGCTACAAAAAAAACTCGAGCAACAGAACACACTTATTAATTTACTATGTACTTTGCTTGCAGTATTGTAATAATCCAGTTTCTATGTTCTTATTTGTAGAATGAGCAAAAAAAGTTATATAATCAAAGTTTTTGTTACTGCCAAAGGTATGATGGTTGCATATGCTGTTTACAGCACAATATAGTGTGATAGGGCCCAGGAGCAGCATTTTACAAACATAATAAATACACAGACACAGCTAGATAGTTGAAGTGGGTACGGGCACATGCCTTCGACTCCATTTTATTACGTGGCTGTTGGTAACAAGTACAATAGTAATCATGATATCATACACAGATATTTCATCATAAACGGTTTATGACTTCTGCTGTACAAAGGTAGGAGCACTACATGCAAAATAATATACAGAAGATTCTATCGTAAAGGGTTCATGAGTTGTGGTGCACTGAGGTAGGGGCGGTTTGTGTGGAGCCTGCGATGATGCATGGTCCAGGCGGGCCGCACTGGTAAGAATGTCTTTTGACTACTGAATTTTGCGTTAATAAGGCCACATGGTGATTATGGTGTACTGAGTTAGTGGTACGTCTGGTGCTCAGCGTGTGCTCACCCTGCGATGATGCATGGTCCGAACGGGCTGCACTCAAAGCATTGACTGTTGCATACTGGACTGCATCATCTGTAATCATGATTCAAATAAAAGACGAAACGTATGTGGAATACGTTGTCGAAATATGTAGATTTCAGGGACATTATATTTCAAATTGTGACCTGTGCTGTCCGCAGTGTACACTGCTATTCAGTGTTCCTTTGCACTTGTAAGGTGAATTTTATTATTCAACTGAACCTATAACTGATATAAAAGAAGTTCTTGAAGGAAGGATACTAAAGGGACATTGTGTAGGGTTGAGGGACGTTATAATTAGTTTTAACTCTGCCTGATTAGGGCCACGAGGCGATGACTTATGGTGCAATGAGTTAGTAGTGCCTTTGGCACTGAGTGTATACGTAACCTACTACAATGCGTGGTCCGGGGGGCTGTACTGGTAGCAATGTTTTTTGCCTAGTGAATTCTGCCTTAATAAGGCTACATGGCAATGATTTATGGTGCAGTGAGTTAGTAGTACCTTTGGCGCTTATCGTGTACATACCCTGTGATGATGCGTGGTCGGGGGGAGGCACAGTGATTGGAGTAATGTCTTTTGTCTTTTGAATTCTCCATCAATTCCAATTAACAGTGATAGTATGCCTCATTGCTGACATAAAACTTCACAAATGTTGATGTTAAATTGTTAGTGGTAAGTAGAACTATAGCCTGTTTTTTTTGGTAGCATTTTCAGATTTTGCTTGTTGATCAAAATATGGGGAAGTGGTGTTTTTTTATTTTTTTTGTAAGGGAACGCCTAGTTTGTATAATATTAACGTTAGTTGTGGTTCTGGTTTGTGGCAATTTTGTTGGAGGAAGGAATCAATTGAAGAGTGGTAAAATTTTCAGTTTTTCCTAGGTTGAGAATGAGTTGATAATTAAAAAAGATAAAAAAAACAGATATGCTTCATGAACATTATAATTAGGAATCATCATTTAAAAAACCTTTGAAATTCACTGAAAAAACCATAGGTTTCAGACATGTTATAGTTAGAAATTAACATTTAAAAAACCTTAGAAATTCACTGAAAAAACCATAGGTTTCAAGGGTGTTATAGTTAGCTGGATATTTCACTCATACAAAACCATTGAAATTCCTCTGTTATAGTTAGTTGTACTAACTGTAACTCTCGCTCTCACAATCCTCTGCTGATGATGTCACATATTACATAATTCATGACATGGTCAGTAACATCACTGATAACATCTCAAATGACATCACTGATGACATCACTGAAGGCATCACTGATGACAATATCCACATCCATTTAGTGCTCAGGGAAATCCTTTATAAAACTTTGCGACTTTACAGCACTGGGTGGTGGCTGTTCCGGTTTCCTTTTGATGTAAACTTTTTGAATGTGAATTAGAGTGACTTAATCCCTCTGAACTTGCGCAGCAGAAACCTCACTGCCCATTTGTAAAAATCGACATCATCCACGTGACAATCAGATACACCTCATCATACACTAGTATAACCTTTCATCACTCAATGTTAAATACAGAGTACCGGAGTGGCAAGAGCTTGGCGACGTAGGGGCAAGATGTCCGCTGGTGGACTGTAGTGGGTAGTCGCACCTCACTCCTTCTCCTCTCCACAATCACTTAATGGAGAAAAAATGAATTACTCCCTCGGTGATGAAAGCGGATTCCTGAGGACCTATAGACGGCAAACCCGGTGATCAGACCATTGTGCTTTGGCAGCAGGGTACTCGCAAGTTACTGAAAAAGATCTTTCTCCGAGCCCAGGAAAAGATAACGGCCCTCGTTGTATTTTTCATGAAAGGAACCGGCAGTATGCCGCCACGCACAACAAAGGCCAGTGAAACCAAAGCTAAAGATGCTAAAGAAGTGGGGATGCAGAAAGATGAGGCAGGCAAGGATAAAAAAATAATTGAGCCTATTCATCCGGCTCTGGCACCTTGAAGGGTAATATCGCTGGTACTACAAGGAAGACCATGGAAAAAAATTCTGGAGAAACGCAGATCGGTAACGAAGCGGGGCCAACCCCAGGCGCCCCTCGCGATAATGCTCCCCCTCGGCACACACAACTGAAGCCAAAAATAAAGGAAATAAAGGAAAACAATATGCGGCAAGCAACAATGATTGAAAGTTTTGCAAACAAACCTACAGTGATTGCAGAGGACGCTTTCGGTAACGTGAGCGGCGGAAAGGGCTCTGAGCTTCAGAACATCCTCGTGGACGCCGTCTCCGTGGTTACCAAGCAATCGGAGCAGTCGGAGCAGGCAGGAGCCTCGACGGCAGCGCAGATGCCGGTGCAGTGGGTTGAAAGCGGATAAGCGGAGCTGATCGACGATCCTGCTATACGAGGAACTGTGAGTAACAGTGGTGCCAGTGGCAGACTCCACGAGCAAAGCTAGAGCTATAACAGGTACAATAGGCGATGTACTAGGATCTGATGGGGCCGAGGGGGCAGAGTCTGAGCAAGGTGGTGATGGAGTACTGTGGCAAAATCTGGACAATCTAGGCATGGGGGGTCAGTAGCACTACGCTCCAGAGCGGAACAAGTCAGACTTTGCGAGCTAGGGGCTGGTGGCAGTACTGGTGGCGGTGCAGCCTCGCCGGACCGGTTCTATTCGGTCAATGAAGATTCAGACTCTGTGGGTTCTGATGAAGAGAGCTCAGGGGAAATTACTGACACAGGGAGTAGCTCCGCAGCCCATAAAAGCACGCAGAAAAGGAGACGCTTATCCAGAAGGAAACTTAATCCCTCAGGCAGCCCCGCGGACCCTTCTAAGAAGCTATTGTGGGATTATTCAGCCACCTCACAGACATATTATGAACAGGATGCTGCCCCCTGCCTGAATGGAGGCCAGGTCCCCTCCCAAATGTCACCCCAACCTGTATCAATGGACATGCAATTTATTACCCTCAAATCCATGCAAAGTGAGGCCAGGGTCGAGAGCCGGAGGGCAAGGCAAGGGGCAAGAAAGATACAGAATACCCTGAGAAAGATGAACAAACGATACAACAAGATCACGGAGAGGGTTACCCATGTTGAAGAAAGGACAGGGAAGCTTGAGGATGATTTCAACAGCCTCCAGACTTTTAAACAAGATCAACAGAAGATGGCTGGAGATGTACAATGGAAGCTGGAGGATTCTGAAAATCGTCAACGCCGTAACAACATCAGACGTTTGGGTGTGGCTGAGGGGTTGGAAGGGCAGGATGCCAGGCTATTTGTTGTGATATTACTAAAAGGGGCTTTTCCAGAGCTATCTTCTTGGCACTGGGAGGTAGAAATCCAGAGGGCGCACCAGTTCCCTTTTACAATCAAGAGAGGACAGCCCGGGGCTCAAGAGAGGAGACCTAGAGCCATTCTTATTTTTGTAGGCAATTTCCTGTTGAGACAACTAATCTTAGATAAAGCAAAGCCGGAGGCCAAGCGCTCTTTTAATAATGTCACGTTCTTCGCTAGGCCAGATTTGTGCCATGTCACTGTTGAGCGCAGGTGGCGATTGAGACAGCTTATCGCCCCTCTGCAGGCCTTGGGATCAGAGGCCTATTTGCTGTATCCAGCTAAATTGAAGGTGATCACCAAAGGGCAGGTGAAAATGTTTTTTTTCGGAAATTAAAGCACAGGAGTATATGGTAGAGGTATTGGGGTACAGGAAAGGGTGCAGAAGAGAATGATGCGAATGAGGTAAAAACCCTATGGCACCGGCTTAGTATAGGGGATCCATAGTTTGCAATCAGTATACCGTAGTAGGAGATTCACTTTGCTATATTGGTATTTAGTATGCTAGAGGGGAGGAGGAGGCGACTATTACTTTTCTAAAGCGACCACACATAGGTCATGTTTGACCAATTTGCCTGTAGGGGGGGAGGAGGCGCAGGTAGAAGGGGGGGGGATGGGGAACAGGGGGAGGGGGTGGGGAGGGTCAGGGGGAAGGGGCGAGGCAGGGCACGCACAGCACATGAAGCACTTGCAGCACAGCACGTTTTTTCTTTTTCTAAATGAGGATTTGGCCAAAACAGTAGAACAACCATTTGCCGTTTTTTAAATGTCTTGCCGGATTGCTTCTATTAATGTTTGTGGACTAAATGATACACAGAAAAGACTTCGGGTGTCTGCAATATTGAAAACAATGAAGCTGGATTTTGTTTGTTTACAAGAAACCCATGTCGAGGGGGGAAAAGGATTCTTGCTTGAACAACTGGGGTTTACTTTATTAGCTAATACTAAACAAGGCTCCAAAACAAGAGGGGTAGCTATACTTGGTAAAGGGAGGGATTGCTCAGTGATCAGAAGGGCGGAAGATGCATGGGGCAGGTGGGTAATAGCTGAGGTAATATACAGGGGAGAGAAATTCATGTTGGTCTCGATTTATGGCTCCACAGAGGATGACCCTGACATATTGGAGTATTCAGAAACTGAATTAGCTAACTGGCCTGAACCGATTGTATGCTGCGGGAACTTTAACATCAGTAGCCCCTCAGACTCTGAGGTTCAATCAGGGAGGGGATACACTGGCAGAAGAGGAAAACACTGCAGGCATTAACAGCTATGGCAGATCATAACGTATTGATCGATGTATGGGCCAAACTCAATCCACAGATGGATGGTACCTCTTTTTTTCAGCCCCTCATAGAATTATTGTGAGATTAGATTACTTTTTAGTATCAAATTCCCTAATATCCAGATCTAAAATAGAGAAACTGCCCGAATTATTTCGGATCACAACCCCTTGATTCTTTCTATTATCTTAATGGGCACAGCCGTTATACAAAATATCTGGACATTTGAGAGAGCCCTCCTAAAAGACAGTGGGTATATCAACCATATGAACAATTGGATTAAGGATTTTGGGAGGAATAATAGGGGGAGTACAGCATCGGGTAATGCCTGGGATGCGTTTAAGGCTGGAGTGGAGACGCTTAGCTACTCAATACACAAGCAGAATTCTGAGAGACGTAGAGTGGAGGACCGAGTAAGGGCTTTAACTAAAGCAGAGGAATACCTCAACCTATTAATTCAACGGGGTAGGCCGGTCGAGCAGCATTTATTAAAAATGATTACGTTAAAAGCTGATGCAATAGAGGATATTGCTAGCAAGACTGCAGCAACATTTTTAGCTAAGAAGGAACAGTCCTTTGAATTAAGCGAGAGGGTTGGAAATATCTTGGCAATTCGCACCAGGCAGCAAGCGTCGGCAGGAGAAATAAAGGGTATTTTGGACGGTCAGGGGATGCTGATATCTGATTCACAGGGCGTCCAAGAGGTGTTCAGAAAATTCTATGCTGATCTTTATGGTATGAAGGTGGTCGGAGTCTATTGCTTTCATAGGCATCAAATGTCGACAAATATCACAAATCAAGATTATGTAACTTAGATCATAAGCAGTCCATAGGTGCAGTGCATATTTTATTGAAGCACATCATAAGTAAGATACTTGGTATCAGTCATTGAGTATCAGAATTAAAGAAATCAAAACTTAGAGCATATCAATTACTTCATTTGATCAAGGATGAATTAGAAAAAACAAATTGAAAAAAACACAAGTGTGCTCATCGTATCAAGAGCCAATTACATTCTGGTGTATCAACGCGCTCTTTAGTGAACAGGAAAAGGAGGTAGTTAGAGGGGATGGGTGTGATGGGATAAAAGTGGGGACCGGGTAAAGGTGTTGTGACCATGAAACAATCACATTAAAATTCAATGCAGCCTTTACAGTCTGGTTTAGATCAGTAGTTCCATACTACTCTTAAGCATAGGATCTGTATTAATCCATTGGTTCCTCCTATGCTCAGAGAAATGCCAAGGGCTAGTTGTCTACGTTTCGACCCCTGGTTATAAGGGTTGTTGGGAACCTCATGATGGGGTCTTCTTCAGGACAAGAAGGAGCAGAAGCGCCTATAAATAATACAATTACAATGAATGTATCTACCCACTGAAGAGGAACAGTCGTGCACTAGGACTGGAATGAGAATAAAGTACATAATTTACGTGGGGCCAGTTCAATGGCCGTTAAGATAGGACCTTCCTGGGTTCCTACGTTGTGGGATATAGCCTGCAATTATTTAAAAGGGTCAAGGTTACAATAGGATGTGCAAGGGGGTTCCTTGACTCCCTAATAAGCGATGAGAATACCATGGGGGCACTTACTGGGACGTAGTTGCTTTCCAGATAATTAATCTGTGCATTTCAAAGTCGTCGTCTGTCCACCGCTGGTCTTGGGGGTGCCTGGAAAGACTCACTGACCCGATGGTTCTAGAGAATGGAGCAATGGTATGGGTCAGTCAATTGTATTGGTTAAAAATTGCAAAAGAATGGTCCTGCCCGCATTGTGCTTGGGACGAGGACCACACCAGTACATAATATGGACAGTGAGAGGCCAAATATCGAAGTAAAAACGGGCATGGTCTGGAGCCCAATCATGTGTGTTTAGTCTAGAAGCGCATGAGAGCTGAGAGTTAGAAGGCGAGTGACTCAGACAAAATCCGGTTTCTCGGTCAGTGCAGCTCGCGCTAATAATTTATGGCAGATACAGTTTTGGAAAATCGCGCTAATAATTTAGGCAGATATAGTTTTTGAACCACAGGGCATTAGAAGCTGGCTGTTGCCGTTGGGAGCAGACTCGCTACGTGAATCGTATCGCGCCTGACAATGGGAAAACTTTAAATGTTAAAGTTAATAATCCCAGCGACTATTGGAGTGCAATGGGGCGGCTTGGAGTTAAATCGGAAGGAAAAGGGATTCGTGTTTTACCTAATCTCATCCAAGAGGTGCGCGAATGCATCTCACTCTACTGGCAGCCGATGGGTGTCTAACTGCCTCGAGGTGCAGACGCTGAATACTACTCGGAGGCTTGTCGCTAGACAGCCAATCACCAGAGAGTATTCGACTTGGTCTTAGGGAGTGAGGCAAAAGGTCCCGCGTACTGGGTGTTGGGCCTTAGGGAGCCTGTAAAACGATCTCATTATGTTCAATTTGTAACGTCCAAGCCCAATTATCAGAGAAGAAACCGCATTGCGTTCAGAGAAAGTAATGGGAGAGAGAGGGTCGTCTCTCTGCATCTCGATGACAAAGTGTACAGTTTCAATGTTTCAGAATCAAGGTGTAGGAATGTCCACTGCACAAAAATGTATATATCCATAGGATCACAAAAAAGTAATAGTAGATTTTAACTGTAGACATATCGATTGCATTTGGAGAGTGATTATTGCGCACAAAGGCATACATATACACAGGAGCACATGGCAAATATGCATTAGTATTCTGTTCAGATAAAAGTAATAGTAGATTTTAACTGTATACATATCGATTGCATTTGGAGAGTGATTATTGCGCACAAAGGCATACATATACACAGGAGCACATGGCAAATATGCATTAGTATTCTGTTCAGTAGACGTTTTGTCGGTGTATACCAATGGATCAACACCTGTTGTGTGGAAGTTAACATTCAGGGTCAATCAGGGTCAATCAAGGCCATCTGGGCAAATGTGGTCTCCAGTTCATTTAAACCATTCTGGACAGAGTCAAAAGACTGCATCCATTTGCGTTCTCTTAAATTCAGAACAGAATTCAGGTTCCCCCCTCGTGGGCCTAGTGTAATTTTCTCAATAACTACCCACTTCAAAGATTCTGGTGTGTGAGTGTCCGCTACAAAATGTTCTACCAAAGGGGCCCCGGGTGTTTGGCATCTTATTCTACTGCAATGTTGCAGCACATGGTTCTTGATTTTTTGCTTAGTTTGGCCTATGTAGATGAACCCACAAGGACAGAAAATTGCATAAATGACTCCATGGCTGTTACAGTTCGTAAATGATTTTAGGGTAATGGTCAGGTTGTTATGCGTGATTGTCTTGGTTTCTAAACATAATGCACAAGCTTTGCAGTTGCTGCATTTGTAGTCGCCGAGTGTGATGGTCAAGTTCCACATTGTTTGTATGGTGGGAGCCGGTGGGCTATCCAGCATGGAGCAGACTACGTAATCTCTGACACTCTTCGCTTTTTGAAAGCGTGCATTGGCAAATTGGGCATTTCAATTGCATCTGATACAACATTCCAATGTTTATTAACAATCTTGCGTATCTCATTGCTCTTACTGCAATAAGTGGTGACACAGATCAATCTGTCATCCGAGGACTGTTGATTCTTTGGTACAAGCAAGGTTTCTCTATTACTGAACCACGCCCTCTTGCGTGCCCTCTTTACGAGCCTTTTGGGGTAGCCTCTTTCCAGCAGTCATGAGATGAGTTCATCTGATTCCGAAAAGTAATCTTCCTTCAAGGTGCAGTTCCTCCGAATCCTGATGAACTGGCCAAAGGGTAAATTGTCCCGTAAGGCCCGGGTGTGGTGACTTGAGTACTTGAGCAGTGTATTTCTTTCGGTCGGTTTTCTATACAGAGTGGTGTAAAGGATCCCCTCACTTTCTTTGATGCTGATGTCCAAAAAGTCAATCGACTCGTTACTGCAATTACTTGTAAACTTGATGTCATGTGATTCGGTGTTGAGCCATTGAGTGAATGCTTCAAGTTCTTGTTGTTGTCCTGTCCATATGATGAAAATATCATCTATGTAACTGCGGTATTCAGAAATTTTGTTGAGGTAGGGATTATGGGGGGAGAGAATGCAATGTTGTTCGTACTCATTCATGTATAGAATTGCCAGGTCCGGGGCAAAAGCTGCCCCCATAGCTACTCCTTTACTTTGCATGAAAAAGTTATTCTGAAATATAAAAAGTTTTTCGACATCGCAATCTCTAGTAGATCAATTAAGAACTCCGTAGGGACTTCTGCGGGTTGTGGTCGTGATGCCAAGACTCTTCGTATTGTTGCCAGTGCTGGTTCTTGAGGAATGCTTGTGTAAAGGGACACAATGTCCATTGTAACCAGTAATTGGTTGTTTTTGTCAAAAGGTCGTTGGTCTACCAGATTAATCATCTGCATGGTGTCTCTCAGATAGGTGGGAGTCGCTTCTGCCAGCGGTTTCAAGAAGACATCAATGTACTTGCAGAGGGGCTCCAAAAGGGACCCACACCCCGATATAATCGGTCGTCCCGGAGGTTTTGTGGGGTTCTTACGGACCTCGGGTGGACAGACGACGACTTTGAAATACACAGATTAATTATCTGGAAAGCAACTACGTCCCAGTAAGTGCCCCCATGGTATTCTCATCGCTCATTAGGGAGTCAAGGAACCCCCTTGCACATCCTATTGTAACCTTGATCCTTTTAAATAATTGCAGGCTATATCCCACAACGTAGGAACCCAGGAAGGTCCTATCTTAACGCCATTGAACTGGCCCCACGTAAAGTATGTACTTTATTCTCATTCCAGTCCTAGTGCACGACTGTTCCTCTTCAGTGGGTAGATACATTCATTGTAATTGTATTATTTATAGGCGCTCCTGCTCCTTCTTGTCCTGAAGAAGACCCCATCATGAGGTTCCCAACAACCCTTATAACCAGGGGTCGAAACGTAGACAACTAGCCCACGGCATTTCTCTGAGCATAGGAGGAACCAATGGATTAATACAGATCCTATGCTTAAGAGTAGTATGGAACTACTGATCTAAACCAGACTGTAAAGGCTGCATTGAATTTTAATGTGATTGTTTCATGGTCACAACACCTTTACCCGGTCCCCACTTTTATCCCATCTCACCCATCCCCTCTAACTACCTCCTTTTCCTGTTCACTAAAGAGCGCGTTGATACACCAGAATGTAATTGGCTCTTGATACGATGAGCACACTTTTGTTTTTTTCAATTTGTTTTTTCTAATTCATCCTTGATCAAATGAAGTAATTGATATGCTCTAAGTTGTGATTTCTTTAATTCTGATACTCAATGACTGATACCAAGTATCTTACTTATGATGTGCTTCAATAAAATATGCACTGCACCTATGGACTGCTTATGATCTAAGTTACATAATCTTGATTTGTGATATTTGTCGACATTTGATGCCTATGAAAGCAATAGACTCCGACCGCCTTCATATGTACCTGATTGACTGACCCAGGTCAGAGAGTTCTTAGGGTTTACCCCGTTATAACTCATTACTCTATGTGCAAGAGCTGTCTTGCGAGGGTTTTTTCACTAATAGATTTACACTTACGCTTTAGGACCATATTGAGGGCATTATCATGTTTGAATCTGAAACCCTCTCTTACACTGAGGATCACATAAGAGAGCTCATTGAGGGCGAGACAGGGACAGCTTTCCTCTCAACAAACATCACCACTGTTGATTTTTCGCTTAATGAAAAGATCAACAAATTAGAGCGACTGGAAAAGAAACTAGTACGCACCAAACTACATGGCCATCTCCTAACTGGGTACCTCAAGGCTAACGTCATACCAACAGGGCTACAGGTCCGCAACGGCCCAGCCATATTTGTGGACAATCCTAAATTCAAGGAGGGCTTCCGTTTTGTGGCAAATAACTGTTCCCGCCACTGGATGGTCCTTGGGGTGGAGACCGCACGGGACCAGGTGGAACAGTTAACCAAGGAGATAGAGGATTTGAAGGCGGAAATTACCAGCCATTCGGCCTTCGCAAGTGCAAAAGACACCTTTGAACGTCTTAATAAAACATTGAAAGACTTTGACGTTGAAACACAAAACAAAAAATTGGAGAAATTGGCGAAAGATATCCAATATTATAACAAGAAAAAGACCTACCCATACTTGGCGGAGGACTACTTCAAACAAGTTAACCAGGGTCGGTTCTTCTATAGAGGCAGAGGCGGTTATAGGGGTGGTCAACGAGGTGGAAGAAGATACACGAACATCTCGGACTCTTCATACAGTGGGAGTAGTGACAACGAGACAGCCGGACCCAGTGGCAACTACCATAATCAAGATCAATGGTACCAACCCCCACAAGATCCTCCGAACAGACAACAACAGCCTTTTTTAGAGGACAGTACGTGGAGACAACCCCGGGGGAGAGGTGAAGGATGGAACAAACGACTGACCAGAGGTCACAACCCTCAGAATTGGGATGACACGAGGCAGCAAGGCTACAACAACAAGCAAGTGAGATTCCAGCAGGACAACCACGGAGAAATCAGCACCCGGAGGTGTAGTGTAGTTCCTAGTTTCCCACTAGGCCCTGCGCATTGGAATAACATAAACAGTAGTATCGACGTGGAACTGCGGATATTCCAGGCCTCCACTGACTATGCTAAACTTAATTGGGTTGTGTTACCAACTAGCTCAGAGGTCACTGGAAACTTTCTTCTCTGCATAGGAAGTGATCAGCTTCCTTGGCACAGACAAGAAGGGATTCAGCTTTCCAACAACCGTGCAACATGACAACTTTGCTCCTCAGATCAAGAGTCAATCTCTAGGGTCGTGTGAAACAATAGACATATATTTCACTCAGTCAGTCTAGTGCAGTTTACTTTCACGAGATGTAGAGAATAGAGAGACGGGCGTTTGTCAATAAAGGGTTAACATTTATTGAACAGTCTTTCTTCTCGTACAAGAGAAATGTATTGCCACAATTGCAAGAATTGTTGCTATAAAAAGTACGTACAGTAAGATAAGTATTGCGAAATAGAACTGTAAAAGCATTGATATGGTTTCTTAGCCATACAATGGTTTAAAAGTAATAAAACATATATACAGTCATATATACATTAGGCTAACATACTCAACTGGTGCTTCTAACTAAGCCTACCCCAGTGTGCCTGACCTAAGCCTAACACTTGGAAGGGGAGTAAGTAAGTAGCTTTAAGTTAAGTTGGTTTTGCCAAGGTTTGTTTCAAGAATTCTCGTCTAAGGGTTTAGTCAACACCATACCTCTGAATAGAATGATGGAGGATTGGTATCTCCTTCAGGGGTCTCTCTCGATATCCCAGTCACCTGCGAGGGTAGACCGGAAACGCCGGAGCTGGATTTCTCTGCACGAGAAAGGCAGCGGGTCTCTTCAGCGCGTCGAGGAAGGAGGGGGGACAGCGTCCGCGGGCAGCTGGAATCTGCTGGATGTCTTCGCAGAGGACGGCTGTTCAGCTCCTTAAGCGTACTGCACCATAGTTCGCGCTTTAGCAGCGATAATGGTATCAGCAGCTTCACCACCACAGGGACAGCAGGCTGCAGCGACAGAGTGCTAGATTTACCAACACGGGGTCTTGCAGGCAGCTGGCATCAGCAACAGTAGCTCGCATTGCTTAAGGCAACGTTGGTAATATTTATACCTGACAGGTGCCGGGTTTGACGCAAGTTTGCTGGACATAAGACGTCAATTAAAGATGTCACTAGGAAGTGATAGTTATCAGTTGCTCATTAGAGTTCCATTACTAATCAAAACACAGCAAGCGGGGATTTCCAGGTTTGCTGAGTTTTTATCTTGTTGAAGAACTCGGAGTGTTAATCTAGGAATATCAGATAGTGACTTCTGCTCTGTCATTGCACTAATTGGTCGCAAAGGAAGTGGCAGAGAGCTATGCTGGAATGTGACTCTGTTCGTGTGAGGCCAGAGATGACTTTTCTGAAAATCGCACTTGAACGGTTATGCCAATATAGGGAATAAATGGATTTATAACCGAATAGGGGCATAAGGTCTCAGTATCGATCAGGAACCTAGATAAACACGCAACACCCACTCCACGATTTCATGTCCATCAAATTACTAAAACTAAAGCAATTAGATGCATGTGTAACATTGCCCACCCCAAAATACATAAATGCATTCGAAATAGGCGTACTTGAAATACATGAAATTTAGGTACTGTACGTTTTTTGAAGCATAGAAATCATTCAAAAAATTATTGCATATGAAATCATTGAACGATTATGCATAAAGAATTACTCATGAAGTATCTCTGACAGAAGAAGGGCGAGATAAATCATCACATAAAAATGCATTGTAATAACATGGCTAGAGGCTGGTGTAATATTGTTATGTCTCTAGATGTGTTTTAGAAATAGAAGTGTGAAGCTTCTGTTCTCTAAGAATAGTTTTTACGTTAAGCAAAGAATTGTTTGTGCCAAAAAGGTCAATATTAGAAAAATCGTCCAATTCAAAGAAAATAGTTTCCAAAGCTCTTGCCAGTTTTTTGTTGATCAAAACTGAAGGCCGAATTCAGAGTTCATGGGAACGCTGTGTGTCGGAAAAGCTTCTAAAAGTTATTGTTTCTGTACGGGTGAGAACATCGTATCAGACAGGCTCTCAAAGAATTGGTCTACAAATTCAGGTGATAGTTCAACCAAATTAGATAGCGCTGTAACTTGGCAGGTGTGAGAATGATTGCTGTCATCATAGTCGGGACCAGCAATGCTCACAGAACGTTGTACCTGGATGATGTTGCTTTTGTCACTCGCTCCACTGTTACCACTTTGTTGTAGCACAGGAGTCTCCATGAATGCCGTCATCAGGATTGGTAGCCGCTGGGGACAACACAATGCGTGAGCCGTTATTGGACTGAGCAAAGTATCGACGTCCATTGGTACTGCTGATGGAAGTGAAATACAGATGTCCAACACGCATTCATCGCCGCAAAGCATACACCGTAGCACAGGTAAAATGCAATTTTGCCATATCGGTCTGAATGAAAGGAACCAGATCATGTTTAGATCTCTCAGCCTGGCCAATCCAAGGACGTTAGTTATCCTGTCCCGGTAGCGCATTGCTAGGATTGTCTCTTCCATTCCCATGGGAGCTATGTCTGAGCGGAGGCTTGCCATAACGAAGCAGGAGGGTCAAAAATAGAATCCCTGCGACGAGTCCCAAAAATAATGGTATGCCGCCAAAAATGGAGTGCACAAAATTAGGAAAGATTCCCAAAATTGCCTGGAAGGGTGTTAGCAGTCCCGTAAAGACTGTCTTAAATATGCCTGGGATGCTTGTTGCACTAGACATGTTAAGGAGTTGGCTCAACATTTCTACGAAATGCACGGGGCAATTTGTTGATAAAAGGTCATGAACTTCAGTAGCTGTCCTTGCAACTAGAAGATCATACGTCTCTTTAGATGACGTTATAGGCACTGTTGTCTGTAAAAGTACAGATTTCATTTTGCTTAATGTATCAATTCGTATAGAATAGAGATTCAGATGAGGCCAGATGGGAGTCACTATGTCTGCAGGCCCACTCGGAAACAATGCTTGCATACAGCATTTGACCATGGATGTTACTTCTACTAGATAACTTTTCCCTGGCACGAGGCCACAACATCTGTGATCCGTTCTAAGAATGTAACTCCCGTTTGCGAGTTGCATAAAGAAGGGCTCTATCTGAGTTGCAGGTGTGACTAGCTGGTGGCATTAAAGGTTGTTTGAATTTCCATCACATGCGCCGTGTAAATTAATACCCTGACACAAAAGTATACCGCTTAGTGAATGTTTACAATTTTCACCACTAAGAAATACATTTTTGTCGCTGTCACTATAGCAAGAATGAGTGTATGGTAATTTCCATTCAGATTTTACATATCCTTTACCCAATTGTTCATACTGGCCAGCAGGTATGTACTCAAGGCACTTATTAAATCGGAAAGTTGTTATCGGAATTGTGATAATTCCGTGTATTATCCATTCAATGACAGGACTCTCTGACATTGTCAATGGTAATCTCTCAAGTTTTTCGATGCTCAGGATTGTATAGTCTGCTCCTTTCTGTGCCAAACTGATCTGTTTATCAGTAAGGTTAAAACTGGAAAATAATGACGTTGTGTTGATTAAACGCCAAGGCACATAGCCTGAACGAAGATTTTGCAGCGTCCAGCCTAATTCTATAATAGAGCGTAATTGAGACTGGCCATGTTGTAACATTAGCAAATCTCTGTCTATTACATCAAAGGCAGAGGATACAATATTGTCCAACGAATATATTCTGGAAGACAGAGTCATTAACCCATTGTCTACCACAGAAAGTGATTTTTCCAAATTAATACGATCAATTTCTCGTATTTTTTCAGCAGTTTCAATTTGCTTTACTTTCCAAGCCTCGTTGTAAGCAGCATAGATACTGGTCGCTATGAAACGCTTTTGACGCTGTTTGCGTGGTCCAAGAATGAAATCTCGCAAATCAGCACCATCTTTTAGTAAAGACAAGTGTTGCTTAATTTCAGCCAGTGTGGACGAGGTTAGCCATTCAAGGCAGAGTTTCCCTACACTGTATGTTGTTATAATCCCTGGATGTTGTCTCTGGGAATATCTCGAGTCTAATCTGGTCATTTTTAACCCCTGTGTTTTATTCAGGAATCTATTTTGACAGCTATTTGTGTCTGTAGGCCAGATTAACCACTTCTTCCAATCAGGATGTGTTCTGTTGAAATGTAAAATTTGTGACACGTCTAACTCAATATCTGCGGTTGCATTTTCAGGTATTGGCTTTGGTATAGACGGTGTTTTAAGGTCTTTGATCTTAGCTAGGCCAAGACAAGATGTTTGGTGTATTGTGTCATTTAAAAATAACATTTGTTCTGGTATCATGCAGGTTCTAAATAGTGCTTCAATGCCTTGCACCTGCCAATCTTTTGTACCCCAAATTGTTTTTGTTTCAATATTATTTTTCCAATAATCAAAACCAAATGTCATCATTTTGTCATAAACTGCTTCTGAATATATCAATTTAGAATTTGTCAGCATTGTTTTCATACCTGTTTTATCTAACAGTTTGTAATAAAATGTTTCTGCATCACTGGTGTTAAACCCTGAGAAGTATTTGAATTTCTCAAAAAATGCTTTAGATCTGCTTTTTGGTGGTGTAGAACAATGTTCCCATTGATTATACATAAAAACATTTCTAGGCTGTGCAGATTTATGCAAGTAATGATCCCCATAGTGGGTGTAACAGAATAACTGCTCATAACTAGATGAACCTTGTAAATAATCATGATCTGTGAATCTAGCTGACATTACTAAATCAGACATCATGTCATTAATACTGTTAAAGTCCCAATCATCAGAGAATGTACTAGGTGTCACAAAGTCACTTAAGGAAACCTTTAGTTGATGAGGATACTTCAGGATTTCGACCGGACCATATATCTCATAGTCTGTTTTCTCCCATACTACCCCACCAGGTATTGGAATTGCTGTGACATTTACTGTTGACAGTTCTCTTTTCTTCACGTGGGATGATCTGTGTGGTTTCAGGACTAGGTTGATGTTCTGACTTGCTGTGTCCATTGTATTGTAATAAACTTTCCTAAAATTAAAACTAAAATTAGGCATAGTAGGAGTATGAATACCCCTGAAATAATCCAATGCTCAATCAACGGTGAATCCAGATATAGTTCTTTGATTTGTTGAAGGAGTCCTGTTGTATTTTCTTTAGAATACTTTTGAGTTTCTGGCATCACTTCGGGGTCGTTTAAATCTTCAGAGAAGTTGTCGAAGTTGATGAAATAACCAGAGGCAGTTCTGTCAATTGATGGGATTGTTCTTTCAATCTGTCTCTCGGTAGCACTTTCTGATGCCACATCATTGTAGACTGGTGTTCTTTCTTGACGAACTGTTTCAATCTGTGTTTCCAGAGGCACGAGTTCCATGGCATTATTGCATAGTCCTTCATTGTGCACTGCAGGCTGATCGAATGTGATTAGTCTTTCAGTTTGAACCTCTTGGATTGTTGCAAGTTTGGGTATTCTGTTGTTTCTTGGGAGTCCACTGGGCCTACTGTTGATTATAGGCCACATGCTTGTGGTTTTACCAGATCGATGGACACGACTCTGTTCTCCTTTTTACCAGCAAGGGGCGGTAGCACAACTGATCTTGTTCCGGTGACTGCTAAGACAGGTACTGCTTTTCTGTAAGAAGGCCCAAATTCCTTCTTAACCGCGATCTTTTCTCTGACTAGATCCCCAATCTTTGGAATCCAGACAGGCCTTGCTGGGGCTGTTGCGGGTGGTGCCTCGTCAGTGGTACTTGGCTGTTGCTTTAACTTTATGTTGCTTAATGATTTTCTTGTTTCATTCAGTTCCTGTAAAACAGCCAAACGATCTTTGATGTCAAAGTCTGTTGTTTTTTCTTGTACCACTGACATCTGACTATCGAGGTCCTGAACTCGCATTCTAATTCCAAACAATAGTTCGTATGGGCTGAAACCTTTTAGAGAATTTCTTGGCATGTTGTTAAGACTAGTCTGGACACTTATTAAATGTTTGACCCACCCAGCGCCTGAACCTAATACCTTCGCTGTTATAGATTGCTTTATGTCACGGTTTTTTCTTTCTACCACACTGTTCCCTTCGGGGTGCGACGGACAAGAATACCGCAACCCAATTCCCATGCTAGCCATGGCCTTCTTATAGGCTCGAGAGCTGAAAGCAGGACCCTGGTCAGAATGGAACGTGGTAATTGCGTATGTGCCGATAAAGACTCGCAAATCTTTTATAACCGTTCTAGCGTCAGCCGAGCGCTGGGGCCACATCCATATGAACCTTGTACAGGAATCCACTGCTACCATGATATATCTATAGTTGCCGTCCCTTTGTAGGGGACCACAGTGGTCCAGGTAAACGCATGCAAATGGTTTATCCGAGATGAGAAGGGGTGTCTGCGCTGGTCGTTTTACTGTTGATACTTTTATCCTTTGGCATATGTCGCATTCTAATACATACTTTTTAGTTTGTATTCTCAAGCGAGGCCACCAATATCTCTTTTTTAATAGTGATATTGTTGCGGAAACGCCAGCGTGTGCAGAAGCAAGCCCTTCGTGTGCCGCTTTGATTAGTCCTAGTCTGTGTTCCCTGTTTGGAATTACTCTATCCCCCACTCCAGGGATTCGAGCAAAAGGAACATTATTTGTATCCGTTAAGTACAAGTACTTTTCAGGAAAGCCTTTTGGGAGTGTTTTCTTATCATTTTTTACTGACGCACTGACAGCTTGTAGAATATCGCTGTCTATTTTTGTTTGTGACCGAGTTATCGCAGCTACGGAAGCCGTTTGCACAGCTGCCTTCGCGGCTTCATCAGCCAATGAATTCCCTGCAACGTGAACGCCATCACGTTGATGACTCAGTGTATGTATCACGTGAGTCTTTTGTAGTTCTTTCTGTAAAAGAACTACCTGTTCCCAAAGCATTTTATGCTTTATTGTGCCACCTTTTGCATCTTTGAAACCATTTTCCACCCAATTCTGCAAGTATTCATTATAAGATTGTACGCAATAAAAAGAATCGCACACTTTTAGTGTGGGGAATTCGCGATCGGTATTTTCTAGTGCCATCTTAAATGCTACTAATTCAGCTCGTTGAGCCGAGCAATCTCCTAGAGATTGTGTTTTGGTGACCAGTGGTCTGAATTTTCCTTTGTGCCAGCGACCTTTAACAATCGCGCACGCAGCACTGTAAGCTTGCTTACCCCCAACTGCGGGTTGTGCTGATCCGTCAGTATATATAATACTTCCGTATTCTTCGAGAGGCAGGATTTCAATTGGCAGAGGACATTCATATTCATATTGTAAAAATTCCTGTGTTTTTAAGTTAGGATCAAATTCGTAAACTACGTCTGTTGCAGCAAGAGAATTAACCCACTGAATCCATCTCGGATGCAAAGCTTTAGCATTAGGAATGCTTGCTTTAGTTACCGCTTCTAAAGCCGGTATGGGTGTTACGATTATTATTCGTTTACCTTGTGCTAGGGGCCTTTCTTTCGCTACAGCAGTCTGAACCGCAGTTAGAATTTTTTCCGTTGAACTGAATTTTATTTCAGCCTTAGTGTACAAATGTGATTTGTAAGCTATTGGTACCTTTTCTCCCTCATTAGAGGTTAGGTATGTGAATCCGCATCTTCCTGGGATGACTCGGATTACAAGATCACGTGTGTTGTCACGTGTATCTAATTTTGTTTTTGCTAACATGTCTGTTTGCAGTGATCTCAAAATTTCTGTGTGTTTTTGAGTCCAATTGATTTGTTTAAAATCAGGTTTAATTAGTTCGTAGAGAGGTTTAACCCTCTCTGCGTAATTTATAATGTAAGTTCTTCCGAAATTCAGAAAACCTAGTATGGATTGTAAATTCTTCAGCGTTTTTGGAGCTTGGAGTACAGCGCACTTCTCTAAGAAGTTGTCCGCTAGGCTTTTCCCTTCACTTGATAATTCGTACCCTAAAAATAGTACTGTCAGATGGGCAATTCGAGACTTTTTAAAGTTGAATTTGTAACCCTCTGCTGCGAACCCAAGTATAATGGTGTTCACTCTTTTCAAGTGAGTATCCAAGTCGTCGTCTGTGAGATAAATATCATCTACGTAAGATAATGCTTCATCATCATAGATTTGTAGTAACTCTGTTACCCTAGCTGAGAATAGTCCTGGGCTGTTCTTGAACCCTTGTGGGAGTCAACAGAATTTTTTCTGCGACCCAAATGCGGAGAAAGCGGTCAAATATCTGCTTTCTGGTGCAATGTTTTGACAAAAGAAACCATTAGAAATGTCTAATGTCGTTTTATATTTTTTCCTAACTATGTTATTCATTAGGGCTGCACTATGCGAGTTTTGTACTGCAAAAGTTTTGCAACATGTATTAAGGTGTCTGTAGTCCAAAACTAGACGATATGAATTGTCTGGCTTGGAGACAGGAAACAAAGGATTGTTCATTTGAGAGGTGCATGTTTCAATCACCCCCTGGTAATCAAGTTGATCTAAGATCTCCCTGACTTGTTTTTTAGCTTCTTGCTTTATGGGATACTGCCGTTGGGCAGTTGGTTCACTTTTTAGTTGGATTTTGTGAGGAGGTGAATCCTCATCCCATCCTACATGATTTTTATATAATGCAGGTGCCTGGGCTACTGCCCATTTCCTTGCATATGTATATTTTTTGTGAATCGGTATGTGATTCGAGAAGGCAGGCATAATCACTTCTTCGCCACGAGGGCACTCCCTGACAAACTCCGGGGGCCAATCCTTTTCAGCTAACAGAATATCATAGCCTTTTGAGAGCTTATCCCAAAATAGACCCTTAATTTTCCTAGTCTTATCACCCTCTATACGCAATGTTATTTCGTATATTTTATGGGGCTCGCTAAGTCTGGCGTCGGCAGTTTCAACTTGAATGAATTCATTCGTGTCCACTGTCTCCAGATGACTCATCAAGATCTTGCGCGCTATACTGATTTCTGCTGCACTGTCCAACATTGTCAATGCCCACTCCCCGTTTTTCAACTGTGTCCTCAGTATTCTCGGCATGGTTGATTACTCTAATACTGGCTACCTTCTTTTTCTGAAATTGAGATTTCTTATTTTGAGCAGGTTCCTTGTCTTTGGACTTGGTGTGCTCTCCTGGGTCTGACCGTCCTCTTCTTTCCGAATTCTGTGGAAGAGATCGAGAGGGACGTGTATCAATACTTTGATATCTATCAGGTTTCTTTAGATTATCCCTATTTCTAAGGTTATATCTTTTCTCAGAGGGCTCCTCTGGGGAGACTAGCGTTCTCGAGTCGGAGTTCTTTCCCTCCGTCGAGGAGACCTTCCTCTGGACTGGAAAACTTTTTCCTTGGGAGTGGATTGTTTATTTCCATCCCAGCTCTTTTTAGGAGTGTTTGAATTATTTTTAATAAATAATTTTTCAGGATTTTCGAGCAGTTGGGGCTTTACCGGTTTCCCACCCAAGCTGTCTCTACCTAATTCTTCATAGCATTTTTCTATGATTTTTGCAAGCTCAACAGGATCTTTTATATCTGTTTCCTTCAACTTCTGGCGGATCGCCACAGATGCTGCTTCTCCTCTAATGTTGGCTAATAATATAGCCGAGACCTGCTTGAAGTCTTTCAGTAATTTCATACCTAGATTTAAAGCGGGCTCTGGACCGAATTCATTTTGAATCTGTTTTAGCACTTCTGGTATTACCGCCATAGACGGAACACCGTGTGTTTTTGTGTAAATGGAAGCAAAGACTGTACCCCAAGTGTCACAGTCCTCCACGTTTGGTGCGATTCCCATAGGAAGGCAGATGGTCAAGATTCTGTGTTTCTCAATAGGGGTAGTATCAGGAAATACTGCCTCTATTTGAGTGATTTTCTGTGCTAACCAGAAAGGAATTTGTTCCCGTTTTACGGGTGTTTTACCAAGACATGACTGTATGTTCTGTGGTGTAATTTTATTAGTGTTCCCCTGATGAGGGGTCAGCTGTGGTACATTAACAGCTGGCTGGACTGTTGCAGTCCGCATTGCATATTGGACTAATTGCCTATGTATTTTTATTAATGTGTTTAGCTGCACTAACAGCTCTTCTCTAGACATTTTTACAATTTCAGGATGTGGTGTGTAGCTGGCTAGAACCGGCCACGTGGCTCCTGGTCTACCTAGTGGACCGAGCCTGGTTATGTGATCAGTATGTTTTAGGGCGCCATTAAACCAGAGCAGGTGCTCTTGAAATTTAAGTGGAATTTCAATCTCCTCGAAAGGAGCGTACTCTTCCGGAGGTTTCTCTATTTTGTAATAGTGAAACTCTTTTGTTCTAGCGTTTACCGCTGGAAAGTTTATCCATGAATAGAATACATCTGTCTGCCGATACTCGTGAGCCTCTATCACGAAAATTACTGTACCACCTTGAGGTGTCAGTCCGTTCTCTATAAGTTTTAAAGTTATAGATCTTCTTAAGTGGACCGGGATGATAATAGCATCCGGGTCTGTGTACTCGGGACCTTGCTGAGTCGCATCTGTTGCGGCCCCAGGGGTTCCGTTATTTTCTGGCATTGTAAAAATGCAAGGTTTGCAGAGTAGGTCTCCAAGGAGACAAAGATTAGGTGCACAATATTTTGGAACACTGTATCCTTCAACGTTGAATAAACCAGAGCTTTACATAGGAATCTCTTCCTACTAAGGTCGGGCGGATTTTAACCTTTCACCCACTCCAGACGTCTATTGGAGTATTTACGGGAGAAAGGGGTCTGTGAAATATGCACGACTGAGTTACTCTAACTGCCTTGCGTTAGTTTATCGCCTTACCAAACGTTGGGCGCCATGTAGTGTAGTTCCTAGTTTCCCACTAGGCCCTGCGCATTGGAATAACATAAACAGTAGTATCGACGTGGAACTGCGGATATTCCAGGCCTCCACTGACTATGCTAAACTTAATTGGGTTGTGTTACCAACTAGCTCAGAGGTCACTGGAAACTTTCTTCTCTGCATAGGAAGTGATCAGCTTCCTTGGCACAGACAAGAAGGGATTCAGCTTTCCAACAACCGTGCAACATGACAACTTTGTTCCTCAGATCAAGAGTCAATCTCTAGGGTCGTGTGAAACAATAGACATATATTTCACTCAGTCAGTCTAGTGCAGTTTACTTTCACGAGATGTAGAGAATAGAGAGACGGGCGTTTGTCAATAAAGGGTTAACATTTATTGAACAGTCTTTCTTCTCGTACAAGAGAAATGTATTGCCACAATTGCAAGAATTGTTGCTATAAAAAGTACGTACAGTGAGATAAGTATTGCGAAATAGAACTGTAAAAGCATTGATATGGTTTCTTAGCCATACAATGGTTTAAAAGTAATAAAACATATATACAGTCATATATACATTAGGCTAACATACTCAACTGGTGCTTCTAACTAAGCCTACCCCAGTGTGCCTGACCTAAGCCTAACACTTGGAAGGGGAGTAAGTAAGTAGCTTTAAGTTAAGTTGGTTTTGCCAAGGTTTGTTTCAAGAATTCTCGTCTAAGGGTTTAGTCAACACCATACCTCTGAATAGAATGATGGAGGATTGGTATCTCCTTCAGGGGTCTCTCTCGATATACCAGTCACCTGCGAGGGTAGACCGGAAACGCCGGAGCTGGATTTCTCTGCACGAGAAAGGCAGCGGGTCTCTTCAGCGCGTCGAGGAAGGAGGGGGGACAGCGTCCGCGGGCAGCTGGAATCTGCTGGATGTCTTCGCAGAGGACGGCTGTTCAGCTCCTTAAGCGTACTGCACCATAGTTCGCGCTTTAGCAGCGATAATGGTATCAGCAGCTTCACCACCACAGGGACAGCAGGCTGCAGCGACAGAGTGCTAGATTTACCAACACTGGGTCTTGCAGGCAGCTGGCATCAGCAACAGTAGCTCGCATTGCTTAAGGCAACGTTGGTAATATTTATACCTGACAGGTGCCGGGTTTGACGCAAGTTTGCTGGACATAAGACGTCAATTAAAGATGTCACTAGGAAGTGATAGTTATCAGTTGCTCATTAGAGTTCCATTACTAATCAAAACACAGCAAGCGGGGATTTCCAGGTTTGCTGAGTTTTTATCTTGTTGAAGAACTCGGAGTGTTAATCTAGGAATATCAGATAGTGACTTCTGCTCTGTCATTGCACTAATTGGTCGCAAAGGAAGTGGCAGAGAGCTATGCTGGAATGTGACTCTGTTCGTGTGAGGCCAGAGATGACTTTTCTGAAAACCGCACTTGAACGGTTATGCCAATATAGGGAATAAATGGATTTATAACCGAATAGGGGCATAAGGTCACAGTATCGATCAGGAACCTAGATAAACACGCAACAGAGGAAAACCTATCGCTGGGAAACAGAGGGAGTCCCATAATGAATGTATCCAAACAGACACTATCACAAGATGAAATCAGGGTCCTGAGTAAGGGCCTCTCTTTTGTTCCTACATCACATGGTAATTTGTTCAATATCAAAACTGAACTAGCTAAATTCTTCCGCAAGATTCGTCTGAAGAACTTCTTCCTACATAAACCACCGAGTGCAACTAGAGCATTCACGAATCTACGACCACCTTCTACCTTCACACCCCACACCGCCATGATTAACCATCGGATCTTAACCCATGAGAGCCTTGTCTTGAAGGATGTACTTAAGATGTGTGAGAAAAAACCATATGTGAAGCACAACATCTCAAAGAACTAACGTGCCGCCCTTGATGGATTGAAGAACAACAAATCAATGGTCATCAAGCCAGCGGACAAAGGGGGAGCAATAGTCATCATGGATGTATACTCACAATTGAGAGATGACGTTAGCTATCGGCCGATAGCAACGAATCCGACAAATGAGATCAGACTCCAGATCCTTGCCATCACGGAAAAAGGGAAAAAAGCTGTTTTTCTAACAGAAAAAGAATAATACCTATATCTGAATGTTAATCAGCCACGCATTCCGACCATCTATGTCCTACCCAAGGTCCATAAGAACCCCACAAAACCTCCGGGACGACAGATTATATCGGGGTGTGGGTCCCTTTTGGAGCCCCTCTGCAAGTACATTGATGTCGTCTTGAAACCGCTGGCAGAAGCGACCCCCACCTATCTGAGAGACACCATGCAGATGATTAATCTGGTAGACCAACGACCTTTTGACAAAAACAACCAATTACTGGTTACAATGGACATTGTGTCCCTTTACACAAGCATTCCTCAAGAACCAGCACTGGCAACAATACGAAGAGTCTTGGCATCACGACCACAACCCGCAGAAGTCCCTACGGAGTTCTTAATTGATCTACTAGAGATTGCGATGACGAAAAACTTTTTATATTTCAGAATAACTTTTTCATGCAAAGTAAAGGAGTAGCTATGGGGGCAGCTTTTGCCCCGGACCTGGCAATTCTATACATGAATGAGTACGAACAACATTGCATTCTCTCCCCCCATAATCCCTACCTCAACAAAATTTCTGAATACTGCCGTTACATAGATGATATTTTCATCATATGGACAGGACAACAACAAGAACTTGAAGCATTCACTCAATGGCTCAACACCCAATCACATGACATCAAGTTTACAAGTAATTGCAGTAACGAGTCGATTGACTTTTTGGACATCAGCATCAAAGGAAGTGAGGGGATCCTTTACACCACTCTGTATAGAAAACCGACCGAAAGAAATACACTGCTCAAGTACTCAAGTCACCACACCCGGGCCTTACGGGACAATTTACCCTTTGGCCAGTTCCTCAGGATTCGGAGCAACTGCACCTTGAAGGAAGATTACTTTTCGGAATCAGATGAACTCATCTCCCGACTGCTGGATAGAGGCTACCCCAAAAGGCTTGTAAAGAGGGCATGCAAGAGGGCGTGGTTCAGTAATAGTGAAACCTTGCTTGTACCAAAGAATCAACAGTCCTCGGATGACAGATTGATCTGTGTCACCACTTATTGCAGTAAGAGCAATGAGATACGCAAGATTGTTAATAAACATTGGAATGTTGTATCAGATGCAATTAAAATGCCCAATTTGCCAATGCACGCTTTCAAAAAAGCGAAGAGTGTCAGAGATTACGTAGTCTGCTCCATGCTGGATAGCCCACCGGCTCCCACCATACAAACAATGTGGAACTTGCCCATCACACTCGGCATCTACAAATGCAGCAACTGTAAAGCTTGTGCATTATGTTTAGAAACCAAGACAATCACGCATAACAACCTGACCGTTACCCTAAAATCATTTACGAACTGTAACAGCCATGGAGTCATTTATGCAATTTTCGGTCCTTGTGGGTTCATCTACATAGGCCAAACTAAGCAAAAAATCAAGAACCGTGTGCTGCAACATTGCAGTAGAATAAGATGCCAAACACCCGGGGCCCCTTTGGTAGAACATTTTGTAGCGAACACTCACACACACCAGAATCTTTGAAGTGGGTAGGTATTGAGAAAATTACACTAGGCCCACGAGGGGGGAACCTGAATTCTGTTCTGAATTTAAGAGAATGCAAATGGATGCAGTCTTTTGACTCTGTCCAGAATGGTTTAAATGAACTGGAGACCACATGTGCCCAGATGGCCTTGATTGACCCTGATTGACCCTGAATGTTAACTTCCACACAACAGGTGTTGATCCATTGGTATACACCGACATAACTTCTACTGAACAGAATACTAATGCATATTTGCCATGCGCTCCTGTGTATATGTATGCCTTTGTGCGCAATAATCACTCTCCAAATGCAATCGATATGTATACAGTTAAAATCTACTATTACTTTTATCTGACCAGAATACTAATGCAAATTTGCCATGTGCTCCTGTGTATATGTATGCCTTTGTGCGCAATAATCACTCTCCAAATGCAATCGATATGTATACAGTTAAAATCTACTATTACTTTTTTGTGATCCTATGGATATATACATTTTTGTGCAGTGGACATTCCTACACCTTGATTCCGAAACATTGAAACTGTACACTTTGTCATCGAGATGCAGAGAGACGACCCTCTCTCTCCCATTACTTTCTCTGAACGCAATGCGGTTTCTACTCTGATAATTGGGCTTTGACGTTACTAATTGAACATAATGAGATCGTTTTACAGGCTCCCTAAGGCCCAACACCCAGTACGCGGGACCTTTTGCCTCACTCCCTAAGACCAAGTCGAATACTCTCTGGTGATTGGCTGTCTAGCGACGAGCCTCTGAGTAGTATTCAGCGTCTGCACCTCGAGGCAGCTTAGACACCCATCGGCTGCCGGTAGAGTGAGATGCATTCGCGCACCTCTTGGATGAGATTAGGTAAGACACAAATCCCTTTTCCTTCCGATTTAACTCTAGGCCACCCCATTGCACTCCAATAGTCGCAGGGATTATTAACTTTAACATTTAAAGTTTTCCCATTGTCAGGCGCGATACGATTCACGTAGCGAGTCTGCTCCCAACGGCAACAGCCAGCTTCTAATGCCCTGTGGTTCAAAAACTATATCTGCCTAAATTATTAGCGCGATTTTCTAAAACTGTATCTGCCATAAATTATTAGCGCAAGCTGCACTGACCGAGAAACCGGATTTTGTCTGAGTCACTCGCCTTCTAACTCACAGCTCTCATGCGCTTCTAGACTTAACACACATGATTGGGCTCCAGACCATGCCCGTTTTTACTTCGATATTTGGCCTCTCACTGTCCATATTAAGTACTGGCGTGGTCCTCGTCCCAAGCACATTGCGGGCAGGACCATTCCTTTGCAATTTAACCAATACAATTGACTGACCCTTACCATTGCTCCATTCTGTAGAACCATCGGGTCAGTGAGTCTTTCCACGCACCCCCAAGACCAGCGGTGGACAGACGACGACTTTGAAATACACAGATTAATTATCTGGAAAGCAACTACGTCCCAGTAAGTCCCCCCATGGTATTCTCATCGCTCATTAGGGAGTCAAGGAACCCCCTTGCACATCCTATTGTAACCTTGATCCTTTTAAATAATTGCAGGCTATATCCCACAACGTAGGAACCCAGGAAGGTCCTATCTTAACGGCCATTGAACTGGCCCCACGTAAAGTATGTACTTTATTCTCATTCCAGTCCTAGTGCACGACTGTTCCTCTTCAGTGGGTAGATACATTCATTGTAATTGTATTATTTATAGGCGCTCCTGCTCCTTCTTGTCCTGAAGAAGATCCCATCATGAGGTTCCCAACAACCCTTATAACCAGGGGTCGAAACGTAGACAACTAGCCCACAGCATTTCTCTGAGCATAGGAGGAACAAATGGATTAATACAGATCCTATGCTTAAGAGTAGTATGGAACTACTGATCTAAACAAGACTGTAAAGGCTGCATTGAATTTTAATGTGATTGTTTCATGGTCACAACACCTTTACCCGGTCCCCACTTTTATCCCATCACACCCATCCCCTCTAACTACCTCCTTTTCCTGTTCACTAAAGAGCGCGTTGATACACCAGAATGTAATTGGCTCTTGATACGATGAGCACACTTGTGTTTTTTTCAATTTGTTTTTTCTAATTCATCCTTGATCAAATGAAGTAATTGATATGCTCTAAGTTTTGATTTCTTTAATTCTGATACTCAATGACTGATACCAAGTATCTTACTTATGATGTGCTTCAATAAAATATGCACTGCACCTATGGACTGCTTATGATCTAAATTACATAATCTTGATTTGTGATATTTGTCGACATTTGATGCCTATGAAAGCAATAGACTCCGACCACCTTCATATGTACCTGATTGACTGACCCAGGTCAGAGAGTTCTTAGGGTTTACCCCGTTATAACTCATTGATCTTTATGGTATAGCGGAGGGTGGAGGCTCTACGCAGATTAAGGAATATCTTAATTATAATTTAGCTCCAGAATTGTCAGAGGAAGAGAAAGCAATTTTAGAATCCCCAATCAATTTGGAGGAAGTGATTTCAGCTTTGGCGGATCTCCCCTCTGCCAAAGCGGCGGGCCCAGACCAGATACCAGTGGAATTCTATAAAGTTTTCCAGAAGGAGCTGATTCTCGACTTATTAAATACGGTTGTGCAAGCGCAGAAAGGACACTCAATACCAAATTCATGGGGAGGTGCGGAAGTTATAGTTATTTTAAAAAAGGGAAGCCTGCTACAGCTCCTGCGTCCTATAGGCCTATCACATTAATGAACTCTGATTCTAAGGTATACTCCAAAATCGTACCGAAAAGGCTGGCTAGAGTAATAGAGAGAATGGTTACCAATACACAGCACGGATTCATCCCGGGTAAGGGTACCACCCAGCATATGAGGCAGGTTGTACCATTGTTTGATGCCGCCGAGGTCCCAGGAGACCCTATTGCTGCCGTATTTTTAGACGCAGAAAAGGCGTTTGATAGGGTCTTCAAGGATTATCTGTGGGAAGTGATGAGATGGTATGGCCTAGGGGATGGCTATATTGGAGCAATACAAGCATTATATAGGGAACCATCAGCCCGGATTAGGATTAACAAAGTCCTTACGACATCGGTATACATTAGAAGGAGGACCAGGCAGGGATGTCCATCGTCACCTCTGCTGTTTGCGCTGTATATGGAAGCTTTACTGCGTAAATTAGAAAGGAATCCGAATATCCCAGCGGTAAGCGTTAACAGCAGACAGTTTAAAATACTCGCTTACGCGGATGACGTGGCAATAGTTACTCCCAACCCCACCCTAGCTATCAATGAGATAGAAGTAGAGGCTCATAGGTTTGGTGAAATGTCAGGCTAGAGGCTTAACAGTAATAAGACCCAAATAGTTAAAAATTCCTGTTGTGTGTAATGATTCTCGGGTAGTTAGTGCTGCAGTGTATCTGGGGGTGGAGATTTCTGCTGATTTAAATAGGATAGTGGAGAGCAATATGGCACCCCTCATGTCTAAGGTTAGTGTAGATTTGATTAGGATGAATAACCTTCACCTTTCTCTGGTAGGTTGCACAAACGTAATTAAAATGATGATTCTCCCGAAGTGTTTGTATTTGTTTAGGGCAATTCCTCTGTTATTTGAGGGTATTTGGTTTAATAAATTGGAGGCTCTCTTGAATAGGTTCATATGGGCGCACGGGAAAACCAGGAGAGCGTATAGATTTATGTCTTTACCTAGGGTTAGAGGAGGGTGGGGGGCTCCGGATTTTAGACTCTATTATTGGGCAGCAGCGTTACAGTTTATGCAGGGGCTGGTAGGAGGTGGGGGAGTAGACGCTAGAAGAACATCAACCTCTACCGAAGTTTATGCAACTATCCTTGGCTCAGATACAGAGAACTGTTTTCTTAGCTGTACCGATTACTCCTATCTTAAAGGGACAAGGTTCAAGACTATTCGAGCCGTGCATAATATTTGGTCTGCCTTTGCAAGAAAATTTGGCCTGGGAAGGTTTAATACTAGGTTGTATAAAAATAGAACCCTACCCTCATTGATCTTTGCTGATGCAACTATGGCAGAGTCGGCATGTAAGGGGATCGTGAAAATTGGGGACCTGTTGGGTCCGGATGGGGGTCTGCAACAATTCTCAAGTCTGGAGGCTAAATTTCATATAAATAGGAGTTGTTTTTTTAAATATCTCCAGGTACGTAGATTTATAAGCAAAAGGAAAGGTGGGGCTGTAGGATTTGATAAAAATAACATTCTGGAGGCTATTGAAAGAGGGGGGGAGTGCTCAATTCGTAGTTTTTATGCAGCTCTGGCAGCAACCAAGCCGGATGATTTGGGAAAACATGGAGACAAATGGGAAAATAAGTTGGAGATTGAGGCAGGCTTATTTTATAATTCCTTAGACCTGGGGCGTTCAGTGCTATGCTCCGCTTCGCTTCAATCTCAGCATTATAAAACATTATTTTCTCTATATTTTACTCCGGCTCGAATAGCACGGTGGGGAGGGACCTCCGGGACAACATGCCCGCGTTGCAACACTCCAGAGGCAGATAGTATACATATTTCTGCTACATGCCCCCTGCTCCATACACTCATTAAGGATATTGAAGACTTTCTGTCTGGTACGCTTGGCCTTGATATTATCCTTACCCATCCCCTGATATTACTTGGAGTTAGTGCAGAGGTTGACAGCCTATATGAGGAATTTTTGTTTGTGTCTATGGCAGTCTATAGACTTGTTTTAGCTAGAGCATGGTTGGATAAAATAGCTCCAGTAATGCAACAGTGGCTGGCCACTCTCCTCGCTGTTTATAACCTAGAAAAAGGTATATATGCCAGAAAGGGTAGGAGGGTGAGGAAATTAGGAAAGAAAATATGGGAGCCAATATCGGCCTGGAAAGAGGGTATGGTTAGTGATTGATCTTATAAATATAATTTTGTGTAAACATACTGATGTATCTTTGTTAGGCATTGTAATACTGTGCTATGGTTGTTTTGCTTCTGTGCTGATGCTGGTTTATTATTTTTCTTGATTTTTTTGTATTGTGCTGTGTGTATATTTAAAAAACCAATAAATATATTTTAAAAAAAAAGTAAAATACAGAGTACCATATTTGAATTCATTGACACACCAATACAAGTTTCTAAAAACCCACTCAGTGATTCCTAGATCAACACACACATCTAATCACTTATCTATAGATTCACTTATACATGCTGTCAATGATCAATAGAACACTATCAAATATACTTATACACCTATGTTGACATTACACACCAGCACACATCCTATTCACTTATGCAGTCATCCTACTCACTTATGCAAACAATGGATCATACTTACATTTAATCACAAATGTTAGAATAACAAATTAGCGATTGCAGAAGGGGGCGTGGCAGAGCCGAGCAGCAAGATGGACGCTTAGTGGGGTGGCTCTGACGGCCAAGCAAGCACTTTATCCCACCATTATCCGACAATTGGTTACGAATCCCGGGGTTTATTATCGAGATCTGAACGGAGCAAACAACGATGAAGCCTTGAAGGCGTGGGGCGAGTGGTGCAGCCTTATCACATGAGCGCATTGGGGTCCTCTGGAGCTGGCTGGTCAGGCCCCTGAGAAGCGGTGATTGGCAGTGGAGAAGCTCGGCGGCGAGAGCCTTACTCTGCGAGGCAGAAGGTGACCTACGGCCGGAGCCAGAACCTATCCTGAGACTGGGGAGCGGACGGCGCCTTTGCTGTTGCAGCGATCGTCGCACTGTGGAGCTGGGACGAGACGATGCTTCAAATACGACAGTTGGACCAACTGTGGTACAGCCCGCTGTGCCCCGAGACCGGAGGGCTGGTGACTGGCTGGGCGAGCCTGGAGTGGAGGGTGCGCTGGGCTCTAGACATGTCCATCTGCAGAGGTGGCGGGCTAGTGACGGCGCAGCAACCTGGTGGAGGCCTGGGATGAGCTTCGATGATGAGGAGAGTCAGTGGCCTGCCAAATCCTGCAGCAGAGCCATCCGGACATGGGGAGACCCCACGTGGATGCACCCGGGCTGCCGATTGAACACTACTCCGCTGGCTGCGACCCGTTTGGCCCTCTCACGTACTTTGAGCATTAGTCTCCATGAGCGGCCTGAATTCAGGTAACGCCGCCCCCACTTCAGCAACCATGAAGGTATGTCGGAATGTCTGGATCTGTGTCGGGAGACCATGAGTGTTGGACTTGGCCCTTTTTGCTGGGTCATCCCTGAACTTTTTGCCTTCCTCCTGTATTTTTTCTGACCTTGTTGTTGGCTGAAATGCTCGATTTTACAGCTAATTTGCACATGTTTTGAGCAAATTTTAAACATTTGTGTATTTTAACTTTGCTAACTTTTAAATTGTGCAGGACCCTTGGGAGGCATCCCGCTAGCGCTCGTAGCGCTTTACTTTCACTCTACCTGCCGTTATCCCCCTCGCCCAGCCGATTTAGGGGCTGGGGCGAGAGACGGCCGCCATCTTGGGGGAAGGCAGGGCAGCGCACTAGTCGCTGGCTGACTCCTACCCTCCTCAGCTACCTATAAATGTGTACCATGGGCAGACGGCGCAGCGGGCTGGCGCAGCGGGCGCGCCGGAAGCGCGCCGAAGTCACGCCAAAGTCCAGCCCGTCTGCGCCCGTCCGCGACGGTACGGGACCAGGGACTACAACCCCTGCTCGATTCTCCAGTACCGTACCCTACACAAGTAAGATTTCATACACCAGTCATGAGCTGAGGAACTATAAGTCGCCACACAACACTCACGTTTGTGCTTGTGTGGGTCCACTAGATACGCAGGGTCCATTTAGCTGCTACAACTGTAGATGGGAAAGCGTTCCCAAAGAAAGTCATGTGCCATTGCAGACCTTGACAACCCCGTTTAAGTGCATGTATGTGAATGTCAGATCTCTGCCCAAACACTCCACATACATTTGGGATTTTTTAAACGACCATAAGCCCGACTTGGCTTTTTTAACAGAAACATGGCTGGATGAACATAACACCCCCGATATAGTCACAGCCCTCCCTCCAGAATATAAGATCTTGAATGTGAATAGAATAAAACAAAAGGGAGGAGGTGTCGCTCTTTTATTTAGAGATTTTCTTACCTGTAAGCAAGAGACGAGTATACAAGTCGAAAGGTGTGAATCTATGGCATTCTCTGTGTCCCTGAATACTAATGTATTATTTGGAGGAGTACTAATCTATAACCCTCCTGGTTGTACATTGAATTTTAGTACACAACTACTGGAGCAAATGATGCCAATTTGTTTGAAGAACAAAAATATCCTCCTCCTTGGAGATTTCAACATACATTTTGATAAATGTAACAACCCCTTAACAAAACAATTAGTGGAAGATATGGAAATCTTGCAGATATCTCAAAGAGTCAACCAACCTACACACTCGGCAGGTCACATACTGGACGTGATATTTTCTAATATAGACTCTATTGACATCAACTCCGTAACATCTCTGCTATGGACAGATCATCATATGATCACTTTCTGTATCAATTTACCCACTATACATACGCGAACACCGGGACCTAGTGTAACAAATACGAGGAGCTGGAAAAACTTTTCAATAGATAACTTCAAACAACACTTTTCACACCCAAACGTAGCAGGTACTGACATTCATGAAGAAATTGAGTCACTTCACACAAACATTAAGACTGCTCTTGAGTTCTGTTCCACCGTACGTGTTCATCACAAACCTAAAACCACTAAATCAGAAAGGTGGTACGGACCAGAGCTGAAATCTCTAAAGAGAAAATGCACCTCTCTGGAACATAAATGGAGACTAGGCAAATCTGACGAGACTAGAAGCGCATATAAACAAGCGCTAGTACTCTACAACAAAGCAATTAAGAAGGCAAAAAAGGAGTACTTTACACGCAGAATAACTGAAAATAAAAATTCCTCTAAGGAACTTTTCAAAATTGTTGGGGAACTATGCAATCCAACAAATCTCTCAGTAAAACTTACTCCATCACAGGAGAACTGCAATAAATTAAATGATTTCTTCTGTGAGAAAATTGATAATATCTACGCCTCCTTCTCTAATTGCACGCCAGAAATTATCGAGAACAATGTACTAACTACGACTCAAGCTACTTGTACAGGTTTTGGCCCTTTCTCAGAAGCCGAAGTGGGCAAAGCCATGCTTGAAGTCAAGTCAGGATCCCCACTAGATCCATGTCCACACCACATTTACTCTCAGCTAACCCCTGTAATTTGCCCTGTCGTAACAAAAGTTCTGAATCTTTCCTTATGCTCTGCTACATTCCCAAGATCCTGGAAGCAGGCCCTAGTTACTCCGCTAGTAAAAAAGGCAGGATTAGATGTTAATAATCCTGCCAACTACCGGCCAATATCCCAGTTACCCTACCTCTCTAAAGTGCTGGAGAAATTGGTCAACAGACGGCTTTCCAGCTATCTGGAAATTAATGAACTGTTGGACGATTCCCAGACGGGTTTCAGGGTGAACAACAGTACTGAAACAACACTGTTGGCGGTGACGGATAACATTAGGGCCCAGGTAGATCAAGGCAAGACAGTCGTTCTGATACTCCTTGATTTATCAGCGGCTTTTGATACCGTTCCACACGACCAATTACTGAAAGCCCTGGAAGGGAAAGGTATACGAGACAAGGTATTGGGATGGCTAAAATCTTTTCTGGAGGATCGAACACAATCAGTGTGTTTGGGTGACTTCATCTCTCCCCCGCGAAACATTAAATATGGGGTGCCCCAGGGGGCCTCACTCAGTCCAACTTTGTTTAATGTTTTCGTTTCCTCATTGGCAGCCATTGGAAGACGGTGGGGTGTCGAAATGTGTTCTTATGCTGACGACACCCAGTTAATGGTTACCATTGATGAAAAGGATGATCCTAAAACCCGACTGATAAACTGCCTGACTGAACTGGCCAACTGGATGCAAGAGCATTGTCTGAGATTAAATGCAGACAAGTCAGAAATCCTCTTGTTTGGCAAAAATCCCCAGCTCTGGGATAACAGCTGGTGGCCAAGCAACCTGGGGTTGCCTCCGAATCCCACCCCAAAAGCAAAAAACCTGGGAGTGGTATTGGACAGTGCTCTGTCCATGAAATCACATGTCTCCACTGTCTGCGGCAAAAGCTTTGCATTGCTGAAAATGCTCAGACGAGTTTTCCCCTGGATCCCGACTGAATGTAGGAAAACTCTGGTTCAGTCATTGCTGATGAGCAGATTGGACTATGGCAACTCACTGTTTGTCGGAATGGCAGACTATCTCTTTTCCAAACTGCAGATAGTACAAAATGCCGCGGCAAAGGCTGTCTGTAATAAAAAGAAATTTGATTCGGCTAAAAGCTGCATGCGAGAGCTTCATTGGCTCCCGATGCGACAAAGAGCCAATTTTAAATTACTATGTATCACACACAAGGTGCTATATAACGCAGGCCCTACCATTTTAGATAATAAAGTTGAATTCCACAGACCACCGAGGAACCTCCGATCAAGTACATTAGGAAGAGCCACCACCACCCGGGTGAAGACTGTCAGGATGGGAGAGCGAGCCTTCTCGCATCTGGCGGCTACTAAGTGGAATGAACTTCCTCCCAGTCTTAGACTGACAGATGACCTTTTGTCCTTTAGGAAACAACTAAAGACACTACTCTTCCCTAAATCAGAATAAATCATCACTCAGTGTGGTTATTGTACCTCTCAGCATCCAACTTTAGCGCCGTGATATCCTACTCAGGATGATTGTTAGCGCTCTATAAATAAATTAAATACAAATACAAATACAAATACTCTGGGCACCTTACCACTGCTGATCAGTGCTAAAGTGCATATGCTCTCCCTATTGTCAATTATTGTTATGTATTAGTGACTCCATGATTGGCTTATTTGATTTACTTGTCAGACCCTAGTAGAGTGCACCATGTGTGTCCAGAGCCTGTAAATCAAATGCTGCTGCTGGGCTTCCAGCACTGATTGAACCACCCACAGAAGCAGCCTGTAAAGTGTGTCACAGGTTTGCCATTGCAGAGCCTGTGTGCAGTCTAGTACTGCCATGTCGACTTGCTAAATGCACCCACTTACCAGTCCCTAAACCTTCCCTTTTCTACATAGCAGAGACACCTAAGGTACGCCCAAGGGCAGGGTGCATTGCATGTAAAATGTAGGACATGCCCTGATGTGTGTGGCATGTCCCGATAGTAAATTACAGCCACTTTAGTTTTTCACTATTGCAAGGCTACCTGTCCCCATAGGCCAGAATGGGCACTATTTTTTTCCTGTCTGTATTTATTTTGAAATATAGAAAAATAGGTCTTCTTTGGATTTTTTTTTCCCCTGTCAGTCATGGGTGCCAGGTCAGTAGGTGTACAGGCTGAGAGGTAGAGATAGGAAAAGACAATATATTTCCTAATAAGGCTTAATTAAGTGCAGATCTACAGTTATTTATGCTATTCTAGAATGCAAGTGTTTTCAGATAATGCTATTGCACTGTATACTGCTGAAACCTTTTGGACATTTAAATGCGAATTTACATTTATCAGTCAAATAAATGGGGAAAAATACCCATTCAGCTTCATTTATACAGGAAACACAAAATAAAAATTGATAAATGCAGACAAAATTAGCAAAAAATAAATATGGATAAGTACAGACGGAAATGTAGAAAAAATAAATACCATAAAACCGGGAGCCCTAATTATAACATCTTATAAACCTAACTGACCCTGGTAGAAATTCGAGTTTAGTATGCCTGAACTCAGAATGATAAAATACAGTGTTTAGTAAAGTTGGTTTTAACATCTGTGTTTGAAAATACCACTTTTAGAAAGTAGGTATTTTCTTACCTAACCATCTATCCTGCCTCTGCTAGCTTGTGTATTGCATGTCTGGTTTGTGAGTGACAGGGGCTGGGGTGGCTCAAGGAGACAGGGTGAGTCAGCACAGGACTGAATAGACCTATCTGCATTAAGAGTGGTGGGAGGAGTGGCACCTGGGCCTGAATAAGGCTCTGCCTGCCTTCCACAATGATGGCTCCGCCTCCTGTGGTGTGTCTGAGGACCCGGGCCCACCCTGACAAAGGAAAGAAGGAGTCCTGTAAACAAAGTGTTCCAGGTCTGCACAGGACTGGTTTGGACTGGGTACAGGACCCTCAGCCTTCCGAGGACAAAGGATTTTGCAGTATAAATATTGGGGCCCAACCCCACAACTTTAGATCACTTCTGGGAAATCAAGACAAACTATTGCCAAGGAGAAGAACCAAGGAAGCTGCAGGAGGTTGGGCTGCCCCTCTGCCAGTGTGCTGTTTAATGGGTTTGCCTGCAGTGGTCTCTTCATTGTCAAGGAAATGAGAAGGAACTTTTAAAGAACTTTCATCATCTTACAGAATATTACTCCAAGGGCTTGATTTGAGCTTGCCTCCTGACCGAAGTCCCAGGGATACCAGACTTCACCCCTTCTGTTTGCCTGCATCTGGAACTTGCTGTTCTAGCTGCTACAGAAGGAATTCTGCAACACCGACGCCGCTGAGTGACGCTGCCATCTGCATCGAAGCTGTGAGCGCTGCTCTGACTTGCGACGTAGGCCCGATGCCTGCTGCTGTTCCGCATCGACTCCGAACCCGAAATCATCGCAGAGCCGATCGTTGACGTGGGCGGTCAAGAATCCATCGACATCGGGACATCGTACAGAACCATGGTTTCGGTGCCATCACGACGTCACCTCCTCTCCAGTCAAGAACCAATGCCTCCCCTGCCTGCACAAGCATCCAGGACACTGACGCATCATCTCCCCCGAAGAAAGGAACCGACGCCGCTACCCCCCAACAATGCCGCACCTCCCCGACGTCGTGAGCTGTCTTTGTTTTCGCTTTTTCCCGGTACTGTTCTCTGTGGGTCTGTTTTGACTCCTGGCCCAATGATGCGCACCTCGCAGTCGGCGCCGTACTTTGGGATTTCTTTGACCTTGACATCGTGATAACTCAGTTGGGGTTATCTGTTGCTATAGACTGCTTTTAAGTGAATAACCTATTTTTAAACGATTTCTACCATCTTGAAGAATTATTATTGATTACAGTATTGTGGATTTTTGCCGTTTATGGTCTTGTGTTAAGTCTATATAAAGAATACTTATTTTTATAGAACCTGTGTGGTGTCCATCAGTAGTGTTTTCACTGTATTACTGTATTTGTTCACAAATGTTTTACGCACTGCCTCTGAGATAAGCCTGTCTGCTAGTGCCAAGCTACCAAGGGGGTGAGCAGGGGTTATCCAGGAGTGTAATCCTCTTTCCCTCCTGACTAGAAGCAAGGGTCCCTATTTGTTTAAAGGTACCTACCTCTGCCAACTAGAGACCCCCAGTTCTAACAGTGAGCGTTACACACTGGGCACCCAAGCAGAATAAACAGCATGCTGGAATAGATGCACGTACATAATCTCAGTAACAGTGTGTTCCCCTACTGCCTACCTTGCACAAGGACAAAGAAAACTAGTTTTGAGGGCCCACATTCCTTCATAGACTGTAAACCAGAAAGGTCCACTGTATTTGTTGTGGAGTAGAAATGAGGCATCTCCGCGAACCTGACCACCTACACCCACTACAGGTGCAGAAAAGTTGGAGCACCGGCGGCACAAGACTCTTGTGAATAATCAAATGCCTCGCTTACTACACACAACTGTAAGAGACCCTATCTGCTGAGAATTGGCAATTAGTAGAACTGTGCTGAACGTATCCCAAAGAAGGTAGCTTGCGAAGCTGAGCCATCAATCCGAGACATATGAATTGAGACACGCTGCACTTTACTTTGCGGTGCTGATGCCGACTCTGGTGGTGGCGAACTTGACCTAGCTCGGATTGTGCACTGTGACCCACCAGACCTGCTGTATATTGGTGCTAGAAGGCACAGCTTCCCCCTGCCTGCGCTAGGTGCTGTTCACTGGATACTAGCAGTGGACAGACATGAACAACATTGGCTCCTGTTTCACACACCACCTTGGCATCATCCCCTGCATCACCCGAAGGAAGCCCTACACGGTCTGACTCGTCATCCTTGCGCCCTGGGGTGAAGCACTGCCGCAGGAAAATTGCCATGGGGAAAACCGACAATAAACAGGGTAAAATCACCTTAGAGTAACGTGCCACACGCTTGCAGGAGACAGTTTTGACACCAATGACGGTGGTTCCTGAAATGCAGTTAGACTCTGAACAAGATGACGATATCAGAACTATGCTGTGGGAGGTCAAAGGGTGCCTGTGGGCAATAGACTCTAAACTAGATTCTTTGGTGTTACGATTGGAACATGTATCGCAGAAAGTGGATAAACACGAAACTCGACATGATACTTTGGAAACCAGGGTCTCGGACCCAGCAGACCGTCAAGAAGAGGAGCAGGGCGCCTACTACCCTGCATGGATAAGGTGCTAGAAGTCATCAAGGCATGCAACAAAGACCTTGAAGCGAGGTCGAGAAGAAACAATGTCTGTATAAGTGGCATCCCAGAATCCACTAATGTCACCAGTATGGAACACTTTGTCGAAGGGCTACTGAGGGATTTGTTTGGCACCGAGCTGTCACCAATGTTCTTAGTAGAATCCTAGGCCCCCCAGTTCTCCACCATGACCGATTCTGGACAGATTACTAAACTACTGAGACAGAGATACCATTTTGAGGATTGCCAGAGAGAAAGGAGACATACAGCATCAAGGCAACAGCATTGCACTCTACCTGAATTTCACTCAGGCTATTCAAGCAGCACGCATGGAGTTTATCCCAGCCAAGAAATTGCTCCAGAAGACACTCATCAATACTCAATTCTGTAAACTGCAAAGCTCAGAGTACAAACTGGAGGCAAACCTCTGATCTTTACTGAAGCCAGTGCCACTTTGAAGTTTGCCAAGCAAAATGTGAGGAAGCAACACAATCATGATGCGGAAACTGCGGCATCCCCAAGCAGTCAGCTAAGTGACAATAACTAATGTCAGCTGTATGGTACTTTGTTAATGTGCTTTTTGTCCTTGGCTTGTACCTAAGGGATTTTTGTTCTACAATATTATGTTTTGGTAACCAGTGTACAAACTGCTCCGCCACCCTGTTGCTATAAGACAGGGCAGTATGCAGGCGAACCCACGCCCCTCTGGGATGATTCCATTTTGCCCAGAGTTCCTAGGACCTTTGTTCATAGCGGGGGTTCCTTATGGTATGCACAACCTGATTGGGGTGTTGGTGTGGGTGGTGGGTGGGACGGGGTTGTTATAGTTTGTCATTGTTTAATGCAGTATTTGTTAGACATATTCTAATTGCTCGGTTTCATGGAAAGCATGGCACATTATATAGAGCCATACATCACACATTGTGGCAGCATTTTGTTGAAGATATTGTGCCCTGAAAAGAATGGCGGGAGGCTCTGAAGACGGAACCACCCTCCCTGTTCACTGCAGTGGCAGCAAGGGCCCCTAAATGTCTAAACTAATGTGCCTGACCTGGAACGTACATGGTCTAAATGACCATCAAAAAGCACACCTGGTGCATTAGTACTTGGCTAGGCATGCGGTAGACATATGTCTCCTGCAGGAGAACCACCTAATGGAAACAAATTGTTCTAGATTGACCAGCAACAGGTGGAGTGAGGTACACCCGGCCTACTACTCAAACTACTCCTGCGGGGTGGCAATATTGATTTGGAGAGTAGTACCCTGGCAGACACAACAGTCGTTAAATGATCCAGACAGCCGTAATATAATCTTACTGGGTCTATTGTTTCAACAGCCAATCATTATTGCCAATACACATGCCCCGAATGTAGACGATCCCATGTTCTTCCTACAAGTCTGGCACAAGGTGCAGGCAATGGGGGATGTGGCAATATGTTTGGGTGGCAATTTTAACATAGTGCTATCACTTGCAATGGACAAAGAAGGTATGTCACAGACACACCATCCTCAGGCTGCATCTATTTTGAACAGTATAATATCAGATCATTGTCTGATCAACACGTGGAGCGCTTCATCCCACTGACCGGGCGGGAAAGTGCATTACACTGCAGCATCATGCATGGTCCCGACTTGACTTTTGTCTATTGACCAGGGACTTACATAACTGGGTTCAAGAGGTCGTACACTACGCACGCACAATCTCAGATCATGCTCCGGTGGCTTTGATTATTTCTGTGCTGAAGCCTTAACAACAGCCATTTGCGTGGCACCTGCCCCCTAATGCGCTATTAGATGCAGCTTTTCGTGAAAGCATCAGAATGCACATTATAGAATACGTTGAACATAATGCTGGGTCGGGGGACACAGCTGGTGTGCTGTGGGAGGCGTTCAAGGTGGTGATACGGGTGCACTGTATCGCCGGACAGTCCGGGGTGCTCTGTGACATTCAGGGCAGTCTGGGCAGGCTAGAGAGGCAACTTCATGCTTTGGAGACACAATATTAAAACTCGCCATCTCCCACAACGCTTGTAGATATAAGCAATTAACTGATGGCATTTCAGGACGAGGCAGAGTGCGAGACCAAATTCGTACATAAACACGCCACTAAGGTGTTCAATTCCTTTGAATAGGGATTTCTGTTTGTGCTCCTTCGGAGGTTGGGTCTGAACCCACTTTTTATTCAACAGATACAGCTGCTCTACACTCTGCCCATGGCGCATTTATAAGTAAATGGCCTGATTTCAGAACCGATATCTATCACAAGGGGTACCAGATAGGGCTGCCCCTTGTCACCTTTACTATTCGCCATAGCGACAGAACCTCTAACAGCCAGAATTAGGTAACATCACACAAATCGCTGCATCGGATTTACCACAAGAGGTCTCACTTTGTCAATGTACGCAGACATTATCACCTTATACGTGGCAAACACCAAGGACAACTTTGCACCTTTGATGCGTGAATTGGTGCGCTACGGGAGACTCTCCGGAGTAAGGGTCAACTGGAGTAAATCAATCATCATCCCCTAACAACCGGGCACCCAGCCCTTTGACACTGAATATCTCAGACTGGGCAACAGGACCGACGTGCTATCTGGGGATTTTGATATGTAAAGATCTCCAAGAAATCAGGACGGCCAATTATGGGAGGACGGTGGACTGGATTGAGGAGAGAGTGCGACGTTGGAAATCACTCCCTCTCTCCCTAGTTGGCCGAATAGCGGTGGCCAAAATGATAATCCTACCCAAATTGCTGTACCTCTTTGTTACTATCCCTGTCCCTCTCACAATGCAATTGTTTTTTAAACTGAGATCCCTAATGATTGACTTGTTGTGGGCGGGGGGACAGCCTAGGATCTACTGGGAAGTACTCACTTTGCCACAAACTCAAGGTGGACTGGCTGCTCCTAACTTTGCTCTCTACGCTTATAGCGTGCAGGAGCAGTTCCTACACCACTGGGTACATCCCACGCCAGTTCATCCTCATGTGGCCATCGAATAAGACAGGGCAGCACCACTTTCCCTAATCACCACTATTTATCACTCGTACAAATGCCCCCGCAATGAAGAGGACACTGTAGAAGCACTGCGCTGGGCGTGGGGGGGATTGTGCAAACGTGCAAACGCTGACAAGCTTTACACCCCTCCCATGCCATTGGCCAACAACACACTGATACCCCCACTTATGGATAGCAAGGCACAGGAGCAAGCGCACTTGCATCATATAGGGGTGGGCAGGAACTTATTCCTGGGGGACACTTTTCTAACGTTGCAGCAAATGTGCGACCCAGAACTTCCCTTGTCCCTAGACACACTGAGGTACTACCAACTACGAGATTCCTTAAAACCAAATTTGGTACATTCCCGAGCCCTCCCCCTACTTTACCCGCACTTGAGAATGTTCTTGCGGTGGAATCGGGCCGCAAGCTGATCACTCGGATATACACTATTACACAAAGGGACTTCCAAGTCACTTTACCAACGGCCCGCGCAGCGTGGGAGGTGGATCTGGGGTTGGCCCTCACGGATGAGCAGTGGGATTTTAGTTGCGGTCAACTAGAGATGCTATTCCCCGAACTACTGACTTAGACTGATGCACTTCAAATATATATACTATCTATTCCGCACTCAGGTGCAACTCCGTCGGATGGAACTGCGGCCCAGTGACCACTGCTGGCGGTGCGGGGCCCCCTAGGCGTCATTCATATATTTGCCGTGGCTGTGCCGACCTGTAGCTGACTTTTGGCTAAAAATACTACACCACAATAAAAACATAATAGGACAAGAGCTGCCCTGCACACCGATGGTTGTGTTGTTGGGTGTTATCCCTGATGTCCCACTACAACTAAGGAAACTCTAGGCTATGCTCCTACTTATGCAAAGGGACAGGTGGCTATGCAGTAGTGGGCTGATTTCCCGCCGACAACGAGTGGTTGGATCTGGAGTGTTACTCATTGCAAGACCCAATCGGAAGGTTTCTGGGAGTTGATGCCAATACAATCCCGGCCTGTGACATCTGGGACCCGTTTGTGTGCTGGATAGATGTGGATGAACCCTGATGTGAATGCTGATATGTTGTGCCACTTGTGATATGCGGAGGCACAGGGGAGGTGTCCCTTCTTATGGGGCTTACATCAGTAAACTAATTGGGGAGTAAACTGCTTGACAATATCATGCTTTAATTGTTGTGTTACACTATCTTCAGTATGTCATCTATGCTGATGATACAGATTTGCCGATCGTGTTACCTGCTGTTTGGTTTTGATGTTGTTTGTAACTTTAACTGAAATGCCAATAAAAAACAAAAGAACAACAAATTAGCAACTGTGGCACTGCATCTGCTGATTTATCAGCGGGTGATGAAAATGGATTGGGAGATAAAAAAATAATAACCTGAATAGATCTTTAAGCTTGTCCATAGGATTATGCTTGTCATATTGCCAATTGGATGTAAGTCTTTCAAACATTTTAGCACGATTGTCTGTATATTATTAAAAGAGGATAAAAGAAAGATTCAAGGCCTTTGTTTCAAGGAGATCAGTACAAAAAAGAATCCACATGAATAGTGCGGATTCCCTGTCTGCACACCCAGTAAGCTAACTTTGCAAAAGATATTCCTCCTATCATATCTCCTTGATCCCTAAGCCCCATCTCATTCCACTATTATTCAATATAAATTGCGTAAACTTCAACCACTGTCTATTCTGTAAGCAAAGTGAAATACACTGTCTTGTATATACCCTCACATATGCCGTATGTAATAATCTTTCCAAGGTTCTGTAGCTGTCACGCAACTGACTTACCGTTGGCACTTCACTCAGCCCCGCCACTGATAGAGCGCGCAGGTCACCCAGCTAGGAAATTGTTACCAATACTCACCTGGGCACATAAATACTAAAATCGTAAATACCTTATCATTTATTTTAGGCAACTCACGCTCTGCTATCAGTATAATTTGTGATTTCTATGATTTCTAATTCCTATATCTATAACCTAGCAATTATAGATACTAGGAACCCAAACTCACAGAATCAGGGAGTTGAGTTAATAAGTCAGAACATTTCTAACATTTGTAATAAATGAAATAACCACATACTCAAAATTTTATCTAATCATCATCATCATCATATGTCAAGAGCAGGAAAGCAATAAGACTATCTATGATCAAAATCAAAAATAACGTATAGCTATGTCAAAGATAGAGTATGCTAATCATTTAGGATCTTGAAATAAAGGGAAAGTAAGAACAAGGAACATGCTAATTTAGATCACAGACTTTCACAAATTTACTAAAGGCGGGTAAAGAAAATGAACATACTAGATCAAAACGACTTTCGAAATTCTGATGACAGTTTAATAGGAAATGAAATTTATGCAATTCGGCTATTTAGTTTAGCTTAACCACTTAAGGGAAGGTAAGATTTGGAACATACTATTAAAATTCAGCTTATCTCGTGAAGGGAAGGTAAGAAAAAGGAACATATGCTTGATAGAAATGATTTAGCATTTGGCTAAAGGTGGGTAGAAAAGTGGAACACACTAGTAATCAATGAAAACATGTGAAAATTTCATTTACCAAGGACGGGGAAAGAAAAGGAACATATGCACTTATGCTTTGTAATATTCGAGAATTTATGAAAAAGGAATGAACAATCACCCATACAGAATTATTTATATTTACCTAGGATAGAGTGAAGACCAACCCTGGCCACGGGTCAGTTGGTAAAGATGGGAAGAACCCCAAGGACTTAAGTGCCAGTAGGCGAGCAGGTGCAGCTCATGGACAGTCAGGACAGGATACCCAGAATTTGGATCAGGACCGGTTCACCAAAGGTTAAGACCAACATCTGCAGCTTCGGTTGCAACGCCTGCGTTACTGCCTCTCTGCAAGGAATCTGCCAAAACCCCGATTGGGTTATAACTTCTAGCAGCAAAGTGCTTCGCAGCACTTTCACTTCCCAAAACCCCGATTGGGTTACTCGAACCTCCTGACAGAGTGCTCCGCAGCTCCCTGTTTAGTCACCTATTGAGTGCGTTGGGTCAGTGACAGGTCAGCTATTCGGACAAGTCGGACAATTTCTCTAGCTAAACCTACGCTAGTTATTCTGTTTTTCGGGTCAGTGTACCACCCCCCAATGTTGCAAGTGTAAGGATTCCCAATTTTGATTGGACAAAGGAGGAGGACAGGTCATCACACCACCTAAAATGTAGCTTTCTCAGGCTCCTCATTTGAATTTCTTACCCGCCCCTTGAATTTTAGGTTCTCATGACATATGCTTTTCAGTTAACAATGGATAATATAATTTTGTATACAATTGTTACAAATTCAGTACAGTTAAGCTTCTTCTTGCTGGGTCACAGTTCAGGTTCCCAGGAGCATCTTCTCAGTCAGTCAGCTTCTTGGCTGAAATTCAAAGGTCATTGCTCTGCAGACTCGCGGATCTCGCGCAGACGCAGTTTCATTCAAGATGGAGTGCAGTAGGATATATTAGGCCAAGTTTTCGAAATGTTACATGAAAGGAAAAGAAACAGTTTTAGAACACATAATAAATGATTTCACTGTATACCATGAATCACTACACTACACCCATTACTTTATAATAAACTATAGCGTTAAAATTAGGCAGAACGAACGGCTTAGCGAAAGCAGCAATGCAAGCTTCAGGCATGTGAGAACACTGAACAGCCATCTTAGCTCTATTGCGCAGATGCGTAAAGGTTCCCTGCATAACTGCGAGTACGTCATATCACGTGGGTATGACAGACGCATGCGCAGTAGAAATTCCCGCGTAGCAGCAGCCATTTTAAGTAGCAAGCGTATGACTGTTAATAGACACATAAGCAAGCTTCACTAGGACACCCAAATGTCGGACAAGGGGTAGATTAGTAAGACAAAACAGATTGATTACGTAGTTGGGGTTATTCGAGGTTCATGAATACAAGCAAGTCGCTTAACGTGCGTATCCTTGCTCCATCACCACCATGTTTGGGAGTTAGTTTCATGACTTCCAGGTAAATGCAAATGTAGTGTCTATAAAATATTCACCAACGTGTTCTGAAAACTACTACATGGGCACCAATATGTTTCTACATCTCAGTGGTTCCACCTATTGCAGAATCGCAGTTGCCCTGTTAGTCAACCCATAAATCTGTTTGATTTTAATCCACAGACTTGGTAGAGTTTAAAGGTCATTAACCCCTTGCACGCTGATGACGGAACCGCTCCGTCATCAGCTGCGGGTGCGCTGTGCTGATGACGGAGCGGTTCCGTCATGGCCCGTTTGCCGCTCATGCGCGGCGCGAATTTCGCGCCTGCGCTGAACGTTCTATTGAGCGGGGCAGACCATGACGGAACCGCGCCGTCATCAGCACAGCTCAACTGAGGCTGGTGACGGAGCGGCTCCGTCACCAGCATGCGGCCGCCCCGCCCCCTTAGCGCTGCGGCGGAATAGCTGCCACAGCGAAGGGGTTAAAAAGGCTACTGTTGTGACATCTGAATAAAGGAAATTGGAAGGTGATGTTTGAGTTGTGATTTTGGATATTTTGCAATTATCACTCTCTGCCATAATGCACAATTGCACTTTCTTAGCGTTAATGAAAGTGGCATGAATGAAACAGAGAAAATCGGAGTGTTTATTTGCCTGTATTATGGGGAATTAGTAGATGGCTGTTAATTGCCTTATTGCCACCTTCTATCGGGCAATAGCAACTGTAAAATCCCTTCACCTCGTGTTCCTGCATATATTTGCGAGTTCGTCAGTCAAGAGTAGCTAAAACTCTCTGCAGTTATGTTAGCCATTCAGTTTCCTCAACAGAAAACAGTACTACCTAATTCACCATTCAACATGCTATATTGTTTTTTATCATCGTATAGAATGCTAAACTTCCATTTACCCAAATACCAATAATATTGTCAAAACACCTCAATACTTAAGAGGAATTCTTTTACCCTTGTGGTGAAAGGGGTGAGAAAATATGATTTTTTTTAATTAAATATGTTAATTTAGTCCTTAAGTGTTAGATTTGAACCAGATAAATATTTCCGTTGTTTTATAAATGTCTGTAAATTAATTACATGGTGTAAAGATAACAACGTATTTTTATAATTCTATGATAAAATGATAACCATTTCAATATTCTTACTGCTACAGGAATGTGCAAATTTACGTTGACTGGCGCTATTAAGAGCTACAAACCCAAAAAGCAATTTTTCGATGTCGAAGATACAGTTCAATATGAATGTAATGATGGATATCACAGCCCCCAAAGCAAAATTGTGGACACATCGGAATGTACAACAGGAGGATGGCAATATATGCCACAGTGCAAAGGTATGTTGCCTTGCTTACATCGCTGAACTTCAGATCACTTAATTTCCATAGGCCAAGGGAGTCCACCTCTGGTCCATTAAGGTCAAAGCTCTGCCAAACATTGTGTTAATCCATGTGGAATACATTTAGAATCTATGCTGCCTATTTACAAAGGCAGTTCTAATGCAATAATTATTTATGCACTCTTTCATGCCTTTATGAATTGTCCTAAAAATTTCTGAAATGGGAATAAAATGTAAAAAAAATCCTGATCTATTCATACAAATTAGTAGAAATAGAGAGGCCTGTGCCACCTTTGCACTTTTACTAAGCAGGAGTTGGACGTTTTGGGGATGATATTTTAAGACATGTAAGTGTACATAAGAGTACCTCTACAGTGCGACTTCCCATACTCCTAAATGATTTTGTGAGAATAATCTTACTGTAACCATTGATGGTCAACATGCCAATTTTCTCTATTGACTACCTAGTGCTTATGATTGTTTTATTGTACCAGTCAACAAAGCAGCCTTTGTAAGCCTAGAGTAAGTAAGTAAGTAATCTATTATGCTTGAATGATCAAAACCATTGCATATACATAACAAATATAACACATATATATACCTTAATTTAAACAAGATTACAATTTGTTAAAAGTCCTTGTTCAGTCCGTCTTAGAAGTTGGTGTGGGTTAAAAGAAGCCACAGGAGAGTGTCTCTGGTTCTCTGGTTTTGGGTTTTCCTTTCTCCGCACAGTGGTGTCATTTGATTTCAACGGGACATTAGATTGTTCCAGAATTCATTATTTTATTTTATTTATTTGTGCAAATTACTGCTGTGCAAGATAGGCCCTTGGCCTTACGTTTTGTTGTCCTGCTTGGCGGCCTTGGCGCTGCTGTGTATTTGTGTGTGCAGTCATCTTATTTACTATGTTGAGGAATTTTGTGATTCAGCAGATCTATTGGTTGGAATCAGATTTGAAGCAGGCCAACACCGCATGTCTGCACATGCGAATCCCAGATTGGTTGTAGAGCGGTCGAAGAAGTAAACGTTGTTCTTTTGCTAGACTTGTGCAGATGCAGATTACGTGGACAAGAACTTCCGGTCCGTGAGTGCATAGTCATCAGGTGTTGTCTTTAGGCTTCCTATTCCAGGGTGGAAGGTGAAGTAGGATTGGCATTATACCGAGCTGATATTTTAGGTATTTCTTTTTCAGTGAGATGTTGAATCCTGCACTCAGGTACGATCATGGTTTGACTGCAACATAGTTGTTAAGTACAAGCTTGCTGTGTGCCCTTTTTGCAAGTTCGGCCTTATCTTCTGCCATTTACATCACTCTGATGGCTTTAGAGACCACTTTCTTAAAGCATTTATGAGTTGCTGAGGGTTCCTATGCAATTTTCAACCCTAATTGGTTTAGGGAGTCTCTGAGGTATACTCCAGCTGGTGAGGACCCTCTGATCTTATGCCAGCATTTTAAAAAAGTTCCTTCTAGCCAGGGACTGTTTCTGAAACCCAAACTCTAACCTTATTTGCATAGGAGAGTAGTAGTTTGGACTGTGAAAGATCGTTCTGTATATTCTGGTATTTATTTTTTCCACTGCGATTGAGTCTCTTCCTCGCATTGCCTTACTCCGGAATGTTATAGAGGTGTCAATGAGGGCCCAACAAGTACAAGTCTTCCTGGCAAAAGTTAGTGTTGCATTTCCGTCTTAGTGCTTCTTTTTGAGGGTTGAAGGAACATTTTTTGTCTAGCAGGCTCATAGGTATTCTTTATTCCTTCAGTGCGTTGTTGTGTGAATATTCCTGTGTTCCATTGAGTAAGTGTTGTAGACCAATTGGTGTTCGGCTTACTAACACTAGGTCATCTGCATAAAGAAGGTTGGAGATGGTCGTCTTACTGAGCTTGGGGGCATGCAAATTGCATTTGTCCAGCCTTGTGGTTAAATCTGCCATAAAGAGGTTGAATAGCATGGGAGCAATGACGCTCCCTTGTTTTAGTCCTTTGGCGGTGGTGATTCGTCTTGATGGGTGTGTCCCTGTCCCCAGTTCGACTTTTACCCATGAATCTGTGTGTATTAATAGGAGTTACTTTCGAAGGGCCGGTGGTATGCCCAAATTTTCAGATGCCTTGATTGCTATCACCATTAGTTGTCCCACACTCAATCTGCACAACTTTCTCTCTGTGCAATTATCCACCATGATGTTTATGAAGAACAGTGTCCCACCACTGTATCTCTGGAATAATTGGTTTCTTAAGCCTCAACTTTCATGCGCCATACTCAACACATGACTCTGTCAAGAGTATAGTAGTACGTATGTGAAGAAAAGTGCACCTCCACTGTTTCTCTGAGTATAAGCGCTCATCATTAATTTCAGTATGACCTCACATAGGCGCAAGTTAAATTACCGCTCATACCTTTGTGCCTCACTGATCTCTCTTAAGTAGGTATGCTCAGTGTAATGAACGTATGTTTGCATGTTCCCATGGACCAAGGTTCTTAAATACACTTTCTCCTCCACTAGATTATCTTTGCTCACAGGCTCACATCCTGATGATGATCTCAGTAACTTTATATCGAAACGCAGGTCGACCTTTCCAACATAAACTCCATTACTGCTTGCATTTATTTGTGGAGTTTTGAAACTTATGATTGTTGTTCAATGCAATGTATTTTTTTTAAATGTCACCTGCACACCTTCACTTCACGCACCTCGAAAAGCCCCTTTGCGAGCACTAAAAACACTACATAATATACATGATAGTTAATTTATGGAGATAATAAATGTGTTGTGATATGGAACAAAACCTTGTGTCCATGTATACCAAATAACCTAGTCCTCCGAGGACTTTTCAGAAAACTGTTCACTTGATTTAATCTATTAAAACATCACTTTAGCCCAGGCTACCAGAGGACCCATAGGGCCTCTATTTAAACCATTGTTTACACAAGTATCATACTTTACCCGGGTCTCAGTGCTGGGGTCCCCTTGTTCCTTAAAACAGACTGTGTGCAGTGGCTTCACTGCAAGGTTTCTCCACTCTCAAGTGCTTTTTAAATATTGGCCTAATTGTTTCACTCTTTTCTCTTCTTGAACTCACGCAGACTTATTTCCTAAAATATGTCTACACCTATCGTACCTATCTACACAGAGGATTATATTGCAAAAATCATAAGTGGTCCTTCTCTCTTCCAATCCTCACTACCCTCAAATATTATTATTATTGTTATTATTAAGGGAGTTTTATAAAGCGCCTGGTTACGCGCTATGGCAAGTGGAGTAGGCAAAGCTGGGCCGCAAGATCTAGAGGTCTACCGTGTGTACAGGTGGGTTTTAAGCTTCTTCCTGAAGCCAAGTTCAGATGGCTCCAGGCGAAGGTCCAAAGGTAAGGCATTCCAGCTTTTCCCCGCCAGGTAGCGGAAAGATCTATGAGCTTTTCTTATCCTGGGGACCTTTAGTAGGCCTCCATAGGAGGAGCGCAGGGCGCGCGTGGGCGCATATCGGGTGACCAGACTCTGCAGCGGTGCTAGTGCCTTCCCAGTAAGGATGCGATGGCAGGTGCAAAGGGCCTTAAACTCGATCCTACTCCTCCCTGGGAGCCAGTGAAGGGTCTGAAGGGCTGCTTTGGAAGCAGCTCTCTTGGGAAATTTCAGAATCAGGCGGGCTGCCGCATTCTGCAACACCTGGAGGCGATTTATTGCCTTACTGGTGGCTCCCAAGTACAGCAAATTGCCGTAGTCCAGGCGCGATGTGACGAGGGCATGCACCAGTGTCCTATGGGCCATCGTAGGAAGGAGATCTAAAACCTTCCGCAGACCTTTTAGGACGGTGAAGCACATACCCACCACACGGCCTATCTGAGGACCAAAGGACAGGTCCGTGTCGAGCCAGACTCCAAGGTTCCTGGCTTCCTGACAGGGTGTTGGAACTTCGCCTACGCATGAGGGCCACCATGCCGACGACCAAACAGATGGGCTCCCTCCCACCACGAGCACCTCGGTCTTGCTGCCATTCAGCTTGAGACAGTTGGTTGATATCCAGGTTGCAAGTTCTTGCATGCAAGCTCTGAATCTGTCCACCGCAAGACCGGGCGCGCGCGAAAGGGAGATGACCAGCTGCGTGTCGTCAGCATAGGACACTATGCGGAGACGATGGCTTTCGACAATAGGTGCCACCGGGGAGACATATAGATTAAATAGGGTGGGGCTCAGGGACGAGCCCTGGGGTACGCCCTGTCCCAGACCGAATTCCCTGGAATAACATTCTCCTTGGCGAACCTGAAAGCTTCTCCCTGTCAGGAAGGATTGGAGCCATTCGAGTGCAGCGCCAGATATCCCGCCGCTGTTCAGACACTGTAGCAAGGTGGTATGAGCTATAGTGTCGAACGCTGCACTTAGGTCCAATAGGATGAGGGCCATGGTCTGACCCTCATCCGCCCCCTGACGTAAGGTCTCCACAGCCATCAGAAGCGCTGATTCAGTTGAGTGGCGGGGACGGAAACCAAACTGGGTGTCGTGCAGGAGGGCAGTCTTCTCCACGAAATACATCAGTTGCATGTTTACCGTTTTTTACGCCACTTTGGCCAGGTAGGGCAGGAGGGAGATAGGTCGAAAGGTTCTCCAACTTTTCGAAGCTGATGTTGGGCTTCTTCCTAAAAGGTAGAACCACCGCCTGTTTCCAGTCTCTGGGCACGGTCCTAGTACGAAATGACACGTCCAGCAAGTGTCTGATGTAAGGTTCTAGCACTGGCAAGCTCTCAGCTAGCCGTTTCGGCGTGGTGGGGTCCCGTGGGAAGCCAGACTTAACGGACCTACAGATCTTTAAAAGGGCCTCCGGGGACGGGGTGGCAAAGTTGGTCAGTGTGTATCTATCACCCCATTCCCTCGGGACTTCCACAAACTCCGACCCACTATACCCACAGATGCAGCAACAGACAAAATAACTGCACTTGAACACTTAAAAAAGAAACATATACGGACCGAGCTCCACGCCCGCATGCTTACAGAATACTTAAAAGCGGACATAATACCATTAGGTCTCCAGGTTCGCAACACTCCTGCGATTTTCATACACAACCCCAAATTAAAAAACGGCTTCGCACACATAGGAACCACCTGCTCACGCCACTGAATGGTGCTAGGCATCGACACCGCTCTAGAACAGAGTAAAATAGAATTAGCTGAAATTTGGAACTTTAAAAAGCTATTCAAGAATTTGACAGTTTGGCGGACACCAAAACTATCCTAGAAAAACTTGACAGGACAATTGCTTACTTCCACAAATTCGTACTCCATAAAAAAACAACTAAAGTCACCAAGGATATAAAAAACTACAAGAAAGAAAGAAAAAATACCCATATCTATTGGAGGACTACTTCACTAATCCTCAAAACACGCATAGACAACAAACGGGCACCTGGGGCCGCTTCAAAAACCGATAACCAGTCACCTTCTCAGACTCTTCTGCTGAATCAGAGTCATCAGATACCAGTGCAGGGCCAAGTACCTCCAACAACACAAATTTTTTAGGGAGAGGCCAACCCTTCTAAGCAGACAGAGGGAGGGGGAAACCACGGTACAACGTCCCACCAGAGGAACGCCAGACATGGCTACCGGTACTAAACATTCAAGGATTAGGGGACCCTGATCCTACCCCCAGCACCGAAATGATGCTCATCTTCAATCTCTCCACACACCAACTTGCTTCCACAGAGATCTCCCTACTCAACAAAGGACTTTCCTTTGTACTCCCAGAGAAACCTAATTGGTTTGACCACCGAAATATTTCAATTCTTCAGACAAGTGAGACTGAAATCATTCTTCCTCAACAAGGAATCCCCACCCCACCACGACTGGCCTATGCCCCAAATCTACATTTAGACCACCGACAGACTCACTGCCCCATGAAGTACTGGCCTTCGAATACCAGGTCCTCATGGACCTACAGAAGCTGAGAGACCAGCACAACTTAATTCCCTACAACATTAGCTTAGAAGAAAAAAATAGTCTTCTGAAACTAAAAAGTACATAAATATTGTCATCAAACCCTGTGACAAAGGGGGAGGGATTGTCATACAAGATAAATAATCATACGACAATGAGATTATGCAACAAATCAACAACCCCACTGAGACAGAACCCCTTGACAGAGATCAAAAATCTTATCCTGACTGTAACCAAGGACGTGGAAGAAATAGGCTACATCAGCCACAAGGAATTCCTATTCCTCAATAATAAAAACCCACGCATACCGGTGATTTACACACTTCCTAAAGTCCACAAAAATCAAACCAACCCTCCAGGGAGGCTTATCCTCTCTGGCTGTGACTCAATTTTTGGAACCTTTCGGTAGATATTTTGACTTTTTCATCCTCGACCTAGTGTCAGATACTGTTGCCAATGTGAAAGACACTGCCCATTTCATCAACTTGATCGAGTGTGGACATTTTAATCCCATGGAAGAACTTCTGGTCCAACACGACATCGAGTCACTTTACACTAACATCCCTCAAGACAAAGGCACTGAAGTCATTGCCACACACCTCAATGATAGGCCCCGAATGCACAATTTCGCCATACTGTTCGTAGACAACATAGAAAAGACACTAATCCTCAGCCAAACCAACCCCCACGGAATCAAAATTCGGAGTTGGCATCGATAATGTCTTTATGATCTGGCATGGTACCCCAATGAACTTTATAACTTTGGCAACTGGTTAAACAACTGCCAACCGGACCTTAGGTTCACCTATGACTCAAGCAATACAAAGATAAACTACCTGGACGTCTCAGTCAAACGTAATGAAGGGGGTCTCTATACCACTCTGTATAAAAAGCCCACGTAACGTAACACACTCCTGCACTACAAGCGTGCACATCCCTGTGCCCTTTCGAGATGGTCTCCCATTCGGACAATTTCTTAGAATCCTAAGAAATTGTCAAATAAAAGAGGACTACCTTAAGGAGGCAGACCTTCTCTTCGACAAACTCACCAAGAGTGGCTACCCTAGAAGACTTGTTAAAAGAGCAATGAAGCCAGCTTGGTACTTCCATAGGAAATTCCTTCTAGAGTCTAGGCCAAAAGAATCACTACTTTCTGCCCCTCAAGCAACAAGATACCCAAAATAATCAAAAAACACTGGCCCTTGATTACGTCACCTAAAATCTCCAATGAGGCCCCACTTTTCTCCTTTAAACGTTGCCGCAATATTAGGGATCACCTAGTGCGAGTGCACACACAATTGAAAAAATAGAATACTATCCATGCATGCCTTGGTCTACCACCTGTTCTAGGTCACTTTAAATGTGGAAACTGTGTTGCATGCCCTCTGACCACCAACAAAAAAACGTTTGAGTATGGCACTAATGTTCACAATCTTAGGTTTTTCTCAAACTGCAACTTGGCAAATGTGCTTTACTGTATAAAATGCCCTTGTGACCTCATTTATGTGGGCCAAACCACACAAAAAGTGAAAGCAAGAATCGACCCACATATAAGGAGAATACGCTGTCAAGTCACTAATGCCCCATTGGTGGAACATTTCATGGAAAAGGACCAACTGCAAGAGGGGATCCTCAAAATATCCTGAACAGAATGGAATGCAAGTGAATGTTGTAGTGTAGTTCCATAGAGAAAGGACTAAATACATTTGAAGAATGGAACGTTATTCTATGAACACTTACAATACTCAGACTCTGTTGCTCCAGCGCCTGGATGCCGTTAAAGAACTGAAAGAACTGTGCACTCTGTTCCTGACTCACAATTTTCCTCCCAATTTTTTAATTAAAAAAAAAAAATGTTTTATCCTTCATACAGTGATTGAGTATACATTCTCCCAAATACACTAGCGCAAAACATTATCATGTTAGTTTGTGTGTATGCCCTAGAATTGTAACATGTTACCAATTCTGTACCACATATTAGAGAACACTAGGCACTTCACTACTCATAGGTCTCCTTGATCCGGACAAGTCATTTTTGCCTAATACACCACCATGTTTTATGAACTGGGTGCACGAAACACTGCTAATCAAACCCCTGGTCGCCAAAAGATCCACATGCACTCCATGGCCCAAGGCGCCCACTCCATCATGGCGCCCGACAAGCACCTCACACAACACACATTGCGACATCACACACAGGCGCGTAAGTTCACAGCACCAGCCATATCTCTCTCTCGTCTCCTCAAGCAGGGACTTGGATTTACTCCACAGATGGAACCGGGTGATTCCGGTCCTCTGCCTGAAGCATACAAAATAATTTCCAGTAATTCCACCACCCCATGTGAGCCCCGTCCCATCCTGGTTGGACACACGCTAGATTTTAAATTTTAGCCCCCTTTTTTCCCAGATTCAGGTCCTTACCAAGCCCGGACAGATGCTTTGAAGCCGGACTGCCCAGCCTATTCATCCCCGTCCCATGCCCCGTACGGGCTGCCCTAAGTAAGTTCAATAGGACCACAACGTCTCACCCGTTAAGCTCAATGCCATTCTATCAAACCTTTTTTTAACATACCCGTTCTCCGACAGATCACGCACTTGGATGCTGTTGGGTGCCTTATTCATTTCCGCTTAGTGCAACCTTTGATTCCTTCACCAAGTTAAATCCTCCGGCAATCGTATCCGAAGCCCAGGAGCCCCACACGCTGCCACTGGCTACTTGGTAAGCTGCCGTACAGTCTGGCTCTGCGCGATTACGTTCGTTCAGTTTCACCCTCTACGCGCTCTCCTACGCCCATAAGATTCTCATCTCCCGGGCTTAGACTTAAGTCTCGCACCACAGATGCCTTGATTGTTATCACCATTAGTTGCCCCACACTCAATCTGCACAACTTTCTCTCTGTGCAATTATCCACCGTGTTTTTTATGATGAACAGTGTCCCACCACTGTATCTCTGGATTAGTTGGTTTCTTAAGCATCACCTTTCAAGCGCCATACTCAACCCATGACTCTGTCATGAGCATAGTAGTATGTATGGGAAGAAAAGTGCACCTCAACTGTTTCTCGGAGTATAAGCGCTAATCATTAATTTCAGTATAACTATCCTCACATAGGCGCAAGTTAAATTACCGCTCATACCTTTGTGCCTCACTGATCCCTCTTAAGAAGGTATGCTCAGTATAATTAAGGTATGTTTGCATATTCCCATAGACCAAGTTTCTAAAATACACTTTCTCCTCCCCTAGATTATCATTGCTCACAGGCTCACGTCCTGATGATGATCTCAGTAACTTGAGATCGAAACGCCGTCGACCTTGCCAACATAAACTCCATTACTGCTTGCAAATTATTTGTGGAGTTTTCAAACCTATGATTGTTGTTCAATGCAATGTATTTTTTTTAAATGTCACCTACACACCTTCACTTCACACACCTCCAAAGCCCTTTTGTGAGCACTACAAACACTACGTAATACACATGATTGTTAATTTATAAAGATAATGTCATATATAATAAAACCTTGTGTCCATGTATGCTAAAAAACCAAGTCCTCAGAAAACTGTTCACTTGATTGAATCTATTAAAAAATCACTTTAGCCCAGGCTACCAGAGGACCCATTGGGCCTCTATCTAGACCATTGTTTACACAAATATCAGGTTTCTTGGAAAAGCACAAGATCAAAGGATTGGAGCTAGAACATTTTTCATGGGTCACTTTCTTTGTTGTGAGAAGATACAATCATTCTGTCGGGAATGCACAATTACTTTGCAAGTGTAGTATAGATGGTGGGTTCATTGTCGTCATTACTAAGTGAGCAAGAGCTTTGTTGCTATGAGGCTGCTTTTGCGCACAACACTACATGCATTTATTTTGCTAGACTTTGTTTGTGCCCTTTTCACATGAGAACTGTCTGATTTTCACGTTCTCTGCTGTGCTCTGAGGTTTAGTCTGCACACAATCTACAAGGTTGATAAACAATGCCCCTTGTTATTCTGTTCTGGTCAGTCCCTTGCACCTAGACATAACATGACACACAGCTGCACTACTGAAAGTCGTATCCTTTAATATTGCAAGAGAAGCATGTTGGTCAGACACTTGGAGAGAGACCTTTCTAGAGAGAAGAGCTGTGCTTGTCCTGGGATGTAAACCTTTCATCTAGACCTTGAGGTATAGGGAGGGTGGTTAGGGACTGTAGCCCTTTTACACTGTCTTTATAAAATGATATCCCCGTTTGTTCTCTATGGAATTGTGACAATGCTGACTATTTTGTGTTTATACATTTTGCTGCTAGTAATCGCATGTGTACCGTACTATAGAGCGTGTTAGTTAAAATAAACATTTTAAACTATACAGTGGCTCTGAATACTCTTATTGTGGACAAGTATGAGTGAGCGAAAGAGTTGTCTTGCTCCCGCGATTCCTGAGAGCGTCCGGAGTGTTGTGTTCTGGGTTGTCTAATCATTGGTAGCTTCGCTGTTAGTTGGAGAACGAATGAGACACTATTGCTAGTCAGTTTTGGGGCTTTTGGCCACTGAGGTGATAGGTTGGTACACCACTATCCACCACGGTCCTGGTTTCCTGCGCATAGTTCTGTATATGTGCAGAATCCCTGCAACATGGCGTCCAATCCCACACTGTGTTGAGTAGGAAAAACAACGAAAAGAGTAAGTGCTTTATATGTAGTAAATAAATCCAAGAATAATATCATTTGCTTCAATCAAAGAATAGCACTCATGTTGGGTCACAAAACAAACACTGGCTATTAGGTGCTTGCAACAAATCTTTTTTTATGTAAATTGAAGCATTTATGTATATTTATAAATATCTACAGGCTGCCAAAACGAGGTGCAGTATAGGAGAGACATATGCTATAGTGACATTTGGTGCTCAGTGACAGTACAACGTGAAATTATGTACAAATTAGCAAGGGAGAAAAACTAAGGGTGGTCAGGACAGAGGAGAGAACAATATCTCTGGTGATTAGCAAAAATGCTTATTTATTTGGACCAAGAGACTTGATCTGAGCCATATATTATCGTCAACGTTTCGACCCTGACAAGACATTATTAAAGTGTTGTGGCGGGTTTTCTTCAGGACAAGGGAGATAGCCTGAAAGGAAGGGCAGTATGTGTCAATGGGTGTTCCAACTAAAAAGGGACAGGGAAATGTCAAGGGTGAAATTTCACCAGTTACTCACCCCACACGGGGTTGGGTTCCCTGTGGCATCCCTCAATGAGTGAAGGCTGCCAATGAATCTATGGGAAGTTAGATCAAACAATTTAGCTTAAGATTAAATCCCAGTAAAGTGGAGTGGAGAAACAGAACGTGTGCGGTCAATGAGTCTTACCTGCAAATGTCAGGAAAACTCAAGAATGTCGATGTGATTCATGTCAAGCAGTCTTTAAGAACTAAAAGTAAGTGCATTGAGTGATGCACAGATTAAGGTGTAGTATAGAAGATTTAATGGTAGTATATGCATAGAAGGAGGTCAAGAGCGTACAAAGCACAGGTCAAGGCTCGCCCGTAGTGCGTTGAGAGGCTTACCTAAGTAAATGCTGTTGTGATCGGGCTGTTAAGAGAATAATCATCCTGTTTGGGAGAAAAACAAATTCGATCCCCAAAGTTAGCCAGACTTCAATCCCACGAGGCAAGCGTAGAGGAAATTAGTGCCAAGTATAATGCAGATTAAGGGTTTTTAAAGACAATCTCAGGAGCTAGTGGAGTTTAGCCCACTTACCTGACAGTGTGCTTGCGCTCCACTGCAGTTTTGAACGTGACTTCCCGGTTGACGGTTAAGTAGCGAACCTGGAGCCTCTTACATTGAAACGCGCACGTAAGCGGAATGGTTAGTCTTTGGCAGCAGTTGGATGGTGCCTAACATGTCACCAATAGCCTCACAGGGTCAGGGATACAGGGTCTAGTCTAAAGTGTTGGCACAACCTGCAACGGAGTAGTCCCTTCATCGTCAAGGGACCAAATACATTGGCGGTCAACATTGGAATGATCAGTGGAGATAATATCTTGTAGCAGTGTTAGCATGGGTGATCATATCATCATATCATCAAATAACATAATGAATGAATGAATGAATGAATGAATGAAAAGAGTTTTTGTATAGCACGATAGCTACTCTGGGGTGTCCTAGCGCTGCGGACTGGCGTCTGTAATTGAACAAGTGGGGCTTAGTCTTATTTATTGAATACCAGGGTTTTTAGATGTTTACGAAAGGACAGCAGGATGAGTTCTGATCGGAGGTGGGAAGGAAGGGAATTCCAAAGCTCTACCGAGTTATAGGAGAACAATCGGCCCCCACATCTGACTCTCCGAATCTTAGATACTGTGACGCAGAAGGAGGAGGCAGATCTAAGCTGCCTGTTAGGGTGGTAGGGGGATATCAGAGAGTGATTGATGATGGCTCCCTGTCTCCAAAAGGCACGGTGTGCAATACATAGGCCCTTAAATTCAATTCTTTTCCGGATTGGGAGCCAGTGGAGATCTCTTAATTCTGATTTTACGGGGAACGGCGAGGAATCTGGAAGAGGGTTTGTGCAGCACAGTTCTGGGTGACCTGAAGCTTCTTTAGAGTAGTCTGGGGGGGCCCTAGATAGAGAGCATTCCCAAAGTCTAGACGGGAAAGGATGAGGCCCTGGATCATGACCTGTCTTTCCTTGAGAATGAGTCTGAGTATAGCAAAGCAGGTGGCTGAAAGTTTGACTGCTTGGTAGTTGAAGTTCAGAGGCTTGTCCAGCCAGATTCCCAGGCTCTTGTTTGTATCCTTGGCTGTAGGGGCAGGTCCAAGACAGGGCGGCCACATGAGGTCAATAAGCTGATGTGGGGAGTTACCAAGAACCATCAGCTCGCTCTTGTCTCCATTCAGTTTGAGATAAGACGAGGTCATCCATGAGGTAACTGCTTCTAAGCAGCTCCTCATGTTACTGGGCCTGGATTGGGGGCGGTTCAGAGCCACCACTAGCTGAGTATCGTCCACGTAGGAAATGATTTTTAGCCCAATTGGGCGGACGATCTCTGCCAGGGGGCTCATATAAACATTAAAAAGCATAGGGCTCAGGGAGGAGCCCTGCGGGACACCGCAGCTGAGTGGTTTGCTAGGGGAGGTGATTTTGCCCTCGAAGACTTGGAAGGAGCGACCCGACAAAAAGGACTTGAACCATGTAATAGCTTTTGTTGAGATTCTGCGTAGCAGGATGTTATGGTTTACAGTGTAGAAGGCGGCACTAAGGTCCAGGAGTGTAATGGCAGCAGTACCACCTTGATCCATAATCTTCCTGGCTTCCTCTGTCTCAGCGAGGAGAGAGGTCTCCGTCCCATGCATGGGTCGGAACCCAGTCTAGGAGGGGTAGAGCAGGTGATTGGTTTCAAGGAACTCCGTCAAAGTGTTGTTGACATGTTTCTCCGTGATTTTGCTAAGCCAGGACAGTAGGGAGATGGGTTGGTAATTCCCTGGGTTCTTTGGGCCTAAGTTAGTTTTTTAAGGAGGGCTTTGACCATGGCCCTTTTCCAGAGGGGCGGGACAATACCTGTGGCTAGAGAGGCATTAACCAAGTCAAGAATGGTGGGGAGAATGTGCCTGGAAACAGTCCGCAGGGAGTGCTAGGGAGCTGGATCGTTAGGGGAGCCAGACTTGACTTGGGCCATGATGGATTGTAGTGTGATCGGGTCCAGCGGGGGGAGGGTTCCAAGAGAAGCTGAGAGTTGGGCCCCTGGCTCAGTGGGCTCAGTGTGTGAGGGGGGAAGTTGAGCGTGGGCGAAAGAGGAATAAATGGTGTGAATTTTATTGTAGAAAAACTCAGCAAGATCGTTGCAGCGTGTTTGGGCATTGTGTGGGTTTTGAGGTTTTTCTGGGAGTTTGAGAAGGGCTTTAGCAATTTGGTATATTTTCTTGGGCCTGGAGGCTGCTGCACTAATTTTATTTTCAAAGAAAGTGGCTTGCACGCTTCTGATTTAAATTTTTTATGTTTTTATGGCAGTTCGGTATGCGTTTTTTCCGGAGGGTGAGTAATCTAAACGTTCATTCCAGTTTTTTACATTTGTGTTTCTTTTATCGTAGATCCTGGGAGTACCAGGGGGCCGTCCTGATGTCGCGTTTAGATTTGGTATGGTTTATTGGGAGTATCAAGTCTAATGATTGTGTTATCCATCTATTATAGTTTCTATTACTTAAGATGGGGTCTGGGTTGCAGAGTGGTCTAGAGGTTTCGAGGGTTGCTGCCCATTCGGTTCGGGGGAGTTTTGACCAATTACGGTCCCTCCGAGAAACTGTAGAGGGAGGAGGGTGGGAGATTGGGGTCAACGAGGAGGTAGGGATCAGGAAGTGGTCCGTCCACGGTAGGGGGGAAGGTGTTCCAACTAGGAGGTCCGGACAGTTGCTAAAGATAGGATCGAGGAGATGACCCTTGAAGTGGGTAGGTTTAAGCACTAATTGTTGGAGTTGTATTGCCTCAAGACTGGTGGTTAATTCTAGGGCCGTGTGGTCTGTGGAGTCATCGAAATTAATATTAAGATCCCCTAGAAGGGTGAAGTTGGGTAGGCTGCAAGATCTATTAGCTATAGAGGGGGGCAGACAGTTGAGAAATTGACCAATGGTCCCGGGTGGACGGTATATGAGTGTTCCTGAAAAAGTGCTGGTGGGGGAGAAGTCTAGGGAGAAGGAAAGGCTTTCGCAGTTGGGTATTGGGATGGGGGAGCTGCGGCAGTCATAGCATTCTTTATAGATAATGGTTAAGCCACCTCCTCTTCCTATTGAACGGTCTTTACGTAAGATTTGATATCTTCTCTGTAGAGCTTGGATGATGTTGGGGTCTGACTCGGAATGGAGGCAGGTTTCTGTCAGAAACAGAACATCGGGATTAAGTTTATCTAAAATTAGCAAGCTCACTATAGAGTGTTTAGGCAGTGATCTGCAGTTTAAAAGAAACATATGTCGCTGTGTGGTTATGATTGGAGGGTCGGGGTGAGAGTGGAAACCGCAATGTAAGCAGGTCGAGCTTTTTTCAGCTGGGTTCCATGAGGAGAGGCAAGGGGCTGAGATATTTCCCCCAAGTTTGAGTAGGGAGCTGGGGCTGTAGCTTATAATTTGGGAGGAAGGACGACCAGGGGTCGTGGCCTCTGGCCCCGGCTGGCCGCGGACGGGCCCAGATGGGCTTGCCTTTGGCGGGCCTTGGGCGTGTGACATTGGGTTTTTATAGAATGCAGTATGCTACGCCCTCTTCCCCTCTAGCCCGGAAGTGGTGAATGAGCCGCGCCTCCCTCCACAACAATCGGGAATAATTCCTGTGGTGGACCGGGGAGATTGCGGGGGTTTCCAGGTGTCAGAGGGTGCAAGAGTGAGCGTAAGTCCTACTGGTGACACATTCAATTATACTTCCTTCAGTTCACAGTTTTTAAAAGTTTACGACGATTTAAAAAATACAGTGATGACAATAGCGGAAGTACCGTGATGAAGTCAGCATTCAATTACAGCGTGCGTCCGCTGCGCCTAGCAAGTGACATTGGGTTTTTATAGAATGCAGTAGGTGGTGCAGTACGCTACGCCCTCTTCCCCTCTAGCCCGGAAGTGGTGAATGAACTGCGCCTCCCTCCACAACAATCAGGAATAATTCCTGTGGTGCACCGGGGAGAATGCGGGCGTTTCCAGGTGTCAGAGGGTGCAAGAGTGCGCGTAAGTCCTACTGGTGACAAATTCAATTATACTTCCTTCAGTTCACAGTTTTTAAAAGTTTACAACGATTGAAAAAAATATAGTGATAGCAATAGCGGCAGTACCGTGGTGAAGTCAGCATTCAATTACAGCGTGCGACCCTTTATTTGGTTTACAGCTGTAAAACCATAAAAGTTCACATATATGAAACCAGTAATAACATTTCATAAAACCATTACACAATTCATTACATACAGACAACAATTCTTAAATAAAGTGCCCACCAATATGCTTAGTCCCCTGAAATCAAGGATTCAGACAAACTAGTGATTAGATAACACCCAGGATCCTGGCGGTAATTATATCACATACAGGGGGCTAAATGATGCTGAAAAATGCTATCAACTATTCAGGAGGAGCCCTACATTTTACTGCAGATTTAAGAAAATTAAGAACAAGCAAAACAGAATCTTTGAGCAACAACTGTATATAAATAAAAGCTGGGCGAGCCTGCCTGAATTTCAACCTCCTTAAAAACAGGACGATAACATTTTTTTGGGGGATCACATAAAACCTACAAAAGAATAGAAAATGAAGCAAATCCTGTGGAGACACACCGTTGCAGCCACAGGATGCTAAAATCTGACCCCTTGTGCACCCCCTAGGTGAAGCCAGCAGGAGGTGAAGAAACTCAAGGCAACACCTAGTCAGCAAAAAACATCCATATGTGCTAAAGAAAAACAGAAGATAAGGCAGAAAAGGAGTCAAGCAGGGTTTGTAGCCCCCTACGAGTCCTAGATGTAAGAACCGCGTCAATCATATATAGTAAAACCGGCAGACAATGATGGCCTACCTGCAGATAATCAACTCTTGTGGCTTGCAATACACTCCACTTATTACGGAGCCTTCCATGGGCAATTTCAAGGAATCTACACTCCAGTTGCCACCTCCTACTCTCCAGCCTCCCTCACCGATGTTTGCTGATGACAAGGACACAGTGTCCATTGCGGACGATAATGCTTTTGGTGATGCCCACAGTCCATCAGACTTGATTATTAAGTGTCAGGACACAAGTTCTGAAGAGGACGAGAAGGAAGACGAAGGACAGCAGGAGGAACAATATGTACAGGTTCCTATGGCAACATTTCCAATATCCCTATTTTCCAACCTCCAACATATGCTGGATGATTACAATAGGAGATTTCCTCCAACATCTCAGTGTACTCCGAGTCACGCTACATCTGACATGTCGGAGCCTATTCAACATCAGCAGCAGCCTTCAAAGCAGACTGCACTTCCAGAAAGGCCACGCCAGGCTGTCCCTTCTAATTCTCACGAAGTGGTGGAAGAAGAGGCAGAGCCAGAGAGAGAGGAAGGAGAAGTTCCCCAGGACACAGATGATGACAAAGACCCGGATATGGCAGAATTCAATGACTATCGAATGCAGACGCCCTCTCCTCAGCCAGGCGACTCCGGTGATTCACCTCCGGTTGACATCGCTAGTTTCCATATCTTGATGAATAAGGCGGCGGACCGCTTCAAATTACCCAGGGCGCAGCGAGAGGAAGACTGCTTTCTCTATGACTTTAAGAACCAGCCTTACAAACAGGTCCACACCATACCTATTATAGAATTTGTGTGGAAGGAGGGAATAAAGATCATGCAGGCACCTAACTCCTTACCTGCTCAACTCCCTCGGATAGAAAAGAAATATAAGGCCCCGACTGGTTCTCCTGCTTGTTTGATCTCACATCCTAAGCCAGATTCAGTATTGACCCAGGCAGCGCAACGACGAGCACGTAACCCGGCCACTCCTAGCACTACTCCACCAGATAGAGAGGGTCGACGTTTGGATGCAATCGGCAAGAAGTTTTCATCCATGGCATCTACATCAGTCCGTGTCGCTAATGCGTTGGCCATTTTAGGTCGTTTCGACCGACAAATGTGGTCAGACATTTCTGCGCTAGTCTCGCTGATTCCGGAGGCATCCAGAGCGGAGGCGCACCAGATCCTTCAAGATGGCATGAGGGCATCAGAAGAGATTATTGACTGTGCTGTGGACGTTGCGGGTACTGGTTTTCGTATCCTTGCCAGTGCTGCGGCACTCCGCCGTCAGGGTTGGCTAAAATCAACGTCTTTTCGGCAGGAGGTCCAGTCGAAGATACTTTTTTTTTTTTTTTAAATTATATTTTTATTGCAGAGTTATAAACAGCAGGAAAAAGTAAACAGCCAGTGCACTTGTGGGCTCCCCCCGTCCAATGACAGTTCACAGTTGTACACAGCCATTCAGCCCGCATCCCGGAGGCCGGGCGGCATATCAGATCGCTCGAGAGGAACACAACACAGTGTACGTCCCATTGGGACCCTGGCGGGAGGTCGTTTTACGTATCTGCTTTTACCCCCCCACCCGCAACAACATTCCCGTCAGCCATCTCCTTGGAATCAACGTAATTGCCCCCGTCGGGGCCTACTCTAGGCTATTCGGGCCTCCGTGCCAGGCGGTCCCACCCAATCAGTCCGCCCGCCACTCAATACCCCCTGTCCCAGTAGTTCCAAGGCCTCCACCAGCAACCCTCCAATGGCTTCCGGCCCTCCCCAAGCCCCTCTACAACTAACCCCCCCAACGCCCCCCCCCTGGCAACTGCTAAGGTGTGTGCTTCGCTCTACTGAACTGGATGGTTCCACTACAGTGCGTAGTGAGATTCTTCTGTGTTCGCCCCGCGGTGTCCAGCGGTTTAGTTCTCGCCGTCCTCATCCTCAACCAAAGCATCACGCAGAGCCTGTACCACTGACTCCCATGCACGCGCCGCATCCAGAGCTTTCTCATTCCCCAACTTCACTGCTTGCTTCATCCGGAGCACGCTCTCGCAGTCAGACCATCGCAGCAACTCATTCTTCCATCTACGCAGTGAGGGACCCCCCCTGGCCTTCCAGTGCCACGATATTTCCCTTTGAGCCAATATCAAGCCCAGATCTATGAATTTACTTGTCACCTTGGTGTGCTTAGTATGCGGGAACCAGAGCAATAGACACGCCGCCATGTCGAATTCTACCTCCCTGTCAGTCACTTCGTTCAGGAGTTCCCCTACCTCCGCCCAATAAGTTCCCAGTTGTGGACACCCCCAAAACAAGTGGTCCATGTCCGCCCCAAGGGACGAGCACCGGGGGCAACAGGCATCCGGCACCCGAAAGTGCCGCTGTAGTTTCTCTGGAGTTAAATAGGCCCTATGGAGCACATAAAAATGGACCTGCTGAAAGCGCGCGTTCCCGGTGCCCTTCCACGTGCGTCGCAGGATATGGCCCCATGCCGTATCCGGTATGGGCCGGCCAACGCTCCCCTCCCATTTAGCTTTGAGCCCATGGAGTGGTTCCAGCCCTTCGTTCAGCATCCTATTATGGAGGCACGTCACAGCTTTGAATGTACCAGCTGCCATCACCACATATTGGCATGCCATAGTCGTCGCGGGCTCCAGGAGCCCCTCTTTCCAGTGCTTTTGCATGGCTGCCACTACAGCCGCGTGTAGTAGGAAGCCCCCCTCAGGCAGTCCGAACTGGTCCCGGAGCACGTCGAACGGCGCCAGCGCCCCATCTATATACAAGTCACCCACCACCTGCAACCCCGCGTCCTCCCAGTCCATCAACGGGGACCAATCCCCTCCGTGCGGCAAAGCCGTCAACATCCCGATCGGGATCTCCGGGGCATAAGGCCGCGATGCCCTCGCTCTCCGAAGGCTCCTCTGCCAGCACAGCCGGAGCGTCCGCTCCTCCATGGTGAGGGCCCGTAACTCGAGCCGTTGCTGCATAATGATGTACGACAGCACGTGGCGCTGTATCCCCCGACCCCGGTCTTCCTCCGGCCCCCGGAACACCCTGGCTACGTTCTGCGTAAGGACCTGCAACTGCGCTGCTAGATAATACAGCTCAGGGTCGGGCACGGCCATGCCCCCCTCCATCTTGGGGCGAAGTAGCGTGCTCAAGGCTATTCTGCGACGGCCATGCCCCCACAGAAAGCCAATAATCAGTGACCGCAGTTCCCTAAACACCCCCTGGGGAATCCAGACAGGTAACGTTCGGAAATAATAAAGGAAGCGGGGGAGCGCCACCATTTTCAACAATGCTATCCTGCCCAGGACTGTCAGCGGGAGGGTCGACCAGAAAGACAAGCTACCCCGCAGTGACCGGACACAACGGCCAATGTTACCCTCCAAAAGGTCAGCAGCCGAGTGGTAAATGCGGACACCCAAGTAGGTGATGCAAGAGGGTTCCCATGTCACACCCAAGTCGCTGCTAGGGGCTGGCGATCCCGCTCTCAGCGGAAACACGCAGGTCTTTGCCCAATTGACCTTAAGGCCCGACAGTCGGCCGAACTCGGACAGCAGATCCATCGCTCCAACCAGTGCCCCCGAAGCGTCAGCTAGGTACAGGAGCAGGTCATCTGCATAGAGCGATATATAATGCCATTGCCCATCACTCACTATTCCCGCGTATCGGTCGCCTGACCTCGCATGGACCGCCAAGGGTTCCATCGCCAGGGCAAACAACAGAGGGGAGAGAGAGCATCCCTGTCGTGTTCCCCTGCCCACCGGATACGCGGCAGATACCAAGCCGCCCAATCGAACTCTCGCCGTCGCCGAGGCATACAAGACCCTCGTCCACCTTCGAAACCCATCGCCCATGCCGAACCGCTCCAGCACTCCATCCAAGAAAGGCCATTCCAAACTGTCGAAGGCCTTCTCGACATCCACGGACAGAACCGCCGGCGTTCCCTCCCCATCCAAGATGGCGTCCATTATTCCCACCAGGCGGCGGATATTCATCGCCGTACTCCTCGTGGGTATAAACCCGGCTTGATCCCTGTGCACCAGGCCCGTCATGTGCGGGGCCAATCTAGTGGCCAGGATGCGACTCAGGATCTTGTAGTCCACCGTCAGCATGGACAGCGGGCGATAAGACCTCACGTCCGCGGCATCCCGGCCAGGCTTGAGGAGTGGTACTATCAGGGCCTCCCGCATGGAGCCCGGCAATGCCCCCTTCTCGAAGGCCTCCGTATACACCACCAGCAGCCTGGGCGCCAGAGCGTCTACATAGTGCTGATAGAACTCGACTGGGAGCCCGTCCACCCCGGGCGTCTTGTTACGGGCCATATGTTTGATAGCCACTCGAATTTCCGTAAGCGTGATCGGGCTACCCAGTTCCTTCGCGTCGTCCTCGTCCAAGACCGGAAGCGGCCTCTCCCCCAGGTACTCCACGATGTCCTGAACCCCCACTCCCAACTGACTCCGGTACAATTCCTCATAGTAACCCCGAAAGCGGTCCAATACAGCTGCCTGGGAGTACACCATCTCTCCCTGCGCGTTAGTAATGCTGAGGATCGGGCAACCCCTAAGTTCCGGGCTAGCTAATCTGGCTAAGAGGGTACCCACCTTGTCCCTTTCTGCGTGTGCCCTGATAATGTACTGCCTATAGTCATAACATCTCAAACGTTCCGTCTCTGTGGCTACCACTTCCTTCGCCTCTAATAACTGGGCCTGTAAACCTGGCCTAGTTGGCCTGCGGCGCTCCAAGTCCCTCAAAGTTTCCTCCGCTTTCATTAAGTCATTCAGCACAGTCGTTCGAGCATTCGAGAACCTGCCCAAGCACACCCCTCTCACCACCACTTTCATTGCATCCCATTCAGTAGACCTACTCGTCGCCGTTCCTTCATTCACACCGAAATAACTATCAATGCCCTGCCGGACCGCATCGTCGAACACAGAATCCTCTAGCGTCTCCGGACGAAGCCGCCATGTTGGTATTACTGAGCGCTCCCTCTGCCATTGAATATGCACCAACAGGGGGTTATGATCTGATATCGTCCTAGCAAGGTACTCAGCATGGGTAATCAATGGGGCTAGGGAGCTCCCGCAAAGCACCGAATCAATCCTGACATGTAAATCATGGAGAGCGGAATAAAAGGAGTAGTCCCTGGTTCCCCTGTGCCTCTCCCTCCAGACATCCAGCAACCCCCATTGTTCTTGCCAGTCTTTCCTGTGCGCGGCCAGCCTGCGCACAGGAGAGTCTACAAGGGGGGGATGGGACCTATCCAGAGCCACATCGGTAATCGAGTTGAAGTCCCCCCCTAGCACTATCGGACCCGCCAGGAAAGAGGCCAAAGACCCCGAGAGGCTATCAAAGTATCGGCCTTGGTCAGTGTTCGGTGCATAAACACAACAGAAAACCACATCCCGTCCATACAATCTCCCCTCTACCGCTACAAACCTGCCATCCGGATCTATTACCTGATTCAGCACTTGAAAGGGTATCCCCGCCCTCACCCAGATCAAGACCCCCCTGGCATACGCTGAGTAAGTGGTGCCAAAAACCTGGCCCCGCCATCTTTTCTGCAAGGCAGCGCACTCTTTTTTAGTGAGGTGAGTCTCCTGGAGCATAGCTATCTGAACCCCCCTGCGTACCAGGTATGCATGTACTTTGTGACGTTTCACCATAGTCCGCAGCCCCCGGACATTCCACGTTAGGCATTTCAAATTAGGTAATGTCCCCATTCCAATTCCGTACAGTCCGAGTCAAACAACAACGGTCCATGACCCCCCCAATGCAGTTGCCCCCCCCCAAACAACCCCAAAACTGAAACATTCCCCAAACCCCACTCCCCAGGACAGAGCACACGAACCCAATGGCCGCCCCCATCCAAACCTTGATCCAACTTCTCGCACACTTACCCTGTGGTCTCCACCACAGTCGACCTTAAGGGCCTAGGGGGGTGAGTCGCCGCCGACCCCAGCTAGCGGAGCCCGCGTCCCGCCCTTCATCCCCTCCGATACACTCAGCTCCCCCACCCGGCAACCCGCCCTCCAGCAACAGGATATCACCCTACCATGAAGTCCCGATCTAGTCCCAAGTCTATCTCAGCCGCAGAAAATATTATCCGAAGTCTGTGGGGTCACTGTCGGCCCCTTCTGGCTCTCTGCCTCCGAAAGTTCCTCTCCTGTTCTGCTGCCTTCTCCTCCCGAGTCCGTCTCGGCCCGTTCACTGTTCTGCTGCGACCCTGTAATGGCCGCCGTCGCCGCGAGTGCATCCCTCTTCTCCGCCGCCATTTGAGCCTCCCGCTTCTCCCGCTGGCGCCTGTTGCGGGACCTGATGCGTTGTGACTGCCGCACCCGGGGCTGCTTGGGCTGGTCTCGCCGACTTTGGTGCGTCCTATCCGTCCCTGCTCTGTACGACTCAAGCCATTGCCAAACTTCGTCCGGAGTCTGGAAAAAGTGTGTGGTGCCATCCATGATAATCCGCAGCTTGGCCGGGTAGAGCAAGGAGTACTGAATGCCTTCCTCCCTGAGCTTCTTCTTCACAGCAAGGAACGATGCCCTGTCCTTCTGGACCGCCTGCATGTAGTCCGGAAAGATCGTTACCTTGCTGTTCTCCACCTCATAAGGGCCCGACATCCTGGCCCGCTGGATGAGGAGGTCTCGGTCCTTGTAGTGGAGGAGCCGTACCACCATTGGTCGGGGGGGGCGGCCAAGCCCCGGCGGGCGAGCGGGCACTCGGTGAGCTCGCTCCAGAGTGAAAAATGGAGTAAGCCCCTCCGGTGCCACCACAGTGCGGAACCAGTTCTCCATGTAGGCCACCGCATCCTCCCCCTCAATCCGTTCCGGCAGGCCTACGACCCGCACGTTGTTCCGCCTATTGCGGCCTTCGGCATCCTCCGCCCTCCGCTCTAGAGTGTCCAGTCGGGCCAAAATGTCTGTAATCCTGTGCTCCGCGGTCACCACCGATGGCTTCAGGTCCAGCAACAGTTGGTCATGATCCTTGACCCGATCCGCCAGCTTCGCGTGATCCGCGCGTAGCAGCCCCAGGCCCGTGGCCACTTGGGCAATGTCATTGTGCAACGCCTCCTTGGTGGAGGTGATCGCCTCAAGGATGGCATCCAAGCGCCGGTTCAGCCGCTGTTCCTGGTCAAGCTCCGGGGAGGGACACTCATTCAGCTGGGTCGATGTCGCCGCGTCCCCCTCGCGGCTCCCGGGCTTCGGCCCTCCGATCGCCGCCATGTCAGGGCGCTGCGTCACAAGTCCGGCCACCCGTACTGCGGGTTCCCCCGTGGGTCCGTGCCGGTCACCGGGCACCGGGCAGTGCTATGTCACCGCCAATGGTCTCAGGAGCAATGACCAGGCGGACGAGCTCCGTTCCGTTACCCCCACTGGGCCTGTGGGGGGAGGATGAGTCGTAGGGCGGTGGTCGACGAGAACCCCTGATCTCCTGGGTGAATCGGGCAGCGTCCCCCGGTCTCAGGGCTTCGCGCCGCCAATCCCAGTGCGTTGGGCAGCCGAATGCAGGGTCCCTCACTGCTCGGCGACAGCCGGACTCAGGGCTGAAGTTCGGGACCGTCCGACCTCCTCGCCGCTATTTTCTTCACACCCCGGACTACACCTCGGCCGCCTCTTCTTCGATCTCCTCGGGGCCAGCAGTCCCCGAGCGATTCACCGCTTACGTCCAGCTGTCCCCTTACACTTCAGAGGGCAGGAACGTCGTCTCCGGGTCGCCTAGGGTCCCGAAAAACAGGAGAATTAGCGGGATTCCGCGCGGAGCTGCGAGCTCACGCCGCCATCTCGATCGGCGTCCAAGCCACGCCCCCCAGTCGAAGATACTTGACATGCCGTATGATGGTGAATCTCTCTTCGGCTCTCACATCGATGAGGCACTTGAATCAATAAAAAAGGATACCGATACGGCAAAGTCGCTTGGATCCTTACAATTCAAAAAGCAGCTTTTTCATGGTGGACGTGGACGAGACACATCTTCAGGTTCCTTTCGAGGAGGGCAGTCCCAGTACCGCCAGTACAATCAAGGAAACCAGCGCTATTCCAACCAGCAGTCCACTTGTCAGCAGCAGTCAAAACCCTATAGAGGAAAATCTAACTATAGGGGTGCCAACAACAAACGTCAATGACTTTCTAGTTCCTCGGAAAGTTGGAGGGCGAATCTCGCAGTTTCATTCCCAGTGGTCTCTTATAACATCGGACCAATGGGTATTAGACATTGTACACAAGGGTCATGCCTTGGAGTTCACAGAGATTCCTCCAAATTCTCCACCTTCAGGCCCGCCACCTCCCCATCTCGAAGAACTACAACATCAGGTTCGTCTTTTGATAGAAAAAGGTGCAGTCGAAGTGGTTCCTGTATCTCAGCGAGGGAAGGGTTTCTACTCACGGTTTTTCCTCGTTCTCAAAAAGACGGGGGAGTGGCGGCCCATTCTGGATTTGAGGGCTCTCAATCTGTTCCTAAAACAACAGTCTTTCCGCATGCTGACGTTATCGGAAGTCTTGCGACTTCTCTGCAGCGGAGATTTCCTAACCACAATAGACCTGCAAGACGCCTATTTTCATGTGCCAATACTCCATCGGCACCGCCAGTTCTTGAGATTCAAAGTAGGTCCAATACACTATCAGTTCAAGGTGCTACCTTTTGGCCTACGTTCAGCACCTTGTGTCTTCACGAAGGTTTTGGCTCCAGTTTTGGCTCATCTGCGTCTTCAGGGAGTTCAGATTTTTCTGGACGATTGTCTTCTCAAATCCCAATCTCCTCAGCAGCTGGTTCGCGACACACGTCTATGTCAGCAGACGTTCGAATCACTGGGGTTAACCATCAATATAGAGAAGTCACACTTTGCACCGTTGCAAAGAAGAAACTTCCTGAGAGCAATTCTAGACACGGACCTGTCAAAAGCCTTCATCTCCCTCGAACGTCTTCGGAAGATAGTTTGTCTGGTCTCTCTCATCCGGTCAAAGCAGTCCGTTTCTGTGCGGACGTTAAAGTCGTTTTTGGGGATGGCATCGTCCTGTATCGCCCTGATCCCGAATTGCAGGTTACGCACTCGTCCTATACAGGAAGAATTAGACCTGCAATGGCGCCAGGTGTCGGGGTCTTTCAACGACCTGTTGAGGGTAACATCCCGCATGAAGAACAGTTTGCTTTGGTGGGAACAACCTTCCAATCTGGGCGAAGGAACTTCGTTTCTGGCCCAGTCTCCGGATCTGACGTTGACTACAGATCCGTCTATGGAGGGTTGGGGCGCTCATCTCCAGGACCTTTCCATCAAAGGCAAATGGACGGCGACACAACGAACCTGGCATATCAACCGGCTGGAGTTAATGGCTATCTTCCTGGCGCTCAGATCATTTTTGCCCGTAGTGCAGGGGGAATCGGTGCTGGTTCAGACAGACAACACCACCAGCATGCACTACATGAACAAACAGGGCGGCACAAGATCTCAGCCACTGTCTCAACTGGCTCAAAGGATTTGGGACTGGGCCCTTCGCCATCAAATTTCTTTAACGGCGGTCCATCTGCCAGGAGTATCCAACATCCTGGCGGATTCTCTGAGCAGGTCCACGTCATCCACTCACGAGTGGGAGATACATCAGCCGACCTTAGACCTGGTGTTCCACCGTTGGGGTCATCCCATGATAGACCTCTTTGCAAGCCCAGTAAATCGAAAGTGCCGATCCTTCGCAAGCTGGCATCCACACCCAGAGTCCAGCGGAAATGCCCTTCTCATGGATTGGAACCGGCTGTTTGCTTATGCATTTCCACCAATTCTGTTGGTACCGAGGACATTGTGGAAGATGTGCAGGCAACCCTGCCACTTAATACTGATCGCCCCTCGTTGGCCCAGGCAGGCATGGTTCTCAGAACTGCTCCAGTTGTCCCAATGCACATCCATTCATCTGCATCCACGTCCAGACCTCCTTACAATGGACGATGGTCGAATTTGCCATCCAGACACATCAACACTTCAATTATCGGCATGGAACCTGAATACGTTGAATTTGCAAATTTAGATATGCCCCAAGAATGCAGAGACATTCTAGCGTCTGCTAGAGCTCCATCAACCGTCAAGACGTACAAGCTAAAATGGAAGCGTTTTTGTCATTGGTGCGCTGCATCCATTATCCATCCAATCAATTCCACTCCGGAACAGCTTTTGCCTTTCTTTCTGAGCCTCGCTCAGTCTGGTCTCTCTCATGCCACCTTGAGAGTTTTCTTGACAGCTATTTCACGCTTTCGACACGGTGGTTCAACATCTCTCTGTTCATCCAGAATATTCTGACAGTTCTTTAAAGGACTCTTCAGGAAGTTTCCTCCAGTTAGGCGCCCTCCTCCAGCATGGCACCTCAACGTGGTGTTGTCACAGCTCATGAAGCCTCCTTTTGAGCCTATCCACAGAGCAGACATCAAGTATCTTACCTGGAAGGTTGCTTTACTTTTGGCGTTAACATCTTCTCGTCGTGTAAGTGATCTTCACGCTTTCACGATCAAGCCTCCATATTTGCAATTTAAGCCCGATGGAGTGTCACTTCGTACCAATCCTTCTTTTTTGCCGAAAGTGCCTACTGATTTCCATTTGAACGAACCTGTCTTCTTAAAGACTTTTTTCCCGGATCCAAAATCTCCGGCGGAACAACGTTTACATTCTTTAGACATCAAACGTTGCCTAAAATTTTACATTTCAAGGACTACTCCTTTCCGTAAATCCGATCAACTGTTTGTAGCATATGGACGGATGCGGAGGGGACACTCAGTGACAAAACAAACAGTTGCAAGATGGCTCTCAGCAGCCATATCCTTTTGTCATCAGCAAGCTGGCAAGCCTTTACAGTGTCCAGTGAAGGCACATTCGACGAGAGCGATGGCGTCATCCACCGCTTTGTTTGCTGGGGTGCCTCTACACCAGATTTGCCGAGCAGTGACATGGTCCAGCAGGCACACCTTTACCAGACATTACTGTTTGGAGGCCATCAACGAAGCGGATACCGCAGTGGGGCAAGCAGTGCTTCGTCATCTTTTTAAATAAGATGAGTCTCTGTTCCCTCCTCCTTTTCTTTCTGTGATTGCTATATGCTTTTAAGCTGTATTTATTGTCTTCAAGTTGGAGAATGTATTTAGCAATCCCAGCTCTAGGAGGTTACTGCTATCTATTCTATTCAAGCATGTGAATCTATGAAAGACACCCCAAATACTGGAGAAGAACAATTGTTACTTACCTGTAAACAGGTGGTTCTCCAGTATTGGTGTCTTTCATAGATTCACATGCGACCCACCCGTCTTCCCCTCAGAGGCTCTCTTCTGCACTCTACTTCACTTTGGTGCTACGAAAATCTGAGGACTGGAGCTTCTGAGGAGAAGGTTCTAGAGGGTGCTTGAGCCTGATTGGCCGCAGTTTGGACTAACATAATGACACTGATATGTTACAAATGAGTTTTTCTCTTATAATGCATTCCTATGGAGGAACCTTTGTAGAGGTTTTTCAGTGTGTATTATCTCTATTTTTATTATGTATTATATTATTACATATATATTTATTAGCATTATTGCTATCTTTATGTACCGTGGGACTCCCACTTCGACAACGGGGGATATTCAAGCATGTGAATCTATGAAAGACACCAATACTGGAGAACCACCTGTTTACAGGTAAGTAACAATTGTTCTTACTGGTCAAACCTATAACACACTCCTCCTCTGTAATATGGGCACGTACAGCTCTCCCTTCCTCACAGTTTAAAAAGGGGCTGTTGATTATGTTCCAAAATCTGGAACTGTCCCTCAACGTGCTCACATTGATTAGGTCCTTCCATGCTTCAGCCTTTATAGCGGACATCCATCTTGCCAATTCCTGTTCATACACCCTACGGCGGGATCTCACCAGTATAGGGTCAATAGAGCTCTTATTTAGTGCTTCCCGCAACTTCCTAGCCACCTGGAAACAGAGGGAGTCAAACCATCTAGGGAACTGAGTAACAGATTGTCTGGCCGGAGGGCTTAGGAAGTCACTTATCTAATGTGAGACAATCTTAAATGCGCTGATAACATCCCTAGGCGCTGAGGTTACTGATCAGCACCTAGCTAACTCATTGGCGCACGAATCCGACATGTACTTATAAAATGCATCTGGGGATAACTGGGACCATTTTAACTGCCTCCCACCATCTGGTGGCCTCACCTCCCCACACTGACCAGCCCCTCTCCATGTGTCTTTAAGGGCCCTTGGAAACAAAAGCATAGGGGATTATGATCACAATGGACAGTCGCTTGTATAGCAAAACCGGAAAATAAATCTAGAAGGGGTGAAGATACCAAAATACATTCTATGAATGATCCATCACCCCTACCTTTGAAAGATGGAGTAACAGACTTGCTACACGTGTCAGATAAACACATGAAGGACAATAAGTTAAATTCATGGAGGAGGCTATTCAATGTCTCCCTTTGTGGGGAGTGATCAAAGTGAATTCCCTGCACGCCTGGGCAGCCCAAATCCGCCACACTGGTTACCCTGGGGTCGCCCCCAAGTGTGAATGTTTAAGTCCCCAGCAAACACAAAATCTTGGAAAGTGCTATTAAGGTGCTGCCTTACAAAGGAGCCTAACAATGTTATGTTACATACATGCTTGATACAGGATGTAGAATTATACAAATGTAGGAGACCCAGCACCTGCAAAATACCAGGGTCTGTATACATGGGCTCTCTGTAGGCAGGATCCTCAACCTATATTCGACTGCCAGGGAGATATAAATTACAAGCCCGCCTCTTGGTCTTCCGACATGAGAAGAGATGGCTGTGACAGAAAATGACTTATAACCCTCCAGTGGTAAACTGCTTCCAGTTAGCCACGTTTCCTGCAAGCAAATCACACTAAATTGTTTTATACACATAATCCACGAGGGTCAGAAAATGTATTAGTAAGTCCTGCAATGTTCCAGGATATAAAGTTTCTGTTACTAAGGCCTGCAGTACCGCTACTTGCTCATTGGATTTCCTGCGAATTATGTGGTGTCGTACAGTTCGATGAATCAGGCCCACTAGGTCAATCGCAAGCATCCAGAATGATCAGAGGTGCAAAATGGTTTGTTAACTGTAAAGCTGGCGGAGGGGGGAGCTCCCACCAGCCATGTCCCGGCCTGTTCCAATGGTTTATGTCTGGAGCCCAGTTGGAAATGGGATTCCTTGATGATCGATGTAGTGACATGTGACTATTGTTTTGGCCCCTAAAGGTATTCAACAGGTGGGTTCGCCCTTGGGGTTCAGGTTTGTAAAAGAAACCGAGAGATAGAGCCATGATTGATGTCCAAGAGCCAAAAGAGGCATTATTAGCAGTAGAAAACGGCATCCTTTCTGCGACGTGAGGTTGATTAAAAATGATAATAACACAGTCACCGTCAACCGGCTTACGGGACCTACCATCCCAGTTGACCCTTCGCACCATGTTAATGGTTTTCTCTACCCCTGTTCTTAGTAGTGTGTTACAGGATAACCAGTGCAGTACCTTATTCTTCAGTTGGCTGTAGTCCTCCTTGGTATCCTGAGGAAAAAGTGGCACATTCCCCAGTACCACAACATATGGAGCTGATTCTGGTGGTAGATGAATGTCAGGCAGGTTATACGTAGAGTTTTTCAAAGGGCCCTTCCCCCCCCCCCCCCCCCGGATGATGCTCCCCATGTGCGAAGCTCTCCTGAGTAAGTAAATTTGCCCCGCATGGCCAAACTTTCCTTTGATCCAGAATTTGTACCTAGTTCTGGTGCAGTGTGGGATATAGATGGGGGCAGATCCAGGCGAAAATTTGAATTGCCACTCGATGACCTGAGGGGGGAGGTAGGTGTTCCCTAGAGTTCATAAGTGGGTCTCCTAGGTTTGAACAGTCTGATGTTAAAGGAGCAGTAGATAGGTTAGTCGCTACACCCCTTTACAATTTACTACTTTTGAGTTCTGAGATGCTGTTTTCAATCAAAGTCAAATGCTGAATTATAGAGCCCAACTTAGTATCCATCATGACTTTCAAGGAGTCCTGCAAAGATTCGAAAAAGTATGGCACTTCTACATTGATTAGCCCTTGTTTGACAGCAGTGTTCTTAGGTGCCAGATCAGCCCTTGACCTTTTTCCCTTTCCTCAAGGTGGCTGGCCCTTTCTTTTCATGCCCAACCCTTAGTTAGCCCGCTCAATACCTCCTGGTCTCTCTTGAGTGGCTGGTCTGCTGATTGGTAGATTCGGGAGGTGACTAATAGTCATGGCCCCACTTGCCCTCTGCATGAGTCTGCATTGACCCCCCCCCTCCAGGTTTATTGATCACAATGGCCGGAGTAAGGGGTACCTGATGACCACGTTGAATGGCTAATTAAGCTATTTGGCCCGACTAACTCTTGGATCCCTGCATTGTTGAGTGGTTCTTCGATGCTGACCACGGGACTATGTGCACATGTGGACAGGGGAAGATGAGAAGATACAGGAGCTCTTAAGAGGCACCGTTTCATCAATTCAATCTCCTTGTCGAGCACTGTCAGAACACTCTGCTGCTGACACTTTGAACAACCACACTGCCTGCACTTTGCTGGAGATTAGCTCCTTTTAAATAGTATTTTAATCGTAATTTTTGCCAATTAGGAATGTTGTGAATTATTGGTCTAAAATTTTACATGTGCTTTTATTTTTGATTGTGTGACCCCTCGCCCCCCCCAGCCTCGCAGTATTTGCACTTTCGGATGGTTAGGAAGCAGTTCTCACCTCTTTGGTGATCCCCTCGCCGCCCGGCCGCCGTTTTGGGTGGAGACGCTGACACCACGCTCTGTGGGTTAGCGGTCTAGTCTTTGCTAGTGCCCATAGGCAAAGACTATTTAGGTAGCCTCTCGGCCAGCGCGCCGGCTAGATTCAGAACACTCTGCTGCTGACACTTTGAACAACCACACTGCCTGCACTTTGCTGGAGATTAGCTCCTTTTAAATTGTATTTTAATCGTAATTTTTGTCAGTTAGGAATGTTGTGAATTATTGGTCTAAAATTTTACATGTGCTTTTATTTTTGATTGTGTGACCCCTCGCCCCCCCCAGCCTCGCACTATTTGCACTTTCAGATGGTTAGGAAGCAGTTCTCACCTCTTTGGTGATCCCCTCGCCGCCCGGCCGCCATTTTGGGTGGAGACGCTGACACCACGCTCTGTGGGTTAGCGGTCTAGTCTTTGCTAGTGCCCATAGGCAAAGACTATTTAGGTAGCCTCTCGGGCAGCGCGCCGGCTAGATTCAGAACACTCTGCTGCTGACACTTTGAACAACCACACTGCCTGCACTTTGCTGGAGATTAACTCCTTTTAAATTGTATTTTAATCGTAATTTTTGCCAGTTAGGAATGTTGTGAATTATTGGTCTAAAATTTTACATGTGCTTTTATTTTTGATTGTGTGACCCCTCGCCCCCCCCCAGCCTCGCACTATTTGCACTTTTGGATGGTTAGGGAGCAGTTCTCACCTCTTTGGTGATCCCCTCGCCGCCCGGCCGCCATTTTGGGTGGAGACGCTGACACCACGCTCTGTGGGTTAGCGGTCTAGTCTTTGCTAGTACCCTCAGCCACATACTATTTAAGTTCATCACAATGCAAGCGCGCAGCGATCGCGCGCAGCGGCGGCGCGCCGGAGGAGCGCCATAGGAAAGCCCGTCTGTGCCCGTCCGGGCCAGGACGGGCCTAGGGGCTAGACACTCTGCCCAAATACGCACATATTCGCATGAAACCCTCCGTGCATTAAAAACTGACACCTTTGGTCTTGATGAGGTAACACGGCAGCTTTACTGTCTAATGCTTTGTTGCGAAATAAAATTGCAGGCTCCCGGTCTAACCCCTCCTCCTATTCTTGTCAGGCGCATGGCCTGAATATCGCCACTTTAAACACACGCTCACTGCAAAAACATCATCTTGATGTTTTTTCCCTATTAGTGGACGGTGAAATTGACATTCTCGCCCTCTCAGAGACTTGGCTTGGTACAGCATCTATGCCAGACATTCTAGCTGCCCTACCTCGTGAGTACGATGCGGTATGGCATAATCGCCCAAATGACTGTAGGGGTGGGGGTGTGGCGTTGCTGTTTAAAAAGAGACTGACAGTGAAACAGATCATAGCGGAAAATTGCGCTGCAGCTGAGTTGTTGGGGATTAAAATTTCACTTAAATCCTCCTGCTTTGTAATACTGGTAGCTTATCGTCCTCGGCAGAGCTCACCGGATTTCAATGACAGTTTCTTTGAACTGTTGACGGATTTGGCCTCGCGATACAAATCCCTGTTGGTGGTTGGGGATTTTAACTACCACTGGGACAAGCTAACTAGAGACCCCACCGAGTTGGAGTTTGAAGCTAATCTTTTGGCGTTAAACCTTCAACAGCTGGTGGTTGGCCCCACCCACGTGAAGGGCCACACGCTTGACCTGGTATGGTCTTCTATGCCTAATACTGCAATTACTGAGATCAGCCCCTGCATCTGGTCGGACCATTCTATGATCAGATGCTGGATTCCGGGTGACCCTGTTCGGGCTGCATCTCATCAGGCACGGAGGAAAGTTCGGCTCTGGAATAAGGTGGAGGCTGACTCTTTAATAGCCGCCCTGTCCTCAGCCGCCCCTCCCACACTGAGTGGCATAAATTTAGATAACGATGCCACCGCACTCCGGTCTTGGCTGCTCGCCGCTCTTGACCAACTGACTCCTGAGCAGATAGAGAGGACCAGATCCAAAGAGAAGGGAGCACCATGGTTCGACGCCTCACTGAAAGAGAAAAAGCAAGCTCTCCGGAAGCCTGAGAGAATGTGGAGACTTAATTACGGTCAAACGGAGGCAGAAACCTTTAAAACTCTGCTGGCGAAATATAAGGCAGACATTCTGGAGAGAAAGTCAGCCTTCTACGAGGGAAGAATTAGAGAAGCAACCAATTTACAGCGAGAAACCTTTGTGATCCTAAGAGAGCTCACGCAACAGAAAGGGATAATCTCTGTGAATGATCAGCCAGACTGTGACTCATTTGAAACCTTTTTCCTCCAAAAGGTACAGGATATCAACACTGACATCAACGCACGCTTAGTCACTCCCACTTTGCCCACGCTAGGGGCTCAGGTGCCGCCCAGGATGTTAAGCATCTTTCCTCCTATCGACGACATATGCCTCAAGGAACTGGTTGGACAGACCAAATCTGGCTCCACTATAGATCCATGCCCCCCAAGAATTTTTTAAATGGCACTGCCAGGTATCCAGCCCCAGGTATTGAGTTTACTTAATAACTCACTGGAAACAGGGTATCTTCCTGTCCAGTTGAAGGAAGCTAGGGTCTCCCCACTATTAAAAAAAGTTGGCACTGACCCGAAGGCCTTGAAAAATTATAGGCCCATCTCGCAGCTTCCTTTCCTGAGTAAGCTTTTGGATAAGCACGTCCTAGGCACTTTGGCCGGCTATCTGGAGGAACACCGCCTCCTTCATGCCAGGCAAGCAGGGTTCCGATCCCAACATAGTACGGAACTAGTAATGGCCGCGGTCACTGACGAACTGAGAGTCAGGGCAGACAATAAACAGCCGTGCGCCCTGATTCTCCTAGATCTGTCGGCGGCTTTCGATGCGGTCAGCCACACCATCTTGCTGGACCATATCGCGAAGCTGGGGATCACAGGCCAAGTGCTAAAGTGGCTGGAGTCTTTTCTATCAGGTCGGACTCAAAGGGTACAGCTGGGTGATCAGCGATCGGGGATTAGTGATGTAACATGGGGTGTGCCCCAGGGGTCAGCACTATCTCCCCCGCTGTTTAATATCTATCTGCAGCTGCTGGTTGAGGAGCTTATGAGCCGGAACTGCGAAGTTTTTAACTACGCAGATGATACCCAGCTACTGGTTCAGCTGGATGACACCATTGAGGCCCAGGAATCAGTGACAATCTGCTTAGCTTCACGGTCAACTGGATGACCAACAATCTGTTGAAAGTGAATGCCGAAAAAACAGAGGTGCTGGTCCTCAGTAACCTAGGGAACCCCTGGAGTGACCTATTTTGGCCCCCAGAGCTAGGTTCTACTCCCCCTCCTGGTAGGGTGGTAAAAAGTCTGGGTTTGAGGATTGATGCAGACCTCTCGATGGCTACCCAAGTTGCAGCCGTGGTTGGCTCTTGCACGGGCGTATTGAGGCAATTGCGGAAATTGGTACCTATCTTATCAGCCTCTACCCTGCAATCGATTGTATCTGCCAAAGTTATTTCAAGACTTGATTACGGCAATGCACTATACCTCGGCTTGCCACAGAAGCTGTTGAGGAAGCTGCAGGTAGTACAGAACGACGCCGCAAGGCTGATTCACTCCCTGCCTAGAAACTCTTACGCTACCCCTTTACTCCAAAAGCTGCACTGGCTACCGGTCATGTACAGAGTACAATTCAAATGTCTCTGTGTGGCCCACAAGGCTCTCTTTGGTAAAGCACCAGAGTACATAAAACAACGTCTCATGAGATACGTTCCCGGTAGACCTCTGCGTTCAGGGAAGACCTCTAATGTGATTCAACCCAGATTCAAGTTAAAAACCAGAGGAGGCAGAGCCCTGTCTGTTCTTCTCCCACAGTTGTGGAATGCACTTCCGACTACTTTGAAGGAAGAATCTCAGTTACTGCCCTTCAGAAAGAAATTAAAAACCCATTTATTTAAAAGGGCAATGACTCCAGCATAGTCGATGGGTAGCCTGCGAGACTTGGGTTAACAGTGTGTTGTGTTGTTCTGTTTCTAAGCGCTTAGAGACCGGCGGTGATAGGCGCTATATAAATAAGCAATAACATAACATAACATAACATAACATAACACTGATGCTGCCTGCTGCAAAAACGAGTCCATGGCCACAACAGTGCCTAAGGAGCCCGCTAAGGCAGGCACCCTGCTCTTCCCCATCAGGTGCTGTGACACTTATGTTGATAATACTCCAACACCATGGCCAATAAGTTAATCCTCAAAAAACTGTAATAGTAGAAATGATGGACGTTGTATCCCGACCTGGGTTTTTAATGCTGCGATGAAGCTGGGTCTTGAGCTGGAGCTAGTAAGGGAAAAAGGAGGTGAATGGTCCTGTTGGAGACGGGTTCCTGAGAACCACGAGAATGAATTAATAGATCCAAGTGGGTAGGCCCAGCCCAGCCTCCCCCAGTCTCGGCTGGGCACAGACCAGCTCACCCTTGGCCCGGGCTTTGCCAAGGCGCAGCGCGGGCATGGCTGTGTGCATCCCACGCTGTGGGAGGCCTGGCCTGGTCTTAAGCACCTCCTGGCGTGTGAATTATTTGTTGGCTGCATGCATGCCACTGGGCAGCCTCGGAAATGGAGTCCCGGCTCTCCCGATCTATGGCGGCAAGTGGCAGGCAGCGAGTGCAGTGAAACTGGTCTTAAGCGCCTCCTGGCGCGTGAATTCTTCATTAGCGGTGTGTGCGCCACTGGGCAGTCTGGGAAATGAAGTCCTGGCTCTCCTGATCTATCCCCTGGTCTCTCGCGGCAAAAGGCAGGCAGCGAGTGCAGTGAAACGGTCTCCCCACCACAATCGCACTGCAAAATTCAAACACACCGACAAATATACAGATGTTGAATAACACGACTTCTAATCAGAGTATGAGAACCCATGACACCATGACAGTAGCACTTATACCTGATGGGTCCTTGCTCCCCAATGGCATAGAGCCCACTACTTCAGTGCCTGATCAGACTCTCAACTTTACCAACCTTGCGACTGTGATCCATGATAACTTGCCAGGAACTCACATACCGTTTGTGACTCTTCTTCCCACTGAGAGGGAACCTATGACCTCCACCCCTGATCAGACTCTGAATCTCACCACTGAGCCTCCTGACACACGGCCATTGCTACCCTTGACCCTATCATCAACTTGTCCAACTATACATATTCTGATGCTGAGAAACAGATTATTTCCAAAGGATTGACATTCGTCCCAACGTACTTCACTGATGCCTTCATCATCAAACTGGAGCTACAAAGATTTTTAGGAAAAATCATACTCAAATACCACTTTAATAATAGGGAGTAAAATTTGACTTCAGCAGCCACTACCTTAGGCCACCATCTACTTTTACCCAGCTGCATATCTGATGAGCCAGAAGATCTTGGCGTATGAGCAGATTGTCCTCAAAGAAACCTTGGATTTACTGAAGAATCGGAAGTACATCAAGTACAACATCAGTAGAGAGGTGAGGTTGACCCTACAGTCCCTAGGAATCAACAAAGTAATCGTCATCAAGGCGGCTGATATGGGTAGAGCTGTGGTGGTGCAGAATACACCAGACTACGTGGAAAAGATAGACAAACAATTGAGCATCAGGGAGAGCTACCGCCCAACACCAAAGTGTCCCACATCAGAGATTAAGATCCTGATTGAAGATTTGACCAAGGAGGGCCTGGCCCAAGGATTCCTGAGCCAACCAGAGTATGATTTCTTCAAAACAAAGGAACAGAGGATCCCCATGATCTATACTCTACTGAAAGTCCACAAGCACTTGGACAAATCACCTGGGGGACCAATTGTCTCATGATTTGGTTCACTCCTGTAACCCTTAAACCAATACATTGACAACATCCTACTACCATGGGTGATGGAAACCAAATCGTTTGTAAGGGACACAATGCATATCATCCAGTTACTGGAATGCCAACCATTTGATGTTTGTCAATACTCAACTTATGGTGTTCTTTTACACCAGCATACCACAAGGGAAGGCACTAGAAGTGACCAGAGAAACCCTAGAAAAACGCCTTGAACCACACAATGAATACTGATTGGGTTCTTGGTATCGCTCTTGGAAATTGCAATGACAAGGAACTATTTAATCTTCAGGAACAAGCATTATTACCAATGCAAGGGCGTCGTGATTGGGGCTGGATTCGCCCCAGCTTAGCCAACCTCTTCATGGATTTGTATGAAGACGTACATCTATACAATCTCAACAATCCTTTCATAGACCACATCGCTGTATGGAAGCGTTATATAGATGATGTGATGATGAAATGGTCTGGCACTGAAAGCAACTTGATTCACTTCAAAGACTGGCTAAACAGCAGATCCAACGACATCCAGTTCACTATGAACAGCAATAAAACCATCAACTTCCTGGACTTGACCTTTAAAGTAGAGAAAGGGTCACTCTTTACTGATCTCTGCAGGAAACCAATGGAACAGAATACATTACTCAAATATGACTCACACCATCCGAGAAGTCTGAGGGACAACCTACCATATGGGCAGTTTCTCAGGCTCAGGAGAAACTGCACCCACATGGTGGCCGTCTTTAAGGAGACAGAGAGCCTCACCAACCGCCTTCAGTCGCGTAGTGCGAAGTACCGCAAACTACGCAAGCGTTGCGTAGTGTTTGCCCAGGGTTATCTAAATTCCTGGAATCAGGGTCCCAATACTTATACTCCAAAATCCTTTGTCCTGTGAGGCCTAGTCTAAACCAGTTCTGGAGCACTCTGTTTACATGACCCCTTCTTTCCTTTCACAGTGCAGGGCAGAAACATCAGACGCCCCAAAGGAGGTGGAGCCAGCATTGTGGAGGAAAGGCACAGCCCTGGAACACTCTGTTGACATGACTCCTTCTCTCCTTTCACAGTGCAGGGCAGAGACATCAGCCGCACCACAGGAGGTGGAGCCAGCATTGCGGAAGGAAGGCACAGCCCTGGAGCACTTTGTTGACATGACTTCTTCTCTCCTTTCACAGTGCAGGGCAGAGACATCAGCTGCACCACAGGAGGTGGAGCCAGCATTGTGGAGGGAAGGCACAGCCCTATTCAGGTCCCAGGTGCAACTCCTCCTTCCCATCTAGATGCAGATCTCTCTATTCACCATGGGCTGACTCACCCTGTCTCCTGGAATCCCCCAGCACTGTCACTCAAACTCCAGACAAGGAATACACAACCTAGCAGAGGCAGGCTGGATAGTTAGACAATAAAATACCTACTTTCTAAAAGTTATATTTTCAAACACAGAAGTTGAAAATCAACTTTACTAAAAGATGTATTTTATCATTCAGGCATATTAAACTTGAATTTTTACCATGTTCCCTGAATCAGTTAGGATTAGAAGATGTAATAATCTAACTGCCCATTCTGGCCTATGGAGAACAGGTAACCTTGCAATAGTGAAAAACAAAAATTGCTGTAATTCACTATTAGGACATGCCACACACACCAGGGCATGTCCTACCTTATACTTACAATGTACCCTACCCTTGGGCCTACCATAGGGGTGTCTGATATGAAGAAAAGGGAAGGTTTGGGGACTGGCAAGTGGGTGCACTTACCCAGTCAGCATGACAGTACCAGACTGCACACAAGCTTTGCAATGGCAGTCCTTAGCCACACTTTTACAGGCTGCTTCTGTGGGTGACACAACCAGTGCTGCAAGCCCACTAGTAACATTTGGATTACCAGCCCTGGGCACTCCTGGTGCACTGTACTAGGGTCTGACAGGTAAACCAAACCAGCCAATCATGGAATCACTAATCCATACATTAATTGACAATAGGGAGCACTTGCACTGTGGCACTGGACAGCAGTGGCACAGTGCCCAAAGCATCTAACACCAGCAAAAACACATGATGCAACAGCAAAAATGGAAGGGAGACCCACGCCAATGTGCCAGGTCCAACACTCCATATCCACTCAGTAACTATGTGTATTGACCTATTTGACCTTTTTAACCTAAGTGGTCCTTGATGTTTCATGGTTTATGTTTCATCCTCTTTTACATTCGGTAACCATGTGGATTGACTATTGTAACATGTCTTACCATAGCGAGCCGCTGTGTATTTTCATTTTCCTTTAATGTTAAACCTATGTAATATGGACAACAACAGTCGCATGCACAACCAGTTGCACAGTCTACATGTGCACTTATTATAATTTATGGCTAACTTGTGTGTTCGATCTTAACCTGTGGGTTCGATCTTATCTTGTATTTATTTACCAAATTCAAATATCAATTGTCGTATTTCAATCTAAAATTATCACCAGCATATGGGGCACACACATATGAACACCCCCGCTAACACTGCTATGAGATATTATATCCACTGATCATTCCAATGTTGACCGCCAATGTATTCGGTCCCTTGATGTGAAGGGATTACTTCGTTCCCAGTTGTGGCAACACTGCAGACTAGACCCCATATCCCTGACCCTGTGAGGCTATTGGTGACACGTTAGGCAGTATACAGCTGCTGCCAAAGGCCACGCATGACACCTACGTGCGCGTTTCCATGTAAGCGGCTCCCGGTTCACTACTGATTGTCTTTAAAAAAAACTTAATTCACATTATACTTGGCACTAATTCCCTCTATTCTTGCCTCATAGGATTGATGTCTGGCTAACCTTGGGGATCGAATTAGTTTTTCTCCCAAACCGGCTGATTATTCTCTTAACAGCTGGCTCACTACAGCATTTACTTAGATAAGCCTCTCAACGCAGGACTGGGGAACCTTGAGCTGTGCTTTGCACGCTCTTGGCCCCCTTCTGTGTATATACCCCCACCAGGACAGGCTGAATGCCACCCTTGTGTGCTTCAATGCCAGAATTACTGCGGAGCTGGTTTTATTGTGGATTGTGATCAGTGAAAGTGAGTTAAAAATGTCTAGTTGTGTAAAAAAATCATTTTTTTGGTGAGCCAATCGGACATGACTAAAAACAAAGTGTGGGATGTGTAAACTGAATAATTGTTCAGCTATGTACGGTCAACATGTTTCTGCCTATGAATGGTGATTAACCAGGCATTCGTCAGGACCAGAGAGGTGAACCTCGGCGGCGGTATAGACACGCTAAGACACACCCTAACCAGAGGTTATAAGTGTAAAAAAATGTTTTTTAAAACTTGATAAACAAGTATTCCTCGTGTTGAGAGGAACCAAGTTTATTCTAAAACAATGTGAATGTTTTGTAATGGACAATGACAAACATATAGACAAAAAGAGAAAAAACATACAAAGGATGATTTGGATGCAATTTTTCGTGCGTTTGTCATAGTGGTGCACTTGAACAGTAGCACAGATCCAGTGTGCTATTGTGAGTCATCATGTGCTTTTATATGAAAGAAGGTCAACTTATTTAGTGGGACTACCGTAATGCAACTCTATTGCCATGTATGCCCATTGCGGCGTTTAGCGGTAACAGTAATCTGTGGCTTTCTAAAGAACCTAGTCGGATTCTACGTGCATGTTCTTCTTTTCAGCAAGGCTCACTCTTTCGTTGTTTTGATGATATTTGTAAATATACATGAATGCTTCAATTTACATAAAATAAGATTTGTTGCAAGCACCTATTAGCCAGTGTTTTGTTTTGTGTTCCAACATGCGTGCTATTCTTTGATTGAAGCAAATGATATTATTCTTTGATTAATTTACTATGTATAAAGCTATTACTATTAGGCTATTACTATTGCTATAATTTTAGTTGCTTATTACTTGCAAAGCAATTGTGCATTCTCGACAGAACCATTGTATCTTCCCATATATGCACCCAGGTTCTGAGGGACACAGGGTTATCCCATTACGTTTATACTTATCTTTCTTTGTTGGGCAGGCCGCTGATGTTTCATATGCACATGCTGATTGGTCTTGGCTCCGACTAGTTGTGATGGGTATAGCGCAGTACCTATCATTGGCTATTAGACATATAAAGTGTCCGAGTCATCTGACTCTAGTTACTCTTGCTTGATTCTTCCGATGGTCTTTACTTTTACAAAGTTTTGGTCCTGTACCTTGGATGGTTTGGATAAGATGGAGCCAGAAATGTTCTTCTTGTGCCCCTTATTACGGAGTGGGTAGTCTGTTGCACTTGTGGTCCAGTTGTGAAATGTTTTTCGGGTAGCAGTGTAGTTGGGTAACCAGGGTTGTAGTGTGGGTATATCCGTATCCCCCAGTGTTGGAAGATGGTTGAATATTTTATTATCCTTTTTAGGTTGAGCCTATAGCAGCGCATAAGGGGGTTTGCAAAGTGCTACCCACAAGCTTTTGCTGGCTTCAAGCTTGCCTGCACGCTCGTGTGCACGCGCGCAGCTGCCATCTGCCTTTCTTATCTCTTCCATCACCACCATTACTTTCACTTTCGATACCGCGCGGCCGTGTTACTTTCACGGCCGCACGGCCATTGCTTGTCTTGTTCCTAATATCCACAAGGGCAGATTGCTTTTTGCTATTGCTAATTTTGGCTAACCATCCACCCCCTTCTCTATTTTCACTCTTGCACCTAGAGAGGGGAATCACATCAGGTGCAGTAAAACCATTACACTTTTCTCCCCCACTTATGAGGTCCAGCGGCGTAGCCAGTAAGTCATAGGCCCGGTATGTATATAGTACGAGGAAAGAGAAGCTGTCCCTTGCGTATGTTATAAGCACAACCTCCAGCTCCCCGCTAGGTGGCGTAGTGAAGTTAAAAAGGGGGGTTTGGGAGCCAGCCGATCACCGCGAGGTCTGCCCCCGGGCAGATTGGAAGGGGGTGGGGGTGAGAAGGGAGTAGCCATTTTGTGCTTTGGGCTGCCTTGAGAGTATCCCAAAGGCAGCCCAATTTCAAATAGTAGCCCAAGCTGATTTCTAGGGGTTTCGCGCTGTCCCAGCCACCATTTTAGGTTCAAGTGACCTGGTGGCTGGGAGCGCTGTAGGCTTCGGGGTTTTTTGGGGAGGACGTTAGCGTAGGTTTTTGCGTTTTTGGGCTGGTTTTGGAACAGGTGCATAGGGGATTATGTTATTTTGATTCTGTCACTTGGAACAGGTGCTTGCGGAGTTGTTTTTGAAGTTGGCCAAGTTTGGCTGGAGTTTGGTAGTTTATCGTTAAGTTTGGGGAGTTGGTGAGCAGGAGCGGGGAAAGGTTAAGCAGGTTGGAAGTTTACATTGTAGTTCGTTATTTACATTTGCAGGAAGACAGATAGGATGGTATGTCTTTGGAGGTTACGAACTATAAATGTTATGTGATAAGATTGTGTATTATTTAATGTATTGGAAGTTATGCATTGTATGTTGCAGGGTGGGGGTTTTATCAAGTGGGGATTGTAGAGGTGGGGGGAGGAAAAGGCAAGGGGTCAGGTAATTCGATGTTTAGAGAGGTTGTAGTTTTGTAAGGCAAAGTGCCAGTTTAAATAAAGTTGTGATGTGCACCTGTTTCAATAAAGCGGCCTTTTACAAACACAAATGGTTGTCGGTGTGGCTTGTCCCCTCATCCCTCCCAATCAAGTCTTGATCACAGCGAGAATGTAAAGGGCAGAATTGCTCATGCAAAGACCACCTGTGGGTCAAGTCTGCAGTCCAGGCCGACGTCAGAGAAATACCTCATGTATAAGGCAACCGTTCCACACATTTCAGTAATGACTGGCCAGTGTGGGCACAAACTGCACCCTATCAACACAGACCTCCACATGTCAGCGTGAAACCAGCATGCAAAATAATCTTTAGATAAACCTGTGACGTGGCCATTCCTTTGTGTGTGTCTAGCCTCCAACAACGTCAACCGGCTTGCACTAAGGTTAAATCTAACTTTCGTTCTCTTGTCGATTTAGATGGCCAATAGAACCCCACTCCACAGATCGTGTTATTTCTCCCCGACAAGCCGTCTTCTGCATCTTCAAATATGTTGTTTCCCTAGCATCGCATCTCATATGTAATCCATATACTGTGAAGTCCTTATGTAATGTAACTGGTTCTATTGTAAAGCGCTGACACCTTCGGGTAAAGTATGCGCTATATAAAAACACAAAAATAAAATCCTCCCTTTTCCGAGGTGCCCTAATAATGTGTTCTTCAAAACCTCTCCCTTTCTCCAAACACTTGCATTACCCCGGGGTGACGCCCCTCAGCCTTCCATTTAGGTCCCGCCCATCGTCTCAAGCCCTTTGAAACAGGAGACGTAGGTGTTGTAGTGTCCTGCTGGGCACGTCACTGGGTGTATGGCTTCATCAGACATCATCTGTCCTCTTCTTTCTGTGCCTGCTCAAGCCTCGCGATGATTCACGTTATCAAATCGCCTTGTCTTGGGCAGGGCACTCAGAGTACTGTCCAGTCTCTTCAATCTACTCTGCTCTTGTGACTTCCTGTCCACCCCCCCCACCCCCCAAATAGGCAGCTCTGGTAGTAACCCCATATCCTCTATGCTTGTCGTGCACTCCACTCCCCACTCACTCATGCCGTCACTGCAGAGCACAAGTCCTAAACAAACATTGGCATAGGCACTAGGTCTCACCTTTGGGACCTTATAAGTGCTTAGCCCTGCAACAGTTGATGTTGTTGTACCAAGGATATTGTGCTGCATAACTAAACACTTATAAGGTCCCAAAGGCGAGACCTATTGGCCATGCCAATGCTTGTTGTTATCTCCTTTGTGGTCCATGTTATTTTGGTTACCTCTAAGCCTTCAGGGTTGTCAACATAGATAAATTCTTTGGATTTTAGATCCACTGTCTTCATGTACTCCAAGTTCTTTGCTGCGTGGAGGAGACTCATTCATTATGTTTCTTCTTGACCTGTACTCTGGCTGAAATATTATGGAGTTTGTCAGCGACTGTTCGCTTTCAAGGCCCTTGTTATGATTTATTTGCATCCCATCAGATTGTTTTTGGGATACATCATTTAAGTGGGGATTGATGACGCTCTGCTGATAGTCTCCGGGTTCTTCATCCTCTACGATCGAACTTGTTGTATTGTAAACTGTCTTTTTTCTTGTGGCCTCTTTTTGCAAAGGTTTGGTTTTAGGTTCATCCTTCCTCTGTAGCCAGGGGCATGGAATTGCAGATGCCTTTGTTTTCCTCTGTTGATATTTGATTTTCTGCCTGTTTAGTTTGAACCAGATTCAGTTTTCTATCCGAATGGTCCGTGTATTCTGAGGCTGTGGAACGATGTAGCGGTGATGGGTTTCGGCATGCTTTTTTGTTTTTATTTTCACTGCTTTTTTGTTTTTATTTTCACTGTTGTAAAGTTTGCAGATGCACTTGCTGTTGCCTGGTTGAGTTGTTTGTGATTGCCCTCTGAGAGGTGGCCTTTCTTTTTTTCCAGGCTTTTTCACTGTCATCTAATGTGAATACTCGTTCTTTTTTGATGCTGATTCGGGTGAACCGCCAAGAGATGCTATATCAGTTTGCATTGCTTCTGTCCAGGTTGGTCTCTTTTCCATTGTTTGCAATTTTGCTGCTTGGTAGGATCGTGGCTGTTGTTGGTAAGCCGCACTTAGGTCAGCTGTTGTCCTAGTGATTCCGATCTCTTTTAGTTGGACAAGGGTCACATTTTTCTTATTTCTGCCTTTCCTTTTTGTTTGCGGTGGATTCGTGTTTTATTTGTACTTGTATTTCTAGTTGGTTGTTTAAGTGGGGCTGCAGTGGATGTTGTAGGTGTGTGGATACTATTAAGGGGTTTTAGGGTTCAGTAGTTGCCTCTAGTGAGTAGCTGCTGTTTGTACAGTACTGTTTGGTCGTATTGTTCAGGCTTCAACCCCCAGTTGCTCAGTCGAGGATGGGGATGCGGCGATGAAAATGTTTAATGGTTCTTAGCCTTGTTTTAGGTCTGTCAGTAAGCTGTTTAACATGGTAGGTAAAGTAATTATTTTGTCCAAGATTGGAGCGCAAGTGCAGTCTATTTGCGCTAATGCAGCTGCCTGGCCTCTTTTTATTAGCCCTTTAGGTCTGTCAGCTTATTGTTGATTCTGGATACAGAGTCTGCTAAAGAGTGAAGAACTGTAAGTCCATCTTGTCTGACTGATATTGTAAGGCAGTTACGGTGTGCTGCATGGTACTGAGGAAGGTTGCCCAAAAGCGGTCTGATGCAGAAGCCTCTTTGGTTGTCCTTTTGTCCTTGAAGGCTGTGTAAACTGGGGTGGCAGAGGGCGACTTGCCTACATTAGTGTTTTGTGTGTAGGAGGCTGACAGCTCTTCCCACTCCTTAGATGCTAGGTGTGACATATTGCAATCGGAGCCAAAGGATTGTGCTATTGTTGCCTTTGTCATTGCTGTGTCCTCACCTGTACCTTCCTTTATGATGAGCTTTGATGGCAGATCCAGATCCTGGAATTTCTGGTGTTTCTCACTGGCCGGAGGAAGATCCCCACTGTTCATCATTTGTCTCCATGTGTTTGATTGGGCTTCTTCTGCCTGCAGTCCTTCTATTGCGTCAGCAATTGTTCTGTTTTCCTCTTCTGATCCTGCTTTCCCGTCCTGCGAAGATTTAAGTGTCCTGCACAAGTCGTTTGCGTGTGAGTTCAGTCCTCTAAGGAGAGATTTGCAGGTGTTGGCTGTAGTGGGGACTGCAAGCCGGTTGTGTCTTTATTGGTGGAGTAAAGAGCAGTGCCAGGGTTCTCTAAAGTAACTAATTTGGTATAGATTTTTGGTTCCTAGGTACAAATTCCTGGTTTCCGTGGCTCTCCCTAAATGGGAATTATCTCTGCTTTCCCTCCTTTGGATCCTGAGGTCCGTGCAGATATCACTGTTGCTGTCACTGTTGTAGGTACTGCTGTTAATTTCACTATTGCCCCTTCCCCTTTGGGTTCCTCTGTGCTTCTTTGCCCGGGAGAGGTCCTCTCACTTTGCCTGACCTAATATTCGTGTATTCGTATCCTCTAGTTATAGGCCGTTAAAATTCATTAAAGGTTGCTGTTTTGCCCTAAAATTCTGGATTCCGGTTCCTTACTTCTGCAGGTCTGCTGTTCTGTGTCTCTCGGCCTGTGTCTTGTGTGTGGCCTCTGGTGCATCCTCGGAATGCTCCTTTGGAGGCTCATATATTTTATGTGCGTCCTTCTCCTCCTGTAGAGGGGACACTAGCTGCTGGCGCCCAGATATGCACTGAGTGCTGGCAGCAGGTGGACTCTAGGGATCTAAGAGGTGGGTGTTCCTAGGGGAGCAGAAGTGAATGCATCAATCATGCAGGATTTCGTTTCTCCTTATTGGCCAGCTTTTTCTTTTTTAAACAATTGTATGTACTCATATGCCTATTGGCTTGTTGCTTATTAGTTTGTTGATTGTTGTGGCTGTTTGTCTGACTCTCAAGTTGAGCGGACGATCTGATTCAAGCGCTGGTGTTGAGCAGGTCAGGTCAGGAGATAGGGAGTGTAGCTAGACAGCAGGGCGATAGAGGCCCTTGAAGCACATGCTAAGAGGACCTGGAGGCGTATGCATATGCGTAGGCAGGTAGATGGCAGGGTTCCTGGGATGAGTTCCGGTCCCGGTGCCAGTGTGTACGATTGATGAGACAATCAACAGAGAAGTCTCTCCCTCTTCCAGCTGGTATGAGAGGATATGGCTGGATAAGGTTTCCACTATGATGTCCAACACCGGTGCAGTGACCAAGTGGTGAGCCCTGATGAATCTGCCAATAAGTTTGTAGGGCAGTGAAACATGTTGGCTATGGGTTTTGGTATGTGATGTTAGGCTACCAGCCTTTTTAATTCACCGGTACACACCCTAACTAATAATAAATTTGTGACTTTGGTGTGACTGTTGATTTTAATCACTGTTTCTGTATCATATCAAGGAGTGATTCCTTGGATGGTTTTGTCTTGCACCTGTCTTTCTGCACATAACACGTATGGTTCTGTTTTTGGACACTTTATTTTGAGGAGGTAAGGCGACCGATGATGAGAAAGGGGCAAGAAATTGGTAAACATCTGCCAAAAGGCCCCGAGGTCGTTCTCCCGTGAGGTGCCTTCCTCCTCCTCACCACACATTTTTTATGTCTGTTTTGTTTTAAGTGTGGGATTGCGTACTGTCTCAGTTGAGCAGTCACTGGTGGTCGTGTCGAGTTGAAAAGCAGTTCTGGATTCTCCCCCCCTTGTTTGTATGTTCAAGGGAACAATGATTTGTTTTGCATGGTTTGGCATTCAAAGACAAACGCTTAACTCAAAGTTCTAGTAGGCGGGTGCTTAGGAATCAAATTGTATAACTTCCAGCACAGTGATATCCCTCATTAGATGAACACTAATCCGAGTCCATGGTACAGGGATTTTTTGGTATTGATGCTTAGTGAGTGTGGGGCTATCCCTATAGTACCCTTATTTCCCTCTTGGCTCCCTATTGTATTGCAGGTGGTCAGCCAGAACAGGAGCTCACCAGACCAGCCATAACCCGCACCCAGCCTAGCTGGACCGCTTCCACTGGGGTCTGGACACATGTTCCACAGCAGTAACTATTACTGCTATCCTCGGGGCCTTACCTCACTACTTCAATTCCAGCACAGCTCCCCTAGACTTATCCTCTGTACTCTGCTCGTATGGCCCTGCCAAGTCCTACTCTGACCGCTTCGCTCCACTTTTCTCTGTTGGCCTTTCACTCGGCTGTGCTGACGCAGCTCCAGCAACTTGCAGCACGGCTCAATGGAGCAGAACCGTGCGGCTGCCTATACTTCCAGTACCGGGTCGCTGTCAAACGCATCCAGAGTCCTGTAAGCCTTGAGGAGTCTGTGCCTGAATGACAGGCTGCCTGCATAAGAAAGTAGGGAAACAGCCCAAGCTTACGAAGGTGCGAATTCAGTTGCCCACAAAGGCTAGTCTGAACCTTTAACCAGGCATCTTCAGCGAGGGCCCTGATCTGAAACCACAAATATTAATTGATTGCCATATGAACCAGCTTCAGTCCTAGCACCAATTTGTCCACCATGTGGAAACTTTCTCTATCATCCACAAACAAAAGTGCAAGTATGAACCTTTTTATAAAGAGGTGTCCATGCCTTCATACTTTAGGATGTTACATTGCACTCCCATGTAGGGCCGAACTGGCCATAGCAGGCATCAGGAATTTACACAGGGGGCTGGAAAGGTGGGGGTCGGTTTTGGAGTGGTGGGGGCCTACTTTGTTATGGGGGGCCAGTTTTGCAGTAGTGCTGCAATATCACCCCCCAGTGACCAAAGCAGCAGTGGTAGGGGCTGGTTTAGTTAAGCATAGGTGCTTCCCACTAGTACCCTTGCCACCCCCTGATCCCGCATGACCCCCCCCCCACTCCCCGGAGACTGTCTGATAGAATTGCCAGGGCTGCTTTGCGTTCTCAGTACGGACCTGCTCCCATGCTATTAAGCCCATTTGTACCACACAAAATAAGTCATTTTCCGGTATTCAACTTTCTAGATCTTTTAATAATATTTATGCAAATATTTAACCCTTGCTGTCCAGCAAGATAATTAGATGATCATTTTGGAGGGTTATCATGTTCACCCTTTTATTATGGATATTTTTTTAAATGCTGCCCTTTCATGACTCCGGGAAAAGAGTCTACAGCTATAATCGATTGGAAAAGTGAAAACAATAGGAGTTCCCCAAGTTTAGGGTCTACCTTAAGAATCTTAATAGCTGATCTAGTTGGCCCCAGAGCCTGGTAAGATTAAGTGCGAGCAATTAAACTATTTTATTAGGTGTCATTGTTTGCTCCTTTGTGGCTGTCTACCAGAATTGTATAAATCAATTATTTGTGCAAATAAATGTAAGGTACTTAAACGACAAATGTAAGAAATCTGTGTTTGAAGGTCCTAGGTCAGAGAGGTTGTATTTTGTCCCAGCTGTATCAACTGGGATCTTTCACTGCCAGTGTTCTGGAGCACCAGTAATGCAGGCATCTAAAATGGGAACTAAATGTCTTTTTTTTGCACTTGACTTTCAGGGTAGTGGGGCAAAGCATTCCAAGTCTTACCCTGCTGTCTAGCCATTACTTTTTTTTGTAAAAAGTAGAATACTGCACAACATGCACTACTAAAGGCTACACACAATTTAAAAAACGAAATCTACCCAATAGCAGGTTGAAATGCCTATGGTGACACCCTCGAAAGGGTATCAACCAATCGAGAATACACACTTATTAGAGGTCCCACAGGTCGGGTAATCCTTAAGTGTACTGAAGACCCATGCACTGACGATACCTTTAGCAGTTTGCACACAGTACCCTCTGTGAACATACCCTCACAGAAGAGAGGCGTTGATCAAATTTCAGGTCTTGATTTTGCAAAGGTATCACCACAATCTTTAAATGTAAATTATAGAGACAGACAAAATACACATCAAACTTTCAAGGTACTATTAATTTATTTATGTATAATTTTTTATAAATCGCTCTGTCACCAAATGGTATCCTGGTGCTAGCCATAATGGTTAAAGGTGGTACATGAGAAAAAGAAGGAAGGACCAAAAGAAAAGACAGATCAGAGCTCCAAGGACAGGGACGACACAGTACCAGTTACTTTGGAAAAAACAAGGTCTTGAGCGCCTTTCTAACATTTAACAAGGTAGTCATAGCTCTTAGGCAAGGAGAAAGAGAATTCCAGAGCTTAGTGGCCCTTCCAATAAAAGCCTTGGCTCCTTCCCTGCATTTCCGAAACTTTGGCTCACTAAACAGGTTAGCAGATGTGGATCGAAGATATCTGTTAGGGATATATCTTCTCAATCTCTTTTCAAGGAGGCAGGGCCCGTCTCACAAAAGGCTTTAAAGGCCAGGCAAAGAGATTTAAACTGGATTATTTGCTTATGTGGCAGCCCGTGTAGCTCCTTTAAAGACAAAGATGCAGAGGCGCTCCAAGGCCAGTTCAAAACAAGTTTAGAGGCTGCAATCTGCACCCTTGAGAGATGCAGGAGGTATTCAGGTGTATCCAAAAGAAGAGCATTGCAGTAGTCTAAATAGCTATAAACAACGCTACAGGCAACCAAATCTCTAGAAGAAGCAGCCGCTGCACATGGAGGGAGTTACGGTGGGGCAGAAAGGTGGGGCGGAGCGGGGGAGGGGCAGGGTGGGCGGTGCTAAACACCGGAATGTGGATAATTGGAGTTAAGTAAACAATTTAATAAATAAAACGAATTTCGTAGAGCGGCCTGCATCGCACCGCATTCCGTGTTTAGCACCCCCCACCCTGCCCCTCCCCCCCCCTGCCTTTCTGCCCCACCATAACTCCCTCCACGGGCCACGGCTGAGAAGAAGATGGAAGCAACAGCAGGATCTTCCAAAAGGTTTTCAAGAGCGCAAAGCAAGTTGCAGCCATTTTATTGACATGACTTTCCACACTGTTAGTCATCAAAGGTGACTCCCAGATTCTGAACTTTGTTAACAGGAGCAACAGGCCCCTTAAGTGATCTAGGCCAGAAATTGGGGGGTAAAACCTCTGCGATTGTATAGACAGCGCAGCACGGTACCTCTCTCTTATCCCCGTTAACTTTCAATGTGTTTAGCCTGATCCACTGAATAATGTCAGTCATGCACTCATTGCAGGCCAAAGAAACAATAAGCTGAGTGTCATCAACATAGTTAATCAAAGCCACTTTATGAGACTTAATAAGTCTAATGATCGGGCCATGTAGATGTTAAATAAAATTGGGCTGATGGCAGAGCCTTGTGGTACTCCCTGATTAGTGGCCCTGACCTGGGAACAATAAGGAAGTAGAGCTACTACTTGACTTCTATTCTGAAGGAACAAGCACATTGCAAAGCAGTTCCACACACCAGAAATGACTCCAGCCGAGCAAGAAGGGTGGCATGACACACAGTGTTGAATGCAGCTGAGAGGTCTAATAAGATCATTGCTGCTTCATCAACTCGCATCCTTAGCTCGTCATTGGCAGTAATCAAAGCTTATTCAGTGCCATGGCCAGGCCTAAATCTGAATTGTTCTTTCTTCAAGTAGCTGTTATTTTCTAAATAGTGTACTAAGAGCCTGCTAACATCACGTTCTACAATATTCACCGGAAGTGGAAAAAGAGAAATGGGTCTGTAGTTACTCATGACAGCTGGATCAAGAGATGGCTTTTTCAAGATAAGTGTGACTAGGGCATTTTTCCATGCAAGTGGCAATGTGCCCGAATGCAGAGATTAATTGAAGATTGACCTTAACAGGGGAAAAAAGTGTCTGCATATTCCTTCCAGATTTCAACTGGGAGGACATCCACTGGTGAGCCTGACGAAATAGTCATGGCTATAGAATTAAAGCCTTCCACGGACAAAGGTTTAAAGACATCTAATTTGCCCATTGCTGATTGGACACCACGTTAGGTGGCAGTCCATATAAATTGTTCCTCTGTTCTACTGTTCTTCTATCACCTTTCAATAACAGAAACAATATACGCAGAGATTTGCTAGTAGCAGTGTATACACCAATAAAGATTTTTATTACGAACATTATTTGATGATGGGGTGTTCCAAAACCTGGTAACAAAGATGCATGCACCACAGAGCCTTTAACTACAAAAGTAAACTCAAGCACATTCTTTGCGCCTACCTTATAGAAAGATAGTGGAATTACCCTATTATCACTGCTGAAACATCTATCCAACTGGCAAAAGTGCACAGAAAAAATCTATAATGATTGTCTCTCTTGCGCTAATGATTAGTTTTATTAAAGATTAGTGGTGCAGAACATTCTAAAAGTCAATGCACTGTGGAAATCACTACCACCCATATCATCAGCTCTCATGCAGAAATTTAAATCACCGGAAATCTAAATCATTCATGTGGCGTTTCAACCAGATTTAAGTATATTATTGAATTGGTTCTGATCTATGTAAAGCATCAGGGGGCTTTCCCCTGGAAGATTCGGACATTCTCCTTGGAAGGCTTTTCTGGCTGCCCACTGTGCCAGACAGAGATGGGGATCTGCATGACAGGAGGACCGGACAGGCCATTCTGCCACTCAGTCATTTCCTCAGTTGGATGAAGGTAGAGCGGCTGCTTTCAGAAACGAACGTCTGTCACAAGGCAGCCATGCCTAATGGTCCCTTTCTAGTTACAGACTCTTGCAGTATGGTCCAGTTTGAACATTCTTGCAAAGGCTAATTAATGTTGGTTTCTGCCCCGCCTTTCACAGATGCGGGAACGTGCTATCTCATTGATTGAATATAGTGTTTTATTCACACTGGGTTAAAAATAGACATATAAATAAAGAATTTATGTGGGTCATGATCCAAGAGGGCAGACAAATATTCAATAGAGGCATTCAGTTGAGCGTATGGCTTCACCGTTCTGTATCATTTCAGTCTTTACAGCAAGAACAAATTGATCCCTCTTTACCAGTTCACCAGTAGTCAAGGAACCAATTCTGTGGGCATACGACGATGTAACTTTTTGAATTTCAAAAGTCACAAATTTAGAAAACTTCTTAATGTGAAGTCTCTTGAAGAAACACTATATAGTCAATCAATCAATCAATCAGGGGTTTGTAAAGCGCAGCGAATCCCCCCTGAGGGTCTCAACGCACTGGGGGGTGGGGACCGGGGCTAATGATCTGTCTGGGTGTGAAGGTTCAGTCGAAGAGCCAGGTTTTGAGATCCTTCCTGAACTGGATCAACGTCGTGGAGTGCCTAAGGTGGAGGGGCAGAGTGTTCCAGGTCTTGGCGGCGAGGTAGGAGAAGTATCTTCCTCCAGTTCTGGTCTTGTGGATCCGCAGGACGGAGGCCATGGCAAGTTGGGTGGAGCACAGCTGTCTGGTGGATGTGTGGAAAGCGAGGCGTTGATTCAGATATTCTGGTCCTACTTCATGGAGAGCCTTGTAGGTATGTGTGAGGAGATTGAAGGTGATTCTCCTGTTTGCAGGGAGCCAGTAGAGTTGTCAAAGGTGTTGTGTCATGTGGCGGGGGATGTCAAGGACCAGTCTGGCTGTGGCGTTTTGGACAATCTGTAGTTTTCCAAGCTGTTTCTGGGTGATGACGGTGTAGAGTGCGTTGCCGCAGTCAAATCAACTACTGATGAGTGCATGGGTGACTATCTTTCTGGATTCTGTGGGGAGCCATCTGAATGTCTTTCAAAGCAGGCGGAGCGTGTGGAAAAAGGATGAGGATATTGCGTTGATTTGGCTGTCTTTGAGAGCAAAGAGTCCACTATGATGCCAAGGTTGCGTGCAAGGCCCGCAGAGATAAGAGGGTTCCTAGTGCCACAGGCCACCAGGGGTCATCCCCGGCTGAGGGGGTGGGTCCCAGGATAAGTACTTCAGTCTTGTCTGAGTTGAGTTTGAAGCAGGTGTCTTGCATCCTGGTAGCAACCGCCTTCATTCCATTGCAAAAGTTGATTCTCTCTGCTGTGAGTTCATTGGTGAGGGAGATGATCAGCTGGGTGTCATCAGCGTAGGAGACTATGTTGAGTTTGTGGCTTCTGATGATGAATGAGAGGGGAGCCATGTAAATGTTGATGAGGGTGGGGCTCAGGGAGGAGCCCTGGGGCACTGCACAGCTGACCTCAGTAGGTTCTGAGAGGAACGGGGGTAGTCTGACTCACTGCGTTTGGACTGTCAGGTAGGAGTGGATCCAGTCCAGTGCCTTGTCTCGGATGCTGGCATCATGGAGTCTTGTGATTAGGATGCAATGGGAGAGGGTGTCAAAAGCATTGTATGTACTCAAGAACAACTATATGACATACAGATTAGCAGTGAACCTTAAAACCCCAGCTTTGTTCCATGAGATTTAAATACAGAGGAAATTGATGGGGTTTTCCGGATTTTAAAGGCCCGCTGCAGACTGCATTCTCCATCATCCACCAAGAGAAATATGGTTATTTAGGACCGTATAGGATGACCCTCATTATTTGCTAACAACAGAGGTGTTCACCCAGCCATAAACAGCAGTTCCATCTTGTTCAACATATCTCAGTGGAGGGCCAGCGGTGTTAATCGTATAATGAACTTTCACATTTGCTTTGTTTGAAAAGCAATATTCAGATTTTCTAGCCAACTGTACCCTTAATAGTACTTTCCTTCCTATACATAAAGCTTCCATTTGGTTGTACTGTCATTTCCATGTCTGGGTCTAGTTTCTCGACTACAATGAAATTCTTTCTTTGTTGCTTTTCAGAAATTACATGCTCACTAAATGATGGTTCCAGTAGACGCCCAAGGAGCTTTAAAAATGGTGATGTTGCAAAACTTAAATGTCAAGAAAGATTAAAATTGGATGGAGCTGAGAAAGTCCAGTGCTATTACTTTGGATGGTATCCAAAGCTTCCTTCTTGCACTGGTAAATATTTGAACACACTAATAAACTATTAAACATTGTAAATGAAAATGTGTCACGGCTGCCTGGAACTCTGACTCACAGCCCTGCTAACCACATTGAGGAGACATTTCGGGAGTCCCCCTCCCAAAGGCATGTTTGCCACTGTGTGCATGTCGGTAAAGTAATGCGGGTGCAGAGGCAATGTGATTCACTCATTTGCATGGGGCAACGCCCCCATGCGAATAAGGGAACTCTCTCTCATGATAGCACTGACGCTGCATGTGCGCCAGCGCTAACAGTATTACAGAAGGGGACGCACAAGTGCCTGCAGCCACGTCTGTAGTACTTTTGAGCCCCATGGGTGCACAAAGAAGGTACACACACCTGTTGCACTCCCAGGGCAAAATGTATAATATGGCACCTGGTGTTTAAAAGCGCACAATAAAGATTAAGCTCCTAACTGGTTGACCCATTTGTCATTTTACAGATACTCTCTGAACACAGCTTTAACTGAAATGCATTTGGGAGCTTGGTTGCACATTAAAAAGAGATATTTATGCCAAATGTTTTCAAGGTCTGGATCTGGAAGCAGTAGGTGAGAGCATATTGTAAATAGCATAGGTAGTCTGCGCTTACCTCTGATTTCACCTCAACAGTCTTTGGGCCTGGTCTAGGTGTGGACAGGAGCAAAGTGGCTTGCCTTTTACATGCCATTAACGCACCAGCTGCATGCATCTGTGCCTATGTCACTTACTAGACCGCAACGGAGATGGATACAAAGCACGTGTGAGGAACATCTCCCAAGATGTAAAGTACCTGGATCCAAAGTACCTATTAACCTCCAGCCAAGGCTCAGGAAAGGGAAAGTTCTGACTAACCTTGTAGATTAAAGGGATGTATGACGGTACAACGCGTACCATTTCAACGCATGCTTTTACGACGCGTCTTTAACAACGCAAGTCGTAACCACGACTTGCGTTGGGGGGACGCGGATAGTGAATACTATAATTTACTATTCTAACACCAGTCCCCGTGGATAGTAGGGAAGGTGTTGGAATAGTAAATATACTATTCTTTATCCTTTAGCGCCCTCCAGCGCAAGTCGTGGTTACGACTTGCGTTGTAAAGGACGCGTCGTAAAAGCACTGCGGGGTAACATCCGTGTTGAAAAGGATGTTCCCCAGATTAAAGGAATGCCGGATCATTAGCAAGTGTTTACTTGACTTGATCTGCACCAAATCTTTGAAGGATGTAACGTTTGCACCAATTCTATACCTGATGACAGCTCATTCAATATCTTTGTATGAATGAACTTTCTCTTAAGTGATTGCTAAGCTTACTGAATCAATTTAACCATCCGTGAAGCTAGTGGTGAGTAGCTTTTTAGAGAACACAATGAAAAAAGACAGTATGCATAGGTGGAGAGGCAAATTGACGTTTCTGCTAATTGTTTACTGTATGTGGATTGGGGGAACCAGTTAGGGGAGGGGGTGAGGGCTTGCCAGGAAATTGCATATTTAGTGAGGTATAGTTTTGTACGGCGCAGGCCAAGGGTTGTCATTGTTTAAGGTGCACCTGCTTCCAATAAAGCGGCCTTTATCACACCTAATTTTGAGTCTCTGGTCGGTGATGTTTTCCTCCCCCCCTCTCCCCGTTGGTCCCCAATTACTGTTTATCATTTGATTCTGAATACATCGTCCTCCTTAAAATGTAAGTGATACTGTAGATTCGCTGTACAATGAAAGGATAGCAGCACAGTTTGAGGATTCACAGATGCATAAGGACCTAAGTTTCTGAAAATCTTGTTTTTTTTATATAAATTCCTCTACCCACGAGAACCTGGCTCTCTTCTGGTTGTCTGGTTTCACCCACACTAAAAATCCCTGTTAGCCATTTATTCCCCCTCCTACTACCCCATTCTTCTTATGCTCATCACTTTTGGTTGTCTCAGAGGCCAGCCCATGGATGACATTCACAAGTGCTCCATGGTACTCATGTGAGGCACAGACCCTCTGGATCTGGATCACATTGTATGCATCTTGAGCTACCTCTAAAGTCATAGAATTCACATACACAAATATTTATGTTGACTGTATGTATGCTTTTACATTATCATGCAAGTGCTCATTCTTGAGGCATTTGTAAACTTTTTCATAAGGATTAGGGGCCATATTATCAAAAAAGGGTGATACATTATCGCCGCTTTTATCGGCAGGAAACTGCAGCTAAAGCGGCGATAATGGGCTTGATAATATGGCCTTGTGAATTCCCATAGAAGAAGGTTAACACCAGAACCTGGGCTTCTACGGGTATTCACAAGGCCTTATTATCAAGCCCATTATCGCCCCTTTAGCGGCAGTTTCCTGCCGATAAAAGTGGTGATAATGTATCGCCCTTTCTTGATAATATGGCCCTTCGTCTCCCAGTAACCAAAAAGATGTTAGATACAGCAACAGCAGGCATTTGAATAATAAAAACGAGAGTGGCGGCTGACATGTGAGCTGGTTCTCACCTATTATTGTGCTAAAGGGAAGGATGAGAAGGAAGGTTGGAGTGACTCTACAGACTCTAAGGGGCCGATTATGATTGCAGTTTTTCCGTATCCTCCGGGCTGGCGGAAGCCACAGCCGGCCCGGAGGATGCGGAAAAACCGCTGCGGAGCCTCCAAAGACCCACCACCATATTAGGATGGCTGGTGGGTCTTGAATTCCATCCGCCGCTTTTCCGCCGCGGTCGCATTACGACCGCGGCGGAAAAGCCCTAATATGGTGGCGGTGTCTAACAGACACCGCCAGCCCTATTAGGATGGTGGGAAAGACATGCTTTTCCGCTGCGGCTTTTCCGCCTTGGAAAAGCATACGGACTTTCACTTCGAGGGCCCGTTTTGGGCTCCCTGTGTGAAGGGGGGGTTGGGGGGTGCACATGGGGGGTACCTATGGTACCCCCCTGCATTTACGTGCACAAAGCAGCAGGCACTGCGCGGTGCCTGCCGCTTTGTGCATGCAAATGCAATGCATGCATTTTTAGCCTTGCGGCGGGTGCAGCTTGAAGCTGCACCCGCTGCAATGTTAAAGATAGAGGATGTGACCGTCACCCTGGCGGTCACATCCTAGTCTGCTCGGAGGGAACGCCGCAGCCCCTGCGGATGTTCCCTTCTCCTCAGGGGTCGCGGACGGACTCAAGCCCGGCCGCGATCATAATCGGCCCCTAAGCTTGTACATGGTAAATAAGGGAGGCACGTTAAGGGCACCCTAATAAAGTACAGAGTTATATTGCCATGTTAGAGTTTGAGTACACTGTAAGGCTAAGGCGAAATGTGCAGCAAACAGTTAATTAAAACAATGTCCCTCAGTAGCAAGAGAGAGAACACACAGAAAAGACTAAGAACAACCATGCATATTGGAGTGCAAGTACATCAGATGTTCATGTGGAGGAGTGAGGAATAGAATCCGCCCTTAAATTGCATTTCTTTTCTCATAGTGAGATTACCTTTATTACAGAATGACTTGTCGTTGGCATATAGGCGGCTGTTTGTCTAATTTCTGAAATGTTTAATTTTTCAGATACATATGAAGAGTATGTTTACCCTGAGTATCTTGTAGTCGATGATTCAGAGCCAGCTGTTGGTAAGTTACAACAACATTGATATTTTTATTTTTGTAAAATGGAGCCACCGTTAATTACAGTCAAAGAAGTCAGGGCCTGATGCAGAGTTTGGCAGAGCGGGAGGAAGACCGTAAACCAGAGAATTACAGGCACTGTGGTTGTCGTGCCACCTTAAGTGAGGCATCCGGAGTCCGGAAGCGTTTTTCTTCAGGCTCAGGAGTTTGGCAGAGGGTGAGCTGATTGTATTCTTTTCTATGTACTTGTCTAGAGAGAGCCATTCTGCACTGGTAATGGGGTGGGGCGGGGGGGGGGGGGATCGCATTTTAGACTGTAGTGTATGGTGTACCCTTTGAGGTATGAGACCCATGCCCACCAGGTGTGATGAGAGAGAAGATGAAATGATTTCCATTAGGAGAGGATAACTTTCACTGCAATGGTTACAAGAAGGTCTAGCAGAGCCATATCATTGGCGTTGAGTCATAGCAGTCACTGAAGCTCAGGGACCAAGAGCTACCATAGGAAAGCTTAGTGGCATGGGTATATCAAATACATCTGATCATCTGTTAGCTTAATCTGTATCTGACGCCAATATGGTTCCAAGAGTCCGCACTCAAGGAACGTGTGTCAGTGTGAACCAGTCTCTTGGTTGCAGTTCCAACATTTGTCATTCTCGCGCAGGTTTGGCTTTTGTGGCCCGATGGGGTCCAGAATAGCAGGTTCATTATAAAGAATTTGGATTGTATGAGAGAGGGGACAATTTTGTTACATAACACGAGTTTTGCCATTAATAGTCAGTCATGTGGTTACATATTTCAGCATTGAAATGCGTAGCCCATTTTGGATGCAGTACCGATGATTGTGTTGAGTATGTATCAGATAAACATGTGTAAATCTTGTAGGCACTATGCCCTGAGAGTTGCCATAGGGATGAATGTTTGGTAAAGGTAAGCTTTGACAGTTTTACTTTCATCTTTAAGAAACTGTAAAAATCTGGGTTGGAGAGGGCATATATGCCGGCTAAAGCCTAAAAAGGGAGTGGACCGTTGTTATTGTCATATAGATCCTTGATTAGCTTAATGCCTTTTAAGTCCCGCACGTTTGCAACCTAAGCATCAACGTCTGTTTTAGGGCTGTGCCATAGTGACACCCATCTGGAGTTATGGATAGGCTAAGGCAGACTTCTGTCCAGCAGTTTAAGAGCTTTTATTATTGTATTAATTCTTTAAGAAACATGTTCAAACTCCTGCCTAGTAGATACGCTTGTGTTGTTTTAAATTATCATCTGCTTTGAAGAACTAAAATGTAGATACCAGAAAGTCAAATAAAAGTTCTCAATACTTTCATTCCATTTTTGAGGTCCTAGGACACGAGATAATGCCAAAGTTTAAAAATGTGTTAAAGAGAATGTATGTTACCCATTGGTAACCCGCTTTTAGTTAAAAGATTTTACTGAATTTAACGTTCATTTAGACCCTGATTACGAGCAGGGTGGAGTGGTATCTCTGAGTGAGATACTGTTCTGCTTATTACAACTGGTTTTGTATCATCATCAATCCCTGACATCAACTCAACAGAATACAAAATATGGAGAATTACTAGGGTGCAATTCCAGTGCCTAGACTTGGAAAAATTAAAGTATGTTAAGTGTTTGTAAGTCTTTTTTCTGTCCTTCGCTTTGAAAAGAATACGTGCAGGTGCTGGTGGCATGTTTCGTTAGCAACACAACAACATTTCAATCTCTTTTTAGTTTAAGAAAATAAGTTTATAGAGAAAACCATTCATACAGTGTAGTACAATATCAGAGGGGAAGAAAACAAAAAGAGGAAACAGAAAAATAGAAAGTGTTGTATAAACATATCGAGGTCAGAATAAAAAGGTATAAAAAAGAAAAAAACATCAGTCTATCTATATAACAGTACATTGCAAATAAGAACCATGTGGCAACGTAGCACAATCAAAATATAACCGTATATTATAATATAATGATAGCTAAGATATGGAACATCATCGAGGTCGAGCAACCTCTTGTTGAGCAGGAGATAGAAAAAAAGAGCGTTTGGCAATACAATCAATAAACGTAACAGGTGACCATAAAATTGAGCGCTTCATGGCTAGATGAATGGGATGAACAAAGGCTGTGTCCAGTCTGTGATGATAACATACTGCATACCACCAAGCTTGAGAGGATTCTTCCAGGAGAGTCCTTGTAGCCCGTTGTAATATTGTGAGCAGTCTAGTAGTTGGGTGTGGGTGGAGTTATGGGGCTGGAGGAAGAGGAGGAGTCAGGGCAGGAAAGGGGCAGTTAGAGCCGGGACCAGGTCACAGTAGGATGCAGAATAAAGGCTCCCCTAAAATATAAGTAGTGTCTGTCTTTATTACGAGCAGGACACTACAGCTGGCGACGAGGATGGGATGGTGCAGCTAGTCACCTCCCAAGCCCACAGAGACTCGTGACCCGTCCTGCGCCGCACATGCTGGAAGTCGCCGTCGCGACACGTGTGCTGAGAAAAAAAGCGTCGCCGAGATTATAAAGGCCAGCCGTGAATGACCCTGCTCCGCGATCGGCTAGTCGTGTGGAGCCTCCGGGAGTGTGTGGAGCCCTGCTGGGTAAGGCGCTGAAATCGCCTGGAGAAGAGCGCTGCTGAGCGCTAAAACAAATGCACATTTAAAAAGCACGGTCGAGCGATGGAATCGGGAGCCCCGTGTGCAGAGGTTGGAGCGTCCCGTCTGAAGTGCCCACTGGGAGCCCACCCCGGAGGCAGAAGTGAAGGAAAGCTGCCCTGCCTGAAGCATTGACTCCAGGTGGATCCTGGCTGCAACCGGCAAGCGGTGAGTGGAAGCGCTGAGAAATACAGTGACTCCGATGAAGAAACGAAGAAAAACGGCTGAAATCCCGTCGAAAACGAGATTCCCGCGCGGCCGTTTTGGAGTCAGGCAGCAGTGCCCAATCCCCTGTGAGGGATCATCGACGGCCATTTTGAGGTCAAGCAGAAGACCTGAAATTGCAAATAAGCATTGCCGTGTGCCACAGGGCCAAAAACAAGCACTGATAAGTGCAAAACAAGCAGTGGTAAATGTGCAAATCAATCATTGGTAAATGCAAAAACAAACAGTGGTAAATGCAAAACAAACAAGCACTGGTAAATACAAAAAACAAGCATTGGCAAAAACAAGAAGTGAGCAAACAAGCACTGGTAAATGCAAACAAGCATTTGCGAAGACAAGAAGCATTCAAACAAACATTGGCAAATGCAGAACAAGCATTGGTGAATGCCAAACAAGCAGTGGCGAAGACAAGAAGCAACTAAACAAGCATTGGTAAATGCAAAACAAGCATTGGCGAAGATAAGCAATCAAACAAAAATTGGTAAATGCAGAACAAGCATTGATAAATGCAAGACAAGCAGTGGCAACAGCAAGCGAACCAGCATTGGCGAAGACCAAACAAGCATTGGCGAAGACCAAACAAGTATTGGCGAAGACCAAACAAACAGTAGCGAAGGCCGAACAAGCATTGGCGAAGACAAGAGAAGCAAACAAGCATTGGTAAATGCAAAACAAGCATAAACTAATGCAAGCAGAGTAATAAAGCGAGTATAAGCAAATGCAAGAGACAACTAAAGACAACGGTGAGCACAAACAGAAAAAGGCAGTCCTGCAGAAGACCCCGAAGAGGGCAGAACTGCAGAAGACCCATAAAGAAGGCAGAATTGCTGAAGACCCCGAAGAGGGCATAACTGCAGAAGACAGTACCAGAAACAAGCGAAGATCGCACTGAATGTAAACAAGCACGAGTATAAGCAACATGAAGTGAAAGGAGCAAAGGGCCAACAAACACTGGAAAGTGCAAGGGATGCACTGAGAACAAGCACAAGCCCGCACAAACCTCAAATGTGACAAACACGAGCAAATGCAAATCCAGGACGCCGCAAGCACGAGCCAATACAAACCCGAACATACCAAGCACGGACGACTACCAGTCCCGAATGTAACGAGCACGAGCAAAGGTAAACTTCAGCATCACGTGAAGACAAATAATTAAAAAGTAGAAGAAGCTAAGAAAATAAATGATCCAGAAGTAGGAGAAAACAAATATCAAAGAAGCCTTCTCTCATCAACTAAGTAACTGGATAACCTGTACTAGTCTGAAACAAAACGCAAGAACAAGATGTCAACGTTGGCACATATCATTGCGGAAGTGCCACCGACCACCTGCAGTTAGCACGCAACACCAAAGAAAGCGGGAATTCGATGAGCCACGAGTCACCCGGGAGCAGCGAATCTTACCACAATCAGAGGAAACAACCAAACAAAGGCTCTTGCCCGAGGATGGTTGGCAAAAGAAGACAGGAAGCAAAGTGAACAGTCCTGTGATAGTGTAATACTAGCACATTCCACCATCATGTTGGCAAGAAAAGAAACACACAAGTACAATCCCTGCGTTGAAGTACCACCCCCAGTGACACAGACTGACATTCATAGTTTGGGTCCCAAATGGAACCGGTGGCTGGAATCACTAGACGATTTCCTTGACGCAATCGGTGAACGAAGAGATGGAAAATGTATGACATTACTCCTCCAGCTGGTGGGTCATGAGGGCCAACGCTTAATCAGAACATTCTCTGACAAGGACAAAGAGTTCTATGAAAGACTCCAAGAGAAGCTGCGCGCCTATTTCTACGCACAGGCAGACGTGGATCATGATCGCATTGCCTTCAACACAGCACGGCAGGAACCAGGAGAACCATTGCCAAACTTCATCACCCGGTTGCAAAGTCTGGTACAATGCTGCCATTTCAACACATTTACAAATGAGGAAGCAGTTTGGCTCCGGATAATCGAAGGCTGTTCAAGTTCTAACACGAAGCGCAAGATCCTTCGAGGGCATTGGTCGCTAAAGGAAATCATCAAGAAGGCCGAAGTTGGAGTGCGGGTCAAAGCAAGAGAATCATCAAAAGAATCACACCTGAGTGCAAGACACAAAAATACCAGGAAAGGGACAAGACAGCGGGAGAGACAAAATGACATGGAATACTTCGAGTCAACAATACAAAAGACAACCTCAAGGAGTCATTCACCCTCAAAGAGTTGTTCAAACTATGGCACAAAGTATACTGAAGAGGATGAAATGTCAAGTAGAACACATCACACCCATAGCACAGATGTCAGGGCACAAAGCAAGCAGAAAGAAGAAGCCAACCGCATAAGATGGACTGATTCACTCAGACACCAAAAAGGGGAAGACAAATGCATCCATGACATCCGAGATAACGAGGAAACTGAGAGGAGGTCATTACCATCATGTGAGAGAGGCAAATATGAAGCCCCCTGGGATCAAACACAATACATAAACATGTGGTTATCAAACAACCTCTCCAGTGAGATGACGCCGAAGCCACTTCGAGAAAGGTATCCGGAGAAAGATCACAAAGAAACCTCCGACTCTAGGAGCAGCCCGTCACGGTCTACCTATTTCAGAAACTTCCCATTCAGGACACACTCAATTGAACGTTCTCAAAGGAAAGCAACAAAAGACTCTTCCGACTCAGACAGCACGTCTACTCGATCCCTCGAGTCGACCAAGTCATGGTCCCGACAACGGCCATGGCGTCAACCACCCGAACACACCATAGAACCAAGGGACATTCTTCCCATCAAGAGCGACATGTCTCACACCAATGTCTCTGAATACTCAATCACTTCACAAGATAACCTGTCATGTCAGTCACAGGTAGATCAAGACAAACAACACAACAGCACAACAAAAGGTCCTCAACAAACTACAGACTGTACAGAATGCAGCAGCCAGGACCCTGCTACCCATTCCCAGATTTGCATCTGTCTCCCCCTACATCCAACAGCTACATTGGCTGCCGGTGAGGAGCCGAATCAAATTTAAAGCCTTGTGCATAGCTTATAAAGCGATCCACAACCATGGCCCCCTATTCCTAAAACAAGCCTCTCACCCTCCCGAACAGCGAAGAACACTGCGTTCATCCTCAGCCCGTCTGCTAACAGTCCCCCGCACAAGAAGGGCTAACTGGGGAGACAAACGCTTCACCGTTGCCACAGCCAGACTGTGGAACACTCTCCCTCTCCACATCAAATGTGCACCAACTCTGCTCAATTTCAGAAAAAAACTGAAAACATGGTTGTTCCAAGCCTAAACCCCCTTCTCCGACAGAGAGTTCTGTGACAACAGCGCCGAGACACCCTCGGGTATTTGCGCGCTCTAAAAATCGCCATAAATAAATAAATAAATAAATAAATAATGCACCGTCACCCCTGATGGGGTCAGCGAGGCTGACTCAAAGGGCCTACAAAAGGAAAACAGATATAGTGGACATTATTCACCAGATGAAAAAGGACCAGCCAGTCAATCTGCAAGGGAAGCCAGATGCGTCAATAGAGACAGGTCATCATCGGATGAGGGAGAAACATACACATACCCAGATTGTCCCAGGGTTCACCAGTCCCAAACGCGAGTGGGAGTGGATGAGACAACCAGAGACCGCAAATAAGTCCCCAAGCCATACCAAGATGATCTTTTCAGATAGTACCTTACCGTCTGGCATCCAGGACTCTGAACAGGAGGACAGTGTTGCCTTCAACCGTACAAAACAAAAAGAAGTAAAAGTACATGCGGGTGCTCGGAAGAGAACCAGAACAACATCCCCTCAGAAAAGAGATCGAGTGTCAATCGAAGAAGAGTCGCAAAGGAAGACAGACTACCGATATCAAGCTGAGCCCTTCACGGTCACCTCAGACACTGAAGGTGAGTGGATCACGCCGAAGCTGATTGAAAACCACCACGAATCTGAGCACACGCAGATCACAGGAGACGTTGTGCAATTGCAAAGATGCACTTTTGTAGTAACGGATGCTCTCGTCAAGGCGACAGAAAGCCACTCAACGGATACGGAGATGCGTCTACATAGTTCAAATGAACGGCCCGTGGACCCGTGTGGCTGATCGAGGAACTATGAATATGTTGGACGCTAAGTAGACTTGACACTCAGATTGAAGCTGCATCTGAAGGTGAAGGCGTGAGTCTTCGACCTCGAAGGAACCTTCAAAGGCCCCAGAGACTCATTGAAGAACTCTAATCAAGTCAGTTTCATTCTTTTGTTAACAAAGGGGGAGATGTAATATTGTGAGCAGTCTAGTAGCTGGGTGTGGGTGGAGTTATGGGGCTGGAGGAAGAGGAGGAGTCAGGGCAGGAAAGGGGGTAGTTAGAGCCGGGACCAGGTCACAGTAGGATGCAGAATAAAGGCTCCCATAAAATATAAGTAGTGTCTGTCTTTATTACGAGCAGGACACTACACCCGTGACGAAAGGTATTGGAACGTATTGACCCCTGACACTTCTAGGATCTTGTGGAAGTAGAACTGTACCCTAATCTCTCAAATTTTTCATCATGCTTTGTTACTCTCACCGACTTGTGATGGCATAAAAGCTCTCTATACAATTCATGTTATTTTTTTTTTTAATTGTCAAACGTGTTATAATCATGTATATGAACTCCATTTCAAGGATATCCAATTATAATATAAAACATTACTTGCTGAAATAATATAATGTACAACTTTGTGATGATCAGTGATTAATTATCTTTGTCGCGCAATTTGAGATTAATAACCTTACTGATAATCACGTGAGGTAATGTTCATGGTTTCCTGTATGGATTGTGGCAGTGGATTCAGGGCTTGGAGAGTACATTTTTATTAGTCGGACCAGGGGCTTAGGTACTATTGGTTCTATAGGTGCAGTGACACCAAGGCCCAGAGCCCTTTAGGGCCTCTTGAGCCCTGTACATTTCAGCCGCAGTCAGAGGGTCATTATTCTTGCTTGCACCAAAGCCCAAGACATCTTTGCTACGCTACTGAGTCGGATTTTGGAAACATTAGTGAGGTACTGATGATGCTCTTGGCGTAAGACAACTAGCAATAATATTTATGATGTGGATTTTAATATGTTAACAATCATATTTCGAATGTTTCTCAATATGCATTCTCTTCCAAAGGAACAGGAATGAACTGTCTAGAACCACCTAAATTGCCAAACACGAATAATCGAAATATGGAATCTGCATATGAACATGGTGAAACTGTTGTGTATAGTTGCACAAACAACGGCATGCTTTATGGCTCAGAAACCATAACATGTGTTAATGGAAGATGGACATCCCCTCCTCAATGTACTGGTCAGTATATAATTATGTTAAATGTTACTTATAGTTTTTCAAATGTATTTTTACTTAAGACAATCAGACATATGTAAGTTTTTTCCTCAACCTCGAAAGACAAAAGTGATGAGACAAATTGAAACTGTTACCCATTTAACGAGACTTAAGCCAAATCTTTGATAATTACTCATTATTAACAGTTCAGAATCGAAAGCCTTTTATTTAGTACTTTCAAGATCAAAAGACATCCACCCAGATTTACCATTATTAGCGCAAGGCAGTGCACCACCAAAGTTTGCTGCTCTGCCTTGCTTCAAAGGGAGAAAGACAAAATGTGCCATATCTACTAAGATATGGTATGTTTTTCTCTCCACCAGCTCTGGTGCACTTTTGGTTACCATGCACCAGCGCACGTCCTTACACCCTAGCGCACACCACTGAAGCAAAGAAGAGCAAAGTAAATACATTCCAATGCCATTCCTGTTCTTCGTTGAATAGTAAATCTCATGGCTAAACTTTTCACTGGGTTTGCATCTTTAAAGAAAGACCTATAATTGTTATCCTGCTGGATTATTTCTGCATGAATTTATTTTTCATTCATCAAAGGCTTTTGGTCCAGAGGTGATCCAAGATCTGAGTATACTACAAGGACTCTTAATTTACCACAGTAGTAGGTCCTCCTTTAGAAATTAACCCATTCCCAGACCATAATACCATAATACTAATGAAAACCACATTACCGCTTGAAAATATACAGTACCTAGCAATGACACTGGAAAAACAGCAACAGTACAGTTATATATGCACTTGGAAGCTAATATCTTGTTCTATTTGTTGTGCAAAGGACAGTCAGGCTTTGGACCTGATAAAGGAAAAGGTGGAATGATGCTTCGTTTTGTTTTACATGGATTTAGATTTGGCCTACAGACAACTTTCAGTCTTGACCCTGCGCCCAAAGGGAACAGTCCAGCCCGAACTGCCAGGCCAGGTCCTCCCTGGACTGGAAACAAGCATCCTAGGACCGGTTTCAGACTTTCAGCCCTCATCAGCCAGGATAGCTTGACTCCAGTGGCATGGAGAGCACGGAACCCACGTCTGGGCATACCCGTCCCACTCGGGGTGATAAATGCAAAAAGAACTTATATGACACTTTAAAACACATGTGTTACAATGCGTGTCATTACAACGCATAATCATTACAACGCAATTACTATTCTAACTGCGCTGGGGGGTTACTTTGGGGAATGCGTTGTAATGGATTAGGCGATGTAATGACATATGTTGTAATGGATTTCATATTGTTAAACATTTGTTGTAATGACACACGTTGTAACACGTGCATTGTAAACAATGTTTCCCAAGAAGAACAATTGATGGACAGAATGCAGAATAATGTCATACTTTCACCCCAGTACAGAGATCTGGGCCTAATCTCAATGTTTTGGCTGATGAAGGGTGATGCCCTGAAACCGGTCCCAGGATGCTTGTTTCCGGTCCAGAGAGGACCTAGTTTGGCAGTTCGGGCTAGACTGTTCACACAAGGAACAGGGTTAAGACTTATTTGCATATGGCTGGGTCCAACCTGGGGTGATGTGGTAAGCAAATTAATGATGGATTTAACCCAGATCCTTGTGACTGGGGGTGAATGTTTGCATTGTCCAGCATTCCGTCCATCAATTGTTTTTTTTACATATGTCGCTCTAAGTGACAAGGGTATGCCCAGACATGGGTCCCACACTCACTACAACACTGGATTCAAGCTAGCCTGGCTGATGAAGGGTGATGCCCTGAAACCAGTCCCAGGATGCTTGTTTCAGGTCCAGGGACGACCTGGCTTGGCAGTTCGGGCTGGACTGTTCCCACAAGGAGCAGGGTCAAGACTGATTTGCATATGGCTGGGTCCAAACTGGGATGGTGTGGTGAGCAAAAGAATGATGGATTTAACCCAGATTCTTGTGACGTGGGGTGAATGTTTGCATTGTCCAGCATTCCATACATCAATTGTTTCTTTTGCATATGGTTTCTGTCTAGGTCATGTTTGTTCCCTAAAATTACAACTTATGTTCAATCATTACCCTTGCATGCCAATAACCATGAAGGCCGTTACAATATTTTGCAACATTGTAAGTTCAACTTAACAGTTTGTTCAGAAATTATACAATGATGAGCCCCCATAGGCATTTCAATATTCCTCTGAACCTCTATGGACACACCACTACCATGTGGTAGGGGTGGGCGGCCAGCTACGCTAGGAGTGTGCGTAGTGCCGCCTACTCCGCATTTTGCGGAGCGGGCGTAGCCAGGCGGCACTACGCACGCTCCGCAGACGGAGCTTAGCTGGCCGCCACCCGCCTCCCTCCCGCCCTCCCTAAATACTTTCAATTAAAGGAGTAAAATAATTAAAACGCACTTACCTTGCCCGCCGCTGCCCGCCGCATCCCCGGGGCTCGCTATCTTCCGTCTTCCGTCTTGTTTACTAATGCGCATGCGTGGGCGGCCGCGCATGCGCATTTTCTCGTGAGAAATGATAGCGAGCCCCGGGGACGCGGCGGGCAGCGGCGGGCAAGGTAAGTGCGTTTTAATTATTTTACTCCTTTAATTGAAAGTATTTAGGGAGGGCGGGAGGGAGGCAGGTGGCGGGGCTGGCGGCCATTTGTGTTTGCGTAGTGGGGCTACGCGGAGTGCGGAGGTGGGCGTAGTTTCTCGCCCACTTTGCGTAGCTCCGCGAATCCCCACTACGCACACTACGCCCAGGGCTACCATGTGGTCCAACCATTTACAAGCACAGACATTTAAGAAACAGCAAATTCTCTTTTTGCATTCACTGAAGAAGCACATAAGTCTAAGTGGTATGTGAAACTGAGGAAGGAAAACTCAAAGCAGCAAATGTGAGGGACTCCAATAGGGTGAACAACAATAAGAGATCAGGAGACATAGATGCCAGACTCCATCTCTCTGGTTCTCATTCTAACCAATGTGAGTGCTCTCATGCCTTTGCCTGACCTGACCCAGAAGTGAAAGTCTCTGGTGTTCTTTATATGTGTACCTCTGCTAGACAGAGTTGAGCTTTGATAGTATCCAACCTCTCTGGGGAGCTCTATAAACCCTGTTCCTCTGCCTTACTCTGCTATGTCAATTCCTCTTTTCCCCGGCTCTTCTTAATGTAACCATGAAAGTGCCCTCCCTCTTCCCCCATGATAAACCCCCTTCCAAAAACCACCTGAAGGTTTGTATGAGAAAGCAAAGTAAAAGGCTTTGACCAAAGTAGGAACATCTACAAAAATGGAAGATGCTCATGAAAACTGTGAAGAGTCATATCCTTTCTAGGCTACAATGTACTGTGCAGCCAAGATGTGTACTCAAGAATCCAAAATTGCCTCAAAAGTATATTCATGTGAGTCATTTACAAGTACTGATGGAGCGGGATTAATAGAAGTTGATCCTCTTGATTCTGCGGTGATGGAGCATCCTTACCGCCAGGAATATTGTCTGCCCACCAAATTGAACTGCAGGCAGACCTAGAGTTAATCACAGAGGAGAATACTCCATCTCCACTATAATTAATCCCCTCCGACGGCCCTGAGGAGTAAGTGCTGTTAGAAGCTTATTCTCCCAACCTTTTTTAGATGAACAGAATTACAGATCAGTTTTCACTGCCAGTCACCACCAAGTAACCCCTGGTGGTAAGGGGCAGTGAAAACTGCTTAATTCTCCCCTTGCAGTGGGAGAGGACCGCCAAGGTGGGAAGAGCATTGCATTTTATAAATGTCAGTAAGAAAAATAGAAAAATGCATTGATAGGAACAGTGGCACTGTGTTGGTGGTTTCAGCCATTGTATTATAGTTGACCACCAGCTTGGCAGCCATTTATAAGTTTGCTGGGCAGAGTAGTCGCCACCTGCAGACCAACAGAGATTATGCCATCTGCCAAATCAAAAGCGGGCCCTCTGTCTCTAACCTGATGTATAAGGGCTCATCATCTGTGCCTTTAAATAAACCTTTTTGTTTTTTACATTAGCTTTGAATAAATGTAAAATACCAGACTTATGAATGCAGTTTTAGTAGCAGGGACTTGACAGAAGAACTGTAGGTAGAGGGCCACAAAGAGATATGGAAAACATGACAACAAGAGAAGTTGAAGAAACTGAAGGCATTATAAAGGAAGTTACTGTATTCTGCCTCAGCTAGTGAGATTCTGTATCAGATGTTCCATGATAAAGCATCCAGGGAATAATTCTAGAGATTGGTGCAATCTTTCAATCTATCTAACTGTGGAGGATGATTTGTGGACTTTAAATTAACAGTCCCAAAGGTTTGTAGTTAGGTATCCCAGAACCTAGCAATACATTTTAGCCCTCTTGTCAGTTACATTAACTCATGGTAACACATGTAATCATACTATGTTGGACACACAATTAGCATTAGATCATGTGCTGAAGGTAATTTAGTCAAAGTTGCAAACTGTGCCAACTTTGTACAGTAAAGTGATGGATGGAATCCGTGACTTAATCTTAGCCACTGATAATTACCCATATCCCAGTTCATTGTTATTCTGCGTGCAATGCCTCCTCAGTTTGGAACCAGCCATATGAAAATCAGTCTTGACCCTTCTCCAATGGGGACATTCCAGCCCGAACTGCCAGGCTAGGTCCTTCGTTAACTGGGAGACAAACAAGCAAGGACCGGGCCTGCCCTAGTTAGGGTTCATCAGCCAGGTGTAGTTGGGTTTCAGTGATAACATGTGTACAGTAGGCAGTGACACCCAGAAGCATTGTATGACCTTGCCCCAGTATTGGAACTTTCATAGATTCCCATGCTTTGAATCATTCCCCGTCGTCGGAATGGGAGCCTCGGTAAATAGAAAATACCATAGTAGTAAGCACAAAGTGAAAAAATAGGCCTAGGTCTCATCTCATTTTGTAGCTTATCCACCTCTTTTTGTAAAAGAGACCAAACTTTTGCAGTAGCCAATCAGAGCAGCCTCACCCCATAGAACCTTCCTGAGAGAAGCTCAGAGTCTCAGATTTTCTACTGCACGTTGTGCAAGGGAGTCTCCATTAAGCTCTGCTCAGTTTCTTCAATTTCTAAACTACTTTTATCAACAACTTGGATTTCTTTCAGTCATGTCTGACAAGGAGAAAAAAGCCCTTTTTAGAGCCTGTGCTACTTTCTCCAAAAAGAGGTTGTTTTTCAAAGACAAAATATGGACTGTATATACTGCCTGTATCCGGACCATAAACCTACAAGCTGCCAGATTTGCAGGACTTTCTCATCGAAGACCTTGAGGGACAGGGAAGGACGTCTCCTCACATGGCTTCAGAAGATGAAGGACCGTAAAGACATTGTGTCTTCAGACAGTGAGGGCTCCTCGTCGGTGGTGTCATCTAAGAAGTCTCAGAAGAGGGGTAGGTCTCCCCCTTCTACTTCAGGCGAGTCCCTTCACAAGGCCTTACCAGGGACCTCTGATAGGTCTGACAGGCCTGCTTCCCTAAAATCTCCTCACCACGGTGAAAAGGAGAGGCAGGGTAAGCCTGAGGAGTCGCAACCCTCAAAAAAGGTGAAAAAGGTTACTACTATCTCTTCACCTCCCTCTGAGAAGGATAGAGGGGTCAAGAAGCCTTCGACTTCAGCACAGGAGGTCATTTCGGACAAGAAACAGCAGTCGTCGACGGTGAAAAGCACAGGTACGTCGACGACGTCTGAAAAAAGGATATCTCTGTGAAAGTTGCCTCGTCGACGGGCTCGTCGACGACAGCTGCGTCGACGACGCCTGCACCGTCGACGGTATTCAAGACACCTGATGCCTGTTCGTCGTCGACGAAGATCACCTTCCCCACGTCGACGACGATGACAGCAAAGATGGCTTCGACGGCGATGACGACGATGAGGACGACGTCAACGACGACCGTGTCGACGACTCCTGTTTCCATGATGCTGACGACGAGTTCGTCGACGATCCCGTCGACGCTCCTTCCATCGTCGACGATGAGTTTCTGCTCGTCGACGACGCAATCCTCGACGACGAGAGCAGTATCTTCGTCGGCGCTTCCGTCGACGACGCAGTCTTTTAAAGAGTTACCGACGACGACGACGACCTCGTCAACGATGTCGCCGACGACGGAATCATCTGAAAAACCTGTTTTTTCGCGCAGAAGGAAGCAGATAACACCAGAGATGACGTCTCTGCGACAGGTTCAAAAACTTCCACCTAGTCTTCTGTTGGATGACGACTCTGATGAAGAGACTTTTAGCGAGTTTGGACAAGCGTATAGCCCTTCTGACCTACAAGTTAAGGTTCAGGATGTTAGTTCTGAGGAAGGAGAGATGGAACACCAACACTATGTTCCTGATCATTACTATGGGGAAGAGGACACAACTACCAGGCAAATGCCTTTGCAGAAGCCTTCACGTCAGTCGCAAGAAGGGATGGTGGCGATGCCATCCAGTTTGATTACGAATCTACAACTTATGTTGCAGGACTACCGGAAGCGTTTCCCTACTCCCCAAGAAGCTCAACGAGTGCGTCCTCCGACGCCTCCGCCTCAATCGTTACAGCCTGTGGCAGAACACTCTTTGCCTCCAAAAGAGCATACCACTGCGCCTGAAGAGCGCCAACAAGAAGTGGTGCAGGTGCATAATACAGATGATGATACTGCCTCTTCTGATGCGGACCAACAAGTGGATCCTGACCAAGACCAACAAGTGGATTGGAATCCAAATGACCCACGGGATCCAGACGTCGCTGATCCAGATAACGCTACCTCACCTCCAGCGGACGTTGAAGGTTTTCACAACCTGATGGAACGGGCTTCCAAGAGATTTGGTCTCCCAGTGACTACGGTTCAGTCCGAATGTTTCTTATATGATTTTAAGGAACCATTCAGGAAATCGGTACGTTCCATACCAATCATTGAGCATGTCTGGTCTGAGGGCCTGAAGGCTATGCATAACCCGGCCACAGTCCTCCCGGTGCTACCAAGACTGGAGAAAAAGTACAAAGCACCAGATGGCAGTCCGGCGTGTCTGCTTGGTCAACCAAAACCGGACTCGGTCATTTCTCAGGCCGCCCAGAGCAAATCTAAAAATCCATCCACACCGCTAACTACACCACCAGATAAGGAGGGCAGGCGCCTGGACAATGTGGGTAAAAGATTCTCTGCAATGGCCAGTCTTCTTGTTAGGGCAGCTAATGCTTTAGCAATTCTGGGACGTTACGATCGCCATATGTGGTTCGACCTTTCTCCGTTTGTGGAGGAATTACAGGATTCCTCTAAAGAAGAAGTGAAGAAGATATTGCTGGAGGGGGAGCGGGCCTCTTCGGAGGTCATTGATTGTGCTATGGATATAGCAACCACAGCATTTCGAGCGCTAGCCGGTTCGGCTTTTCTGACATGCCAAGGATGGTTAAGGGCCACATGGTTCAGACAGGAAGTGCAGAATAAAATTTTGGATCTGCCATACGACGGAGAAATGCTGTTTGGCAAACACGTTGATGATGCCCTACAGGGCATAAAAAAGGACACCGATACAGCCAAGTCCTTAGGAACATTGCAATATCGCAAGGTACCCTTCAGAGGAGCAAGAGGTAGAGGATTCTCCACTTATAGAGGAGGCAATCAGAATCGCTACTCTTCCGGCTCACAATCTAGCCAGACATATAAACCTCAATACACTCAGAGGGGTTCTTTCTCTCGCCAACAGCCCAGAGGACGACAAGGGCAGCAAAGGAGAGACAACACCAGGAAACTATAGCGGCCAGGTGGCTCTTTCCACTGTTCCTGTTCCCTCATTAACACCAGTGGGGGGCAGGTTTGCCCATTGCCTCAACAACTGGATGGTCATTACATCGGACCAGTGGGTCCTACAGATCGTCAAAGATGGACACACGTTGGAGTTTCAAGACCTTCCTCCAACAAGAGCGCCAGACGCCTTTCCTCCAAAACATCTCAAACTCCTTCATCTCGAAGCCCACCAACTCTTCACCAAGGGGGCGGTAGAGCCTGTACCCCTTTCTCAGAAGGGGAAAGGGTTCTATTCCAGGTTCTTCCTGGTTCGGAAGACAAAGGACAAGTGGCGTCCAATTTTAGATCTACGGCAGCTCAACACTTATCTCATCAAGTTGTCCTTCAGGATTGTCACTCTTCAGGACATCCTCCGCCTTCTCAATCCAGGGGACTACATGGCGACCCTAGATTTGGAAGACGCTTACTTCCACGTTCCTATTCATCCAGCTCACAGGCAATATCTTCGATTTACAGTCGGCAAGAGCCACTTTCAATTCAAAGTACTGCCATTTGGTCTCCGGTCCGCTCCGCGGATCTTTACAAAGATTCTGGCTCCGGTAGCAGCCTTTCTCAGACGACAGGCTATACAGGTCTTTCCATATCTGGACGATTGGCTGCTAAAGGCTCCGTCTTCCCAGGAAGCGTCCAGGGCAGTCACGTCCTGCAGAGAACTGTTTGAGCAACTAGGTCTTCGGCTCAACAAAGAAAAATCAGTTCTATGCACCTCCAGGACAGCGAGGTTTCTAGGGGCCATCCTGGACACAGAGTGTTGCCTAGCCTTTCCTTCGGAGGAACGCCAAAGCAAGCTGATTTGTTCAGCCCGCCTTCTTCAAACTCGAAAGTCGCTGACAGTTCGCAAGTACAAATCGCTTCTCGGATCGATTTCATCCTGCATACCATTGGTTCCACACTGCAGGCTCAGAATGCGTCCACTGCAGGAACAGTTGGACAAGCAATGGCGTCAGGTCACAGGCTCCTTCGACGACAGGATTGTCGTTACCCCGGAAATGAGAAAGGCAAGCGGCTGGTGGTTGCTGAAAGACAATCTTTCCAGGGGTTTATCGTTCCAACTTCCACCATCTCCCATAGTTTTGACAACAGATGCTTCCATGAAGGGATGGGGAGCGGTCCCCCAGGAGCTGAAGGTCAGTGGCCATTGGAGTCCAGTCCAAGTCAAGTTCCACATCAACCCCCTGGAACTTCTCGCTATCCGTCTGGCTCTACAAGCTTTTCTTCCGAGGATCCGCGACCGTGCAGTGCTGGTTCATTCAGACAACACCACAGCCATGCACTACATAAACAAGCAAGGCGGAACGAGATCCTCCACCCTCTCGAGGGAAGCCCAGACACTTTGGAATTGGGTAATCCAGAACAATATCACCCTTTCAGCGGAACATCTAGCGGGGACACTCAATGTCAGGGCGGACGCTTTGAGTCGCCAAAGGACTCTCTCACACGAGTGGGAACTGGACCAGACCATTCTGGAGGAACTCTTTGCACGATGGGGGACACCATCCATCGACCTGTTTGCAACTCCCCAGAACGCCAAATGCCAGTCCTTCGCAAGCAGGGTTCACCATCGGGAATCCTTGGGGAATGCGCTTTTGATTGCTTGGTCCGGCGCCTTTGTTTACGCCTTTCATCCCATTCCGCTGATCCCGAGATTGATCAGCAAGCTCAAGGTGGAACCGTGCAGGATGATTCTGATCGCTCCAGCATGGCCCAGACAGTTTTGGTACTCAGAACTTCTCCTCCTCTCCCAGGATCAGCCAGTTCTCCTGCATCCTGTTCCAACACTGTTGACAATGGCTCACGGACAAGTTCTACATCCGGACTTGAAGTCTCTGCGATTGACAGAGTGGCTCCTGAGTTCCGAGAGTTCCAAGGTTTAAATCTCTCAGGAGAATGTAGGGGCATTTTGGCCCAGGCCCGAGCGCCTAGTACCAACAAGACCTATCGAGCTAAGTAGAAAAGATTCTGTGTTTGGTGTCGGAAGGAAGGTCTACATCCATATACTTCTGCACCGCACCAACTCTTACCTTACATCCTTTCTCTGGCAAAATCTGGATTGGCTCCGTCTTCTGTAAAGGTACATCTAGCGGCCATTTCTAGATTCAGACGTTCATCATCAGGTCCTTCCCTGTGGTCAGCAAGGATTATCAAACAATTCCTGAAGGGTTTATTCAGGGTCTTTCCTCCAGTCCGGCCTCCACCACCAGCCTGGCATTTGAATTTAGTCTTGTCATATCTCATGAAAGCCCCTTTTGAGCCTATTCATAAGACTGACCTTAAGTTTCTCTCTTGGAAAATGGCTCTTCTCTTGGCCCTGACATCGGCTAGAAGAGTTAGTGAACTCCAGGCTTTCACAATTGAGGAACCTTTTCTACAGTTCAAGAATAATGTTCTCATCCTAAGAACAAATCCTAAATTTATCCCGAAGGTGCCCTCAGAATTTAATCTAAATGAGCCAATGGTCTTAAAATCGTACTTTGCACTCTTTCGACATTCACAGATGCCTGAAATTCTACTTGGAGCGAACAAAACAGTTCAGAAAATCTTCACAGCTCTTTGTTTCATTCAGTGCCCCTCGCAAGGGGTGTCCAGTTTCTAAAACCTGTATTTCCCCCTGGATTTCCAGTGCTATACATTTTTGACACCAGGCAGCTGGAAAACCACTTCAGCGAGCAGTTTGTGCTCACTCTACAAGATCAATGGCTTCATCGACGGCTCTATTCGCAGGTGTCCCAATCAAGGACATTTGTAGAGCGGCGACATGAAGCAGTGTCCACACCTTCACTCGCCACTACTGCTTGGATTCTTCTGTGAAAGAGGATGCGGCAGTGGGCCAGGCGGTTTTGAGGAACCTTTTCCAATAAGTCGGTGAGCTTTCCTTTCTATCCCGCCTTCCTGTTTGCATATCTTGTATTACTTGTTATTGTTATGCTTTCTGATTCTAATGTGTATCTGGTTTTCTTATCAGAAGTATGTGTGACATTTTCAGGTACACAAATTACAAAATATGCTTTTTCTATTTACTGCTGGTTACTCTGATACAAAGCATGGGGAATCTATGAAAGTTCCAATACTGGGGCAAGAAAACAAGTTACTTACCTGTAACTTTGGTTCCCCGGTATTGGTAACTTTCATAGATTCCCATGCACCCACCCGCCTCCCCTGGGAATGCTCAGTCTTATTGTCTTGTGGGATAGCTGTTCACAACGGCTACGAAAATCTGAGGCTCTGAGCTTCTCTCAGGAAGGTTCTATGGGGTGAGGCCGCTCTGATTGGCTACTGCAAAAGTTTGGTCTCTTTTACAAAAAGAGGTGGATAAGCTACAAAATTAGATGAGGCCTAGGCCTATTTTTTCACTTTGTGCTTACTACTATGGTATTTTCTATTTACCGAGGCTCCCATTCCAACGACGGGGAATGATACAAAGCATGGGAATCTATGAAAGTTACCAATACTGGGGAACCAAAGTTACAGGTAAGTAACTTGTTTTCTTGTGAGGGACAAAGCTCCCAAAATAATCCATGGAAATAATAGTCTTTGAACTAGGAGCCAATAAAGGGTCCAATACCCCTACCAGTCTTTGATGATCTCTCTCGTCTCAATTACATTTTATGCAGGCTTTGATATAGCGTGTGACATAATTTCTTGCAGCTGACCACCAATTATTTCTAAGAGGAGCCAATAAAGGGTCCATTAGCCCTACTGGTCTTTGGTGATCTCTCTTGTCTTGATTGCATTTAATGCAGCCTTAGATAAAGTGTGGGAAATTATTTCTTGCAGCTAACCCGCAAATATTTCAAAGAGTGAGTTCCAGCAGCTTTGTGACCTTTTAGAGGAGTGTCATGACATCAAGAAAATATGAGTTTTTGCAAAGTATTATCTTGAACATGCAGACATTTGTCTTGAAATGATAACCCTTATTTAATTGTTTATTTGCAACCCCTTTGAATCCATTGGTCAATGTGGAGGTTTCCATATGAATATGGTATTTGATTTGGCTCTCTTCTGCAATTAGTTGTTGCATCTGCTTAATAAGGATTGTATGTGTAAGACCTCCCACAGGTGAGTCCCCTGGTTATTGGATGAGAAAAGAAATTCACTTTACCATGACTTTACAAAGTCAGTGTTGCTATTATCCAGCAGCAAATCATCTTATATAACTCACTCCTCCTACCATGCACAGCTTGTACCCTTTCATATTATATCTGTTTCACCCTGTTACATTATAGATTTCATAGCAACACTCATGACATCTCAAATGACATAATTTATGAGAACACTGTGCATAGTAGCAAGGCAAGTTATAGTTAATGCACTTTCCATAATATGTGTGGCGTGTTCATAAAACTGTGTACGGAAATCTGCAAGTTATATTAAGTTTTGCCCATGGAATAAATATATACAAATTTATATATATATATTATATATATATATATATATATATATATATATATATATATATATATATATATATATATATATATAAATAAATCTGTATCAAATAAAGAAGATTTAAAAATGTCTACGTTTGTGGTCCGTACCTGTGGGGAAGATCCAGACATTGATCGAATTCAGGATTTTATATATATATATATATATATATATATATATATATATATATATATATATATATATATATATATATATATATTGGCAAAACGCAGAAACCCCAAAGCTCCCGGGTTTCAAGAAATGAGAGCACTCAAAGCAAAATATGGCGTAGGTCAGCCAAGTCTTTATTCATTAAACTCCCTCGATAGTCAGTTAGCAAACGCGTTTCGGCGTTTCCGCCTTCGTCAGTGTAACTGACATTATTTACAAATCGAATTTAAATCAAGAAACATCGTGATCGTCATTGGTCACGTGTCAATTCATGTGCATTGACATAAACGAAGGTACTTAAAACAATACATTCACTGCTTCTGCGGCGGCCATCTTTCAATATGTGATCCACTATATTACATATGTACATATAAACACAATGCGAGAGAACTCGAATAGCTGCTTCATTTGTCATATCCATTTGAATTAAGAAAGAAAACATTAAATTAATTACAATACTCAATCTCGCTTACAACCCATAGATTTAGATGGTAAATGTGCCGCTGGTACCAACAGATGCGAGTTTCACTCAAATTTTATCGTGAAAGTCGCCTATGTTCACATGATTTTACGTTACCATTGTTGCATCGCAGTTATCATATATACAATTTTAGCCCTGGATGGGCATAGACATTATTTACATTCAAGCCTTGAATAGGCCTTTCATCAATGACCGAATCTAATCAACTGATTAATGACTGCATTTGTATTCATCAAAACATTAAAAAATAATATGCAAAACATTGGTGGTAACATCACTCTACTCTGTTTAAAGGAAACTATATACAAATTTACATCACTGGTTCTTCAACAAAGAGGGAAGGAAATATGAGAGGGATGCTCAGATGTGAGTCCACATCTCTTCTTCATTATTCATCCCTCCCGGGGTTTTGGTCTGTAACTGGATAATGAATCGTGATTCCAGTGTTCTCAGCTTTTTTACCCAATTGCCCCCTCTTTCTGTTCTGACCAACTGATCTAGAATGAAAAAAGTCAAAAGATTGCTATTGCTATCATGTTCCTGTTCAAAATGACGGGCTACTGGGTAGTTGGGGTCCTTTGATGTAATCGCCCTCATATGCTCTAGGACCCTGAGTTTGGTTTGTTTCACCGTGCTCCCTACATACCTCTTCCCACAGGGACATGTTAGACAATAGACTGTGTAGTCAGAATTGCAATTCAACAGTTTAGTTATTCTACCTTTCCTCTTTTGACCAGGTATGTAATACTCCTTGACTTTCTGCGAATTCCTACAGGCCTTGCACTTCATGCAAGGATAGAAGCCGGAAACAGGTGGTTTTGTCTTCCTTTTCTTTTCAAAGTGGCTATTTACAAGATGGTCTTTGAAAGATTTCCCCTTTCTATAGGTTATCAAAGGGTGATCAGATAAGGACTTCCCTATTATAGGATCTGCTTTTAGGATCTTCCAGTTCTTCCGCATTGCGTTGAAGACTTCTGGAGATTTTTCGGAGAAGTCAGTGATTAACCTGATCTTGTTATCTTTAGGCTTGGATCGATCAATTAATAGATCCTTCCTTTCGACCAAATTGCTCCTCAAAAAAAACAAACAAAAAAAAAAAAATATATATATATATATATATATATATATATATATATATATATATATATATATATATATATATATATATATTTTTTGCACAAGAAGCAGCGATATCTAGATTCCAAGAACGGGGCTACTCCAAAACATCTCTATTAGTAGCCTCAAAAAAAGTGGAACAGAAAAACAGAAAAGACCTCCTGGTAATCAAAAACAAACAGGCAGAGACAGAATCAGCAACAAGGATGATAACAACTTACAACATGAGATCAAAAGAATTGGTCCAAATCTTTAATAACAACTGGCATATTCTGACCACAGACAACATCTTAAAGAACAGAATATCGCCAAGACCATTGATCACATACAGACGTTGCCAGTCAATTAGTGATCATCTTACCAGGAGTCACTATACTGAGCCCCCTATAGTGCCCAGATCTAAACCCATACAAGGTTTTTATCCTTGCATGCACTGCAAAGCGTGGAAGTATAGCCAGAAGAAGACCAAATATGAGGGTAGACCGAAAGATCCACGACCAACCAGAAATATCACGAAATTCCTGAATTGCAACTCGGAATTCGTTGTATATATTCTAGTTTGTCCATGCTCCAAGAGATACGTTGGTAGTACCATCAATCCAGCAAAGAAGCGCATCTTGGAGCATATGCGTGCCATCACAAACAGGGATAAGAACTACCCGGTGGCACGCCATTTCGAGACCCACCATAACAGTAACAGGGATCTCTTGTCATTCTATCTAATTGACCAACTGGGAAGACAAGAAAGAGGTGGAGATAAGATCAGAACCCTCAGGGCTATGGAATCCAGATACATTATAGACCTTCAAACAATGAAACCGACAGGTCTCAATAATGATGAAGAACTTTGGGTACACCTGGATTGATATATAGGGGTATCTCTTTACAAGTAATGTTCTGCAACCTCTGAAAATGAAATACAACAACATCATCTGCCGTACTCATCCCTGCACACAGTAGAGTATGTCAACTATGTACATTACATTCATATTTCCCTTCAGTTGATTATGTAGTTCCCCATGTAGATCGCTCTTGTGGAGGACATATAACGATATTAATTGTTAGCATCTGAAGTATAGAAGTATTGCAATGTATACACATTTATATTGATACAATGTATATATGTACATACCATGAATTGAACTGGTCGAAAACTTATTCTCTTTTAGTTGTCTGTGAGCCAAAGAATGTCTAAATGTATCACGAAGGGAAGTTTTTGCCTTCTTTGTTTTTTTAATGCACAAGCACTTTATTGATCGCCATTTCTCCTATGCTGCATGGAGAATCTGTATGCATTTGCACTTTTCAATATGTCTGCCACTATTTTCATGTATTGATTGACTTAGTCCTCTTTCTATTGTTAATAAGAGATGGAGTTTGAATGGCGATTTTTTACATTTCACATTTGACACTGAGGAAGCCGTTTCACGGCGAAACGAGTTTGTCTTTGGAAGGGGTGACGGGGGTCTGTCAATAAACCAAGAAGTATTCAGCTCCGAGTGCCGTCTGCTTTCTTTGATGTGAGCGAGCGTGCAGCAATATATATATATATATATATATATATATGTATATTCATTGAAAAACCATAGGTTTCACACATGTTATAGTTAGCTGGACATTTCACTCATACAAAACCTTTGAATTTCCCCCGTTATAGTTAGTTCAGTTAACTATAGCTTGCGCGCCCACAATGCACTGCTGATGACGTCACATATTACATCACTCATGACATGGTCAGTGACATCACTCATGACATCACTGATGACATCTCAAATGACATCACTGATGACATCATCCAGTGAATGTGTGTCTTTCTGAAACATAACTATTTTTTATATATATATATCTAAAGGTCGATGGAAGAATAAATGGGTAAATAAATGTCTAAATGGATGTTTTTTGGGGTAAAATTGATTGGTTAACTGACTTATTAAGTGTATCTTAGTGAATACATATATTAGCGAGTAATGTTTAAGTATTTAAATATATGTATCAGTGTCTCACTTTGTGTATAAGTGGCTGCATGGGTTGGTGAGTAGCTACATGAGTGTGTATATGGGTTATTAGTTGTTTTTTTGAGTATCAGTATGAGTGTCTGTATGGTTTGGTGGGGGTATTACTTAGCGCATAGATGCATGAATGACTGACTCACTGTTTGTATGTGTTTTGAAGACAGCATGTGCGCAGGACTGTATGGGTAGATGAGTGTGTGTATGGGTGTGTTACTGAGTGAATGACTGTCTCAATAGTATCTTTATGAGTAACTACATATGTTTTAATCTAGTATATGTGGGTATTGATGTATATAAGTGAGCATATGTAAGAGTGAGAGATTGGAAGAGTTCCTGTTTAAATAAGTATGTGTTTCTATAAGTGATTGTTTAAGAGAGGAAGTATGTGTAAGTTTCTGAGGAAGTAAGTGTGGTAGTGTGTGTATAGCTGTATATGCAAATAAATGGATGTTTGCTAGTTTATTTGCATGTGTGAGTATGTGTGTGAGTAACTCTATGGATGACTGTCGGTGTGTAACAGGATGTATGGATGTATCAGTACATATGATGAGTGCGTACATGTATGAGTGACTATATAGAACTGTTAGTGAATGAGTGGATGTGTATATAGATGGTGGAATTACTGAATAGGTTGTTGTAACTGGTATTGGTATCTCAATTTTTTTTAGTTTCTATTTTTGAATGTGTGTATCAAAGGTTATATTACGCTGAGAGCAGGTCTGCCACTCTTTCACAAGGATGATGTCATCAGTGATGTCAACAGTGATGTCATTTGAGATGTCATCAGTGATGTCAATAGTGATGTCACTGACCATGTCATGAGTGATGTAATATGTGACGTCATCAGCAGTGCATTGCGGGCGCGCGAGTTATAGTTAGCTGAACTATCTATAATCGGGGAATTTCAAAGGTTTTGTATGAGTGAAATGTCCAGCTAACTATAACATGTGTGAAACCTATGGTTTTTTCAATGAATTTGCAAGGTTTTTTAAATGCTAATTCCTAACTATAACGTGTGTGAAATCCATGGTTTATTCAGTAATTTTTGCAAGGTTTTATAAATACTAATTCCTAACTATAACATGTGTGAAACCTATGGTTTTTTCAGTGAATTTCAAAGGTTTTGTAAATGATAATTATTAAATGTATTAATTGTTATATTTTTTTATACCGACTTACTAAATTTTTATAAACTATTTATTTTTAGATATTTTATTTTTTAAATGACATTACATATTTTTAATATAAATTGAAAAAAAATGTTTTAAAAAATATTTAAATTGTAATATATATTTTTTTTATGTAATCTTTTAATTCATATATATTTTAGATAGCAGGCAATGATATTCTATGGAAGGAAATTCAAGTTACTGGTAAGTACAGTTAAATTTAATTTTCAGGAATAGTAGTGAGCTAGATTGGGGAATTAATTCCTCTTCAATCCTGAGGTCCCCTGTGAGCCAACGAGCCCACCAGGTACCTCCAGTGTGCGCCAGGCAACTGTGTTGCAGAAAGGTGTTCAAAGGGGACGCCCCCTTTTTACAACACTCTGCAGCACAGCTCTGTTGCGCTTACTGGAGATACCTGTTGGACTAGCTGCCCCCTAGGGGACCTCTGGAATCAACAGGAATTCATTCCCCAACTTAAAATGCACCTCAGGGCATGTTTGCACTCACATCACCTCAAGCCCTTCCCCCTACCTTCACCACTGTGCTAATGCGCCCTGTAGAGTGTTCTAAGTTGGGGGATTAAGTCCCCTTACATACTGGGGGTGCCTGGGGGCCAACTAGCCCACCGGGAACCTCCAGTATACGCCAGGAGGCTACGTTGCAGAGAGGTGTAATGAGGCCATGCCCCTTTTTACACCTCTCTGCAACGCCGCCCCTGGGAGTGTTTGCAGAGGGGGAACTAATTCCCCTCTCATACTGGGGTTCCCTGGGGGCCAACTAGCCCACCCGGTATATCCAGTATGCACCAGGGGACTGCAATGCAGAGAGGTGTAATGTGGCCATGCCCTTTTTTACACCTCTCTGCAACACAGCCCCGGGCGCATTTGCACAGGGGGAACTAATTCCCCTTGCATACTGGGGGTCCATGGGGGCCAACTAGCCCACCAGGAACCTCCAGAATGCGCCAGGGGACTGCATTGCATAGAGGTGTAATGAGGCCACGCCCCTTTTTATAGCTCTCTGCATCGCAACCCCCTGGCGCGTTTGCAGAGGGGGAACCAATTCCCCTTGGTCCCCCCGGGGGGTAATTTGAAAAAAATCAGACCGGGTTTTTTGAAAAAAAAATTGGGGCCTTGGGGGTCTGTGTGGGACCACCTGAGCAGGCCTAGGGGGTCAGGGTGTTTCTACCCTGCCCCCTTTTAGCATTCTACACATTTGTTTTTCTAATTTCTTGTGCCTTCGTCTACCGAGCACAAGATGGCTGCCAACACTTCCTGGTTTGGAGTGTTGAAAGCCAATGAGCATGCAGCTCGTGCTCGGAAAGGTAAGCGTACGGTACCGTACGCGTACCCCGTGATTTTTGTAAAAAATAAAAATAATTTGGGGGCCTTGAGGGTCCTTGTGGGACCCCCTGAGCAGGCCTAGGGGGTTAGAGTGCTTCTACCCTGCCCCCTTTTTTCGAGTTCTAAACGTTTGTTTTTCTGCTTTCTTGTGCCTCAGTCTACCGAGGCACAAGATGGCTGCCAACAATTTCTGGTTTGGAGTGTTGACAAACAGTTGACAGCCACTCAGCATGCAGCTTGTGCTCGGAAAGGTACGCGTACGGTACGCGTGCCGTACTCGCGCCTAGATATATATATTTTTTTTCTTTTGATTTTCTCAGGAACTACTGGAGAGATTTACACCATTTGAGCAAAAGCATGATCTGCGAATCAGACTCTACCATTTTGCCAACTTTCTTGTAATTCCGTTCAGCAGTTCGGGCTGTAGCCGTGTCTAATCGTCCTATGGAAAATGACATGGGGAAACCACGTTTTGGGACCCTCCTTTTTTCTCAGCCCTCACTTGACATATCCCCCCAAAACTTTCAGGGAAGGAGCGGAGCCTAGCGGGCCATCTTCTTTGAGAAATTCGCAAAGATTCATCAACCGGCGCCAAAGTTATTCCCAAAAGAATGTTGCAGATTTCCTATGGAAACTAGGTCCTAACTATAAATACCTACTGGCGACCGCCAGTAGGCTATATATATATGTATGATATATATGATACATATATATATATGTAGACACAGAAATATTTAATCACAGAAGCCCATATCTTAAATGTCACAATATGGAAAAAAGCTTAACAGATTTAAATATGCAATGTAATGAATTTGTGATTTATTACTGACAGCAATTCTACTCTGCAAGTAATGGCATGCATGAGGAAGACAATTCAGTAAAACAAACACTGAAGTATTTTGTTTATGTTGTTTGGCATGGTAGCACTCTGGCACTTTAAATAACAAGAGAAACTCACTGGCAGGTCATGTGATCAAGGGCTCTGCAAAGCCTGAAACGCGTCATGGCAGCCGAGAAAACGCACAAAATAAAATAATGCTGCACAAAGACAAGAGGAGTCCTTTCCATAATTTCTTCAGAAATTGAGGAGGAAAGGAGGTATCAAATACTGTTTCCAAGGAGGCTTCCCTGGTAAAAACGGACCCCCTCTCAAGTTTGGGCAAGGCGACTAGAAGCCTAATCCAGTGCAAACAGGATTGTTCGAGGTCTCCAGGAGAAGAAAGCGTCGCAAGCCCTCAATTCAAAAAGGACAGCTAAAACTACTGATTACGGCAACGCAGTGTTTTTCTTTGAGTTGGAGGACACAGGAGGTGACAGCCGATGTCGGAAAGGTAGGAGACGCCTAATCAGAGTCCGATGAGGGGGTGTGTTAAAACGAGCAGTAATCCCGGTGAAAACATACAGCAGGATTAAACGCTTGTTAAAACTATCATGCATAATAATGGCTGCGACGTGCTAAAAGGCAGGGAGGAGGCGGCTGGTGAACTGTTTTCTGACACAATCAGCACACCTATGATACAGTAAAATAAACATACGGATAAAAGGAGTGGCAGTAACGGCTTAAAAGACTTAATTAGAAAACTGGAAAAACGAATGAAATCTGAACAGCAAAAAGGGTTGGAGCACAAATCATTGTCTAGATATCTCGAGGTTGGTCGGATTCCTAGGGGCCTCAGGATAATGCTGGCCCCTAGTTATGATAATCCGAATCCTAATATGTTGAAGGACTGGGGTGAGTGTAACCTCGACTCCTCAAAAAAACTAGTGGAGATACTAGTAAAATATGCTGACATTGACAGGATGGATTTACAAAAGCAAATTGAGGAAATGGAATTACAAATCAGTACATTAGAGGGTGAGAATGCAAATCATAAAATGAGAGAGGAAATGATGGCATGCCTGTTAAAAGAGGAAAATACTATCAAGCAGCGCAAAGCGTTTAAATTTCAATGCAATAAAAATTACTATGAGCAGGGGCAGATATTTACGTTTTATAAGAAATATGATGCAGCGAAAGCGGCTAATAAACCAATTCAACACTGTAGTGAACCAACTATAATAGCGGGGTCAAGTAGAGTACTCAACACAGTGTCTTCAATATCTGACCTGAGCTCAGTAGCAGAAACGGAGTCAGAATCTGAGATGGTAACCTCAGGAATGAGTGGCTTATCAGTGGTAAAAATCAAACATACTCTCGCGGAAGAACTGAATTTTTTACGAGAGGAGCGGCGCCAAACCATTCGACCGTGGAAACAAAATACATTTCAAAACAAAGGAGAAACATCCGGCGTCGCGAGCGAAGAAAGAGGCGGCGACGGCTTGCAAGGGAAAACAAACAAGAAGAAATCTTTCAAAAAAGGATGGCGCAAATAGAACCACTGGAATGCACCACAAATGACAACTCAGTAATAGATCTGGCAAATATAAATTAGGACACTGCTGAAAAACAACTATTGTCTCTAGGACTCTCGAATTGCGTGGAAAGTAATTTTGACTACCCCCAAACACGCGCAGATATCTACAAGTATATCAGGAAAATCAAACTTCAAAAATTTCACGCGCTAAAATCTCGCAAACCAAACACAGAGATACCATTATCAGGTCAAGCGAGTGGCACAACATCTTTGACAGCTGCAGATGTCAGTCTACTGTCAGACGTAAATAATATACAAGATCGAGAATATAATGAAAGTACTGAACAGATCTCTACACAACAAAGAATGGCTGACTTAGGTGTGAATGTGGATATAGCTCCAGTTACCACTTTCAAAGCAAAATCAAAATTTGTCCCAATAATGACCCGGGGCTTCATTGATACTTTCAATGAGACAGTAGTAAGTGAAATTAGAAAACTGAATGTTAAAATACAAAATCAGAAATTCCAATATAAGCCACATGTTCAGAAATATCACCAACTTATGAAAAAACTACAAGCTAATGACTCCATAGTAATTCAAAACTCCGACAAAGGAGGAAATGTGGTCATCTGGCCAAAGATCTTATACCTTGAAGAAGCACAACGACAACTTGGTGACAGAGAATGTTATAAAGTATGCTCTAAAAGTATAATCAAAAACATTCAGGATGAATTATTCAACAAATTAGTGGCTTGAAAGAGTTTGAATATGATCACTCAGGATGAATTAAAATTCATGAGGAATGACCATCCTGTGATGCCCAATATATATTTCATCCCGAAAGTCCACAGGGACAGATTAAGACCACCAGGTAGACCAATAATTTCAGCCAATCAGAGCCTAACGGAGAACATTTCAATTTACATAGACTAATTTTTGCAACCACTTGTACAAATGCTTCCATCATATGTGCAAGATACTACTGACTTTTTAAGAAACATACACGATCTGCAATGGAATAGTGATTATTTATTGATATCCATGGATGTTTCAAATTTGTTCACATCGATCCAACACACAGATGGAATAAGAGCTTTGGAACATTTTTTGAGTATAAGACCAATCAAGTTCCATCTACATAACAGAATGCTTTTGGATCTTACTATGTTTTGCCTGAACAAAAATTATTTCATGTTTCAACAGCTAATATACCACCAGGAGAGAGGCGTAGCGATGGGTGCTAGTTTTTCACCCAGCTACGCCTGTCTCCACATGGGTTGGTGGGAAGAAACGGTTGTCAGGAAGGTGTACAATAAGGATTGGTCTGAGAACATCATAAAATGGATATGTTTCATAGACGATTTGTTTATTGTTTGGAATGGGGATACGAAGAGTGCTGAGTTATTTATAAGAAAGTTAAATGTGAATGATTTAAACCTGCAATTTACTTATGAAATTAGTGATAACAACATATGTTTTTTGAAGAGAATGCCACACATACACGTCTCCACCAAAAACCCACAGCAGGCAATACTATATTGCACTCTAGTAGTTGTCATCCAAAACACACTATAGGCAGTATTCCCTACGCGGAATTTCTGAGAACATGCAGGATCTGCAGTAGGAATAGTGATTTACACATAGCACAACAAGATTGTAAACAGAGATTTTTAGCTAGAGGCTATTCTGAGCAAATTTTAAATCAGGCAATTAAAAGCACTCAATCCAAATTACGTGAGGACCTTCTTTTTAGACCATCAAAAAATAAGATGAAACAAGCAGGCAAGTCTGAAAATACCATCAGTTGACCTAGACTCATTACTACATTCAGCAAACAAAAGGAAAGAATTAGACAGATCGTCAAGAAAAACTGGCATATGATCCAAAGCGATCCCATAATCGGGGACAAAATGCCAGTATCTCCTATAATCACTTTCCGCAGATCTTGTAGTACAAGTGATTATTTAGTAAACAGTAGTCCAGAACTTTCAAAGAATACAAATTGGCTTAGTAAACGGAAGGGATTTGTCCGATGTACAAGTTGCAAAGCCTGTAAACATGCTGAGAACCGCACAACGTACAATACAGGTTTTAAAGACAATCCCACAATCATCGATAAATATTTAAATTGTAAGTCTGAGTACGCAGTATATGTACTGGAATGTACTTGTGGATTAAAATATGTGGGGAGTACCCGTCTACCAGTACATAAAAGGATCCTTCAGCATTTAAGGGCCATCACAAATAATGATAGTGCATATCCGGTGGCCCGACATGTTAATGAGAGCCACAAGAGAAAAACAACAGATTTAAAATATTATGTAATTGTCAATGTTCCCCTTTGCGGAGAGGAGGGAATAGAGATGCAGTACTCAGAAGATTAGAAACAAAGATAATTTTAGAAATAGACAGTAAAAACCCACATGGTCTTAATACATCGGAAGACCTTTACACATGGTTATAAGTCTGTGACCACTAAAACTCTGTGTGCAAATATGTGAAATGATGTATTTTGTTTAGGTCAAAATGTAGTTATTGGTTTAATACATATATATTTATATTGATTTTTAGTATTTTTATATATTTATTGTCTATGTATTCCTCTTCCCTTACTCATGGTTTCTCTGAATTTTATGTTCATGGGCTCATGACATAATAATACAGATTTTTAATGCATAAACATATGACATCTCAATATGCTGGCTAGCGTAATGAGTGTTATGTTTGCACTTTGAACTAAAGAAATATTACACTAATATTTTGCACAACAGCACTTTTTTGCACAACATATATTACTATATTTATCAAAATGTATTAGCTACTACTTTTTAGGATAGTGTGGCGATTATGGGCAACAAAACAAACATACAATTAACTGGTTTACCCATTGATATGTACCCATAGGAAAACAGGATGTTTTAAATAATTTAAGATGGAAAAAGATTTATCTTTTTAAATTATTTATATTTAATATTATGCTTTTATTATGTATTTATACAAATATTTATGAAGCATACACACCTGTTACTCGGTTTTGGATTTACTGTTGTAGTATGATGACAGTAATTAGGACAATACGACATATTGTCTAAATCGGGATTTCATGAAATAGGGCAAATCACACATACAAAAAACATGAATGAAATCTGGCTTGACATTGGAATTGGTAGCAAAAATGGTTGAAATGTTCAATGTGTCAGAAGTGTTTACGTAATGTATTTACAGAAATATTTAATCACAAAAGCCCATATCTTAAATGTCACAATATGGAAAAAAAGCTTAACAGATTTAAATATGCAATGTAATGAAATTGTGATTTAATACTGACAGCAATTCTACTCTGCAAGAAATGGCATGCATGAGGAAGAAAATGTAGTAAAACAAAAACGGAAGTATTTTGTTTATGTTGTTTGGCATCTTAGTACTCTGGCACTTTAAATAACAAGATAAACTCACTTGCACGCCATGTGATGTGATCAAGGGCTCTGCGAAGCCCGAAACGCGTCATGGCAGCCGAGAAAATGCACAAAATAAAATAATGCTGCACAAAGACAAGAGGAGTCCGTTCCGTAATTTCTTCAGAAATTGAGGAGGAAAGGAGGTATCAAATATATATATACCGGGAGGCATTGGCAGAGGAGATGTTTGTAAATTTACCGGCCCTGAGAACTAAAAATGACACCACTAAGACAAATGAAAAAGTAACGGATCTAAAAAGTAAAATGAAACGCTTGGAGAAACTATTAAGAACGGAGACCACCAAATGGTGGGAGCACCGGTCACTGCAGAAATACAAGGATGTGGGGCGAGTGCCGAGGGGATTGCGGGTACTCATAGCGCCATCTTTTGAAAACCCCAATCCCCTACTGTTGAAAGAATGGGCCACCATGAATTTAGACGCCTCAATGAACAGGGTTTGTCTGCTTATAAAATATGCTGAAATTGACCGCATTGAGATTCTTAAGGAAATAGAGGAATTAAATAAAGAGTTAGAAACAGAAGAAGACAAAGATTTCATCAAAAAGCAAAGAGAGGAGATTGATGCCAGACTGGTAAAACACCAGGAAACAATTAGTTTGCGCAAACAATACAAGTTTGCGCGAGACAAAAATGACTACGAAACGGGTAGGATTTTCACGTTCGCGCGCAAAATTCGACAACGCAAAAAGACAAGCCCTGGCAGGCAAAAATGTGGATGTAACAGGTGGAAATGAACATAGATCGGAAGCATCAGAACCAGAAATGAGCTCAACAACGAGTAGTTATGACTCGGATGAAGGAGCAGCAGGAGGCGCCAGTCGAGGAACAGTACCCACTAAATACACGCCATCTGAGGAACTGGGTTTTCTCGTGGAGGACAGACACAAAACACTGCTACCGCTTACTCGACAACAGCGGAAACTAAACGTAGAAAAGCAAATAAAAAGCGCAGTGCAAGGAGAAAACTCGAAAGGCAGAGGCTATGCAAAGAGAGGCAGAGGGAAAGGGAAGAAATGGTAACGGCAGCAGCTAACCTAACCCCAGAAAATCTAGTGGGCGCCCAGGACTTGGGATCAACGGCGACCTCAAACATAACAGAAGCACAAGTTGCACAGGATAATACAGTCATTAATCTATCCGATACCACCTTATCCAAAGCGGAAATGCAACTCCTCTCATTAGGGTTGTCTTACTGCCCAAAGAACTCTTTCAATTATGTGCAGACACGCATTGATGTGTTCAAATTCATTCGCAAACTTAAATTAAGGAAGCATTTTAAGTTGAATAACGCTCAGGTTCGGTCAACAAACATTTCTAATCAAACCCAACCATCGAAAGTGTTTCAAATTGCTGACACGAAGGCTCTTAAAGTGGCGAATGAACTGGCGCGGGATGAAGAATTTGAACCTGGCACTACTCAGGAAAATCAATCCAGGGTAGGGATTTCCATGAATCATCCTTGTGTGACAACCTTCAAGCCTCCTTCCACTTTCTATCCAATTATGCCAAAAGACAACATTGATGCTTTTTGTGATATAGTTGTGGAAGATTTGAAAGGACTACAAATTAGTACCACGCGCAGAAAGAAAAGAGTTAAATATATGGAAAGACAATACCATAAATTGATGAAAAAATTAAGGAGTGATTCTAACCTTATAATTAACAAGTCTGATAAGGGAGGCAACACAGTCATCTGGCCTCGAGACCTTTACATGGCTGAAGCAGAAAAACATTTAAGCCATACCACCTGCTACAAAAAGGGTAGCTTTAACGATATCAGGAGCCTGAAAGAAAAGACCCACAAGGAATTAAATCAGTGGAGGCATCTTGGTTTATTGAGCAAACAGGAACATGCCTTTTTGAAGAATGATTTTCCAATCACACCTTTCTTTTACTTAATTCCTAAAATTCATAAACAATCATTTCCAGTCCCTGGGCGTCCTATCATCTCTGCCCAGGGAAGTCTACTAGAATCTATTTCAAGATATGTGGACCAATTCTTGCACGAATTTGTGGAAAATTTACCATCCTTCATCAAAGACACTGGCCATTTCCTATCCAAGATCAATAGTATCAAGTGGGAGAATGACTTTATTCTTATTGCTTTAGACATTAATTCACTTTACACCAGCATATCACACGAGGATGGGTTGAATGCAGTAAGATATTATTTGAACAAACGGAGTATTTCTTACAGTCAACACAGCAATATGTTATTGAGTATGCTTGAATTATGTCTTAATAACAATTACTTCCTTTATAACAGGGAGGTTTACCAGCAGCTCAGAGGAGTGGCAATGGGGGCATGCTTCTCTCCTACCTACGCATGTTTACATGTGGGATGGTGGGAGGAGCATGTCCTCAAAAGAACACTCGCTGACTTTTTCCCTAATTGTTTGATACATTTTTGGCGATTCATTGACGACATATGTGTGATTTGGAGAGGGTCGTTGGAGTCAGCAAATGAATTTGTCAATAGGATTAATGTCAATGATCTCAATTTACGTTTCACCTCACAGATCAGCACTCACCTTATCCAATTTCTTGATGTGGAAATTTACATTGAAGATGGGGGGTTACATACCCGTTTGCACAGGAAAACTACAGCGGGCAACGCAATATTGCACGCAAGTAGCTCCCATCCTACCCATCTGATTAGAAGCATTCCCTATGGGGAGTTTTTAAGGATGAGGAGGATCTGTAGCACCCCAATAGATCTGGAAAAATGTCAGAATGAGGCTCTGGAAAGATTTCGTGCTCGAGGGTATGATGCCGCCCTGTTATTAGAGGCAAAAGACAGGGCCAACCAACTGGACAGGGATAATTATCTCGCCTCAATCAATGTTGATGTTACATTCAGTCCAGTTGAGATGGAGGATGAGACAGAGAGCAATAACATCAGTTTAATAACAACTTTTAATGAAGAACACAAAAAAGTGAGAGGAATTTTGAAAAAGCATTGGCCCCATTTGAAGACAGACATCAGTTTAGCTCCACTCATACCAGCTGAACCAGGGGTGGTTTTTAGAAGAGCTCCATCCATGAGGGACGTGTTGGTCAAATCTAGTCCTGAGGTAGTAATGAAACCTCATCGGATCTCAAATAAATGCGGCTTTTTTAAGTGTATCTCTTGCAGAGCGTGCAAGTTTGGTGTAAATACCAGCGAGTACTGCTCTGCTTTTGATCCTAACCCCATTAAGATCAGGGAGCATTTCACCTGCCGCACAGATTTTGCGGTGTATGTGCTCCAGTGTACCTGTGGACTCAGGTACGTTGGCAGCACAAAACTACAGGCTTTTAACCGCAGTTTGCAACACCTACGAGCTGTGGTCAATTCAGATGGTAATTACCCGGTCGCCCGGCATTTTGAATTGGTCCATAATAAAAATCTTAACGAACTGAAGTATTTCATCATTGATGCGGTGCCCAAAAATATTAGAGGGGGGAACAGGGAGAAAGCCTTAAGACAGCTTGAAAGTAAATACATCTTACTTCTAGATACCAGGATCCCTAATGGATTAAACACAGGGGAAGACCTTTATTGCTTCCTATAGCGGGGTGTAGTAATGGGAATACTGGACTCCTACCGGCCGTGTCACCATCTTTCAGGAACCTGATTGGGCAGGGGCAGAAAAGATTATAGCAATTTATGACCCAGTGGGCCTGGCTACTTAGTGTAGTATACACACAAGGATCCCTGAAATCATCTTAATGGGTATCTTTTCTGAAAGCATTGAGCGCCCCTGTTTGACCCCGTATTTCTCCAGGCTGTCAATGGATTATGGAATGGGCACTATGCCATAATGTTTACTCTTTGTCGTATCACAAGCTGTGTCTAATTCGGTTTTCGGCATTGATAATATTGTCAATACAATCACTTCTGTTAGTGGGTGGCATGTAACTCTTCATAATGAGAGAATTAATTAACGTGCCATCACCAATGCACCCCCTGTATATATGAGTTGGATACTTGGTTTTAACATGCACAATTTTGCACATTTGCACAATTTTGCACTCTATTAAATAGCATATTTTGCATGTTCCCTGTAAAGTGAGACTTTTGTAGCAAATTTTTACTGTATATACTAAATCAAAATATGGAGAGGGTCAACATGTGTATTATTTAACAAGGAAAAAGGGAGATAGGAGAATTGATTGGAAATAACACTTGAGGCAATAGGTAATTGTAATGTATGATATATTTTGTAGATATTGTGTAATATATCAATTTACCTTTCCTTTTGTATATAGACCTATGAAAATTGTAAATTGGGTTTTAGACAATATCTCCGATTATGTAGTATTTTCTTTATGTCTATGTTTTGCTTAAGTTTCACCATTGGGGACACACACAGTATATAAATTGCACTTATTGGTTCTTATGGTCATGTGATCAAGGCTGCCGTGTTGCAGCCGAAACACGTCATGCTGGGGACAGAAGAACAATAAACCACCTTTAATCTAAAAAGAGCGCAGTTTTGTGGTCTGTACCTACGTCTGTGGAGTCGGAGTCTATTGCCGATTAGTAGGAGTGTGGAACGGATATATATATATATATATATATATATATATATATTCACTGAAAAAAACATAGGTTATAGACCATATATAGTTAGGGATTAGCATTTACAAAACCTTATTTTACTCGCACAAAACCATTGAAATTCGCATATATAGTTAGTTGCACTAACTATATATCGCGCACCCGCAATCCACTGCTGATGATGTCACATATTACATCATTCATGACATGGTCAGTGACATCACTGATGACATCACTGATGACATCTCAAAACCGCTGCGGACTGAAAAAGACCCCCCGCCAGATTAGGACGGCTGGGGGATCGTTTTTCAGTCCGCAGCTTTTCCGCTGCGGTCGCCTTCCGACTGCGGCGGAAAAGCTTTAACATGGCTGGCGGTGTCTATTAGACACCGCCAGCCATATTAGGATGTCTGCAGAAAGATGCCTTTACACGGCGGCATTTCCGCTGTGTAAAGGCATACGGATTTGTGTTTGGGGGCCCGTTGCGGGCCCGAGGGGTGAAGCGGGGGTGGGGGGTGCACATGGGGGGTACCTATGGTACCCTCCTGCATTTGGATGCAGAAGGCGGCAGGCACCGCGTGGTGCCTGCCACTTTCTACATACAAATGCAATGCGTGCATTTTTAACATTGCTGCGGGTGCAGCTTGAAGCTGCACCCCCCGCAATGTTAAAAATAGAGGATGTGACCGCCAGGGTGGCAGTCACATCCTAATAGCACAGGAGGGAACGCCGCAGCCCATGCGGATGTTCCCTCATCCTCAGTGATCGCGGACGGACTCAAGTCCGTCCGCTATCATAATCAGCCCCTTTGTGTGTTATAAAATCACTATTTACAAGTATACCGTTATCCATATCATACAATCACTAAGTCTTAGGCTCACTTAATTAGATATAACTGTCAAATACACTGCCTTTTCTTTCAAGTTTAATGGAGATGTACCATGGAGAGAAATATTTTATCACCACCACACCCATAAACATATACACTCACTGAAACAACTGTTATAACATGTAGTCTTAACCTCACATACCTACTGAATGAACTATTCACAAATTTTTTGGCAATCACACCCCCCACCAAAACACATAGACATTCATTTACCCATACAAATACTCAGTTAAGAGACCAATAACAAATATAGTCTTTAACATAGCAATTAAGACAAAGCAATAAAGACTTTCACACAGTTTGGTAACTGCACATTATATATAGTGAGACTCTACAAATTAGTCAAGGAAACAATCAATGACACTGTTACTAAATCCACCATCCACACATTTATATTTATATATCCACTCATTCTTCAATGCAAAGTAGTGTATTTATAATACATATTTAAATATCAAAGCAAACCACATTCACTGGATGATGTCATCAGTGATGTCATCAGTGATGTCATTTGAGATGTCATCAGTGATGTCATCAGTGATATCACTGAACATTTCATGAATGATGTAATATGTGAAATCATCAGCAGTGGATTGTGGGCGTACGAGTTATAGTGAGTACAACTAACTATAACGTTGGAATTTCAATGGTTTTGTATGAGTAAAATGTCCAGCTAACTATAACTGGTGTGAAACCTATGGTTTTTTCAGTGAATTTCAAAGGTTTTTTAAATGCTAATTTTAAAATGTATCAATTATATTTATTTGTTATTATACAAATGTTCTATATTTTTTACAATACTTAATTTTTAATTTTGATTTATGTATTATTATTTACACATTTTAGTTTTTTTAAATAATTCTAGCCTTTTTTTGTGTTTTAAAGGTGCGCCCACGGTGCTCGCACGCATGCGCGCACGGTGTTCGCACGCATGCGCGCACGCTGCAAGCACTCCTCGAAAAATATCTCATTCCAAAAAGTCATTTATGTAAATGTAATGTACATAATAACCCAAGATAGTCTGTGACATAACTGTAAAAATAGTATTTTTGACTTGTGTATTAGCTTTAAAAGCATTTACGAAAATCGGGTAAAACGTCATTCATATGCGACTCGTGCGTGCCCCGGTCGCGCTCCATGCGTGCACCCTACGCGCACGTAAAGTCATGTGACTTCAAAACAACACTTTTGATTGGTTTATAGTAGTTTCTTTTCCAAATCTTCAAAAACCCCACCCACTTCCCTCACAATCTGTTTCACTTTCCTGGGAGAAGCATCTATAGAGATTTCTTCGTGCTTGGAAAATGGCAGAACAGCAGCAGCCACAGCAATCTTCAGACTCTGATGTGGAGTTTTTGCCTGAACAACCTAAACAAAAGAAAAGAAATGAAAAGAGTCTTTTGGGTGGAAGTTTTTCACTTACCCAGAAGGCTAAAAGAAGGTAAATCCCTCCAAGGTCACATGTAAAATCTGTGGCACCATCCTTTCAAGAGGTGATACCTCCAAACATTATTCTTTCAGCATTGCAAGTATGAATCGTCATCTTAAAAATCTACATCCAAACAATTATGCTCTGGCATCTACACAACACCTCTGGGACAATCCTGCAGCTGCTGTCCCCAGCACCTCTTCTTCGGGCGCATCTCCATCTTCAACTGCTCCAGATATCCGGCTGGATTTTGCGGACTTACACATACGTTGCAACTATTGCAACAAAGTTTTATGCTATGGAGAGCAAAGCATTGATTTAATCGTGGCAAAGAAGAGGCAGCACAGATGCTCCTGCCGTAAAAAAATTTCTTTTATTAATTTTGTTCCTGTTCCTGTTGAGCAGTTTTTGGTTACCTGTTTACTTTTTTGTTACAGAAAATCCCAAAAAAATATAAAATTGTTCAAAAAACACAAGTAATGTAAATCAAAAAAACAGTTCTTCTAAGAACTAACTTCACTTCTCCAAGAAGAGCTATATTTCTTATATACTGTGTCATACTTTTTTTGAATGAAAGTGTAGTGTATAAATGAATGACTGAAATGACTGAGTGAATGGGAGGAAGGGACTGAGGGAATGAGTGAGGAAAGGGGAGTATGGTGAGTGAAGAAAGGGGAGTGAAAGAGTGACTGAACGAAGGGGACTAAGGGTAGGGGAGTGAGGTAAGGGGAGTGAAAGAGTAAGGGAAGGACAGTAAGGAAAGGTGAGTGAGGGAGGGGGAGTGAGAGAAGGGGAGCAGGGAACGGAGACAGGGAAGGGGAGTAAGGGACGGAGAGGGGGAAGTAGAGCAGTGTAAGGGGAGTGAAGGTAATGGAAGTGGAGTGATGGTGAGGGAAGGGGTATGAGAATGAGAAAAGGGGGGTAAGGGAAAGTGAGAGAATGAGAGTGAGGGAGACAGAAGGTGAGTGAGGGGATGGAGGGAGTTAGGGAAGGGGAGTGAGGGAAGGGGAGTAAGAATGGAGTGAGGGACGGAGAGTGAGGGGGAGTGAGGGAAAGGGAGCGGGAAAGGGAAGGGGTGTGAGATACAGACAGGAGGAAGTGGAGTGGAGGAAAGGGAGGGAGGGTGAGTGAAGGGCAGTGACAGTTAGGGAAAGGGTATGAGGGTGAGGGAAGGGGAATGAGGGAGAAGGAAGAAAATTAAGAGAGGGAAAGTGAGTGAGGGAGAGAGGAGGAGTGATAGAAAGAGAGAGGAAAGGAGATTAAGGGTAAGGGAGAGAGAGGGAGAGAGTGAGAGCGGGAGAGCAAGGAACTGAGAAGGAGTGAGGCAGTTAGAGTGAGTGAGACAGAAGGAGACAGGGAGAGAAACATGGATGAAAAAAGTGAGGGAGGGAGTGAAAGAAGGGGTGTAAGTGAGATGGAGTGAGGGAGTGAGGAAAAAGTAGTGAAGGAAGGGGAGTGAGGGAAGGGGAGTGAGGGAAAAGTAGTGAGAGTGAGTGATAGGCAGTAACAGTGAGAGAAGGGGTATGAGGGCGACGAAAGGGGAATGAGAGAGAAGGAAGGAGATTAAGAGAGAGGAAAGGGGACTGGGGGATAAAGTAGGAGTGAAGGAAACAGAAAGGGAATGAGAGGAAGGGTGAGGGAGAGAGAGGGACAGAGTAAGAGAGAAAGAGAGGGAGAGCGAGTGAATGAGAGGGAGTGAGGCAGTTAGACTGAGTGAGACAGAGGGAGAGCGGGAGAGAGAAATGGAGTGAAGGGGAGTGAGGGAGTAAAGAAAGGGGAGTAAGCAAAAGGGAGTGAGGAAAGGGTAGTGAGGGAAGGGGGATGACCGATGGAGTGAGGGAAAGAGAGTGAGGGGGAGTGGGGGTATGGGAGCATGAGAAAGGGAATGGGAGTGAGGCACTGAGAGGAGAAAATGAAGTGGGGGAAGAGGAGTGAGATTGAGTGAAGGGCAGTGACAGTGAGGGAAGGGATATGAGAGTAAGGGAAGGGGAGTGAGGGAAAAAGAAGCATATCAAGAGAGAGGAAAAAGGAGTGAGTGAGAGAGAAGGATTTATGGAAAGAGAGAGGAAAGAAAAGGAAAAGTGGTGGAGAGAGAGTGAGACAGTGAGAGAAAGAGAGGGAGAGTGAGGGACTGTGAGGGAGTGAGGCAGTTATAGTGACTGAGCCAGAGGAAGACACTTAGAGACGGATGGAGGAAAGGGGAGTGAGGGAGGGAATAAAGGAAGGGGAGTGAGTGAAAGGGAGTGAGGGAGTGAGAGAAGGGGAGTGAGTGAAGGTGAGTGAGGGATGGTGTGAAGGAGAGAGAGTGAGAAGAGAGTGAGGGATAGAGCAAGACAAGGGTAGTGATGGAGGATGAAAGGAAAGAGAAGTGAGGGACAGAGAGGGGAAAGAGGGAGCAGGAGAAGGCGAGTGAGAGTGAGGGAAGGGTGCTGATGGTGAGAGAAGGGATGTAAAGGTGAATGAAGGGAAGTAAGGAGAGTGAGAGAAGGGGAGTAAGATGAGTAAAGGAAGGGGAGTAAGGGAGAGAGTGAAGAAAGGGAAAGAGGAAAATAGAAGTAAGAGAGTGATGAAAAAGTATTTTTTGTTTGTCATACTTCCCTTATAAGTAATGACAAGTTAATAATACATTTTTTATAAATATAGTATCTGTGGAAGAGAAGAAAAAATTGAGTTATAATATATATTACACAATACAAAATAATTTGTACAATATGTTATGTATCTTATTTTGCTGTTCTCAGAATATATTGAATTTCACTGAAAACAGTGAGTTCAATAGTACTCATCATATAACAGCGGGCAAAAAAAAGACAATTAATAAGCTTGTCTTTTAAAAACTCATTCAACATTTTCTTTAATAATGTAAAAATTAGAAAAAAAGATATCTTAAATGTTTTTTTGAACAGCAATTTCTTACGTAAATATGGGACATCTCCAACAATCACAAAGTAACAAAACATTATTACTTCTTTTTTATACACTCTAAATAAAGTTATGTACAAACATATGCTAACAACATTTACCCGAAATAGTCACTTTTTGTTTCAGATACTTTTCCGCATGGCCAAATAGTATGTGTAAAATCCTCAGTTTAGAAGTTACTTAATAGTACTCTTAAGCTTCCTTTTCCCAACCTTCTGAATCAAAAGCACCAACATCTTTTGTACCATCTAACAATGGTTATACCTCCACCGATGCTATTTATCATGTACATAGAACCTTAAACAACTAGCATGCTATCAGAATCTCAACATCATCTGGTATGCCGATGACGCTCTGCTCATCCTTTATCATGGCAAGGAGCTGTATACCATTAAAAGAAACCTCTACAAGGGAATAAAAAATGAAACCAACATTTACAACATCTACAACAAATCTAAAACACCTCTGCCTCACTGATGATCAACATCTCCTGTGATAGCCACACTACCCACTGATACACTTACACTCCATCATGGAAAATAATTGCTACAGTTACAAAAGTTTTTCCTGATATTGATAGTTGAGAAGCCACAATTTTTTTAATTAAAGTTGTCAGTTTTCTTTCATCAGGTCTGCATCGTTGCAGCATTAAAATTACATACTGTCCATATCTTTGTATAAATAATGTTGATAACATTTGTGAGTTACATACCATGTTTTGATTTGCTTCTCTAACTAGATTATTAAAAGACACTGATTTGCAGTCTGGTAAAGTCAAATATATAAATCTTTCAGTATCTATTTGAGTACTACTAGAAAATGAACAATTGTCGCAGTCATGTTGCCATTTATAACAAAGGCCAAAAAGATTTTCAATATCTATAGCTTCATCTTGCAATACAACAAGCATATACATTAGAAATTCCTGACAATCTTGCTGAATATTCTGTGAAAATTGATTTAACCCCTTCCACGCTGATGACGAGCCCAGCTCGTCACGTAACATGCGTTTTAAAAAATCTCAGCGCAGGAGCGGAATTCCGCTAGCGCGCATGAGGTTAAACCAGAGCATATGTCTAAAACATTTCGAATATCAGAAACACTTTCTATTTTAGTTTCATCACTACTACATTTCTCAAACACAGAATTCAACAAATAACAAATTCTTTTGTCCCGATTTTCAACAATTTGTTGCTGTAAAGTTTCAAGAAAAAAACAACATTAACCACTACATTAGTATAGCAGTTGACACCAGAACTGTTTTCAAACTGAAAACTAACAACCTCTTCAATAGTGTCCTTTTTCTTTTTGCTTACTATCACTGGTTCATCACTGGTTCATCTAGTTTTTTTTTTCTCTACAACCTCGCTACAATTTTTCTCATATCTTCCTTTTCGACCTACCACACGCTTTTCAAATAAGGGATATTGAGGTAAATTGTGAGCATGTTCTCTTCCTAATCTATTATACTCTTTTACACAATTTACATCTGCACTAATCTTTGTCTCATCAAAATCAATCAAGCATAACCCAGATGATGTTCTGACTCGAGATAAAGCAATCTATGCCATACCCTCTTTAAGCACAGTACTTCCAATATTCACCAAAGCACTATCTACACTTAAACCTTGAGCTTTATGAATAGTCACCGCATATTCCAAACAAACAGGAAACTGTTTTCGGCAGACATATAAATCTTTTACAAGCAAAAATTGAGCTGAACAACGACTCAATTGTTGTACTTTTTTAATTTCATCAAATTTGATTTTCAAAAATGCAATGTCATCTCTATTTGGGTAATTCACAAAATCAACAACATCACCCATTGCTCCATTAACTAAACCTCTTTCCACATGTAAATTATGTCATAAAATTATCCGACAATTTATACATGCATATAGATTATTTTCTAAACCAGCAGTTTTAGATATTGATTTCTCTAAATAATCCAATTTTGACTTCAACTTTTCAGACAAAATAATAGTAGCTCCTTCATGCTCTATTCTATCAATAGCTTCCAGTTTTATAATTTGTTGATTTTCTAACTTTAAAATCTTTTCATTGAATATTGAACATTCTTGCAGAGTTGGCATCAATCATCTCACTGATTTCTTTTCTGCAATTTTTCTATATATATTCTCTGGAACAATATTTTCGTTTGGAAACAAATTTGAAAGTAATCATGCCTGTAAAGCTTCTTTGCCATGTTCACTCACTTTTCCAATTCTTATATCTTCAAGAATACTTTTATAATCAGCATCCTTTGCCTGTCGCATATTTGTAATGAGTTCTGTATATTCGAAATATGACCAAATATTAACATTCCCAATGCTTCCAAGGCACTTTCTGGTGTCTTCATGTGTAACTGTTTTAAATACTGGTTGTCCTTTCACAGGACTTAGTTGTAGTAGATCTCCAAAAACGATGACGTGTTTGCCTCCAAATAAAACATCATACTCTGTTTTAAGGATTTGTTGCATTCTTAAATGCACAAAGGCACGCAATAAATTTGATACCATGCTTACCTCATCAATAATGAGAAGTTTAATTTTTTTCAAGACTCTAGAAACTTCACAACAAGCTTCTCCAGATAGCTTTTGGTATTCTAATTTATTTTCGTGCTCTACTGGCAGCATCAATAAACGATGTGAAGTAATCCCTTTAATGTTATGTGCTGCTAACCCAGTTGGTGCAGTAACAACACAAGAGAGTGATGACTCAGTTCTTTTCTGTAGATAAGTTGCAATTCCTTTAATTAGAAAACTTTTTCCAGTTCCTGCTTCTCCACTCACGTACAGTCGGACAGGTCTAAATGACGTACATGAGCACTCTTTTTTCTCATGATATAAACCATGCTCAATCTGCTCTGTCACTTGATCATATATTTGTTTTTGCTCAACATTTAGTTGTTTTTACAACTCTTCTTAGTTTATTACATCCTCTTAAGCTTGTTGCATTGCTCTTTCCACCTCATCCATGGCAGTTGCTGCTTCATTTTGGATAATTGGTTCTCCTAGTGGATCCTGACTCAACGAAGCATAACTTTGACTGTCTTGAGAACTGTCTCTAGCAATCTCTGATGCAATCATAGCTTCTTGCTGTATTTCTGCGTTCAACATTTTCAGATAATTAGTAAAAACAGGACATTCTATAGTATTTTTAGTTGCGTTGAATTAATCTTCATAACTGTGAAAATCTCCAAGTAGTTCCAGTTCTGTACGCCATGGCTTAAAGAGTTGCAAAAGAGCTAAATAGAAAAAATTCCCTTTTTTTTCTGGAGTTTCGCAACTCAGTTTTCGGTGATTAATCAAATGTCCTTTTCTTTGTTTCACTAAACATCCTTCATATCTATTCACAGCATATACTCCTTTATTGATATCTTCTGTAATATTCCTCTTAAAAGTATAGCTTTGCAGTACTTCATAGAGACAAACGTTCTCAAGATGATTACTTCTATTTGGATAGTATGTATCCAAGATATTTGTCTTCAAAATATCTGTACTGTCTGGTTCTCTCTCTGCTAAATACTCAATTTCTTGTACAGATTTCAAAAATCGGTTTCATGTTCTTGCAAGACCAAAACTCACCCAAATGATTGTTCTAGATTTGGAGTATAGACGTGCAGATGATAAGCGATCTGAACATTCATATGCTCCGATTTCTCGATGAGACAACATCTTCAAACTGTAGCTGTACAATTTCTTACTTAGGCTCTTTTCATGAGATATTTCTTCCCACATTTCCTTTAGTTCCGTCTTTTCAGATTTAGTAATGTAAGACGTTACATATCGAGCCAGAGCAATGGAGTTGTCTGCAACATATTGAATATCCATGTTAGCATTCCACATGGACAAAATAACTGGGTAATATACTGTTTATTAAGTAGAAGAATTTCACACTTGTCAGCATTAAGGGGGTCATTAGGATGGCGGGCGGACTTTGCCCGCCCGCCATCCTCGTGGTAATAAGGACCGCCTGCCATAAGGGCGGGGGTCCCGTGGTTGGTATTAGGATGTGCCCGCCACAGTGGCGGGCACATCCTGCATTTATAGCATTGTGGCGGGCGGTGCTGACAATACTGTAAATGCATTTCAGCATTTGCATATACAAAGCGGCAGGCACAGCGTGGTGCCTGCTGCTATGTATATGCAAATGAAGGGGGGTACCACAGGTACCCCCCGTGTGCACCCCCCACATCACCTTCACTCTGGGGGCCCACAGGGGGCCCCCAGAGTGAAGACCGCATGCCTTTCCGTGGCAGCATCGCCGCGCAGAAAGGCATTTCAAAATGCCGATCATAATATGGCTGGCGGTGTCTATTAGACACCGTCACCATATTATTTCTTTTCCGCCCCGGCCCCAAGGCGACCGGGACGGAAAAGTGGCGGGCGGTCTTTCCGTCCGCGGTGCTCCCCCGCCATCCTAATATTGTGGGGGGGAATGCAGGTGAGGATGTCGGGCAGATTGCCCCCGCCAGGCTGGCGGTGGCTACCGCAAGCCTGGTGGGGGCAATCCGCCAGACATCGCAATGGGCCCCTAAGTTTTTAGCCAGAATGTTTTCCAAAATGGAAACTGTTTCGAAGAAAGATTTTAAAGAGGAGCCGGGAGAAGTACTCTGTAAAAGAATGTCATCCCCATACACTGAACATTTGATATGTACATCCCAATGTTTAAAGCAATATATATTGGTGTTATGTCAGATACGAGAATGGAAAGGTTCATGTACCAAAAAAGAAAGAAGAGTCGATAGAGGGCAACCTTGTCTAACTCCTCTATGAAGAGAAAAAGATTAAGTTAAACCATTACCAAAGACTGATGCTTTAGGAAAAGAATATCGAATAGATTTTAAGGTAATATATTTCTGACCAAATCTGAACCAAGTGAGTGTAGGAAAAAGAATCCTCCAGTGAATACAATCACAAGCCTTCTCATCATCAAGAGATATAGCTGCTAATGGTTGAACATGTTTTAGATTTACTTAAAATGTTGAAATAAATTCTGGTGTGATCTACAAGATGATGGCCTTTAATGAAACTTAATTGTTCTTTACCTATTACAGTGGTAAGGAAGAGGATCCAAACAAAGTGCAAGGATTTTAGGAAAGATTTTTGAATCAGAGCTAGCAAATGCAATAATTTTTACATAATCTTCGATCAATAATCTTTACATATTTTGAAGTCCTTACCTTTTTTGGGAATAAGACAAATGTAGGTGTCTTAAAAGGTACCGGAGGATGAGTTGGTCCTGGTAAAAGATGTAAAAAATGTATGTACTTTAGGGGCTAATGTTTTTGAAAAATGGTTGTAAAATTCAATGGAGAAGCCATCTGTTCCAGGAGATTTATTTTTTGATAGAGTTAATTGCTTTATGAATATCTTTGAGTGAGATATCAGCATTAAGAAAAGAAATATCTGGGTTTAAGTGAAATTCTTTTTGAATAGAGGGAAAGTATTGATCAATATCGACATGAGACAGATAAGTTTCTGGGGTATGAAGATTTTTGTAATAATCAGAAAATTTGGTTAATATGTCATCATCTTTAGTTACTGGGATTTCACCATTATGTAATATTGTTTCAATTTTAACCTGTTATTTTTCAACTTGACATAATTCACTATGAGTTTACCTGCTTTGGTTTGCCTTCCATAATATTTAGTGCTTGACCTGAGAAGGTAAGAAGCATCATTGTCTGTGGAGGTTTTGTTGTATTCTAATTTAGCTTTAACTAATTCATCTAGATATGACTTGGATTTGGATGGAAAATAGGTTTATTCTAAGAATTTAATATGCTTCAGAATGCCTTTTAAGCATTTGTTTTCTTCTCTTCTCATTTGAGACATATGATAAAATACAGTCACATGAGGTAGCTTTAAAAGCATCCCAAATTGTTTGGAAGGAAGGGCTCTATGATGGTTGCAGTGAATCATCTATGCGAGGAGGAGGAGATAAAATTAGTTTTAGAAGAGCAATCCAAAAATGGGTCTAAGATAATATTACATTCTACCCTCAAGATTTGTCATCTATAATAGACATCAATTGATTTGTAATGGTGGGCCTGAATGATTTATATAAATGTGTGGGTAAATAAACTTTGAAGATTGTTATCGGTATGTTATTATTGGTGAGTTGTAAAAGTACCCATTGACCTTCTGTGTCCATTTCTTGTGATAGCAACATAGCATCTAAAGTTTTTTACACAGGACAACAACTCCATTAAGTTTACCAGTCCCTGGTAATGAAAAGCATATCCTACCAAATTATGAATACATTTTCGAACTTCTTTGTCAATGACATGCGTTTCTTGGAGTAAAGCAATATCTGCATTTAACTTGGCTAGATATGTAAGGAATCGTTGTTGCCTAATGGGAGAACCTAACCCCTTAAGATTCCATATAATTACACAAATTGACAAGAATAACAGTTAAAGTTAAATTTACCAAAGTCCACAAAGTTAACTTTATATATATGATCAGTATTTATATAAGTAAACAAAGTAGTTTTAAAATTAGAAAAAAAGAAAACAAAATATAGAGATACATACACATTAAATAACCATCAAGTAGTAATGATTATAAATATTAATTTAAACATAGGACAGCATATATTATCTTTCCATATTAACTGATAATGAATGACAACAGAAAGGGAAAGTAGAAGAATTAAAGTAAGAAAGTAAATGAGTATAGTAGGATGAAGTAGGAGATCTGTAAACTATGCACGGAAGTAGAAAGAAAGGAAAGAAGAGAAAAGAGAGATAATTGTAGGAAAAGGATAGGGCGCAACAAAATAACAAAGTGAACATACCTATGAAACATGTAAAAAATTGAGGGTGGTGACACCACATAAGGGAGATGGCACAAAAGGGACCTCGACGCGGCCAACAAGGAATAAATCAGACCACAAAAACCCCTGATAATGATGCAGTCCTTAGGATGCACGTCAAAAAATACCTGGAATGAAGTCATCAAAATAAAAGGCTAACTTGAAATCAGGTTACATGAGGAAAGATACACACATGATAACATTTAACTTGAGTATCATTAGAGTTATCTCAAAGCAGTCTCAATTCATAGCTGGAGTCAGTTTGAAGAAATCTTTGTGGTATCCATCTCTTCTCCTATATATTTATCAATAAAACTTTGCAGTAACACAGGATCCTCATAAGTCATGGTTTTGTTTTTACATGCTACTTTAAACAAGCAGGGATAAAAAAAATAAAATTGTGAGTTCAAAGCAAGAAGAGCTGGTATCATATCCAGGCATGCTTTCCTCCTGTCTAGCTTGACTTTAGCAAAATCCTGGGCAAAGAATAATTGCAAACCAGACCAAGAAATTCAGCTTTTTGCCCTAGCTGCTTTATTAACTTGAAGAAGTTCGACATATTCTAGGAAGTAGATGATGACTCCTCTCAATTTTTGTGATGATGAAGGGTGATGGGTAGAATGACTCGCTGTATATTTAATAATGTAGAGGTGAAAAGATCTAGAATCTTAGAGAGAAATATTTGAAAAAATGATATGGGATCATTACCTTCTACCCCCTCCGCCAAACCATAAATATGAAGGTTGTTTCGTCTCTTCTGATTTTCTAAGTCCTCAGCATGCCTTTTTAATTGAGATAACTCAGATCACTGTGGAGAAGTGTGGCTCACGGTGTAGAGCAGGCAGACCCGGAAGCTGAGGTCAGACCCAGGACCAGGGTTCAATTCCCGACGCGGCAGGGTCTTGAGCTCAAATGTCCACAGACTCGATAATTCTCGCTTCGGTGCCTGCTCTAATCATGGGTTCTCACTCTGCAACTCTGGGCATTAAGCTTGCTTAATCTCCACAACGTCCCCCCTGCGGCGGGATGCCTGGCTTTCACCTTGGGGATGCCCTGTAAGGGCTATCTCACAGGGAAAAGCCAGGACGGGTTCCCAAGGCAAGCGCCGGGAAACCTCCGGGTAGCTGTGCGCTCAATAAATGCAATAATAATAATAATAATAAAGATCACAGATTTGTAGGAGTCTGTATAGTATCTTCGATGTCACTAACTCTTTGCTCCACATGAGTTGCCTTGTTATTCATGAGGGACCAATTAGCATTTAAAATCTGTAGCTTTTTGTTAGTGTCTTCCATATAGGGCTGAAGAGCTCAGAATTCTTTAAAAAAAAGTTCCATTAATTTAATGTTGGATGTTTTGATGGGAGATGGGGGTCATTTTTAACTCTTTTAGTAGGTTGATGGGCACTTGAGCTTTATTTAAAAGTCATTTTAAGGTGTGACATTTCCATTAGAAGACGCATATGGCGTCAACATTGACTCTTGACTACTGCCCTCCTTAATTTCTGTCAGTACAGGGAATTAATTGGCAGTGCATACGCAGATGTTATGTGAGGTGTTTCTTGTATTGGACGTGAGATGCCTCAACCCTTTGGTTCGTCCCATAAGATAAGTGAATACAATGTATCAAAACAGTACTGAAGGAGAAAATGCAGGCATTGTCTGTAATACATGATCCCAAAGCAGTGAGGAGAAATGAATGCCAAACAGCAGACAGGACAATTCTTACTTTAAATTGGTCACATTTTGTGGACTCAGTGATATCCATTTGCAAAAATGAAGAAAACATGGCAGGAATTCACAGTGTGGAATAGAAAAGTAGGCATTGCTAAGGTAATGTGAGCAAGCATTTTTCAAAATGGTGGTCACGGACTTCTGTCAGCGTGCCTGCTTCATTTGAGCAGGAAAACACAAGTATGCAGGTGAAAAAACAAACCTACTTCGCCAGCAGAAGAGGCCCCCATTTGATATTCTGTCAGGAGGTAGTGCTTCAGAGCAGTTTGGGCAAATGTGGGCTAATTTGGTCCTGTGATCGCTGCAGAGCTTCCCAAACTGTGGCCATGTTGTATCAGCACCAAGCCTCGCCCCCTTATTCACGTATTCTAAGGAATTAGTCAGCTATGCTGCACTTAAAAATGATAATACTACTCAGAGCTCTGTAACCTTATGAATTAAGTCAGCCTTCTGACTGGCACTTCTGTTCCTAAAATATGGCTGTGATGTGCAATAATTTTTTTTTACATACGTCTTTATACTGGGGTTTTTCCTTTTGTGAGCACTGTAAGATTTGTGGAGATAGTGTTACCAGTGAAGTAGTACTCATTTTACAGACCTTGTAAAGATGGGTGGCTGAGATGTTTTGCGCAGTATTCTAATTTCTCACCTGTAGATTAAAGCAAATATTAAGCTGATCAATCTTGCAAGCATTATCCTGATAACTTTAGTTGAAGGCACTTATCCCCGTATCCAATTCCAGTTTGATCCATTACTGAATGCTTTATATGTGTAGAATACATTGCCCACTTGAATATGTTCCAAGGTAAAAAATGCCTCAACCAAAAGAGTTAGGATCTATTTTGATGTTTGGAGGATAATAGAGATTTCTGTTGGCCCTTTGGCATCTCTGAACATTGGCAAGAACCCCAGCTATGGCAGTGTGTGTCAATGTTGTAAAAGATTGACAGAAGGCTCCATCAAACAGGATGGCACCTGCTTAAACTGTTACACAGTTTTTCATTTTTCAAAAATAAATCTCCAATGTGGGTGTATGTTTTTGCAAAAGGAGAAACTAATAACCCATACACCAATAGGAGTTCTCCATGGTGTGAGGACATTTTTAACTTTTTATACTGTCCCTCATCTCCAGCAAAAAAAAGGCTATCCAATCGCCCACTCAGGCAGTGGGGTGGCAATCCCTACGTTGTTACCTGCTATGTTAGGCCATCATTGGAGGATGTGGGCAGCAGTGCTGAAGTAGGCTCTGTGGTTGATTTAAGGTCCACCCACCTCAAATCTGGCAGTCGAACCATGATTTTGGAAAGGACAGTAGTCCATTGATGTTGCTCTTTAAATTGTTCATGAAAGCAGTGACATATTCGAGTTTCCACTCCCAAGAAACACCTATTATTCTATATGTTGACAGATAACTGTGATTTTCTTTTTTGCACAGAAAGAAGAAGGTGTAGTAATCCACCTACAATAATCAATGGAAATGAGAAGCCTACCACCAAGAACTATTTCTACAGTGATGATACTGTGACCTACAGCTGTGATTCTGGTTATAGTATAACTGGATCAAATGGAAGTACTTGCCTGGGTGGGAGGTGGACAGCTGCCCCCACATGTGGTGGTACGTATAATATGTTTAACTTAGATTGTTTGTACCCTCTCAGGAAAAGCAAAGCATGCATTAAAATATAAAGCTTTTATTCAAAACACATTGTGTCTGTTAGTACCAACTAGTCGGGCTTCTGAACAAAAGCATTTTCTGGTAACGGCCATGCACTGATTCATGAATGCCTTTGTGAGCTTGTGACATAGCACTCCAGGGAGGGTATGACTCGCACAGGCATTTATGAGTAGGAGGAAGTAAATCTAGAGGAGTGCTGCTTCACATATTCAGAACTAAGTTTGTGTATTGACCCATCATCTTTTTTAGAAATCATAGCAGTTTTAGAAAAAGTGCAATGAGGGCACAGTCCTCTCTTTGTACTAATTGTACCTGAATTTTACCAGAATATTCGTATTTTATTCTGCTTTTGATGGTTTGGGCTTATTTGCAAATACATTAAAGGTTATTCTACAGGATACTTCATATAATACCACTTCATTAACTCATCAACGCTTTTGCTATTGACCCCAACCATTCTAAATATTTCCTCTAAGCAATGTCATAAATTATATCTGATTCGCAAAAAGTGCCCAATCCAGCGTGCTTGCCTTAATCCTGTAAAAGTTACCAAGTGGAAAGAATAGTCATTAATCAAAATATTCACTTGGTCTTGGTTTCAATTTCTAATTACTAGAAAAAGGGCACAGGCATCTTTCTATTCTCTCAGTTGTAATGAATTCTCCCTAACATGTCTCTCCTTACTCTAGACCCATGGGAAAACTTGGTTAATGGATTATCAAAAATCTTCAACACTATTTGTTAATGAATTCTTATGGTGTTGCTTTAATGTACTAAATAATACCGAAAATGCATTTACAAAGGTTTGTGGGCCATCACAGAGCTGGTGCATGGAGGGTAATTCACCACATTTTTGTAACATTGTCCTGACCACACTTTTGACACATTCTGACAACATACACCAATGTCAAAAACTAGAAGTGGATAGACTACAAATGTATCATTATTTTGGCTAGTAAAATTATATTTAATTGCTTACATGTGTTATATTATAAAATGTGTAGGAACATGCATTATCAGAAATACCAAGGAACTAATAAAAACAGGTAAGAATGGGGCAACTTCAATAAGAAACTGAACTATTTTGAAACTGACAGGCACTCATTATCTTTGTAGAAGATACTATTCCATCTAAGTCCAAGATTTAATAGGAAGCGCCTCAGTAAAATCCATTGCTTTACTGTTAATATTTTTCATTTGTTGGAAACAGGTGGGAGATGTGCATGTATAGGAGCCAGAATCATCGAACCACAAGCTCAAGTAGATCTTGAAATTCCAAGACCCATGTAATTTCCCAATTGCAGGCCTGGAAACTTGTGATACCATGTAGGGATGGGGCAGGGGGAATATTAAAACGAATGGAATCATTAACTCTGCCACCAGTACCCGACCCCATAATTACTAGGCATCTTGTAATGAAGCACATAGATTTCATGTCATTCAGATTAATGTGGGCTCGGGTGCGGTAGGGGCTGGATTATATCTTATGGTGAGTGGCAGGGAAACCACAGATGCTTCCGAGTCTAAAGTGCTGGAGTTTTCCTTTTCTTTAGGTCAAATTTGAGTAAACGAGAGAACTGGAGAGAAAAAATAAAAAAGTATAAAAAAGATGATTTTAATCTAAGAGTTGCACTTTTAGCATAAGTGAAGTTGTAAACCACATGGAGCAAATGAAATTCATATTTGTGCATTTACTATTTTAATTTATTCCATCCTACTGAGCAACTCAAATATACAATGGACTGTGAGTTTGAACTGCCCTTTGAGCCATATAATATTATTGACTTAATAGACAAGATATTTGGCTCTTCAAAGTTGTTTGCGATATGTTATGTGTACAGATGAGCAAATTATTGTACCAAATAAGATTATCCCAAGTACTACATAATTACAGTTAACACACAATAAATTAAAAATCTGAACATGTCAATAGCGTTTTTGTAAAAATTTACAATATTTCCTTTTTTGTAGAAAGCCCGTGCGATGTGCCATCTATCGACTATGGCTCAGTAGTAGAAAAGAGGGCACATTATGTCTCAAGAGCCACCGTCAGTTTTAAATGTGAATCTGGATATAAACTGATTTCGGGAAGTCAAGCACAGTGTTTACGGGGAAAGTGGCGTTTTCTTCCGAAGTGCATTTGTAAGTATTTACTCTGCTGTGGATAAGGTTTGAAAATAAGTGTATTCATACACGTATTGTGTGCGGTTCTCTCATAGCTCATTAAACATTACTCTGACTGTGAAACCCCCGACAATTGTGGTTTTGTGACTATAATGAAGGCAATACGGCAATTTTTCATATTATGGTTGTGACCAAATTCTACAAAAAATGATGAATATTGTTGCTATCTTTTTAAAGATTTTTTTAGTACAGCAAATTTAGCTGATAGGAGCTTATTGGAGCTACTTTTCCCCAACCCCCTTGGAAAATTGATTGTCCATGAAACAAAAACATTCTTTCCTGCATCTCTTACAGCTGTCAAATTGTCTTTAATGCAATCTGTCTTCGAGAGTGATGGTAAAGTAAAACCTAATTCTTTTTCATGACACATCAATGAGCATTCTTCTTGTTTTAAGTTCACCATCAACTATCAAGTCACCTGATTGATTGAACAGAATCCTTTAAATGTCGAATCTTCAAAAAAAGATGGATTTTGGCCCAGATCTTTGTACTCGGGTGAATGTCAGCATTCTGTCCATCAATCCGTCTTTTCGCATTCGTCACCCCGAGTGGGACAGGTATATCCAGATGTGGGTCCCATGCGCTCCATGGCACTGGAGCCAAGCTAATAAGGGCTGGTAAGGGGTGATGCCCCAAAACTGTTCCCAGGATGCTTTGTTCCGGTCCAGGGAGGACCTGTACTGGCAGTTCAACTGGACTGTTCCCATGGGGAACAGGGTCAAGACTGGTTTGTATATGGCTTGGTTTAAATTGGAATAGCATAGTGAGCAAACAAACAATGGATTTTGGCCCATATCGCTGTACTGGGGTGAATATTTGGTTAGAGGCATATGAGCTGCAGATCTCACACTGAGCATTAGATCGCTACCTGGTGTTGGGCTCGGATGATTGCATGTTGTTGTCTTCTTGGAAGAAGTCTTTGTATTCACGAGATAGGTGACCCCTCCCTTGGACAATAGTGCGCATGGGCATCGACTCCATCCTTAGATTGTTTTTTTCTGCCACTGGGTTCGAATGAAACTTTTCCGCTCTGGTTCGAAATCTACTTTTCAAGTACTTTGACGCGTAAAAACTTATTCAAACTTCATCAAACTACTTTCAATATCGATAAACGTTGACTCGACTCCATCAGATCGATTCCGGTCGTCGACGCGGGTCGTTGGGCCTATCCACGCAGTGAAGCCTACAACTCGTGGAAAGGACGATGTTCAAAAGATGCCCCGAGTGTGGTGCAAAATTTCCACACAGTGACCATCAAGAGGTCTCTAACCTGTGCCTATCGCCAGACCACAACAAATCCAGCTGTACAGCCTGTGCATCCTTTTGATCCAAAAAGACCATTTGAGATCGAAGGGGGCCAGTCAACGCGATATTCAGAGATCGGCTCCCGAAACGGTGGATATCTTTGATGAAGGTCCATACGTCCCCAAGGAAGATTCGGACGATCTTCAAATCGTATCAGAGGCAGATGACTCCGATGACTCCAGGTCGGTGCATCTGAATCAATCAAACACTCACCCCCTTTTGTACCACCCCCTTTTGTACCGCTTTTGGCCACCATAAGTGTGGCAGGGTATGCTCAGACGTGAGTCCCTTGCTCACTTTGCCACTGGATTCAAGCAAGCCGGGCTGAAGACGGCTGGAATGCCAGAAACCAGTCCTCGGAAGCTTGTTTCCGGTCCAGGGAAGACATGGCTTGGCAGTTCGGGCTGGACTGTTCCCATGAGGCACAGGTCAGACTGATTTTCATATGGCCATGTCTGAACTGGGGTGGCAGAGTGGGCTAAAGAACTGTGATGGATTAAACCCAGATCTTTTGACTGTGTGTTACTGTTTGATTGATTCAGATGCTCCGTCCATCGCCACCCCCTTTTGTACCGCTTTTGGCCGCCATAAGTGTGGCAGGGTATGCTCAGACGTGAGTCCCTTGCTCACTTTGCCACTGGATTCAAGCCAGCCGGGCTGAAGACGGCTGGAATGCCAGAAACCTGTCCTCGGAAGCTTTTTTCCGGTTCAGGGAAGACATGGCTTGGCAGTTCGGGCTGGACTGTTCCCATGAAGCACAGGTCAGACTGATTTGCATATGGCCATGTCTGAACTGGGGTGGCAGAATGGGCTAAAGAACGGTGATGGATTAAACCCAGATCTTTTGACTGGGTGTGAGTGTTTGATTGATTCAGATGCTCCGTCCATCACCACCCCCTTTTGTACCGCTTATAGCAGTAGTAGCAGCACATCTCAGAAGACAACACATCCATGTCTTCCCATACTTAGGCGATTGTCTCATAAAAGCCAAATCATTCAATCAGTGTGTTCAACACACATCTCAAACAATTCAAACACTACATGACTTAGGGTTCACAATCAACTACACCAAGTCGCATCTTCAGCCCTCTCATTTACATCAATATCTAGGGGCTACCATAGACACGTCTACAGCTCTAGTGTATCCCAGTCCAGCCAGGATACAGAGCATTCAAACCTTCGTCACAAAGTTTCAAGAACAACACTCTCTCCCAGCCAGAGTGTTCATGCAGCTAATAGGCATGATGGCATCTTGCATTTTTATTGTACCATATGCAAGACTGCAAATGCACCCATTACAAGAATGCCTAGCACAACAGTGGAACCAAGCTCAAGGACAACTTACAGTCCTGGTGTTGGTAGACAGCCGCGCACATCGCTCTCTGCAGTGGTGGAACACCAAAAACTTGTCCAGAGGGCGGCAGTTCCTTGAGCCTGTTCCACAACTAGTACTTACAACAGATGCATCACTAACAGGATGGGGAGCCCATCTCCTACACCATACAACTCAGGGTCAATGGACCACTCAACAAAAAGTGCTCCATATCAATCACTTAGAGCTGCTAGCTCTATTCTTAGCGCTCAAGTCTTTCCAAGTACATATAAAAAACAAAGCTGTATTGATCTGGACAGACAACATGACAGCCATGTACTATATACAAAACAGGGGGGACACACTCTCTACAACTATCCCAGCTTGCACAGAACATCTGTAGGTGGGACATTCCACAAAGAATATATCTATTGGCAGAACACCTTCCAGGAGTTCACAATCAGGTAGCAGATCTGTTAAGTTGGCAGACACAATAGATTCACGATTGTGAACTAAATCCGCAAGTTCTCCAATCATTCTTTCAGAAGTGGGGTCAACCAGACATAGATCTGTTTGCCACACACAAAAACGCAAAATGCCCAAACTTCGCCGCCAGGTTTACACACCTGTTGTCCAAGGGCAATGCGATATGGATGAACTGGTCAGGCAGATTTGCGTACGCTTTTCCGACAATCCCACTAATACCACTAGTAGTGCACAAACTAAGACAACAATCTCTCAAGATGATCTTAGTAGCTCCCACATGGGCACGCCAAGCGTGGTTCGCAACATTACTAGAACTCTCTCTAGTTCCACACCAAAGACTGTGTCTGACACCATCAATGCTAACGCAGAACAATGGAGACATCATTCATCCAGATCCAGCTCAGCTGAATCGAGCCATCTGGCTCCTGCAGTCTTAGAGTTTAGTTACCTTAACCCACCACCAGACCGTATGAATATCATTAAGGAAGCCAGAAGACCTACTACTAGAGCGTGCTATGCAGCAAAATGGAAAAGGTTTGACATTTACTGCACTAATAAACAAATTGATCCTCTGGATGCTTCTATCCAAAATATCATCTGCTAACTTCTACATTTACAAAGATGTAACCTAGCGTATTCATCTATACGGCTTCATCTTGCAGCCATTGCTGCGTACCTACAAAATAGACAACATCTGTCACCATTTAAAGAACCGGCAATAAAAGCATTCATAGAAGGCTTAACGAGAATCATTCCTCCTAGGTTACCACCCTCTCCAGTGTGGAACCTAAACATTGTTCCTACTAGGCTCATGGGACCACCCTTTGAACCTTTTTCACAAATGTGAACTGCAATTCCTCACATGGAAAACAGCATTCCTTATTGCTATTACCTCTCTCAGAAGAGTTAGTGAAATCCAAGATTTCACTATACAAGAACCTTTTCTACAATTACATCGTAGCAAAGTGGTCCTAAGAACAAATCCAAAAGTCTAAAGTCATTACTCCTTTTCATCTAAACCAATCAGTAGAGTTGCCAGTGTTTTTTCAAAACCCTGACTCTGTAGCAGAAAGAGTTCTACACACCCTAGATGTAAAAAGAGCCCTTCTTTATTACATTGACAGAACTAAAGCCTATCGAAAAACTAAACAATTATTTGTAGCTTTTCACCACCGCATAAAGGCAATCCCATCTCCAAAGCTGGAATTGCAAGGTGGATTGTAAAATGTATACAAATATGTTATCAAAAAGCAAAACGTACACTGACTATTCCTCCTTAAGTGCATTTCACATGCAAACTAGGAGCTTCTATGGCTTTCTTAGGAAACATTCCTCTAGAAGACATATGCAAGGCAGCAACATGGTTTACCATACATACCTTCACCAAACACTATTGTGTTGATATACAAGCAAAGCAGCAAGCTGCTGTAGGCCAAGCTGTCCTCAAAACTCTATTTCAAACTACTGCAACAGATACAGGCGACCATCACTAAGGGAGATACTGCTGTATTATCGATGCTTAGTGTGAGATATGCCTCGAACGGAAAATGCTACTTAGCAGTATGCATCTGTTCTTGGCATGTAGAGCTGCAGATTCTCACACGCCCACCCGCCTCCCCGGGACCTGTATCTGTTCCAGTTTCTATCTTAATTAGATATACACACATGGACATCTCTCTTCTATTTTCTACTAACTCCATCATGTCCCAACATGGCGAAAAACAATCTAAGGATGGAGTCGATGCCCATGCGCACTATTGTCCAAGTTAAGAGTCACCTATCTCGTGACTACAAAGACTTCTTCCAAGAAGACAACAACATGCAATCATCCGAGCCCAACACCAGGTGGCAATCTAATGCTAAGTTTGAGAATCTGCAGCTCTACATGCCAAGAACAGATGCATACTGGTAAGTAGCATTTTCCATATTGATCGGCATTCTGTCCATCAATTGTTCTTTTTGCATTGGTTGCCCCGAGTGGGACGGGTACGCCCAGACGTGGGTCCCATGCCCTCCATGCCACTGGAGTAATGCTAGCCTGGCTGATATGGGGTGATTCCCTAAAACTGGTCCCAGGATGATTGTTTCCGGTCCAGGGAGGACCAGGCCTGGAAGTATTAGCTGGACTGTTCTAATGGGGAACAGGGTCAAGACTCATTTGCATATGGCTTGGTTTAAAATGGATTGGCATGGGGAGCACAGAAACCATGCATTTTGGCTCATATCTCTGTGCTGGGGTGTATGTTTGAAATTTATCAGCTATCAGCATTCTGTCCATCAATTATTCTCTTTGCATTTGTCACCCCAAGTGGGACTGGTATGCCCACACGTGGGTCCCGTGCTCTCCATGCCACTGGAGTCAAGCTAGCCTGGCTGATGAGGGGTGATGCCCTGAAACCGGTCCTAGGATGCTTATTTATGGTTCAGGGAGGACCTGGCCTGGCAGTAGTGGAGTGGTGTTGCTCACCAGTTAGAGGCGGCTGACCCGGAAGCAGAGGACGGCCCGGGACCAGGGTTCAATTCCCGACGCGGCAGGGTCGTGGACCAGGGTCAGCGGACTCGATAATTCTCGCTTCGGTGCCTACTCTAACCAGGGATCACAATCGACAACTCTGGGCATTAGCTTGCCTCATCTCCACAACGGCCCCCCACATACGCCAGGGATGCCTGGTTTCACCTTGGAGAAACCCAGTAGGGACCATCTCACAGGGAAAGCCAGGACGGGTTCCCCAGCGGTCTACAGCGCGGAGATACCCCCATGTGGGGTGATTCATGCGCTTTACAAGACATCATTACATTACATTACATTACGGGCTGAACTGTTCCCATGGGGAACAGGGTCAAGACTGATTTGCATATGGCTTGGTTTAAACTAGAATGGGGAGCACAAAAACTATGGATTTTGGCCCAGATCTCTGTACTGGGGTATATGTTTGACATTGATCAGCATTCTGTTCATCAGTTGTTATTTTTGAATCTTCAATATCAGTCAACACCCTCCAAACAGCCTCATTTAGCTATTTAAATAAACCTATGGTCTTTGCTGCATTTAACCACAAATATGAAAACCATGATCCTCCACAATTGTTATGTAGTTCCTATAAATCTATATAGGATCTGCGCATTTAGACAACTATGGGAGTTCTGTCCAGACTGATTCCAGGCACCCCCCACCGGATATGCTCTCCTGTAAACCCGCAAACTCACAGTGCCACTATGAACTCCTCTTACCGAGGAGAGAATAGTTTTGGGCACCTATCGAACAGGGATTGTGAAAACAGTACAGTACTTTTTGCTCAGTCACTTGCGCTCACTTTGTCACAGAGGGATACACAGAATAAACAACGGGGATGTTTCCAATAAGCATTAATTGAGCCAGCATCATCCTAGTGTAACATATGTGTGCTGCAACAACCATAAGACAGAAACAGATATAAACGATTATAAGCACCAACAGAGTAAATGGTGTTAGATTTCTACCATAGTGCTAAAACAATAGATATATGCAGGTATATAGATACATGACAGTAATAATACATAATCCCACGATGCTAACCCAAACTAGATGTACCAAAATGTACATAGCATGCATGTAGGTGTATAGCCAAGACTGCCCCTAGGATGTAGCCAACCCCATCACCTTAAGTGGGAAACTGTAGGGCCCCGTCTTGGTCTCAAGATGGACACCCCGTTAGGGATGTAAGACCACTGCGTGCTGGAGTGTCTGTGTGCATGAACCTCAGCGTCTTGTGTCAGTGTATCAGTATGGAAGTCTTTCTCCTCTGTCTGCCCTAGCAATGATATGGTGTTTATAAACCCAAAATTGTACCCTCAGGGGTTCTACCTTGCTGTGTCATGTCGGCTGTGGATGACGAAAGGTATGACACTTATACATAGTTATTATGCAGAAGATGGTAGTCCTGCTGTGATTCTGACAATCCTCATGCATAATAAATTAGTCTAGTTTTCAGAGAAAACCACAAAACATGTATGCAGCACCTAACTAGGTAAAAGGTCAGCATAAATCTGTTATACAGTACAACGTTACGGTAAATGTAGGTGAAAGGTTACTGCCCAAGCGTATATTGGGGTGCAATACGAATCATAACACAGTAAGCTCCAAAGCAGAATGCACACACCAATAAGACAAAAGCCTCAAGTAGGAGATAACACATTATTACACGTCTCACCCGCAGTTTTTTAATAGGACTCCCTTCATAGGCCAGCGAACCCCCATTGGGACCTGTCACCTTGCAGGTCAACAAAAACAGGAGATCATAATGTAATTTAAAGGATGCAAAGGACTCTTCAAATTCCAAAACAGATGATGTTAATGGGAAAGAGGCAAAAGGTAATTCAAAGGAAATTGTAGTGGAAATTGTAAACTTGCTTCACTGCTCCATAGAGCCACAGCTAAAATAAATTTCAATCTCTGTGCATCAGAACCCATGGGATAATGTAAATTAGAGGGAAGACATAATTTGAACTCTAAACACAGTGCTGTACGAAAAGATGTGGCTTTTAGAACTGGTTTCCAACCAAAAATCTAAGTAATTTAGGTGAAACAAAATTATCAATCGCAAACATATTAAGACCAGTATAATTTATTCCGCTTCACTTAGGCAATAATGTCAAAAATGATTTGTCGGTTAAGACCGTAACCTCCTCCTAGTCCACTTCATGTAATTCACATAACAGATCTCTGTGATATTGCTTTTCCTGAGAAGGATTTAGCTTTGCAACATTTCTATAACTAGGCTTGAGACAAGAAAGGCACCAGACAAAAATCTCCAAATAATTCATGTGGAGGCCCGGTTGCCTGCACGATCACTTGCCAAGCATGGAACTCTTAATGCATCAAGCTCCTTTGGCTGATTTCCAATGATATGGCTAGGTCAAGAGTCATGCCAAATATGGCTTGTATTATCAATGTTTTTTTATTTTTAATATAATTAAAACACCACTGCAACTCCGTTCCTTCCATAGTAAGGCTCTGTTTGCCATTATTTTGAAAGAGGAATACTATATGTGTATGAAAAAGGCTCTCAGCTTTCAAATTCAGAGGGCAAGTAGATATGGTTTTAATAGATGATGCAAGTAGACTTACAATCCTAGCTACCCACAGAGGACAAACACATTCTTTGATCAACGCTATCATTTCTATCTCCTAATTCAACATTTTAAAACATTTTTACTAAGCTATTCAGCATGAATCCAAAGTACATCTGAAGAAAATATGGAAAGTAGACAACTCTATGATACACTGTTAAACTACTGCCACAACTGCATTTTCTCTTTCTGGAGGCACAATGCAACCATTTAGTTAAGGGGAAGGGACAGGAAGAGAGAGCAGGGAAGGTCCTTTTGAAAGCCAAGGGTAAGCATTTAAGAAACCTAATAAAGAATGATTTACGAAGTCAAATATTTAAACTTATGATACGTCTGTGATATGAAGAAAATAAAGATGGTCAACATTAGCTGGCACACACCCCATCTAAGAGTTTAAATGTTCTCAGTTTGAAAGAAGGTCTTAATGAGAGAAATATATTGAAAATGATATAATGTCAGTTTAGAAGGAAAGATGTCTATAAATCTTTCAAGCAACTGTATAACCTCAAGTTCTTAGAAAGGTAAAGTTTGGGGATATCAGTAGAGTAAAAGACATGAATCATAAGTGACTATTTAAGCAGTGCAAAAGCTTAATGTGTTTACTGTAAATTTGGATTTAAAGTTATGGAAAGTATTGGTCGTGACCATCATACAGAAAATGTATTGGAGTCTATGAATTTTTTTTGAGGCCTATTGGCCTTAATAAACTAGGGCCAGATGTATCAAGATTCCGATTTGCGAATTCTAAATAGCGATTTTTTGCGAATCGCTATTTAGAATTCGCAAAATGGAATGTATGTACAAAATCGCTATTTTTTAGCGATTCCTTAATATTCTTTATTTGCGAATTCGCAAATTAAGAATATTTTCCAATGCATTCCTATGGGCCAGGAGGCCCAAAGGAATGATAGTGCAATAATTCTCAAATTGCGAATTCGCAATTTGCTAATCGCAATTTGAGAATTGTTTCAAGGGTGCAGGGGTGTCTCAAAGACACCCTGCTGCACCCCTGAAATTTACATGTGTGTGCATGTGGCACACATACATGCCCTATGGGCATGTATGTGTGTCACATGCAACCCTCACAAATGCCAAATAGGGCATTTTTAAAAGAAGTTGGTGGTAATTTGCGATTTCTTAACACAAATTCGAAATTTCAAAAAGTTACATACATATCATTTAAGGAATCACAAAAATTGTGATTCCTTAAATGCTATGGCAAAATAAGGAATCGCAATTTTTTGCGATTCCTTAAATTGCGATATTTTAATACATACCAAATCATGCTAAAAGGCCACTTGCGAGTCGCAAAGGCCGAAGTTCTGCGAATTTCGGCCTTTGCGAGTCGCAAAAGCCTTGATACATCTGGCCCCTAGTTTCTTGTAGATGTGTAACATTGCAATGTTCCATCAGCATATTTTCTTTTGTTTGTGACTGGAACTATATTCAAAGATAATCCAGTGACTTATTTGGAGATTTTGGGAGAACACCATTCACATTTTAATTGATGTTATGTTATATGTTATGTTATGTCATGTTTTGTTATGATATGTGTTGTTATGTTATGTTATGTTATGTTATGTTATGTTACGTTATGTTATGCTATGTTACCTTGTGTTATGTTATGTTCCCATCTGCTACAAAAGTGGGGATAAAGGCCTTTAATGTGAAATATTTTAGTTGTTTCCTAAATGCCAGGATTGCAGATAGAGAAGCAAGCAATTCCACAGCGTACTGTCCATGACCTAGAAGGCCTTAATCCTGAATGAATCTTGCAATTCGAATGGCTCTGTGGATTGAAAACATGCCTTTTACACTTAGAATCATATAAGTCATGAGACCATGTGTAAATCAAATTATAAGAAATGATAAAAGCTAATGATTGGAGGTCACTACTGCACTTCCTAACACTATGCAATACACATACAATACACCCACAACAGTAAACTCACTTACAAGTTGACTTTACTGACATTCACCACTGCATTGCATTCCACAACAGAAGTGTAAAATTCACTTACAAGGCATTTATTCAAATGCACAAAGATAAACCCACCTCAGGTCCTTCATGTTAGGTTAAGTATTTTGAAAATATGTCAAGTGGAGTCAAAGACAAAGACAACAGAGGGTGTCAGAAACCCTTTCAGAAAGCTGTGTAACAGGGAGGAGGGAGCTACTCGGCCAAAACGTGGGCGTTGAGGACCTTTACGCTTCATGTTCCAGTCCTGACCTACTATGGCTTCTGATTAACTGGGCCAAGTAGTGGCCATCCAGCAGTTGACTGTTAGTGGTCGCATGAGTCGAGTAGTGAAGGCTTCTCAGGAGTTGCAATCTGCTAAGCATTAAGACGCTTATAACCCAACATACAAACAGTGACAGCAAAAAGTTGTTTATCCAGTCAAATACTAGCTTTTGTGCAAATGGTATCCTTAATGTAAACACACAAAGCATTTGTGATACAATAAATAGTCCCCACAGCTCTCTTAATGTCAGCATGCTAGAGCTATATTAAGTGAAATTCAAAAGCCCTTCTGTCCTTTATGGTGAAGGTACTGGTTTCCCATTCAAATCATAGAGGCTACTTCCAGGTACGGACCCTGCTAAACCCATGCACCCTAAGTGTTGTACTTTGCCTTAAGAGTTCACCAGCACCTTAGCACTAACTTTGTACAAGTCCTCAGTAGCCCCCAGGGCCCAAGACAGTCCTACCCACCTTAAAGGCAGCAAGAGATACCTGAAGAACCAAGTGGTCCTTTGTGAGCTCCGAACTACATCTCCTGAGGGTCCGCAACATCAGCTTGCTCCTAACAGTGGTCCCTCTCTTGGCATACGGGGTCACCTAACACAGTGCTCACATGGGTGACATCCCGCTCCTAACAGGTAGGCCCCTCCTAGCACATGGGGGTCACCAAACACAGCTCACAGGTGAAACAGTGCACTCTTCATGGTGGCTCTCTCCTTCAACTCGGGGATCACAACACTCACCAGGGAGATGGTCTGCACCTCACAGGTGGGTGTGGAGGATCCGCACTCATGCTACATTTACAACTTGAAAATGTTTTCTAAAATAGTATAAGAAAGCAAGGGAAAGACAGCCTGACCTCTGGCAATTGTTGGAGGACCAAGAAAGAACTCCCCCTCTTGGGTCAAATATATATATATTTGTTCTAGGCATGTGAGCTGTAGATCACATGCTTTGCATAATCCTGCCATCTAGTTTTGGGTCCAGATGTTTTCACTTTGTTTTTCTTCGAAGACATCTTTCCAGTCACAAGGTAGGTGACTCCTCCTTTCAGTGAGAGTGCTCATGGGCATCCACTCAATTTTTAGATTGTTTTTTTCTGCAATCAGGTTCGGACGTAAATTGCTGTGCTCTGGTTCGACACCGTTTCTCTGGGTCCCCTCGGTGCGCAATGCATTTACCCTTGACGGTATTGTATTTGATAGAAGTTCCCATTCTTGCGTATCGTCTCAGAAAATTTATTTTATTTGGAAACTTATTGGAAGGACATTGGGGCTAGCCGAGTCGGGTCAGCTCACAATCGATGGAATAGACGCCATTTAAATTCTGTCCCGGGTGCGGAGCCAAGTAGTTGTGCACAGACTCCCATAAAGTCTGCAATTTGTGTTTGTCCCTGGAACACAATGAACAAAATTGGGACGCGTGAAGATCCTTCTGCTCCAAGAAAACACTCCGTGAAAGTCAGGCTCGAAATCCCAAAATCCATCAAAGCATAGTGGATCTGCTCAAGATCTTTTTGGAGAAGATGTCACAATGTCTTTGACCCAAAAGGAGCCGAAGAAGAAGACAACCACATTTCCCTGTCAGAAGCTGACTCTGACATGGAAGTAGATATCCGCAGGGTCAACGTACCATGAGTACTGCTGCACCCCTGTCTACACCCTGCCCAAAAGAAAGGCTCAGGTCCCTCCTCTGCCTTCAGGCCAAGGTCGATACGAAAGGGGATGATGGACGGAGCATTGGAGCAAACCAAACACTCACCCCCCAGTCAACTGATCTAGGTTTAATCCATCATCATTCTTTAGCTTACTCCACCACCACAGTTCAGACATGACCATATGCAAATCAGTCTGACCCTGTGCCTCATGGGAACAGTCCAGCCCAAATTGCCAAGCCATGTCTTCCCTGGACCGGAAACAAGCATCCTAGAACCTGTTTCTGGCTAATCAGCCGTCATCAGCCAGGCTAGCTTGAATCCAGTGGCAAAGTGAGCAAGGGAACCACTTCTGGGCATTGGAGTTCTGGACTTTTTGGTTCCGTCCAGAGGTGTCAGGGAACAACACCCAAAGACCCCGGAGTTCCACCTGCCTTGGTGCGCAAATGAACAGAAACACGGGCTTCTCGATGGTGGCGTCAAAGACCAAAGGTTTATTACTGCAGGGACACAGAAGTCACAGAATCTACACACGGGCAGAGACTAGGAGCCTGTTCAATTTGTACATTGAGGGTTGCTCCTTATATACTAAAAATTGTGCTCCAGGCAAATATTTCACATGTTAGTACATTCCCAAACCTTTGTGTCTTAAACAATAAATATTTGGCGTTACACAGGAACTGTCGATAATATCTGATGCCAAACATCACGAAGAGGGGTTCCCACTAGTCCATCACAATCCCTTGTCAATATTGCATTCAAGAGCCGGACCGCCTCATCGTAAAGTTCGTTACCTCCCCCTAATAAAGGCCCAGAAGGAAAGGAGCAGAGCCAGGTGCAGAAGATAGAAAAGCGGGATAAGAGATGTTTGTGGGTTGTAAATGGGCAAGGCTACCGGCTTCGGCCGCCTAATCATGATCGGGACAATGGACACGAGAACCAGTTCAGGTGGGCTGGCCTCGGGCAGAGGAGGCAGCCTTTGTCGAGTCATGCAACTACAGCGTGATCTGGTTTAAGGCACACGTGTCATGAAAGAGGTGAATCTCCGGCTAAGGCTACGTGTCCTTAATCGAAATGAAGTGATCAGAGGTTATTGCATATGTGAGGGCAAGAAACACAAAATGGCTGACATGATCTAAGATGGATGCCATGGGTAGATCGGAAATGTGTTCATAACAGGAGTGCTCTTGCTCGTATCGTAGCGAAAACACCAGGATATGCTAAATGGACCATTTGCGGTTCAGTGATACTAATATTATGTATTTCCGACAATATTGAAAACACGGGTTCAAATCGTCACGGAACCTCAGACCCTCCTTTTGCCCTTACATAGGCAATTTAATCAGTCTATGTCAGAATCTAATTCTATGCTCATTAGGTCAGTGACATGCTGTTGTATCATCATCCTTTCTCGTGCCTTTTCTCCAAACGCAGGTGGTTTCCTAAAACAGGTTGCAGCACAAAGACTACACAGAGCTGGACCACACTGGATAATCAGGCAACATGAGAATAGGAATACTAGGATGACACCAATGACCATAAGAACCTTCCATCCCCACGCTGAAATCAGAGTCCAAAACCACTCCATAAAGGACCAGTTTCCCTTATCTATGTGTATAGAGTCGGAAATCTTGTGTAGCTTAGAGATCGCCTCATAGACTGTTGGAGCATTATTAGGAATAAAGACACAGCAGCTCGATTGGATCATTCTGCATACCCCACCTCGGTCTGCAAGGATAACGTCTAAAACCATCCGGTTTTGCAACGTCATGAGTCTGTCCGCCTGAAGCTCAGCTGTCAGATTGCTAAGGGCACCAGCAGTTTCGGTAATAGTAAATTCAACTACCCGTGTTAGCTGACGTATGTTTCTACTATTGGCCATAGGCCCCCAGAACGGAAGGAAGCCTTTGAAGAAGTCTCCAGCTTCCTGGCCAGCAGTATCTTCCTTACTGAAGACACCTCTCGCTATTCTGGTTCTGTGGTAATCAGATGAAGCAGTGTATGTGGGAGGCAACAATCGAGCAATATAGCATGAACCTGAGAAGTCAGCAGGCAACCATGTATAAGCTCGGTCTTGACAGATGAAATAGGTACCCCTAGCAGTAAGGAAGGCAGGGGAAGAGTTAGCCGGAAACACATAAGTCTCAACGCACTCACTCCTCCCTAGCTGAGCTCTCGGATTTCTCCCATTACCTTGCAAACAGACCTGGCCTCGGTGAGGTACGACCCAGATTGGAGTGGAGCTTTTACGCTTGCTTTCTCCTAAACTAAGGCGATACTCTGAAGTATTCCAACTTAGATACACTCGCAATTCGTCTCTAGGGTAAGATGGAGTATTATTGACATCCTTGATCATGTCAATAATTCCCTGGACTAAAGCTTTGTTGGCAGAGTTATATCTAGTGGAACGTGGTGGACGTGGAGGATAGGTCTCAAGGGCATAAGCAAAGATGGTTTGAAGGGCTTGAAATGATCCATTGTAGCTGAAAGGCAAAACCAGATAGGGAATACCTTTATCCATAGTGTGGGGTATCAAGCCACACACCCAGCAGTCTGTAGTGTTAACTACCAGTTGGTGTTGGTGCAAGAGCTGTACAAAAGTGTTGTTAATGAACTCTGTACGTCGGGCTTGCTCATGTTCAGGAAACGAATGAAAAGAGTGTATAGAAGAAACAGTAGAAGTAGCAGGATCAAGGGGAGGTACTGTAGTAATTGGCACAAAAATCAAATTTATACTAAAGACAATTCCACCCACCAATGTTGCTAAGATAATCAAAAATGTAACGGCACATTGCATCAAAAAGCATTTGCTACGAAGAATTCTATAAAGTCTGTTTCTGCGAACATAAATCACATTTTCTCGTTGCAGCGCAGGAAGCTCCATCTTCTACAATCCGCTCGCGACCACTGATGATGTGTACGTAGATGAAAATGCCTCTGTCAGCCCTGGGAGTTCCCAGAACCAACAGAAAGATCGACCTTGTGTCAGACCCCTGCAAATTCAAACTAGGCACACAGCCACGACCCTACGGCTACCCAGACGGCAAGGCAATTAAAAACAATAAGCAATAGCAAACTTCCTGGCTGAAGGCAAAAGTTCAATATATCAAAATCACAATATGCAGTTGCCTGCTTTATTTGTCCATGTTTCGTTTTCTCAAATTGTATCTCTGTTTCGCAGGTATCGTCTGATCGGAAAATAGTGTATCACTAGCAGCTGTTGTAGTGTTTAAGTTCGCAGATAGCAAAGTTTCTTCTGATGCTGGAGACAAATGTTCAGTGTTCAAAAGAGTCTTTTCAGGAGGAGAGTCAGATTTTGGAGTATCAGTAATCAATTCGGCATCGCTGAAAGGAATGAACTTCGGTGTGCTGTCAGTTTCGGAGGCACCAATTCCCTTCTTCACCCAGCTGTCGTAAGGTAGTGGCAAGGGTACACGCTTTACATGTGATGCGTGTACCCAGTGTTTGCGTCCAGCCACACGAACTGCTGTCCTTGTTGTCAGTAGGACCTGGAAGGGCCCCACAAATCTTGGTTGAAGGTTCTTCGTCCTCGCGAAGTTCTTGATGACAACTAGGTCTCCTGGTTTCAGCTGATGCCCTGGACTCTCCGGAGGTTTTGGCAGTGCATCGAAAACCTGTTGATGAATAAGACTCAATTTAGCAGTCAAGTCGTAAAGGTAGTCTATCAACATAGGATATTCCAGCTGTCTGAACTCCCTTGGCCTTGGCACCCCCCAAATATTGGCAGGACGACCAAATACAATCTCGTAAGGGCTAAGCCCCACTCGAGAATGTACAGTCGCTCTTGTGGATAACAGAGCCAAAGGAAGTGCGTCTGGCCAAGCCAAACCTGTGGATGCCTGTATCTTAGCTATCTTCATCTTGAGGGTGCCATTATAACCCTCCACTAGACCAGCAGACTGAGGATGGTTTGCACTGTGAAATTTTTGTTTCAGCCCTAGGCCTGCACACACACTCTGCATAACTTTCCCTATAAACTCACTTCCGTTATCTGACCATACAATCCGTGGCATTCCATACCTAGGGAAATATTCTTTGAGAAGAATTTTGGCAGTTGATAAGGCAGTATTGTCCTTCAGTGGGTATGCTTCTATCCACCTGGAAAAAGCACACACCACCACCAAGACATATTTCAAATTATTACAGCGTTCCATGTGAATGAAGTCTAACTGAATCACTTCAAAGGGGCAGGAAGGAGGAGAGAAGTGACCAGCTGGAGTTGGAGTTCCCTTGCCAGGATTATGCATCAAGCACACCATACAGTTTTTCACCACTCTCTCTGCACACTTACTGATTCCATCATTCTTCCAGACCGGAGCCAACATCTTACATATCCCTTTAGAACTTATATGCGCTACTCCGTGCGCCATTGTCACCACTGCAAGCACATACGCATCGGGCAACATCCAACGTTGCTGCTCTGTCAAATCAATCCAACATCCATTCGAGTCTAACTTGCCCGTACTCTCTCTCCATACACGTTTCTCTTCCTCAGTTGCTTCTCTCTGAATCTCTTTCACACTTTCCATTGTATCCTCACACATCCCAGACTCAGCGATCCATCTTGCAGACGTTGCAACATACATTCTACTCATCATGTCTCTAGCTGTCTGTTTAGCAATTTCATCAGCAAAAGCATTCCCACGTCCAACATCATCCGTGATTGCTTTATGAGCACTGCACTTTACAATTGCAACTTCAGTCGGCAAGGTTAGAGATTCCAACAAGTCGTTAACTAGCTGACCATGTTGAATCTTAGTCCCATGGGACGTAATGAAACCTCTTTCTCTCCACAACCGGCCAAAACTATGGGCCACGCCAAATGCGTACTGACTATCTGTGAACACATTCACTCTCTTTCCCTCAGCTAAAGCACATGCTCTCGTTAGAGCTATTAATTCTGCAGCTTGGGCAGAATTCTGACTCACTCTTGCAGTCTCCACAATCGTCTTCAACGTCGTTACCGCGTAAGCAGCAGTCACATCACCATTCTCCAATTTAAAACATGACCCGTCCACATACAGCGTACCATCCGGATCGGGTAACGGAGTATCTTTCAAATCGATGCGTCCTTTTGTCTCTTCCTCCGTTTTAAAGCAGCAGTCATGTGGCTCAGAATCACTCGACTCTTGATCAGTCGGCAACAACGTTGCTGGATTCAATACATTACATCTTTTGATCTGAATATGACTCGCTAGTAATGTCAACTCGTAACCAGATAATCTCGCACTAGTAAGGTGTTGTGTCTTCGTTCGATTCATGAGTGTATCCACTGCATGAGGAACCATGACCACTAGCATGTTGTTCATCACCAAACCAGCAGATTGTCGAATGGAAGCCGCAGCTGCCGCTGTAGCTCTCAAACAACTAGGTAACGCTCTAGCTACCGGATCCAAGGTTGATGAGAAATACGCACAAGGGCGTTGTTTATCACCAAACTTCTGTGTCAGAACACTCAACGCGCAACCTTCTCTCTCGTGAACGTAGAGCGTGAATGGTTTACTGTAATCGGGTGTACCCAATACAGGAGCTGAACACAAGGCTTTTCGTAATTCAGTAAAACTCTCTTGACATTCATCAGACCACGGCACCGGACTCGGAACATTTTTCCCAGTCAAAGCTACCAATGGTTTCGCTAAAAGAGAAAAATTTGGGATCCACTGCCTACAGTAAGAGGTAATACCTAAAAAGGCACGTACTTCCCTCTGTGTGCGTGGAACACTCATCTGCGTAATTGCTTTTATTCTTTCTGGGGTCAACTTCCTTCCCTCCTTTGACAAGAGATGACCTAGGTAGGTCACTTCTTGGCAGCAGTATTGCATCTTGGAAGGTGACACCTTGTGATTCAGATCAGACAAATGATGCAATAACGATACCGTAGCTGCTTTGCAAGTTTCTTTGTCATCGGCAGCCACTAAAAGATCGTCTACGTACTGTACTAGGGCAGAACCTGGAGGAAGGACAAAAGAATCTAGCTGGCTTTTTAATGCTTGACTGTAAATAGATGGACTTTCACAGTAGCCCTGTGGAGCGCGTTTAAATCTGAAACTTTGACCTCCTAGACAGAAGCCAAAAATATCTCTGCTTTCTTCGGCTATCGGAATGCTAAAAAAGGCATTCTTCAAGTCGATGACTGAGAACCAAGTAGCTGTAGCAGGAATCAATGTTAACAAGGCAGTAATGTCTGGAACCACAGGAAACTGCGGAACCACAATTGTATTCACTTCTCTAAGGTCTATGACAAACCTATACACTGGAGGCTTTGTAGGGTCAGTTCGTTTCAGAATCGGCAATACAGGACTATTACAAACATTTCCTCGAGTTTCTTCAACCACACCTTTTTTAATCAAATCTTGCACAATCAATAAAAGTGCACGCTCCCCTTCACTGGATATTTTATATTGAGGAATTCTTGGAAATTTTACATTTTCTTTCAAAGTTACTACATACGGTGGTATTTCTAAAAGGCCTACATCATTAGGACCAGTCGCCCAAAGAGAATCAGGGAGTGAGCGCAGCTCTGGTGGGAGTGCGTCCATTGACAAGTACATCGGAGAAGTGATTCTTTTACCCAAAGTAAGCTGTACCCCTTCCGGAGAACAGTACAATGTCGCATATAACCGTTTTAACAAATCTAAACCAAGCAGATTTTCATTACAACCCGTCGTCAAAATCAAGGGTGCTTTCAATTGACACGGTCCAACAGAAATAGACAAAGGACCAGATATCGGGTTGTAAACAGGGGCGCCTGAAAAACCTACAGAAACATTTGTTGAGCCAGACAAAGGTGCGCCAGGGAGTTTCGCATGAATGATAGAACTTTTTGCGGCACCAGTATCCAACAGAAACGGTTCGATTACACCTGATGTTGCTACTGCGACATAAGGCCCATTCTGATCCACTGGAACTGATACTACTCCCTCTCTCTGTCCATGGCTGTCCTAGTACCCATTTTGCTGACATCCCTCATCCACTTCACAATAATCTTCAACAAGATATTGCTGAGATCTATTCTGTTGAGCTGACTGTACATTTCGTTGATCAAAGTGATTGGAGGGGCGATCATTCGTTTGCGGAGGCATAGCACCTCGCCCTCGACCTCTAGAATTCTGCACAAAACCACCACGACCTCTCTGAGCTGCTGCAGCATTATTTTGCGCTAAGATCGGACATTCATTCTTGTAGTGACCCTCTTTCTTACAGTACGCACACTGATTCCATTGATACTGAGGTCTGGTTGAACTATAATCTGTCCTCTGATACGAATTCTGTTGCATATTAGTCTGATTCGTGCGAGGCGGATACGCCTGCTGTAAAAGAACTTTAGTCTTTAAATCTTTCGTTTTCTGCTCTGATTTTTCCTTTTCCTCTTTATCCCTATTTTCGTAGTATTGTGCAGTCGCAAGTATTTGCGCAGTTGTAGAAACAGCCCACGCACTCTCTGAATCCTTTAATTTATTGCATAATTCAGGTAACAAATTATGCACAAATTTATCGACAAACAGTCTCTGTCCTCCTTCAGTGCTCATATCCTGACCACTATGATCTACAAAAGTCTCTTCGAACCTCGTGAAGAAGTCGGAGACACTTTCGTCCTTCTTCTGCTTGCATGCGGATAATTTATCCCAATTAACCCGCAACGCAGGCATCAGAGTCTTCATTAAGTCAATTATTCTACCTGGAAGATTAGCAATTAGTGGTTCGGATTTTGCACCACCCGTTTGCTGACCATCCGCTGCAGTGATAGCTGCCCAATCACCACCTAAGGCTGCTTGATGATCCTCCCTACGAATTTTAGCCCACACTGGTTGTGGAACTACATTACCAAATAACATGTCGATGTCCGCTAAGTTCATTATACAAGCCTCAACTGTCTGTGTCAATTCCTTGTAATATCCGGCTGGATTTTTACGCGGATCTGGCAAGGCCTGTTTCACCGCTAGCACTTCAGCTCGCTTCCATGGAATGTGTATCCACACTCGTTGGAACTGTGCTGGAGCAGCTGCGATACCCGCATTATCATCACGTTGTATTGCTTCGCGCCAGATTGGAGGAACCTCCCTCATAGGATATTGGCGACTTAGCTTCATTTTACCTTTCTCTAAATCTCTCGGTGAACGAAGAGATGGATCATTCCTAAAACTTAAAATAAGTTCCATCGCTTCTTCGATATTGTCACCCACTATCATTCCTGCAGCAAACTCTTTTTGCACCTTAATTAAATCTTCCAAGTCTGATTCGACATCATCTTCCTCTATTTCCTCACGTAACAACGAACACATCTCATCAAAGACGTACCGTTGCGTTGGTTCCTTCCACTGCATAAACGTATCCAGTACATCTCTCGTACTATATCTTCTAACTTTCGTAATCCATCTGAGAGCCGTGGAATCTAAAATTCCCCGTTCTTCAGTACTTGGTAGCTGACTACGTCTCTGAACTGAATCAGAAGTAGGAGTCTTAATCAAAGATTTATATAAAGGAGACAGTATACTAGCAACAGAATCAGTGATTTTTCGACGAACAGAAAGTGGAGTTAACACACTCGCAGATGTAGAGAACGCAGTAGAGGTAGGAACAGATAACGAAGCAGTAGGAGTATCGATGAAAATAGTTTGTGAAGTAGTAGGTGTAAGCGAGACAGATACAGGTATAGAAGTCGGCAACCCAGGAAGAGGAGGAGCCGTAGGAACATTCATATTAACCACAGGAGGTACAGGAACTTGATTCTGAGGAACAGGAGCAGGAATGCCAGGTTGTCCAGCAACCGGCAATTGAACATTTGGCACAGGCGGAACCGTAGCACCTTGTGCATACGGTGGAGGTGATCGTAACAGATAAGACAACAGTGGATCGTTTTCGGGATCCTCTAGTATCTTAGCTGTTTTCGATGGCAAGGCAGGGTAGCACTTGTCAATCGCTAGATTACGCTCTCTAATGGCCACCTCAATAGCCTTCTCACACTCATTATCTTGCAACTGTTTAGTTGCTTGCTCTAGAGTTAACTCTTCTTGCTCTTTTTGTTCTTTCTTCAACCTTTTCATTTCTCTCTGTTTGGATTCTTTTCGCCAGTAACGGAAAGAATCAAACATTGCCGGCCGGGCTTTCTTCCTAAACAATTTCGCTTCTAAATTGTCAAGAATCTCGGGTTCAAAACTACCATGTAGTGGCCAACTAAGGACACCATCCTTCTTACAGTAACGGACCCACACCTCGTTATAGGATATAGGACCCACTCCAAATTTGCAGTATAAGTCATATAGGGGAGTCCCAATCGGAGGAACCAGACAGGAATCCTCCAATCGTGAGTCATGGTTGCAACCGAAACAAGACAACATTTTCCGACTTACCATTTTCAGTCTGGAACACAAGACAAACAAAACACGAAACAAATATGTGTACTCGAACCAAGAACTTAGGCCTACCAAAAACCAAACTAATGTATCGATACCCAAACTGAACCAAATAGATTATCGTAACCAGAACAACTAGTGATAATCTTACGAAACCAAACCAAACCAAGAACCGATCAAGGATTTTAACAACCCTCACAAAGTAACCAGCTAGCTATCACTAAATACTTAACTGAGGCACTGAAGACGTCACCAAGGAGAAACCCGTCACGTTTCGCTGTACTAAGGGCTGCACCTCGGGTCCAAGACAGGGCGACGGTCAAGGCAACGGCCCACTGCAGCCGTCCTGAACGGGAACCCTCGTGGAAGAGAACTTCGGGCCACTTTTGCGATATGCCGGGATCGATGAAGTGGGGCGCCTCCCTCGGAAATCTTCACACGAAGCTCCTCGAACTCTTCAGGCTTTTGGACCGGTACCGAATGACGTCGCCCCACGTTGGGCGCCAATTGGAGTTCTGGACTTTTTGGTTCCGTCCAGAGGTGTCAGGGAACAACACCCAAAGACCCCGGAGTTCCACCTGCCTTGGTGCGCAAATGAACAGAAACACGGGCTTCTCGATGGTGGCGTCAAAGACCAAAGGTTTATTACTGCAGGGACACAGAAGTCACAGTATCTACACACGGGCAGAGACTAGGAGCCTGTTCAATTTGTACATTGAGGGTTGCTCCTTATATACTAAAAATTGTGCTCCAGGCAAATATTTCACATGTTAGTACATTCCCAAACCTTTGTGTCTTAAACAATAAATATTTGGCGTTACACAGGAACTGTCGATAATATCTGATGCCAAACATCACGAAGAGGGGTTCCCACTAGTCCATCACAATCCCTTGTCAATATTGCATTCAAGAGCCGGACCGCCTCATCGTAAAGTTCGTTACCTCCCCCTAATAAAGGCCCAGAAGGAAAGGAGCAGAGCCAGGTGCAGAAGATAGAAAAGCGGGATAAGAGATGTTTGTGGGTTGTAAATGGGCAAGGCTACCGGCTTCGGCCGCCTAATCATGATCGGGACAATGGACACGAGAACCAGTTCAGGTGGGCTGGCCTCGGGCAGAGGAGGCAGCCTTTGTCGAATCATGCAACTACAGCGTGATCTGGTTTAAGGCACACGTGTCATGAAAGAGGTGAATCTCCGGCTAAGGCTACGTGTCCTTAATCGAAATGAAGTGATCAGAGGTTATTGCATATGTGAGGGCAAGAAACACAAAATGGCTGACATGATCTAAGATGGATGCCATGGGTAGATCGGAAATGTGTTCATAACAGGAGTGCTCTTGCTCGTATCGTAGCGAAAACACCAGGATATGCTAAATGGACCATTTGCGGTTCAGTGATACTAATATTATGTATTTCCGACAATATTGAAAACACGGGTTCAAATCGTCACGGAACCTCAGCATACCCTGCCAATTTAGGGCGAACAAAGCGATACCAAAGTGGATGATGGACGGAGCGTTGGAGCAAATCAAACAATCACCCCCAGTCAACTGATCTGGGTTTAATCCATCATCATTCTTTAGCTCACTCCACCACCTCAGTTCAGACATGGCCATCTGCAAATCAGTCTGACCCTGTACCGGAAACAAGCATCCTGGGACCGGTTAATGGCTAATCCTCCGTCATCAGCCAGGCTGGCTTGAATCCAGTGGCAAAGTGAGCAAGGGACCCACGTCTGGGCATACCCTGCCAATTTAGGGTGAACAAAGCAATAAAAAAAGTGGATGATGGACGGAGCGTTGGAGGAAATCAAACACTCTCCCCCAGTCAACTAATCTGGGTTTAATCCATCATCATTCTTCAGCTCACTCTACCACTCCAGTTCAGACATGGCCATATGCAAATCATTCTGACCCTGTGCCTCATGGGAACAGTCCAGCCCTAACTGCCAAGCAATGTCTTCCCTGGACCGCAAACAAGCATACTTGGACCGGTTAATGGCTAATCAGCCGTCATCAACCAGGCTAGCTTGAATCCAGTGGCAAAGTGAGCAAGGGACCCACGTCTTGGTATATTACCCTGCCAACTTGGGGCGAACAAACCGATACCAAAGGGGATGATGGACGGAGCGTTTGAGCAAATCAAACACTCACCCCCAGTCAACTGATCTGGGTTTAATCCATCATCATTCTTTAGCTCACTCCACCACCACAATTCAGACATGGCCATATGGAAATCATTCTGACCCTGTGCCTCATGGGAACGGCCCAGCCCAAACTGCCAAGCCATGTCTTCCCTGGACCTGAAACAATTTTCCTGAGACCGGTTTCTGGCTAATCAGCCGTCATCATCCAGGCTAGCTTGAATCCAGTGGCAAAGTGAGCAAGGGACTCACGTCTGGGCATACCCTGCCAATTTAGGGCAAACAAAGCGATACCAAAGTGGATGATGGACGGAGCGTTGGAGCAAATCAAACACTAACCCCCAGTCAACTAATCTGGGTTTAATCCATCATCATTCTTTAGCTCACTCCACCACTCCAGTACAGACATGGCCATATGCAAATCAGTCTGACCCTGTGCCTAAAGGGAACAGTCCAGCCCTAACTGCCAAGCCATGTCTTCCCTGGACCCGAAACAAGCATCCTGGGACCGGTTAATGGCTAATCAGCCGTCATCAACCAGGCTAGCTTGAATCCAGTGGCAAAGTGAGCAAAGGACCTACATCTGGGCATATTACCCTGCCAATTTAGGGCGAACAAAGCGATACCAAAGGGAATGATGAATGGAGCGTTGGAGCAAATCTAACACTCAACCCCAGTCAACTGATCTGGGTTTAATCCATCATCATTCTTTAGCTCACTGCACCACCCCAGTTCCGACATGGCCATATGCAAATGAGTCTGACCCTGTGCCTCATGGGAACAGTCCAGCCCGAACTGACAAGCCATGTCTTCCCTGGACCGGAAACAAGTATCCGGGGACCCATTTCTCGCTAATCAGCCATCATCAGCCAGGCTAGCTTGATTCCAGTGGCAAAGTGAGCAAGGGGCCCACGTCTGGGCATACCCTGCCAACTTAAGGCGAACAAAGCGATACCAAAGGGGATGATGGATGGAGTGTTGGAGCAAATCAAACGCTCACCCCCAGTCAACTGATCTGGGTTTAATCCATCATCATTCTTTAGCTCACTCCACCACCCCAGTTCAGACATGGCCATATGCAAATCAGTCTGACCATTGCCTCATGGGAACAGTCCAGCCCGAACTGACAAGCCATGTCTTCCCTGGACTGGAAACAATTATCCTGGGACCGGTTTCTCGCTAATCAGCCATCATCAGCCAGGCTATCTTGATTCCACTGGCAAAGTGAGCAAGGGGCCCACGTCTGGGCATACCCTGCCAACTTAGGGCGAACAAACCGATACCACAGGGGATGATGGACAGAGCGTTGGAGCAAATCAAACACTCACCCCCAGTCAACTGATCTGGGTTTAATCCATCATCATTCTTTGGCTCACTCCACCACCCCAATTCAGACATGGCCATATGCAAATCATTCTGACCCTGTGCCTCATGGGAACAGCCCAGCCCAAACTGCCAAGCCATGTCTTCCCTGGACCTGAAACAAGTTTCCTGGGACCAGTTTCTGGCTAGTCAGCCGTCATCAACCAGGCTAGCTTGAATCCAGTGGCAAAGTGAGCAAGGGACCTACATCTGGGCATATTACCCTGCCAATTTAGTGCGAACAAAGCGATACCAAAGGGAATGATGAATGGAGCGTTGGAGCAAATCTAACACTCAACCCCAGTCATTTGATCATGGGTTTAATCCATCATCATTCTTTAGCTCACTGCACCACCCCAGTTCAGACATGGCCATATGCAAATGAGTCTGACCCTGTGCCTCATGGGAACAGTTCAGCCCGAACTGACAAGCCATGTCTTCCCTGGACCGGAAACAAGTATCCGGGGACCAGTTTCTCGCTAATCAGCCATCATCAGCCAGGCTAGCTTGAATCCAGTGGCAAAGTGAGCAAGGGGCCCACGTCTGAGCATACCCTGCCAACTTAAGGCGAACAAAGCGATACCAAAGGGGTTGATGGATGGAGCGTTGGAGCAAATCAAACACTCACCCCAAGTCAACTGATCTGCGTTTAATCCATCATCATTCTTTAGCTCACTCCACCACCACAATTCAGACATGGCCATATGGAAATCATTCTGACCCTGTGCCTCATGGGAACGGCCCAGCCCAAACTGCCAAGCCATGTCTTCCCTGGACCTGAAACAATTTTCCTGAGACCGGATTCTGGCTAATCAGCCGTCATCATCCAGGCTAGCTTGAATCCAGTGGCAAAGTGAGCAAGGGACTCACGTCTGGGCATACCCTGCCAATTTAGGGCAAACAAAGCGATACCAAAGTGGATGATGGACGGAGCGTTGGAGCAAATAAAACACTAACCCCAAGTCAACTAATCTGGGGTTTAATCCATCATCATTCTTTAGCTCACTCCACCACTCCAGTACAGACATGGCCATATGCAAATCAGTCTGACCCTGTGCCTAAAGGGAACAGTCCAGCCCTAACTGCCAAGCCATGTCTTCCCTGGACCCGAAACAAGCATCCTGGGACCGGTTAATGGCTAATCAGCCGTCATCAACCAGGCTAGCTTGAATCCAGTGGCAAAGTGAGCAAGGGACCTACATCTGGGCATATTACCCTGCCAATTTAGGGCGAACAAAGCGATACCAAAGGGAATGATGAATGGAGCGTTGGAGCAAATCTAACACTCAACCCCAGTCAACTGATCTGTGTTTAATCCATCATCATTCTTTAGCTCACTGCACCACCCCAGTTCCGACATGGCCACATGCAAATGAGTCTGACCCTGTGCCTCATGGGAACAGTCCAGCCCGAACTGACAAGCCATGTCTTCCCTGGACCGGAAACAAGTATCCGGGGACCCATTTCTCGCTAATCAGCGATCATCAGCCAGGCTAGCTTGATTCCAGTGGCAAAGTGAGCAAGGGGCCCACGTCTGGGCATACCCTGCCAACTTAAGGCGAACGAAGCGATACCAAAGGGGATGATGGATGGAGCGTTGGAGCAAATCAAACGCTCACCCCCAGTCAACTGATCTGGGTTTAATCCATCATCATTCTTTAGCTCACTCCACCACCCCAGTTCAGACATGGCCATATGCAAATCAGTCTGACCATTGCCTCATGGGAACAGTCCAGCCCGAACTGACAAGCCATGTCTTCCCTGGACTGGAAACAATTATCCTGGGACCGGTTTCTCGCTAATCAGCCATCATCAGCCAGGCTAGCTTGATTCCACTGGCAAAGTGAGCAAGGGGCCCACGTCTGGGCATACCCTGCCAACTTAGGGCGAACAAACCGATACCACAGGGGATGATGGACAGAGCGTTGGAGCAAATCAAACACTCACCCCCAGTCAACTGATATGGGTTTAATCCATCATCATTCTTTGGCTCACTCCACCACCCCAATTCAGACATGGCCATATGCAAATCATTCTGACCCTGTGCCTCATGGGAACAGCCCAGCCCAAACTGCCAAGCCATGTCTTCCCTGGACCTGAAACAAGTTTCCTGCGACCAGTTTCTGGCTAGTCAGCCGTCATCAACCAGGCTAGCTTGAATCCAGTGGCAAAGTGAGCAAGGGACCTACATCTGGGCATATTACCCTGCCAATTTAGTGCGAACAAAGCGATACCAAAGGGAATGATGAATGGAGCGTTGGAGCAAATCTAACACTCAACCCCAGTCATTTGATCTGGGTTTAATCCATCATCATTCTTTAGCTCACTGCACCACCCCAGTTCAGACATGGCCATATGCAAATGAGTCTGACGCTGTGCCTCATGGGAACAGTTCAGCCCGAACTGACAAGCCATGTCTTCCCTGGACCGGAAACAAGTATCCGGGGACCAGTTTCTCGCTAATCAGCCATCATCAGCCAGGCTAGCTTGAATCCAGTGGCAAAGTGAGCAAGGGGCCCACGTCTGGGCATACCCTGCCAACTTAAGGCGAACAAAGCGATACCAAAGGGGTTGATGGATGGAGCGTTGGAGCAAATCAAACGCTCACCCCCAGTCAACTGATCTGGGTTTAATCCATCATCATTCGTTAGCTCACTCCACCACCCCAGTTCAGACATGGCCATATGCAAATCATTCTGACCCTGTGCCTCATGGGAACAGTCCAGCCCGAACTGACAAGCCATGTCTTCCCTGGACCGGAAACAAGTATCCTGGGACTGGTTTCTGGCTAATCAGCCATCATCAGCCAGGCTAGCTTGAATCCAGTGGCAAAGTGAGCAAGGGACCTATGTCTGGGCATATTACCCTGCCAATATAGGGCAAACAAAGCGATACCAAAGGGAATGATGAATGGAGCGTTAGAGCAAATCTAACACTCAACCCCAGTCAACTGATCTGGGTTTAATCCATCATCATTCTTTAGCTCACTGCACCACCCCAGTTCAGACATGGCCATATGCAAATGAGTCGGACACTGTGCCTCATGGGATCAGTCCAGCCCGAACTGACAAGCCATGTCTTCCCTGGACCGGAAACAAGTATTCGGGGACCGGTTTCTCGCTAATCAGCCATCATCAGCCAGGCTAGCTTGATTCCAGTGGCAAAGTTAGCAAGGGGCCCACGTCTGGGCATACCCTGCCAACTTAGGGCGAACAAAGCGATACCAAAGGGGATGATGGATGGAGCGTTGAAGCAAATAAAACACTCAACCCCAGTCAACTGATCTGGGTTTAATCCATCATCATTCTTTAGCTCACTGCACCACCCCAGTTCAGACATGGCCATATGCAAATGAGTCTGACCCTGTGCCTCATGGGAACAGTCCAGCCCGAACTGACAAGCCATGTCTTTCTTGGACCGGAAACAAGTATCCGGGGACCGGTTTCTCGCTGATTAGCCATCATCAGCCAGGCTAGCTTGATTCCAGTGGAAAAGTGAGCAAGGGGCCCACGTCCGGGCATACCCTGCCAACTTAGGGCGAACAAAGCTATACCAAAGGGGATGATAGATGGAGCGTTGGAGCACATCAAACGCTCACCCCCAGTCAACTGATCTGGGTTTAATCCATCATCATTCTTTAGCTCACTCCACCACCCCAGTTCACACAAGGCCATATGCAAATCATTCTGACCCTGTGCCTCATGGGAACAGTCCAGCCCGAACTGACAAGCCATGTCATCCCTGGACCGGAAACAAGTATCCTGGGACTGGTTTCTGGCTAATCAGCCATCATCAGCATGGCTAGCTTGAATCCAGTTGCAAAATGAGCAAGGGACCCATGTCTGGGCATATTACCCTGCCAATTTAGGGCGAACAAAGCAATACCAAAGGGGATAATGGACGGAGCGTTGGAGCTAATCAAACACTTACCCCCAGTCAACTGATCTGGGTTTAATCCATCATCATTCCTTAGCTCACTCCACCACCCCAGTTCAGACATGGCCATATGCAAATCGGTCTGACCCTGTGCCTCATGGGAACAGTCCAGCCCGAACTGACAAGCCATGTTTACAAGACACATTCATTCACTTCAGGGCATTCCCTGCCAACTTAGGGCGAACAAAGCGATACCGAAGGGGATGATGGACGGAGCGTTGGAGCAAATCAAACACTAATCCCCAGTCAACTGATCTGGGTTTAAACCATCATCATTATTTACCTCACTCCATCACCCCAATTCAGACATGGCCATTCGCAAATCATTCTGACCCTGTGCCTCATGGGAACAGCCCAGCACAAACTGCCAAGCCATGTCGTCTCTGTACATGAAACAAATTTCCTGTGACCGGTTTCTGGCTATTCAGGCGTCATCAACCAGGCTAGCTTGAATTCAGTGGCAAAGTGAGCAAGGGACCCACCTCTGGGCATACCCTGGTAACTTTAGGCGAACAAAGCGATACCAAAGGGGATGCTGGACGGAACGTTGGAGCAAATCAAACACTCACCCCCAGTCAACTGATCTTGGTTTAACCGATCATCATTCTTTAGCTCACTCCACCACCCCAGTTCAGACATGGTCATATGCAAATCAGTCTGACCCTGTGCCTCATGGGAACAGTCCAGCCCGAACTGACGAGCCATGTCTTCCCTGGACCGGAAACAAGTATCCTGGGACCGGTTTCTGGCTTATAAGCCATTATGAGCCAGGCTAGCTTGATTCCAGTTGCAAAGTGAGCAAGGGACCCAAGTCTGGGCATATTACCCTGCCAATTTAGGGCAAACAAAGCAGTACCAAAGGGGATAATGGACGGAACGTTGGAGCAAATCAAACCCTCAACCCCAGTCAACTGATCCGGGTTTAATCAATCATCATTCTTTAGCTCACTCCACCACTCCAGTTCAGACATGGCCATATGCAAATCAGTCTGACCCTGTGCCTCATGGGAAGAGTCCAGCCCGAACTGCCAAGCCATGTCTTACCTGGACCCGAAACAAGCTTCCTGGGACCGGTTAATGGCTAATCTGCCGTCATCAGCCAGGCTAGCTTGAATCCAGTGGCAAAGTGAGTAAGGGACCCACGTCTGGGCATATTACCCTGCAAATTTAGGGTAAACAAAGCGATAACAAAGGGGATGATGGACAGAGCATTGGAGCAAATCAAACACTCCCCCCCAGTCAACTGATCTGGGTTTAATCCATCATCATTCTTTAGCTCATTCCACCACCCCAATTCAGACATGGCCATATGCAAATCATTCTGGCCCTGTGCCTCATGGGAACAGCCCAGCCCAAACTGCCAAGCCATGTCTTCTCTGGACCTGAAACAAGTTTCCTGGGACCGGTTTCTGGCTAATCAGCCATCATCAAACAGGCTAGCTTGAATCCAGTGGCAAAGTGAGCAAGGGACCCTCCTCTGGGCACACCCTGCCAACTTTAGACAAACAAAGCGATACCAAAGGGGATGATGGACGGAGCGTTGGAGCAAATCAAACACTCACCCCAGTCAACTGATCTGGTTTTAATCAATCATCATTCTTTAGCTTAATCCACCACCACCCCTGTTCAGACATGGCCATATGCAAATCATTCTGACCCTGTGCCTCATGGGAACAGTCCAGCCCGAACTGACAAGCCATGTCTTCCCTGGACCGGAAACAACTATCCGGGGACCGGTTTCTCGCTAATCAGCCATCATCAGCCAGGCTAGCTTGATTCCAGTGGCAAAGTGAGCAAGGGGCCCACGTCTGGGCATACCCTGCCAACTTAGGGCGAACAAAGCTATACCAAAGGGGATGATTGATGGAGCGTTGGAGCAAATCAAACGCTCACCCCCAGTCAACTGATCTGGGTTTAATCCATCATCATTCTCTAGCTCACTCCACCACCCCAGTTCAGACATGGCCATATGCAAATCATTCTGACCCTGTGCCTCATGGGAACAGTCCAGCCCGAAGTGACAAGCCATGTCTTCCCTGGACCGGAAACAAGTATCCTGGGACTGGTTTCTGGCTAATCAGCCATCATCAGCCAGGCTAGCTTGAATCCAGTGGCAAAGTGAGCAAGGGGCCCACGTCTGGGTATTCCCTGCCAACTTAGGGCGAACAAAGTGATACCAAATGGGATGATGGACGGAACGTTGGAGCAAATCAAACACTCACCCCCAGTCAACTGATCTGGGTTTAATCAATCATCATTCTTTAGCTCACTCCACCACTCCCGTTCAGACATGGCCATATGCAAATCAGTCTGACCCCGTGCCTCATAGGAACAGTCCAGCCCGAACTGTTAAGCCATGTCAGCACCGGGAACAGGTTTCCAATGCCTCACATTCGGGTTCAGCTCTGCAACAAATACCAATGCCTTCCGGCTCAGGATCCAGTCGGCCCCATTTGGGCACTGAGCCAAAACATTCGGCACCAAAAATTGAAGCAAGTTCTTGTTGTCGATGCCGAAACCGAAAACAGCTTCTGATCCAAAAACAGCGGCTCCAAAGATTTTGCCACAGAAAAAGAAAGCAACTCCCACTCCATCCAAGAAGCATTTTTTAGATGTCACGCCTTCCAACACAGACCCAAAACGAAAACAATCAGTCAATAATCCTAAAACTGGACATATTCATGCAAAATTGTCAGTTAAACGGAGGCCAGAGTCCGAGGACACTTACCACATTCCTCTTTAGGGGAATATTGTTGCCACTAATCCTTCTCCTCCTTCTCTAACACCTTCCTCCCCACCTAACTCAAATTTGCTTGTATCACCCACAAATTCACCACAATCACCTGACAACCAGGATGATGGGGATGGGGATGGACCACATGACAATAGTCCTGATCACTGGAATGATTATAATACAGATCCAAACACGGACAATGACCCAGACTTATACTCTTCAAACCCCTCTCCACCAGATGACAATTTAGGGTACATAGAATTATTAAATTGCGCTGCTCAATGTAATGGAGTACAGCTTCACAAAGAAGATTTTTTGTTTCAAAGTTTAAGCTCTTCACAAAAATCCACTCATACACTTCCCATGCTTAAGGGTATGCTCAAACATGTAGACAATATTTTTAAAGATCCTGTGCCTGCAAGAATCCTTGTGGCTCAATGGTTGGAGCGGCAGACCCTGATGAGGAGGTCTAGCCCGAGACCAGGGTTCAATTCTCCGCCTCGGCGGATCTTAAGCTCAAAATTCCAGGAACCTGATAAATCTTGCCTCGGTGACTATTCCAATCATGGAGTCCCACTCTGCAACTCTAGGCAATAGCTTGCTTAATCTCCACAACGGCCCCCACAACGCTAAGGATGCGTGGCCTCCACCTTGGGGGTGCCCAGGAGTGGGCGCCTCACAGGGAAAGCCAGGATGGTTTCCACAGCGGTATTCGTACAAGCGCCTTGAGACCCTTGCGGGTGAGTAGTGCGCTATATAAGTATCAATTTACATTTACATTACATTTAAACACCAAGGGTAGACAAGAAGTATAAACCAGCACCTACAGATCCAGTTTACATCAAGGGTCAAATACCACTAGTAGTTTTTAATGCCCGTAAAAGGGCAAACCTAAAACCCTCAGGATAGGCCCCTCCTCCTGACAAGGAATCTAAATAGAGAGATGCCTCTGGCAAAATAGAAGCTGTGCAAGCTGCCAATCACTGGTGTATTGCCAATAGGCAGGCTTTTTTAGCCGGATATGATAGAGCGCATTATGACGTATTGGAGAAATTGGTCCAATTTTTACCAGAGAAACATAAGGCCAAGGCACACAGCCTATTTCAGGAAGGGAAAAACATTTCTAACACCTCCATTCGGTGCGCTTTAGATGCAGCTGTCACTGCAGCTCGTGCACCTTTGTCTTGCTAAGGAGACCCACCTGGCTCAGAATTTCAGGGTTTAAACCCAAAATCCAGGCTTCTATTTTAAATCTACCCACTGACAAAGAGCATTTATTTGGTCCTGTGGTAGACACTTCCTTAGAGAAGATGAAAAAGGACAAAGATATCGCTAAATCTGTGGGAGCTCTGCAGTCTCCATCCAATCGGGGCTCTTTTTGTCGCTCCTCAAAAACACATCCACAGACAACACCTCAATATAATACAAAGGTAACAGTCAGTCACCCTCTTCAAGAGCCTACTTTCGAAGGTGGGTTTCCAGTAAGCATGGGTGAATGGGCGATTCGCGAATTTGCGTATTCACGAATTCGCATTCCGCACAAATCCGCAAACTTTCGCGAATTTGTGGATTTTTTTTGTGTGTTTGCAAGGGTTTCTGCCAGTTCGCAAACGCGAACTTACTTGTCGGGTCGCAACGGTCGCGACCATGTTGTTTCTACGTCTGGTTCATCACAGCACCCTCTGTTTCACCACTGCCACCCTCTGTCTCACCCATGCCACCCTCTGGTACATCACTGCCACCCTCTGGTTCATCACTGTAGATTATGGGGGGAAAAGCACACCTGCCCTGCCTCAACTGACATGAATTAATTTGGGGCTGATTAATGTGTCACTGAATTTGAGATGGCACCTGCTTCCTTAGCTGTAAGTACTTCCTGATTAATGATGAGCTTGAACTTTTGCACCTGCTAAGTGCTTTCAGTTTTGCAAAATTCGTTAGCACACCTGCCCTGCCTCAACTGACATGAATGAATTAGGGGTTGATTAATGTGTCACTGAATTTGAACTTCCAGTCTGGCACCTGCTTCCTTATCTGTAATTGCTTTCTGTTGCAGTGTAATTTTTTATAACAGGACCTTTGTGGCATACTTGTAGCTATTCTCTGAGCCTGCTGTGAGGGTCAGAGCAGGGTCATAGAATAGTTGCAAGTAGGCCACTGAACTCTGGAGGGGCCCCTCAGGAAGCACTACAGGGAATGGTTACTAATGATGAGCTTGAACTTTTGCACCTGCTGAGTGCTTTCAGTTTTGCAAAAATCGTTTTTCTGCAATTTCGCGGGATTCGCGGGGCACGAATTTGCACGAGATCGAATTCGGAAGCCGGGAATGTGTGCGAATATGCAATTTGTTTTTTTGCGGCGTGTTAGTTCGCGTGTTTTTTTGCGTTTTCGCAAGCCGCTGGTAGTGCAACGAGTCGAAGTTAACCTAGCGGTCGTACATGGGCGCGGCTATCTTGTTTGCGTGACGTATTTCTGTTTCCGGGCGCTATGTGTAATCTCACAAAGTGTGCGGCTCGCTACTACAAGTTTGCGTGTGATCGCGGGGGAAATCTCGCGCGAACTTACCCACGTGGTCGTGAACGGGCGAGGCCATCTTGCTTTTCATTCATTGCTATGGTTCTGGGCATGCTTTCTGTATCCTCTCTCAATCTCTGCCATCCTTTGCTTGTTTAACGTTTTGTTGGCTCTATTTCACTTATTATCTATCCCTCTATTATTCTAGCTCTATATTTTTGTGTTTTCTGCTACTTTTAGTTAATTTTAAACTACTTTTTTAAACTCTTTTCTTTTCTTCTTCCCTATTCTATTTCTTATTTATTATTTACCTTCCTTTCTGCTCAGACCATGGTAAAGGGAGCCAGGAAGCAGCCCGAGAAGGGGAAGGGTCCCGCACCCCGTGCCCGGCTCCCGTGCGGGCGTTTGAGGGGGAAGCTAGTGATGCCACGGGAGATCTTCAGCGCGGAGAAGGTGGCCGCACTAGTCTTCTATGTACAGCGCCGCCACCCCAGGACCATCATGGCAGGCGGCAAGATCGCAAGCGGCTACGGGCTCCGGGAGCGCCGGAAGCGGTGGGAGAAGGTTTGCCAGGCCATGTATTCTCACTCTCGGGTCCGGCGCACCTACAACCAGGCCACCCACCGTTGGACGGATCTCCTGGACCGGGAACGCGACTTGCTCGACCTGCTCGGCATCGAGATCCCCGGGCTTGGTGAGTAGTAGAAGCTATTTCATCTCTACTCTACTCCTGCTCTGTGTGTTATTATATTGCACATTTTTGTTTTTTACCAAGAGCAATAATGCTGCCGATTACATTGTAGGTAAATTATATTTCAAACTCTTCTGTGCATTTCAGGTGCACTGCTCTCCTTCTCAGTAGCGTTGCTACTATGCTTATTTGTTTTCGATTTTGTGTTCATTTTATTGGCCTGAGAAATTATGTATGAGTGTAGTTTACAGAACTGCGTAATGCTAGACACTAAGGGGCAGATTTGCAATTACCGGCGCATACCTGCAAAGTAGCAGGGATGCGCCAGTAATTTTGCGCCATGCCACCACCACCCATGGTGTGGCGTATTTACAATGCGGCGCACCATGGGCCCAAAACGTCACCGAAGCGTTACGCATCTGTGCCGTAAAGGTGGCGCATTGCTGGAGTTGCGTCGCAACGATGGCGCAGCTCCAGCAATGCTCTGGGGTGCCCTATCTCCCCAATGCTGCATCAAGCCGTACGTCTGCTTCAAGCAGGCGCAGGATTTGAGTGACGCATCATTGTCCTAAAAGTGACTGATTGAAATCTTGTAGATTTTCCTCAGCCACTTTTAGGATGCGTTCCTGCTCAGGAACGCCATCCCTTGCACCGGAACGCCCCCTGTTGGCGCAGGGCTTTACAACATGATGCATCTCCCATATGTGTCACGTTTTTAATATACGCCGCACCATGGCGCCTCTTTTGTTCTGCCGCTGCGTCACAAAAGTCACGCAACAACGGAGAAAAAGAGCAGCAAGGGGCTTGTAAATCTTCCCCTACAGACTCAAGTCCCGTCCTTCCTTTGTACACCTGCCAATAAGAAGAAATAGTGGTGGTGGATTGATAGTTTGAGTATTTTAATGACTGGTTAATGTAGCAGGAAACTTTTTTGTGTTGTCACTGATCTGCAATCACGATGGAGTTTGTCTGTCACTTCGCATGCTGCGGACTGCTGCCTGCCAGTCCTAGGCAAACCTTTTAAGTAGTTTTAGTGAGTTACATAACTTTCCAAGTCAACACTCCGCAAATCAAGCAATACTAATATCGTAGTAGGCCACATAAGATAGGTCAATATATCCCGTGGAATAATTGTCTATTTGCTATTTCGCCAAAATATTTTGTTCTTGTTCTTTTGAAATGTTTCATTTGGTTGACAACAATCATCCATGTTTTCGGGTCTTTCTTTCTTTCATGTTGTACAACAGCTCCCCCCAGGGGCAAGAGGACAGAGGAGGAGGGGGTATTGGCTGCTGCTGCTCTACAAGGCCAGGATCAATCAGGCGAGGGCTCCTTTGCTGGCCCCGGTAAGTTTTAATTTTAATATAGAGTACCTATTTTTTCCTAGCGTTCCTCATTCGATTTTTTCTAAATCGTCTTTGATCTTCTTGTAGACAGTATCTAAATTCTTATCCTGCCTCTACTACGACTCTCTGTGGTATTACTAGATTATTCTTATTAGTCTGTCTGTGTAGCTTACTAAGATTGCACATTTGGCAAAAGGTGTTAAACAAAACTCCCATTCTAGTCAGCAATAGCTCTATGCACTGAGTGCAGTCCTCTGAGATTGTTCATAATGTCTTTTCAAGTCTTCTAAATGTTTATGCTTTGACAATTACCAACAATAAAATGTGAATGACCACCAAGAAAGAATAAGATACTACTTTACTTTTGGTTTGGATAGGAGGACAATCCATACTACTACTGTTGCAGGGACAAATCTGCACAAACAGAACTATGGACACTAAATAGTGCATTGTTTATCAATTATAACAGGCACAGGTAGACTTTCCACATACCTCTGTGATATCAGACTGACTAGATAGTGTGGCAGAGTCATTTAGCTCCCGAATTCATCGATGATTGATCCCCAATGATGATTATCCAACGCAGGACAAGAGTACGGAGTCAGAGTCCAGAAGTGTCAAAGGCACGGACTCATGCTTGCAAATTGCAAAACCTTTTGCTCAGTCACTCTTGACCAACAAGCACAGAGTCTATTTAAGTTTTAAAGCTTTATTAAAGTTAAAAACATGTATTAAAATCAAGCTTGTCATAAGACATAAACAGTTGTGGAGTGGTGTGGCTCACTGGTTAGAGGCAGCAGACCCGGAAGCAGAGAACGGCCCGGGACCAGGGTTCAATTCCCGACGCGGCAGGGTCGTGGACCTGGGTCAACGGACTCGATAATTCTCGCCTCGGTGCCTACTCTAACCAGGGATCACACTCGGCAACTCTGGGCATTAAGCTTGCCTCATCTCTACAATGGCCCCCCACAGACGCCAGGGATGCCTGGTTTCACCTTGGAGATACCCAGAAGGGACCATCTCACAGGGAAAGCCAGGACGGGTTCCCCAGCGGTCTTCAGCGCCAGGACATCCCGAGATGGGGTAACAGTGCGCTTTACAAGTATCATCATTTACATTTCACTTACATTAGAAATGGAAAGTGCTTAGTGATTTATTTCACACATTTATTGTGGGCGAGCCGAGCCCTCGCCTGGTTTGAACTTTAATTTTTCTTTTTGGTGCTAAATCGTTGGTCACTCCGTCCTAGTGATGATGATCTGATCTTGCTCGTGTTCTTAGAAGTGAAGCTTCTGTCTGTTATGAGAAAAATGGTGTGTGTTAAAAAGCAAGCATTCATCAGTTGTGCCAAAAAGTGCAGCAAGACAACACCTTTCCCTGGAAAAAGGGACATTTTTACTTTAGAGTAGACAGTCACAAATTATTAGATTGGTTTCTGTATTCACATTTCGAGTGTTGTATGTCTATGACATCTAACATTCTTAAATGTACTTTGTAGGTGGAACATCTGGTGTCGGGCCCAGCGCGGAGGTGGAGAAGGACACTTCTGGGGAGGAAGCGGTGCAAGTGCCTGAGGAAACTGCTGCTCGGGTTGCCACGGTAGTGGCGGGCAGTGGTAAGCTCTTATATTCCTTACTTATTGAGATTGCAGACTACAGAGGGTGTTCTCTGCACGGGTGTAGTATGTATGTTCAACAGTTAAGTTACTATACTGTTAAGCAGACTTTCAAATTTAGAACAAAGTTTTTATCAACCAGGTAGTAACCTCCTCTAAATTTACTTCAACTCAGCGGTGATTTTTTTTTCGAGAATCCAAATCAGATCTGAGGTGAACTTGATGGATGGGATGAACGAAAAGCGAAAGAAGGGTGTAAGTAAGTGTGGCAGGACGAGCAAGTTAAAAGTAATGATGACCGACAAAGAAGAATGATACGTCTTTGATTGATGCCCGAGGTGGCTGGGAAGGAATATGATGCATGGCTGGGTATAGGATGAAGCAAGAATGGGTGAAATAGAAACTGTATGTGTGCGCAATAAATCCTTTGGTTGAAATTCAAATGCAAGTCAAGCACGGATGTATGGCTTGCGGTTTCCCAAATAAAATGAAAAGGTTGTTTTCCCGTGAGAAAACGTAAGGTTTGTCCAGATGAGAGACTTGAAGAAGAATGATTGACATATAGTTTGAATGGATGGATGCCTGGATCATGGTACTATCTGACTCTTAGATAGCATATGTGTATCTAGAGAGAGTAGACGGTCACTGGATGAACTAAGTGTTACTTTGAAGAGCATGTAACACCGCACCCGCACGTCCGTCCCAGTGTAGGAAAGGCAAGGAAAAGAAGTTTTAAATTAATTTTGTCCAAATACTACCATTAATAGTAGCAGTAGTTTGTATTGCAAGCACAGCATATATCCGGCTATTACGATGGCCACTCACTACCTCTGTTAATAAGTTTAGTAGAACTTGGTCATTCATGTGTGGATTTATCACTGTTCACTCAATAAAAAGCAAAGCATCTAAAGTCATCCCATATGTAAGTAAAATACATACCATGTACAGTGATAGATAATCAGATTATTTATCTTCTTCATTTTCCTTTTCTAGTATTCATTGGCACTGTAGGGTGAAAGTTAAATTAATTAAGCAGTAGCCCTTGTAACAGTATTCTCAGTGCCACCCGTAATATAAAAGTAAAAGTAATAGCATCACCACCTGCATGTACTGGACTGGTACAGTAACGCAAGTCTGTCTCACTCATCATGGCGGGCGTCTGTTTTTCTCAGGTGCAAGTTGACTGCACTGGCATTATGCCGGCTTGCAGAAGTTAATGTACCAATTTTGCTAAACAAGAGAGAAGAAGAAGAATAAGACTGGTGTACTGTCATAGTCGACTCTAATGGAGTGAGTCCATAGTGCTCGTAGACTTGATTCCTTAAACTCCCACTAATGTTAGAGCAAGGATGAAGAAGTGGGAGGTTAGATAGATACTGGCCACAATAGTTATGTACTGTGCTTGCAAGATGCTAGTTCTACTGTGACACAACTTTCTGCTGAATCATTTTGTGTTAATCTATGTCTTTCTTTCTTCATATAGATGCTCCTTCCAAACCAAAACGGAAGGAGGTGGCTAAAAGGGCCCGGCAAAGAAGGCTGGAGGTGACTCTCGCCGAATATCGGCGGCTGTTGGCCCAGGAGGAGGAGGACACGCAGAGTACGTCGACAACATCTACGGCAACACCTGCATCCTCCTCCGCGCTCCCTGGGTCAGCCAGTCAGTGCAGCAGGTCTCCAGCGGTATGGAACCGGGGTACCGCAGTCACCCGCCACCGCCGAGCAGCAAAAAAATCAGCTGCCCCCCACAGCAGTACCAAAAAAAGGTTGCACCGCCTTTCACTCAGGGTGTACTACCTCGAGCAGGAGCTGCTCAACACCAAAACCCTGCTCGAGACCCTCGGCAAGGAGCATGCCGACCTGGCCCGAAAAGTCAACAGCAGCCAGCAGTAGGAGGAGACTGTCCCTTGCCCCTTTTTTAAAGACTTCTGGGGGTGGGAATTGGGAGTTGTTTTTTTTTACTTTTTTGGACTTTTCACGGACATTCGTTGGGGTTAGGGAGTGGGGGTGGGTTGGGTCTTGCGACGATTATTTTTGTTAGGGATATAAATATACTTTAAACTTTATCTTAGCATACATGTTTTTTTTACTGCTTTTGAGGCTGGTGGGTGGGGGTTTAACAGTAAGTTTGTTTTCCTGAAACTTAAGTGGTATCTTGATTCAAGTTGTGTAATTGCCCAAATGTTTTCAAAACTAAGTGCCTCTCACAGAGTAAGTGAATTCAATAGTCCTAGGACTTTACTAGTACTACCGTCAGACTCTCGTCTCTCCTAATACTCCATTATACTACCTCCCCCAAAACGCTTATCTTACCTCTAATTTGTGTTTGGAAATAGGGCTAGGCACAGGGCTGGCTGCACGGGAAATGGCGATTAAGGTTGGCAATCCTGGGCGGATGAAATGTCATCATTGCAGTGGTACTAGTGGTGTTACACAGTGGCAGTTGCAGCATCTGAAAAAAAAGAAAATGAAACCTTGTTTGTCCTTACCGTAGCATTAGAACGGTACGATAGAGAATATAGCAGGTGACAGTACACTAGAACAGTGCCACAATGTAGCCTAACAAATGGTAAAGTATTGAAAGTATAACTACTACTTGCGTTAAATTTCTTTGACATTGGCTACTACTACAAGAAATAGTACTGAAGGTGAAGGACACAGCAGCGTAGTCCTTTGCCACGTCTAGGAGGAGGATGTTCTTGATGATCAATCAAGTTGATGGCGCACATGAAAATCTGCTTTCATTTGCCAATAGTCATGGGTCTGTGTCAATCTGAGTAAGAATATATCCTCAGATTCCTTTACTAGCCTGTTGCTATGACCTTATCCACCCCAGCAAGTGTGTGGAATTATTGCTGTCATTTAGTCACACATCAATCAAAACCATACAGCCTGGGGGAAGAGGGTTAGGGTTTAGAAAATGGATGGGAATGGGGGTTTTTGGGAAAGTTTTGTTGAGAGAAGAAAAAAAAAGCACAGCATGGACAAACAATAATTGAAGATAAACAAATCTTTGGGTACAAAGCTATCCATAAATCTTTTAAGTGACATAAAGGAAGTGCATGCACTACGGCATGCATGGTTACTGAAAAGTAAGTAGTACTTTTGACAACTGTGAATGAAAGAATGCGGCAGTACAGGGCTGCAGTAATAATTATGCGTTTTCACTTGCCTATCTCTGCACTCAGAGAAACACTTCTTACATTAAATTAGGTTTAAAAATAGCAGAAGTAAAACCTATACAATGGCTGTAGGGATGAATTTAGTAGCAGAGATCAAAGAAATTCAGAGTCACACTCATAGAAGTTCACAGCAATAACATTACTTAAAAGATAATTAAAAAAGAGCGGATACTGTATCTGTATGTCGTTGTAGTTGTCCTATTGAATTTGGTAAGTTGCATGCATCCAACCATTCCTCTTATTAGCGGGACTCCTCCATTCCATCTGATGCTCCGTCCATCAATGTTGGTGACCAGAAGACACCCTGTCCACTGCCTGCCTGGCGGCTGCTGAATTGCGGCTCACTAATGTGAAGCATGACTTCATCCTTTTTTTCCCATTGCACAGCCTGAAACCCGGCCTGTAATTATTGATGGAAAAACAGGAAGTGATATTAGAATACCACTGACAAATAAATATAAGGTATGTACGCTGTGTAGTGCAGAAAGTCACACTTTGAGTTTCCTAATAGACAGTACAATATTTTTGAAAGTGCGTACTCTGTCTGAGTCTCCTTTTGAAGGATAAATAAGTATGGGCGAATTAAGTTAGCGGATCTTTCCCCTCAATCTAGGTGTACTGTAAACTGTGTTTTAGAACAAAATTAGACCTTCCCAGCAGTGCTCCCAGACCCTTACTAAACCCAATCGCAAAAATGTAGAAGACCCCCAATCAGATCTCCAAAAACGAGGCCTAGTAGAAAATGGTGACAACACGTACTTCGAAAGTAAAGTAGGCCCAAATCCCCCCTTACCCACCATGGATTGTATTCAAACAACTTGCAAGCAAGCAAAAGTATCCATACCCACCATTGCTCCAAAACTCACAAACCCCCCCACAAACACCAGGAACCCCCACAAACAGCCCCCCGAAAACAGTAGAGTGAGCGAAATCTCAGAAAATGCAAAAAACCTTTTCCCCAGGGATTGTCTCCAAAACCCCTTCTTCCGGGTATTAGACCTTCCCAGCAATGGTCCCAGAACTCTCAACCCGGGCGAAAACAAGTTTAACCCCCCCAACAAGCCAAAAGGCAAAACCCGGGAAAAGCCACACTTAGAAAACTTTGGGCCTACCTGGAATTCAGTCCAAATGCGCTCTGCAGCTAGGCCCCAACTCCCCTTTTCCACCATGGATTTCCTGAAAAACAAATGCAATCAACATTAGACTGTGCCAGCAGTGCTCCCAGACCCCAAAACCCACCCACAAAAACCTGGAAGCCCCCCAAACAGCACCCCAAAGATAGGCAAGTGAGCAAAAACGCAAAACCTTTTTCACCATGGATTTGGTCCAAAACACTTGATTCCAATATTACACCTTCCGAGGTATACCCCTAGTTCAAGTTCAAGTTCGGAGATTTGTATAGTGCACTACTCACCCAGAGGGTCTCAAGGCACTTGAGGGAGGGCGGATGCTTTACTTATCGAATATCCAAGTTTTTAGTTGCTTTCTGAAGGCGAGGTGCTTCTGTGTAAGGCGGAGGTGGGTGGGGAGAGAATTCCAGGTTTTGGCCGCTAAGTAGGAGAAGGATCTTCCCCCCATGGTGGATTTATGGATGCGCGGAATAGCGGCGAGGGCTTGATTGGACGATCGTAGTTGGCGGGAGGCGATGTAGAAGGACAGTCGCGTTTTGAGGCAATCGGGTCCTTGGTCGTAGAGGGCTTTGTGTGCGTGGGTGAGGAGGCGGAACGTTATTCTCTTGTTGACGGGGAGCCAATGGAGGTCTTTGAGGGGGTCAGAAATGTGAGCTTGCCGAGGGATGTCCAATATGAGTCTGGCATAGGCGTTTTGGATTCGTTGGAGTTTTTTCTGTAGTTTGGCTGTGGTTCCGGCGTAGAGGGTGTTTCGTAGTCCAGTCGGCTGGTGACCAGTGCGTGGGTGACCGTTTTTCTTGTTTCGGTGGGATCCAACGGAATATTTTTTTGAGCATGCGTAGGATGTTAAAGCATGATGATGAGACGGAGTTGGCTTGTCTGGTCATCGAGAGGGAGGAGTCCAGGATGAAGCCAAGGTTACGTGCGTGATCCGTAGGTCTGGGTGCGGTTCCCAGGGCTGGTGGCCACTAAGAGTCGTCCCAGGCAGAGGGGGATGATCCTAAGATGAGGACTTCCGTTTTGTCCGAGTTTAGTTATAGACGGCTGTTCTTCATCCACTCGGCTACGTCTTTCATCCCTTCCTGTAGGTTGGTTTTGGCGGTGTTTGGGTCTTTGGTGAGGGATAGGATCAGCTGAGTGTCATCTGCATAGGAGATAATGTTGAGGTTGTGTTGGCGTGCAATGGATGCGAGGGGACTCATGTATACGTTGAAGAGGGTGGGACTGAGTGATGATCCTTGTGGTACGCCGCAGATGACTTCGGTGGCCTCTGATCTAAAAGGGGGGAGGCGGACTCTCTGGGTTCTTCCGGCGAGGAACGAGATGATCCAGTCCAATGCCTTTCCTTGTATTCCGATGTTGCTGAGGCGTTGTATGAGGGTGCTATGACAGACTGTGTTGAAGGCTGCGGAGAGGTCGAGTAGGATGAGGGCAACTGTTTCTCCGTTGTCCAGTAGTGTTCGAATGTCGTCTGTTGCTGCGATGAGGATGGTTTTGGTGCTGTGTTTGGCTCGGAAGCCGGACTGTGAAGGGTCGAGGGATTTGTTGGATTCGAGGAAGGCGGCGAGTTGACTGTTGACGGCTTTCTTAATGACTTTGGCAGGGAATGGGAGGAGCGAGATGGGGCGGTAGTTCTTAAGTTCAGTGGGGTCTGCTGTGGGTTTCTTCAGGAGGGCGCTGAGTTCGGTATGTTTCCAGCTTTCTGGGAAGGTAGCGGAGTTGAAGGAACAGTTGATGACATTGCGGAGATGGGGTGCGATGATGGAGTCTGCTTTGTTGAAAATGTGGTGGGGGCATGGGTCGGTTGGCGATCCTGAGTGGATGGAGTTCATAAGGCGGATGGTGTCTTCGGTGGTGATTGGGTTCCAGGCGCAAAGGTTGTTAGAGTGCAGTTTTGGTTCGGAGGTGGGTGGAGTGGGCTGGTGTTCGGACTGGTTTTCAAAGCTGTTATGTATATCGGCAATTTTGTTGTAGAAGAATGAGGATAGAGAGTCGCAGAGGTCTTGGGAGGGAGTGATGTCGTTGGTGCCGGCGGTGGGGTTGGTAAATTCTTTGACGATGTTGAATAGTTCCTTGCTATTTTGGGCATTATTGTAAAGTTGATTCTTGAATGCTGATTTCTTGGTGGATCGGATCAGTTGGTGGTGTATGCGGGTGGCGTTCTTGAAGGTGGCCAGGTTGTCAGTGGTTGGGTTTTTTCTCCAGGCTGTCTCGAGAGTCCGACAGATCTTCTTGGATTTCTTAAGGTCATTGTTGAACCAGGGGGCTTTTTTGATACTTTGCTTGAAAAGATGGTTCTTCAAGGGTGCTAGTTCGTCTGCGCTGTGGGTGATCCATTGTGTGAGGTTGGTGGCTGCTTGGTTTGGGTCCGATGATACGGCAGGGGGGTTTTAGTGGAGCGAAGTGAAGAGCTGGTCGGTGGTGATTTTGTTCCAGTTTCTTCGAGGAATAGGATGTGGGGGGTTTTGTGGGTCGTGGTCTTTTTGTAGCTGAAGTGAACGCAGCTGTGGTCCGTCCAAGGGAGGGCTGTGGTGTGATCGAAGGAGTTGTGCTTGCTGGAGGTGAAGATAGGGTCAAGCGTGTGTCCGGCAAGGTGGGTGGGGGTGTCAACAAGTTGTTTGAGTCCGAGATTGTTCAGGTTGTCCAGAAGGGAGGTGGTGTTGCTGTCATTTTTCTTTTCCAAATGGAAGTTGAGGTCTCCTAGTAGAATGTAGTTCTCGGAGGTGAGGGCATGTGGGCTGATGAAGTCAGTGATGTCTTCACTGAATTGTGTGCGGGGTCCTGGTGGTCTGTAGATGAGGGTGCCTCTGAGTGTGGTCTTGGGGTTGGTGTGGATCTGGAAGTGAAGGTGTTCGGCGTTAGCAAGGTTATCGTCGGAGCTGGTTGTGATGCGGATGGTGTTCTTATGGCCGATGGCGATGCCTCCTCCTGTTTGGTTGATGCGGTCCTTTCGGATGATCTTGTAGCCGTCCGGGATCCACCCGCAAAAAAGCAGAACACCACCAAACAGGCAAAAAGCAAAAATGGGCCTACTACCTTCCATTCAGTCCAAATACACTGTGTAGATAGGCCCTAACTCCCCTTTTCCACCATGGATTTCCTGAAAAACAAATGCAATCAACATTAGACTGTGCCAGCAGTGCTCCCAGACCCCAAAATCCACCCAAAAAAACATGGAAGCCCCCCAAACAGCACCCCAAACACAGGCAAGTGAGCAAAAACGCAAAAAACATTTCACCATTGATTTGGTCCAAAATACTTGACTCCGATATTAGACCTTCCGAGGTATACCCCCAGACCCCTGCAGCCACCCGCAAAAAAGCAGAACACCCCCAAACAGGCAAAAAGCAAAAATGGGCCTACTACCTTCCATTCAGTCCAAATACGCTGTGCAGCTAGGCCCTAACTCCCCTTTTCCACCATGGATTTCCTGAAAAACAAATGCAATCAACATTAGACTGTGCCAGCAGTGCTCCCAGACCCGAAAACCCACCCACAAAAACCTGGAAGCCCCCCAAACAGCACTCCAAACACAGGCAAGTGAGCAAAAACGCAAAAAACATTTCACCATGGATTTGGTCCAAAACACTTGATTCTGAAATTCGACCTTCCGAGGTATGCCCCCAGACCCCTGCAGCCACCCGCAAAAAAGCAGAACACCCCCAAACAGGCAAAAAGCAAAAATGGGCCTACTACTTTCCATTCAGTCCAAATACGCTGTGCAGCTAGGCCCTAAATCCCCTATTCCACCCTGGATTTCCTGAAAAACAAATGCAATCAACATTAGACTGTGCCAGCAGTGCTCCCAGACCCCAAAACCCACCCACAAAAACCTGGAAGCCCCCCAAACAGCACCCCAAAGACAGGCAAGTGATCAAAAGCGCAAAAGCTTTTCCTTCTCCGATTTTCTCCAACCCCCTTTTATCCGGTAATAGACCATCACAGCAATGCCCCAGACCCGTCAACTCACCTGCAAAGAAGTAGAACACCCCCACAAGTGCAGAGTCTTTCTTCATTGGGCGTAATCCAGCCATCTGCTTTGAGGGAAATAGGAAACCATTAAGAGAATGGGGTAACCCAAAGAGTCAAAAGACCTGGGTGATGAATGTTATACAAAAACAATGGTCTCAGACTAGTATTTTTGCTCAAGACAGATAAATCAAGTGATTATTTAAACCTTCTCTTAGTTATGGGACATGTCCAACAGATCAGCCCAATCCATTCAATGTTTTTTATACAAAAAAGCAACAGCAGTAATTCTAGATTACGGGGCAATTTTAATTCATTGCATTCATGGCTATCTCAATATAAGAACTTTTGGTTGCCCAAAGAAGAATGTGCAGAAAATTAAAATGTAGAGTGCTTAATAGAGAAGAAGAAAAAGAGCATAGAATAATATTTACAATTTTGTATGTACACGCAGTAAATTCGCACAATAGACAATTTCTTGATGACCTGGCGTGTAATGTAGATTCTAAACACAATTTACATTAAATGGAGACATTGCTTCCAAACTTATATTGCACTATAAAGTGTGTTACACCATCCAGGACAAAAATTATAAAGCGTTGACGTTTCAACTCTTCTTGGGGCCTTTAGGCAAGTTAGACCCTGGCCATGCGAGTCTTCATCAGGACTACAAGTTTGGGCAGCCAGAGGAGTAGCACAAGCCCTGAAACAAAGTGAATATATGTATCAAGCTGTTGCACTAAATTTGCGATCATTCAAGTATCGCAGTACACCATGGTAAGGAAATTAGCTTACCCAATGGTAGTGGAGGACAAGGTGGCAATATCTTCACTCTTGTTCCAAGGATTAGGGAATTAATACCTAAAAACATAACAAGGTGGTCATTTGACCGATTCTATGATAATTCACAGTTACTGCTCCAGCCTAGTATGTACATATCATTACCTTTTTCGTAAGGTGGAGCTGATTTATTTACTCATCCAGGTATAGCAGGCTCAAGGTCTCTGCTTACTCGATTTCCATAAAGATTAGAATTGGTCCTGTTTTTAAGAAAGAACCAATATTGTTTTAATCCAGAGGAAAGTGCATTAGCACTTAGTATACATATTAAAATTTCTGAATTGAATCTTACCCGTTATATAACGGCCAGTCAGCCCATTAAGTCGACCGGCTGAAGGATTGTGCCGTAGATCCATAGGGTGAGATTGATTCAGCCCTTCAAGTTCCAATAGGAAACGACTCCCTAGAGGTACAACAGAGTTTGGGTCACTACAAGGGGCATACTTAAAAGGACGAAAAATGGGGGTTGATTCAAATCTCAACCGCACTCACCAAGTTAGTCCAAAATAGATCCCAAGTGCTCGGCGTTCAGCTCGGAAGGTGTCTACACGTTCAGTTCAGAACACCGTGGATATAGAAAACGGACTATATCCAAAGCTTGCCGGGAAGGGAGGGACTAAATGCCGAAAATCAGAGGCACGGGGGCTTATAACAGCGTTACATTCTCAATCCAAAAGATACTTTTAGTATCATTCAAGGCATTGTGGAAACTGGACGTTCATGGATAGATTTAAAGGAAAAACGGAAAAACCTTTTCCATTCAGGATAGCTTGTCGGCCATTTTGGATTGGTACCGAGATTGGTGTTAGTACATTACAGATACAGTTTTCGGGGGAAATCATTTGTAGTGGATCGTTATCCCTACTTTGTAGACCATCTATGTTCATTACAATGGATTAGACATATTCTCATCGTATGTTTAGTGACAACCTTATAAAAAAAAAATTCAAGAAATTTTTGCAAAATTTATCGAATTAAATATTTGTATATATGCAGCAGAGAGCCACCATAATTAGTAATTCTCATCTGTATAACAATATCCAATACATAAAGGACACAAAATTCACAGGGTCATAACAGACTTGTTGCACTGATTCAAGAAAGACACATTCAGATATATACATTTATATCTAATCGTTGACAACCCAGAAATCGTGTGTCATATCTTATCCCAACAGTACAGTCTTCATGATTCAGATCATTAACTAGTGATCAAGATCCTCACATTCACATTACTAAACTTTCAGGAGAGACACCTGTCTGTTTATTTCCTCCTGTTCGTTTAGTCCTTGATTCACAGTATTAAGGGAGTATATCCACTTACACTCTCTTAGATTGAGTACATTTCCAAAGTCACCACCCCGTACATGACGGGTCACTTTCTCTATCACCCACCCTCTAAGGCTATTACAGTCATGTCCGAAAGTGGTGAAATGTTCCACCAGGGGTGCTCCTGGTGTTTTACATCTAATGCAACTGCAATGCTGTAGAATTCTACATTTAACTCTTTGTGTCGTTTGACCCACATACAGAAAATATACGATGAGAATATGTCTAATCCATTGTAATGAACATAGATGGTCTGCAAAGTAGGGACAACGATCCACTACAAATGATTTCCCCCGAAAACTGTATCTGTAATGTACTAACACCGATCTCGGTACCAATCCAAAATGGCCGACACGTTATTCCGAATGGAAAAGGTTTTTCCGTGTTTCCTTTAAAACTATCCATGAACGTGCAGTTTCCACAATGCCTTGAATTATACTAAAAGTATCTTTTGGATTGAGAATGTAACGCTGTTATAAGCTCCTGTGTCTCTGATTTTCGGCATTTAGTCCCTCCCTTCCCGGCAAGCTTTGGATATAGTCCGTTTTCTATACCACTGTGTTCTGAACTTAACATGTAGACACCTTCCGAGCTGAACGCCGAGCGCTTGGGATCTATTTTGGACTAACTTGGTGAGTGCGGTTGAGATTTGAATCAACCCCAAATTTTCATCCTTTTAAGTATGCCCCTTGTAGTGACCCAAACTCTGTTGTACCTCTAGGGAGTCGTTTCTTATTGGAACTTGAAGGGCTGAATCAATCTCACCCTATCGAACTACGGCACAATCCTTCAGCCGGTCGACTTAATGGGCTGACTGGCCGTTATATAACGGGTAAGATTTAATTCAGAAATTGTAATATGTATACTAAGTGCTAATGCACTTTCCTCTGGATTAAAACAATATTGGTTCTGTCTTAAAAACAGGACCAATTCTAATCTTTATGGAAATCGAGTAAGCAGAGACCTTGAGCCTGCTATACCTGGATGAGTAAATAAATCAGCTCCACCTTACGAAAAAGGTAATGATATGTACATACTAGGCTGGAGCAGTAACTGTGAATTATCATAGAATCGGTCAAATGACCACCTTGTTATGTTTTTAGGTATTAATTCCCTAATCCTTGGAACAAGAGTGAAGATATTGCCACCTTGTCCTCCACTACCATTGGGTAAGCTAATTTCCTTACCATGGTGTACTGCGATACTTGAATGATCGCAAATTTAGTGCAACAGCTTGATACATATATTCACTTTGTTTCAGGGCTTGTGCTACTCCTCTGGCTGCCCAAACTTGTAGTCCTGATGAAGACTCGCATGGCCAGGGTCTAACTTGCCTAAAGGCCGAGTCCAAACGTCAACGCTTTATAATTTTCGTCCTGGATGGTGTAACACACTTTATAGTGCAATATAAGTTTGGAAGCAATGTCTCCATTTAATGTAAATTGTGTTTAGAATCTACACTACACGCCAAGTCATCAAGAAATTGTCTATTGTGCTAATTTACTGCGTGTATATACAAAATTGTAAATATTATTCTATGCTCTTTTTCTTCTTCTCTATTAAGCACTCTACATTTCAATTTTCTGCACATTCTTCTTTGGGCAACCAAAAGTTCTTATATTGAGATAGCCATGAATGCAATGAATTAAAATTGCCCCGTAATCTAGAATTACTGCTGTTGCTTTTTTGTATAAAAAAACATTGAATGGATTGGGCTGATCTGTTGGACATGTCCCATAACTAAGAGAAGGTTTAAATAATCACTTGATTTATCTGTCTTGAGCAAAAATACTAGACCATTGTTTTTGTATAAAATTGAGGGAAATAGGAGTCTGGAGGAGGAGGATAGAGGAGCATGTTCTTGTGAACTTGTGAACCTGAGGAATGCAGACTGCGGCACCTTCAAATCAATAAGCAAATAGGTGAAGACAGTTCTGCTGATGGGCTTGTTTTTGTGATTAGGTGATTAAAGTTTTTTTTATATAGATTTTGCAAAACAAAGAAAGACAGACACACAGGAATAAAAGTGAATAAGGACGAAAAAGAAAGTTAGTGATTCATTGACTCATTTTCAGGGCTCGGTGTCAGGGAAGAAGAGCTCGTCCTCAAACTCTGCGAATTCAGACGGGAGTAGGTCATTTAACAGAGACGAACTTCCCTCATCTAAGTTGTTGTCCTCCTCTTCTTCTTCCTGCCTGCATTCTCGTATTTTGTAATCTGGTGGTATGAGGTGCTGATTCATCTTGATCATTGTTAACCTCTCCACATTTTGGGGCGAGAGCTGGGTCCTTTTGGAAGTTACAATGCCACCAGCAGCACTGAAAACAAGTTCAAGAAGACACGCTTGCGAGTGGGCAAGACAAGTAATTTATAGCCAGGTTGGTGATCTCTGGCCACACATCTCTTTTCCCATGCCAATACGCCAATGGGTCATCATGAGCAAAGTCCTCTGTTGAGTCATTCAGATAGTCCTGCACCATCGACTCAAGGTTCTCCAGGATTCCTCCACTTTGCTTACTTTTTTCTGGGACCTTTTGAGAAGCAAACCCAAGCTGAGTTAGCCAATCCTCTTCTTCACACAATGTTACTGTTGTGTCTGGTGCAGATGATATGGTTGCTGGTGTCTTTAACGGCTGAGAGGGAAAATCGCTCACTTCTGCTTCAGCCACAGATGCAGAAGTGTTTTTTTTTTTACTCCGGATGGCCTGCTGATGCTGATGTACTGCCTTTTCCTTCAATTTCCTGCCGTTCTCTTTCAAACCGACTGGCTGACACAGCTAGCCAATGTTTGTACTTTGTAACATCTGCGTCATCAAAAGGAAAGAATACTCTGCCTACCACTGCCTTTGTGTACCGTGGATCCAGAATAGTAGCACAAATGTAATGCTGTTCTGTGTGGATCTTTTGATGACGTTCATCGCAAAGTAGGCGCTGTAATAACTTCTCCGCCAACTCAAATGCTTGTTGCTTTCCATCTTTTTGAAATGTAGAAGACACCGCCTTCAGTTGGTGCTCTAGCATGCGCAACAATGGGATAGCTTTTCCCAAATTACAGTCCTCCCTGCTGACTGCACGCGTTAAGACCTCAAAAGGACGAAGCATGTCTGTCAGGCTTTTAACTAGCTTCCATTTCTCCACCTGTATCCTCAGGTCCATCTTAGGTGTACCCAGTGTAAAGAAATACTGATCGACTACCGCGTACTGCTCATACAGACGCTCAAGCATGTAGAAGGTTGAGTTCCAACGTGTTACCACCTCCTGGATGAGTGCTTTCACTGGCAGTTTAGGTTCATGTTGCAGGCACCTCAGCTGCTTCCGGGCCTTAAAAGAATGGTTGAAATGTGTGCACGTTCTTCGGCAGGTGGTCAGTAACTCCCACACTGGACTTTCTTCACTCAAGAATTTTTTAACAACCAGGTTTATAAAGTGCGCCAAACACGGCACTCTGGAATAGTTACCCTTATCCATTGCCTTAAATACATTGACGCCATTATCGTGGACACATAACCAGTCATGCGTTTTCTTGGGGACAGCCATTGAAAGACCTTTGCGTTAAACTCATGCAAAATGTTTTCTCCTGTATGACTTTTCTCCATGGCAAACATGGCTAGTGTTGCATGTTTCCGAGCAGCTTTAAAAACGTTGTCAGAGTCAACACCTGCGGTTAGCTTTGCTTTAACCCCTGAAAAAGAGACCCAGTGTGCAGTGATGCACATGTAATCAACGGCTTGGCAACTGGTCCACATGTCTGTTGTCAGATGTATAGTGTGAACAGCACTCTTCTGCAAAGCTGCCCCTATCACCTCCAGCACATCTTCATGTAGTGCTGGAACCGCAACTCTGGCAAAATAGAACCGGCTAGGAACCTTCCATTTAGGGCGGAGCATTGGCACTAATTCAATAAAATCCACCCCTTCGACAAAAGAAAAAGGAAGAAGGTCCAGCCCTAGCATTCTTAGCCAGCTTAGTGTTATACAGACGAGCCGTTGGGTGGTTGCGTTCAAATGGCGCATCTGAAAACAACATGCTTCTAATGGTTTTTCGCATTGGTGTCTCACTCTCTCCCACACTCTTAGTGTGGCTCATATATCTTGCAGGGGGTGTGCTGCTGACAGGGGTACTGGGTGTAAGTGAAGAAATGTTTGACGCTTCTTCCTCCTCGTCATCCTCAGATGAAACATCAACAGGTACAATTTGTTGACTTGCAATTCGGACTGCCTTGATCTCCTTTAGGTGCGCATGCCATTTGACAGTGTGCTGTCTCTCAAGATGACCTCTTTGGCCTCCGGTACCATAGTTGGTACCAAGCTTACCACGACTAACTCGAAGCTTACAAATGGTACAAATGGCTATGTTTTCCCTTGTTGGGCTAACACTAAAGAAGTCCCAAACTGCAGACTTCAAATGTCTGTGGGGGGTGGAGGAGGCGATACTGGGAATGCTAATGCCAGATGAAGTGAAGGATGTGTGCTGCCGACATTTACTACGTTGTGCACTTACAGCACCACTAATTGAGGAAATGGAGATCGAGGTGGATGGAGGTCCCTTCTGGCGAGAAAATATGGAAGCGGTAGGTGGTGGTTAACTGCATTGGTGGTGGTCCCATTGCCACGTCACCAACATCACGCTCAGCAGCATTTCGGGATAGGGTATAAATGTCTGTTTGCTGCATGCCCGCTGAGGCTGGAGTGACGTGTATGATGACTGCGTCGTCGTCGTGAAAGTCTTCATCAGCAGGAGTATACGCCACTTCTTGTTCAGCGTCATCATCACACTCCATAACTATGAGACTTTCGGGAACCTTCCTTTTACGCTTAGCTACCTTTGTCAGATCATGGTGTGCCTCACTCTCAGACGGCCGTGGTGGTTCCCAATTTTCATCCATATCATCAGAAGGAAGGGGGCTTGAAGAAGATGTAGACACCATCCTTGATCTTTTCCTTGCTAGGGATCTGGAAGACAATGAATGATCAGGAGGAGTGGCTTCCTCAAATTATACCTCGGCTTGAATGTCGATTTCCTGATGTGCCCCTACTTCGGGAGGAACGACTATTGTGGGCACTTGTGCTGCTCCATGCACCTCTACTTGCTTGTCTCCTTGCGCCGCCTCTCCTTCCACATGTACTTGGGCTTGTACTTGCACATGTGGTTGTTGTTGCGGCTGTGGTTGTTGAACACTCGTCAGATGAGTTACAACAATCTGTGTTGATTGAGGGATGCTGCTACTTTCTTGCGATGAGCCAACATCACTGGTCAATGGTGATTGAACAACTACAATGGCTGCTTCTGCAGCACTCAAGGGCTTGGACTTAAGTTGGCGTGGTGATGGTGGCAATGAGCCCAATGGAGCGGAGGTGCTGCTCCCAGCTTGGTCCCCAGCAGACCCCGATGCTGCTGCAGGCGTACTTCTTTTCCCCAAAAATATGTGGCGGTCGGCACACCAGTCTCCTTGGTAAGTGGCGCCACTTGCTTCTTCTGCTCCTTACTGGCAACTTTCTTGCTAGAGGAGCTACGGACAACTTTTTTTAGGGCCATCTTCTTCAGATGTCAGAACAGCAGGCCGCAGTTGCACAAGTTGCAGAGTTGTCTGTGGCCACACGTGACGTTGTGCTGCACACACCGCAGCAGGACTTGTTCCTGGCACTGATGAGGAACGATGAGGCTGATGATTCGTCTTTCTGCACCTCAAAGCAAATGAAGCCAGAGGAACTTCAGTTAAATAAATGTTGCATATGTAGCGCTTCAATTAGGAGTTTGCAAGTAAGCAATTTTATTATACCCACCCCCCAAAATGGAAAGACCAATGAAATGCACCACTGACAGAGTACCCCTGGGCATAATGGATGAAAGCATGGCATGCAGGGTGCAGGCATATGGCACAACAAAGCACACTGCCTGGCTTCAAAATGGCCCCTAGACCCCTACCACATGGCCAGGCCCTGCCTGTACCAGTCCTCAAAATGGCCCCCACCCACATGGCCATGCCCCATCAACACCTCAAAAAATTGAAAAACACACAAAAATCGCCACAATCCAATGACATCCTTGCCCACAATCATGTTCAAATTCAAGACACCCCACAGAAAGACTAGGCCCATGCACCACTGAGTACCCCTGGGCATAATGGATGAAAGCATGGCAGACTGGGTGCAGGCATATGGCACAACAAAGCACACTGCCTGGCGTCAAAATGGCCCCTAAGCCCCCACCACATGGCCAGGCCCTGCCTGTACCAGTCCTCAAAATGGCCCCCACCCACATGGACAGGCCCCATCAACACCCCCAAAAAATCGACAAACACACAAAGATCACCACAATCCAATGCCATCCTTGCCCTCCATGATGTTTACATTAAAGAGACCCCACAGAAAGACTCAGTCCATGCACCACTGAGTACCCCTGGGCAAAAGGCCCCAACACCACCCCAAAAAATCGAAAAAACACACAAAAATCACCACAATCCAATGCCATCCATGCCCTCAATCATGTTCAAATTCAAGACACCCCACAGAAAGACTAGGCCCATGCACCACTGAGTACCCCTGGGCATAATGGATGAAAGCATGGCAGACTGGGTGCCGGCCTATGGCACAACAATGCACACTGCCTGGCTTCAAAATGGCCCGAGACCCCCACCACATGGCCAGGCCCTGCCTGTACCAGTCCTCAAAATGTCCCCCACCCACATGGACAGGCTCCATCAACACCCCAAAAAATCGAAAAACACACAAAAATCACCACAATCCAATGCCATCCATGCCCTCCATGATGTTAACATTAAAGAGACCCCACAGAAAGACTCAGTCCATGCACTACTGAGTACCCCTGGGTAAAAGGCCCCAACAACAGCCAAAAAATCGAAAAACACACACAAATCACCACAATCCAATGCCATTCATGCCCTCCATGATGTTTACATTAAAGAGACCCCACAGAAAGACTCAGTCCATGTATCACTGAGTACCCCTGGGCAAAAGGCCCCAACACCACCCCTAGAAATCGTAAAACACAAAAATCACCACAATCCAATGCCATCCATGCCCTCAATCATGTTCAAATTCAAGATACCCCACAGAAAGACTAGGCCCATGCACCACTGAGTACCCCTGGGCATAATGGTTGAAAGCAAGGCAAACTGGGTGCAGGCCTGAGCACACTGCCTGGCTTCAAAATGGCCCCTTGTCCCCCAGCCACATGGCCAGGCCCTGCCTGTACCAGTCCTCAAAATGGCCCCCACCCACATGGACAGACCCCATCAACACCCCAAAAAATCGAAAAACACACAAAAATCACCACAATCCAATGCCATCCATGCCCTCCATGATGTTTACATTAAAGAGACCCCACAGAAAGACTCAGTCCATGCACCACTGAGTACCCCTGGGCAAAAGGCCCCAACAACAGCCCAAAAATCGAAAAACACTCACAAATCACCACAATCCAATGCCATCCATGCCCTCCATGATGTTTACATTAAAGAGACCCCACAGAAAGACTCAGTCCATGCACCACTGAGTACCCCTGGGCAAAAGGCCCCAACACCACCCCAAAAAATCGAAAAACACACAAAAATCACCACAATCCAATGCCATCCATGCCCTAAATCATGTTGAAATTCAACAAAACAGTTGTATCATGCACCCATAACTAACCCTGGTCCTACTGGATACTGTGGCTACCCACAATATATTTTATTTAATGTTCTGAAAAAGTTCCAAAATTGTAGTTGCGGCAACTGTAATGCCCCAAACAAACTTACTTGTGAAATTTCTAATCCAACAGTGATCCAAAGAAAGTCAAAAAGGCCTCAAATCCAAATATCCAGCAGCATCCACGAAAAGTAATCCTTCCAGGTCAAGATCCAAATCAAAGTGACCAGGACATAAACAAAACACTGAGAGGAGCCTGCTGGACAGGAAGAGGAAGTTGGAGACTGTGTGGCACTTCCTTCCTCCACCCCCCAAAATGGACTCCTTGCAAAATAAAAGTGCAGGCAAACGTCAACCTGAGGAGTTATTCTGATAAAAATCATCATTTTCAGAAGGTTTATGCTGCCTGCTGGTGGATTTCTTGTGCAGAATTGCAAATTTTGCAATTTCGCGAGCGCAAGATTGTTGCTGCCCGCCGCATCTACGTGTTCGCAATTGTTTACTCCCGCGATGCGTGATCACGGGCCTTTATGACGTACTTGCGTTGACAAACTCTCGCTGTGCAAGGTGGCAAACCGCGATGACGTAATCGCAGTCGACAAACTCCCGCGGGATCCCGCAGCAAGATTCAAAATGGCGCAGCACACGCAAAACATGGAGAAAAACAACTCTGCAAATGCTGAATGACAGTAAGTGAACTCTGCGCGCTGCAATATTGTATCACCAAGCAAAAAAATCCGCGGCGTGCGAATTTGCGAATTGTCGGGAAATTCACGAGAATTCGCAGATTGCGAATTTGCCGAAAATCCGCAAATTCTGCGAGCGGAACGGATTTTACGCTCATACTTAGTTTCCAGGCAATAATGGCAAAGGGAGAGGTAGAGGTTCCAAACCCTGCACTTCCCCCAAAACCAACAAACAGTGACTTCCCTCCTCTTCCCCCTGATCATTCCACACCTGTCGGGAGATGTCTCTCTCAATTCCTCCCCGTCTGGAATACAATGACTTCAGACAGATGGATCTTAGGAATTATCCAATCTGGATATTTCCTGGAGCTTACCAACAATCCCCCAAACAATCCTCCATGTTCACACACACGTGTGCAAAAAGCAGCTATAGAGCCCGTCCCATTACAATGTCAAGGGTCCAGCGTGTACTCCCTATATTTTCTCATACCCAATAAGGACGGCTCTCCCAGACCTATACAGGATCTCAGAGAGCTAAATCAATAGATTCATTCAAATAACGTTCACATGGAGACACTTCAACAAGTGCTCCCATTCCTACAGCAAGGCGACTTTATGTGTCCTCTAGACTTAATGGACTCATACGTCCATATTCCAATACATCCCGCTCATCGCAAATATCTCAGGTTTGTAGTAGCGTGAAAACACTACCAGTTCAATGTGCTTCCTTTCGGAGTCACCACTGCTCTCAGAGTATTTACCAAGTGCCTGGCAGTAGTAGCTGTTCACTAGCAAAGACAGCAGAGTCATGCCTTCCCCCACTTGGACGACTGGATCATCAAAGCCAACTCTTACTCCAAGTGTCTCCAACACACTCAAATAACACTGCAATTACTGCACGATCTGGGATTTACAGTCAACGTGTTGAAATCCCATCTCCAACCCTCCAACACACAAACATATTTAGGAGCCACTCTCAATACTCAAAAAGCTCTTGTTGTCTGCAGCCAGAATCGGAAATATGCAGGCTCTAAGTAATTTCACAGTTTCAGACCAACCTCTCCTTACCAGTTCGAGTGTATATGCAACTACTGGGAATGATGGCGTCCTGCATCATAATGGTTCCCCATGCAAGACTTCAAATGTGTCCCCTTCAGGAATGTTTAGCTGTCAGTGGAGCCAGTCTCAGGGTCAATTGTCAGATCTAGTGTTGGTAGATGGCCGCACCCATCGCTCTCTGCAGTGGTAGAATCCATAAACCCTATCCAAAGTGCAGCCCTTTATCGACCCTGTTCCACAAACAGTGCTAACAGCAGAGGCATCGCTCGCTAGTAGGGGTGCTCATCCCCAGACTCACACCGTTCAAGGGTTGCAGACTCAAAAACAAAAGCAACTTTACATAAATCATCTAGAGCTGCTAGAAGTATTTCCAGCGCTCAAGGCCTTCCAGACTCACCTTGCAGGTAAAACTGTCCTGATACACACCGACAACTTGACAACATGACAGCCATTTATTACATACAGAAACAAGGGGACACACACTACCTCTACCTGTCACGCCTTGCACCAGCCATTTGGTGGAAGTGGGCCATACGTCACAGAACTAATCTCCAAGCAGAGCATCTCCCAGGAGTGAACACTCAGATAGCAGATTCTCAACAGGCAGAGACAACAGATTCACAAGTGGGAACTTCACCCTCAAGTTCTCCTTTCATTCTTTCAAATATGGGGCTATCTACAAATAGATCTGTTTGCGACACACACAAACGCAAAATGTCCAAACTTTGCCTCCAGGTATCCACACCCATTGTCCAAAGGCAACGCACTATGGAAGAACTGGTCAGGGATATTTGCCTATGCTTTTGCACCTCTCCCACTCATTGCACTAGTGGTTCAGAAAAACAGACAAACATCCCTCACATTCATCCTAGCAGTTCCCACATGCACCCATCACCCTTGGTTCACTACCCTGTTGGAGCTCTCAGTAGATCCTCAGCAAAAATTATATTTATACGTTAGACGTTAAATGAGCATTATTGCATTATATAGAAAGAACAAAACCATTTTGTAAAACTAAACAACTTTTTATGACTTTTGCTCCACTACACAAAGGCAATCATTTTTATAAATCAGGTATTGCTCGGTGGATAGTTAAATGTATTCAAAAAGGACTTTAACAGTACCCCCGGGGGCGCATTGCACCCGCAAAATAAGGGCTACAGTGGCCTCCTTAGGAAATAGCCCCGTAGCTGACTTCTGCAAAACTGCAACATGGTCTAAGCCACACACATTCACCAAGCACTATTGTGTAGATGTGTTAGCCAGACAACAGACTAATGTAGGCCAGGCAGTACTTAAGACACTCTTACAGACAAATGCAACAGCTACAGGTTAGCCACCGCTTTGGGAGAAAACTGCTGTATAGTCAATGCAAAGCATGTGATCTACAGCTCACATGTCTTGAACGGATAATATTACTTACCCAGTAAGCATCGGTTCTAGGCATGTAGAGCTGTAGATTCACATGCGCCCAAACTCCTACCCTGTGACCTATACATGTTGCAGTACTCTTTTACTTTATATACATACGCATGGACACCTCTATTCTACTCTTACTAACTCCATTCTCACCCTCCATGGGAAAACAATCCAACAATGGAGTTGATGCCCATGCACACTATCACTGAAAGGAAGAGTCTCCTACCTTGTGACTAGAGAGACTTCTTAAAAGAAAAACAAAGTGCAAACATCCAGACCCAACACTAGATGGCAGGAGTATGTAAAGCATGTGAATCTACAGCTCTGCATGCCAAGAACAGATGCTTACTTGGTAAGTAACATTATCCTTTTGTGCTGTAAGTATCACAGTACTCCCAAAGGAACCAACAGGGCCCTCCTATGGAATACCCTGCTGACAGCCTGTTTCTCATGATGGTCCCCTCCTGGCATATGGGGAAGGGGGGGGGGTGGCACACGATTTGGCAAATGCAGCGCTGACATGGGTGACAGCATGTCCTTCATGGTGGCCCCCAAAAGCCACATGGGGTCACCAACTCAACGCTCACAAGTAAGATAGCTGTCACTCCACAGGCTCGAGATAATGATGCACACTCCTGAAAAAGTCCTGACCTGAAATTGTAAACGCTTGTCATCACATTGATTGCCTTACTCTATTCGGTTACATCCATCCCTCTCGCCAAACTTCATTAAGGAACTTTCTTCACGGCAGATTCCAATTATTGATTAAGGGGCAAAGACCAGCCAAGCTAAAGATATGTCTAAGTAGGTTGCTTGTTTTCCTTTTTTCCTTTTTTGGACCATGATACTTCATATGTGCTGCAGTGCAAGGCTGCTTTCTGGTGTACTTCGTCCCACTGTGACTGGCACACATTCCTCATCTAGAATTTGTTATAAATGCATAACACCTCTTCATGTGATTCAAGCATGTTCCTATATCTTAAGACTGGCTGTTAATTGTTAACCTAATGTGTCAAACACCTGTGCACTTTATTTTTTCAGCTACGACATGTGGTGCTGCACCACGTGTTACAAATGGAGATATTGTAGGCACACCACAGGAAAGCTATCAGTCTGGTGAAAGAGTCACATACAGATGTAAACAAGGATTTGTTTTCCCAAAGCTATCTTATGTAACATGCGAAGAGAGTCAATGGACGGAACCACCTAAATGCATAAGTATGTTATTATATGTTATATAATTAAACGTACAGCACTAGATTTGTTGCAAAGTCCATATGCTTCGAGCCTGTGTATTACAAATGTGAACTCTGCTTTAAGTAGTGTCCCAGGTATTGAGACAAATATCCATTCTGAGCAGATGAGGATATTTTCATCTCTGCCTTGAAACAATGCAGCATTAACTGAGCACTGCCTGCCTACAGGACACTATATTTCATTGCTGTGCTTTGCTTAACACATAGGTACATTCTGGGAAATGTGATCCTAGTTCAGTTCAAGTGAATCAGTTTGACTAGCAAACGGAAATACTGTGATTTGTCAAAAGGACCGGTAATGACTGAAAATGTTCTGATGACATGATGACATGTTTAACAGTGATAGAGCGCGCAGGTCACCCGACCAACCTTTGTTACCAAATGTGCACACTAGGGCCCATAAACCAAATTTTTGTTCTACTTTAGTCTGGTAGCCCACACACTACTATCAGCAGTTCCGTTCCTTTCTTTTTAATACCGTGTACCTGACTTACCAATCCTTGTCCAGGTACCTAAGACCACAATGGGTCGAGGAGCTAGCTGTGGAGAAGGTAGACAACACAAAAACCATATACCATTTTAATTATGTTATACTCTTTATAATAACCACAAACGCAGGAAGTTTCAAAAACCTTTACTAGTTATCGTTTTCTTCAGTTTCAATGAGCCACAGATTAACACAAATCAAACTATCTATCACTAAGATTAAGAAAATAGTATAACAATGAATTAAAGTAAGAAACATTTAGAAATGTGGAAATAAAAGGGAGGGGAAAATAAGGAACATGCGATATTTAGATCAACAGATTTTCGTAACTCCACTAAAGGCAGGTAAGAAAGGGGAACATACTAATCAGAGCAGACTTTCAGTTACTGCTAACAGTTTATAAGAAACGAAACTTATGCTATTTACTTATACAGATGTGATTATTCTCTAAAGGGAGGGTAAGATTCTGAACTCGACTACGGGTAGGGAGAAAATGGAACATGCTAAAACACCATTTTATATGTGAAACTTATTTGTAAAGAGAAACAGGGTAAAAGACAAATAAGTAAATTTGCTTTATTCGGGAAGGGGAAAAAGGAACTTAGATAGACAAACACCCACGCAACTTTATATTTACCTAGGACAGAATGAAGACCAACCCTGGCCACGGGTCGGTTGGGAAAGGTGGGGAAAGACCCTCAAGGACTTAGGATGCCAGTAGGTGAGCAGGTACAGCTCATGGACAGTCAGGACAGGATAACCTCAGGATTAGGATCAGGACTGGGCTCACCAAAGGGTACGACCAACACCTGCAGCTTCGGATGCAACGCCTGCACTACCCCCTCTCTGCAAGGAATCTGCCAATAACCCGGATTAGGTTCTCGAATCTCCTAGCAAAGTGCTTCGCCAGCACTTAAGGTTTCTCCACCCCAGACTGAGATTGTGGAAATTACGGACAAAGTGCTCCGCAGCACTCTGTATCAATCACCTATAGAGTTCGTTGGGTCAGTGACAGGTCAGCTATTCGGACAAGTCAGACAATTTCTCTAGCTAAACCTAGGCAAATTATACTGTTTTCGGGACAATGTACCACCCACAAATGTTGCAAGTGAAAGGTTCCTTCATTTCTGATTGGGCATGAGAGGAAGTTAGGTCATGGTACCTCCTAGAATTTTGACTTTCTCAGACTTAATATTCATTTTCGAACCCACCCCTTACATTCCAGTTCCCATGGCAAGAGAGGTTTTAGCAGACAATGGGGTACACACAACCAAATACAATTGTTGCAATTGCAGGTAACTGTTCGGCTTCTTCAGCTAGGTCAGAGAGCAGGTTCCCATGAGCATCTTGGATTTTGCTGCCAGCTGGCTGGGTTCCACTGCTGCGTGACTTTCTTTACCCCCGTCACATGACTGTTTCGACTCTGACTTCAAGATGGAGTAGCGGTGCTTCCCAGATCCCCCCGAGGAAGGTATATGAAAAGTAAGCGAAAAGAAATTAGAGACACAGAATAAAATGAATACACTCTATACCGTGAATGGCTATACTACATCCCTTACTTTATAATAACTATAGCATTAGGAGTTAAGCAGAAAAACCGGCTTTGCCAAAGCAGCAGTGCAAGCACGGAGCATGTGAGAAACAAGCGGCCATTTTAGCAATGCTGCGCATGAGTGACAAATTCCCTCCAGAACTGCGAGTGCGTCACATCACGAGGTCATGACCAACGCATGCGCAGACTAGATTCCCGCAAAGCAGCAACCATATTATTAGCAAGCTTCACTATTATGATTAGACACATAGGCAAGCGTCACTGGGACACCCCCGTGTAGTGTTAAATGCAATATTAGAAAGACAAAACTTATTGAATTAGTTTCATTAATGTTATTCAAGGTTCTTGATACAATCTCCTCAATCATTCGATTCATTTTCTCTTTCTTTTCTTTATTAGGGTGAGAATTTTTCATTTTTTTATTTCAGTTATTCAGTTCCTCCAGTTCCAATTCATCAACATTCCTCTTCACTCCTCTCTTATTCACAGTGTACTTTTTCTGATGTTTGCGACATTTACAGCAAATGAATATAAGAAACACTACTATACTAATGCCCATGATTTGCAATAATATTTTACTCAACAAACTTTTCCCTAGGTTAGTAAACCAATGACCTACAGAGGAAAGGCCACCTGTTAGTCTCTTCCAGGCAATGTCAACTTCAAGTGGTTTGAGCTCTTTTTCCAAATTTGTAATATTTCTCACATACATTTCGATTCTTACACTTTTGTCAGGTATGTAAGTGCAAGAATGTTGGCTTTCAACATTCTACAAACTCCGCCCTCTTTTGCTAATAAGGTGCCAAGAGCAAGCCTGTTTTGTAAAACTATAGATCTGATCGCAACCATCTCGGTATTTACCATCAGGAAACCTCCAGTAGTGTCAGTAGATAACCGATCCACTACCATTGACAATTTGCAAATTCTGTGTGTATTCATAGACACTCCCACTGCAGGTATCAATGCACTAAAAATATCTCCCACTATTTCTCCAGCACTCTCTCTCTCTTTGTGCGTGCTAATTTGTTAGTCTTTTCAATGCTTCCAGTGTTTTTCCCACATGGTATATCTTCGGAAAGACAATACCAAAGTAGCAACTTCCGTACCAATGGTCCGGCAATTTGAAGTAAGCCTTGTTTCCGCATATTAAATCAATTCCAGGAAATACGGGCTCTGACCCATCTTTGAATCCCCAACCCCCAATTACCTGGTAATTATGTTCGCACTCACTGGAACCAATGAATATGTTATTATAATAACTAGTCATTTCTGTATGAAGACAAAGCTTCCCCTTCTTTTCGAAATCCAGCAACAAGGCAGCATTCTCTCTACCATTTGAGGTACTTTCTATATTTTCTGCCCATTTAGGAACTTTCTGAGTTTTATCTTTGGCCTTCTTTTGGAAGCTTTCTCTTCTCTTTCCTACCATATCTAAAAATTCTTTCTCCTTTTCATGTAGAGAACAAGTCAGGTTATTCTTGTGTGCGGTATCTATGTTAATTTTTCCTACTGTTAGAAAATAATCATCCATATATTTAGCTACATCTCTAGTCGTATGTACAGGATTCAGAGTCCTTCGAATAGGAAGTTCTGAAAAAGTCACGTCAAGGTTTGAGTAGTAATACTGTAACGGTCCTCATCTGTAAAATAGGCTAGTCAATATACTACAGGAAATTCCATAGGTCAAAGGTAAGTGGTGGTAAGTCACACCTTCAGCTACTGAAGTAGGTAGTTTTATGCAAACATAACAGTCATCTATCTCCATTGTCTCTACATAATGCACTAATAGATTCGCAAAAACATTTAAATTAGTTTTGTTCTGGATTTTATTGAAGTGCAAGTCTTCCTCATCTGGTGCTTCTAAGTCTACTTGTCTCTGTTTCAAGCTAAGTGGTCTGTCTAATGCATCTATGCTTTTTGGAGTGTTTCTAGTATGTAATTCTACAGTGTCGTCCTGTAAATTATTATTAGGGTACAGGCTTGGGTTTTGGCTCATCATAGAGGGAATGGTTATGGTCAGTCCTATCTAAAGTATTATAATTAGTGCTACACTACATACACATATTTGACAACACGTCTTACACCAATTACGCCTAGGTCTTCCATTTACACTGGAATCAGACATCTTGGGCGTAAGGGAAGTTTTCAACCCCTCTTTGTAACTTTATCCAAATTCTTAGACCGAGCAACTTCAGGTCGGTTCTTCTTCTTCTTCAGTGCTTTGAATGGCAATCACCTCTTCTTCACTTTCGTCACTTATATCAAGATCTTCGAACTCCTCTAGTACCAGAAAAGTCCATTCAGGATCCTCATATTTACGGTTTTGTGTCCTTAGTCGGGCACTTTTTCTCTTAGGCTTAATTCCAGATTTCTCCTTTTCACTAGCGGCCTGTTTCCTGTCCTCAAGCTTTTCCTCTACAGTTTTTAGTCTTAGGCTCAGTCTTTTGATGAACCTTGGTTCACTTTTCTTTTTCTTGAATCTTTTAACCGGCACTGTTACTGGGCTTTCGTCTAGTGGTCTTTTATTTTCATTCACTTGTGGTACATCTGCTTCAATGGTTTCTTGTTCCCTACCTATCTGACTAGTTCCAGTCTTAAGTCTTCTTCTGCCTGTTCGCTAAGCTGGCCTTGTTCAGGTGTATGTCGGATTTGGCTTTGTTTTGTTTCAATTTCTTCTTCCTGAACACTTTTATCTATTTCTATCTGATCCTGTTCAAGCACTTCGAACCCTTGATTTTCTTCCGCTCAAACTTTTTCTCTATTTCCTAATCGTCCCTTTTCAATCTCTGGAGTTCTTGGAGGTGTGTCGATAGCCTGTTCTATCCCTATCTGTCCTTCTTCGTTGTCTGATCTGACATGAATCTCGATAATCTGGTTATCCTTTTCTATTCCTGTCTCGTCCTCACTATTCCACTCTCTATCTAAATAGGTGTATTTTATGGTTCTTATAGGATCGAATGTCAGGTCAATTACTGGGACCCACTCGTCTTGACTGGTGCTTGGTTGCTCATCATCAGCTACTTCAGGACCAACGTCAGGAGATCCCTCAGCTGCACAACCTTCAGCCTTAGTTTCTTCATTTTTAGTCACTCTTTTTGTATGACTGGCGTGGATTCACTTCGGCACACCTGCACACTTCACCGCTGTTGTGGTAACAAGAATCACTTGTCTCAGTTTTCCCCACTTCGGTGCAAGACAACTCGATCGAGTGTGTTTCTTTAGCACAACCCAATCCCCTGGGTTCAGATTATGGGCTGGAGTTGTTGGCCTGAAGACGGCGTCTTCCCCAATCTGGTGAGAGATAGAACGCACTTGGTCACCCAGTTGCTTGCAGTACTCTAGCACCAAATCATCAGAAATGCTTAGCAGTTTGTGTCCTGGCACCCATGCTTGTCGCATTACTCTTCCCATCAGTATCTCATGGGGGCTTAGGCCTGTCTTCCGATCTGGAATACTTCTGATTCCCATCAGGACAATGGGCAAGGCGTCTATCCAATTCATTCCAGTGGAATCACACATCTTTCCTAATCTGGATTTGATAGTGCCATTCAGTTGTTCTACCACTCCAGAAGCCTCTGGGCGATATGCACAGTGCAATTTTTGGGTAATTTTGAATGTTGCACAAAGCTGTTCTATTATCTCATTGTGAAAATGCCCACCTCTGTCTGAATCAGTTGTAACTGGAAAACCGAACCTAGGTATCAGTTCCCTTAGTAACAATTTGGCCACAGTGATGCCATCATTTCTCTTTGCAGGATAACCTTCTACCCATTTTGATTCCCTTGTCTTTTGCTGTTGTCTCCACGCTGGGTTTGCTGTGGCTGTGAAGTTTCCTTTGCCTCTCCTGGATACTGCTCGCGGTACCCGCTCCGCGGGTCCCGCTTCGCCTGAGGCCACCTACTAACAGCGCTATTGTTTGAACTTTGTCTCTGGGTGCCGGGACCTGCAGGGCTGCGAGCGTGTTGTGGGCGCAGGACTACAAGTCCCAGGAGCGCCCACAACTCCCAATCGTTACCAGCTGGGACGCTCTCCCTGCAGGCTCCTCCCTGGCTCCGCAACGCGGTAATAAGCCGCCTCCTCACTTGCACCGGCGGATTCCCTTGTCTTTTGCTGTTGTCTCCACGCTGGGTTTGCTGTGGCTGTGAAGTTTCCTTTGCCTCTCCTGGATACTGCTCGCGGTACCCACTGCACGGGTCCCGCTTCGCCTGAGGCCACATACTAACAGCGCTATTGTTTGAACTTTGTCTCTGGGTGCCGGGACCTGCAGGGCTGCGAGCTTGTTGTGGGCGCAGGACTACAAGTCCCAGGAGCGCCCACAACTCCCAATTGTTACCAGCTGGGACGCTCTCCCTGCAGGCTCCTCCCCTTCCTTTTGAGATAGTATTTTACCAACTGAAGAGCCCCGCGGCGCGGGAGCGAGCGGGAGGGCGCCGGGAGAAGCCCGGGATAAGGGCGGGACCGTCTGTGTCCGTCAGGGGCCTAAGGAGGCCGGGCTGGGCCGTCCCACTAACATTTTCAGAACTGGTATTTTAATACAGTTATTTGTGTAGTGTTAGTGATTTAACCTGTTCTAATATATCGAGGTGGTAAAAGGGTTGCTCATATGGCTTGTTCTACAAACACTTCCACCTTGCTGCCCTCCCTGAGTGAGGTGGAAGCTGCTGTTCTGGGCCCCCTAGATACCTATTTTAAACGGCTGCCACAGGATATTGATTGGGAAATCGCCTTGGCGGAAAGACGTGCGGGGCGCAGGTTGTCCATTGAGCTTTTGAAAACCCCTGTTGACAAACGTAAAAGCCAAAGTTTTCCCTCATTGGTCACCCCTTTATCATCTATTACGCTGCCTGCAGCACATGATATCCCACATCTTTCTCCCCCAATGATTTAGTCATTGGTTACTTTTCCTTTGGAACAGTAACCGCTACCCTGCCTGCAACCTCCCCTAGTGTTCTTACTAACCCACCCACTGGGCAACATTCCACATCTCAACCCAGTGTTTTAGCACATGCTACAAAACCCAAACCCTGTCCCAAAAGGAAAAGGAGTGTAACTGTAAAAAAATGTCAGGTCCCAAAACCTCCAAAAAATACAGGAAATTAGGGACAAATACACGACCTCGTCATACTACTGGGGATAACCCTATTGGGTTACCAGTGGGCGAGGGAGAAGTTGTTCCATCAGGCTTGGATCCCGTAATAATGGCATCCCCTAGGACACCATTACCATCAGGTCCAGATCCTATTGTTATAGCATCCCCTGGGACACCAACATCTAAGCCACAACTCCTCTTGGAGTTGGAAAAATTAATACGGTCCCACTTGAACCCCTTTGAAGATAGACTCAAAAAGCTAGCTGACCAATTGGACCACCTAGAGCAGGCTAGCCTAGATAATTTTTTTTCTACAAAATCTTTAATTAAGTCTTGTCTCAAAACGGGCGAAAATAGGAGCAATCAACAAATAGCTGAGCGAGATGTAGGTGCCCCGTTGGTTGATTTACATCCTTCTGCTGCGAGTATTGCAACTAGCCATCGGTGAAAAGGACAAAGTAGTAAGACTACTAACGACCCACCAACTATCCTAACTAATAGCAATTGTGGGAAAACCAAGCCCCGTAGTACTGTAGCCAAAGGTAGCAAGGAATGCTCAAAGAATGCCACCCCTGTTAGTAATAACATTCAACCCCTACCAAGTACTCCGATAACTTGTCAGGGTCCTTTGGCTAGCAATGATAGAAATTCCGGTAAAAACAGTGTTGGAATAAATAAGTCCCATGCTCCACAAATGCAAAATAGGGGTGGTCCTGTAAGTGATGGAAACAATATATTTGAGAAAAATAAGGCTTCCATGGTACCAAAGAATGTTCCCCCACCATGCCCTGTTGTTCCAGAACAAAGCCGACCAATACCCTGTGTGATAAAACCTCCGACTAGGATACCCCCAATACAACTTACCCCTGAATCCTATCCCTATGTGGCTATTCTTACCAATGTTCCACCCCTATTGGTAGGGCAAAGAGAAACCTACCAGATGTTAAAAAACAAGGTTATGCACTGGTTAAGGGTCAATAGACCTCTGCCCGGGGAAGTGGATGGTTTGATTATCGGGGCTAGAAGGGTTAACTGGATAGGATGCACCCCGAAAAAATTGGGGGGCGAATGTATTATAATTAACTTCCAAGATCCAAGGGTGGTAGGATTGATCACGAGACCAGGCTGGAGTACTAGCAGTGGTGGGATTGGTATTGTGGGTCTCACTTTTTTCTATCCAAGACCAGTGGACGTTCATCTTGGTGGGAACAACGAGCTAGGGAGATTCCGTTTCTTTCCTCAGGCAGAGATCAACCCTTTTAACGTTCCTTTCCCACGACTAAATGACTGCTATGAACAAGCATAAAACCCTCATGATGGGCTGGGAAATTTGAGGTGAGGATGTTGACGGAAATCGGCTGACCTCATTGATATTGGGGGTAACATGGTTAGGGAGAACATATCTGAGAAACCACTGGCAACAACTAGGGATGTAACATCAAGTCCAAATGGAGTGATTATCAATGGGAAAAATGAAAATGGGAGGGGGGACAGTATGGTGTGTATGGAAATTTTGGGGGGCGAATTAAGACCTTTATCAAATACGAGTGTTACTGAGGGAAAGGATGTTAACTGTGTGGACACTGTCATAGAAGAGGTAGGTAACTGTGAGAGTTTGACTAACCTCCCGTCTATGCCAGTCATTGATGTGGGGACTTGCAATGGCAATACCACGGGGAGGCTCTTTTCTTGGAATATCGCGGGGCTGGGTACTAGATTGTTGTCACAAAATTGGATAGACTTTGTTAACTGGTTTGAAATGTGTTTATTCCAGGAGACATGGGCTTGCGACCCAATCTTCCTCCCAGGCTATTTAAACTTTTGTATCCCAGCGAGTAGAGGCCCAAGGGGTAGACCCATGGGAGGTCTAACAGTTTGGATCAAGCAAAGTTTACAAGTTAAAATAAAAGTGCTTGATCTGGGTTGCAAGGATATACAATTGCTAAGAATATCATCAGACAAGGGGGGTGTGATAGACATATACAATATTTATGCCAGGGGTACCAATGCTGGGAACTCCCCCACCCTAGAGGCTCTATCCACCTTCCTAGAATCACAGTCCCTGGGAAATAGAGTGGTTGTGGCTGGTGACTTCAATAGGACTTTCGAACCGTTGGAAAATACGGAAAATCCGATAGGGCAGGAGGAAGATGTCCAATGGGGTGTCCCAAACCTAAATTTTGTACCAGTCAAACGGTGGACAAAAGATATATTGCTACTGAATGCGCTATGTTTGGAATATGGCTTGAGGGCCCTTAATGGAAGGACAAAGAGCGACCAGGGAGGTAACTGTACATTTGACAATGGTCACAGTAAAAGTAGAATAGACTATGTCATTTGTAGCCTTAATTTATGGTGTGGGATAGGTGACATGGAAATCCAGGGTAGATTAGAAAGTGACCATAATCCCCTTTGTGTCACCCACTCCTGGTGGAGGGTCACGCCTGATAATCCAGAGTCGCGTAGTGAAGTTGTACCTGTTATGGCCAATGATATGCGAAGAGTTAAATGGCCAAATGTGTTGGCAAATGTGGCATCCATGGACTACATAAACTCGGAGGTGGATAAAGCAATTGCCGCCATGGAGATAGTAAACCCTGTAACACCTGGTTCCTCTTCAACAACAGCCATACACGATACGTTCTTTTCCCTTTTAAAACCACATTTTACTAGATTAAATAAGGTAAATAGAAAAGCCCCACTTAAAATGGCTACGTGGTTTAATAAACAGTGTAGGCTAACCAGATTGGAACTGGGTAGGGCAATTAGAAGTAGAGATAAGGTTTTGATTAGTATAGCTAGGAAACACTACAATGTTAGTATTCGTAAGGCCAAGAAAAAGTGGGATGAGGAATATTGGGATGAATTGCTGGAAGCTTCTGGGTCAAGGGATTCCAGACTTTTCTGGAAAATTGTGAAGTGGGGCCGAGGTGGCACCCCTAACAATCCAGATAATAATGTCAATGAGGCATCATGGGTTCAGTATTTTAAACCCCAGTATGCAGAGAACAGGGATATTGTGGCCATAGAACCTATCCCAGTGGTATTTTGTAAGGGAAACCTGTTCTCAAATAAAGAAGTAGAATTGGTAATTTCAACCCTACAAGGGGGAAAGGCACCGGGCTTGGATGGGATTCCCTCTGATATATTTAAGAATGACAAGGTACGGTCGGCTAGGTATGTGACCTCACTGGGAAATGCTCTAGCTAAAGGGGCTAAAATCCCAGAAATATGGAAGGGGGCAATAATTATACCGATCTATAAGAAAGGTGATCGGTCACTCCCGGCCAATTATAGGCCGATAAGTTTGATTGCCACTATCCAAAAAGTGGTGGGGAAGATGGTGGTCAATAAACTTATGGACTGGGTAGACGAGAATAATGCCCTTTCCCCCTACCAGGCAGGCTTTAGGCGGGCAACCAGCACGGTAGATCAAATATTTCGATTTACCATGTTGCGGTGGGGGACGGTACTCCTTGGCGAAGGCAGCCTATATGTCGCATTTGTAGACTTGAGGGCTGCCTTCGACCTGGTTCCAAGGAGCAAGCTTTGGGCAGTTCTGAAAAGGATAGGGGTCCCACCCGAGTTGCTCACTCTAATAATTCGTCTCCACGAATGCAACTTTGCCAAAGTCCAATGGGGGAGGAACGGGGAGTCTACTGTTAATTTTCCTGTCGAGCGGGGTGTACGGCAGGGATGTGCAATGGCACCCCTGCTTTTCTCCCTGTTCATCAATGGTATTGTGGATAGGATGTTGGATGCAAGTGTGGATGCACCTTCGCTAGCGGGCATCAGGGTCCCGATCCTGATGTTCGCTGACGACACCCTAATTGTGTCCAAAACCCCAGCAGGACTTCAGCGTGCCCTAAATATGTTTGACATTTTTTGTAGGGAGCATGGCCTCGAAGTCAATGCTAGCAAAACAAAGCTGATGGTTTTCTCTCAAAGGCGCCGACCTCAACCAAGGGTATCTCTGAATAACACCGAGCTTGAGGTAGTAAATGTTTTTACTTATCTAGGGGTAGAGATATCAAGTAAGCCAGGTTGGTCACGACACATAGAAAAGGCGGTATTGAGACACCAGCAGATTTCAGGGGCGCTCCGGGTAGAGCAAGTAAAATCAAAAACTAGGCCTATAAAACCGGTCCTCATGGTTTATGATGCTAAAGCCTTAGGGGCAGCCCTGTATGGGGCAGAAGTATGGGGTTTTGAGAGGCTCCCTACTCTACAAATATCAGAGAATAGGTTTCTGAGGGGAATTACGGGTCTCCCCCAGAGTGCGCCATTAATACCGCTTGGCCTCGACTTAGGGAGGAGATTGGTTAGTGACCGTGCTCGATTAAGGCCTATCCTTTATTGGAGACGGCTTTGGACGACCCCAGAGATCCGACACTATGCTGATGGGTTTTTAGCCCTAGTTAAATCAGACATATTTCACAAAATATCATGGTTGAAGACGCTCAGGGTTGTTCTTGCTGAGCTCGGTCTCTCTACCCTTTGGGAAAATCCGTCTGGGGAAGTATTCCCAAGTAAAAACACCATCAGGGCCATATATTGGGATTATGTAGAAGACAAGCTCTGGGGGAGTACACAAACAGATACAATGGGGGGTAGATTCATGGAAATTAAAACGAGACCTGCACTGGAACAGTATTGGGACAGTATAACTGTCCCGATAGATAGAAAGTTATTTTTTCAGTTAAGGTCAGGTTCTCTCCCCTTGAGGTCATTGACGGGTAGGTGGAGGAGTACTAACATCTCGTGTTGCCCGGTATGTGGTGCCCCCAACGAAAGCCTTGCTCACTTCTTATTTCTGTGTGAGGCCTATGCAAACCCAAGGAGAGTATGGTTATCTCCAGTTTGTAGAAACCTTGGGGTATCCAGCGGTGTTGAGGGGTTGAGAATTATTTGTACCTCCACCGAAATGCCTATTGTGCTGGGAACAGCAAAATACTTGGGGTGGGCATGGTCCATTAGGCGGAGGGCTTTACCTCCCAATATGAACTAAAACTTTACAGTAATTTTAAATATTCTTTTTGTTAAAGCTTGCACAACTGCTTAAAATGTATTTTATGTGTATGAAATATGAATTTTAATTGCAATGTATTTTAAAATGTATGAATTTTAAAAAGTATGTTTGTGCTTTTATGAGTGTACAACTCGAATAAAGCTTTTTCAATCAATCGAAAATAAACAGACAATGACAAGGACGTACTTCATTCCTTTACAGATGGGCAACTGTATAAAGTCAATTTGTAATCTGACAAAGGGACCTTCTGCTTTTCCGATTGTACCTGGTGTAACTACTGTTTTCTTTCCAGGATTAAACTGCTGACAAGTTCAGCACCTCTTGCAAAGTGCCTCTGCAATGTTCCTGAATTTCGAATTGTACCATGTCTCGTTAAAGACACGAACCATAGCGTTCCTGCCTATATGTGTATCCCCATGTATGAGCCGGGCCATAGGAGCAAGCTGTCAGGCAATACAGGCATACCTTCAGTGTAAACCATGACACCATCCTCACTCCTTTTCCGACAACCAGTCTTTTTCCATCTTTTCTTTTCCTTTGGTCCTGCTGCATTTTGCAAATCTTTCAGCTCTTCCCATGATTGCACATCTTCAAACACCATAAGTTGGCAGCTGTTTCCAATATCCCCCCAACTTGATGTTGACTGACATTCAATAACGTGCACAATGTTGGGCTAGTTGGTCAGCATATCGATTACCTGCTGTCATATCGTCATTGCCAGATTTGTGAGCAGCACACTTGACCACTGCCAATTCTTTTGGCAACTGGATTGCCTCCAGTAATTCCTTTACGACCTTCCCATTCCTGATCGGAGTACCTGAAGAGGTCAGGAACTCTCTTTGCAGCCACAATTGGCCAAAATCATGCACAACCCCATAGCCATACTGGCTGTCCGTATATATGGTTGTTCTCTTATTTTTCCCAGCTTTACAGGCTCTGGTTAAGGCAATCAATTTGGCCACTTGTGCAGACTTGACTCCAAACAAACAGGATGCTTCTATTGCACTTTCTAATGTGCCACCATCCTCATGTCTTAGACATGAGCCATCTACAAACAGGGGATAATCTTCAATAGGGAAGGGCATTTCCTTAATGTCAGGGCGTGGTTTTGTACTGAACTCAGTTAGGTCTATGCAATCATGCTCGACCTCTCCCTTCGCTTCTGCAATGAAGGAATCAGGTAATAGAGTAGCTGGATTCAATAAGCTACATCGAGTAATGGTCCCATTTGCTGCACCTACCAGAATCCTTTCGTACTTAGTCATTCGACTAGGAGTGAGATACTGGGTTTTAGTTCGGGTTAGTAAGATCACAACTGCATGTGGAACATACACAGTTAAAGGATGTCCCATGACTATGGATTCACTTTGCTCAAGACTCATGCAAGTTGCAGCTACTGCTTTCAGACATCCAGGCAATCCAGCAGCCACTGGATCCAAGGTGGCAGAAAAATATGCCACAGGGCGCCTAGTCAAACCATGCACTTGGGTCAGAACTGACAATGCACAATTGTCACGTGTGTCACAAAACAGTGCAAACTCTATCGAGTAATCAGGCATTCCCAATGCAGGAGCAGTACACAGACAGTCTCGTAATTTTGTAAAAGCTGACATGCTTTCTTCGTTCCACTCCACTGGGTCTTTTGCTCCTTTCTTGGTCATTTTTATCAATGGTTTTGCTAGAACTGCAAATCCCACAATCCACTGTCTACAGTATCCTACAACCCCAAGGAACATTCTGATCTCTTTTTGAGTACGGGGTAGATGCATGTTTTTAATTATCCTGATTATTTCTGTGGTTACTTTCCTGATACCTTTCTCTATCTGGTGCCCCAGATATTTCACTGAAGAGGTACAGAACTGTAATTTGTCTGGTGATACTTTATGCCCTCCTTCCCCTAAATGGTTCAGTATGGCAATGGTGTTGACAACACAGTCATTCTGACTTTTAGACGCCATCAAGAGGTCGTCTATGTATTGTACCAGCACTGATTCCCTAGGTAGGACCAAAGATTCAAGACACTTTTTCAGAATCTGATTAAAGATTGAAGGGCTTTCTGTGTACCCCTGAGGGACACGATTCCAGACATAGACATGACTGTCGAATTCAAATGAGAAAAGAAATTTGCTGTCTGGATGCAGTGGGATTGAAAAGAATGCGTGACACAAGTCAATGATGGTGAACCATTCAGCATTCCATGGAATTTGGCACAAGATCACGGCAGGATTTGGTACAATAGGACAGCAAGGAACCACAATTTTGTTTACCTTGCGCAGGTTCTGCACTACCCTGTACTTACCACTCGGTTTCTTGATTCCAATTATAGGTGAGTTACTAGGACTGCTCATTACCTCCTATATGATGTTTGCTTCCAATAATCTCTTTACTTCAATAGCAACCCCTGCTTTTACTTCTGCACTCATTATGTAGGGTTTGGTATTCGGATAGACTGCATCTTCTCTTATGGCTATTTCAATCGGGTCAACATTTGCCATTAATCCTACATCTTTTCCAGTAAAATCCCAAACCTCGGGTTTCACTGTTTGTTGGAGTTCTTCAGGTAAGTCTTGTATTGTCAGTCTTTTAATTTCTGATTAAGGCCTAATTAACATTAGTTTGTAAATTCCATCTTCATCTGGGTTCTGAATTTCAACGCCTTTTGGTGTGCAAAAGATGGTGCAGTTCATTTTACACAGCAAATCACGTCCTAACAGGTTCACTGGGCTGGAGTCACAGACTACAAATCTGTGCATTTCCTTGAAATTCCCTATTGTGATTTCCATGGGCTCAGTAACTGGGGTACTAATTATCTGGTTAGAAACACCCACTACTTGGATTGCTTCTCCCGAGAGGGGTAGGTTTGGGACATCTGCTGTTCTCACAGTAGAACGGGTAGCACCAGTGTCCAATAGAAAGGTGACGTCATTCCCTTCAACCTTTCCTTCAATGTATGGCCCGGTCTGGTCTACCGACAAGGAGGCGCCAAGCACGCACTCCTCGTCCTCCCCCCTCAGGCACCGTCAGTAAGGTTCATCACAGAGGAATGTATCATTCAACAGAAATTGCGAAGTTGCTGCATTTCTATCCTCCCTTCCTTCCCAAACCTCTGCTTCCTCACTCTGCTGTGCTCTATTCCTATAGTTTGGCCTAGGTGCGCGAGGCAGCTGTGGCTGCTTTACCTGTTGCTGAGTCTTTCGTGGCCCCTCTTTCTGCACCTGTGGATTCAAATCATTATTGGGCATGTTACCATTCTGTATCGCTGGACACTCGTCTCTCCAGTGCCCTATCTGACCGCACCCGTGACAGGGGAACTTTTTCTTGTCTTCCTCTCGGCTCATTTTAACTCTGGGCTTCCCTCCACCCCCAGGGCTTTGATTCTGGGTATTATTATTCATTTTACTTAACGGCTTTCCTTGTTGCTCTGCTAGTTTCACTTGTGCCCACATGACCTTCTCTTTTAATGCTTTCCTTTTATTTTCCATCTCATCTTCACAATACTTGGCGTATTTCAGGACCTCATCTATAGGTTTTGCTTGCCAACAGATTTTATTGTCTTTAATCCACTGTGAAATTTCAGGTCTTAACCCTAATACAAATCGATAAATGAAATGGGTCATATCCTTCATGTCAATATTATCTATTCCACTGTACGTTTTGAACACCTGTAACAGTTGTTCATAATATGAATGTACAGTTTCATCATGATTTTGGGTAGTTCTATCCATACGGGTCCAATCAGTTTCTTTGGCAGGCACTTTCCCCTTTAAGTATAGTATTACTTGGTCATACTTTCTCATCACCTCCGCTGAGGGGGCTCCTGTCCTAGTGTCTCTGGCATAGTCTTCCCTGGGCAAATCAACAGCAATTTTACATTCTGTCCACAAATCTACGGGAACTACAATGTCAAAGAATCCATCTAGATCTTTCAGGAGGCATTTTTGAACCTTAATAAACCTCTCAACCTGCCTGTACCATTTACAGGTTTTTCTCGTAATTTTGGGAAATCATTTGTGAATGACACAATATCCTGTCGGGACCAGGGAACATGTACATATTTCCCACCTGGCACTTCTCTCATGGGATACAGTGGTTCAGCTTTATCAGTTTCTTTTAGGACATATTCAGTGGACACGTGTCGGGACCTACTGTCTTCCTTTTTCTTAGCCAGAAAAACATAAGTAGAGAGTAAGGGATTATGTCCGTGGACACTGGACGAGAAATACTCCTGATCCCCTGGTCATGAATAGTAGAAAACAAATGAAGGAGTATCACCCGATGAGTAGGATGAAGGCTTTCCAAACGTGGAATCAATATTCCTTGTTAAAAAAACCCTCACTCACCACCTAGTGGTGACTTGCTTCATCATCGGGGTCCACCCAGGTGGCCTAGCTTCCCCTGGGTGTGCTTCGACACCTGGTTTGCAGTGGAGCAGGTTGTGAATTGTGGGTGCAAACAAAAAAAGTTAGAATGTTAAAAATTGTCCTGGTTTTTACTTTATACAAGAGTTTTAATGAAAAAGCAACTGGACAATGTTAAAATAAGAGGTGAGATACTGGAAGGGGAGTTACGACCTACGTATCTCAGTTATGTGTTGGTGTGTTGGTCAACATGTTTCAATCATTAGGGGCGATCCCCGGTATTCATCAGGACCAAAAAAAAGGAAGTGGGAGGTATGGGTCCCCTAAAAGACTCACCCTGTCCTAAATCCTTTGTCATCCAGTGGTAGGGTGTACCATTGGGAAGACACTCCTAAAAATATGGGGTGTCGATAAAACTAGAAGAGTTCTCCTATTAGGCTTCAACGGGCAGGGGGTAGGTGCTTCACAAAGTACAACGTATTAGTTTTCTGTTGTGGAGAAAGGCTAATCACCTACGTCTACCATCCACTGCTCGGCTATGCTATGCTATGCCGAGCAGTGGATGGTAGACGTAGGTGATTAGCCTTTCTCCACGACAGAAAACTAATACGTTGTACTTCGTGAAGCACCTACCCCCTGCCCGTTGAAGCCTAATAGGAGAACTCTTCTAGTTTTATCGACACCCCATATTTTTAGGAGTGTCTTCCCAATGGTACACCCTACCACTGGATGACAAAGGATTTAGGACAGGGTGAGTCTTTTAGGGGACCCATACCTCCCACTTCCTTTTTTTTGGTCCTGATGAATACCGGGGATCGCCCCTAATGGTTGAAACATGTTGACCAACACACCAACACATAACTGAGATACGTAGGTCGTAACTCCCCTTCCAGTATCTCACCTCTCATTTTAACATTGTCCAGTTGCTTTTTCATTAAAACTCTTGTATAAAGTAAAAACCAGGACAATTTTTAACATTCTAACTTTTTTTGTTTGCACCCACAATTCACAACCTGCTCCACTGCAAACCAGGTGTCGAAGCACACCCAGGGGACGCTAGGCCACCTGGGTGGACCCCGATGATGAAGCAAGTCACCACTAGGTGGTGAGTGAGGGTTTTTTTAACAAGGAATATTGATTCCACGTTTGGAAAGCCTTCATCCTACTCATCGGGTGATACTCCTTCATTTGTTTCCTTTTTCTTAGCCCACTTTGTTTTCCATTTTTCTAGGTCTCCCCATTTCTGTAACCGATGTAACAACTCTCTTATCTGCACCTTTTTCCCTGACATGTTCATGTTTTCTAAGTCTTTGTCAGAAAATTCTGCTCTGTATGGTTTCTGCAGTACCTTAGATCTGCTGACATCTATTCCCATATTAGCTGCAGTGTCCATTAGTCTTTCATGAAACGCTCTGGTGTTTCTTGTAATGCTCTTACAAATGAACAACAGCTCTTCTTCATTAAGAGTGTTTAGCCTGTCTAGTCCCACATTCCCAGCCATCAGTTCTTCCAATTCTATTCTTAATTTGTAAATATCTAATGGTTTTGGCTGAGGAGTTCCCTTTTCTAATTCTCGAGTCCATCGATCTATCTCCTCCGGAGTCACTACCGTGGCACTTCGAGTACCTGAGGCTGTTTCTATCAGGACTTCTCTTGCACTAGTCTGAGTGTTCTTTCTTGGTGCGCTAATTTCTGGTTCTCTTATGAGTAAGTCCATTAAAGAAATTATAGACTCACATTCACTTGTTTGGTCATCAACAATTAGGGGCTCTTTTCTTGGCGGTGCTGCAGCTGGAGTAATAACTGGAGTCTTTGGACTAGCTTGTCTATCCCCATAAAGAGGAACAACTGGGCCAATAGTTACTGGAATTGTCAGGGCTTCGGGACTTGAATTCAACTGGGATATTTTCTGAATAAGTTCATTTCTCTGTTTAGCCAAGGCTTCTCTTTCTCGATCCTGTAAAACCTTTTCCATAGAGGTTTCATGTACTACTTGGGGAATTAATGGAGGGTAAAGATTCGGACCAGTTGGAAAGGTCGTACTTGGTCCCTCACCACAGGACGGTCTATAACATGGTACAGTTGTATCGGGCATGCTAAATCCCTCTTTACTGCTAGGCCTATAACCTGAACCTGATGTATCAGTTGCGCTGGCCCTCCTATTACTGGACGGCCTGATGAATGGATTTTTTGAGCTCAAGGAGCTAGACTCCTCATCATATGGAGGTGGATTTTTCATTAATAAATCCTCCAGATATTCTTCTTCCAAATCCCCAGCTGTCATTAAGTGTCGGGTTTTCTCTGTCCTTTTCCCTCCCATGGGTTCATCTACGCCTCGTACTGGGAATAGTTCTTCTACCATCATATTCTGTCTCCACTGCTTCATCTTTTTCTCTTAACTTCTCCCTTCATCTTTGGATACCATTTACTTATTCCTTTGTCAATTCTGGGTCTGTCTCTCTCAAAGGCCTCAACCTCCCATTCCTCAAGGGCCTCATATTGTGTCAGTCTTGGTCTGGGGTGCAAGTCATTCATTCGGGTGAGAATCCTACTGTTAAAGGTACCATCCACAGGAAAATCTAAAACTCCGTCGTCTTTGGTATATTTCACCCAATTTTCCAACCATACACAGGTATGATACCCTTTGTCAAACATCATAAATGATGCAGGAGTATTGGGTGGTGGAATAATAACTCCTTCTCTAGTCTTTATGGGCTTGTCTTTCTTGAAATAATGCTTCATTTTGTCTACGAGAGTCAATTTTCTCTTGCTCCCGTACATATTGCAAGGTCTGCCTCTTAGCATCTGATCCTTACCAAAACCTAGATATGTCTGATCAGGTAAAAATTCGGGATACCACATATACCTCGTAAAACTAAAAATACGTACTTTTGTTTACAATTGTTCTTCCAATGCTAGCGCGGCTTGTAAATTCCAACAACCAATCAATATGGAGATTGTAAGCAACTTTAACCAATGGGTGCGCGGCCCTTTCGTGAGACGCGGTCTCACGTTCCGGCACTCGCCCCTCCTTTACAATTCCAGCTCCGCTACACACCCACTGTTTCAACCAATACCAGAGTGACGTCAGCGCAGCTCCGCAACTGACTCCCTCCTTCACAAGGTAACAGAAACTTGATTTCTTTCTTAAAGTGCAAGTGCTCTGTTTAGTTTACAACGTATAACATTCGCCACTGTACTCGAGTGTCTAGACAGAAAGATTAGTTTCACTGCAAGTAAACTTCTCCTGTTTACTTTTCATACACTACGGATAGACCCTCCTGTCTACCCTTCACACAAGCATTAGAGAACCTGCTACTTCTTTGACTCATCCACTCTTTCCGGGATATATACTAAGTCCAAAGTTTCACTAGCGAACTCCTTTGCTATCATTCAAGCTCCGATGAACCTACTATTCCTTCCTCGTGTGACCCTTCCTAGGTAATATCACAACTGAAGTTTCAATAGCGAACTCGTTGCTATCATTTATTCAACTACTCATTCAGAAAACCCTAATTAGCGCTTCCAGTTCTACCTAACCATGCACTAATTTTCCTCAAGCCAATGACCTCACTGCAAGTGGATTCTCCTCACCACCCGCTATTCTGCCCCCGGGGATTCCAGACAACATATAACAATCACTAACAAATGGTTAATACATAAAAATCATATAGCAGCATTTCATAAAAACATTTTAAACATTTCATAACATTTCAAAGCAATATTTTTACAGTCGATCGATCTCAAGGGGAAAAATAATTTTTAGCAGCACATTTACAGTTTTTTCATGGTTTATCAACAATTAACTTATCTACCTGCCTCAATTAGTCCTAACCATACTACTGCTACCAGAAAAACTACTGATAGAGCGCGCAGGTCACCCGACCAACTTTTGTTACCAAATGTGCACACTAGGGCCCATAAACCAAATTTTTGTTCTACTTTAGTCTGGTAACCCACACACTACTATCAGCAGTTCCGTTCCTTTCGTTTTACTACTGTGTACCTGACCTGACTTACCAATTCTTGTCCAGGTACCTAGGACCACAATGGGTCGAGGAGCTAGCTGTGGAGAAGGTAGACAACACAAAAACCATATACCATTTTAATTATGTTATACTCTTTATAATAACCACAAACGCAGAAAGTTTCAAAAACCTTTATCTAGTTATCGTTTTCTTCAGTTTCAATGAGCCACAGATTAACACAAATCAAACTATCTATCACTAAGATTAAGAAAATAGTATAACAATGAATTAAAGTAAGAAACATTTAGAAATTTGGAAATAAAAGGAAGGGGAAAATAAGGAACATGCTATATTTAGATCAACAGATTTTCGTAACTACACTAAAGGCGGGTAAGAAAGGGGAACATACTAATCAGAGCAGACTTTCAGTTACTGCTAACAGTTTATAAAAAACAAAACTTATGCTATTTACTTATACAAATGTGATTATTCTCTAAAGGGAGGGTAAGAATGTCAGGATCGCACTCCGCAGGATCCGCATGCAGAAGAAATGCTCCACTTCCGGACCCCCCAAACACCCCGACTGTATAACACAGGGTGTTTAGGTGATACGGTGAGGGAAAAACTCCAAAAGGGGAAAAAACCCAAAAGAAAAGAATAGAAGGAAGGGTCAGCGGGGAAAAAGCAGCTGCAAAAGAAATACACAAACATTAGCAATGTTCACAGTGCTACTCTCATTAAATTCTCACTATATGTAACACATCCTAAGTCACCTGTCAATATACTCGTGTTCGCCCCTTCACACAGCTGTGTCTTCTTATGTCCCTCCTGCCCCTGTACAACACAAGAAGCACAATATGAAATAAAAGGGAAAGGAAACCATGACCTTCCTATAGACTGCTGTCACTCTAGATACATACCCCCACAAATTATTTAGTCTAACTCTTAAGGCAAGCACTCCAAAGGAAAACGAAACCTTCAGTCAGGAATCCTCAGATAAGAGGAGAATTGAAGCAAAGTAACTCAGAATAAGCAGAAACCTCCTCTGCTAGGAAAAAGGAGTAAATATGATTCCCAAGAATCTCCAAATTCAAGAATGAACTAAATCAGGCATGATGTAGTTAAACTCACTACATCATCCGCTTTAGTATTTGTAATCCGATCTGGTAAAGTCAATGGCCGGTAACACTGTAATTCGTGCCGGTATTGCGGAGGACTTCCCCCTGCAATCCGTCACTGGAATGCACTCATGCAACCCCCATCCGGAGATCGCTAGCAACGTTAAATAACCCAACTTGGTATGTCTTATATCACAAACGGTGGCAGTCTCTCGCAGCCGCGAGGTTTTGAGATGACTCGCGCAGGAAGTAGCTGCCGGTCATAAACAACAGGGAAATAATCAATGCACGTTAGCGCGAACACATTACCCAACAGTTCTGCATTTAGTGGGCCTCAGACACCTCAGAGTTCTTGGGAGGCAAAGCGCGCAAAGTAACAGGAAAGGATCTGGAAACGGACCTCCTTCCAGCAAACAAACAGAATCACGAGCACTGTCCCATAGTCCCGCCCGCTATATCCTGGGACCGCAAAGGAGCATGGGACCTGTAGTTCTTAGCCCGGGAATCATGGGAGTTGTAGTTTTAGGTAGGCGCGGTTACGTTTTAGATCCTGACAGTACGCCCTCCTCCCAGGCGCCTCCTAGGACCAAGCTTACCGGAAAACCTTGTATGAAAAGATCTGACCGCCCTGGGGGCATGTACATTGTGCCACGGCTCCCAAGAGTCGTCCTCAGCTGTATACCCTTTCCAGGAGACCAAATACCAAAGCACCCCCCTACGGCGTACGGAGTCACGAATAGACTTCACCTCGTACTCCAGACCTCCATCACATTGTACAGGAGGCGGCGCCTTCCTGCGCGAGGAAAGGGCTTTTTTCAACAACTGCACATGGAACACTGGCTGTATTCTCAATGAATTAGGCAATTTCAACTTATACGCCACAGGATTCACTTGCCTCACTATGGGATATGGTCCAATGAACCTTGGATGAAAAACACTCCTCATCTTGAACCGGATGTATCGTGTTGATAGCCACACCCTGTCTCCCACCTGGAACAGAGGACCCTGAGCCCGGTGTTTGTCCTCCCACTTCTTGTACACCTCCTTGGCTTTCATCAGATGTTTTTGAACCCCCCTATGCACTTTCCTTAAGGCCATAACACGTATTCTCACAGTGGGTTGATTGGTCAACTCAGCGGGATGTCTATTGGCAATGTGTTTGCATCATAACCAAAGTTAGCCTTAAAAGGCGACATGCCTGTTGAACTGTGCCAGGTATTGTTATAGGACAACTCAGCCATCCATAGTAGGTCCACCCAGGATTCATGGGCTGCCTCAGAGTAACAGCGCAAGTATTTCTTTAAAGTCTGGTTTAGGCGTTCCGTTTGTCCATCCGTTTGAGGATGGAAACTGGTAGAGAGTGCTGACTCTATGCCCAAGGCCTTGCACCACATTTGCCAAAAGCGAGCGATGAACTGTGGTCCCCTGTCTGAAACTATTACTCGTGGAATGCCATGCAACCTTATGACCTGTGAAGCCAGCAATTGAGCGGTCTGCCCTGCCGTAGGGAGGTTTACGCAAGGTATAAAATGTCCCATCTTCGTCAGATTATCCACAACCACCAAAACCGCTGAATTGCCCTGATCCAAAGGTAGGCCTGTTATGAAATCTAAACTTATGTTTTGCCAAGGGCGAACGGGAGTAGGCATAGGCATCAATAGTCCTTTGCTTTTGGTGTTCTCTCCTTTTGCTCTGGCACAGGTTTCACACTTCCCTACCCATTTGGAAACATCCAGAACCAAAGACTCCCACCAGAAATGTCTTCTAAGCAGTCTCACGGTCTTGATAACCCCTGGATGACCCGCTGAGGGGAGTTCATGACACCAGCTAAAGGCTTTCTTCCGCAATTCCTCAGTAGGCAAAAACAAGCTCTCCCCCTGAAAAGGCAACCCTTGTCTCACCTTCCTGCCAGGTTTCTTCGGAGCCCAACGCTCCCAGGATCCAAAAGACCTGGAGCTCTTAATTTCTCCCAAAAACTTCTCAGCACGAACCGCACACAGTACCTTGGTAGGAGTGAGTATGGATTGCTGTACTTCCTCAGGTGGCACTGTACAAGTCTCCTGCCTGGACAAAGCATCTGCTTTCCTGTTCTCTACCCCAGGACGAAAAGTCACCACAAAATTATATTCAGAAAAGGACAGCATCCACCTCATTTGTCTTTCCGTTAAATGTCTTGCTGAGGTCATATATTGGAGATTCCGATGATCGGTGTATACGGTCACCGTTTGACTCGACCCCCAGAGGTAAGGTCTCCACTCTTGAAAAGCTCTTTTAATAGCCAACAGTTCTTTCTCAGCTATAGTATAATTGACCTCTGCAGGGCTCAATTTCTTTGACAAATAGGCAACAGGATGAAGCAGGCCATTGTCTGGATCTCTCTGGGATAGTATTGCACCTATGGCTTCATCAGAAGCATCCGCTTCCACTATGAAGGGTCTTTCCAGTATGGGGTGTGCCAACACCGGTGCTGTAGTAAAGGCTCTTTTCAAAGCATGGAAAGCCTTGTCAGCCTCAGAAGTCCATACAAAAGGTGATCCCTTTCTTAACAGTTTTGTGATGGGAACCGCTGTCTGAGAGAAGTGCAGAATGAACCGGCGATAATAATTCGCGAATCCCAAGAAGCTCTGCACCTCTCTCTCATTTCTCGGGGCTGGCCAATCCTGGAAAGCCTGTACCTTTCTTTCAGACATCTGCAGGCCATGAGAACTAAGATTTACTCCCAGGAACTCCACTTCCTGCACCCCAAACTCGCATTTACTCAACTTTACCTACAAACTATGCTTACACAATTGGTCTGTATGACATGAGACATCCTGAGAGTATATCAAAATATCATCTATGTACATTACCACGAACTGATCCACATACTCCTTCAACACATCATTTATAAAAAATTGAAATGGCGCCGGAGCATTACAAAGCCCGAAGGGCGTCACCAAATATTCATAAAGACCGAATCTTGTGTTGAATGCCGTTTTCCACTCGTTCCCCTCTCGTACACGGACCAGGTGATATGCCCCACGTAAGTCCAAACGGGTGTAAATATTGGCCTCTCTCACCTGGTCTAGCAAGACTGAAATGAGGGGTAGAGGGTAGCGGTTGCGAATGGTGTTTTTATTTAATATGCGGTAATCTACACACGCTCTCAGATCTCCATTAGCCTTTGCTATGAAAAACAGGGGAGATGCTGCCGGAGAGCGGGAAGGCCTTATGAACCCCAAACACTCGTAGTGGTCTATGTATTCTTTTAAATGGGTGGTCTCAGGCACAGACAAGGCGTATACTCTCCATGTTGGTATTGTAGCCCCCTCCACCAGATCTATGCGGCAATCATACTCCCTGTGAGGGGCTAAGGTTTCAGCTTTACTCTCACTAAAGACATCACTATATGCCCTATATTCTTTGAGTAGTTGGACATCTTTTTCAGCCGCAGTGGCAGCCAAAAATGGGGTGGTTAACACCGCAACATGAGCCGGTACACATGGCACTAAATGGTCCTGACAAAAGTCGGGTACAAAACGAAAGGTCTTTGTCTTCCAATCCACCACAGGATTGTGTCGGTGCAACCAAGGCATGCCTAGGATGACCTCATATTGAGGAGCAGCGATGATGTTTAATGTCAGTATCTCTGAATGTACACATCCATGCAACACCAAAGACAAACCTATTTCACTGGTTCTTTCGGTTATTTGACCTGATGTTAACGGTTGCCTATCAACAGCCAAAACATCCTCAGGGTTCTCTCTTGGGACACGAGTTAAGGCTAAACGCGTTACTAAACCATCGTCGATAAAATTGCCTGTGGCTCCAGAATCCAACATCACCATAACCTGATGTTGTTCATGATCACTTTCAATAGTCATGGCTACCACAAGATGTGCTTCAGTTTCCTCCGGTCCTGCAGAGGACAGCGAGGTGAGTTTCCATTCCTGTCTCCCTTCGTCCCTGGGTTTGTCTTCTTCCCTTGCTGCCGTATCGGACATATGTGCAGATAACGCCACTTTCTTGAACCTGTTAAAGCTACCCGAAGGTTTGGGTTTGGAGGGGCAATCCCTAACGTAGTGACCCTTCTTCCCACAGTACATGCACAAGCCCTGTACTCGCCTACTCTCTCTTTCTTCTCTTGACAAGGGAGCCCTAAGAGCTCCGATCTCCATAGGCTCAGGAGCAGATTCTGCTCCTCCTAAACTTCTGCGAGGGAGTTCGTTCATAACTATAAGTTCCTTTGTCCCACCGTCTTCTATTACCCCTCTCTCAGTTAAACGACTATCCAATCTTAACGCCAAATTCACCATGTTCACCTATGTGGTGGGTTGTGGATCCACCTGAGCCACCACGTCTTTCAACTCCTCTTTTAACCCTAGGTAAAAGAGGGACATCCTTTTCTCCTCTGGCCATTCCGCTTCTGCCACCAACCTATTGAACGCTGTCAAATAAGGAACCAATTTTCCCCTACCCTGTCGTAATTCTAGGAGTTCTCGATCTGCGCTACAAGACGTAGCCCTCCGATCAAAAACCCTTTTAAATTCTGTTTGAAAAGCGGACCAATCTGACAGGATAGCGTCATCACGTTTTACTAAGGGCACTGCCCAATTTGCCGCATCCCCCACTAGATAAGAAATAGTAAATGCCACCCTGGAATGGTTCGTAGGAAAAGAAGACGGCTTACACGAAAAGTGCATAAGAACCTGAGTCAGGAACACCTGCACCTTTCGTGGGTCACCGGAGAATCTTTCAGGATTAGCCAAAGGAATGGGAGGTGGTACTGTAACCTGTACAGAGGAGGCCGGGGCAGAAGCATTAAAGGGGTTACCCCCCAACCTATCCACCTTTTCCCGCAAGGCAGCAGTCTCTGCCTTAGAGGCGGCCAACTCCTGCTGTACCAACACCAGAGCATGCAACAAATCCTCCATGGACGCCATTACCACCACACACGGATCAGGCAGAGTGTAATTCTTGGGCTCGTGATTCTGTCAGGATCGCACTCCGCAGGATCCGCATGCTGAACTCGACTAAGGGTAGGGAGAAAATGGAACATGCTAAAACACCATTTTATATGTGAAACTTATTTGTAGAGAGAAACAGGGTAAAAGACAAATAAGTAAATTTGCTTTATTCGGGAAGTGGAAAAAGAAACTTAGATAGACAAACACCCACGCAACATTATATTTACCTAGGACAAAATGAAGACCAACCCTGGCCACGGGTTGGTTGGGAAAGGCGGGAAAGGACCCTCAAGGACTTAGGATGCCAGTAGGGGAGCAGGTACAGCTCATGGACAGTCAGGACAGGATAACCTCAGGATAAGGATCAGGACTGGGCTCACCAAAGGGTACGACCAACACCTTCAGCTTCGGATGCAATGCCTGTGCTACCCCCTCTCTGCAAGGAATCTGCCAATAACCCTGATTGCGTTCTCGAATCTCCTAGCAAAGTGCTTCGCCAGCACTTAAGGTTTCCCAAACTCCGACTGAGTCTGAGGAACTTACGGACAGAGTGCTCCGCAGCTCTCTGTATCAATCACCTATAGAGTTTGTTGGGTCAGTGACAGGTCAGCTATTCAGACAAGTCGGACGATTTCTCTAGCTAAACCTAGGCAAATTATACTGTTTTCGGGACAATGTACCACCCACAAATGTTGCAAGTGAAAGGTTCCTTAATTTCTGATTGGGCAAGAGAGGAGGTTATGTCATGGTACCTCCTAGAATTTTGACTTTCTCAGACTTAATATTCATTTTCGGACCCACCCCTTACATTCCAGTTCCCATGGCAAGAGAGGTTTTAGCAGACAATGGGGTACACACAACCAAATACAATTGTTGCAATTGCAGGTAACTGTTCAGCTTCTTCAGCTAGGTCAGAGAGCAGGTTCCCATGAGCATCTTGGATTTTGCTGCCAGCTGGCTGGGTTCCACTGCTGCGTGACTTTCTTTTCCCCCGTCACATGACTGGTTCTACTCTGACTTCAAGATGGAGTAGCGGTGCTTCCCAGACCCCCCGAGGATGGTATATGAAAAGTAAGCGAAAACAAATTAGAGACACAGAATAAAATGAATACACTGTATACCGTGAATGGCTATACTACATCCCTTACTTTATAATAACTATAGCATTAGGAGTTAAGCATCAAAACCGGCTTTGCCAAAGCAGCAGTGCAAGCACGGAGCATGTGAGAAACAAACGGCCATTTTAGCAATACTGCGCATGAGCGACAAATTCCCTCCAGCACTGCGAGTGCGTCACATCACGTGGTCATGACCGACGCATGCGCAGACTAGATTCCCGCAAAGCAGCAACCATATTATTAGCAAGCTTCACTATTATGATTAGACACATAGGCAAGCGTCACTGGGACACCCCCGTGTAGTGTAAAATGCAATATTAGAAAGACAAAACTTATTGAATTAGTTTCATTAATGTTATTCGAGGTTCTTGATACAAGCAAGTCGTGTCACATGTGAATACTTGCTCTATCAACAGTTGATCAGTGCACTCCAACTTGCTAGGGTCTGGGATTATTGAAAACCAGAGACACTGCTTGGTTCATCTTGGAAGAGTGTGGTGTTCTGAACTTAGTATTCCCTGAAAGTTCTTGTTGTCAGGGGATGCCATGGTAATCTAGAATGTGGGTTTCTGTAGGGAGAATGTTGACACTCAAAGTTAGGTTGTTGTTGGTGGTGGTTACTCTGTGGGTGAGGTCTCTGACCCTTAAGCTTTACAATAAACCTGCTTAAATCCTAACGTAAAGAGTTCCGGTTCTTTCTTGCTTATGGGGAAGTCATCACCTCATTTTAAGAGGCATGTTGATATTGAGTCAACACATTATAGATTTGCCTGCTCTAGTGTGGGGTACGTTGGTGCAGAGCTTATCTCTAAATCTGTGCCACAGGTGCATTACATATTCCTCTTTCATAGAGGACATGGGAGAAACATCAGTAACATCACCAAGCAGAGTACTGGAGCACTTTCAGCTACCTGTTCTAAAGGACCAAATTACTCATGTGTACATCAAAGTTCAGAGGCTATGACAAAACAGTGTTACTTCAAAATTGCATACTGTACCGTCACACCTTCCAGTGGCACCAAAACCTGTGTGACATGATGGAGGTGAGTGTGTTTGGTGCATATGCGGATAAAGACAAGGGAATCTCTAAGAACAAATAACTGGTACAGCCAGTGGAAGCTCTTTGTGAAGGGTGAAATACAAAAAAAATATTCATTGCATCAGATCACAACGTTTAGGCTCCTAATGTAGGAAAACATGAGTGCTACAGCAATAAATGATGGACGGAATGCTGAAACAGTCAAACATTCACCCCCAGTCACGAGATCTGGGTTAAATCCTTCGTTCTTTTGCTCACTATACCACCCCAGTGTTTAGGGATGAAGGTATGATTTTCTCAGTATTCCGTCCATCACTTGTTGCTATAGCACTTTTCACCATAAGTGGGATGGGTATGCCAAATGAGGATCCCTTGCTCACTGTCCACTGGATTCAAGCTAGCCTGGCTGATGAGGGGTGAAACCCCAAAACCGGTCCCAGGATGCTTGTTTTCGGTCCAGTGAGGACCCAGCTTGGCAGTTCGGGTTGGACTGTTCCCATGAGGAACAAGGTCAAGACTGATTTGCATATGGCTGGGTCCAAATTGGGGTGGCATGGTGAGCAAAATAATGATGGTTTTAATTCAGATCTTTTGACTGGAGGTGAATGTTTGATTACTCAGCATTCTGTACATCATTTGTTGCTGTAGCAATTGGATCCTACAGAAGCATACAATCAGACATACTGCAATACCCTGTCTACACATTCATGAAACAACCTCTTGTTTCTAAATCAGATTTAAACCTATTCTACTGCTGACCTGGGAATAATAGACCTGACCTTCTTTTAAGTTTTAGAGGCACATGTACCAAAGTACAAGTTTGCGAATCCTTAATAGCAATTTTTTGTGAATCGCTATTAAGGACTCGCAAAATGCTATGTATGTAGGAATCTGTTAATATTTTGTGATTCCTATGCATTCCTTATTTGCGACTCGCAAATTGCGAGTTGCAAATAAGGAATGGCTTCCCATTAATTCATATGGGCCAAGAGGCCCATGGGAATGAATGGGAATAGCGTGCGCAATTTGCGAGTACCCAATAGGTACTAGCAAATTATGCACGCAATTTCAGGGCTGCAAGGGTTCATAAAGGACACCCTGTTGCACCTTTGAAATGTGCAGGTCTGCACATGTGGTGCACATACCTGCCCAAAGGGCAGTTATGTGCGCCACATGGCAATTTGAAAAATTCATAAAATTGCATTTTTAAAGGAAATCACAATTTACCACCAACCTGAAGTTAGTGGTAATTTGCAATTCCTTACAGCAAAATCGCGATTCTCTAAATTCTTGCACAAAATAGGGAATCGCAAATTTTGCGTTCCTTATTTTGCAAGTGAGTTTCTGCTTACCTGCATTGCACACAGCTGAATTGCGTTCGCTAACGCTGAAATTCTGCGAACTTCAGTGTTTGCGAACACAATTTACTTTGATACATCTGGCCCTTGGTGCTGCCTGGAAATTGTTATTTACTGTCATTTCTGAGGTTCTAACGCTACTACCCACTGGGTAATCCGTGATTGCTTTTCCTCCCTACCTGTGATTAAAGTGCCCAAAGGCACATCAGTGGTACTAGCAAAGGAGAAGAGGTTCCATAGATTCAGATTTCTTGAGTTTCTGTTGGCCTTACACACGGGTAGTTTGATTGTGGATCTTATTTCCAGTTCTCCCAGGAAATTGTTGTATTTGTTTCTGCCTATTGCATTAAATTCAGATAGAAACACATTTTTACTCCTGCCATAAGTGTGGAAAAAGGTAGGGCTAAGACCTTTTTCAAGTTTTGCCCGGCGCTAACCGCCTTTGTACCTATTCAAATTACCAAGCAATGAGGCAGGCGCCGGAGACCAGAAGGCAGGAAACAGAAGTTTTATTCCGACGGAGCAGAACACATCAGATCAGACAACAAGGTATCGTCTCGAGGTGCTCTAACAGCCTCTCGGAGGCCTGGCCTCTTATACACTGGTTTATGGCATGTGACCTTTCTTTATTACAATCAGAACATTGTGAAGTAAGGAAAAAGACATCCCCGTAATCCTCGTGTCAATCCCACCCCACATGCCTCTACAATAGAGATCCTCAACCTGCTGATAAGAGGAGGGGGGTCATCGCGCAGCTGAGTGTTCTGCCGATTCTTAGGATATGTGCGCCTGATCATATCCCGGGGGGTGGGGAGGTCTTGATCAATAGAGGGTCCTTTGAAGAAGAGTGACTTCATACAATAAGGGGCAGTAAAAGATATCTCCCGGTTTAGGCGATGGCCTTGGACCTGTGTGGACAGCTGGACACGGGGGAAGGGGTCATCAAAGGAGTGGTATTCGTGCCGTGTGGACAATCGAGCGCGGAGGGAAGGTTTATCAACAGAGGGGCATTCATGGGAGGAGAGGAGATGCTGGTCAGGCGCAGGCGTGACTCCCAAGGACAGGGTCATGCAGAAGGGTTATGCTCATGAGAGGGAGGGAGGGGGAGCCAGGGTGCGCGGAGGATGTCTGCTGGGTCAGAGGGGCGCGCTGGCGATCGATCGTGGACAGGGAGACCATGATACCTAAAATGGTTGTCGTGCACGTTGTACATGGGTGACAAGCTGGCGCAGATGATGTTCAGTTCGTAAACTAAAATTCCACATAAGGGGGATCTGGCCCACAATGCAATCTGTCATTTTATGTTTAAATGGCACGGGAAATGTCCATATGCTAACCCAGACACATTCTAATACCTTGGCTGAAAAAGTAATGAGGAGCCAGGACTATTCTACATGTATTCATTGTTGTTGAAATTATAATGTATCTTGTCATAGTAAACAGCCTCTATAACATTGAAAAGCAGCCTGTTTGTATGAGTTAGAGTACAATAAACCATTCGCAGTTAAATCGTGATTATGATGATAATTGTAGATAAACAATTATGGGTAATCCCTCAAATAATGCCTGGAACTACACCATGCAGTAGGCCAGATTCCTTAACAAAGTCATGAAGCAGAGAGCCCATAACAGCAGTGGTGATCATCTGGCTAATAGTAGCCACCCCATGAAGCAGGTACAATATATACATGAAAAGAACGTGAAGCATGAAAACGTACCCTCAACTTAAAATAATTACATGTTTGAATACCACACAGTGAGTGACTCTGGTGCTCCCAAAGTTCACAGTTACTTTCCCCTTACTATGGAAGACAATACTAGTCAATAAAATACTGAAAATACTGCCTGAAAAAAAGATTGACACTTCAATGGTTGCTCTTCAAGTATTGGTTTATCTGTGCAGCTTGCACAATTAAATGCTTCTGGGCTAACTTTGAAAATATCATAATATGAGTACTATGCACATATCCAGCCGCATTCTCACCAGTTCTCAAACCGATAGTATACAAAAGCAGAAACCAACACTTTTTAAAATACTTCTTCGATTGTGATTATTAATACTGTAATCATAAACCCATTTGGCATACACAGCTTGCAACTATGAACCTTGATATGTTTATAAAGACGGCCACGGTAGCCAACATATATATTTGAGCACAAATGCATCCACAATGAGATATCCCCTTTTTTCTAATGTTTGACTCAATGGGCCTGCTACATTGATGATATTTTATTTTTATGGGTGGGTTCCCAGGAACAGTTTGATACAGTTTTCACTCTGGCTGAACCAAGGCGATTCCAACATGAAACTTTGGCCCATATGAGTCAAGTTCAGGTTGAATTCCTGGTCATACATATTCGTTGTAACAACAGTCAGTTTGAGGTGGACCTACATGTGAAAACCACAGTGAGGAAAACCGTATTGCATATTAGCAGTTTCCATCCTAGATTCCAAAAACAATTCCTGCGGCTGAACAGGCACCAACCACCAGGACTATGACATTAGAGCGACCGTGATGAAAGACAAATTCATCACCAGTGGTTATCCTAGGAGACTTGTTCATGAATAATCAAAAATAGCTAGGTACTATGACAGGGACTACTCACTGTAAAGTCAAAAGTCACAAGCTGAATCCAAGCTAGTGTTTGTCACAAGAAATTCTGTCCTCAATGAAAAAGTCTGACAGATCATATGCGCCATACTGAACAGTGGTGTAGAGCAAAGCCAGAAAATGCTAAACCGATATTTGCGCACAGACGCAGTAAAACTCTCACGGAGAATGTGGTGAGATCCTGCCTCCAAAATACCAAACCTATTGTGCAGAAAACTATTGATGAATCACCCCCATATTTGGGAATCATAGCTGTAGTTACTCAATGCAAGGCAAGTGATTCAGCCACTGAGAATGAAGCCTTTCTTTTCAACACTTTTACAGTTAATCTAAAGACATACACCAATCGCAAAACTAAAAACAAAGGGGCATATTAGCAAGAAATGGTGATATTTATTACTAAATGCGCTTAGGCTTTTTTTTTATCGCTGCCTACCACTGGATATGTTAGCGGAGAAAACATGCTATTAGCAACGGTTTTCTCCATTGTGCTAAAATATCCAGCGATAGTGGCCAAATGCGTGAATATTGCTGGAAATCCAGCGATATTCACGCATTAACGCCAATGGGGACTTAACCTGAAAATCCACCTCCCATTGGATAAACAGGTAAGTCATGTTCTAGCAGGTGTTAGATTATAGCGATAATCGCGCTTAGCGTGATTTTTTTTATCGCTATTCCTGCCTTGCTAATAGGCGATAGCTGTGTTAGCGACTGCTTTCAGTCACTAACAGTTTGGGTACGCCCACTTTGCACGTCATTAGCGATAAATATCGCTGACATGCAAAGCGGGTCCCAAACCGGTCGCTATCACCTAAAAACTGTTGGTAACTGCTGTTAGCGACAGCTTGCTAATAGGGCGATAAAAATATCGTGCAGCTAAAGCGGCGATATGGCCCTTGCTATTATGCCCAATTGTGTATTTGTTTCTGTGCCCATGTGAGTGTGGCTATGTGGGAGAAACAGCCCGCACTTTGGCCACGTGTCTGATCGAACATCGTTCCGCCATCCAAACCACCGAAATGATGGCACCCTTGGTTAAGCATTACCATGAAAACAGGCATCAACCAGAGGAAATCAGATAGCTCATGTTACAAAAAATTGGGATTAAGCATGGAGGTGACCCTACAGAAATTAGAAATAGAAGGGGAGTGGTCTCAATTATGAGATTCCTTGGAAAAATTCCATTAGATACAACACTGCTTACTTCCACATGCTGTTATCTCCCTACAGTTATCCCAGTTTTCCATCCTGATTGTGCCCTTTGCATATGTTCTATGTATGTACCTACTGGCAATCTTCTAGTACTTTTTGACTGATGGATGCAGCTTCTATCCAGACAGCAAGAATTTGTATGGGCATACATCTAGGTCCATAGGCATTTTCAAGTAGCGTCCATTGTACTTTTCTGTTATCCTATGTAATCAACATTACACATTGATTGTCTTCCCTGTTTGTTATGGTTGTAGTGTCCTGCTGGACACGTTCTGGTGTCCCAGCAGGCACTTGTTGTACCAGCCACTCCTTTGAGGGCTGGCCACACTCGCACCCCACGCAGGCGTCATGAGTGATGTGGTCCTGTTAATAAAAGGGCCTGAGTTCACGTGCTTGTGGCCATTTAACTATTATAATCCCTGTGTAAATAACTTTAGTGGCATGTGTGCCTAGGGCCCATAACACTACAATGGTGACGAGGGTGGCTGACTCCAAATGCATGCTACCTCACGCCTCCAATGCTGTGAAGAAGGGGGTGATATGGCTCCATAAGAACTGACGCAGCTGCCTGTCCAGGGAAGTAGTCACGCCACTTCTGGAAGAGGGTGACCCTGTCCCTGCGCAAGAAGGAGGTAACGGAGGCCCTCCAACACGTCGCCACACATGCTGCCATCAAAACTAGCCACCCCGCTAACAAAGGACAAGTTCAAGGTAAGACTTTGGTGTGCAAGACCCCGCGCCTGCTATCTGCGACCTACATCTCCCACCTGCTCCCCATGCTGACTGTGATCACAGCACCCCGCTCAGCACCAACATCAAGCCTGTAAGTGGCCTTGCAATGTGGCCCTACGCTGGGACACCAAGAGACCTTGTACCCAGGTCTGAAGTGCCCACAGCTGAGAGGAGCTGCGCAACTCTCTGCAGCTAAGCCCACAGCTTTGGGACAGCTTCTCCGACCAAAAAGAGTGGCTGCTGTGTAGCTGGAAAAGTCTTCCTACCGGCAGAGGACATGCTTGTACTGGTAGTACAGGCTCCCCAAACACTGCCAAACCCTGCAAAGCCTGATACCACTCTGCACCCACCTCGCTGGACTGACCGGAGTGGTGGCATGGCCTGCTGAGGCCCACCTACAGGGGTGAGGAGTGTCGATTGGCCAGCAGCCACATCTGGAAGCATCACCTCCAAGGCAGCATCATGCACAGAGCAGCTGCTTTGGCCCATGTGTGCAACAGTAGCACTGAGTGCCGTAGAGGTGGCGACCCCAACTAGGGTTTGCATTAAATATCCCACACTGCCAACCCAGCATGATGACGAGGCACCAACCGTCCACGCAGCGGCCCAGCCACCTCTGAACTAAGCTGAATTAAAAGGCCGGAGCAACCCCTCTCTGCTCTGTGGCAAGAGAGAGAAATGGCCCCATAGTGTGAGGCACATTACCATGGCCTCCAATGTCGAAGAGGCAGCGCTGTTACCGAGGGAAAGTCTGACTGTGAAGAGTATTGGGTGAAAATGGGGTTGTGCCAGAAGTGCATATGTCCCCAAACTTGTGTCTCCACCTCAGCATGGCTTCGCAGTGTTTGAAAGCCTCACCGGCACGTGAAAAGTATCTGCAGTGCCCCTATTAGTCGTGCACAGCACCGCAACCAGCACCAATGTTAAACTACACAGGAGTCAGCCCCTACTGGGCTCACAGGTTGTAGAAGGAAAACTGCTGTCCAGGCATTCCCAGACTGCCTGCAACACTTTGTAAGCCCGCAGGCCAAAAAAATAGTTTACAGCACCACCTACACACCAACTGCAATACTTCACCAGAGCACAGCAATCTGCAATAAAATGGCCCTTCCAAACACTCATGCCAAGCAGAAGACACCCAGCATCACAAGTGCCTGTGGTGCACTGTGCTCCCCTGCAGCAGCAATAAATAGATTGGCCTAGTGGGTTGCCTATTTCCTAACGAGAAGAAGGACTGTTTACCACAACAAAGAAGCCCTGCTAGCAAGCCATGAAGCATATAGTGCGCTGCAAGTGCACACCCTAACGGCTGTCTGCTGCCACAGCGCTCGTGAAGATAGTGTTGCACGCCCCCCAGAGGCTGTCTGCCGCTTCATAAGGAAAGAAGAGCAAGCATACAGGGAGCCAGTAGAGGGCACCCTGGAAGAGACTATGCATGTGCAGACATGAGGCACTGTGCACAACCGGAGCTCCACAGATCCAAGAGAAGTGGAAAGGACTAGCCTGGCCCGAATGCAGAAGGAAGAGCCTCTACTCCTACACTGCACCAGACCCGTCCCGCAGTGGGCCATAGACAATCAAGGGAGTGCCCAAATAATGCCTTAAAATTGCATCGTATAAAGGCCTATTACAGGCAGGAGGAGAGCTGCATGTCCCCAAGTGGCAGGCTGCCACCACCGCAACATAAATAGAATGTGACATAATGCCACATCATAAAGGAAGGGAAGAGTGGCTATTCTGTCACCCTGAAGAAATGGACGAACACATTTGCACTGCAGAGATCAACAAGGGAAGAAGAACAAGGACTCATACCACTACCAGACATGAGTGCACCCGCAGACACAAGACAGCCACCAAGGTGGAGTGACGTCCGTGGAGACAGCTCAATGGGAGAACCACATGTAAGCCGCCATCCAGTGCAAACCACTTCTCTCCACCTACGCTTCTCAGTGCAATCGTCTGTGCCCGAGCGTCAGCAGTTTGAGACAGATGGCATCCCTGGTCACGACTGCTGATGCTATGGGAGAAGAATAGCATGAACAGGGGAATTGTCATCACCTGTCATCATGGTCTAATGGCAACCACATCATCATTGCCATTTGCATCACCCAATCCAGCAAAGGGGCAATTTGTCACTAGGGTGGAGCTTTATACCCGCAAAGACCAAGTATCCATGGACTATCTTACAGCCCATCCGCCCCTGTGTCCTGTTGGCAAGCACACCGACCATTGTGTCACTTACCCTTTCGGTCGCACGTACAAAATAGTCTGATTCTGTTAGGGACCCTGCAGCGGCCGCCAGGCAGCCCATAAGTAGCCCTGCATAGTCCATGCAGTACAGTTGCAGCACCGCAAAGGGGCCTCAAGGACATTCCTCCACCATGTGATCCTGGTACAAGAGATGGTCTAGAAGCAGCTCCACCGACACAGTACTGGGAGGCACCAGGGTTTCAGAGGATAACATCCTAAGCATCATCAACACCATCCCAGTGCTGACAGTTTGGTCATCATACTACCCAGGTGCCCCAAGGGAAGACACACTAGCTGGACTCCACCAACTCTCCTCATGCAGCATGTTTGGGTTGTCTGACACCAACAGCCTCACTGCAAAAGCACACCAGTCCATACAACTGTGTGTAAGTGGACATTGATCCGACGGACAGGCAGCAAAAGACTCCAGACTCCAGACTCCATTGACACATCGTTAGTGCCCTGTAGTATCTGGTTAAATTATGGGCGCCATGGTGCTCCCAGCTGCACCTGTCCACCGTTGCCCTCCAGACTGACTCTCGAGGTGGAAAGACTAAATGGTGTCTTGTGTGCATAGTTGTGTTTCCATAGGTTGGACTTGTTTTTGTTTAAATAAAGTTTAGGGTGGAATAGAGTGTCCTGCTAGACATGTTTTAGTGTCTCAGCAGGCACTTGTTGTACCAGCCATTCCCTTGAGGGCTGGCCACAATCACACCCCACACCCATCGAACACCGGCATCATGAGTGACGTGGGTCTGTTAAATAAGAATCCAGAGTGCACGTTCTCACGGCCCTGTGTCTGTGTCAATCCCTTTAGTATCATGTATTTTTCCCTCTATGTTTTTTTTAACTTTGATGCCACAGGCTAACATTGTATCAGTTTCACTCTTTATAGGTTTTCCTGCATTTGGGATCAGCTGTCTTGAACACTACCATGGGATGCACTCTTTACTTACCCTTACCTGTCTTCTCATACTTAGCCTCTCGCTCAGGTATGCTACAAGATGGCCATGAATTTCGGCACATCTAGGACTCCGCATGTGCACAAGTGAGTACCTTGTGCAGGTTATCCTTTTGGCATCCATGTAATAACAGGAGTTTGTTTATTTGTGATGTGCTCCCACCCCCGGTTTATTGGCCCTTGCCAGCAGTTCTATCTTTTGCCTACCTATAGGTGTCATCGCAATATCATAGCCATGTCACTCTTAATTTTAATTTAGAACCAGTACCAAAATGGCTGAATTGTTTGGCACATCTAGGACAACATGTGTGCATGTCCGAGCCTTCAGGAAAGGTAGTGTGATTATTTTTCCGGTACCAATAAAGAGCAAGTGCTCTGGATGTCTACCCTATTTGGCAGACGCCATACTGCATGATCTCATGGACCCACTAGACTGAAGCATGTGTCACATATTCCAGCCTGAATATCTGCATTGTTAACTCTTTCCCCAATGTAACCCCTATCTTGGGACAAAGCTGGTACACACTATTCACCTGTTTGGTTAACCTCTGAAGTGATTTCAGCCTCGGGAACCTTTCAGACTCTGGAGCATTACCTTCACGTCCCTCTCGCTTCTCTCCATTATGCAATGAGGCCCCTGCGCCTCATAGACACATCCCCTACCAAAATAAGAATGTACCGCCCCTCCACAATACCTGTTCTTTTGTGTCTGTAGACACTAGGGAGGTGGGTGTGATGCACTCGCTCCTGCGGAGTTATGTTTTCCTGGTTTTCTTTTTAGGTCTTGCGCCTAGCGTTGCAATGCGTAGCAGTGCTTCACACAGCGCGAGGCATTTTGTAATCCAAAAAGGGCTTTTCAGAGCCACTTTTGACTGTAAAACGCTCGTGCGTGGTTTTTTGTATTGTGGTACCCCATTGGCCTTTGCGTGCCTCTTACTTTAAAAGACTGCACGCAATTGGCCCGAAGCACGCGCATAGCTCCTCCCATGGCCTATTGGTGTCTATTACGTGCACCAAGAGCGTAATCGACACCAATAGGCCGTGGGAGGAGCTATGCGCGTGCGCACACAGGCGTGTCGTGCGCGCCACTTGTTGTTCTTGTCCTGTGTTTTGTGCTCTTCCCTCAGGTCTTCCTCTGCCCGGCTCCTCCGCATCCTCGTCCACCCCTCCTTGCCCTCTGCCCTGGCCAATGGCGGCCGGAGGGTGCTGCTAGGCAACGGCACGGCCGGGGCTCCTACTCCGAGGGAGAGCTGGTGCCCGAAGCACTCCTGCCCCAAGGCGGCTCCAGAGAGCCCAGTGCACCCGCCGGCGGTGAGTGCTACCTGGGGGAGAGGCGCTTAGCTCCTCCTCCAATCACTAACCCCATATATAACGCTGTATGTTTTCTGTAGGAGTTAGTTGTTTTCCATAGAGGCTGGTTTTTTAATTTTCCCTGGTTTACGCACCGGTTTTTGTAGCGCTATAAAGACCACCGTGGCTCACGAGGAGAGTGCCAAGAAGGTGACCAAGTCTGTTGTACAGCACAAAGGAAAGGGCAAGAAGGAGAGTTACGCCAGCTTCATCTACAAAGTGCTCATAGAGTGCTGCCAGTATGCATACATGCCTTGTCAGCGCTCTGCTGGGGGGTGCCTTCGCGCACTTCTGGGGGGAGCAGGGGAGTGCCTGCATGCATTCTCTACTTCTGTGCGATGATGGGGGTGTGCGCCTGCATGCTTGCCTCGTCTCCGTGCTGCTGGGGGGTGCCTGAGTGCACTTGTGGGGGGAGGGGAGGGTGCCTGCGTGCAGTACCTCTGTGCACTGCTGAGGTATGACTGCATGCTTGCCTTAACTACCTCAGTGTACTGCTGGGGGGGGGGGGTTGCCTGCGTGTACTTCTGGGGGTGGGTGAGCCTACATGCATGCCTCGTCTCCGCTCTGCTGGGAGGTGCCAGCGTGCACTTCTGGGGGTGAGCCTGCGTGCATACTCTACTTCTGTGCACTGCTGGGGGTGTGCGCCTGCATGCATGCCTCGTCTCTGCTCTGCTGTGGGGGTGGCAGCGTGCACTTCTTGGGGGGGGTTTGTGCATTTCGGGGGGTGAGCCTGCGTACATTCTCAACTTCTGTGCACTGCCGGGAGTGTGCGCCTGCATTGTCTCCCTCTGTGCACTGCTGGGGGTGTGCCTCTCAATGCTGTATCGCTGTACGGCTGGGGTGTGCCCGCGTGATGTACCTCTTTGCACTGCTGGGTATGTGTGTGTGCACCTGCATGCCATTCCTCTGTGCACTGCTAGGAATGCGTACCTGCAAGCACTACCTATGTGCGCTGTTAGGATATGTGTATGCCTACCTGCTCTGCCGCTGTGAACTGCTGGGGGATTGTGTCTGCATGCTGTACTTTTGTGCACTGCTGTGGGTGTACACCTGCATGCTGTACCTCTGTGCACTGCTGGGGGTGTACACCTGCATGCTGTACACCTGTACCTCTGTGCACTGCTGAGGGTGTACACCTGCATGCCGTACCTCTGTGCACTGCTAAAGATGCATGCCTGCAAGCACTACTTATGTGCGCTGCTGGGAGTGTGTGCCTGTCTGTTCTGCCGCTGTGAAATGCTGGGTTGTGTCTCTGCCTGCTCTGCCAGTGTGAACTTCTGGGGGTGTCCGCATATCCGCCCTGTTTCTGCGACCTTCTAGGAGCGTGCCTGTCTGTTCTATATCTGTAAAATGATGGCCACGTAGTAAAAGGGGGATGAAAGCTAGGCACCCCGTGCCTCAAAGGGGAGCGAAAGTAATGGATGGGTACGCCAAAAATCTTTCCGAGGTAACCTGCGTCCAGGTAGTGAGGTCCAGGTAATGGAGCATTACCTGGACCTCGCTACCTGGACACACGTACGCGCTGCGCTCTCCTTGTCTTTTGCCCTAGGTTACCTCGGAAAGGTTTTGGACGTACCCATCCATTACTTTCGCCCCCCTTTGAGGCACGGGGTGCCTAGCTCTCATCCCCGTTTTACTACGTGGCCAACTTCAGATTGGCAGTCGCCACCACGACCCTACCAATCCTTATAGCTTATCAGCCCTGATGAGTCACACCTTCTTCACGGTGTGACAAAAAACGTGTCGGCTGGCTATTATTTTCTGTACTGACCAACAATTGACTTATATAAAGAAACTTCTTCACCTACATGAACCTTTGTGTTTGATCTTTTGAACCTTTGACGTATTTTCCATTATCTTGTAATTTTGCGTCCTGACTGCAGGACCACCGATTTCATCAGCGTGTGCACAGGATCTGTTCTTCTTCAAACACAAGGAGATGATGGATGGAGCTCTGAAACTTTTTAGACACTCACCCCCAGTCAAAGATCTGGGTTGAATCCATCATCATTTTTTAGCTCACTTCGCCACCTAAGTTCAGACCCAGCTGAATTCAAATAAGTCTTGACCCTGTGCCTTGTGGGAACAGTCCGGCCCGAACTGCCAGGCCAGGTCTTCCCTGAAACGGAAACAAGCATTCTAGGACCGGTTTCTGGGTAACACCATTCATCAACCAGGATATCTTGAATCCAGTGGCAAAGTGAGCAAGCACCTACGTTTGGGCATGCCCTGCCAAGTTAGGGGGAATAAAGCAAACACAAAGGGATGATGGACGGAGCCTGAAACTTTTCAGACACTCACCCCCAGTCACAGATCAGGTTTTGGCCTTGAGTGCCTTGTTCTACTGGTGGGGCATGTGTACCGGATTCCAGGGTGCTGTTGTCCCATCCTCTGGTCTTCCAGGGTGTTGCGTCTGCGGTTCTGGTTGGGGGCATCTGTGTCCTGCAGCCTTTTGCCCCTGGTGGTACCTGCCTACGTCTGTTCTCCGGCAATCGGCATTGTCGGCCCTGGTTCATTCCTGGTTGTGTGGATGTCTGGCCTTGCCGGGTGCTGTGGCTTCACTGCCTCCTCTTCCTCTGGCCCTGCCGCAGTGTGTTGCTGGTTCTCGTCTGCTCCCGGTGGTTAGGCAGGGTCGGGCCTTGTTTCTGCCTGGCTGGGTGCCTGCCTGGTTGTGCCAGGGCTGTTGGCTTGGCTCTCCTGGCCTGTGGACTGTGTTTTTTGGCTTTATGTGGTCAGGTGTGGACTTTGCCCTCTTTGCTTCCGTGGTTGGGCGGTGTTCTCTGGCTCCTGCTTCTCCCGTTTCTGGTGGTTGGGGGCGGCACAGTGATCCTGTGCATTCTGCTCAGTTCCTTTCTGGCTCCTCTTGTGGCCTCTGCTTCTTTTGCTCATTGGGGCGCCAGTGTCGGCATCCTCTGCTTTCCTGGACTGTTGGTTCTGCTGAGTTCTTTTGGCTGCTGGTGGGCTGTTGTGGCTGCCCCTTATTCCTGCCTGGGTCCCCTGGTTTTCCCGGTGTGCTGTTCCCCTTTCCTCTTCCTTCTGTGGGCCGTTTCGGCCTGGATGGGGTTGGCATCTGGTTTCTGTCATGTGGCAGGTCCCTCTGGATCTGCTCCTGTCTTGGGTTGTCCTGTGTGCACCTGTCCTATGGCTGGTTGGTTGCTCTGGTTCTTCCTGGTGGGGTATTTGCCTCTTTGGCATTCTTGCCTGCTTTTTTTTTGCGGATTGCGATCCGCGTGTCCCCGTTTGTCCGTGTCTTCTGCATTTTTTTGGGATTCACTGTTCTGTCTGGGCCCTTCCAGGTCCTGCCGTTTGGGCACTGGGCTGGTTGCTGTGCGGCCTGGGTGTGGGTTGCCCTGGTGTCTGTTCGGGGGCCTCCATCCGCTGCTCCCCGGTTCAGTTTGGGGATGTGGGGGGTGTCATTTTGGTGTTGGTTCCCCTGCGGTTTCCTTGGCCTGCGGGCCTCTTGCTGGTTTTCCTCTGGTGGCCTTGTTTCGAGGTCATGGTTCCTTGGGTTCGGGGGCCGGTTTATCTGGGGCCTCCTGTCTGTCCCCTTCCTTTGGTTCCTCTGTTGTTGGAGCTGGTGGTGGTCTGGATTCTCCGGTTCTGTGGCCATGTGGTTGCGTTTTCTCCTGATGCTTTCTCTGGCATTTCCGGGATTGGTGTCTTGTGGTTGGGGCTGAGTGGCTGTCGATGCCTTGGTCTCTCGGCTTTGGTCGCCTCTTCTGTGCAAGTGCCTTTTGGGGGTCTGCCTGATCTCCTTTTGCTCTGCATTGGCTCTTGCTTGGGGGCTTGGTGTGCTCGTGCCCACGTGGTTCCCTTTTCTGTTTCTCTGCCTCTGGTGCCCTGGGCTAACCTTCCGGGGCTTGGTGGTCCAGTTGCTGGGGTCTGTTGGTCGGTCTGGTCCCCTGTTTCTTTGTGGGGTGGTCCTTCCCTCAGTGGATGTGTCTCTCTTGGGGCCTTCCCTCCTGTTTGGCGAGGTCTCTGGTGTTCCCCATTTTGCCTTTTGTGTGTGGGGGTTGCGCCTTCTGGCTCTGCTGTTTTTCATCCTCTTGTGTCAGCTTGCTGGCTTGGGGAGTCTTCGGCTCCTAGTTTTATGGGTCTTCTTTCTTGCCCGTGTTTGGGGGCTGAGCTTTGTTCCGATGTTCTGAGCTTGTGCCTGGACAGTTGGCCTGTTTGTTTCTTAGCTTGGTATGTCTCATTGCGTAATGGAAAGAAGCGAGAGGATTGTAGATGTAATGTTTCTATTACTTACCGTTAATCACATTGCTCCTAGTCCTACTCTTGCTTCTCTCCATTACGGCCTGCCCTCCCACCTGGTGGCCCGGCCAACTGTGTCTATGGTGGCTTGGTATGTACAGGTATTGTGTAGGGGGCAGTGCATTTTTATTTTGGTAGGGGGTGTGTCTATGAGGTGCAGGTGCCTCATTGCGTGATGGAGAGAAGCGAAAGTAGGACTAGGAGTAATGTGATTACAGGTAGGTAATAGAAATTTTAAGCGAGTGATAGCCCTCGTTCTGTGGTAGGATGTATTTAGTTGCGTCTATACAGTGTGTGGAAATCCTTTTTAACTTATTAGGTGCAATGTATTAACATGTAGAGAGCTTATGTCTTTTTTACAATATTATCAAGAGGCGCAGCGTGCATCAATTTGCTTTAAACCTGTTACATGCCGTTGCACATTTTATTGAACAAGTCTTGCATTTTTTGGCATCGCATATAGTTTGGTATGGTGCTTTATAACTCTGATCGTTTACCTCTGCACAGAAAACTTGCCTAGGTTCATCCGCATTCTAACGCTGCAGGGCTTTAAGTGGGATGAAAAACAGCCAGGTCTCTCAAAGGGGCGGGGCCCATGTAATTAAGCTAAAAATCTGTGCAGAGCATAGTGTTTTGCCGGACTTGTATTTTGCTGTTTCTATCATTGCATCCAGATATATGATACAACAAGTAACATCATACCTACAACAGGTCCAGTACTATTGACTTTGTCATTGGTTGTTAGTAGCATAAGATAAATAAACAACAACTATGGCTTTTATATAATATTGAAAAAGCGTCCACTTAAAGCCCTGGTGGCACCACGACAATGCTGCTGCTCCTGAGTTTCAAAAACAGAAGGGAAATCCAAAGATAAAATGACCCGCTTTAAAGAATTTCCCTTACCCTATAAAACTCACCCCGGCATATGTCATGCCATAACTTCACTAATGAGAAGTGAGCAGTGTGAGCAAGCGCACATCGATGTGCCTGCTTTCACTGCAGTCCGGAAAAAACGGACCGCCTGTGCCAGGGCACAAAACAGAGCCCGATAGAGACCGGTTTCAAGGTCCTCTTTGGAAAACTGCTGGTGCTCAGCACGGTGAGACCCGGCCCACTGTATACATTGCACTCTTGTGTCATTATCTCTTCTGCCCAGTCCCTGAGCCTTCGTCCTCGCATTGACATACGAGGCTTTGTCAAATCCCCATACAACATCAAGTTGAAACTTTCTATGGTGGGTTAGATTTGGATCATCCCTCCTTATGTGATTGGAACTAGCTATGTTGTCTGTTCCTGTTTTACAGTTATCTTAATATTGCTCCAGCATCAGTCTTCTTGCAAACTTTCAACATACCCTACGTGTTTGAGGTATCTGTTGTTATTTTTTTCCATGTTCTCCACTTTTTATTCTTATGATTTTAATATTCTTTCCTTTTAATGTTATCCTTGTATATATCTTTTTCTCAGTATTCCTTAGGGACTCTATAGTGCCATAACATTGTGTACTTTGCTGTCCACTGTCAGGTCAATGAACCTTGCATCAGGGGTCAGAATTTCTTTCCATTTCATTCCACCCTTAAGTCTAGTGGCTTCTCCATTGAGCTGCATGAGGCACAGGCTCATTTGCATATTCACCATTCCTGGTAATTTTATTTAAGATATTGGGCACTAGCATTGACATGATCTGCATGTGGCATATCATGTCAATGCTAGTGCCCAAGATGGCCGCCGAGACGCCATAGAGGAAGGTCGTGTCCTGACTCCCTCCTGATGGCAGAATGACACTCTTTTGAATTATGTGCTCACTTGTGCAGCTGCAGTTTTAACTTTCTTTTGCTATCGGAGGACTTGTATGATATTTGAAAGTTACTGAAAGTGGAGGTGTGTGCTCAAGGAGATAGAGCTATCTCGTCTAAAGCCCCAAGACCCTAAGAACTGCTGCAATATCGGAGGAGAGTTGGTGCTAACAACTCAACAGAAGTGCTCGACGCCGAATAGAGGGTGATGCTGAGAGATTTCACTGCCTGGTCTTTGCCGATAAGAGACCTCTCCAGGGAAAAAGAAGGAGCTGTACATAACTATTTCATATCTCTGGTAATTCGCCCCCTGCTAGCTGGGAGTACCTACCGGAAAAACGTTTTGAAAATCATGGCTCCAAAACTTGCACGCTCCCCGAAGAAAACCCGTGATCGAGACGGCTGGGGAAATGAGGATGAAGAAGAAGAAGACATGGACAATTTTGGTGCACCCGCATCAAACCTGAGGGGGAGAGTCAGGTCCAAAGCGCAACAAAGACGAGAGGCAGCAAAAGAGACTAAAATGAAGAAAATCAGTGAAAAGGTTGCGGGGGAAAAAAAGAAGAAATCGATAGCCCTAGAGTCAGTCTCAGCAAGGAGAAAGGAGGAGGTAAAACTCACCGCCGGCGAGGCATCAGGGAAGGAGATAGCACTCCGACAAATGACAATAGTGGAGACGTTTTCACCCGCAGTGGTATCTGTGGCGCCCGTGTCTGTATCGGCAACTCCGCAGCAGGATATCTCACGGGGAACTGAAATCCCCACGCTGGCATACTTGTGTAGTAAGAAACAGCTTGGAGTTGAGGGGGAGCCGCTCGAGCAGACGGGAGCTGACGGGAATACGACCGGCGCGCTGGAGGCACAGCTTCAGATTGGAGTTACAGAGCCCATAGAAACTGAAGGCTTTTCTGCAGCAGTAGAAGAGGGCGGACCTAACCTCTTAAAGGAGAAGGCTATAAATGATGCTGCTCTTGGAGATAAAGGAACAAGCACATGTCAAAACCCGCTGATGGGCTTAGAATCTGAAACGGAAAAAATCAATCCTAAAGGAGTAACCAACTTAACTGGAAACTTAACTGAGACGGAAATAAGGGCTAAAATATGTACAAACACAGATTTACTTGGAAAGGTGAATGTAAGCACAAATAATTTACCTGATGTTCAACCTGATGTTCAACCGATCTCTCCAAGTGATGATGTCTTCTTTACTGGCAACGATGAGGCAGATGACGAGGAAAGTGAGAACAGCAGCCTGGAAACAGTGTCAGATACAGAATCGGAAACGCCAGTGGATTCAACAGTGAGTACTGATATAGAAGACAAAGAGATTGAATCAGGGACTGATTCCGAAACTACCTCAGCCTCTACTAATAGGGATACAGAATCTATAGAGGCAGCAAAGGAAACAGTCCAAAAGAATGCTCATACAAGGCTTAAAACAGTTACCACAGGCAGCATCAAAGTTGTGGAGAACGTTAAATTTAAGAATAAAACCAAATCTAAGAAACAGAACAGTAAGTCTAGACAAAATAATTTGTCAAAGGGATCACGCAGAGGCAACACGAAGTCTGTGGCAAAAAGACTTGAATGGGACAATACGATGGAGAATTCTGCACCACCTACAGGGGAGCTTGGATATGGTGAAGCAGGCTCCCAGGATGCTACAGCTCACGAAATAGATGGAGGTACCTCTAACTTTGAAGTTTTACTTTCAACTTTAAAACAAATGCAAGATGAGACTTGTATTGAGAGCCAAAGGGCAAAGAGGAGGGCTAAACATGCTAAACATGCGAATAAAAAAATGCAATCTTCCTTGCACAAAATTAGCAATCTGTATGAAGAGATGGTCGGGAGAATTTCTGAAGTGGAGATCAGAACGGGAAAATTGGAAGATGATATGGTTACAATACAGGATGCTAGAAAAGACCAGGATAAGATAACCGCTGATATGTTATGGAAACTGGAGGATTTCGAAAATAGACAGGCGTAATAATGTTCGACTGATTGGAATTCAGGAAGGGAAAGAGGGGAATGATGTTCGGGGCTTTGTTGTTGAACTATTAAAGGGTGCCCTTCCAGAGTTGTCTGCCTGGGATCTGGACCATGAAATACAAAGGGCACATCGCTCTCCTATGACACGGAAAGAGACACAGGGTAAGCCTTGTGCAATTTTATTCTATGTCGGGAACTTCCTATTGCGGGAAGAGATAATTAGTAAAGCAAAGCCCCAATCCAAATGCAGTTATAATGGTGTTGAATTTTTTGCTCGCCCTGACTTTTGCCATACCACCGTGGAAAGAAGGTGGCGAATGAGACAGCTTATCACTCCCTTTCAGAACATAGGTTGCGAGGCATATCTCATGTTTCCAGCACGTTTGAATATTGGCTTAAATGGGAACTTTAAAATTTTTCATTCTGAAATCCTTGCACAAGAACACCTCAATTATTTACGGGAAACTAGGGGTCAACAAAACACACGTCATAAGGAGAATGTAGAAAACGATGATCGTACAGTTGCCATCAGGGATATCCCCCGTAAGAAGCAAAGATAAAATATAAAATGGAAGAGAGAGTCTGATAACATTAACATTTGGGGGTGAAAAATAAGATACAAGTGGCTACTTATAGCAAGAGTAAAAGATGTTTTTTTTTTCTCTTTTGTGTTCTGAAGGTGTGTGACTTGTTTAACAAAATGGTTGACACTAGTATTTTAAGAATCATGGTAGAGGTTGGGTACAAAAAGAAGGGGGGAAAAAGAAGGAGAAAAAAAGAAAAAAAAAAGGGAGGAATATGTTGGGCACATATTGGGCACATTGGGTCGGGATGGAAAGTCAGGAGGGATGACAGGTGCGACATCCTGTAGGCAAAGTCTGCCAGACATAGGTCCTCTGGACCTATTTGCCTGTAGGGGGGGTGGGAATCTGAGGGTGGGCAGTCTGGGGTGGGGGAGGGCAGGAACATGGACAGGGCACAATGGAACTAGAAGTTTATTGGAATCTGAAGAACACAATTTGAATCAAATGTATGAGTTTGATGGCTGTATGGAAGATATTATGGACATAAACATGGAATTCTGTTCAGTTAGTGCGTTAGAATTAGTACTTTATAAATTTTCTAGATTGATAAATAAAAGCAAGCAGTTAGCCGATAGTATCCTGGAAAAAAAAGTATGTCTGTTAGATTAGTGACATGGAATGTATGTGGTCTAAATGATGCTCAAAAAAGGCAGAAGATAGGAATACGGTTGCGACAATAGAATGTAGACTTTGCATTTCTACAAGAGACACATATAATGAGTACTCAGGAGTTTTGTCTTAATCAGTTGGGGTTTCACTTAATAGTTAGTTCTAAACAAGGGGCAAAACAAAGAGGGGTAGCTATCCTATCAAGGAGTAAAAATGTAGCTACAAGGAGAAAATTAGAAGATCAATGGGGGAGGTGGGCTATGGTCGAGATTCTATTAGAAGGAGTATGGACAACATTGGTGGCGGTGTACGGTTCTACTCAGGATGATCCAGAAATTCTACAGTTTCTGGATTCTGAGTTGGCAGCCTGGACCCCTCGGGTTATCATAGGAGGAGACTTAAATATTAACGGGGCGGAAGGTCTGGGACTAGGTACAATAAGGAAGCATAACGGAAGGAAGAAAAAAGTTCACAAGGCCCTTATTGACCTTTTGGAAAACAATACTCTCCGAGATGTTTGGGGGACAACTAGGTCAGCGCAAACAGGTTACACATATTATTCCGCACCGCATCATATATGTGTTAGATTAGATTATTTTTTGATATCCAATGATTTAATTAACATAGCAAAAATCGACAGACTTCCCCGGATACTGAGTGACCACAATCCCTTAATTCTAACGATAATGCAAGGAGGGGGAATAAAAACAAGGAGGGAATGGACATTCGAAAGGGGACTTCTTTCAGATGATGATTACATAAAACACATGTCTAAATGGATTCATGAATTTTTTGAACATAATAGAGGGAGTGCTGCGGTCGGCGTAATATGGGATGCCTTTAAGGCAGGAGCTTGCGGTGAAACATGTAGTTATAGTGCCTATAAAAGGAAAACAGAACGATTGCGTTATAGCGCGATAGAGAAAAAAGTATTAGAAGCAGAAGAACAGCTCAATAAATGTGTAATAAGGGGAGAACCGACTGATGAAAGTGAAAAGTGAAGCAGAGGAGGAACTTGCAAATAGAGCAGCAAAACAATATACAGTTAGAAGGGAGAGATGTTATGAGTTCAGTGAGAAAGTAGGTCGGGTTCTCGCTATATGTACTAGGCAGATAGCGGCAGAAGGGACCATCAAGGAGATCAAGGATGAAAAGGGACTATTACATTCAGACCCAGAAGAAATTTGGGAAGTATTTAGGACGTTGTTATGTTATGTTATGTTACTTTATTTCTTTTATAGCGCACGGCTACTCCAGGGAGCATCCCGGCGCTTTAGCAAAGAATAACAGCATAAAACGGCAGTCACACAACAGAAAAAAAAACAGAGAAAGAAAAGGGTCTATTTCATGAAAAGCCATGTTTTCAGGTCCTTTCTAAAGGCAAGAAGACAGGGAGCCTGTCTCAAGGACAGTGGTAGGTTGTTCCAAACTTTAGGTGTTAAATAGCGGAAAGACCGACCTCCCAATCGTGCACGACGAATTACAGGAACAGTCATCATAGACAGACCAGATGACCTGAGAGTCCTGCTCGGTGCATACCGGGAAAGACGTTTCCCGATGTACTTGGGGCCAATACCATGAAGGGCCTTAAAGGCCACAGTCAGGCATTTGAAAGTAATTCGCTTGGCGATGGGTAGCCAATGAAGAGTGTTCAGTAAGGTAGAGGCACCAGCTCTCCTCGGGAGTCCAAAGATGGTACGGGCTGCCGAGTTCTGGACAACTTGCAAACGGGTCATAAGATATTTTGGAAGACCCAAAAAGAGAACGTTTGCGTAGTCCAGTCGTGAACCGATTAATGCCTGAACAACTGTTTTCCTGTGGTTAAGTGAGAGTAGAGGAAGAAATTTCCTCAACATCCGTAAAATGCCGAAGCATTTCCCAACAAGAGACAGGATGTGAGGTCTAAAGGATAGTTCACAATCTACTATCACTCCCAAATTCTTGGCCTTAAAAGAGACCTTGTCAGGAGGAAACATATCTTGTGGCCACCAAGATTTCCAATCAGGTTCAGGGGCGCAACCGAAAAAGAGAAGCTCTGACTTGTCTGAGTTGCATTTTAAGCCATGACATCTAAACCACTCAAACACCGCACCAAGGCAATCCCTGATCTGTCTGCCATTGAAAAGCCCACCCTTATCACATGTGAACAGGAGTTGGGTATCATCAGCATATGACACGATCTGGGCGCCAAATGATTCCGCGACTTCCGCTAGAGGGGCCATAAAGATGTTAAACAGCATAGGGCTGAGAATGGAGCCCTGTGGGACTCCCACCTCTAGCGGAGCCATATCAGCGGAAAAGGGAGGCGCCCAGATCGTTTGTCGGCGGTCGGCCAGAAAAGACTTTAGCCAATTCCACACCGTTCCGCGAAGGCCACACTCCCAGAGTCTTGCAAGGAGGACCTCATGAGGAACGGTGTCGAAAGCCGCCGACAAGTCAAGCATGACTAACACGGCCTTTCCCCCAGAGTCGAGTACTTCCCTGATGGCATCGGTGACGTTCTATCAGTCACTATATGACGACCAAAACCCCAGCAGCGCCGAAAGGGTAGATGAATATCTCCAGAATATTGAGGTCAAAACTATCTCCTCTGTAGATGCAGATGAATTAGAGATTATGTTGGATGGTATTGAGATCAAAGAGGCTATGACTGCTTTACCCTCGGGAAAGGCTGCTGGCCCCGATCAGTTACCTATTGAGTTTTATAAAACTTTTTGGGGATGTTTAGGACAAGATCTAACTCAAACGATTCAAGCTGCGCAGAGCGGTGAGTCCATCCCCAAATCTTGGGGCGGCGCAGATATAGTGTTAATTTAAAAAAAAGAGAAGCCCCCGACAGAACCAGGGTCGTATCGCCCAATAACTTTGATGAATAATGACACTAAAATATACTCAAAAGCATTGGCTGTAAGATTCGCCAGAATAATAAGTAGTCTGGTTAGTGACAACCAACATGGTTTTATTCCTGGAAGAGGGACGGCTCACCACACCAGGAAAGTTATAACCCTATACGATGCTGCCGAGGTAACAGGAGATCCGATGGCAGTAATGCTTTTGGATGCGGAAAAGGCATTCGATCGGGTCTCCTGGTACTATTTGTGGCAGACCCTAGTCAGAGCCGGTATTAAGGAAGGCTATTTGAAAGCACTCCAGACCTTGTATAGGGAACCGGTCGCAGAATTAAGAATAAACGGGGGCACTACAGGACAATTTAAGATTAAGAGAGGAACTCGGCAGGGTTGCCCATGCTCTCCTTTGTTATTCGCCATGTATATGGATCCATTAATTCGCAAGATAGAATCAACACCAGAGATTACCCCACTCTGCACAGCTCTTGGGCCATGTAAGATACTCGCCTATGCTGACGATGTTGCAGTGATAACACCTTGCCCTACGGAAGCAACTACACTGATAGAGGCGGAGGCCCTAAGATTCGGACAAGTCTCAGGGTACTCATTGAACGCATCCAAAACCCAAATAATTAAAAATTTGTGGGCCCCCTGTGATGATGGACGAGTGGTATCAACAGGGAAGTATCTGGGAATTAATATTACGTCAAATTTAGATAATCTGGTGGAAAAAAATATTGCCCCAGTAATTGATAAAGCAAGGAAAGATTTGGATCGTTATGAGAATTTACATCTGTCACTAGTAGGTCGAGTCAATATTATTAAAATGTTGATTTTAGCTAAATTTTTATATCTTTTCAGGGCAATACCACTCTTAATAGATAATAAATGGTTTAAAATCTGTGAACACATGATTAACCGGTTTATTTGGGCAAGAGGTAAAACTCGGAGGGCTCTGAGGTATATGTCGCTCCCAAGGGAGAGAGGGGGGTGGTCATTACCGGACCTAAAGTTATATTATTGGGCTGCAGCATCGCAAGGAATGGTGGGACTAATTGGAGGAGCAGAGCAGGATGGCTGGGATAAGATAGGATCGCTTGCTATTTATGGTTTAGTTTTGGGCACAAATGCTGAAAATATATTTTTGAGATTTACTGAAGAAAGTTACTTTAAAAGAACACGATTTAAGATAATCACGGCCGCTTACAATATATGGAAAGGATTTTCTAAAAAGGTTGGAATAGGGAAATACAACGCATACACCAGATTTAAAAATAACCCTTCACTTCCCAATGCAGTGTTTTCAGGAATGGTATGTCAAGAATGGGAAAGACGGGGGATAGGTAAGATTGGAGACATGCTAGATGATAACGGTATGTTACAGTTTACAGATTTAAAAAATAAGTATACGTTAAATACAAATCATTTCTTTAAATACCTTCAAATAAGAAGCTGCATACTAAATAAAAAAGGGGGTTCATTAGGCTTTGGGAGGAATATAATGATGGATCTTATACAAATTGGTCATGACTGTACTATAAAGAGATTCTATTCAGAGATGACAAAGTTAAAGAAAGATGATCTCGAAAAAATGGATAGTTAAATGGTCCTCAGACTTAGATATAGATAGAGAAAGGGATATTTTTACTGAATCACTCGAGATGGGAAGTAAGTTATTGTGCTCATCGTCCCTTCAGGCCCAGCATTATAAGACTCTGTACCACTTGTACTATACGCCATGGAAAATTGCCCAGTGGGGGGGTTTATCCGGAACTACTTGTTTTAGGTGCGACAGTATGGAGGCTAATTTGATACATATTTTCTCGACCTGCCCGCACCTAGATAAGTTAAAACAGGATATTGGGAATTTTCTCCGAAATGCTCTAGAAACAACAATAGAGCTAACCCCGGTAATCATCTTGCTGGGGGTGTATCCCAATGGGCAAATAAACTGTAAATACTTCTTGTTTGTAGCAATGGCGATTTTTAGATTACTAGTGGCTTCAGCTTGGCTTGATCCAAATCCTCCAACTTATCATCAATGGTTAGGTAAAATACTATCAACACAAAAACTGGAAACAGCTATTTATGCTAGGAAGGGCAGAAAGGGTAAAAAACTGGGCATGCAAATCTGGGGTCCCTTGATTCAGTGGAAGTTTGGAACTGAATAATGTAATGTGTAGAATACATACTATAGAATGTGGATATATATGAATATGTTTGTATTTGCCCAGATTGAATTTGTATGTATTAAGTATACATTGTAATATTTCTCTATTCAACCAATATTTGAGTTCATTGATATGTGTTCTCTGAAAAAATGTTCCTTTTTTTTTTTTTCTCTTGTTTTTTTTATGTATCTCATTGTGCCCTGTACATGTAATCAAGGGGGGAGGGGGGGGGGGTAATTAGGGGAAAAACTTTTCAATAAAAATACTTAAAAAAAAAAAAAAGACATGATCTGCATGTGGCAATATCTGTACATTCTTTAATCCCTATAGTTAACAGCATTGATTTGACGCCTGGTAAAGGTTTCATGATGATGTTGGTGTTTGGCCACAGGTTGCAAACCGTTTTGTAAAGTATACAAATTAGTCTATGGTCTCAATTGTATGTGTAATGTAATGCAGGTACCCATTAATCTTGACTTAGGGTTCCTCTCTTGATGTAGGCACTTGTGTGTCGAAACGTGCGTAGACTAAAGCCACAGGAAGATTGAACATAAGACATTAATAAAGAGTACCAGTTGACTTACAAGCATTATATAGATACTGTATGAAGACATTATACTCACAAATGTACTATCGAGATGACCGGTTAAGCGAGATTTAATCAAGGGTTTCTTCTGCTAGGTATTATGCATTACCATTGTAAAGATTTTATATACACTGACAAATGTGATGAGTGATATGTACGAATGTATCGGTAAATGTAGGAAGAATATGCAATGTATCAGTGGTTGATGCACAACAACATAAACATTATATTGGATATATCTACATGTTTTTAAAACAATTATGTTATGTTAATCACTAATTTAAAAAATTATTGTACTCACTCTGGATCTATGCTGTTTTGAGCCCTTTGTTCAGATAAGATACTAATTTAAAAGCCCTGAGCTTTACACTTTGATGTTATTTCCCTGCCCTAGGAAGTCCTATATATAGCAGGGGGCCCCTTTCCTCATGCGTTAAACGTTATACATCAGTCCTATTTCTGGAAGTAAATTACCACCAAGTAAACAAATTGGCACGGGTCTACACAAATGATCTGTAACGCTAAGGCTCTGGGCCTATTCACAAAGAATGTTAACACCAAGTATAAACTAGTAAACATGAATTCCCCATCCTGAATTACAGAATAAGAATAGTTGGAATTTTACCTTCCTTAGTTTCACTCATGCTTGTAACCATTCTGACTTGACTGATGAAGTTCGGAAGCTTTGAGCAGCATTCTTGATGTTTCAGGGAGGGGACCCCCATAGAGGTAGTAGAACACCCACAGGCTTTGTAATCACTTGTCTCTTGCCTCTTAACAGTTAGTGGAAATACACAAATATGCCCCTGTCAAGTGCAGGAGGAAGGTTTTCCAAGGTGAGAAATTGCTTTGAACATTATAGTATTAAATGTGGATACATGAGAATCGATTTTCAACTGCACAAAGCACTTTCCCAAATGTTAAAATCAAAGCTAACATTTGCTAACTCTATACTTTAGTTTGATCAAGTGGAAGTATTACCCTGAGCAGGACTTTGAAGTTGCTGAGCTGATAACAAATAATCCTTGTAAAGATGGAAATCTGGAACATATTTCCAACTCTTCACCTTGGTCCTTTGAGAAGGAGGCCATTAGTTTATTACTGTGATTCATCCATTCATTCACCTGGCTTCACTCTCTCTAATACAAGCTGTCTTATAAATAGTTTTTTCGGTTGGCAGAGGTATGCACACTGTTCAAGCAGGAACCACAAACCTAGTCGGGGTACATCACAGTCACAACACACTTTAAATTATCCTGTGCTCACCATCTAATATAAGCCAAGATATGAATTTTTGAAGAATAAATGTCAAAATAGCGCTTTGAAGCAAAAATCGCTTAAATGGGGTATCTGGTCGCACTAGATTGGAGCAAAGTCAAAAGTTCAGGCCGACTGCGATGTAGCACTGGCCAGATACAGGGACCCACTTGGGCCGGGTGAATCAAAGTGCCTTGATCCAGGATGCATTGTAGTTGACGAAGATGCTCGGTGCAACAGAGGACATGCATCTGTGATGAGCCACGTAGTGGATGAGATATGCCGATTTTCTCCACTCAACCGCAGTGATCCAGCGGTTCTGAGTGCGAGCGCTAGTTCCAGATGTCATGCGCAGCTGACACTCCTGCAGTAGATGATGCATCGATACCGAAGGCAATGCACTGGTTCCAAGGGCGATGCACCTAGACCGCTCCCTGCAATGACAGGGATGCACGGGTTCTGACTCATGCAAAGATGAAGATGCACTGGTTCCTATGAGGATGCATGGGTTCTGAATGAAAAAGCACCATAGGCCTCTCTTCCAAGGGTCCAGGGCTGGGGTGGCACTGCTTGGCAGAGCAGACTCACAACTTTCAGAGTTCAGGTGCAGATGCAGGTAGTTAAAGTCTTTGATATCCCTGAGACTTGGACCAGGAGGCAAGAAGGTAAGCCTTTGGAGTCACTATGGGTTCAAGTGATGCAAGTCCAATCCTTCTCACCCAGGCAGGAGAACAGTAGGCAGAAAGGCAAGGCAGAGTCCAGCAAAGCAGCAATCCAGCAGACTGGCAGTCCTTTCAGAAGCAAAGCAGTTCTTCTTCCTGGCAGAGCAGTCAAAGGTCCAGAAATGTGCTGATTTGGTAGCGCCAAAGGTCCAGTACTTATACCCAGTGGAGCCTTTGAAATGGCGGAGACTTCAAAGAAAGCCTGGAAGTACACAGAGGCCGCTTCCCTGGCTCCAGACACACTACATAACAGTAACCAATCCTTTGTGTAGGGACAGGACACAGCCCTTTCAGGTGTGTCAGCTCCTTCCACCCATCCTGCTCAGGATAGCCCATCTGCATGCAGATGAGCACTAAGGCACCCCTACCCTTCCTTTGTGTGTGGCTGTCCAAAGGAAATTTGTGCAAGCCAGCTGTCACCCACCCCATACATGCATTCCAGAGACAGGTATATGGTACAAAATGGGTAAAGTAAGTAAATGTCAACTTTTAAAAGTGGCATTTGCTAAACTGTAATACAAAAACCAACTTCACCATAAGTTGAGATTTTAAATTGTAAAGTCAGTGACACCACGGTTGAAATGTCTATCTCTTCACAAATGGGAATTACACTTAAAAGATGTAATACGTTCCTCCCAATGATATACTATGGGAGAGATAGACCTTAGTGAAAAACAAAACTGGAAGTTTTTTACTACCAGGACATGTAAAACTTAAATGTACATGATCTGCCTTTTAAACACATAGCATCCTGCCCTGTTGGTAGACAGTGTCTACTTCAGAAGTGACCTAAGTATTAAAAGGGAAGACTTAAGACTGGCAAGAGGGTTACTTTGCCATGTCAAAGTAGCAGTTTAAAACTGCACAGACAGGCTCTGCAGAGGCAGGCTTGAGACACGATTAGAGGGCTACTTGAGTGGGTGGCACAATCAGTGCTTCAAGCCCACTAGTAGCATTTAATTTACAGGCCTTGGGCACATGTAGTTCACTTTTGGGAATAAGCCAATGTTTCCATGTTTAGGGGGGAGAGCACAAGCACTTTAGCACTGTTCAGCAGTGGTAAATGTGCTGAGTCCTAAAACCAACGCAAATAAGGTCAGAAAAAGAGAAGGAAGGCAAAATGTTTGGGGTGACCTACCAGAAAGGGTCAATTTCCAACAAGGTGTATATCTGCTACCTGGGCCTGTACGTTCAGGGTATGGCAGAAGTGGTTCTGAGTAAAACCAGAACTACATTAGTAAAGAACTACATTAGTAAAGTGGGTCCATTACAATCTCAGAGAAGAAGGTGAGTGGAGGGATAGATAGGGGAAGAAAGGCTGGATGAGAGCATTTTTGTTGGAGCATGTTACTCTTGTTAATAACAGGTCCTTTGTATTGGCACTGTAGATCACCAGTCAAGACCCATGCTTAGTTAAATATTTGGTATTTATGTCAACACTGCACATAGTGTTTTTACATTTTTAGCAGATTAAGAAGGCTTGTTGAGTAAATTGGAATCCAAAACACTGTCCTTGTCTAAATTCCTTTGTTAAACAGCCCGATTTGGTGCCTCTGCAAAGTCTATTCCAGACAGTTAGAACCAAGTCATAGTGCCCTCATTCACAGCCATCCTATTTTCACAACTCCATCACAACCTCTTCCATGTCTCCTTCTACAAAATCCCATCCAAACTGCCTTCGTCATTGCCTATCTGGGTCTCTATGCCATGACTTCCAACTCCATCTACTGTCTACTACCTGGTCAATCTCACTTTAAGGACCACCCTCCATCGTGATAAAGCTATAAATACATCTTCCTCATGTCAGCAGCCCTCAGGGCTCCTCTGCCAGGCCTTTGAGTCCTTTCTTTACTTTTTGTCAACCTCTGTGTTCTTCACATGGCCCTCAAACTTCCCAGGCACTTCAGACATGTTCTCATCACCCTCTCCGCTGATGCCCTTCATAATCCACCAGCTCCTTTACCACGTAAACCAGCACCAGCCATAATACCTCTGGTTTTTATGAGACCCTCAGATCACACTGAAGGTTTCTTCGAGAATCCCTACCTCTCACCCCCCAGACCATTATTCTGCCTGGCTTATGTCCCCTCTCACTATTGTCATGTGGCCCATTGAGATATTGTCGTCTTCTCTAATTTATCATGAGCTCTGCAGACATTACGCGGTTTTGCGCATGTTACTCCTTGGCTTTATTTTTGTAAAGGCTTTGTTCGTACTTTTCACATGAGAACCGTCTTCTGTGTGCATTCTCTCCCAGTTCCTGGGATTTAGTCTGAACATTGTAAGCAAGGTTGATAAACAATGCCCCTTGTTATTCTGTTCTGGTCAAGACAAAACATATATACATCCAGCTGTTGTTTGGAAACCGTACTTTGGTCTTATGGGGATACAGGCATAGAGGGCATGCACTTGTAGAGGGACCTTTCCAGGTAGAAGAGTAAGACAGCACCTATAATGTAGGACTAGCATCTATAGGCTAAGGTATGGGGTCTGCAGACAAAACCCAGAGATCTTCTAATATATAATGATACTGCATTTTAGCAAGGAGAGGAGGTTAGGCTCTATTGTCTTTTCATGATGACATCTCCCTTTCATGATTGGTGGACTAGCTGTTATGCTGACTGTTTATGTATTATGCATTTCCTGCTTATTGTGGCACGTATAATGCATGTTAGAGCACGTTAGTTGAAATAGAAATTTTAAACTGGTTTGTATCTCTGTCGGATCTTATTGTGGACAAGTACAAGAGTGCGGGTGAAAGGGTGTGTCTTGGAATGGCGAGACCTGAGAGACCAGGGAGTGTTGTGTTCTGGGGTGTTTAATGACTTGTTTCACTGTGAGTGAGTAGGAGGGAATGAAACAAACTACGTTGCATGTGCTGCATCACATTTGGCGATGCAGCACGCGCAACAAAATAGTTTTTTATTTATTTATATATTTGCTTACCTCTAATCGGCCGTAATCCGTAGTTTACTACCCCCTACCCTGCCCCTCCCCTGCCCCACATCAGCGCCCGGCAGCACTTCCACCACTGGCCGTTACTATAGCAGAGTCATCAGTTGAGCGTTGCGGGAAAGAGGTTTGCTATTTGATGATGTTGAAAAGGTCTTTGTGTCTGTTACTGTAGTGGTCCAGTTGGGCTTAGAAGAAGGAGGATTTCTCTCTGGATTTTCAGTGTTCAGCTCGGAGGAGAGAGAGGTCAATGCGGGTTGTTGTCCCCAGGTTCTTTCAGCCAGCCTAACTTGTCATCTGTCTCTGTTGAGGTCTTTATTGAAGCAGGATCTGGAAGGAATACTTCCTGATTTCTTGAGTGTAACGAGAGGACAGTGTAAAGATGTTCTGCCATGATTGTTTCATAGTGGAAGGTGAGGTCATCAGCCGAAGTAAGGTTAGGTGGAGGTAGAATGTGGGATTTTATTACAACTCCGATTGAGGGATTTGTTGTGTATTCCTCGCCCAGTGCTCAGGACAATAATTTTGGGTCCAGCTCTTCGGATGGCTGGCAATGAGATCAAATAGAATCCAGTGGTGGTTGGGAAAGACGGTTAGTAGGACGTAATGGAGGCTGGAAAGTATTTAATCTAGGGTAGAGTATTGGATCACTGACAAAATATTGACCTAGAAATATCGACCTACAGGAATATCGATGCAGAAATATCGAAGGCAAGAATATCGACATCCTATCTACAACATGGTAAGTACAAAAATATCGAAAAAATATATAGATGTTAAAAATGTAGATTTTAAAAATATCGTTTTTTTTTCTGTAAAAATATAAATGTAAAATAAAGTAAATAACCCTAATAAATAAAATTAACATGGTTAAAAATATCTAAGAATGTTCAAAATTAATAAATAATACATATATAATAATAATAAATTAATTAAACATATACAGAAAATATATCATATCTACGAAATAAACAATAACTTGTAATAAATATTTTAATAATTTATAAATTAATAAAAAATAATATAAATTACAAATACATTTACAAACATAAAACAAAAATAAAAAGTAAAGAATTGTGTTTAATAAATTTAAAAAACTTAAATATAATTTTCATATTTTTAAATTAATATATACTACAGTATCTAAATTTATACAAAAAAATTAAATAGATAAATAAATAAAATTACTAAAATGTTGGATAGCATAGAACTTAAAATTACCATTCCCACTCCAGAGAGCGCAACAGTTGAGAAACCGTTGGATAGCGTAGGGGTAAAAATTACTATTCCAACTCCAAAAAGTGCAACAATAGGGAAAGCGTTGGAAAGCGTAGGGGTAAAAATTGCAATTCCAACTCCAGAGAGTGCAACAGTAAGGAAAGCGTTGGATAGCGTAGAAGTAAAAATTACTATTCCCACTCCAGAGAGTGCAGCAGTAGGGAAAGCGTTGGATAGCGTAGGGGTAAAAATTACTACTCCCACTCCATTGTGCTAAAATATCCAGCGATAGTGGCCAAATGCGTGAATATTGCTGGAAATCCAGCGATATTCACGCATTAACGCCAATGGGGACTTAACCTGAAAATCCACCTCCCATTGGATAAACAGGCAAGTCATGTTTTAGCAGGTGTTAGATTATAGCGATAATCGCGCTTAGCGTGATTTTTTTTATCGCTATTCCTGCCTTGCTAATAGGCGATAGCTGTGTTAGCGGCTACTTTCAGTCACTAACAGTTTGGGTACGCACACTTTGCATGTCATTAGCGATAAATATCGCTGACATGCAAAGCGGGTCCCAAACCGGTCGCTATCACCTAAAAACTGTTGCTAACTGCTGTTAGCGACAGCTTGCTAATAGGGCGATAAAAATATCGTGCAGCTAAAGCGGCGATATGGCCCTTGCTATTATGCCACATTGTGTATTTATTTCTGTGCCCATGTGAGTGTGGCTATGTGGGAGAAACAGCCCGCACTTTGGCCACGTGTCTGATCGAACATCATTCCGCCATCCAAACCACCGAAATGATGGCACCCTTGGTTAAGCATTACCATTAAAACAGGCATCAACCAGAGGAAATCAGATAGCTCATTTTACAAAAAATTGGGATTAAGCACGGAGGTGACCCTACAGAAATTAGAAATAGAAGGGGAGTGGTCTCAATTATGAGATTCCTTGGAAAAATTCCATTAGATACAACACTGCTTACTTCCACATGCTGTTGTCTCCCTACAGTTATCCCAGTTTACCATCCTGCTTTTGCCCTTTGCATATGTTCTATGTATGTACCTACTGGCAATCTTCTAGTACTTTTTGACTGATGGATGCAGCTTCTATCCAGACAGCAAGAATTTGTATGGGCATACATCTAGGTCCATAGGCATTTTCAAGTAGCGTCCATTGTACTTTTCTGTTATCCTATGTAATCAACATTACACATTGATTGTCTTCCCTGTTTGTTATGGTTGTAGTGTCCTGCTGGACACGTTCTGGTGTCTCAGCAGGCACTTGTTGTACCAGCCACTCCTTTGAGGGCTGGCCACACTCGCACCCCACGCAGGCGTCATGAGTGATGTGGGCATGTTAATAAAAGGGCCTGAGTTCACGTGCTCGTGGCCAGTTAACCAGTATAATCCCTGTGTAAATACCTTTAGTTGCATGTGTGCCTAGTGCCCATAACACTACAATGGTGACGAGGGTGGCTGACTCCAAATGCATGCTACCTCACGCCTCCAATGCTGTGAAGAAGGGGGTGATATGGATCCATAAGAACTGACGCAGCTGCCTGTCCAGGGAAGTAGTCACGCCACTTCTGGAAGAGGGTGACCCTGTCCCTGCACAAGAAGGAGGTAACGGAGGCCCTCCAACACGTCGCCACACATGCTGCCATCAAAACTAGCCACCCCGCTAACAAAGGACAAGTTCAAGGTAAGACTTTGGTGTGCAAGACCCCGCGCCTGCTATCTGCGACCTACATCTCCCACCTGCTCCCCATGCTGACTGTGATCACAGCACCCCGCTCAGCACCAACATCAAGCCTGTAAGTGGCCTTGCAATGTGGCCCTACGCTGGGACACCAAGAGACCTTGTACCCAGGTCTGAAGTGCCCACAGCTGAGAGGAGCTGCGCAACTCTCTGCAGCTAAGCCCACAGCTTTGGGACAGCTTCTCCGACCAAAAAGAGTGACTGCTGTGTAGCTGGAAAAGTCTTCCTACCGGCAGAGGACATGCTTGTACTGGTAGTACAGGCTCCCCAAACACTGCCAAACCCTGCAAAGCCTGATACCACTCTGCACCAACCTCGCTGGACTGACCGGAGTGGTGGCATGGCCTGCTGAGGCCCACCTACAGGGGTGAGGAGTGTAGATTGGCCAGCAGCCACATCTGGAAGCATCACCTCCAAGGCAGCATCATGCACAGAGCAGCTGCTTTGGCCCATGTGTGCAACAGTAGCACTGAGTGCAGTAGAGGTGGCGACCCCAACTAGGGTTTGCACCAACCGTCCAAGCAGCGGCCCAGCCACCTCTGAACTAAGCTGAATTAAAAGGCTGGAGCAACCCCTCTCTGCTCTGTGGCAAGAGAGAGAAATGGCCCCATAGTGTGAGGCACATTACCATGGCCTCCAATGTCGAAGAGGCAGCGCTGTTACCGAGGGAAAGTCTGACAGTGAAGAGTATTGGGTGAAAATGGGGTTGTGCCAGAAGTGCATATGTCCCTAAACTTGAGTCTCCACCTCAGCATGGCTTCGTAGTGTTTGAAAGCCTCACCGGCACCTGAAAAGTATCTGCAGTGCCCCTAGTGGTCGTGCACAGCACCGCAACCAGCACCAATGTTAAACTACACAGGAGTCAGCCCCTACTGGGCTCACAGGTTGTAGAAGGAAAACTGCTGTCCAGGCATTCCCAGACTGCCTGCAACACTTTGTAAGCCCGCAGGCCAAAAAAATAGTTTACAGCACCACCTACACACCAATTGCGATACTTCACCAGAGCACAGCAATCTGCAATAAAATGGCCCAGCAGAAGACACCCAGCATCACAAGTGCCTGTGGTGCACTGTGCTCCCCTGCAGCAGCAATAAATAGATTGGCCTAGTGGGTTGCCTATTTCCTAACGAGAAGAAGGACTGTTTACCACAGCAAAGAAGCCTTGTTAGCAAGCCATGAAGCATATAGTGCGCTGCAAGTGCACACAGAGCGGCTGTCTGCTGCCACAGTGCTCGTGAAGATAGTGTTGTACGCCCCCCAGAGGCTGTCTGCCGCTTCATAAGGAAAGAAGAGCAAGCATACAGGGAGCCAGTAGAGGGCACCCTGGAAGAGACTATGCATGTGCAGACATGTGGCACTGTGCACAACCGGAGCTCCACAGATCCAAGAGAAGTGGAAAGGACTAGCCTGGCCCAAATGCAGACGGAGGAGCCTCTACTCCTACACTGCACCAGATCCGTCCTGCAGTGGGCCATAGACGATCAAGGGAGTGCCCAAATAATGCCTTAAAACTGCATCATATAAAGGCCTATTACAGGCAGGAGGAGAGCTGCATGTCCCCAAGTGGCAGGCTGCCACCACCGCAACATAAATAGAATGTGACATAATGCCACATCATAAAGGAAGGGAAGAGTGGCTATTCTGTCACCCTGAAGAAATGGACGAACACATTTGCACTGCAGAGATCAACAAGGGAAGAAGAACAAGGACTCATACCACTACAGGACATGAGTGCACCCGCAGACTCAAGACAGCCACCAAGGTGGAGTGAAGTCCGTGGAGACAGCTCAATGGGAGAACCACATGTAAGCCGCCATCCAGTGCAAACCACTTCTCTCCACCTACGCTTCTCAGTGCAATTGTCAGTGCCCGAGCGTCAGCAGTTTGAGACAGATGGCATCCTTGCTCACGACTGCTGATGCTATGGGAGAAGAATAGCATGAACAGGGGAATCGTCATCACCTGTCATCATGGTCTAATGGCAACCACATCATCATTGCCATGTGCATCACCCAATCCAGCAAAGGGGCAATTTGTCACTAGGGTGGAGCTTTATACCCGCAAAGACCAAGTATCCATGGACTATCTTACAGCCCATCCGCCCCTGTGTCCTGTTGGCAAGCACACCGACCATTGTGTCACTTACCCTTTCGGTCGCACGTACAAAATAGTCTGATTCTGATAGGGACCCTGCAGCGGCCGCCAGGCAGCCCATAAGTAGCCCTGCATAGTCCATGCAGTACAGTTGCAGCACCGCAAAGGGGCCTCAAGGACATTCCTGCACCATGTGATCCTGGTACAAGAGATGGTCTGGAAGCAGCTCCACCGACACAGTACTGGGAGGCACCGGGGTTTCAGAGGATAACATCCTAAGCATCATCAACACCATCCCAGTGTTGACAGTTTGGTCATCATACTACCCAGGTGCCCCAAGGGAAGACACACTAGCTGGACTCCACCAACTCTCCTCATGCAGCATGTTTGGGTTGTCTGACACCAACAGTCTCACTGCAAGAGCACACCAGTCCATACAACTGTGTGTAAGTGGACATTGATCCGACGGACAGGCAGCAAAAGACTCCAGACTCCATTGACACATCGTTAGTGCCCTGTAGTATCTGGTTAAATTATGGGCGCCATGGTGCTCCCAGCTGCACCTGTCCACCGTTGCCCTCCAGACTGACTCTCGAGGTGGAAAGACTAAATGGTGTCTTGTGTGCATAGTTGTGTTTCCATAGGTTGGACTTGTTTTTGTTTAAATAAAGTTTGGGGTGGAATAGAGTGTCCTGCTAGACATGTTTTAGTGTCTCAGCAGGCACTTGTTGTACCAGCCATTCCCTTCAGGACTGGCCACAATCACACCCCACACCCATCGAACACCGGCATCATGAGTGACGTGGGTGTGTTAAATAAGAATCCCGAGTGCACGTGCTTACGGCCAGTTGACCAGTATACACCCTGTGTCTGTGTCAATCCCTTTAGTAGCATGTATTTTTCCCTCTATGTTTTTTTTACTTTGATGCCACAGGCTAACATTGTATCAGTTTCACTCTTTATAGGTTTTCCTGCATTTGGGATCAGCTGTCTTGAACACTACGATGGGATGCACTCTTTACTTACCCTTACCTGTCTTCTCATACTTAGCCTCTCGCTCAGGTATGCTACAAGATGGCCATGAATTTCGGCACATCTAGGACTCTGCATGTGCACAAGTGAGTACCTTGTGCAGGTTATCCTTTTGGCATCCATGTAATAACAGGAATTTGTTTATTTGTGATGTGCTCCCACCCCCGGTGTATTGGCCCTTGCCAGCAGTTCTATCTTTTGCCTACCTATAGGTGTCATCGCAATATCATAGCCATGTCTCTCTTAATTTTAATTTAGAACCAGTACCAAAATGGCTGAATTGTTTGGCACATCTAGGACAACATGTGTGCATGTCCGAGTCTTCAGGAAAGGTAGTGTGATTATTTTTTCGGCACCAATAAAGAGCAAGTGCTCTGGATGTCTACCTTATTTGGCAGACGCCATACTGCATGATCTCATGGACCCACTAGACTGAAGCATGTGTCACATATTCCAGCCTGAATATCTGCATTTTTAATTCTTTCCCCAATGTAACCCCTATCTTGGGACGAAGCTGGTACACACTATTCACCTGTTTGGTTAACCTCCGAAGTGATTTCAGCCTCGGGAACTTTTCAGACTCTGGAGCATTACCTTCATGTCCCTCTCGCTTCTCTCCATTATGCAATGAGGCCCCTGCACCTCATAGACACATCCCCTACCAAAATAAGAATGTACCGCCCCTCCACAATACCTGTTCTTTTGTGTCTGTTGACACTAGGGAGGTGGGTGTGATGCACTCGCTCCTGCGGAGTTTTGTTTTCCTGGTTTTCTTTTTAGGTCTTGCGCCTAGCGTTGCACTACGTAGCAGTGCTTCGCGCAGCGCGAGGCATTTTGTATCCAAAAAGGGCTTTTCAGAGCCACTTTTGACTGTAAATCGCTCGTGCGTGGTTTTTTATATTGTGTTACCCCATTGGCTTTTGCGTGCCTCTTACTTTAAAAGACTGCACGCAATTGGCCTGAAGCACGCGCATAGCTCCTCCCATGGCCTATTGGTGTCTATTACGTGCACCAAGAGCGTAATCGACACCAATAGGCCGTGGGAGGAGCTATGCGCGTGCCCACACAGGCGTGTCGTGCGACCCACTTGTTGTTCTTGTCCTGTGTTTTGTGCTCTTCCCTCAGGTCCTCCCCTGCCCGGCTCCTCCGCATCCTCCTCCACCTCGTCCACCCCTCCTTGCCCTCTGCCCTGGCCAATGGCGGCAGGAGGGTTCTGCTAGGCAACGGCACGGCCGGGGGCTCCTACTCCGAGGGAGAGCTGGTGCCCGAAGCACTCCTGCCCCAAGGCGGCTCCGGAGAGCCCAGTGCACCCGCCGGCGGTGAGTGCTGCCTGGGGGAGGGGCGCTTAGCTCCTCCTCCAATCACCAACCTCATATATAACGGTGGATGTTTTCTCTAGGAGTTCTTTGTTTTCCATAGAGGCTGGTTTTTTAATTTTCCCTGGTTTACGCACCAGTTTTTGTAGCGCTATGAAGACCACCGTGGCTCACGAGGAGAGTGCCAAGAAGGTGACCAAGTCTGTTGTACAGCACAAAGGAAAGGTGCAAGAGGGAGAGTTACACCAGCTTCATCTACAAAGTGCTCATAGAGTGCTGCCTGTATGCATACGTGCCTCATCTGCGCTCTGCTGGGGGGTGCCTGTGCGCACTTCTGGGGGGAGGAGGGGAGTGCCTGCATGAATTCTCTACTTTTGTGCGCCGATGGGGGTGTGCGCCTGCATGCTTGCCTCGTCTCCGTGCTGCTGGGGGGTGCCTGAGTGCACTTTTGGGGGAGGGTGCCTGCGTGCAGTACCTCTGTGCACTGCTGAGGTGTGACTGCATGCTTGCCTTAACTACCTCAGTGTACTGCTGGCGTGGGGGGGGTGCCTGCGTGTACTTCTGGGGGTGGGTGAGCCTGCATGCATGCCTCGTCTCTGCTCTGCTGGGAGGTGCCAGCGTGCACTTCTGGGGGTGAGCCTGCGTGCATACCTCGTCTCTGCTCTGCTGTGGGGGTGCCAGCGTGCACTTCTTGGGGGGGTTTGTGCATTTCGGGGGTGAGCCTGCGTACATTCTCAACTTCTGTGCACTGCTGGGAGTGAGCGCCTGCATTGTCTCCCTCTGTGCACTGCTGGGGGTGTGCGTCTGAATGCTGTATCGCTGTACGGCTGGGGTGTGCCCGCGTGATGTACCTCTGTGCACTGCTGGGTATGTGTGTGTGTGCACCTGCATGCCATTCCTCTGTGCACTGCTAGGGATGCGTACCTGCAAGCACTACCTATGTGCGCTGTTAGGATATGTGTATGCCTACCTGCTCTGCCGCTGTGAACTGCTGGGGGATTGTGTCTGCATGCTATACTTTTTTGCACTGCTGTGGGTGTACACCTGCATGCTGTACCTCTGTACACTGCTGGGGGTGTACACCTGCATGCTGTACACCTGTACCTCTGGCACTGCAGGGGGTGTACGCCTGCATGCCGTACCTCTGTGCACTGCTAAAGATGCATGCCTGCAAGCACTACTTATGTGCGCTGCTGGGAGTGTGTGCCTGTCTGTTCTGCCACTGTGAAATGCTGGGGTGTGTCTCTGCCTGCTCTGCCATTGTGAACTTCTGGGGGTGTCCGCATATCCGCCCTGTTTCTGCGACCTTCTGGGAGCGTGCCTGTCTGTTCTATATCTGTAAAATGATGGCCACGTAGTAAAACGGGGATGAAAGCTAGGCACCCCGTGCCTCAAAGGGGAGCAAAAGTAATGGATGGGTACGTCCAAAAACTTTCCGAGGTAACCTGCGTCCAGGTAGCGAGGTCCAGGTAATGGAGCATTACCTGGACCTCGCTACTTGGACGCACGTACGCGCTGCGCTCTCCTTGTCTTTTGCCCTAGGTTACCTCAGAAAGGTTTTGGACGTACCCATCCATTACTTTCGCTCCCCTTTGAGGCACGGGGTGCCTAGCTCTCATCCCCGTTTTACTACGTTGCCGACTTCAGATTGGCAGTCGCCACCACGACCCTACCAATCCTTATAGCTTATCAGCCCTGATGAGTCACACCTTCTTCACGGTGTGACGAAAAACGTGTCTGCTGGCTATTATTTTCTGTACTGACCAACATTGACTTATATAAAGAAACTTCTTCACCTACATGAACCTTTGTGTTTGATCTTTTGAACCTTTGACGTATTTTCCATTATCTTGTAATTTTGCGTCCTGACTGCAGGACCACCGATTTCATCAGCGTGTGCACAGGATCTGTTCTTCTTCAAACACAAGGAGATGATGGATGGAGCTCTGAAACTTTTTAGACACTCACCCCCAGTCAAAGATCTGGGTTGAATCCATCATCATTTTTTAGCTCACTTCGCCACCTAAGTTCAGACCCAGCTGAATTCAAATAAGTCTTGACCCTGTGCCTCGTGGGAACAGTCCGGCCCGAACTGCCAAGCCAGGTCTTCCCTGAAACGGAAACAAGCATTCTACGACCGGTTTCTGGGTAACACCATTCATCAACCAGGATATCTTGAATCCAGTGGCAAAATGAGCAAGCACCTACGTTTGGGCATGCCCTGCCAAGTTAGGGGGAATAAAGCAAACACAAAGGGATGATGGACGGAGCCCTGAAACTTTTCAGACACCCCCAGTCACAGATCAGGTTTTGGCCTTGAGTCCCTTGTTCTACTGGTGGGGCATGTGTACCGGATTCCAGGGTGCTGTTGTCCCATCCTGTGGTCTTCCAGGGTGTTGCGTCTGCGGTTCTGGTTGGGGGCATCTGTGTCCTGCAGCCTTTTGCCCCTGGTGGTACCTGCCTACGTCTGTTCTCCGGCAATCGGCATTGTCGGCCCTGGTTCATTCCTGGTTGTGTGGATGTCTGGCCTTGCCGGGTGCTGTGGCTTTGCTGCCTCCTCTTCCTCTGGCCCTGCCGCAGTGAGTTGCTGGTTCTCGTCTGCTCCCGGTGGTTAGGCAGGGTCGGGCCTGGTTTCTGCCTGGCTGGGTGCCTGCCTGGTTGTGCCAGGGCTGTTGGCTTGGCTCTCCTGGCCTGTGGACTGTGTTTTTTTGCTTTATGTGGTCAGGTTTGGACTTTGCCCTCTTCGGTTCCGTGGTTGGGCTGTGTCTCTGGCTCCTGCTTCTCCCGTTTCTGGTGGTTTGGGGCGGCGCAGTGATCCTGTGCGTTCTGCTCAGTTCCTTTCTGGCTCCTCTTGTGGCCTCTGCTTCTTTTGCTCATTGGGGCACCAGTGTCGGCATCCTCTGCTGTCCTGGACTGTTGGTTCTGCTGAGTTCTTTTGGCTGTTGGTGGTCTGTTGTGGCTGCCCCTTATTCCTGCCTGGGTCCCCTGGTTTTCCCGGTGTGCTGTTCCCATTTCCTCTTCCTTCTGTGGGCCGTTTCGGCCTGGATGGGGTTGGCGTCTGGTTTCTGCCATGTGGCAGGTCCCTCTGGATCTGCTCCTGTCTTGGGTTGTCCTGTGTGCACCTGTCCTATGGCTGGTTGGTTGCTCTGGTTCTTCCTGGTGGGGTATTTGCCTCTTTGGCATTCTTGCCTGCTTTTTTTTTGCGGGTTGCGATCCGCGCGTCCCCGTTTGTCCGTGTCTTCTGCATTTTTTGGGATTCACTGTTCTGTCTGGGCCTTTCCAGGTCCTGCCGTTTGGGCACTGGGCTGGTTGCTGTGTGGCCTGGGTGTGGGTTGCCCTGGTGTCTGTTCGGGGTCCTCCATCCGCTGTTCCCCGGTTCAGTTTGGGGATGTGGGGGGTGTCATTTTGGTGTTGGTTCCCCTGCGGTTTCCTTGGCCTGCGGGCCTCTTGCTGGTTTTCCTCTGGTGGCCTTGTTTCGAGGTCATGGTTCCTTGGGTTCGGGGGCCGGTTTATCTGGGGCCTCCTGTCTGTCCCCTTCCTTTGGTTCCTCTGTTGTTGGAGCTGGTGGTGGTCTGGATTCTCCGGGTCTGTGGCCATGTGGTTGCGTTTTCTCCTGGTGCTTTCTCTGGCATTTCCGGGATTGGTGTCTTGTGGTTGGGGCTGAGTGGCTGTCGATGCCTTGGTCTCTCGGCTTTGGTCGCCTCTTCTGTGCAAGTGCCTTTTGGGGGTCTGGCTGATCTCCTTTTGCTCTGCATTGGCTCTTGGTTGGGGGCTTGGTGTGCTCGTGCCCACGTGGTTCCCTTTTCTGTTTCTCTGCCTCTGGTGCCCCGGGCTAACCTTTCGGGGCTTGGTGGTCCAGTTGCTGGGGTTTGTTGGTCGGTCTGGTCTCCTGTTTCTTTGTGGGGTGGTCCTTCCCTCAGTGGATGTGTCCCTCTTGGGGCTATCCCTCCTGTTTGGCGAGGTCTCTGGTGTTCCCCATTTTGCCTTTTGTGTGTGGGGGTTGCGCCTTCTGGCTCTGCTGTTTTTCATCCTCTTGTGTCAGCTTGCTGGCTTGGGGAGTCTTCGGCTCCTAGTTTTATGGGTCTTCTTTCTTGCCCGTGTTTGGGGGCTGAGCTTGCCTCTGGGGTTTGGTCAGCAGTGTTGCATCTGGCTTGCCTTTCCTGTTTGTTTGCCTTTCTTTGGTGTGTTTTGTTCCGATGTTCTGAGCTTGTGCCCGGACAGTTGGCCTGTTTGTTTTTTAGCTTGGTATGTCTCATTGCATAATGGAAAGAAGCGAGAGGATCGTGGATGTAATGTTTCTATTACTTACCGTTAATCACATTGCTCCTAGTCCTACTCTTGCTTCTCTCCATTACGGCCTGCCCTCCCACCTGGTGGCCCGGCCAACTGTGTCTATGGTGGCTTGGTATGTACAGGTATTGTGTAGGGGGCAGTGCATTTTTATTTTGGTAGGGGGTGTGTCTATGAGGTGCAGGTGCCTCATTGCGTGATGGAGAGAAGCGAAAGTAGGACTAGGAGTAATGTGATTACCGGTAGGTAATAGAAATTTTAAGCGAGTGATAGCCCTCGTTCTGTGGTAGGATGTATTTAGTTGCGCCTATACAGTGTGTTGAAATCCTTGTTAACTTATTAGGTGCAATGTATTAACATGTAGAGAGCTTATGTCTTTTTTACAATATTATCAAGAGGCGCAGCGTGCATCAATTTGCTTTAAACCTGTTACATGCCGTTGCACATTTTATTGAACAAGTCTTGCATTTTTTGGCATCGCATATAGTTTGGTATGGTGCTTTATAACTCTGATCGTTTACCTCTGCACAGAAAACTTGCCTAGGTTCATCCGCATTCTAACGCTGCAGGGCTTTAAGTGGGATGAAAAACAGCCAGGTCTCTCAAAGGGGCGGGGCCCATGTAATTAAGCTAAAAATCTGTGCAGAGCATAGTGTTTTGCCGGACTTATATTTTGCTGTTTCTATCATTGCATCCAGATATATGATACAACAAGTAACATCATACCTACAACAGCTCCAGTACTATTGACTTTGTCATTGGTTGTTAGTAGCATAAGATAAATAAACAACAACTATGGCTTTTATATAATATTGAAAAAGCGTCCACTTAAAGCCCTGGTGGCACCACGACAATGCTGCTGCTCCTGAGTTTCAAAAACAGAAGGGAAATCCAGAGATAAAATGACCCGCTTTAAAGGATTTCCCTTACCCTATAAAACTCACCCCGGCATACGTCATGCCATAACTTCACTAATGAGAAGTGAGCAGTGTGAGCAAGCGCACATCGATGTGCCTGCTTTCACTGCAGTCCGGAAAAAACGGACCGCCTGTGCCAGGGCACAAAACAGAGCCCGATAGAGACCGGTTTCAAGGTCCTCTTTGGAAAACTGCTGGTGCTCAGCACGGTGAGACCCGGCCCACTGTATACATTGCACTCTTGTGTCATTATCTCTTCTGCCCAGTCCCTGAGCCTTCGTCCTCGCATTGACATACGAGGCTTTGTCAAATCCCCATAGAACATCAAGTTGAAACTTTCTATGGTGGGTTAGATTTGGATCATCCCTCCTTATGTGATTGGAACTAGCTATGTTGTCTGTTCCTGTTTTACAGTTATCTTAATATTGCTCCAGCATCAGTCTTCTTGCAAACTTTCAACATACCCTACGTGTTTGAGGTATCTGTTGTTATTTTTTTCCATGTTCTCCACTTTTTATTCTTATGATTTTAATATTATTTCCTTTTAATGTTATCCTTGTATATATCTTTTTCTCAGTATTCCTTAGGGACTCTATAGTGCCATAACATTGTGTACTTTGCTGTCCACTGTCAGGTCAATGAACCTTGCATCAGGGGTCAGAATTTCTTTCCATTTCATTCCACCCTTAAGTCTAGTGGCTTCTCCATTGAGCTGCATGAGGCACAGGCTCATTTGCATATTCACCATTCCTGGTAATTATATTTAAGATCTTGGGCACTAGCATTGACATGATCTGCATGTGGCATTATCTGTACATTCTTTAATCCCTATAGTGAACAGCATTGATTTGACGCCTGGTAAAGGTTTCATGATGGTGTTTGTTTGGCCACAGGTTGCAAACCGTTTTGTAAAGTATACAAATTAGTCTATGGTCTCAATTGTATGTGTAATGTAATGCAGGTACCCATTAATCTTGACTTAGGGTTCCTCTCTTGATGTAGGCACTTGTGTGTCGAAACGTGCGTAGACTAAAGCCACAGGAAGATTGAACATAAGACATTATTAAAGAGTACCAGTTGACTTACAAGTATTATATAGATACTGTATGAAGACGTTATACTCACAAATGTACTATCGAGATGACCGGTTAAGCGAGATTTAATCAAGGGTTTCTTCTGCTAGGTATTATGCATTACCATTGTAAAGATTTTGTATACACTGACAAATGTGATGAGTGATATGTACGAATGTATCGGTAAATGTAGGAAGAATATGCAATGTATCAGTGGTTGATGCACAACAACATAAACATTATATTGAATATATCTACATGTTTTTAAAACAATTATGTTATGTTAATCACTAATTTAAAAAAAATATTGTACTCACTCTGGATCTATGCTGTTTTGAGCCCTTTGTTCAGATAAGATACTAATTTAAAAGCCCTGAGCTTTGCACTTTGATGGTATTTCCCTGCCCTAGGAAGTCCTATATATAGCAGGGGGCCCCTTTCCTCATGCGTTAAACGTTATACATCAGTCCTATTTCTGGAAGTAAATTACCACCAAGTAAACAGATTAGCAAGGGTCTACACAAATGATCTGTAACGCTAAGTCTCTGGGCCTATTCACAAAGAATGTTAAACACCAAGTATAAACTAGTAAACATCAATTTCCCATCCTGAATTACAGAATAAGAATAGTTGGAATTTTACCTTCCTTAGTTTCACTCATGCTTGTAACCATTCTGACTTGACTGATGAAGTTCGGAAGCTTTGAGCAGCATTCTTGATGTTTCAGGGAGGGGACCCCCATAGAGGTAGTAGAACACCCACAGGCTTTGTAATCACTTGTCTCTTGCCTCTTAACAGTTAGTGGAAATACACAAATATGCCCCTGTCAAGTGCAGGAGGAAGGTTTTCCAAGGTGAGAAATTGCTTTGAACATTATAGTATTAAATGTGGATACATGAGAATCGATTTTCAACTGCACAAAGCACTTTCCCAAATGTTAAAATCAAAGCTAACATTTGCTAACTCTATACTTTAGTTTGATCAAGTGGAAGTATTACCCTGAGCAGGACTTTGAAGTTGCTGAGCTGATAACAAATAATCCTTGTAAAGATGGAAATCTGGAACATATTTCCAACTCTTCACCTTGGTCCTTTGAGAAGGAGGCCATTAGTTTATTACTGTGATTCATCCATTCATTCACCTGGCTTCACTCTCTCTAATACAAGCTGTCTTATAAATAGTTTTTTCGGTTGGCAGAGGTATGCACACTGTTCAAGCAGGAACCACAAACCTAGTCGGGGTACATCACAGTCACAACACACTTTAAATTATCCTGTGCTCACCATCTAATATAAGCCAAGATATGAATTTTTGAAGAATAAATGTCAAAATAGCGCTTTGAAGCAAAAATCGCTTAAATGGGGTATCTGGTCGCACTAGATTGGAGCAAAGTCAAAAGTTCAGGCCGACTGCGATGTAGCACTGGCCAGATACAGGGACCCACTTGGGCCGGGTGAATCAAAGTGCCTTGATCCAGGATGCATTGTAGTTGACGAAGATGCTCGGTGCAACAGAGGACATGCATCTGTGATGAGCCACGTAGTGGATGAGATATGCCGATTTTCTCCACTCAACCGCAGTGATCCAGCGGTTCTGAGTGCGAGCGCTGGTTCCAGATGTTATGCGCAGCTGACACTCCTGCAGTAGATGATGCATCGATACCGAAGGCAATGCACTGGTTCCAAGGGCGATGCACCTAGACCGCTCCCTGCAATGACAGGGATGCACGGGTTCTGACTCATGCAAAGATGAAGATGCACTGGTTCCTATGAGGATGCATGGGTTCTGAATGAAAAAGCACCATAGGCCTCTCTTCCAAGGGTCCAGGACTGGGGTGGCACTGCTTGGCAGAGCAGACTCACAACTATCAGAGTTCAGGTGCAGATGCAGGTAGTTAAAGTCTTTGATATCCCTGAGACTTGGACCAGGAGGCAAGAAGGTAAGCCTTTGGAGTCACTATGGGTTCAAGTGATGCAAGTCCAATCCTTCTCACCCAGGCAGGAGAACAGTAGGCAGAAAGGCAAGGCAGAGTCCAGCAAAGCAGCAATCCAGCAGACTGGCAGTCCTTTCAGAAGCAAAGCAGTTCTTCTTCCTGGCAGAGCAGTCAAAGGTCCAGAAATGTGCTGATTTGGTAGCTCCAGAGGTCCAGTACTTATACCCAGTGGAGCCTTTGAAATGGGGGAGACTTCAAAGAAAACCTGGAAGTACACAGAGGCACCTGCCTTGGCTCCAGACACACTACATAACAGTAACCAATCCTTTGTGTAGGGACAGGACACAGCCGTTTCAGGTGTGTCAGCTCCTTCCACCCATGCTGCTCAGGATAGCCCATCTGCATGCAGTTGAGCACTAAGGCACCCCTACCCTTCCTTTGTGTGTGGCTGTCCAAAGGAAATTTGCGCAAGCCAGCTGTCACCCATCCCATACATGCATTACAGAGACAGGTATATGGTACAAAATGGGTAAAGTAAGTAAATGTCAACTTTTAAAAGTGGCATTTGCTAAACTGTAATACAAAAACCAACTTCACCATAAGTTGAGATTTTAAATTGTAAAGTCAGTGACACCATGGTTGAAATGTCCATCTCTTCACAAATGGGAATTACACTTAAAAGATGTAATACGTTCCTCCCAATGATATACTATGGGAGAGATAGACCTTAGTGAAAAACAAAACTGGAAGTTTTTCACTACCAGGACATGTAAAACTTAAATGTACATGACCTGCCTTTTAAACACATAGCATCCTGCCCTGTTGGTAGACAGTGCCTACTTCAGAAGTGACCTAAGTATTAAAAGGGAAGACTTAAGACTGGCAAGAGGGTTACTTTGCCATGTCAAAGTAGCAGTTTAAAACTGCACAGACAGGCTCTGCAGAGGCAGGCTTGAGACACGATTAGAGGGCTACTTGAGTGGGTGGCACAATCAGTGCTTCAAGCCCACTAGTAGCATTTAATTTACAGGCCTTGGGCACATGTAGTTCACTTTTGGGAATAAGCCAATGTTTCCATGTTTAGGGGGGAGAGCACAAGCACTTTAGCACTGTTCAGCAGTGGTAAATGTGCTGAGTCCTAAAACCAACGCAAATAAGGTCAGAAAAAGAGAAGGAAGGCAAAATGTTTGGGGTGACCTACCAGAAAGGGTCAATTTCCAACAAGGTGTATATCTGCTACCTGGGCCTGTACGTTCAGGGTATGGCAGAAGTGGTTCTGAGTAAAACCAGAACTACATTAGTAAAGTGGGTCCATTACAATCTCAGAGAAGAAGGTGAGTGGAGGGATAGATAGGAGAAGAAAGGCTGGATGAGAGCATTTTTGTTGGAGCATGTTACTCTTGTTAATAACAGGTCCTTTGTATTGGCACTGTAGATCACCAGTCAAGACCCATGCTTAGTTAAATATTTGGTATTTATGTCAACACTGCACATAGTGTTTTTACATTTTTAGCAGATTAAGAAGGCTTGTTGAGTAAATTGGAATCCAAAACACTGTCCTTGTCTAAATTCCTTTGTTAAACGGCCCGATTTGGTGCCTCTGCAAAGTCTATTCCAGACAGTTAGAACCAAGTCATAGTGCCCTCATTCACAGCCATCCTATTTTCACAACTCCATCACAACCTCTTCCATGTCTCCTTCTACAAAATACCATTCAAACTGCCTTCGTCATTGCCTATCTGGGTCTCTATGCCATGACTTCCAACTCCATCTACTGTCTACTACCTGGTCAATCTCACTTTAAGGACCATCCTCCATCGTGACAAAGCTATAAATACATCTACCTCATGTCAGCAGCCCTCAGGGCTCCTCTGCCAGGCCTTTAAGTCCTTTCTTTCCTTTTTGTCAACCTCTGTGTTCTTCACATGGCCCTCAAACTTCCCAGGCACTTCAGACATGTTCTCATCACCCCCTCCGCTGATGTCCTTCATAATCCACCAGCTCCTTTACCACGTAAACCAGCCCCAGCCATAATACCTCTGGTTTTTATGAGACCCTCAGATCACACTGAAGGTTTCTTTGAGAATCCCTACCTCTCACCCCCCAGACCATTATTCTGCCTGGCTTATGTCCCCTCTCACTATTGTCATGTGGCCCATGGAGACATTGTCGTCTTCTCTAATTTATCATGAGCTCTGCAGACATTACGCGGTTTTGCGCATGTTACTCCTTGGCTTTATTTTTGTAAAGGCTTTGTTTGTACTTTTCACATGAGAACCGTCTTCTGTGTGCATTCTCTCCCAGTTCCTGGGATTTAGTCTGAACATTGTAAGCAAGGTTGATAAACAATGCCCCTTGTTATTCTGTTCTGGTCAAGACCAAACATATATACATCCAGCTGTTGTTTGGAAACCGTACTTTGGTCTTATGGGGATACAGGCATAGAGGGCATGCACTTGTAGAGGGACCTTTCCAGGTAGAAGAGTGAGACAGCACCTATAATGTAGAACTAGCATCTATAGGCTAAGGTATGGGGTCTGCAGACAAAACCCAGAGATCTTCTAATATATAATGATACTGCATTTTAGCAAGGAGAGGAGGTTAGGCTCTATTGTCTTTTCATGATGACATCTCCCTTCATGATTGGTTGACTAGCTGTTATCCTGACTGTTTATGTATTATGCATTTCCTGCCTATTGTGGCACGTATAATGCATGTTAGAGCACGTTAGTTAAAATAGAAATTTTAAACTGGTTTGTATCTCTGTCGGATATTATTGTGGACAAGTACAAGAGTGCGGGTGAAAGGGTGTGTCTTGGAATGGCGAGACCTGAGAGACCAGGGAGTGTTGTGTTCTGGGGTGTTTAATGACTTGTTTCACTGTGAGTGAGTAGGAGGGAATGAAACAAACTTCGTTGCGTGTGCTGCATCACATTTGGCGATGCAGCACGCGCAACAAAATAGTTTTTTATTTATTTATATGTTTGCTTACCTCTAATCGGCCGTAATCTGTAGTTTACTACCCCCTACCCTGCCCCTCCCCTGCCCCACATCAGCGCCCGGCAATACTCCCACCACTGGCCATTACTATAGCAGAGTCATCAGTTGAGCGTTGCGGGAAAGAGGTTTGCTATTTGATGATGTTGAAAAGGTCTTTGTGTCTGTTACTGTAGTGGTCCAGTTGGGCTTAGAAAAAGGAGGATTTCTCTCTGGATTTTCAGAGTTCAGCTCGGAGGAGAGAGAGGTCAATGAGGGTTGTTGTCCCCAGGTTCTTTCAGCCAGCCTAACTTGTCATCTGTCTCTGTTGAGGTCTTTATTGAACCAGGATCTGGATGGAATACTTCTGATTCCTTGAGTGTAACGGGATGACAGTGTAAAGATGTTCTGCCATGATTGTTTCATAGTGGAAGGTGAGGTCATCAGCCGAAGTAAGGTTAGGTGGAGGTAGAATGTGGGAATTTATTACGACTCTGATTGAGGGATTTGTTGTGTATTCTTCGCCCAGTGCTCAGGACAATAATTTTGGGTCAAGCTCTTCGGATGGCTGGCAATGAGATCAAATAGAATCCGGTGGTGGTTGGGAAAGACAGTTAGTAGGACGTAATGGAGGGATATGGTATTATGTCTGGAAATTATTTAATCTAGGGTGGAGTATAGGATCATTGACAAAATATTGACCTAGAAAATATCGACCTACAGGAATATCGATGCAGAAATATCGAAGGCAAGAATATCGACATCCTATCTACAACATGGTAAGTACAAAAATATCGAAAAAAAATATAGATGTTAAAAATGTAGATTTTAAAAATATCTTTTTTTTCTGTAAAAATATAAATGTAAAATAAAGTAAATAACACTAATAAATAAAATTAACATGGTTAAAAATATCTAAGAATGTTCAAAATTAATAAATAATACATATATAATAATAATACTTTAATTAAACATATACAGAAAATATATCATATATACGAAATAAACAATAACTTGTAATAATTATTTTAATAATTTATAAATTAATAAAAAATAATATAAATTACAAATACATTTACAGACATGAAAAAAAAATAAAAAGTAAAGAATTGTGTTTAATAAATTAAAAAAATTAAATATAATTTTAAAATTTTTAAATTAATATATACTACAGTATCTAAATTTATACAAAAAAATTAAATAGCTAAATAAATAAAATTACTAAAATGTTGGATAGCATAGAACTTAAAATTACCATTCCCACTCCAGAGAGCGCAACAGTTGAGAAACCGTTGGATAGCGTAGGGGTAAAAATTACTATTCCAACTCCAAAAAGTGCAACAATAGGGAAAGCGCTGGAAAGCGAAGGGGTAAAAATTACTATTCCAACTCCAGAGAGTGCAACAGTAAGGAAAACGTTGGATAGCGTAGAAGTAAAAATTACTATTCCCACTCCAGAGAGTACAGCAGTAGGGAAAGCATTGGATAGCGTAGGGGTAAAAATTACTATTCCCACTCCAGAGAGTGCAACAATAGGGAAAGCGTTGGATAGCGTAGGGGTAAAAATTACTATTCCCACTCCAGAGAGTGCAACAGTAGGGAAAGCGTTGGATAGTGTAGGGGTAAAAATTACTATTCCCACTCCAGAGAGTGCAACAGTAGGATAAGCATTGGATGGCGTAGGGGTAAAAATTACTAATCCCACTCCAGAGAGTGCAATAGTAGGGAAAGCGTTGGATAGCGTAGGGGTAAAAATTACTATTCCCACTCCAGAGAGTGCAACAATAGGGAAAGCGTTGGATAGCGTAGGGGTAAAAATTACTATTCCCACTCCAGAGAGTGCAACAGTAGGGAAAGCGTTGGATAGCGTAGGGGTAAAAATTACTATTCCCTCTCCAGAGAGTGCAACAGTAGGGAAAGCATTGGATAGCGTAGGGGTAAAAATTACTATTCCCACTCCAGAGAGTGCAACAGTAGGGAAAGCGTTGGATAGCATAGGGGTAGAAAATTACTATTCCCACTCCAGAGAGTGTAACAGTAGGGAAAGCATTGGATAGCGTAGAAGTTAAATATAACATACTTATAAATAATAGTTGTAAAAAAAATAATAAAAAATTTAATTTTTAAATAACTCTACTTCATTTGCATATACCCATTATTAATTACTAAAAACATAATTACAATTGAATAATTTATTAACAATAAATTAACAATAAATGCCAATAAATATTAATTAAAAAATTAATTAACAAATAATAAATATTGAACACTAAAATATTCTTTCAAAAAACATATAAATAATTAAAAATTGATTAACAATTAAAAATGGTAAACAATAAATTTATTTTTAAATAAAAAAAATGTTGGCGAAAAATTGATTACCAATTAATAAAATACATTTCCAATTAATAAAAAGTAATTAACCATTAAAAATATTAATTACCAATTACAAACCTTAATTACCAATTGAAAAAGTTAATTACCATTTAAAATAAATAATTACCAATTAATAATTAATTCGAAATATATAATTATCAATACGAATAAAAAAAAAATACTTAATTACAATTAAATTACTTCCCACCCAATTCCCCTATAAACCCACAACCCGCTACAGAAATTAAACGCAAAAATGAACTAAAATTAATTTACAATTACTAAAAATTAATAATTAATTTACTGTAATTAAATTACTTCCCACCCTATTCCCCTCTAAACCCACAACCCACTCCAGTACTAAAACATAACATTAAATTAAAAATAAAAATGTTAATATATAAAAAATAGTACACACGTAATTTAAAACAAATAAAATACTTAACAAAAAACATATAATACACATATAAAATACAAAATAAAATACATAACAACAAACAATTATCGATATTAGTAACATCGAAATTAGTAACATCGATATATTTGATATCGATATTACTAAGTTCGATATTACTTACATCGATATAAAAAAAAACGCTATTACTTACCTTAGGGTCGATATTCTGTCCAACGATATTCTTGACCTCAATATTCTTCACCTTCGATATTTTCAACTCGATATTACTCTAGATTGATAATTAGGATCAATATTTTGACTCTGCACCTAGAGTATTGCAGTGTTGGGTGAGATCTTTCGATTCAAGGAGGATGGATAATGCTGGTACTGTGTTATCTTCAACATCATCCGGGTGCAGGGTTAGGTCTCCTAGCAGTGGCGGTTCTTCCATGGGGGCGTTTGGGCGCCGCCCCCCCTGCTTTCTCACCGTGCGAGAAGGCAGAAACAAATGGTAGTTATTTATAACTACCATTTGTTTCTGCCTTCTCGCACGGCAAGAAAGCAGAACTAACTTCCTGGTTTAGAGTGGGTGGTGTTCGAAGGCAGGGGGAGTGGCTTGTGGGAGTGGCTTGCCCACTGTTGTTAATACTGACTGTTTGGGCAGCCAGAGGCCGCCCAAACAGACAGTATTAACAATAGTGCGAAAGCCACTCCCCCAAGCCACTCCCCCTGCCCTCGAGTAACACCACCCACTCACTCTCCCTGTTCTCTCCGTATGCTGCAGCAGCAGCATACAGAGAGAAAATGACGTAGCCTGGGGCAGCCAGCCACACCAATCAAAAATGCGGCGGTGGAGAGGGAGGCTGCCTGCCGAGCCGCCTTCCTGATGACGTGCTGCAGCACTTGAAATCGAGGACGGCGGGATTCGGGACGGAGTCTCCGGATGGTAAGTTTACTTTATTTTATTCTATATATTTGTTTTTGTTTACAAACCCCTCCCGCCTCCCCCCTCATACCCTCAGGTCGTCGCGAGTGGGACCCCATTTCCAAACCCCCCCCCACCCGCCCGTCATGCTGGCCAACATTTTTTTAAGCATAAAATAATGAAAGTAAACCCTTTGCTTCCCCTCACAAAGACTCTGCATAGGATCACACATGAAACAGCAGCTAATGTGATGCTTACACTTACAAAACCCCGTGGGAATGGCGAACATCATGAATTGCGAGTTGGTGGAAACTTCAGTCTCTATTTTAAAAAGTGGAAAAATAGCTCAGTGACATGCTGGAATATCGTAATACGTATTTCATAAAATGTTCACGTAATATTTCCATATACCAGCTGGCATTCAGCACTTGCTGTAGGTTTTGGGTAGTGTAGCCATCAGTATGCAGCGCACGCCGGACCCCCCCCCCCCCGCAGCTCCAGCGGCCTTGACGTTCTGACCAGCACCTTATGTAATTCGGTTTTTCGAGGAAAGGAGACATAACAGCATCTTTCCTTGATGTCAGAGCAGCGTGGAAAAAAAACCATCAAAAGTTGAAATAGGGCCGAAGGCGTGATCTAATATCAGAGTCTGGTCTAGCGTTACCCAGAATTTTTATCTGTGCTGTTTTCATAAACTCATATCAAAAACAACAAGGGCGCCCAAACGAGTCAGCACAGGACCTCGGGGAACATATTTCTCAAACAACAATGGTCCCATACACAATTGAGTTCAAGGAAAAATAAATATAGACACAGTGGACTTATATTAAGTAAGGTGATTTGTCCAGCCGGACAGGGATCATAAATCTTTACTGTATAATAAAGCAATCAAAACAATACCTTACATTCAAAAGAGTGAGACACATGAACTCAGCTTGCTAGATCAGCGGCTGGAGATTTTGCTCGGTTTGGTAATGCTATTGTAGATAATTTTGGGATCAGTAAAATGCCTGCACGGTACAAGCTACAATCGAGCTGGACTGGAAAAGAACATCCTGGGCCGCTCTCCCAGCATTGCCTAACTGTAACTACAATTTACAAAACTAATAAGCAGGGATCATAAACCTCCACAAAACTTGGTCAGAGTCAGATATTTTCATAAAAGAGATCACTGCTCTGCATTATCTGTTTCTTTCAAAAACAAATGTTTTTTGAAACCTTGCTTCATTGTTCTTCAGATCCCGCTCTCCAGTTCTTAGTATGTCGTTCCTGAGTGGCAATGACTGCAAATGCATAGTTCTGAAAAAAGCCCGCCAAACAGCGAGTTATGTGTGAATTTTCCTGCTGCACCTACCAAAAATGCATGTTTTGCCTGATTATTATGGGGAAACGCATAATTGGCATTACGTAGTGCACTAAAAAAAAGAACAGTACCTATCTCCAGGGTACCATTAGTAATAGGGGCATATGTAATCGGGCCTATGTAGCTAGCTTGCCTTGATCAGATTGATTTTCGAATGAAGAATGTGTACCTAATGGTATCAAAACCTGAAGTTTTAATTGTAGGAAGAGTTGGTCCTTGTTACTGGGTCAGTGTTTGTGAGATGTGGGTCCCGTGTTTCTGCCGTGCCTGCTCCATAATTATTTTTGGGACAGGGGGTGTGAGGTGCGATGTACAAGTCATTCTTTTTCGTGTGCCCGCTCTATCCTTAATACAGGCACCGCTTCTTTAAGGTTGTAATGCCAGGGGCAGTATATATTCAGTACCCATTCTTTCCTTGTTAATGGATGGAGCGGTATTTGTGGGGTTGTGATGTCCTGGGTTTTTGTTTCTTCAGTGCCTTCTCTGCCCTTGTTATTGGTGCAGTGTGCAGTTGTGAAACTGCGATGCCCAGGCCCTTGTTCCTCCAGTGCCTGCTGTGCCCTTGTTATTGGTGCAGTGTTTCTAAGGTTCTGATGCCCAGAGCTTGCCTTCCTCAAGTGCCTGCTGTGCCTTTGTTATTTGGACAGTGTTTGTGAGGTTGTGATGCCCAGACTTCGTGGTACTTTAATACCCTTGTTATTTGACAGTATATAGGAGGGTGTGATTCTCAGGGACGATGTTGCGCCAGCGGTGCCCTTGATATTGGGGCAGTGTTTGCAAAGTTGTGATGCCCAGAGTTCGTGATCCTTTAGTGCTCGGTGTACTCCTGTTACAAAGGCAGGGCTTATGATTTCCAGATCTCGTGACCTTACTTGTATTGTCATCGCCATTACATGTTCTTTATTTGGACACTCTGGAACCTTCATGTCATCTTCATCCTGTTTGTCCTGACCCCCTCTGCCCATCACCAACATCCCCTGTATAAAGCATCTGTCTGCCTATCCTGGCACCTTGATACGCGTTCTGTCCATCACTTACCCCATGACTGTTCGGTCAGTCCCTCTATCTACAACCCACAGTCTACGTGCCTGATACACTGTCCGACAAACACTGTACCTCCATCACCCAGCTGTCTCTTCCTGTTCTAATGAATGCCACGAGATCTGTACAGCACTTACCTACCTGCCTGGTCACACTGTCGGTCCATCAGCCCAGCGCCTGCCAGTGTCCCTCACACTGTTTCTTCAGTCCCTATTTTTAGATCTCTGACCTGACACATTATCTGTCCATCACTTGCAGGCCTCACCCTGATCTCTTCTCTTTATCTCATTTTTAGTTTCTGTTATTTTCATCACCAATTTTGTCTGTTCTTCTCATTATTGCGTGAAAATGCACCATTTGCCCACTCTTTGTAAAAAAAAATTCTCGAGGGAGAACACCCCGAACCTCCCACAATCAACTACGACAATTGTTCTACGCCCTACCACTTTCAAATGTCACCAGCCGCCACTGTCTCCTAGTATAATGTCTGTGGTGTCTTTCAGGGAGTTTTTCAATAATAGGTCTGTTAGATCCTCCAAGCAAAGTGGTTTATTGCCTGGTTGTTGATAGATGAAGTGGAATTTGATAGGGTTGAAGCCTTAAGAGGAGAGGTCATCTACTAGATATTCAAAGGTTGAGTAATCAGCGGTGTGAAAGGGTTTTAGGCAAAGATTTTACAAAACAATGGTACTAAGTTCCTCTGGTTGAGTGGGATAATGAGGTACTGAACGAAACTGGTAATGTGATCCACAAGGGATCAGCAGGGTGTGAAATAAGGAGAAGGAGTTCTCCTTGTTGGAACTAGGGCCCTCACACACCCAGAAAGCTAGGTGTCATGCTTCATCATTTGAGCCTGCCCCTCTTCAGGTCGGCGTTGCGATACCTGACGGGCACCTGGAACAGGGGCTCTTTATCAGGGATCTTTTCTTCCTGCCGGTGGGTGCAGTGGGGGCGAGAGGCCACGTGTATGTAGTAGAAGGGGGGTGGTGAAAATTAAAATAGGTCAGTTAATTCTAACCAAATGTTTATTTTCATGGTAAACTGCCTAATTAAAATGACGTAGAGAGGACCCAAACCTAGTCATCAGGTGTCTAATGGTAGGGGTTCTACTCTCTGATGATCAACATGTTTCGTGTCTTAGTGGTCAGTAAGATCAGGACACTTCTTCAGGATCAGTGTTGTGCTGTCTACACTAGGGGGTAAGTGCGTAACTACATACCCTGTCTTGTCTTGGTAGACCTAAACTAACTGCACAACCTGTGTGCTACAGTGGTCGGCGGGTCAAGGACACCAATTGGGTCCCGCGTGCATTGCACGTCTATCTGCTGCACCTACCCCGCCGCCGAACCCGGGATGGTAACAGAAGACTCGGCGGTGGGTGTATCTCCTGGTTGTTGATAGATGAAGTGGAATTTGATAGGGTTGAAGCCTTAAGAGGAGAGATAATCTCCTAGATATTCAAAGGTAGTGTGAAAGTGTGAAAGGGTTTTAGTCAAAGATAGCATTTGTGTATGATAGCTAATCCATCACTGATACGATCTTTATGGTCACTGTGAAAGATTGAGAAGCCAGGAGACGTAAGGAGATCAATAATGGGGGATGAGTGGTCGTTCAGCCAGGTTTCAATCAGAATGCAAATATCAATTTTAGGTTTCCGCTATTTCAATCGAATGCTTATTTATTTATATATTTTTTAACATTTTTATTTATGTGTTTTATAGAACGGGAACTTGACGCATTAGGGTATCAGAGCGCTTTACGGGAAAACATAGTCATGTACAGAGTAGGCATAGCATCATCCAGTTACGGATCGAATGAGGGAGGGCAGGGTGCAGGATACATGAGGGAGGTAGGGCACGTATTTACAGATGAAAGATCCAAATACTCAAGATGAGATAACATATTTGCAGATTACGTTAATCAATGTTCGCGAAAAGGCCCCAGGTTTCTGATGGGGTGAGCTAGAGAATCTGAAGGGAGGGAATAGATGGCTATAGATCAGGGCCGTAGTAGTGGTAGAGGCAAAGTTTAAACAAGAAATGTACCCATGAGGAATAAAAGCATGCAGTTTAATGTGGGTAATGTTATGGTTTGACGTGGCAATGAATGTTCGGGAAAGATGACCAGGGTGTGGAGTGTGAGGAGTCGGAGTGCTTGTTCGTGGCCCAATCACTGTTAGCTGTAGTTGTGGGATTTGGAAGCTAGATGGGGTTAGTTTTTGCATCCTTTCATAATTTAGGGATTTCATCCAGTATACAGTTGATTTTGAGTTGCAGGCAGGTGAATATTGAGATCAGTCGAGAGATGGTTGATCTTTTGGCATTGAGTGGGGTAGAAAGATGGTCATTGTAAGCTAGAGTGGGGGTTATGGTTGGATCTAGACTGGATTCGTGGGCTGATAAGATTCAAGTGTGGCATTGAGTGGGGTAGAAAGATGGTCATTGTAAGCTAGAGTGGGGGTTATGGTTGGATCTAGACTGGATTCGTGGGCTGATAAGATTCAAGTGTGGGAATTGAGTTTAACTGTGCAGGGGAAGTTAGCCTTGATGGAGGAGGAAATAATTCTTGAAGTAGGACCATAGGTTCATGGGGTTTAGGGATCAGAGAAGGTGTTGGGGTGTTGTGGGTTGTGTTGGGGTGAGTGGATTGGGGAGTGGTAGGCTGTACTGAGAGCTCAGGGAGTGTGGGGATATGTTCCATGGAGGGATGTGGTAGAGTGGAGTTGAGAACAGATGACATGAAGGTGCAGAGGGTGGGGCAGTGGTGGTCAAAAATAGAAAGGGTATGATCTGAGACTTGGATTAGGATGTTCTCGTTTCTGAATATAGATATGTATAGTTCTCCGCCAAATTTCTGAAATAGGGATATAGTGAGTTTGGATCCATATGGGATGGCAATTGTGTTGTTTACATGATGCAGGTGCTGTAGAAAGTGAAATCTCCATTTTGTGGGTTTCTTGATGTACAAAATGAAGCCAGTTATGGGGCCTCCATCTGTTGAACTGTAGTAAATGTTTCTAGGTGTTTCTTGAGGAGTTTTTACTTGTCGTTTTTTGCAGCATGTTTGGAGAGATTTTGCACAAACTTTATGCAGCAAGAATTATGACCATATTTTTCCATGGTGGTGACTTGTGGCATCATAGTTGAGTGTGAAGGGGGTTGTTTTAGGATAGTGAGGGGGAGTTGGCTGGGCAAGGGCAACAGAGTAATATGCTGGGATGTATGTGTGTTTAAAGGGTTTCTTGTGAGAATTACTAGGTAGGGAGAGAATTATGCAAGGAAGGTCCTGTAAACTCAAAAAGTGGTCAGTCGAGTTGATCCACATCAGGCCTGCTCACAATTAACCTAACTTACTGTTCATTATCAGCAGCTGCAGAAGTTTCACCTAATGCACGCGTGCAATTGGAGATGCACTAATGGATTGCTGGTAGGATGCAAAGCAGGGATATTCCACACAAATCCCCTATCTGAGAGTATGAGAAACCCACGAGAATCCCAAGATCAAAGGAGGAAGTGCATGTGAGAGGATCAAAAGGCAGAAGGCATTCTCATGCAAAGACAAATTATATTGGGCAAGCTACATTATACCATTTACCTCAACCTTTGTTAGTTGAACACTGTTGCCTGGAGAGTCCTAGAAGTTGCTGGGAATTATGACTGTGAGGCACTATCAGTGCTAATTATATTGAGGCTTGGGTAACTAATGGACAATTATGTAATTTCCCAAATGCATGTCAAAAGGTAGAATATGAATTTGCATTTAAAAAAAAAAGTAGCTTGGCAGGAAGGACTTTTTGTTCAGTTCTGTGTATTTCTTTGTTTATAAAAAAACACAAAATAAAACAAAAACTTTATGAAATCTAATAAACTATAAGGAACATTAAAACAATATTTAAAATAACTTAAACATAGTAGAAATAAGCTGTATTTAATTGCACTTGTCAATTTCTTTTTCACTAGTTTTATGCTTTGGAAAGCGGTGGATGGAAGTCAAGAAGGGATGACACTCAAGCTTGTCAAAGAGCAAAATATATTAACGTCTAAAAATATAAAATTAAAAATCCAGTATAAATAACAAAAGGAAGTGCCTATTTATCTGCCCACTGCCCAATACTATGGAATGTCTGTTTTTTACCCAGAGCCTAGCAACATAGTAAATAATCTCTGCTATTAAGCCAACGGCCGACTAAATATCTGAAACTTCACTATTTGTATGGCTGAAGGCTAAATAGCAGAGATTATGTACTATTTGACCAGCAACTAGATAAATAGTGTAACCTTTGGACTTTACTTATGCCAGACATGAGCAAAAAGAGGCAATGGCATGTCGTGTCTCTATATCAATGAGGACAGACAATTATATTATGTGGTAAGGAGCTTTATTCTCCGCTTCCTTTGACGCCCTGGTCCCTACTCTAACTGCCCTTTCCTTTCGTGGCCCCTCCTCTACCTCCACTCCGTAACTCCTCCCATCCCGACTACTAGACTGCTCACAATATCACATCTCCCCATTTGTTACAAAAGAAACACAACTGACTTGATTATAGTTCTTCAATCAGTCTCTTGGGTTTGTGAATGTCTCTTCGAGGTCGGAGATTCATTCCAAATTCTGCAGACACAGCTGCCTGTCGATCAGGTCTCTGGAGTGGAATTAAATGACTAGGTCCTTCTGCCTCTCGTTGAACCAGATCTCCATCAAGTATCTCCTTCATGGCCGGGGTACATTTCTGAAAGTGAGACACATTTCGAGTGATCCGTCTGTTCGCAGACTCAGCAGTGATCATGGTACCTTTCTGCTGAGTGATAGTCAATGGTTCCTCCTTGAACCTACAGTCCGTTTTCTTCGACTGCTCCTGTTTGACCACCACACAATCCCCTGTGTGAAGAGATGGATCCTTGGCTCTCCGTTTCGTGTCTGCGTACACTTTTATTTTATCCTTGCTAGCTTGATCAGCTACCGAGAGTTCTCGATGTATGCGTGTTGGAGACACCGGTCTCAGAGCTCCTTCCCAGGTTGGGATCCTCAATCGGATGGGTCGCCCCAACATGAGAGTGGCAGGACACTTTCCGGTAGTAGCATGTGGTGTTGTCCGATAGGCTCTTAAGACCTCATTGAGAGCCACTTGTAAGTCTTTTTTTGTCTAGGGTGGCTTGTTGGAAAGTCTTTTTTAAGGTGGCCATAAATCGTTCAATGGTACCATTGGCTTGTGGCCACAGATGCGTGACCTTCCAATGTCGAAAGTTGAGATGCTTTGCGAACTCACTGAACTCATGTCCGTTAAAAGGAGGACCATTGTCTGTATTTAGTTCCTTGGGAACACCCCAGGGGGAAAACACCTCGTCTAGCACGGCAATTGTGCTGGAGGCGTTGGTAGATGGCACAAACTGGGCTATCGGGAATCTCGAGTACTCATCCATGATAGCTACGACATACCTGCCTGACTGGAGAGGTCCATAAAAATCCATGGCAATATCGTGCCATACCCCACTGGGTAACTTAGTCATTTGAAGGGGAGCTGGGGAATCTCCAGACTTCACTAGTTGACACTGGGGGCAATCCTTTAACGTGAGCTCCACCATTTGATCAAGTTGGGGGAACCAGACTTGCTCCCGGAGGGCTCTCTTGGTTGCCACCACTCCCCGATGACCTTCATGGGCAAGATTGACAACACCTTGACGCAACTGCCTCGGAATGACGATCCGATGGTCTCTCAATAGGAGTCCCTCCGAGGTAGCGGACAACTCTTCACTGACGTGTCGGAAGGCCTGCATCTCTTGCCGGAGTTGCGGATCACTCTGTTACCCCTCGCTGTCATGTCTCCAGCGATGTGTGCGCAGGGTTGCACTACCTTCTGAAGAGTGTTGTCCTGTGCAGTAGCTTCCAGTATTGCTTCCAATGGTACTGCCGGTGGTCGGGCCACACCTACCACAAAGTGACAAAGTGGATGTACTCCTCAGCTATCGACGGAAGTGAAGCCTGAGATGCCTGAGGGTGTCTGGACATATAGTCCGCCGGATTCTCTGCTTTTCCAGGCTTATGAATGATTGTGTAAGTATACTCTTGTAAGCGTAATCCCCACCTTTCGATGCGAGGTGGCATCTTGGCCTTGGGATTACCGAAGATGGTGACAAGTGCTTGGTGATCCGTAATCATGGTGAAATGTTTTCCGTAAATGAATACGTGGAAATGCTCGCAGGCCCACACGACCGATAGGCTCTCTTTCTCGGGCTGAGAATAAGCCTTCTCGGTGTCTGACAGGCTGCGACTGGCGTACGCCACAATGTGTCGCCGATCAGTGTCATTGTCATATTGAGCCAGAATAGCACTCAACCCCACTGGACTAGCATCCACTGTTATTTCTGTCTTCCTTTTGGGATTAAAATAGGCTAAATTATCCGTCGATTCCACTGCCTGCTTGATCTCCTGAAACGCCCGCTCACACTGAGAGCTCCACACAAACGGTTGTCCTTGCTTGGTGAGGGTACGGAGTTGGTGACTGATGGTGGCTTAGTCCTTGATATATCTAGAGCAGTAGCTTGCCATGCCCAGAAACGATCTGACGTCGCTAACGTCTTGAGGGCTTTTGGTGTGTTAAGCGCTGTTACTTTCTCGGGGGTCAGGCTTCATCCCAGCCCCTGAAAGCACATGTCCGAAAAACTTGAGGGTGAACTGATGGAATTCACACTTGTCCTTGTTGAGGGTCAAATGGGCTTCTAGGAGAGCATGGCATACTCGATCCAGAGCTTGATCATGTTCCTGTGTGTTTGACCCATACACCAGGATATCATCACTATAGTTCAGTGAATTAGATATGTGCTTGATTATCTGACGTATGACCTCCTGGAATATTTTGGCTGCAGAGGAGATACCGAAACTCACTCTCTTATATCTAAACAAACCTAGATGGGTGGCAAAAGTTGTTATGTACCTTGATTTTTCGTGCAATTCCAGCTGATGGTATCCCTTGTTTAGGTCAAGTTTAGAGAATACCCTGGCACCATTTAATGCCGAAATCATATCACTCAGATGAGGTCCTGGGTGCCGCTCTCTTTCTATGGCTGTATTGGGGAGCCTCAATATCCACCATCAACCGTACCTTTTCAGGGGTGCCCTTCTTCGGAACTATGACCATTGGTGACACACATGGTGTGGGACCATCCATTTTCTCAATGATGTCAGCCTGTAGAAGTTCCTGAATTTTATTCTTTGCAGCCTGTTGCAGGTGAAAAGGCACCCGCCTTGGATGTTGAGCAACGGGGCGTACTTGATCATTGATGTGCAAACGAATCAAACATTTGTTCATTTTCCCGAGCCCGGTGAACAACTTGGGGAACTCATGGGCAATGTCTGGATCATCACTGACCCGATATAAGATTTCAACGAGTCTAAGGCGTTCCGCTGTAGGCAGACTGAGGAGACAATCAGCCTCCGGACCTTCTATGACGTGGATGAATGCTGACACTGAGGTAGACTCATGCTTGAGTGTTGTTGCAAACTTCCCCAGGCATGGAAGTGGTTTCTTTGCCATCCAGGTAAACACCCTGACATGTGCTGGGCTCAGGACAGGTGGTGGCCTCATTTTGTTGTATTCTGTCACAGGCATGTAGTTCAAGGATGCACCACTGTCTAGCACAAATTTTGTCGCATGTGTCCCCATTTTGATGTCTAGTGGCGGATATTTCTTTAGCTGATCCGGGTCAGCTACCATGCAGATGTATTCGTCCGTATATGCAGATTCTTGCGAGGTCGACCTCGATTCCCTCAATGGTGATCTCCTCAGTGACCTTCTTGTCCATTGGGATCTGCGAGACTCCCTGCTGGAATGCGAAGAGCCCGAAGATGATATGGCTCTGTCCTGTACAGTTTTACATGGTGTCACTTGTCCTCTGTGCGAGATAACTTTGTGGTCTCCCTCCTTCTCTCCTTGCTATACACTCCGCACATCACCTCAAAATGACTTTTCCGTCCACACTTCCGGCACTGTTGACCCATCGTGAGACACACATCTGTATGCGAGAAGTCATACCCACATTGATAGCATTTTCGTGAGTGCTCTGGCTTCCCAACATAACTTGATTTAACATCTCTCTTTCCTGACTCATAGCGCCGACGACCTCTGTGTTGGTGACGGGACGCGGGACAGGATCTTCGCTGTCGCTCGTTTGACCTTCTCTGAGCGTTGTTGCTTTGCGTCCAATACGCATGTTCTCTCTTCTCACTACACCCCGTCTCCATATTCTTGGCATGTTCTTCCGCTTGATCATATACTCTCATCATTTCCTCTATTTCGTCGAGATCATGACTCTTTCTCAGCAGCTGCCTTCGGAGTGTCTCTGAGTGCCAGCCCTCAATGACTCTGAGGCGGATGGCATCCTCCATCGAGAACACATCAAAATTGCAATACTGAGCCAATTGGCGTAATCTGGATATGAATGTGCTCATCATTTCTTCCTTGTGTTGACGGGCCTGATGGAATACATATCTCTCGTAGTCCACTTTTCTCTTTTGCACAAATTTTCTATTTAAAGCGTCTTGCACCTTGTCATAGGTTCCTTTGTCATCCGTCGGCAATTCTTTGATTATCTTGCCAACCTCTTTGCCGACCAGATTTCGCAGTGCAATTAGCTTTTCTCTGTCTCCGGTGACTTTGGACCCTTCCAGATAGTCCTCGAAATCCTCCAACCACTCCTGCCATCTAGGGCCCATGCTTCCGCCAGCCACCAGGGTCAGTGGTTCTGGGGGGCGCAGATGTGAGACGATAGGCGCGGCAGAAGCGGCCACCACTGCACCGCCTCTGTTCCGATTTGGCGAGTTCGACATGGCTGGACTGATACGGTAGTGTCACGTCTGTGCACTGACTAACACTTGCTCTTGCAGTGAGCAATGCTTGTTTCGTGATTAATAATGCTTGTTTTGCAGTTACCAATGTTTGTTTTTGTACTCACCAATGCTTGTTTTGCAACTGTCAATGCTTGTTTTTTTTCTTTGCAGTTATCAATGCTTGTTTCGCAGATATCAGTGCTTGTTTTGGATTCAGTCTTGGGATGCCTGACTTCAAAATGGCCGCTCATGCATTTGACAGGGTTGTCCTTCAGGAATGCCTGACTTCAAGATGGCCGCCAAACAGAAACTTTCATTTCCCACGAGGTTTAGCTGCATTCATTCTTCCGATTCACTCGGTTCCATCCAGCACTCACCGACTGCTACTTCCATGGGCAGCAGGGTTTTCTCTGCACTTCCCACGCTCCTTGGCCACCACTACCATTCAGGTAGGCTCAGGGGTATGCTCCCGACTCGTTCCGTTGCGAGCGTGTCGTTTCTCACGCACCGCGGGTGAGCCCCGATTTCAGCGGTATCGGCGTTTTCTTTCTGCGCTTCTTCACACACTCTCCACTCCTCAGAGCGTCACGGCAGGATCGGCGTGGGCTCCCGACCTCCTCTTTTATATCACACAGCTCGTTGTGCGCCGGGGATGCACTCCGGTTTCTCTTTGGCGCGAAACTAGCGCTCAGTTTAAATTAGATTCAGCACTCGACCACACTGATTCAGCGGAGCTACACGCGATCAGCGAATCGCGGAGCAGGTAATTACCGCTAGCCTCGAGCTGCAGGCGGTGGCTTTGTTGGGGCACACGTGTCTCACGGACAACTCTCTCCTCATGATGCCCAGGGACCAGACGCTTCTTCTGGGGTTCTGTGGGCGGTTGGCTACACCATCCCACCCTCGTCGCCAGTTGTCGTGTCTCTATATCAATGAGGATAGACAATTATATTATGTGGTAAGGAGCTTTATTCTCTGCTTCCTTTGGCGCCCTGGTCTCTACTCTAACTGCCCTTTCCTTTCGTGGCCCCTCCTCTTCCTCCACCCCTTAACTCCTCCCATCCCGACTACTAGACTGCTCACAATATGACATGGCAGATTGGATTCCATGTTGCAGTGGTGGTGCAGGAAAGTGTGTAAAGCATTTGAAAGTAAGAGTGTATGCAAATGTACAAAAGTAAATGCATAAATTAAGCTAAATTATTTACAGATAAAAATAAGAAAATTACGACCGGTCCCCCAGCTGCTGCCTTTGAGGAGACTGCTGCAGTTGTTCACGCTGTGAACCCTGTCTCCTGGTGAGCGCTCCCCACTCTCACTACCTCAGTTCTGCCAAGCCTTGGACCCTGTCTTGCATGACCCCTGGCGCTCATGTTACGACTGGGACCCCCTGCTGCTGCTGCACACAGGTGTGTTTTATACTAAATCTGCAATCAACAGCGATAAAACAGTAAAACCACAGTGGACCATCTAGTATCACTAAGATCTATGATCTGTGAGTGGGGACTGATGGGAGGTGTTTTTGGATTGAAATTTGCACAGTAGACTTCTTGGATGCCTTGCCAGAGAGCCACATTCTTGAGGATCAAATTCTTCCCCAGAAACATTCTCACCCCAGCTAGCTGCAATCTAACAGTCAACTAATCTGATGCATAGTGGTGTCTGTATTGTTGACTTATTTTAGATTAGAAATTCTGGTGCTAACAGGCCTATGCATGATTCACAAGTACTTAGCACAGGTTTTCACAAGACATTTATTCTGGCACAGAATTCTTGTGGGACATCTGTTTATTCTCAGTATTCTTGATATCATGTTCTTGAGTTGAGAGTAATATTTTGCATCATAGGGAGTCACCCTGCTGGTCTTCTTTTTTAGTCGTGGCCGGCATGACTCGTGGGTGGGGAGGGTGGGGAGTTGCAGCAGGCTGAGGGGGTCGCACGGGGTGTATTATTATTATTTTTTTGGTCCTGCATCGCATCTTCTTCTCTCTCTGCTCCTCGCAGGAAGCAGGCAGCCTTCATCCATTCCCATAAGCCAATCACAAAGTTGCAATGGCAGCGTTGTGATTGACTGGGACGAGGACCGCTCAGGCCTCTATGGGGAGGCCAGTATCTGCATGTAGGGTGCATGCGAGGGTGGAGAGGGCTGAAAGTCTGAAGCAGTGCTGCTTTTGTTACTGGGGCCGATATTGCAGAACCACTGCAAAACTGGCCCCCAGTAACAAAACCGCCCCACCCTTCCAGCATCCCCGGGAAACGCCCCATGCTGGGTATGGCCAGTCTGGCCCTGCTTTGGTATTGTTATTCTCATTCACCACTCGTGTTCCAGGACTTCAAATTCCCTTAAACTCCTTTTGATAAAGCACTTTATTCCTCTTGAACACTTCACTCTCCAACAGCGGCAATAGTTTGAGACATACTCTTTGAGTCGGTTGTCGGTCTGGAACTCACATACTGTATGATACAAGTGATAAAAAATAACAAACTCATTGTGTGGACAAGGTTTTTGTACCTTATTGATTCCTGAATTATTCCTAATGTTAATGGCTCGACATTCCTAAAAGCAAATAAAACACAATCCTTTATAAAAGAAATAGCTTTGACTGAATATTGGGCTTAAGTGAGTCATCGCTTTTGTCATAGAGATGTTTAGTTCCAGACCCTTAACTATCTCCAGCATGGACTCGTGACTCGCGACCACACACCCTTGCTCTGCTTCAGGAGCATTCCCTACAAAAGGAGTGACCTGGTTATTTATTTGGATAATGTTAATACCTTACACCCTAGTATACCAGGCGTAACCCGATATACCTATTGTAACCACTGATCCTGGTGAGGAAAGAATACCAGGATAGGATCCAAGCATCGTGTGCTGTAACGGGGGCACATAACAGAGAAAACAGAAAATGAATAGAAGAAAGGCTTAAGTTACTGCCAGTCCATTGCATCACTGTGACCCAGAAACTGTGTTTGCACAAACCCAGCGCTCTTTAAGCTTCCCACTGAGGAAACTGAAAAGGATTTGGATTGAACACTTGAAATATGGTGAGATAACGTGGTCTGTCGCGTCAGTAGGACCCCTTATTTACTTGGAGCCTTTGGTTGGCTCCGTCTGTGGTAGCACTGTGAGTAAAAACACTATGAATTCGACTGTAGCCCAGAAGTATTTCTTAGTGGTTGCAATTCTTTTAATCATTCCAACTAGACGGTGGAAATCTATCAGAGCAAAGACCTTTCGATTCAGGAATCTTACTAATGTGATCCCGCACTATTTCAGGATACACCACAAGAGTGACTCTGGGGCTCTTCCTATAAGGTTCCCGACAGCTCTAATTTTCATCATCCAAGCTAATGCTGTGTACACCTAGGTACTACTTCAAAGCCTCACCATCACGAGGCAAAGCAGTAACATTGTCATCATGCTGATATCTAGAATTGCACACATATTTTTATTCGTAAGACATGCACGCCAGGGACTGCATCATAAACAGATGTGCCCGCACTTGGCACAGCTGTGCACCTTTATCATGCAATTGCATACACTTAGAAAATCTTTGAGGTAATGCAGGAACTGAAGACAACATTTATGTTGGATACAGAGAGAGTCACTCACTGCTCATTGTTTCTGAGATGCTCTGTCGGCTGCTCTTGCACTACTTTGGAGATATTCCCAGTTGAAAGTAGTGTTTGAGGCAGTGCAGTTGTATTACAACAGGCGAAGAGCTGTGCGTGTGCGAGCGTACTTGTGGCCCTACCATGGTGCTGTTCATTTAGGAGTGCAGAATCATGCAGGTGGGGTCTGTGTGTTTCTTGTTTCTGAAATTGCTCGAGCATATTGTGCATGTATCAACCCAAAAATAAATTCTCAGCGTTAATGTTTGGGCTGCGGATAGTGCAGCTCTGAAATCCAATGCAGTTATTGTCTCTTCATTTATCTGTCTACAGGTCATGCATTAACTCGGAGATTATTATTGTTCGCATATATCTACTCCAAAAATCTCCTATTTAATGTGCAAGACAGGGTGGTTTTGGAAAAAAATAAATGTGCAGGTGCCATCTGTGTCTGTGCTCCGCACCGAATAGTATCACGCACAGCTCCTGTGGCTGTATCATGAATGTTTGTATTCGTTGCACGCACAGCTGTTCACCTGTTTTCATGCAATTGCACTTTGTGGAGCACACACATTAAGTTTAGCATTTCTGTATTTTAGCGCATACGCTAAACACAGCACAGCTCTGAAACAGTCAGCAGTGATTTGCTCTCTCCATTTGTGAGCTGTGCTCTTTTTCTGAGCTGTGCTGTCTGCAACAAACGTACTAACTTAAGAGTTAAATGCATGCACTTTAGAAAATGCAGTTGTTACAATCAGGAGCACACTTGTGCACGAGAGCACACCCTCACCATACAGCCCCCTGGCCCCTTCAAATATTGCGATCAGCGATGAAATTTAAGCCATTGATTTTCTCAACATTAAACTTCAAAGATTATGATTAGCAATTATGGGGCATATTCTCAAGGACACATCGCTTAGTTAGCGGCACTTTACCACAGCCAAAGTGGTGATAAATTCATCGCACCATTCACAAGCTGGTGCTAACAGCCAATAACACCAGTTTTCCTGCGATAGCAGCCGCAAAAAACATCGCAACAGATGACACGAGCAACTAACGCTAATGAGATGCAGAGTAGGTGTTCCCTTGCAAAAAGCCGCAACAACACCACTTCGCCACATTCACAACGACCAGCCAGATCAGCGATAAGATCCCAAAACAGGCGATAAGGCGCATTAGCAGCAGGAATTTAACACCTGCTTGACCTGGTGTTAAGTCGGACGACAACCTGCACCATTAAAAGGGACCCCAGCCCAGAGCCACACCTGAAGAAAAATAGACGCCATGGAGTTACTAATCATCCAGCTCGGAGCCCCAAGAGGGCCACCACACCCACTGCCACAACACCCAGGCCTGCCACCCCCCAGGACCCTCCCCCCCGGACTACCACAGAGGCAGCGCAGACAAAGACAGCTGACCTTCAGAAAACACACCAGCCTCACACACCTAACACCAGAGGATGTCATTGCCCACTACAGGCTCAAAAGGACAACCATCCTACACATCCTGAACATCATTGCCCACAGGCTGACGGTAAAAACACAGCGGACAAACAACATCCCTCCGCAGTCAATGCTGCTGGCTGTGCTGCACCTGTTGGCCTCTGGGAACTTCCAACGAACAACTGCCACAGTCGGGGAAGGCTCACAGTCAGCCCCATCCAAGTTCCTCACACATATCTTGGATGCCATCATCAGCTTGGAACCCCAGTACCTTCACTTCCCACATACTGCGCAGGAATAGCTGGAGACCAAGCAAAGCTTCTACGCCATAGCTGGATTCTAGCATGTGTTGGGGTCAATTGACTGCACACATGTACTCCTCGTGCCCCCTGCCACCATCGCACACAATTACCGCAACAGGAAGCACACACATTCCATCAATGTGCAGGCAATAGTGGACCACCTAGGAAGCTTCACCAATGTCTTCGCCAACTACCCAGGCAGTGTGCATGATTCCTTCATCTTCCGACAGTCCATCATCAACCAGCGCTTTGAGGCTGGCACCTACGGGAATGCATTGCTCGTTGGTAAATGAACACAACACTCAGCTCAACACCACAATCATGCAACTCACAACTCTGGGAATGCACATTTTACAAACTCACATACAACATGCCAAACAACATACCCACCTACCAGACAAAATAGCACAACTTACTGCAGTAACCTGGGTTAGCCATGTACACAAGCCATCAATGGCAAGGCACCTCAGCCACACAAAAGCAGAATGTGGGGAGAGGTGGGAACCAGGCATGTGCGAGCGAGGCAACTGACACATGAATGAGAATGTACACAATGCCAAGTGTGGCATACATGTGCTGGCCAGACTGCAGTATGCAGACCACAGACATCCCCATGTCTATATATACTACTGGTGTTTGGAGTGTAGTGAACAGTGTACGTAACCATGTTACCCCAGGCAGTGGGGAAGATCGTGGAAATGTAGCTTGTTACGTCCCCCCATGTAGGCATGAGCGGAGTGGGCTGGCCTGGCGTACACCAGGCCAGCGTAAGGGTGTAAATGAAAAGGCTGTTGCTCTGGGCGTGGTGACACAGGTACCCAGCACTCCTTTCTCGTTGACGTTCTCTACCGGCCTACACTGCGGTCAAGTAGGTCACACATGTGAAACTGAGTCTGGATCATACAATGTCAGAGTACATATTTTATGACATACTTTAAATCACTGTACTCCCTTCGATGTGGTGCCACCAACTCTGTGCATAGCATTCCTACAACACGTGTCTGTAGGCCCTTGCTGACTACGGCCTTCAGCCTACACTGCGGTCAAGCACCACATGGTCACCTGTGTACTGCCCACACTGCGGACCAGCAGGCCTCACACCAATCCAATCCAGTCCGTACCAAGCAGGGCACTGCATTGTTGCAGGTTGCACACATGCTCAGTTCTGGTGCTTCTACCTTCGTCAACCACAAACCATCGCCACATGCCATTTCAACATGTTGTATGTGAGTTCCAGGAGGAGCTGGCTGGACAGTGGTAGGCCCACGCTGACTGATGCCTCCAGTCTACGCTGCGGTCAAGTAGGTCACACATTTGGAACTGAGTCTTGATTTCATGATGTCTGAGTTCATATGTTAATGGTTACATTTATATCACTGTACTCACTTCAAACTGGTGCCACCAACTCTGTGCATAGCATTCCAACAATACCTGTCTGTGGTCCCTTGGTGACTACTGCCTTCGGCCTACACTGTGGTTGAGTAGGTCACACATTTGGAACTGAGTCTTGATTTCTTTATGGCAGAGTTCATATCATTGTACGCAAGGGGAGGAGTAAGAGGAAGACGCAGTTCAGTCTGGAGGAAAAAAGGATCATTGTTATGGAGGTGATCGAATATTACCAACAACTGCTCTGGTGCCACTAACTCTGTGCATCGCAAGCCAATGACACCTGGCTGTGGGCCCTTGGTGACCACTGCCTCCGGCCTACACTGCGGTCGAGTAGGTCACACAATTGGAACTGAGTCTTTATTTCTTCATGGCAGAGTTTATATCCTTGTACATGCCTCATCGCAGTCTGCATCCCCTTCCAGCTCTGGTACCACTAACTCTGTGCCCCTAAATTCATGGACACTCTCTGTTTAACTGGTGGCGTCTGAGTATATGGCCTGGGGGTTGTCTTCATCATCATGTAGCTGATACTGACTTTGTGTTAAGAATGAGTCTGTAGCTTCATGCCCTCGAAGGACACCTTCCACAGCCCTGAAACACTCCGCGACATTCACCTTGGACATCGACTAGGACCTGCTCAGCTCTCGTGGCCCTATCTCAGTGCACCACAAGTCACCGAACCGTGGTGGTGTGCCTGTGCCGGCCGCAGTGCATCAGGGGCCATTAATTCTGTTCAGCTCAAGTCATGGACCCTTGCTTTTTGAACTTTGAACTTATGACTGTCTGATCACTTTTGTAGTTGTTGCCAGCACCAGCCACTCACTGAGGGATGCTTACACTCACCCCACACCCGTCCACCACAGGCGTCACTGGACATGTGACCCTGGCAATAAAAGGGACCAGGAGCACGTGCCCGTAGCCAGTTCCACAAACTATCTGTATGGTCATTATGTATGCATGAGAGCCTGGGGCCCTACCATATAACATTGTGCTGTGTACAGCGGACGCAACCATGTCACCTCAGGCAGTGGGCTAGACCTGGGACATGTAGCGGTGTCGTTCCCCCTCCTGTAAGCGTAAGCGGAGTGGACTGGCGTACGACAGTCCACCATAGGGGTGTGGTTCATCAACCCGGGGCTCTGGGTGTGGTTACGTTTTGGCCTTGCCAAGGCAGTAACTAATGCGTTTGTCTCTGTTGTAGTGTCGGCACCACCCGTCCAGCAATGGGCAATGTTGCAATGTAGCATGCACCCGGAGTGCGGGCTCGGCCGAAGGGGTAAATGAGAAAAAAGTGAGTGCAAGCCCGCTTGGGGTCCGGGATCATACATGCCAACTGTTATGTGTGTGTCGCTATTACCACAGCATAAGCCAAAGGTCTACCCTCAACCGCATTGCGAGTTCAACCAGCAATGAACTCTACATCTGTTTCTGCCCTATCCTTACCATGGGCCTACACACACGTGGCCACCTACCTTCACCGCACAACATCACAGTGTCATTTTCAGGCTTGTGGACGTGCGCAGATAGGTATGACTATGGTGTACCGTAGGAGTGCAAGTGATGCAACTATGCTGCGCACAATAGTAAATAGGCTCGGGGAGGGAGGAGCAGCATTGAGGCTACATAATACACAGTGATGCCGCTCATTTGCTAGAAGAAATACATGTCAAACAGGAATCACTAAGTCACACATATCACACGCCAAAGAACCAGTGAGCCTGCCAACCCATCATACTGAACCAACTATTGACTCATGTCTCTCTGCACTGTTACAGGTGACCAAGGATATGCACTCTGCCCTTGGATGATGACACCTCTCTGAGCCCCAAACACACAGGCCCAGAAGCCATACAATGCGGCCCACAAATGCACCAGGGGCATCTTGGAATGCACATTTGGTGTGTTGAAGTCACGTTTCAGGTGCCTGGATATCACAGGTGGAAGGCTCCTGTACAGCCCAGACATTGTGTGCAAGATGATCATTGCATGTTGTGTGTTGCACAACATTTGTGTAAGCACCAATGCCCCATGGCTACAAGTGTCAGATGCACCGGAGGATGATGAGGAAGACGAGGTAGCTGGACCACACCCCACTGAAGCTGCAGCAGGAATAGCCCGTAAGAACACCATCATTGACAATTTCTTCATTTGAGCACGTCACATTGTCACAGTCCTTAGCAATCACGGGACAGTAAAAAATGACCACAGGCACAGCATGTGCAAATAAATGCATTCCAACACACATTCCCTGAATGCATGTCACTCCTCGGTACAAGCACATCACTCTGGCAAGTGTAAGTGCAACATGTAGTGCTAACAATCTAAAAAATTGAGAATAGGTGTTGGGTTTGTCACCTCTGTTCAGAGAGGCTGTTTGCGGTGTCACATATTCGAAATGCTATTTCTGTTTGCCAAAGATAGTACTGAATCCCACTCATCGGCGCTTCACATGTGTCCCAAATCATTACATATAGGTTGTCATTTGTGACCTACAATTGACAACAGCGCATCTTTTAGGGTCACATATGTACCACAATGGTGCAGGGATGCATCCTGTGACTCAAATCGCACAACATGAGCAACATGGACATAAGGGGGAATCACTGTCCCTACATTTGTCCATGCTTTCATACTTGATTAATCATGGACATGATACATCTGTGTGTACTGGAATGTATTATTCACATTCAGTGGAGTGCTGAAGCTGTCTTAGTACTGGGTCATGCAGACAGCACTTTACAATGTTGCCCCGTGGAAGGCCAGCCAGAGCCCTTCAGGGATTGACAAGTTACTCAGAAGGGAAAGGGTCCAGTACGCAGGCTGATTGATGTGTCATTGTTTTGCGAAGAATCTGTGGCAGTCCATGTCGAGATGCAAGGTTAGTGTCGCTGAGTGTATCAGGGAACAGTGGAAGGTGTTAATCCAGGGCATGATGCAGAGGACAGAGCCAAGCAGAATGAAGCCATATGGTGGAGATGACTGCTACAGCTTCCTGCTTACTACTAAGGCAGATTCATCCTCATCTTCGGCTTCTGACGTTTCATGGGCCTCACATGTGGGTGGTGGTGTTTGGTCTGCAGCACTGTGTGACACTGACACATTGTGGATGTTGAAGTAGCAGCAGCATTCATCTGCGCAATGTGTTGTGGCATCACTCCCTTGATGAGGATCTGCAGGGCATGGAAGATCCCATCTACAGCTTTCTTTTGTGCCGCCGTGGTGGCCATTCCTTGCACCTGCATCCGCTCCATGTCCTCTATGACCCTCCTCATGTTTCCCAAATCACGGATGATAATGCTGTAGCCACTCTGACTGGACAGTTGTTGTTGTCTCAGAGTCATGACTCCAGCAACGCCAGCCATGGATTGTTGGAGGGCATGGGGCGGACTGTGGGTGTCCGTTAGGGAGTGTAAGTGGTCCCTGATGGGACTTAGAGACCCATGTTTAGCATCTAGTTTGGCTGCCATGAGTTCGAACCCCACCCGCACCTGTTCAGCCTGGAGTGTAGTTCCTATATTCCCAATAGGCTCTGCGCATTGGAATAATATAAACAGCAGTGTAGACGTAGGACTGAGGTCGACTAGGTCTCTACTGACTATATTAGACTTAATTAGTTTTGCCAGCTAGCTCAGAGGTCACTAGAAACTTTCTCGAATGTTCAGGAAAGAGTTAACTCTCCACATTTAGACAAGAAGGGATTAGCTTCTGACAACCATACAAACATGAGAACTTAGCTCCTTCAGAAAAAGAGTGTATCTCTCGAGTCGTGTGAAAACAATAAGCAGCTATTTCACTCAGTCAACCGTGCATACTTAGTTTCACCAAAGTGCAGAGAAATAGAGAGACGCGCGTTTTCAATAAAAGGTGTTATTTATTGAGCAGTCTTCTTTCTCATGCATAATAAATGAATTGCCACAATTGCAATACTTATCATAAAGTAAAGTGCGTACAGTAAAAGTAGTATTATGAAATAATACTGTAAAAGCATTGATATGGTTTCTTAGCCATATGGTACTTTAAAATGGATGAAATATATACATACATAAAAACATTGACTAACAAACTCAACTGGTGCTTCTAACTACGCCTACCCCGGTGTACCTGACCTAAGCCTAATACTTGGGAAGGAGTAAGTAAGTAGCAGTTTAAGTTAAGTTGGTTAAGATTGTTTTGCAAACAATCTGCTTCAAGAATTCTCCTAAGGGTTTAGTCAGCTCCGTACCTTGGTAATAGAATGTGGGAGGTCTGGTATGTCTTTCTTCAGGACTCGATCTCCCAGCAACCCGCAAGGGTAGCTGGAAACACCGGAGCTGGATTTTCTCGGCTGGAGAAAAAGACAGCTTCTCTCTCAGTGCATCAAATGGGAGGGGCAGCTTCCGTGGGCTCTCGCATCAGCTGGGCTCTCGGGCAAGTCGATAGCCGCTCTGCTCCAAACCACCGTGTGTTTGCTTAAGGCAACTGTTTGGTATATTTATACCTGAAAGGTGCCGAGTTTGACGTAAGGTTGGACATAAGACGTCACTAAGAACTAACAGTTCTTTCTGGACTCCAGGAGTTCTTGTTCAAATCAAAACAAAAGCAGGGGGGGATTTCCCGGGCTGCTGGAGGCTTGGTTTGTTTAAAGAACGCGTTGTGCTTTCTAGAGTCGATGGGAGTAGCCGTGCTGTGCTTTGGACTGCATGGGCTATTACTGAATATGAATATGATTCTTATTCCTTTATAAGGATATTATTAATTATAACCACATAAGGGCATGAATCGGGAATATTGAATTAGGGTCCTTGATAGAAATACAACACTCACTCCACGGATTAATGTCCATCATTACTAAAAAACTAAGCAATTGTAAACATATAACGATGCATGTGTGTTTTCCAACCCACCCCAAAATACATATTTCGCATTTGAAATGGTATATGGTAAATACACGAAAATGAGTGTTGGTACTGTACGTTTTTCAAGCAGTGTCCTCATTCAGTTAAATAAATATATATATCAGCTGAATAAATTGCAAAAATTACACACGAAATGGCTCTGAATACAGAAAAGAAGGTCAAGACCATTCCATCACATATTTCTACAAAATGCTGTATATGTGCTAGAGGCTGAGGTAAAATATTGTCTCTAGTATCTTAAAAATAGAAACTCTGTTCTCTAAGAATTGTTCTACTTTAAGCAAAGTACCATGTGCCAAAAAAAGGTAAATATTTTGAAAAATGTAAAAAAATAATTTCGCTTTCAGGCGAAAAAATAGTTCCAAATATTTTTGGTAGCTTTGTTTATCAAAACTGAAGGCCGAATTCAGAGTTCAGGGAACGCTGTGTGCTTGTTAAAACATTTTCATTCTCGTTGCTCAGGGGAGATGATCATTTCAGACAGACTTGCAAAAAATTGGTCTACCACATCAGGAGAAAGTTTGACCAAGTTTGAAAATGCTGCAACTGTGCAGTTCTCTGCGTGATTGCTATCATCGATGTTAGGATCAGCAATGCTCACAGAAGGTTGTACCTGTTTGGTGCTGCTTTCCTCTTGTACCTCACCGCCACCTACTCGTAGTGGTGAAGTCTCAACGAATGCCGTCATCAGAATAGGTAGCCGCTGGGGACAACACGATGCATGAGTCATTACAGGACCTAGCAAAGTATCGATATCCATTGGTACTGCTGATGGTAGTGTAAGACAGACGTCCAACACGCATTCTTCTTCTAATAGCAGACATCAAAGCACAGGTAAGATGCAATCCTGCCAGACTGGTCTGAATGAAAGAAACCAGGTTGTACTCAGATCTCTTAGCCGGGCCAATCCGAGGACCTTAGTGATACAGTCTCGGTATTGTATTGCTAGGATCGTTTCTTCCATCGTTGCTGGAAGCTTGTCTGTGGATTGGCTTGCCATATCGGAGCAGAAGGAGCAAAAATACAATTCCTGCCACGAGTCCCAAGATTAAGGGTAGGTTGCCAAAGACAGAATGGACAAAATTCGGGAAGATGCCCAGAACTGTTTCAAAGGGTGCTAACAGTTCCGAAAAAACTGTCTTGAATACACGTGCGATGCCACTGGTATCAGACATGTTTAAGATTTGGCTTAATATTTCTACGAAATGCACAGGGCAATTTGTCGATAAAAGAGAATGTATCTCTGCCGATGTCCTTGCCACTTGCAGATCATACGTTTCTTTGGATGACGTTAAAGGCACAGTTGTCTGTAAAAGAATAGACTTCATTCTGCTTAAAGTATCAATTCGAATAGAAGAGATATTCAAGGAAGACCATAACGCAGCCCCCATATCTGGATTGATGTGTAGATACAATACTTGCATACAGCAAACGACCCTGGAAGTTACGGTCATGAGATAGGCTTTTCCTGGCACCATGCCACAACAGCTGTGGTCACTTATTAAAACGTAACTGCCGTTAGAAAGTTGTCTAAAAAATGTCTCTATCTGTTTTGCAGGCATGCCATGCAGGTGACATGAAAGGTTTTTTGAAGACCCTTCGCAGGCTCCATGCAAATTAATACCTTGACACAGAAGTGTACCGCTTAGTGGTTTTTTACAATTGTTACCACTAAGGAATACCTCCTTTTTCCCTTCACTATAACATCTGTGTGTATAAGGTAAACCCCAGGTTGATTTGATGTATTCTTTACCCAACCTTTCATACTGGCCCGCAGGTATATACTCTTGGCAGTATTTAAACTGGAAAGTTGTTATTGGAATTGTAATTGTTCCGTGTATTATCCATTTAATGACAGGTCTCTCTGACTTTGTCAATGGTAATCTCTCAAGTTTTTCAATGCTCAGAATCATATAGTCTGCTCCTTTTTGTGCCAAACTGATTTGTTTATCAGTAAGGTTAAAGATACAGAATAATGACGTTGTGTTGATTAAACGCCATGGTACATAGCCTGAACGCAGATTTTGCAACGTCCAACCAAGCTGTATAATAGAACGTAATTGAGACTGACCATGTTGTAACATTAGTATTTCCTGCTCTATTATATCAAAAGCAGATGATACAATGCTGTCCAGTGAATATATTCTGGAGGACAGAGTCGTTAACCCATTGTCCACTACAGAAAGTGATTTTTCCAAATTTATACGATCAATTTCTCGTTTTTTTTCAGCTGTTTCAATTTGCATTACTTTCCAAGTTTCGTTGTACGCAGCGTATATACTGGCCGCTATGAAACGTTTTTGACGCTGTTTGCGTGGTCCCAATAGGAAATCATGCAAGTCAGCACCGTCTTTAGGTAAAGTCAAGTGTTGCTTAAATAAAGCCAGTGTGTATTTCTCTAGCCACTCAAGGCATAGTTTCCCTAACTGTATGTTGTAACTATCCCTGGATGTTGTCTCTGGGAGTATCTTGGGTCTGGCCTGGTCATTTGTTACCCCTGTGTTTTGTTCAGGAATCTATCTTGACAGTTATTTGTGTCTGTTGGCCAGATCAACCACTTTTTCCAATCAGGATGTGTTCTGTTTTGGTGTAAAATATGGGATAAGTCTATCTCCACATCTGTAGTGCTATCACTATCAGTTATGGGTTTCGGAATTGACGGTGTATTTAAGTCTTTTATCTTAGCTAGGCCAAGACAAGTAGTTTGTTGAATTGTGTCATTCAAGAATATCATTTGTTCTGGGTTCATGCAGGCCCTAAATAATGCTTCTAGGCCTTGTACTTGCCAATCTTTGGTACCCCAGATTGTTTTTGTTTCAAGTGTGTTTTTCCAAAATTCTAAACTAAATGTAGACATTTTGTCATAAAAGTTTTCAGAATAAATCAATTTAGTATTTGTCAACATTGTTTTCATTCCTGTCCTAATTAACATTTTAAAATAAAACGTTTCTGGATCACTGTTATTAAACCCTGAGAAGTACTGGAATTTCTCATAAAATGTTTTCGAGCTGCCTTTTGGCGGAGTTGGACAGTGTTCCTATTGGTTATACGATAAAACATTTGTAGGCTGAGCAGTTTTATGGAAATAGTGATCACCAAAATGATTATAACAGTATAACTCTTCATAATTCGATGAAGTCTGTAAGTAATCATGTTCTGTAAATTTGGCTGACATTACTAAATCTGACATCATATTATTAATGTTTTCAAAGTCCCAATCATCAGAGAAGGTACTGGGTGTCACAAAGTCACTTAATGAAACCTTGAACTGGTGTAGATATTTCAAGAGCTCAACCGGGCCAAAACTGTCATAATCAGTTCTGTCCCATGCTACCCCACCGGGTATTGGATTGGCTGAGATGTTTACTGTTGACAGTTTTCTTTTCTCGATGTGGGAGGATGTTGGAGGCTTTAGGACCAAGTGGATGTTCTGACTTGCTGTGCCCATTGTACTATATTTTCCATCCATGAATTTTCCCAAACATAGAACCATGATAAGCCAAAGCAGGAGAGTAAGTACACCTAACACAATCCAAAATTCAATCCATGGTGAAATCAGAGATGTTTCTTTTAGCTGGTGAAAAAGTTCAATTACTTTGTCTTTGAAAGTTTTTGTTGCAGGCGTTTCTTCATGCTCGCTTGGATCTTCAGAAAAGTCGTTGAAGTTGATGAGGTAGCCAGATGCAGTTCTGTCAATTGGTGGAATTATTTCCGGATTTTCATTTGCTTTTGCATTTTTCTTTGTTTCTTTAGCATAGTCAGAGACTACATCATTGTAGACTGGTGTTTCTTGATGAACTGTTGCAATTTGGGTTTCAAGAGGCACAAGTTCCATGGCAATATTGCATAGTCCTTTGTTATTCACTGCAGGTTTATCAAATGTGATTAGTCTCTCAGTTTGAACCTCTTGGATTATAGCAAATTTCGGTATTCTGCTATTTCTTGGGAGTCCACTGGGCCTACTACTTATTATTGGCCACATGATTGTGGTTTTACCAGGTCGATGGATACAACTCCGTTCTCCTTTTTACCAGCAAGAGGCGGTAGTACAACTGATCTTGTTCCGCTGACAGCTAAGACAGGTACTGCTTTTCTGTAAGAAGGCCCAAATTCCTTCTTCACCACGGTCTTCTCTCTGACCAGATCCCCAATCTTTGGAATCCAGACAGGTCTTGCTGGGACAGGTGGTTTTTCTTCAGTGGCTGTCGGCTGTTGTTTCAACTTTATGTTACTCAGGTTTTTTCTTGTTTAATTTAAATCCTGTAAAACAGCCAAACGGTCTTTGATATCAAAGGATTTTTCTTCTACCACTGAAGTGTGACAATCAATATCCTGAATGTGCATTCTAGTACCGAACAATAGTTCGTATGGAGTGAGACCTTTTAGAGAATTTCTTGGCAGATTATTAAGACTACGTTGGACACTTGTTCAATGTTTGACCCACCCAACACCCGTACCTAATACCCTCTCCATTATAGATTGCTTTATGTCCTGCTTTTTTCTTTCCACTACCGCATTTCCCTCAGGATGGAAGGGAGAAGAGTACCGCAATGCAATGCCCATGCTGTTCATGGCGTCTTTGTAAGCTCGAGAGCTAAACGCAGGACCCTGATCAGAATGTAGCATGCCAATTGCGTATGTGCCGATAAAGACTCGCAAATCTTTTATAACAGTTCTGGCGTCAGCCGAGCGCTGGGGTCTACATTTTAAGTGAATTCAATCTTAATAATTATGGGGACGCATTTCTCCGGCTGGATTTCTGCGCTATAGATAGCCTGATGCTCTCTAAAAGTGGTATCTGGGCTGTTGTCTGGTCCGGTTCACAACTGCGATCTCTGTTGCAGTCCTTACAATTTCTTGCCAAATAGTAGATATCTACGCTCATTCCCGGCCACCAGTACTTTGATTGTAATTCTATCAGAGATTTTAGGATCTCTTGGTGCCGCAGACCCAATCCCCTGTGTGCGTCTTCAATCAAGAAAACTCTCCGGTTCGTGTTTGGAATTACTCTATCCCCCACTCCAGGGATTTGAGCAAAAGGAACAGAGTTTGCATCAATTATGTACGTATTACTGAGTGGATAGTTGAGAGGTAATGCTGCATAATCACCTTTTAATGAGGCTTTTACCACCAGCATGGTTTTCCCATCTATTTGCTTTTCTGAATGCTTTTTTGTGGCTACGGAAGCCGGTTGGACCGCTGCCGCTGTGGCTGTGTTAGCTAATGAATTCCCTGCAACGTGAACGCCATCACGTTGATGACTCAGTGCATGTATCGCGTGAGTCTTTTGTAGTTCTTTCTTTAAAAGAACTACTTGTTCCCAACGCGTTTTATGCTTTATTGTGGCACCTGTGTCATCTTTATAACCGTTTAAACTCCATGTCTGCATGTCACTGTTGTATGACTTGACTCAGAAATACGAATCACACACTATTAGTGTGGGGAATTCGCGATCCACATTTTCAAGCGCCATCTTTAAAGATCTTATTTCAGCTCGCTGAGCTGAACAGTTTCTGAGTGATTCAGTTTTGGTGATCATCGGTTTGAATTTACCAGAGCGCACGCTGCATTGTAGGATTTTTTATCTACATCGTAGTGTTGTGCGAATCTGTCCATATAGATTACGCAGGTATATTGTTCCAGAGGCAGAATTTCGATTGGCAGAGGATATTCTTGTTCATATTCTAGATCATCTAGTTTTTTCAGTTTCGGGTCAAAATAGTATTTCATGTCTTCTGTAGCAAGAGAATTCTCCCATTGTATCCATTTTGGATCTAATGCCACTGTTTTCAGGTTCGGTGGACTTGTTAATGCCTCAAGGGCAGTTTGAACCGCTGTCAGAATTGTTTCTGTAGAGCTGAATTTCATTTCAGCTTGAGCGCTGTCTAGCATTGTCTGGGCCCACTCTCCGTTTTTCAGTTGTGTCCTCAGAATTCTCAGCATGTTTAATTTTAATACTTGCTACCTTCTTTAAGGAAATTGTAATGTTTTACTTTGATGAGCAGGTTCCTTGTCTTTGGACTTGATGTGCTCTTCTCTGTGTTCTGACTGACCTCTTCTTTCCGATTTCTGTGAGGAAGTCTGAAAAGATCGAGAGGGACGTTATCAACATCTTGATATCTATCAGGTTTTTTCAAATTATCCCTATTTCTAAGGTTGTATCTTTTCTCAGAGGGCTCCCTTTGAGGAGACTTCTTTCCTCGGTCTGGAGAATTTTCTCTCCGTTGAGAAGACCTTCCTCTGGACTGGAATTGTTTTTCCCTGGGACTGGATTGTTTATTACCACCCCAACTCTTTTTTGGAGTATTTAAATTATTTTTAATAAATGTTTTTTCAGGATTTTCAGTTAGTTGGGGTTTTACCGGTTTCCCACCCAAACTATCTCTTCATAGTTCTTCATTGGATTTTTCTATGATTCTGGCAAGTTCAAAAGGTTGGTCTGCTATATCTGTTTCCTTCAATTTCTGGCGGATCGCCACAGATGCTGCTTCTCCTTTTATGTTGGCTAATAATATAGCCGAGACCTGCTTGAAGTCTTTCAGTAAATTCATACCCAGAGTTAAAGCAGGTTCTGGACCGTATTCATTTTGAATCTGTCTTAGTACATCTGGTATAACCGCCATAGACGGAACACCGTGTGTTTTTGTGTATATAGAAGCAAAGACTGTACCCCAAGTGTCACAGTCTTCCACATGTGGTGCGATCCCCATTGGAAGACAGATAGTCAGAATTCTGTGTTTCTCAGTAGGAGTAGTATCTGGAAATACTGCCTCTATTGGAGTAATTTTTTGTGCTAACCAGAATGGAATTTGTTCCTGTTTTGTGGGTACTTTACCAAGACAGGATTGTATGTTCTGTGGTGTAATTTTGTTTGTGTTCCTCTGATGAGGGGTCAGCTGTGGAATATTAATTGTGGGTTGGACTGTTGAAGTCCGCATGACATATTGGACCGATTGTCTATGTATTTTAATTAAGAGTTTTAACTGAGCTAAAAGTTCCACGTTCGACATTTTTTCAATGTCTGGGTGTGGTGTGTAGCTGGCTAAAACCGGCCACGTAGCTCCTGGTCTACCTAGTGGACCGTGCCTGGTGATGTGTTTTTGATGTTTTAGGGCGCCATTAAACCAGAGCAGGTGTTCTTGGTAATTTAGTGGGATTTCAACGTCCTCGAAAGGAGTGTTTATATCCGGAGGTTCCTCTATTTTGTAATTGTGGAAATCTTTTGTCACAGCGTGTGCTACTGGAAAATGTATCCATGAATAGAATACCTCTCTCTGCCGATATTCATGGGCCTCTACCACGAATATGACTGTACCACCTCGTAATGTCAGTCCATTTTCTATAAGTTTAAGAGTTATAGATCTCCTTATGTTGACCGGAATGAGTATAGCATTCGGGTCATTTTCTTGGAGACTTGTGTCTTCCTCTATTAGTTGAGCTGCTATTCTAGCTCTTTCCCTTTCGTCGTCACTTTCGGACATTTTTATTGACTGAAAGTTTTTTGTTGCAGATCGAGTTTCAAGGAAACAAAGATTAGGTGCACAATATTTTGGAACACTGTATCCTTCAACGTTGACTAAACCAAAAACTAATACATAGGATTCTCATCCTACTAAGTTCCGGCGGATATTAACCTTTCACCCACTCCAGACGTCTTTTGGAGTTTTTACGGGAAAAAAGGGTTCTGTGTGAAAAAGCTCGACTGATTTACACTAGTGTCTTGCGTTAGATTATCGCCATACCAAACGTTGGGCGCCATGTAGTGTAGTTCCTATATTCCCAATAGGCTCTGCGCATTGGAATAATATAAACAGCAGTGTAGACGTAGGACTGAGGTCGACTAGGACTCTACTGACTATATTAGACTTAATTAGTTTTGCCAGCTAGCTCAGAGGTCACTAGAAACTTCTCGAATGTTCAGGAAAGAGTTAACTCTCAGGATTTAGACAAGAAGGGATTAGCTTCTGACAACCATACAAACATGACAACTTTGCTACCTCAGAAAAAGAGTGTATCTCTAGAGTCGTGTGGAAACAATAGGCAGCTATTTCACTCAGTCAAACGTGCATACTTAGTTTCACCAGAGTGCAGAGAAATAGAGAGACGGGCGTTTTCAATAAAAGGTGTTATTTATTGAGCAGTCTTCTTTCTCATCCAAGAAAAATGAATTGCCACAATTGCAATACTTATCATAAAGTAAAGCCCGTACAGTAAAAGTAGTATTATGAAATAATACTGTAAAAGCATTGATTTGGTTTCTTAGCCATATGGTACTTTAAAATGGATGAAATATATACATGCATAAAAACATTGACTAACGTACTCAACTGGTGCTTCTAACTACGCCTACCCTGGTGTACCTGACGTAAGCCTAATACTTGGGAAGGAGTAAGTAAGTAGCAGTTTAAGTTAAGTTGGTTAAGATTGTTTTGCCAAGAATCTGCATCAAGAATTCTCCTAAGGGATTAGTCAGCTCCGTACCTTGGTAATAGAATGTGGGAGGTCTGGTATCTTTTTCTTCAAGACTCGATCTCCCAGCAACCCGCAAGGGTAGCTGGAAACACCGGAGCTGGATTTTCTCGGCTGGAGAAAAAGACAGCGTCTCTCTCAGTGCATCAAACAGGAGGGGCGGCTTCCGTGGGCTCTCGCATCAGCTGGGCACTCGGGCAAGTAGGTAGCCGCTCTGCTCCAAACCACCGTGTGTTTGCTTAAGGCAACTGTTGGTATATTTATACCTGAAAGGTGCCGAGTTTGTCGTAAGGCTGGACATAAGACGTCACTAAGAACTAACAGTTCTTTCTGGACTCCAGGAGTTCTTGTTCAAATCAAAACAAAAGCAGGGGGGTATTTCCCGGGCTGCTGGAGGATTGGTTTATTTAAAGAACGCGTTGTGCTTTCTAGGAGTCGATGGGAGTAGCCGTGCTGTGCTTTGGACTGCATGGGCTATTACTGAATATGGATATGATTCCTATGCCTTTATAAGGATATTATTAATTATAACCACATAAGGGCATGAATCGGGAATATCGAATTAGGGTCCTAGATAGAAATACAACAAGCCAGCCCCCTCTGGCAGTCTAACACAAGGCGTTGGAGCGCCATGTGTTCTTCGGTGAGTTGCTGGGAGCCAGGCGTGGTGGTGGGTGCTTCCTGCTGTGTGGTCTGTGCAAGGGGATGGGCTCACCTCGATGGTGCTGGGCTGACCTGCTACTGAAGGTGGGGTGCGGAGGGTGTCCATGAACCATTGGATTTCATCTAGGTCGATGTCCTGGGGGTCGTCTCCATCATCACTGACGTGATGTAGGGTCTGCCCTGCAGGAGGTGTTGATTGTCTCTCTTCAATGTAAAGGGGAGATGTAGTTTCACAGTGTGTTCCATGTATGTTGACGCATTGGCGAAGTTTACATACAGACTGCATGACAATGTACATTGTGACTGTTTGTGGGGAGTTGCCTATTTAATGCGGGACAGTGAACATTTGTACTACATCAGGGGTGTGAGGTTGTACTCGTACCTTGTCATCTCACAGTTTCCTGCTAAGCCAGATGTGATTGGCCATTTTGAACACTCATGCGTCACTAGTTGTGTCCTGTGTTCTGTTGTGAAAGTGTTGCAGTTTGTACATGTAGAGGTGCTCTTATTCTTATGTGTGTGGGCTGCATTGTAGGTGAGTCGTCCCTGCAGCTCTGATTTGGTGACCCCCTTATCCCTTTCAGGTGGTGTGCCTTTGACTTCTGTGCTTCTATAGTGCTGAGAAGTAGCGGACTTGGCTGAATTGGGTTCTTGGTCGAGTTGTGACTCTTGGGCATGGTTTTTCTGCAGATGTGTTGTTGACATCAGGGGTGGTTTTTGCACTTGGATGTGTCAGAGTGTGACCTGCTCCTTTACGGATGTGGTCCACGCTCAGCCACTTCTGTGTCGTGGCGTGCACAATGTCATGCTGATTGGCCTGCAGCCATGCTGATCATCAAGTAATGTCACCTGCATTGTCAGTTTGGCTCACAAATATTCATCTTTTTGCTGATTTTCGCACATGTGCATGTGTTGATGGTGAGATTGGTGATGTGTGGGATGGGACCCCTATGGGGACATGGGGTACGGGGCCTACTTGGTGTTTGTATGTGTGCTGCAGTGTTCCACAGGAATCAGGGGCATAATCCGGAGTCATTGTGGATTATATATAGTCATTGTGCTCTACTGAATTGTGCATGTGTGTCATTGTGCCCATCTCCCTCCGTCCCCCCAGTCCCTGGTCGGTACTCACCCTGTTGATGTTGCGTCTGGTCATGTTGGGCAGTGTACGGATCCCCAATTTCTGGCACCGTATCCCGACTGATGACTGTGGCCACCATTTTCTCCATGTCATCCAGCTCCTGGTGTGCCGCTGGACCCCCACCTCCAATTAGCGTTGCTGCTTTCATGTTGACATCAAGTATCTTCTTGGTTTTGCCCTTCACATTCCAGCGCTTCTTGACCTCCTCCATTGTCCTCCTCAACGCTGCAACTGCATTCACATGGTCCAAGTTGTTCTGCCATATTTGTGTCTTTGTTGCCAATGACACGGTGGAGGTGCCGAACAGTTGTTGGTAGTGTTCTATCACCTCCGTAACGATGATCCTGTTTTCCTGCGGACTTAACTCCATCTACCTCATCCTCAACTCCTTGGCCTTTCCCGACCCAGAGGTTCCTTGCTGGTCGTCTGTGGGGCTTTTGGCGTTCGTGTTGTCCTATCCACTTGGTCCGGGAGCATCCATGGAGCTACACTGTTTATTTTCTTTTTTTGGGGGGGGGGGGGGGGGGGGTTGCTTTTATGGTGCGTTTTCCCGCATGACGCTTGGGAATTGCAGGCCTGGTGTTGGTTATCGCTGATTTTTGAATCGTGATTGGCCACATCGCAAATTTTTTTTGTGTTTGTGTCATGTTGATTTTAACGCGGTCATTTGGCACGTTATTCTGAGACTATCGCATGGTACCGCCGGGTTGAGAATACAACATTAACACAGTGTTATTTTGTTGCGATAGACTGCGATGTGAAAAGTCGCGTTACGCTAATTTTGCAATAATTATCACACGTTCTTGAGAATATCCCCCTATATTTTTTTTATCTCCTCATGTTCTGAACATTTAGCAGAACTACATCCTGAGCAGATACTGTGAGTAACATCTAGGGATGTATCATGCCATTTTCTGCTTTGTGCCCGCACAGAAGTCTGTTCTTTATTGTGTGGCATCTTGAGCACTTGCAGTAAATGTGTAGAACTTGTAAATATAAAGAGCCAATTCATGTTCTACGTTTCCCAGCTTTATTGTTGGCTAAACACACAATGATTCGGAGATATTTTGACTTAAAGTGTGGACTGAAGACACGCAAGCCAGTCCCCTTCTACACTGGCACGGTAAGTAAACTGCATCATAATATGGCATCTGAGGCGCTATGTGTGTGTTTGCTTTTGGTAAAGTGCATCGTTTTTGTTGAACCAGCCTTGTAGAGAGACAGTCACTCCATCCAAGTGATGCTTCTACATGTTCAGACATCACTAAAGTCAATGAGATTGTATTTGACCACAAATACAAACGTTTGTTTGCCTTTCCCTGTCAATCCTGATTTCCGATTTTGAGTGATATTTTTATGACACACAATTTATTTGTTTCATTTCAGAGGAAGGCAGTAATTGTGGTCCTGTACTTCCCGTTCTCAATGGAGATATTGAGGGCATCTCAAAGCCATCCTATCCTTCAGGATCCATAGTGGAATATAAGTGCCAAAGTTACCACAAGATACTTGGAAACAGCAAAGTCACCTGCCTGAATGGAGCTTGGTCTGCTCTACCAGAATGTTTAGGTATTTACAAGAATTATTTCAATACACACAATTATGGGATATTATGGGAAACTTATTATGTTTGAATTGGGTCGCATCAATAGGAAACCTTGATTTGAGTAAATGAAATAGTGAATAAAGTGCTCTGAAATTAAGTGCTTAGCATGTTTTATGCCAAATTCTGCAAAATACTAGTTTAATAAATGTAGGTTGCAGAAAGCTGCTTCTTTATGAATATATGTGTGATGACAGTTCTCAGACGTTGCAAAGTACACGATGCATAGAAAGGTGAATTTAATCTGAATTCAGAATTACAGCTGTATGAACGAGTGATACAGTTTTGCCACAAGTTTAAGAAGCCACAATTCATTGGTATTAATTTCGAGGCATTCATGGAAGTACATTTGTAGCTAGTGGCAGAAAGCCCCTAGAAACATTTTAAATGTGGGATCATATAAAACCTATAAAAATAAATCCATTGGCAGTCAATCCTGCCATTGTCGTACTTAGCATCACGCAACCTTCTTGTGAATCCCTGCTCCACATTCCAACAATGGATCCAATCCATTTCCAATCTTTGCATTGAAGTCACTCATAATGACTGGGGAAAATGATTCCTTTCCTGCTATGCTAAATTGAAGTCCCATAACTGTATCAAATACAAAGAAAGGTCCCTGTCGAAATGGTGACTGTAATATGTAATAAGACGAATCTAGATCCATAAAAAAAGCAACACCAAGGAAAAAACGTGACGGATTCTTCAAGCAGGCAAGTAATTGTAGAGAAAAGAACTACAGAAATCTATATAAGACCAACAGGTGACATAAAACAGAAACCCATCTAGGTGCAGTAGTACTTTGGCAAAATGTACCCATCCTGGATCTAAAAACTGTAAAAATCTAAAAACTGCAAGGCTCCATAACATAATACCCAATTTCCTGTGGGAGCCAACCCAAGGGACTCAGTGGGCCATCAGTAAGTCAGCTTGAGAAACTTGTCAGCTCATATAGCCTTTTTTACCCAGTGCACTGGCCTAGTTGTGATAGAATCCGTATTTTCAGAGTAGAGAGATATTGAGGATAGATATCAGAGAGAGATCACAGCTAGAAGGGGGGTGTTGAGAATTAAGGCCTTCAAGGATATCTTTCAAGAAGAATTAGTTGTCCTTTTGGGAGAGGGGTCCAGATTGCTTCTCAGCACCATTTGCATATACTTAGAGTTGATTTCAAGGAGAGTAGGTCAAAGGGCATTAAAATGATAACTATACGATCAAATGTCAATGCAAGTTATCCAAGTGGAGAATAATTAAGTGTGAGAGGAAGAATAGTGAGCAGAAATGTGATATGACATTGTGTCTTCAGCTTGAGAGAGACAGGCATAACTAGAATGAAGTTAAAGATCAGATTGGTCATAATTCTGATGTCTTAGGAGGGGTGGAATGCAGGGGTCACTAAGCAAATTTCAAATACTGAGGGACTTTAAGATTAATCAGCCCAGGATCATTAGAGGCATCCACTGAAAAGAAGGGGTACATTGGTTGACATAAATGTATGAGTGTGGTTAGTACAGAGAGTATATGATATTAAAAAGGGAGCAACAGTATAAGCCTCAGTAGCGAACCTGAGAATGAGTGTTTGAGGGTAAGGTAGAGGCAGAACATCAGGGAAGCTTGAGACAGCGGAGAAGAAAGGGGTAGGAAGAAGCATTCAAGTACAGGAGAAAAGACGAGGAATGGTCAGAGAGGACGGAATGCGGAAAAGTAGTGGAATAGATAAGGGAAGTACATTACATATTGATAAGAGTATGTCCGGAAGTATGAACATTTTCAGGCAGATGTATGGACAACAAAGGAATCAACACTAGCAACCTGTGAGTCACCAATGTTGCATTTAAAAGGTGGGTGCACATGCTGAGGCTCAGTCCACATTCCTTATTTCCCAGGGGGGTAGATAGACATATCCTTTGAGGTGATTGCATGAGTATACATGATGAGTGGATGTGTACACCCTCAGTGTTGCAAAGCTCTCAGGAAAAGGCCCTGTGGGCACTCTATAGGACCTAATAAAGAGTATGCTAGCAGGTTTGAGGTGAATGAGGTAGAACACCATGAGGAACGAAAGAAGCTTCTCTGACAAATAACATGGATGTCAATTTACTAAAATGCTAGGGTTATTTTTAGTGACATTATGCACCATTTGATCCCTCATGACATCACAGGGTTGACCTCTTGCCCTGTCATTAGCCAGCCCAAATTCTGACATTTGATTCTGGGTGGAAAGACAAAGTGTGACAACTACAAATGGTAAATGGGCTGGTGGAATCCCGTTTTACTGACTCCCTGCCAGTGTTTTAACTAACCCTGAGACCTGCAGTAGCAAGAGACTTACCAGGATTACCAGAGAGAAAGCTAGGGATAGCAACTGCTATCCTGACTAGCCCTAAATGACATATACACCCTATGCATTAAAAGTAGGCCTCTGTAGAGTTCGCAGAGTTCCTCTACGTGAAACTCCATTAAGTGACCCAAAAACTCTGCCACATTACACTGAGTTCCCCAGGTGGTGGAGGGCGCTAGCTTGTGCCATTTGTGCTGATGTTTAGTGCCTGGTGTTTGTCCCACGCTGGAAAATCTGCGCGAGCGGCACCATGCAAAGTGCAAGAGTGCGCTGCTTCTTTCTGCCGCTCAAGTTGATATTCCATTGAGCGCCAACTTATCCAACACGAATGGAAGATTTCTCAACGTGAGCGACTGTGGGCCAGTGCTGAGAAATCTTACCAAGAGATGGTCTCGAATAAGATTTTTCTACCTCGCACTCACACACTTAACGTTGGCTACCCCAAGTGAAGGAACAACTCTGTTCCGAGTACGTGCTCCGGGCAGCACAGAGTGTGGAAAACTCTACAAACTAATGAACGGAATAAAGTTCGCCAGGCCTAATCAAAAGGCCACCCGAGGTAACATTAGAGAGCACTCACTTTATATCGTCATTGTCCCTGGAAACTATTGAACATTACCATGGAATATCCATTTGATGTGACCGATAAATAACAATCTACATTGTGTGTCTTTGACAGAACCATGCACAGCAAGTCCTGAGGAAATGGACAAAAACAACATAAAATTTAAATGGTCCTCCGAAGTGAAATTGTATACTGAGCACAACCAACCAATAGAATTTACGTGCAAATCAACTGACTACATTGAACTTGAAGATTCACCACCATTCAGATTAAAGTGTATCCGAGGAAAACTGCTGTATCCCAGATGTATCAGAAAAGGTAAATATAGTCTGCAACAATTAAAATCACGAGTTTTAAAAGTAGCCCACATTACCGATGGAATGTACTGAGCATTAAGGCTTGATATGCAATACTTCAGGAGTTTGCTATTTGTAATTTTTAATTTCTATTAGTTCCTTTATTTCTCACAGAGGAATAGAGAACCAAAATATTAAACTGCATATAAAATTAATTTTGACACAGTTATTATAGGACTGGACTCCTTTGAAGCGGTTGTGATTACAAACTCTAATCCAGGCACTATTTTCCTAGTTTTTGTCGAAAATTAAAGACATTGTTGTGTTCAGGACAAGCTACAGGAACGTAGATTGTAACCATGCTGTAAGTGTAGTGTCACCAAGATCCAGAGGTGTGAAGAGGCCTCTGTACACCCCAATTCTAGCAGTTTTTTTCTGCTTCGAGCGGTGGACCTGTTTTCCTGGCTCATATTAGAGCCCATGGCACCTTTGCTACATCATTGGCAGGCTAGTCAGTTGTCCTTCAGAAAACACTGTAAGAAGTATCGGGTGGAATTATTTGATTTTCATTCAATTTATAACCTCTTTCCTCACTCCTGAGAAGCAGTGTCTGACTGCTATCCAGGGCCAGACTGGGACCCCAAAGCAGCCCTGGCAGTTTTGTAAGACCAGCCCCACCAGCCCACCATGAGGTAGGGGGAGTGGAGGGTTGTGTGTGCAAGTGTCAAGCATTTATGCTTTTGTTACTGGGGGTTAATTTTCAGGCATGCTTCACAACCGGCCCCCAGTAACAAAAAAACAGCCCCCACAGCTGCAAAACCTGTCCCCACCATTCCACCCTTCCAGCCTCCCAGGAGAATGCCCGATGCCCGCTACAGCCAATTCGGCCCTGCTTCTATCCAGTTTCGTCAAATTGTTGAAAGGAACAGGATTATCTTGACTACAATATGCTTACTCCATTCTGCTGAGGGCTTTGAGATGAACACCTATGGTTATAACCTGCAGACACCAGTGTGTAAGTGGTCAGCATATTCTTTTTATTCATACATTGCAGTGATTGCATGGTTCAAACTATGTGGTCGATTAGGATGGCGGACGGACTTGCGTCCATCCGCCACCCCTGAGGTGGAGGGACCGACCGCAGGGGCAGCGGCGGTCTCTCCGTAGCAATTAGGGTGTGACCGCCACCCTGGCGGTCACATCCCGTATATTTTACATTGCGGCGGGTGCTGCTTCGAGCAGCTCCCGCGGCAATGTGACATATGCATGTTTAACTTTGGCATGCACAACTTGGTAGGCACCGCGTGGTGCCTACCACCTTATGCATGCCAAAGGTACCCCCCATGTGCACTCCCCACCCCCCAACACCCTGGGGGCCCGCAACTGGCCCCCAAACACAAAAGACCACATGCTTTTCCATGGCGGAAAATCTGCAGTGGAAAAGCATGTTTCCGCCTGCATCCTAATATGGCTGGTGGTGTCTTGCAGACACTGCCACCATATGGGTGTGTATACACCGCGGATCAGTGGCGGACGGACTTGCCGTCTGCTGCTGATCCCACTACCATCCTAATGTGGCGGTGGGTGTTTCCAATGTCCGCGGTGGTGAATCCGCATCCTCCAGGCCAGCGGTGGCTTCAGCCGGCCCCGAGGATGCGGATTCACCGCCATCCTAATCGGCCCCTATATTAGGTCAAATTTAGACATAGATGGTAATAAATACCTCTCTAGAAAGCATTGCAAAGTAATTATATGGGGAAGTTTTAGATACACAGGTGAAATTGATCATATTCCCCATTTTTTAATGACTTAAAATTAGCAAGATTTTTGGAAGTTTTGGATAACACAATTCTGCTCAGCTTACACATATATGAGACTGGTGCAAGTAGAAAATGTGTCACAAGATACATTTTCTGCTTTAATCAGTCTTATCCCGGTACCTTATGTGACATTTTACATGTTGTATGCCACCATGTAAAAAGGTCACCTAGACCACATTTCACACTGAGGCCCTCATTTATAGGATTTTGGCGTAGGGCCGCACAGCAAGAAAGCTTGCTGCACTGACGCTAAAATGAAATGGGAGGAATGCACTAGATTTATGCCATACGGTGCATTCCTGTCCTCTCTCTCTGTGCTGGTGCTGCTTCTGTAGCCTAGAGCCAATGTAGGCATCCTTGCACCATGGTGCAAGGGTGCCTCCGTTACATGCAGGATTGTTTGTGTGCAGGAAGGGGCACCTTTCTTCACAAAAACAATCCTAAGAGGTTTTTACATGTTTCTATGTGTCCTGCAGAATTCAGTACACATAGAAAGAGGAACAATGAGGGAAAATGAAAATATTTCTCCTCATTACGTCTCCCCTCAGGAGGAGTAAGGATTTGGTGTTTCCCCAGGTTTACATAATTTTGTAAATCTGGGGCAGCATCAAAATTTATGGGTGTTGCATGGGAAAACTCACGCAATGCCTATGCAATGCCTCCTGGGTGCAGAGTAAGGTGAAGCAGCGATTTGCGCTGCGCTGCCTTATTCAAGTTTTATGAGGCTACTCAAAGCTGTGCAGGGTGGCTTTGCATTGCTTAATAAATCAAATTCAGAGCCCTGCATCACGCATATACCATGTGGAGCAAAAGTGGTCCCGAGGTCTCATGCATGAGCCCCTAGAAGCAAAATTGTATGTAATTTGAAGAACTTTTAATTGACTTTCAAAACCTTATGCAGTAAGGCATACTACTTGTACTAACAGTAAGTTAAAGTCCCAGTCTAGGATTTACCTCTCAACTAGAAAGTTGAGAGAGGCAATAGCAAATCCAAGAAAAATAGTCTGTGGGGTCAATTAAAAAGCAATTAAATTAAGTTCACTCAAAGTCTATCATATGGTAAGTAGTCACAATAGTGAATTTTTAATATTACATGTAATTATATAGTTTCAAATATTGATAGTAAAAAATATCGATGTTAATTATATTGATTTAGTGTGTTGTTAAAAATTTCAGGCCCCATTAGGATGGCGGTCCGATTTTATCCGACCGCCACTGTACCGGTGATTGGCTCCGACCACCATGCGTGCGGCGGTCCTGCCCATTGTATTTTGATGGGCCCGCCACCGCAGCAGTAGGATTCCGCAGCTTTAACATTGTGGCGGACGGTGCTGGCAGCAGCACTGCTGCGTCGCGAAAATTAGCATGTTGTGCATTTCACTGCACTACCTACGTGGCAGGCACTGAACTGTGCCTGCCACTTGGTGCAGTGAAATGTAGGGGGTACCATGGATACCCCCCAGTGCACCCACACATCCCCAACATGAGGGGGGCCCGCAACGGGCCCTTAAACAATCCCCACCAGCCTTTCCATAGCGGAGAGACCACAGGGGAAAAGCTGGCTTCCGCATGCATCCTAATCCAGACGGAGGAAAAAGCTAGGCACCAGCACCATTTTAGCAGACCAGCTCCACCCGCCAGGCCAGCGTGCGGATTGCTACCGGCGGAAAAGCGGCAGACGGATTTTCACACCAACGCCATCATATTCTGACCGGCGATTTTTAAGGTTACGATCCCGGTGGGGAGGCCTGCCATCCTAAAAAAGATTTTTGGGAGTAGTTTTATTTTTTTATAGGGGATACAGTTGAGTAATTTATTTAAATTGAAATTTAAAACGTTTATTTAATATTTGGGTAGTTATTAATGTTTTATTAATAATTGTGATTTCTTTTATTTATAGTGGATTATATATCTTCATTTTATTATAATATTAAAACATTTTTGTATTAAATTGTACAATAAAAATATTGATTTATAAAATGTATTGTGAAATATATGTTGGAAATGTAAACATTAAAAATATTATGTATTTTGTAAAAATGTGTTACAATATTTAAAATATTTTTTTTTGAATTGTTTCTTATTTATAAATATTACTTTTAAAAACGATACTGACTACCACTATTCATTACTTCGTGTAATTTTAAGGGGGAATAGTAAATTATTTATGTTTAGTCTCCAGCACCTTCCAGGATTTAATATAGTTAGGAGTGGGAATAGTAAATTATCTATGTTTAATGTTCAGCACCTTCCCTGAGTTAATATATGTTGGAGAGGGAATAGTAAATTGTATATGTTTAGTATCCAAGCCCTTCTCAGAGTTAATGTAGTTTGGAGTGGGAATAGTAATTAATTATGTTTAGTGTCCAGCACCTTCCTGGAGTTAATACAGTTTGGAGTGGGAATAGTAAATTATATATGTTTACTACCCAGCACCTTCCCAAAGTTAATATAGTTTGGAGTGGGAACAGTACATTATATATGTTTAGTGTCCATCACCTGCCTTGACTGAATATATGCTGGAGTGGGAACAGTACATTATATATGTTTAGTGTCCAGCATCTTCCCTGACTTAATATAGATTGGAGTGGGAATAGTAAATCATATATGTTTAGTGTCCAGCACCTGCCTTGACTGAATATATGCTGGAGTGGGAATAGTGAATAATATATGATTATTGTCCAGCACCTTCCCAGAGTTAATATATGTTGGAGTGGGAATAGTAAATTATATATGTTTAATGTCCAGCACCTTCCCTGACTTAATATAAATTGTAGTGGGAATAGTAATTTATATATGTTTACTTTCCAGCACCTTCACAGAGTTAATATACTTTGGAGTGGGAATGGTAAATTATATATGTTTACTGTCCAGCACCTTCCCTGAGTTTATGTAGGTTGGAGTTGGAATAGTAATTTATATGTGTTTAGTGTCCAGCACCTTCCCTGACTTAACATAAATTGGAGTGGGAATAGTAAATTATATATGTTAACTGTCCAGCACCTTCCCTGACTTAATATAAATTGGAGTTGGAATAGTAATGTATATTTGTTTACTTTCCAACACCTTCCCAGAGTTAATCTAGAGGTCTATTATGATGGTGGGCGGATCGCCCCGCTGGGCCGGCGGTAGCCACCACTGGCCCGGCGGGGGACGATCTGCCCGCCATCTATGCCTCATTGACCCCTGTCATATTAGTATGGCTGGGGGATCCGCGGCAGGAAAAGGGGCATAACATGGTGGCGGTGTCTGCATACACCACCATCCATATTATGTTGATAGCAGAGATCAGCCTTTCCATGGCGGCATTGCCGCCATGGAAAGGCACGCAGTCTTTGCTTTTAGGGGTCCGTTGCAGGCCCCCAGGGTGTTGGGGGTGGGGGTGCACAATGGGGGTACCTATGGTACCCACCTGTATTTGCATGCACAAGGTGACAGGCACAGCGCGGTGCCTGTCACGTGTGCATACAAATGCACGACATGCAATTTTTACATTGCGACGGGTACTGCTTACAGCACCACCCACTGCAATGTAAAAAAATGCGGAATGCACCCACAGTGTGGCGAGCGCATCCTAATTTGTATAGCGGGACCTCCGCACCTATGGCGGGTGGTCCCTTTTGCCATTGCCGTGGCGGGCCCGCCATTGTAATAGACCCCCTAGTGTGGAGTAGGAAAAATAAATTAGATATGTTTACAGTCCAGCACCTTCCCTATGTTTATGTATGTTGGAGTGGGAATAGTAATTTATATAGGTTTAGTGTCCAGCACCTTCCTTGACTTAATATATGGTGGCGTGAGAATAGTGAATTATACACGTTTAGTGTCCATCACATTCCCAGAGTTAATATTAGTTGGAGTGGGAATAGTAAATTATGTATGTTTAGTGTCCAGCACCTTCCCTGACTTAACATATGTTGGAGTGGGAATTGTAAATTAAATATGTTTAGTGTCAAGCGTCTTTCCAGAGTTAATATAGTTTGGAGTTGGAATAGTAAATTAAATATGTTTAGTGTCCAACACCTTCCCAGAGTTATAGAGCACATAATCACCGGCAGGTCTTTTTATTATAGTCATGTGCATAAAAAAAAGATGTAGTTATACAATGCTTTTTATACAATTTTTAATACAAATTATTTTTTAGGTGATATTTATATTGTACATATTCTTTACATTATTACATATAGTTTACTTTATTAATAAGATACATGTTTTAATACATGTTTATCACAACATGTTTTTAAATTATTTCAATTTTTTAACATGTTACATTTCAGTTAATATTATTTATATTTAAAAAATAACTAATATTAACTAATATATATTTAATTTTCAAATACAAACATTTTTCATAACATTTATACATTTCTTTAACATTAATTAAACATAGTACAGATTTTTAATATACATTGGACATGAAATGTATATTTTTTATTTATAATAATAATTATTAAATGTTTAATCGTATGTATTATTATAATTTCACATTTGTATGTCAACTAATTTTTTTAACATGAGTATTATTTTGTAGTACTTATACAAAAAATGTAAGTAATGTATTTATAATGTGCAATAAGTTTAATAAATAAAAGTATAAATCTTTATTATTTAAGGCATCCATTTATATTTCTTACTTGTATTTTGTAAGCAATCGGTTTTGTTTTAGGTCCTTTCTGAGGAGAGAAGCTCGCGGTTGGAAGCTACGTCGCATCGAGTAAAATAAGTTACATTTTCTTTATTTAAACTTTAATTTTGGGTTAATTTGAAGGCAGTTAAGTAGTATGTAGTGTATGTAGCGTTAGGTTTTACAATTTTTGGTGAGTTGTATGTTTGTTATGCATTAGCGAAATGCAGTTAGTTTGTTAATCTGTTGGTGTTAGAGTTTAGACAGATATGTGACATTATATTTAGAGTGTGTTGTTAGTGTTATATTTGTTTGTATTATGATAAAACTCACATGTATATTTGTGTGAGAGGGATTGTTTTGTGTTTTTTAATGACAGGTTTTTGTCGATTGGAAGTTGCCGTTGGGCGAAGAATGCTTTTTTTAAAAGGAAATGTGTAATAGTTTTAGTGAACTAATAATTATTTTACACTTCCTTAATTTTTTGAGTTTTCATGGAGCGTTTCTTTTTTTAAAAACAATTTTTTCTGGATTTTTATGGTTTATCATTTGTTGACCTATTGCCGGTGAATTACTTTTTAAACAGTTGGATTTTTCCATTTTTTGGGGGGGATTTTTTTCACTTATTGGGATTTTCGAAAATGTGGATTTGTTTATGGCAGTTAGGACTACATTTCTTCAGCTACGAAAACAGTAAGCTGTTTTAAATTATTTATTTTGGGAGGGGCAATGTTAATAATGTTATTGTTATAGTTATTTATATTTTATTACATATAATTATGTCAATGTATTTTTTACATATTAATTAAATCATTGACAAAATAATTATATTTTTGAATTTAAAAAGAAATCATTTATTTGAATGCTTGTTTCTGGATTATGAGTCTTTAGGTATTTTGAGATATATTTATTTAAAGTAGGCTTTTGGCTATGGTTTCAAGATATTCTAGGCCTTTAGTTGTTGGGTAGAGTCGTACTTTGTATTGTAAGTACTCAACCATTTGTTTAGTTGTTTGGTTAGTTTTGGACCTAGTTGTTTTATAGGCTGCTCCATTCTTAGGGGCCGATTCCAATGTCGGACAGACCTGAGTTCGTCCATCATCGGTCAGAAACCGTGACCGTCCGACCTACTGTCGTCAGTAACGGCCCTGCAAGTCACACAATGGGAGCATGCATTCCGGGCGGAATGCATACTCGCATTGTAAAATGTAGGGATGCTGTTCATCCCTGCAGCCTGTAGCTGTTACCCAAAAGTGCCTGCCATTGGGCAGCCTCGCACACCAAGGGGGCCCTACTGGAGGGCCCCCAAAGACCATATCCGACTGCCTTTTCGTGCCGGAAACACCAGCACAAAAAGGCACTGAAAAACTGCCTCGTCGTAAAGAGGCGGCCGGGGAAGTACTGAAGGATTGCTGGACGGCAGACAGGCTCTTTGAGCCTTTCATCAACCATCCGGTAATCCAAGTTGGATTCCTTTCCGACCGAGCCCATCGGAATGGCTCGATCGGAAAGTAATCCGCCTGGCACATTCCGATGCGGGCGGAAGTGCTCCGAACGTCATTCAGAGCCCTTCCGTCCGACATTGGAATCGGCCCCTTAGTTGTTGGTAGCTTTGTTCTTTTTGGATAGATTGTAATTGTTTCTGTAGAGTTGGTGGGGTTCTCTCTGTTGTGACTGGAAGGCATTATGTCATCCTTCTATAGCATTATTAGTTTTAGCTTCTTTGTTTAGAGTACTGTTATACACATTCCACCATGGAATGTGGTATTTAGGCTGTCTTCTGTGTCCAGATCTGTGTAGCCTTCCCACCCAGGGATTCCCAAAATGGTCAAGTAGAGGGGTTAGTTTTTGCTCATTTTGTTGGTAGTAGGCACTTTTCAATTCATAAATTGTAGTGTTCGGCTACGTCAGTAATTGGGACATATGCTAGCGCTATTATTTTTTTAATTTAATATGCAAATGTGCTATTTGTGGCATATTCTGCACTTAGGGGGTTGGTATGATGTCAGAAGGACCACCACCACCAGCTGTGTGGTGGCGATGCAGCTGCCATCAAACGTGGATTGACTGATCGCCAGATTATGACGGCGGGCGGATCCACACTGCGACCGTGACAGGCGCAAAGACCGTCTGCCACGGAACCATCACAGGCAATCGGACCGATTGCCTGGCGGAGCGGTCTGCATGCATGAAATGGTGGCAGTGCCTAGCAGGCACAGTACTCAATTTTATGATAAAGTCTGTGATCCAGCCTTTTCATGACGGCAACACTGTGATAAAAAGGCTGGCAGAGGTTCTTTTTGGGGGCCTGTTGCAGGAGGGCGGTGTATGTGCACTGGGGGATACCCATGGTACCCCGTACATTTCAGTGTACTAAGTGGCAGGCTCCATGTGGTGCCTGCCACGTAGTGCACTGAAATGCACAACATGCTCTTTTAACATCTCGGTGGGTGCTGCTGTCAGCAGCACTCGCCGCAATGTTAAAATGCAAGATGCAACCGCCATGGTGGCATTCGCATCCTAATTTGGTGTGCAGAACCGCCGCATGTATTGCGGAAGGTCACGGTCACCACCATGATGGCAGATGAACTGGAGTCCATCCGCCATCATAATCAGCACCTTAGTGTAGAGTTTTGGTGGTGTCTCCGAACGCATTGGCTAGAGTGATAATATCAACTTTGAATTGCTGTGTGAGGATAGTTTTTTAGTATGGCTTGTATCATTGACAGTTCAAAGTCAATGATTATTTTCTGGGGAAAGTAATTATTTGTTTCTTGTTTTACTTTGGTTAAAAGTTCAACATAGGTGGTGTTTTGTTTGCTTGGTAAAAGAGCATATATAAAGGGGACGTTTGTATTTTGGTAAAGGCCATGTATTGTATATAACTGGCAAAAGGGTGTGGGACATATTTTAAAAGTCCCATCCATCATCCATGTCTCACAGTTCTGTAGTTTTGGTAAAATTTGTGGGAGTTCCAAATATTAGTATTCTTTTGTCAGTTGCTTTATTGCCATAAAGAAAATTGTTATTCAGTAACTGTGAGTTCAGGTGGTATTTCTACTTCAGCAAACATTTTGAGGACAGGTGTGGTGGTAGCAGTATCTTTTTAGTTCTAGCTATTGTTCTTTTTAGTGACAATATTGTGGGTGGTTCGCCAGTTGCTTGTTGTGGGGCTGTGGAGAGCATGTCTTCAAGTATTTCAGTTGTAGACATTTCAGATCTAGTGCTAGCTTCTTTTATATTATCTAAAGCATTTCAAACTTCAATTTCAGCTACATTAGAGGGGTGGTTATGCTCTCTAATATGTAGTACAGTTGTTTACTTTGTTGCAGCCCTCCCATAACATTTGTTAGAATAATATTTATTTACTACATTTCCATTTGACTTTGTCACCTGTTTGCTTTTTTTGGGTGTATAGATACCGCATATAACAAAACAAAAATGTTCTTTTAGTGGGAAGTAATGAATTGGGCCCATTCAGTCATGGTAGTGTTTCAAATTCTAAGAGAAATGTATATAAAAATTATTAAAAATAGTCCTGTGCTGTTTTATGATCTGAAACGGATGTATGACGTTAAAACGCATACTTTTACATCGCATACCATTACAACGCTATTTTTACAACGCAGGATCCTTTACAACGAATGCCTTTACAACGCATGTCATTACATAGCAGATGCAATTACAACGCATGCCATTACAACGTAAGTATAGGTAAGTATATCATTTTTAAAAAAATTGTAAGTAATAAATATTTAATTAATTTAATTTATTTAAAGTAGTTTTTTTTAAAAACTGAACCCTTAAAATACCCCTGTACCCCTGTACCCCAAACCTATCCCTAATCACTAAAGCTACCCCTGTACCCCAAAACCCAAACCTAGCCCTGAACCCTAAAAATACCCCTGTACCCCATAACCCAAACCTAGCCCTGAACCCTAAAAATACCCGTGTACCCCAAAACCCAAACCTAGACCTGAAACCTAAAAATACCCCTGTACCCCATAATCCAAACCTAGCCCTGAACCCTAAAAATATCCCTGAACCCCAAAACCCAAACCTAGCCCTGAAACCTAAAAATACCCCTGTACCCCATAACCCAAACCTAGCCCTGAAACCTAAAAATACCCCTGTACCCCATAACCCAAACCTAGCCCTGAAACCTAAAAATACCCCTGTACCCCATAACCCATACCTAGCCCTGAAACCTAAAAATACCCCTGTATCCCATAACCCAAACCTAGCCCTGAAACCTAAAAATACCCCTGTACCCCAAAACCCAAACCTCGCCCTGAAACCTAAAAATACCCATGTACCCCATAACCCAAACCTAGCCCTGGAACCTAAAAATACCCCTGTACCCCAAAACCCAAACCTAGCCCTGAAACCTAAAAATACCCCTGTACCCCATAACCCAAACCTAGCCCTGAAGCCTAAAAATACCCCTGTACCCCATAACCCAAACCTAGCCCTGAAACCTAAATATACCCCTATACCCCATAACCCAAACCTAGCCCTGAAACCTAAAAATACCCCTGTACCCCATAACCCAAACCTAGCCCTGAAACCTAAAAATACCCCTGTACCCCATAACCCAAACCTAGCCCTGAAACCTAAAATTACCCCTGTACCCCATAACCCAAACCTAGCCCTGAACCCTTAAAATACCCCTGTACCCCATAACCCAAACCTAGCCCTGAACCCTTAAAATACCCCTGTACCTCAAAACCCAAATTAAATAAATGTTTTAAAAAAAATAAACTTACCTATACTTACATTGTAATGGAATGCGTTGTAATAGCATCTGCTATGTAATGTCATGCGTTGTGAAAGCATTCGTTCTAAAGGATCCTGCGTTGTAGTAGTTGCGTTGTAAAAGTAGTCCGTTGTAACAGTTGCGTTGTAACTGTTGTTTCCCTCTGAAACTTGTACATTGTCAATTCAATACTTACAATGTTGGATTTGAAGACTTTTTTCAATGTTGATGGGGTATCTTTGCTGTTTACCATTAGTATTCTTGTTGAAATTCCTGTTGAAAAAATGAGTTATTTTAATAAAAAAATGTAAGTATGTTTTTAATGGGGGTGGGGGAGCTTGGACTTCTGTTTGGCATTTTTCAAAATTTTGTCAGTTTATTTGAGTTTAATACTTACTTTATTTGCAAGTTGATTTTTCACAGTGTTCTGTATGTTTTTGAGGGTCTTCAGAATTATATGCAGGGGAGATATAATTTGTAAAATATATATTTATTTTATTTTTATTTATTTTGTTTGTTTGTATAGCGCTAGCATCGACCCCCGAAGGGGTATCCCTGCACTTCAGCGAAGCATGGGTGGTGGAGTGACACTAGTGAGTTAGTAGGTGAGGAAAAGAATGGTCTTGAGCTGCTTTCGTAATTTCAGATGGTCTAGACACTGCCTCAGGGGCAGCGGCAGTTCGTTCCAATATCGAGGGCCAAGATGGGATAAGGATTACTCGCAGCACCACCAGCAGGTGTTTAGTGCTCGAGCGGAGTGATCTTGAGGGGGCATAAGGTATACATTTCTCAGCGAGATATGAAGGTCCTGAGTTAAGCAATGCCTTATGGATGGTGCAGCAGATTTTGAACTTGACTTTTTGATGGATGGGGAGCCCGTGTAATTTCATTAGAAGAGGGCGGGAGGAAGTCCTTGGCGGAGCATTAAGGACCATCCGTGCCGCCGTATTCTGAACCACCTGTATTCTTGCCAGTGAAGCATCATTGGCAGAGACTGACAGGCCATTGCAGTAGTCCAGGTGACTTAGTACAAGTGCCTGGACTAGGGTTTTCCGAGAGGAGTCCGGTAGTAGGGGGAAAACTCGACGGAGTAGGCCTATTGTATGAAAACAAGCCCCAGCCATTTGGGTGGCATGCTCTTTCAGAGTAAGTGCCTGGTCCAGCCGGATCCCTAGATTTTTTTACTGACATCTTGGGGGCAGGAAGGGGGCCTAGATCTGTCGGCCACCAGTCAGGAGTCCACAGCCTCTCCGAAGAGCATGATTTCAGTTTTCCCCACGTTGCACTGGAGGAAGTTGTTCCGCATCCAATAAGATATTGCTCTCATCCCTTTGGAACAGGCCACCTGTACCGCTGAAGTGAAGCTGTCGAATTGGAAAAGTAGCTGGGTGTCATCGGCATATGAAATGGGGATGAACTCATGGGCCTTCAAAAGATTGGCCAAGGGAGCAATATAGATGTTAAAGAGTGTAGGGCTCAGACATGAGCCCTGGGGAACTCCCTTGGACAAATTAGAGGGGACCGATCGATACCGACCCAGATTAACAATCTGAAAACGGTCGGATAGAAAGCTCCTCGCCCATTGTAAAGATGCTTTCCTTAACCCAACCTCTTCCAATCTTTTAGTCAAGATGTTGTGAGAGACTGTGTCGAACACCGCGGATAGGTCCAACAGCACCAGAACCATAGAATGGCCCTTATCTAGGGTCATCCTGATGTTATCCGTGACCGCTAGAAGAGCTGATTCGGTGCTGTATTTGGGCCTAAAACCAGATTGGGAAGAGTCTAGACATCCCGTACGTTCAACAAAATTGGAGAGGTGGTTGTTTACATGTTTTTCTGTTAGTTTGCTTATAAACGGAAGAAGTGAGATAGGGCGGAGATTGGAAAGATCCGTCCAAGGGAGTTTAGCATCCTTCGGGATAGGCCTAACCTGGGCAACTTTCCACTCCAGCGGCACATGCCCCTCTCTAAGGGAGAAATTGATAAGAGATTGCATAGGATAGGAAACATTTTTTACCAGGGAGGGAAGAATTCTAGCAGGAATGTGATCAGCAGGGAGCCAGACTTGATTTTATTAATCACTATTAATTATTTTGTTCATATAAAAAGTGATTTGAGAACATTTTCAGCAGCAGTAGTTTCTAAATGCTATTTACTTACTTTGGGGAGCTGGAATCAGAGTTTTCTGTAATGTAGTCCAATGTTGTTGAAGCAATCTGGCCGAGTTTCTCCTTTTTTTTTGTTTGCAGTGTAAAATAATGTTTCATTTTCGTGTGTTTATATAGTGTTTTATTAATTGTTGTTTTAATTTCATTGGTTTATTTTAATTGTATGCAAATTTCATTGGTTGGTATTTATTGTTTTAATTAATTTGGCAGTTGTTTCCCATATATGGAAAATGCTAATTAAGCTTCAGTCACTGTAATTTCTTTTTCAAGTGGTATAGTATATTATATGTATATGTATTATATGTAATTTATATTGTTTTAGATGTTAAATAATATTGTTTTAATTTAGGTATAATGTTTGAAATAGTAAATAATGTGTATTTAATAACTTTTTTGATATTATTTTTAAATGTCATGAAAATATGTGTCTATGGATGTAAATGTTTAACGATATTTTGTTGTCGATATTTGTGTTTTTCTTTAAATAAGTGTAGTATTTCGATATTAGTGTATTCAATATTTATGTCCCGACATTATGGTAGGTCGATATTAAGTCTGTCAATATTATGTCAGTGATCCCTTTACCATGCAGTAAACGTTTCAGACCATTTACAATGTTAGCGTGTTTGCATGTCTATCACATCAACTCTGCATCTAACTACTAAAGTTGCATCGTGTATAGATCATCACTATTGTCAAATTGACAATGCAGAGTGTTTACTGCAGAAGACTTGGAGGACACGTGACTCACCAGATAGGGGACACAACAACTGTGTCAGTAGGCTCCAGTGCCAAGGCAAATGTGTAAGCTAATTTTCCTTCGCTGATGACAACCCCAGGGGTGGTGGTGGGATCTGTGTTTAACAAACACAATACACATAGCTAGGCATTACACATGCTGAAATTTGTACATCCGTTTAGGATGGAGTACATGTGCCTAACATGATACCTATTGGACACATTTGTAACTTTAAGACTGTCTCAGAATAGTGAAACACTCAAGGAGACCTGCAAATAAGACATGTTGCCTCAGGCTACAGGGAAGGGTAGAATCTGCTGAGTGTGAGCTGTCATAGTAGACACATACAAGTGCCGAACTTGCAAAAACAGATGACAGATTAAAAACACGCTGATGTTGCTAGCACAAATGTGACTCAGGGAATTAAAAATGTGTCACATGTGCAGCCCTTATCTCAACCCAACCAGGGATGTCACCATAATGACTCCATTCTACTGGTGCACCCACATCTTGGACACTCAAAGTCAAATAGGTCGAAAAAGCACTGGACTACTGGGCACACAGAAAGTTTCTCAAACAGGAACATCTGCAGGGACTACAGTCTTGGTAGGAAATGGGGTTTTCAGACCGAGATTCATGGTCACATGACACACAATGGGCTCAGGATATGTCACATAATACTGTGGAAGGTCAGCTGTGTCAAGCTTGGTCTTGGCAGGGGTCTACCATGTCAGAATGAGACTCGGACATGGATCCAACAATTACAACATACAGAATACTTTGTTTCCATCAGCCTGTGTACATGTGTGTCTCCAAAGTCATCTGCACATAGTCAAACTCCATATTTACCAAGATGTACTGATGAGACAGATGACTTGTTCATCATGAATGCGCTATTCTGCATGTCCATCGTAGACGGTTGTACCGTTAAAAACGTATGCAATGTGCATAAATGTCAGCATGACCTATGTGCAAAAGTGTAAGTCAAAGATGGAAGGTTGTTAAAAGCATGTCACACTCCTTCTCCAAAACATTGTGGATCATGACAACCTGTAATTGCAGTCAATGACGACTCTGATACATACTGTAATAGGACACATATACCATGGACCACATACTGTACATCACATCGCTAAATCATTATTTTCACTAAACAAAATTTCAACAGCAATTTCATTAGACTTATTAACAAAATTAGGTACACGAAATGCAAATCTACAAAAGAAAAAAATGCTTTAGTCAGCATTTGTATCAAAAATTCAAAACACGAAGAACAATAAAGCCAATGGCCAGTCCATTTTATTGAGTCCTTTAAGGGGTAAACCAAATGATTCTGCCTCCCTCACTTGCCTGTACTTCTACAACTAGGATATATCTCCCCTTGGAGGGGCATATTTAGGGGCATGCCAGGCAACGCAGGGACAGAACTAGGGTGTACCAGTTTGGGTTATGGGAGGGAGGGGCTGGAATCATTGAAGACTATTTTCCAGAAAAAGCTCAAGATGTGGCTTTTCCCATCTGGTAACTCTATTGTTTGACATCTCTCTGCTCTATCCTCTGCCTGGAACGGGCTCTTGTCACAGCGCGGGACGCGCTAGCTAGTGCAGCCATGTGCTTTATAAATTTGATTGATTGATTGATTGGGGGCTACTGGAGTGTCGGGATCCACTGCAGTGGACAGGTCTGATTGAGGGGGTGGGGGCTCCACTGCAGTGGACAGGTCTGATTGAGGGGACGGGGCTCGACTCCAGTATCCGGAACTGACAGAATGTGTGGTATTGTGGGAGGGTGCTGTAGGAGGGACATAGCTGCCGTCAGTGAGGCGAACATGGACTCATTTGTTAGCTGTAGGGCAGACATGTCTGATGAGATGCCCTCCAGTTATGACACCAATTGTGTCAAAAGACTGGTGTGTGCATGGAGGACACTCAGTATGGATGTCTGCACAAATGTATCTGTTTGAGCTAAACCACAAACTCCACACTCAGGGCAGCAGGGGTGACAGATGCACAGGGTATGGGGCCTGGCCCGAAGGAGACATGCTCCCTAACACAGGAGGGTCCACGGACACTTGGAATGGGAGCAGCTGTGAGGGTGGGAATGGTAGTGGTGGTGGGGGCAGACTCTGATGAGGCCTCTGCTCTGGTAATACCCACTACTACAAGGGAGTCATCACTGGAGCTTGATTGGTCCTCTGCAGGTGTCCATGTTTCAGACCGCTGTACAGTGTAGGGTGGTTCCAGTAAAGCAAATATTTAAAAGAAAGGCAATCAAAAATACATAATTATAATTTAAGGAAAGCAATCAAACATGAACAGTGTTATTTAATCACACCATCACTTTGACACATGCATGCACAATAAATCAGGAAAAATTACATGTTGCGCCCTGAAAAGGGGGGATGGGGGAAAAAGGTGATGATTCGTGAGGATGAAGGCGTGTAGGATAGGCAAAAGGAATTATTGCAATAAAAACATGTTCGTATCATACGACAGCAAAGGCATATTATTTAGCCTCTACTGAAATTGAATTATACAAAGTAGGTGAAACCCAAGCTATAGAAATAAGGCACAGCAATAGAATCTCCGTTGGTTGCAAGCTGGCTTGAAATGGAAAGTGTCGACGTTTCAAACTAGTGGACTTGTAGGTAATTAACTACCTTACATGGGGTCTTCTACAGGACTGTGAAGGGGAGGGGCACCATGAGAAAACCTGCATGGATGGTTGTAGTGGGGGAGAGGGCGCGAAGGCTCCGAATCCCAGAGAGCGGAAAAAAACTCCACGCGAAATGAAATAAATCATAGATCTCCCATCGAAGTCTATTCTTAAACGTGCAGCCAAACAATCCAGCTTGGATCAAATTATCCACATCTGATGAGGCTCCCAAGAGACCGTCCCGCGAGGATACTGCGTCGCTCCTCGGTGGTCTGACACAGTGCGGGAGGGGATCGGGCCAGGGGGAATGAATCCGCTCAGGATGTCGGCTCTCTCCGTGTATAATCTATTTCCTACACGGAGAGAGCCAACATCCTGAGGACATCATCTCTATGTTACAAACAGTGTTAATTCACGACAGAAGCAAGTATTGTGTGATTATACATTTATTACAGTGCATGTGTGAAATTGTACAAGAAAGTGATAGTGCAGTACCAATTTTAGAATTCCAAAGTTCACAGAGGAGTTGTTAGTGGTAGTAGCTGAAATTTTCAGAGCCAAGCCCACAGTCATTTGATGCACTGATCCAACTTAGACCCTACATCCCTTGTGGGAGAGTTCAGTAACAGTCAACAAAGCAAACGCTTTGCACACAATGGAGGATAACAGGTGCAGGTTTTTACTTCCTGGGGGTATACATGGCCATCAGTCTCTCTTTTGTCCTTCTTCGGACAACCCCTCTTCTTTTCTTGAGGGGGGCCCTCAGGTGCAGTCTGATGTAGTGCAGGGGACTCTCTGCCAGAGTCCTCATCCTCCCTCTGGCAGTTGCAGATGCAGTGGGCACACAGGGAGGTGGGGTCATGTTATCAGCAATCTGGCGGAGGCAGGTGAGTATGTCCCGGTGCACCGCAGTGAGGTCATCAATTTTATCCATTTTGGACTCCATTCTGGACATTTATGAGTCCATTCTGAACATGTGTGAGTCCATTTTGGCATAATGGGCAGCCTGCTGCTGTTGCATGTTTTTGAGGATCCCGAATATCTGGCCAAAGTCTCCGGTGCATTCTTGATATGCATATAGAATGCGTGCCAACTGTAGGTCAGCTTGATCAGGAGCACCATCTTCCTTACAGGACCTCTCTCCATGGCCCTTCCCACCACCCCTACCCACACAAGCAGGACCTGTTGTTGCAGGCACAATCAACACTGAGCCTCCTTCATTGTTGACACTGGTGTTGTTGTCCACCAACTCCAGAGTGCACTGTGTTGCTGTGCTGTCGGTGTTTTCATGCCTTGGTGTGCCTGCATTGGTAGTGGTCATCTGTGGGTTGCGGGAGAGGTCGCAGGGGGTGCTTATGTCACAGCTGCTGGTGCTGTATGCTGCCCCACATCGGAACGGCCAGCTAGTTCATTGTCGTCCATTGAGGGCTTAGAGACATCCACACCGTAGAGCTCTGGGTCAGGATTCCTATTCTGTCCCTGCAGTGTCCCGGCAGGCCCTTTGAGTAGAAGAGAGACACAATGTTTGTTGTGTTTTTGCACAGGTTAGCATATCTTACACATTACATTTGCTATTGTACATTATGATGTGTATGTACATTACATTGTCCTCAATCGTCACAGACACGGGCCTAATTTTAAAGAGAACATTGTAATTTTAACAAGATGTGTTTTGCTGAGTATGTCGAGCTCTGTGTATCAATAGTCATGTATTGTTTCTTTGTCTGTACATAGACATTGAAAGTCAAGTGCGACCCTATGCCTGACACAGGTGTGTTGTTATTTCCAACATCTGTGCTTTTACAATGACATGCGTACTGTTACAATGTGTTGCAAGATTTCTGCATGTGTGCTGTATTTGTGAATGTATTTTTGAGTCACATTGGTGTGGCTACCAACTAAGTATGGGCGAAATTTGCGAATTCGCGATCCGCGAATCCGTGCGAAATGGCAAAAAAATCTGCGAGTTCGCGAATTGTCCCGTGAACTTGCGGATTTTTGTTCCTTTTGTACAAATATGTGACCACGTGTGCCTGTAACTTTGCCAGCGCACCAAAAGGCGCCGAGGCCCCTTGAGTGAGCTGGCCATTATAGTGGGGATTGGCGGGAAGACATTTCATACCGCTAGTGTGTGGTGGACGGGGCCAAATGGGCGGGGCTTCTATGCGAGTTCATATGCATCTTGTTTATAAAAGGTCGGAAACCGAACAGAGCAGCAGTTGAGGAAAAAGCAGCCTCCTGGTCACAGGAGCTACACAGGGATGGCGCTCGGGGAAACTCATGGATGCAAAAATACGTTTGGCACAGGACCCCAGAATCCTTCAGATGTCCAAGGTAGCTCTGCTGCGCATTTTGGTACAAAGCCAATCTGATCCTGCTCAGTGGGTTCAGGCGCATGCAGCTGCTGCTGCTGGACAATGTCCCATCTCATACTAAACTGCCCCTAACAGGCATATGCTGGCGCTGGGCAGTAGGGTGCAGTGGCATGCGGGTGCTCCACGCCTGGTACATGCGCATACCGGTAGCAGGGGGGACACGTGTTTATTGGTGCTGTGTAGCAAGTTATGACTTTACATTTTGACTGCACCAGACGGTGGTACCACCTACACGGATCAAGAACATCCAGGCACCAGACTTCATGGTGCAAGAGCATAATGGTGCTGTGCAGTACGGGTATATATGTACTGGGGGCAGGGGGGCACTTAACACAATGTGTGCTCACACCCAGAGGGTTCCCAGGCAATTGAGCACGAATGATTTTTACACTGAGAGGGCTCCGGGGCAGTTCAGCAGCACGGGGGCTCACACCCACTGGGCCCCGGGGCAGTTCAGTCGCGCGTGGGCTCACAACCCCTGGGCAGCTCAGCAGAGTGGGGGCTCACACCCACAGGGCTCCCGGCCAGTTTAGCAGCGCCACCCTCTGGTTCATCACTGCCATCCTCTGGTTCACCACTGCCACCCTCTGGTTCAGCACTGCCACCCTCTGGTTCAGCACTGCCACCCTCTGGTTCACCACTGGCACCCTCTGGTTCACCACTGCCACCCTCTGGTTCATCACTGCCACCCTCTGGTTCACCACTGCCACCCTCCATCACTGTCACCCTCTGGTTCATCACTGTCACCCTCTGGTTCATCACTGCCACCCTCTGGTTCTTCACTGCCACCCTCTGGTTCGCCACTGCCACCCTCTGGATCATCACTGCCACCCTCTGGTTCATCACTTCCACCCTCTGGTTCGCCACTGCCATCCTCTGGTTCGCCACTGCCACCCTCTGGTTCATCACTGCCACGCTCTGGTTCGCCACTGCCACCCTCTGGATCATCACTGTCACCCTCTGGTTCATCACTGCCACCCTCTGGTTCACCACTGCCACCCTCTGGATCATCACTGCCACCCTCTGGTTCACCACTGCAACCCTCTGGTTCACCACTATCACCCTCTGGTTCATCACAGCACCCTCTGGTTCACCACTGCCACCCTCTGGTTCATCACCGTCACCCTCTGGTTCATCACTGCCACCCTCTGGTTCATCACTGCCACCCTCTGGTTCATCACTGCCACCCTCTGGTTCACCACTGCCACCCTCTGGTTCATCACTGTCACCCTCTGGTTCATCACTGCCACCCTGTGGTTCATTACAGCACCCTATGGTTCACCACTGTAGATTATGGAGAGAAAGCACACCTGCCCAGCCTCAACCGGGGGCTGGTTAATGTGTTACTGAATTTGAGCTTCAAGTCCGGCACCTGCTTCCTTATCTGTAAGTGCTTCCTGTTGTGGTTTAATTTTTGGGACAAGCCTGGAGCATTGTGCCGTACTTGTAACTATTCTCTGACCCTGCTTCGAGGGTCAGAGCAGGGTCAGAGAATAGTTGCAAGTAGGCAACAACTCTGGAGGCGCCGCTCAGGAAGCACTTACAGGGTTACAGCAGGTGCACAAGTTGAAGGTAATATCTTTGTAACCATTTTGTAAATGGTTACAAAGAAATTAGCTTCAACTTGGGCACCTGCTGTAACCCTGTAAGTGCTTCATGTACTTCAGTTTTTGAAAATCCGTCCCGCACGCGATTTCGCAGATTTTTCTGCAATTTCGTGAGTTTCGCAGACCGCGAAATCGCAGAAAATCCGCAAATTCAGCGAACGGAACAGATTTTATGCCAATGCTAACTACCATCACACTTACAGTCCACTATGTATGTGAGCATTTTGTATTTAGTATTTTGATCAATTAGTTCTAATCTCATTGCACACATGTCAATAGCTTTCGGTAGCACATGGTGTTCAACGCTCCGTCCATCATCTCCTTTGGTTTTGCTTTGTTCCTCTTAAGTTGGCAGGGTATGCCCAGATGTGGGTCCCTTGCTCACTTTGCTACTGGATTCATGCTAGCCTGGCTAATGACGGTTTATGAGCCAGAAACTGGTCCCAGAATACTTGTTTCCGGTCCAGGGAAGACATGGCTTGGCAGTTTGGGCTGGACTATTCCCATGAGGCACAGGGTCAGACTGATTTGCATATGGCCATGTCTGATCTGGGGTGGCAGAGTGAGCTAAAGAATGATGATGTATTAAACCCAGATCAGTTGACTGGGGGTGAGTGCTTGCAATGTTCAACACTCCGTCCATCACCCCCTTGTTTTTTGCTTTGTTCGCCCTAAGTTGGCAGGGCATGCCCAGACGTGGGTCCCTTGCTCACTTTGCCACTGGATTCAAGCTAGCCTTGCTGATGACGGCTGATTAGCCAGAAACCGGTCCCAGGATGCTTGTTTCCGGTCCAGGGAAGACATGGCTTGGTAGTTCGGGCTGGACTGTTCCCATGAGGCACAGGGTCAGACTGATTTGTATATGGCCATGTCTAAAGTGGGGGGGGGGGCAGAGTGAGCTAAAGAATGATGATGGATTAAACCCAGATCAGTTGACTGGGGGTGAGTGCCTCCAAAGTTCAACACTCCGTCAATCATCCCCTTTGGTTTTGCCTTGGTGTTTGTTTGAGCAACAGGCCCTTACCCACACCAGAGCCCAGTGTCAGCCATCTTGGCAGTATTTTTTCATTCCCTGTGAGAAAGTCATAGTTCAAGGTGTGCTTGTTGGGCCATGTGGGACGAGGATTGTTAGCTGGGACTACAACTCCAATCATACTTTTAGCTACACCCACCTTCCCAGCAAAGCCAACCTTCCTTCCTGTGACTCCGCTTTCCTTGTAGTGAATGTGTGCAAAGAAGATGGCTGCTGCATGTGACTGGTGTTTGGATCCCATTGCCGTGCTGTGAGTTAGTGCTAAGTTTGTAAATATTTTTAAATGTTGAACTTTCCAGTTACATTGCAGGTATGTTGTTAAAATCTATTTTTGATCACATATCTCATCATGTACTAGAGCTCCTAACACAAGGGCCCAGTGTCAGGCATCTTGGAAGTAGATTTTTCTTAACTCTTAGGGTGAGTATAGTCCCAGGTGTGGTGTTCGGTTTTGGTGGGAGGAGTGTGTGTGTGACAGGGCCTGCTCGTATATGTAGTCAGAGCTAGCGCTCCTCCTCCCCCCAGACCAAATAGGCCACCATGAACCATGCTTCCATGACAGTGACTCAAATTTTACATTCAAGATGTCTGACAGTGGCGGCCTGGTGTTTGTTTTAGCATTACTCCCAACAGGGCCTTGTGCTTCACACGCCAAGACCCAGAGTTAGCCATCTTGCCAGTACTTTTCCCCTCTCTGTGAGAAGAGCGTGGTTGAAATTGGGCTTGTTGAGCCATGTGGGGGGGGGGACTATTGGCTGTGACTATGACTCCCATCATGCTTTCAACTACACCCACCTTCCCAGCAAACCCAACCTTCCTTCCTGTGACAGCTTCCATGTGAGTGAGTGAAACAGTGCTGCTATGATGGCTGTCAGTGGTGGCTGGTGTTTTAAGTCTAAATCCTTGCTGTGTTTTTTAGTAATTTTGTAATGCCATGCAATAATTACATATTACTGGTATTTTGTTTGTCAAACTGGCATAGGTATCACAGGTTCATTTGCTTAATGTTGTTATGGCTTTGCTGACCGTGATTCGTATCGCTGTGTCCTTGACAGTGATGCCTGTGGCTGTGTATTTGCTATCAATATTGACTATTTGAGTATGTACTCACCAGTCTCTAGTACTCCTGATATTCCATGGATGCCCTCCGGTGGAAGGATGACCCGCACCTTCTCCTCCCAGGAAGTGAAGTGCACAGGTGGTGCAGGAGGGTCACCACCAGTCCGCTGACTCAATTCATGCTCTTTGTTGTTGATGAGCTTCTTGACCATCCTTCGCACATCGTAGTACCTGTTCCTGATATCGTCCGTTGTGCGCAGGCTAGGTGCTTGAGCGTTCACCTTGTTGACAATCCTCTCCTACATCTTGGTTTTCTGGGACAGGGGGGTCTGTTGTACCAAAGTGCTAAATAACTGCGGCTCTACTCTGAGAATTTCATCTACCATGACTTCCAACTCACTGTCTGTGAACTTTGGATTCTTCTTTGCGGGCATGGTGATGGGTGGTAGTGGAGATGGATGTGTGGGTTAGTGTGGAGGTGAGGGTGAGTGAGTATGAGTAAAGGTGTGTGTTTGTGAGTGTGGTATTTGACAGGTGCTTGTAGCGCACAGGTTGTGCGGTGGGTGGGTTGTGAGTGTGTGTATCAGTGCAGTGTAGTTGTGGTATCTGCTGGCAGGTCTGTTGAATTTGCAAAGGATCATGGTAAGAATGTTGGCCCTTTATATAGGTGGAGTTGTAGGTGTGTCTTAATTTTATTTTGCCTTTGACAATGCTTGCTTGGACTCTTTGTGTCTGTTTCTGTTGTATTTTGTTGAGCATGACGGAAGCGTTCCGTTGACCGCAACAGATGATTTTCCATGTATTAGTGAGGTAGTCCGAATCTGTCCCATTCACGCTACGCTATGTTGCAGCATTCGCGTACGAGTCTAGCTCTTTTCCGGACTTTTCGCTCGATGGATTGATTCCCATATATGTCGGTCATCCGTATTGTGCTTCGTGCGAGTCGCTTGTATTTGACATGCGTTGCATCGTACTACATTGGTCGGACTGAGTGCGTCCGTGTAGGTTAGAAGCTATTCCCGATCCGTGTCGGTCGGAAGGTTTTCCGACCGAGATCGGAATTGGGCCCTAAGTCTGCTAAAAATCTTGGGGTTGTTGTTGCTCAAAAACTTTCGTTTGATCTACAAGTGAACCAGATGGTTTTAAAATGTTTTTATATTATCACGATATTACTGAACGTTTTTCCCTTTATCCCACTGCGCAAAAAACAGTGGTTCTGGTCTTGATTCCTTCAAGGATTGCTTATTATAACTCACTGTCTCCCAGTTAGGAAGCAAATCAAATTTAGAGCCCTCCGTATTGCCCATAAAGCCCTATTAGATCTAAATTTCATTGGTACCTGCCGACTAGGCCACTTCATTATGACAAACACAATTTGTTGGTGGTTCTGAAATTTCCGAGGGTGTGGATGGGGAGGTAGATCCATTTTAGTGGCTACAGCTAAGCTTTGGAACACTTTCTCACAATTTAATGTGTCTTGAGGACCATGTGGTTTTGAGATGGGTTCTTAAAACCTTGCTCTTTGCTGAAGAGAGTCTTAAGTTTCTCAAAGTCTTTATGGCAACTGTTTGGTCCTTGGGTCAGGTGAACTAGTGGCTAGTAGCGCCTTTATGCCATTTGGCATTTATAAATTTGTTTTCACTTCATTACCACACATTGCCTATATCAGGCAGGTCTTTACCACGCATATGCCTTTACAATGAAATATCCGGTAAATGTACATATTTAGGGTAAGGGCACTTTTAGGACCTACGGGTGCGTAAGGGTATTGGTCGGTAAGGATATTTTTAGGATTTAAGGGTGGGTAAGGGTTTTGGGTGGTAAGGGTGTGTTTAGGGGTGGGTAAGGGTATTGGGTGGTAAGGATGTTTTTATGGTTTAGGGGTGGTTAAGGGTATTAGTGGTAAGATGTTATTAGGGTTTTGAGGGCGGGTAATGGTATTGGGTGGTAAGGGTGTTTTTGTAGGGTGCACAGGTGGGTGATGGTATTGAGTGGTAAGGATTTTTTTATGGTTTCGGGGTGGGTGAGTTTAGAGGTCAATAAGTAAAATATATATGTGTGAGTACATATATATGTGTGCATTTGTGTGTGTGTGTGTGTATATAATGGTCAGTGACATCACTGATGACACCATCCAGTGAATGTGTGTCTTTCTGAAAAATAAATATGTTTTATATATGTATATGTAAAGGTCGATGGAAGAATAAATGTTTAAATAAGTGTCTTAATAGATGTTTTTTTAAAAAAAAATGGATTGGTTAACTGGCTTATTAAGTGTATCTTAGTGAATACATATATTAGCGAGTATTGTTTAAATATTTAAATGTTTGTATCAGTGTTTCACTTTGTGTATAAGTGGCTGCATGGGTTGGTGAGTAGCTACATGTGTGTGTATATGGGTTATTAGATGTTTTTTTAGTATCAGAATGAGTGTCTGTATGGTTTGGTGGGGGTGTTACTTATCACATAGATGCATCAATGACTGACTCACTGTTTGTATGTGTTTTGAAGACAGCATATGTGCAGGACTGTATGGGTGGATGAGTGTGTATATATGTGTGTAAGTGAGTGAATGACTGTCTCACTAGTGTCTTTATCAGGAACTACATATGTTTTAATCTAGTATATGTGAGTATTGATGTATATAAGTGAGTATATGTGAGAGTGAGAGATTGAAAGAGTTCTTGTTTAAATAAGTATGTGTTTCTATAAGTGATTGTTTAAGAGAGTAAGTATGTGTAAGTTTCCTTAGAAGTAAGGTGGTAGTGTGTGTATAGCTGTATATGCAAATAAATGGATGTTCAATAGTTTATTTGCATGTGTGATTATGTGTGTGAGTAACTTTTGGATGACTGTCGGTGTGTAACAGGATGTATAGGTGTTTCACTACATATGATGAGTGAATATATGTATGAGTGACTATATAGAACTGTTGGTGAATGAGTGGATGTGTATATAGATGGTGGTATTACTGAATTGGTTGTTGTAACAGGTATGGGTATCTCTCTTTTTTTGAAAATGTTAGTTTCTTTTTTTGAATATGTGTTTCAAGGGTTACATTACACTGAAAGGAGGTCTGTCACTCTGTCACAAGGATGGTGTCATCAGTGATGTCATGAGTGATGTCACTGACCATGTTATGAGTGATGTAATATGTGACGTCATCAGCAATGCATTGCAGGCGCGCAAGTTATAGTGAGTCCAACTAACTATAACGTGGGAATTTCAATGGTTTTATGTCAGTACAATTTCCAGCTAACTATAACTGGTGTCAAACCTATGGTTTTTTCAGTGATTTTAATAGGTTTTTTAAATGCTAATTCCTAACTATAACTGGTGTGAAACCTATGGTTTTTTCTGTGAATTTCATAGGTTTTGTAAATGCTAATTCCTAACTATATATAGTGCCTCAAACCTATGTTTTTTCAGTGAATTTCAAAGGTTTTTTAATAGCAAAGTTCTATTGCTATCAAATATAATATTTTTTATAATGAGTATATTCTTCATTTTTTTTTTTTTGCCCTGGAGCGCTCCCGGTGCACTTACTAGTGTGCGAACCGGAAAGCGCAGCCTTGCGGCGCGCCCCGGTGCGCGTTACCGGTGAGCGTCCCGTTTGCGCTATTGCTGCGAACGAAAACATCATCGTGACGTATCGCGTAGCCGCGTCCGCGTGATACGCACGGCGTAAGCGCACCCGGAAGCACCCGAGCTCATACGACATAAGCGCGAAATATAGTTAGTACAACTAACTATATAGGAGCAATTCCAATGGTTTTGTATGAGTGAAATGTCCAGCTAACTATAACACCCCTAAAACGTATAGTTTTTTGAGTGAATTTTAAAGGTATTTAAAATGCTAATTCCTAACTATATAAGGCCTGAAACCTATGTTTTTGTCAGTGAATTTCAAAGGTTTTTTAAATGCTAATTCCTAACTATATAAGGCCTGAAACCTATGTTTTTTTCAGTGAATTTCAAAGGTTTTTTTAATGCTAATTCCTAACTATATAAGACCTGAAAGCCCACCAGGAATCTCCAGTATGCGCCAGGGGACTGCATTGCTGAGAGGTGTAATGAAGCCACGCCCCTTTTTACACTTCTCTGCAACGCAGCCCCCGTGCAATGTTTGAAGAGGGGGAACTAATTCCCCTTGCATACTGGGGGCCAACTAGCCCACCTGGAACGTCCAGTATGCACCAGGGGGCTGCATTGCAGAGGTGTAATGAGGCTATGCCCCTTGTTACACCTCTCTGCAACGCAGCCCCCTGCCGCGTTTGCAGAGGGGGAACTAATTCCCCTTGCATACTGGGGGTCCCTGGGGGCCAACTAGCCCACCAGGAGCCTCCAGTATGCACCATGGGGCTGCAGTGCAGAGAGGCGTAATGAGGCCACACCCTTTTTTACACCTCTCTGCAACGCAGCCCCCGTGCATGTTTGAAGAGGGGGAACTAATTCCCCTTTTATACTAGGGGTCCCTGGGGGCCAACTAGCCCACCTGGAACCTCCAGTATGCGCCAGGGGGCTGCATTGCACAGAGGTGTAATGAGGCTATGCCCCTTTTTACACCTCTCTGCAACGCAGGCCACTGGCGCGTTTGCAGAGGGGACTAATTCCCCTTGCATACTGGGGGTCCCTGGGTCATATCTGCCCAAACACCGATATTCCGAACGATTGAAAATGACTTTTCTTGAGAAACATTTGGATTTGGATTATCATATCCTATACTTTGGAATTTTTGAAAGACTGACTTTGAGGATGCTATAAATTACTCAAGTCTGCCCGAATTGTGTGGGTAAAATTGATACCTAGTCACTTTGAATAAGAATGTACTTACGTCTCGTCTAACATTTGGAAGAAATAATTAGTTATATGACAACAGGATACCGACATAACTTGAAGGAAATAAGAACGCCCTGAAGAAGTTCTGTTGTTCCAAGATTCAGCGCTTCAATAAGGACTCTAAGTGATATGATTTGATTGGACTTATTGTGCAAGTGGTGCTGTGCCAAACTTTGGAATATTCTCCACTACTCTCTACTACTTACTCTCTCCTACTCCACTATTCTCAAATACTCATTCTCTACTACTCTACTACTCTCTACTACTCTCTCTCTACTACTCACTCCCTACTACTCACTATCTACTACTCTCTACTACTCACTCTCTACTACTCTCTACTACTCACTCTCTACTTCTCACTCTCTACTACTCTCTACTACTCACTCTCTACTACTCACTCTCTACTACTCACTCTACTACTCTCTACTACTCACTCTCTACTACTCTCTCTCTACTAGTTTCTACTACTCATTTTACTACTCACTCTCTGCTACTCTACTATTCTCTCTCTCTGCTACTCACTCTCTACTACTCTCTACTACTCACTCTCTACTACTCACTCTTTACTACTCTCTACTACTCTCTACTACTCACTCTCTACTGCTCTCTACTACTCACTCTACTACTTACTCTCTACTACTCTCTTCTACTCACTCTCTACTACTCACTCTCTACTTCTCTATACTACTCACTCTACTATTCACTCTACTACTCTCTACTACTCACTCTCTGCTACTCTCTCTATTGCTCTCTACTACTCACTCTCTACTCTCTATTACTCACTCTCTACTCTCTACCTCTCTACCTCTCTCTACTTCTCTCTCTACTAGTCTCTACCTCTCTACCGCGACCTCTCTACCTCTACCTATCTACTGCTACACCTCTACCTCTCTCTACACGCACACATATACACATATATATATATGCATATATATGCATATGCATTTATATATATGTATGATTATGTGTATATATATATATATATATATATATATATATATATATATACATACATACATACATATATAAACATATATAATCTGAATATCTATATAAATACAAATATAAATGCATGCATACATATACATATATGCATACAGATGCATGTTATTTACATGAAAGTTTAAAAAACACTAATAAAAGCAAAGCTAAAAAGCCACCTCATTACAAACAGAATGGCTTTAACTTAAACGAGGGCAAGATCTTTTTTTTTTTTTTAAATATGTTTTTATTGTTGCATCATAACACCTGGATACAAAGTGGATCGATTGCTGGCGTGGCGTCAACATTCAGCCACGGTCAACCTTGCGCGCAACTTTTCTGAATACAAACTCGCGGTAATTGTCATTTCTTCCATTGAACAGTACGGATGTTACAGATGCATCATCAGGTTGGAGTCTAGGTATCGTGCTTCGTAAGGGGGGGAAGGAGAATACTAGTGGGTACGTGAAGACCCGCCTCAATGGCGTCGGATCGGGGTCTGTACAGATCTGATGACGGTATTAGCAGTAACTGGGGGGACAGAACTGTGGGAGGGGAGCATATAGGCGCTGGCAGGAGCCCGGTAGAGGAAAATATATTGGGTGTCGGGAGGCAAGGGGTACCCTCAGTGTGCACTCGCTTTAAAATAGAGCAATCGGAGAGTGGGGGCATGCTGTGACCGTGAGTAGTCGGGTGGGTGGTGTGGGGACGGGGCCATGGCCTGGGACCATGTGCACATTCAAGTGGGGGGGGGGAGAGGGCAGGGGGGGGTGTGTGTGGGTCCTCCGTGTGCAGGGTCTGTCTAAAGCTATGTAGGAGCATGGCCCATTCCATAGAGATGGGATGCTTGCGTGCACCCCTGGCTTCCTTCTCCCTAAGGGCGTCCTCTTCTGCCGCCGCTCACTTACAGACCGCCCCCGTCCAAGCCGCTATAGGGGGGCCCTCTGGAGATCGCCAATGCATAGCTATAGGGGGGCCCTCTGGAGATCGCCAATGCATAGCCCGCATTGTTCGTTTACTAGATTCAGGGATATGACGAATCAGGAAATAGAAGATCTCATGAGACAGGTAAAAACAGGCTCATCCCTAGATCCCTGCCCCCCTAAAATCTTCATCCCAGTAATTGATGTGGTGAGCAAAGTCATTACTCCCATTTGCAACGCCATGTTCCAATCTGGGATTTTCCCAGATAAGTTAAAAAACACGGTGCTGAAACCTCTACTGAAAAAAACTGGTCTAGATAAAACAACTCTCAAAAACTACAGACCCATTGCCAGCTTGCCTTACCTGGCTAAAATAGTGGAAAAAGCAATGAATATCCAATTAGCTGAATACATTGAACAAAATAACCTCCTGGATGAGTCGCAGTTTGGGTTCCGGAAACTTCATGGAACAGAGACTGCCCTCATTAAGGCTGCCGATGATATTAGAACCATTAGGGACCTAGGAGGAACAGCTATATTGGTCCTGCTGGATCTCTCGGCGGCCTTCGACACGGTCAATCATGCTGTCCTGATTGACCGTGTCGAGGACATGGGCATTTGCTCAAAGGCCAAGGAGCTTTTGGCTTCATTTCTTTCCAACAGAACGCAGGCAGTGACTCTGGGCGCATTTCAATCCACTGAGCTCGCCCTCCCATGTGGCGTCCCGCAAGGCTCATCCCTAAGTCCGACACTTTTTAACATCTATGTGTCGGACTTAGCAAGGGTGATTAAGAACTACCGGATGAGCCTTACCTCATACGCTGACGACACCCAACTGGTGATCGCAATTAAGAATGATGGTGAGGAGGTTGCCGCCAGGTTCCAAGAAGGCATGCTTGCCATCAAGGACTGGATGTCTGAGAACTGCTTGCGCCTCAACTCGGAGAAAACCGAGGTAATGATCTTTGGAAAACTATCGCCGCAATGGTCCACTCTTTGGTGGCCGACTCCTCTCGGAGCCCCCCCAGAACCTGTGCAAATGGTCAGGAATTTAGGAATCATATTCGACGAAAACCTTAATTTTTCCAACCATGCCAACCAGGTTGCGTCGTCTGCCTTCCACAAGCTTAAGATCATTAGAAAAATCCTGCCCTATCTTCCGGAGAGTACTGGGAAATCAGTGGTGAGTTCCTTAGTGCTCTCATCACTTGATTAATGTAATGGATTGTTTGTAAATGCCCAGGCACGGGTGGTGGCCAAACTGCAGCTTATACAAAATGCTGCCGCAAGGCTACTAGCTGGCATTCCTAAGTTTCAGTCCACCAGGCAAGCGATAAGGAACTACCACTGGTTAACAGTGAGAAATCGCATTAGATTCAAAACCTTGTGTCTCACCTATAAAGCCCTCAAGGGTCTTGGACCAGCATTTCTCAAACAGAAACTTTGCTACTATTTACCAAAAAGATCCTTACGCTCCGAACAGAGACATCTACTGGCAGTGCCACGCACTAGGACGGTGACGGTGGAGAAGTGTGGCTCAATGCTTAGAGCGGCAGACCTCGATGCAGAACGCTGGCTAGGGACCAGGGTTCGATTCCCGCCTTGGCGGGTTTCGGGCTTAAATTCCTCTGACCGGATATTCTCGCCTCAGTGCCGATTCTAAGCATGGGTCCCACGCTGCAACTCTGGGCAATAGCTTGCTTAGTCTCCACAAAGGCCCCCTGATACACAAGGGATGCCTTGTTTCACCATGGGATGCCCAGGAGTGGACACCCAACAAGGAAAAGCCAGGAGGGGTTCCCTTGTGGTAGGAGTACAAGCGCCGGGATGCCTCCGGGTCACTGTTCGCGCTATACAAATACGCCACATTTACATTTACATTTACATGGGGCGACAGAAGCTTTACCAACGCTGCTGCCAAACTGTGGAACACGCTTCCAAAGGAAATAAAATTGGCACCATCGCTACTGCAATTTAGGAAATTGATAAAAACCTGGTTATTTGACCAATAAACTGCTCAGGACAACACTTTTTATGGTAGATACATGTCCAATCTGGGATCTTCAGTAAAGTTATAGCGCCAAGACACCCACGGGTATAAGCTGCGCTTTATAAATTTTTAAAATAAATAAATAAATAAATCTATTTGCCAGCAATAGCACCAAGGACACGAAGCACCTGTGTACCGGGTCTCGTTTAGGGACATGGAAGATGCCCAGTGCGCTGGATTCCCAGGAGGCTAGTGACGTAAGACCTGTAAGATCTGCCAGTGTGTCGTGTACCGTTTTCCAAAGGGAGTGGAGGTCGGGGCAGCTCCAGAACATGTGACGAAAATCCGCGTCAGGGGATTGACATCTGGGGCACAGGAATTGTGTGGAAGGGTAGAACCGCTGTAAGCGTGCTGGGGTGAGGTATGCCCTGTGGAGTATATACTATTGAATGTTTTTGAATCGAGCGTTCCTAGAGACGCGTTTCGGGGCCTCGAGCGCCTTGGTCAATTCTGTGTCGTGAAGTGCGCGACCGATGTCTTCCTCCCACGTGGCCCGCAGGGCTGTCAGGGGGGCGTGTGAGAGTTCCCGAATTGATTTATACAGCCAGGTGACCAAGTGGCGTCCCACTCCCATGTGCAGGATGGTGTGTATTACAGGATGTGTTTCTGGTTCACCTGCCCTTAGATTGCCGTAGGGACGGAATCCCTCGAGTAGTTGTCGGTATCTGAGGAATTGACCTGGGGAAAGTTCATACTCTGCCACCAGCCGATCGATTGACTTCAGCTGTCCTTCCTCGAAAAGCGACTCCATGTCCGTGACTGCACAATGCGTCCATTCGGTAAGCTGTGACGCCGAGAAATAGGAGTCCCATCTGGGGCAGCCTACTAGCGGCAGTAACGGGGAGTACGGGGTTCTACTGGGGGCCATCCGGTGGATCCGCATCATGCATTGACGCGCTATTGCGACCTGGAGGGGATATGTGCGCCAGGGTTTAGTGCCTGGGAGGAGAAGACAAGTGAGTTCCGGGATCGGGACTCTACCGGTCGGGATGAAGGTCTCCTGGGTGTAGCGATCATGTCCAGTACGACAGCCACTGAAGTTGTGCCGCCAGGAAGTAGGATTCGAAGGAGGGCGCTCCAAGCCCGCCTTGTGTCGTGGGAAGTTGGAGGGTTTTAGGGCTACTCTGTGGCGAGTAGTGCCCCAGATAAGGGTGCCTAGTAGAGAGTTGAGGTCCCGGAAGAAGGATCGGGGCGGCACCACTGGCAGATTTGTGAAGTGGTAGAGAAGTCTGGGGAGCATCACCATTTTGGCTAGGGTTATCCGTCCCATCGGGGCCAGTGGGAGCTTGTTCCAGAAGGCGACCGTCGGGCGCAGATTAGAGAGCACTCTTCGGTGGTTGCCGTCGAAGATGTCTGCCGGTGAGTGGTACAGGCGGACTCCGAGGTACCGGGGGGCCTCCGCAGACCACGAGAGTCTGTGGGTTCCGATCTCAACGTCCCGGGGAGGTATTTGCAGGTGGAAGGGGTAGATCGTGGACTTGTCCCAGTTCACCCGGAGTCCCGAGGCGTCTGCGAACTCGGTCAGCGCCACTCCTATGGGAGTGAGGTCCGCCTTGATGTCTCGGACATATATTAGGAGGTCGTCCGCGTACATAGAGACGCAGTGTGTGTCGTCCGCGATTGGGATGCCCCAGTGTATCCCCTCTCGGCGTAGCCGGACCGCCAGCGGTTCGACGGCCAGAGCGAATAGGAGAGGTGACAGGGGACACCCCTGTCTTGTACCTCGGCGAACCTCAAATGCAGAGGAGATATGTTTCCCAATTCGTACCCGCGTCGTTAAGTCGGTGTATAGGAGACGGGTGTATGCCATGAGTGTCGGGCCGATGTTGAGACGACGCAGGGTCGCGAAAAGGTACGGCCAGGTGAGGGTGTCAAACGCCTTTTCCAAGTCCATAATTAGGAGGCAGGCGGCTCGGGGGAATCTGTCCCGAACCTGGTCCTGTACATGGAAGACGCGGCGTATGTTCTGTGAGGTGTTCCTGCCCGGTACGAATCCACATTGGTCTGGGTGGACCAGTGGGCGTATGACCTGGGTGTACCTGTCAGCCAGGATTTTCCCGAGGATCTTACAGTCTGCCGACAGGAGTGTGATGGGACGATACGATCCCAGTTGGAGTGGGTCCCTGTGAGGTTTGGGGAAGGTCACAATTTCGGATTCCCACAGTGAACAGGGAAGCACCCCCAAGTGGAGGGCCGCCGCGAACATCCGGGCCAACCGAGGAGCCAGCAGGGCAGAGTACGTCAGGTAGTATTCTAGTGGGAAGCCGTCGAGCCCCGGGGCCTTATTCCGGGATAGGGCCCGCAGTGCTTGGGTGACGTCCGAGGGTGTTATTTTCGTGTCAAGTGTGCGCTTGTCTGCATCCGATATCTTGGGCAGTGTCAGTGGATCGAGGAAGTGATCTACGGATGATGGAGTGTACCGGGTCGGGGTCTCGTATACTTTAGCGTAGTGGTGTTGGAAGGCCAGAAGGATCTCAGCTTGAGAATGCACTAGTACGCCTCCCGGATTGATAATATCCGTAATTGGTTTGAGCTCGGTGTCCTGCCTCGCCATCCAGGCAAGCATCGCTCCCGTCTTGTCCCGGTCTTTGTGGACTCTGAGGCATAAGCCCGGAAATTGTATTTCCGAAGATCTGCGCAGGCAGCTTGGTACACCGATTTCGCCTCAGCCGTGAGTGCGACGTGTTCCTCCGAGTCGTCGATTTGTTTTGTGAGTGTAGCGAGGCGCTGTTCCGACGTTAAAAGTGTCTGTTCTAATGTGCGGCGGACCCCTGCGATTCGTGTAATGCAGTCCCCTTGTGCCACCACTTTGAATGCGTCCCATTCCACTAACGTCGATGAAGCTGAGTCTGTATTGTGTAGGAAGTAGTCTTGTATGCTGGTTTTGTGTGTGTCCCTGAAGACCTGATCTGATAAGCAGTCCTTCGGGAGGCGCCAAGTGGGGACTGGAGGGTGTGGGGGGCGCCATGTCAAGCGCAGAATGTGGGCGTCGTGATCCGAGAGGATCCGACCTAGGTAGTCTGAGGAGGTTATCTTTGGGAGAATAGGTGTAGAGCATAAGAACCTGTCCAGATGGACCCGAAGGTCGTGTGGTATCGAGTGGAATGAGTAAACCCGGGTCAGTGGGTGTAAGTGCCACCACGCGTCAGTAAGCCCCCAGTGTGTGGTCCAAGCTCTAAAGCGTTCCGCCTGTCGGGGGATCGGGGAGCCTGCGGGGGGTGGGTGTGATCGGTCTAGGGCGGGGTCTAGCGGGCAGTTATAATCTCCCCCCAATATCCATGGGATGGCAGTGAATTGGGCTAAGACTCCTGTGAGGTGATCCCAGAATTTGTCTTGCTCAGTGTTAGGGGCGTAAATGCTGCCTAGGAGGACCCCTTGCCCGTCTAAGAGTCCCTCTAATAGTGCGTATCTGCCCTCCTTGTCCACCACCCGTCTGAGTGTTCGAAAAGGGGTGCCTGGTCTAACCCAAATTAATGCGCCCCGTGCAAACGCAGAGTATGTCGTGGCGCAGAAGGTCCCTCGCCATTTGGATTGGAGTCGGCCCAGTTCGGTAGCGTTGGTATGTGTCTCTTGTAACAGTGCTACGCAAGCCGACATACGTTTAATGTAGGAGTAAACGGAGTAGCGTTTGCTGGGTGTGTGGAGGCCCCGTACATTCAATGTGAGGACGTTAACGTCCGACCTTGGAATCGTCAGTACTAGGGTATCGTGTTCATGTGTGGGGTACCCCTGCAGTTCCCGAGGCCAGTGAGGCCATGTGTGTCGCGTGTGTCCCTGCACGCCATGCTTCCATATGTGTTGGGGAGGGTCTAACGGGGGCAACAACAGGTCGAACTAAAGACAGGCAACAGTCCCAATACCAGGGATACATCACCGGGGGTGGCATATCCAAACTAGAGTCCCACTAGGGGAGAAATATAACAAAATTTCTGCGGGGGTGGCAGCGTGTGTTACTGCCGGGCTTATCCGCAGATCGGGCTGTTGTAGGAGAGATGTCTATCGCGCGTGTGCACAAACAGTCAATAGGTTATACATCTTTGACGCACAAACATTGCATAGCGCATTAAACTACCAAGAAAAGAGGATACAGTATTTGTTCATTGGTTCATCCGGAGGAGGAGCCAGGTTGAGCAGCCGGGGTAGCGTCTATTGTATGTGCTGCAAGGAGGGGGGATGAGATCGGACCAAATCCCGACATTGTGCCGTCGCTGTCCCGGTCCTTCTCAGGGGTAAACAGGTGTGGTTGGCTTTCTAGGTCTGATGCCTGGGGAGAATTGTTGAGTTCAGTCACTGCCCTCAAGGCGTCACGTCTCTCCTGCATGATCTGCGTGAGATCAGGTGAGCCCGAGGGTGAGGATGCTTGACTCTTGGAGGGGTCCGTCCGGGTGCGGTTCGTGCCTCGTCTCCTGGATCGTCGCGAGTCAGTTTTGTGTCTCCGCTGGGGTCCGGGCTTAGGAATCAACGGGCAGTGGAGCTCCGGCCAGTCCTGCGCTTCCTCCGCCGTGGTGAAGAAAATGGCCTTCCCATTATGGAGCACTTTCAGGCGGGCCGGGAACAAGAGGGAGTACTGGAGACCGTTTTCGCGGAGACGTCTCTTGACCTCTAGATAGGTCGAGCGTTGCTGCTGTACCTCTCGGGCGTAATCAGGGAACACCATGACCAGTTGGTCTTCCACTTGCAGGGGGCCCGCCACCCGGGCTGCGCGGAGCACCGCGTCGCGGTCTCGGAAATGTAGGAACTTAGCCAGCATAGGGCGTGGGGGAAGACCTGGTTTGGGTTTCCGGGCAGGGACCCTGTGAGCTCTTTCGATTGAAAAGAATGCTGACCGCTCCGGCTCGGGGGTAAACGATCTGACCCAAGAGTCCATATAGGTTAGCGGGTCCGAGTTTTCAATCCCCTCCGGCAGTCCCAGGACGCGGATGTTGCATCGCCTCGAGCGCCCTTCCAAATCGATCGTGCGCTCCTCAAGTGCCGCCACTCGTCGCAGGACCTCCTTCAGATCTGTTTCTTGCGTTTTCACCGCAGGTTGGAGTGTAGCCACGATCCGCTCACCCTCCTTCACTCTATCCACTAGTTTACGATGGTCGTCGCGGATTAGGCTGATGTCCGTGGTCAGAACACCGAATCGTTCCTCCATTGAAAGCCGGGACTGTTCGATAGCCGCCAGAACCTGGTCTAGCTTCGTTGATAATGTGGGGTCCGCATTCGTCGTGTTCACCTGTGTCCAGGTCCTTGTGTGCGGCATTTTCTCGATGGCCGTTTCAGGGACGGCGGTCACCTGCGAGCCCCTTGGTTTCCCCATTGGGCCGAGGGAGAGGATGTTGCGTCGACACGGGGTCCCGGGGGTTGCAGGTCGTCGGGACGAGTGCTAGCCAAGTGGGGGGGTCTAGCGTCCAGTCCCCGTTGGGGCCACGGCACTGCTGGGCTCGGCGGGGTCCGGTGGCACCGGTGGTGAGGTGGGGGACGACCTGCGTTGGTGTCAATAGGCGCACTGCAGTAGGTCCACAACGAGGAAGATGGTCGGTCGCACCCCTCCCCTCCTGGGTAGAAAACAGTCTTTGGCTGGAGTAGGGGTAGGGGGGGAGGCTTAGCAGTAAGCGCCTGTGGGGCTGCGGCGATGTAGGGTTGTCCCAGTCGTGGGGTGCCACCGCTGTGTCCCCGGGGGGTCGCTGCCGCTGCTAGGAGGAGGCCGGTATCAGAGTCTCTTTGGGCGCCATGTTAGGGTCAGGCAGCCCGATCTGCCGGGCCGATGGCTGTGCCAGCTGTGCTCAGACCGCTCCGCTTCCCTGCCCACGGAGCAGGTGTCCCCTGGGGGGCCTCAGAGGAGGTCGATGGTTGCTGGGGTGTCAGCGTTGGGGGCCCCGGGAAGTGGGAGGGGAGGGGGGAGGGGCGAACACTCACCGCCCGCAGGAATCGCCGAGGTCGTGGGAGGGTGCAGGCGCCACGCTGGTACAGTGTCCGCCGGTGCCCCTCAGTCCTCGGTGGTCGGGGCCATGATCGGGCGGGCATCTGATCGGGTGGGAGCGCTGGCGGGATGAGGCTCCGGTGTGGTGGCCACCATTTCGCGCGCCCGCAGGGGCGAGCCCGCTGCCGAGTGCACCTCCGGGGACGAGCCGCGCCGTCCACCCAGGAGCTGCGCAGCCTTGGTCCACTTGCGTGCACCCTGGTCCTCCGGTCTAGGTGCGAGGGTTCAGCGGGCCGATCCCCTAGAGAAATCGAGACGTGGCCGCCATCTTGCGGATCGGCTCACCGATCCCGTTGGCGGGTCTCCTGTGCGGGCACCGCACTTCAGCCGCGTTTGTGGCTCATCCGGAGGGTGCCTCGGGTGTGTAGGCACTGTAGGTGATTTTGTCCCCGTTGGCTGAGGCTTCCGGCGATCCTTGGAAGGGCAGGATGCAAGCCCGATCGCGGAGCCTCAGCAATACACAGCCGCCATCGTGGCTTGCTAAGCCACGCCCCAAACGAGGGCGAGATCTATTGCATTTTCAATGCTTGTTTACTTTGGTTCCATCAAGAAGGCGTTCAGATGTGTCACACATTTGCCATAAATTCTGAATGTTAGCACTCTAGTTGCTCATTAGATCACTGTAGTAAAGCTACTGCTCACCAGGGAAGTCTGCTGCTGGTATTCAAAGTGCATGTTTCAGTCTGCATGTCAGAATGTTTTTAATGAAATAGAAGAGGATTTGAGAAGTCACTCAAAATGTGCCCTAATTTTTCTTTCTGCAGCAATAATAATACTTTCTATGGCATAATATACCCCCTCATTTTGTTCCTTTTTAAATTAAATGTTTTAAGAGTTACCACTTTATTCCCATCACTATGGCTTCAGGTGTGCTATACCTTTGTAATAAGTAGGACTGTTAGCGCTCTAGTTGTTCTTTAGAACACTCTAGGAGGCTGCAGTAGAACACAAAGGAATCAACTGACAGTCTCTGTCCTTGTTGGATGTACATGTTTTACTGAGAATGTCAGACTTCATTCTCACATGACTGAGAAAGATAATGTGAATTTACAGAAAATATGCTTTCAGTTTAGCTTATAGATCCCCTTCCAAACCACTGTGGGAAAATCATGAGATATTAGTTTTCTTTAAAACATGATTCATGATATCACAGCAGAAGGCTTTTTCACATGGTAAAATCACCTTAGAACACTCCACAATTCCTAAAATGTGTATGGTACCATCAACAAATGATTTATAATGTAACTAAAGTCCTAAAACCCTCAATTAACTACAATGCTTTTTAATGAGGTGCTATCATATATATTGGTCCCAAGATGGCTGCCAACACTTCTTGGATGAAGTGCTGACAGCCAATCAGATGTGTGGTTAGGCTCCCCCCAGATATATATATTTTTTGAACCTAAATTACTCAAAATCCACTGGAGCACATATCTTGAGACATAGCAAAGGCACATCGGGCTACCAGTCCCTACAATTTTGCCAAGTTTTGTGGAAATCCATTCAGCCGTTCGGGCTAAAAGTGAGTCCAACCGCCCTATGGAAATTAACATGGGGAAAACACGTTTTGGGACCCCCCTTTTATCTCGGCCCCCGCTTGACGAATCCCCCCCAAACTTTCAGGGAAAGAGCGGAGCGCAGCGAGGCAAATTTAAGGAAAACTACAGGCAGATTCCTCAACCAGCGCCAAAGTTATTCCCAATAGAATGTTGCGGATTTCCTATAGAAAACAATCCTAACTATAACTACCTACTGTGGTTTACATTGCAACTTTGCACATGGACTTAGCCCTTCTATTGCACTTTATGCCCACTTGGGCTGAATTCCCTGCCAGTTTTAAAAATATTTATTATATAATTTTAAATGGATCTGGCATAATTCTGTGGTTTTAGATTCTCATTGTTGCAGATACTCATGCATACGGTGGAATTGTTTACACATTTTAGCAGTTGGGACAATGATTGTGAATATTTATTGTTTTAAAACAGATTACTTGTGTAGGTGTTTTTAACATTATTCGTAATTGCCTCTAACTACTGACTCATTTGTATAATAATGTGCAAATTCGAGGGTAAACTATCTAGAACTCAACATTTGCATATGAACATTTCATGCTGATGTATGGTCTAAATTGTTAGAATTGGGTTAAGCCTGTACTTAGTGCAATACGCGCTCAGGACTGTGAAAGTATTTTTTCCATATCCATTATGTAAATAACACTGTGCACTTTAAAATGGGTCATCAGCCCCCATGTCAGTGTCATGTGATCAAGGCTTGGTGAAGCCGAAACGCGTCATGGCGGACTGGTGTTGGGTCTCTAAATAAATGAAATTCTGCACTATTCGAGGGTCTTTCTTCGTCTTTCCAGCTGCTGGTCTTTGGGACGTGTACATACCGAATATATATATATATATTACCTACTGGCGGTCGGCAGTAGGTAGTTAAAGTTTGGACCTAGTTACCATAGGAAATTGGCAACATTCTATTCCCAATAACTTTGGCGCCATTTGACGAATCTTCGCGAAATTTAAAAAAATAATTCTTTGTTGATATCAGCTCTTATGTTGAAAGTTTGGGGGGGATTCGTTAAGGGGGCTGAGAAAAAAAGGGGGTGCCAAAACATGTTTTCTCCATGTTAATTTCCATAGGTAACTTTAGACAAGGCTACAGGTCGAACAGGTGAACTGAATTACCCCAAATTTGGCATTAGACAAGGCTACAGGTCGAACAGGTGAACTGAATTACCCCAAATTTGGCAGGGAGAAGGGTCTAGAAAGCACACTTTTGTTTATTTGGTGTAAATTTGTTCAGTAGTTTTTGAGAAATATCGAAATTTACAGATATCGATATTTGGGAATTCTGCCATCTGATTGGCTGAGGCGTTATGAGCACAAGCTTGCTGCTGGTTGGCTCCAAGCGATTGCAACTAGGAAGTGTTGGCCGCCATTTTGTGATTCGGTTGAAGCGAGTAAGGAGAAAAAAGGGGGGGAAAGTGGGAAATAGGAGGGTAGGAGCACTGTAACCTCTGTGGGGTGTTTAGGGTGTGCTGTAGAGGGAGTGCAAAGCAAAGTATTCACCCCTACAGGTGTGTAAGTGGTAGGCTTCAGAAATTAAGTAAGGTATTGCATAGAGTCTGATGCGGGTACGGTGAGCTGGTGCGGGACTCGAGGATTAAAGCGTGAGCCCAAATTGTGTTTCTTATGCTGTGAAGTCATGTGCCGTGGCCGCTGCACTACAGTTGTGGAAGTAGTGTCAGCATGTGTTTATAACTACTAGGACGAACTACTGACCCGTAATGGTATGAAAGTCCTGGGGTACGAAATATATGTGAGGTATTGTCTAGAGTCTCATGCTGCTAATCTGAGCTACTGCCAGAGTCTGGGATTAAACGTGAGCCCAAACTGTGTGTCATATGCTGAGAAGTCATGTCCTCTGGCCGCTGTGCCACATCTGTGCAAGTAGTGTCAGCATGTAGTTATAGCTACGTGGTGCATAGGGAGTGCGAAGGTAAATCAATACAGTATTTGTAAAGCGCAAACAGCTCACCCCTATGGGTGAGTAGAACTGGGGATCCAAGCAAGAGGTCTGTGCAGCAAAGTGAGATGGTATGGTCGCTGCGCCACAGCTGTGTGGAGATTACATTTTGGCGAGGGTGCGGGAGTGGGCATTATATGGCCCTAAAATAGCGGGCCTAAGTTGTAAGTTATAGGGTGGCTCTAAAAAGAGCCCTTGGGATCATTAGTTGGAGCTACATATAAATGCTGATGCACAGCTTCAAGTTATTCAGGAAAACTTGGTGAAGTGTACTCCATCACTTCTGTATATATCTGCCATATCAAAACGTATGTTGTTGTTGTAGATGGAGCCCATTTTGTGGCCTCTGAGGTATGCAGATACAGCTTTGTTGACTTTTTTCTGAGATTTTTCAATCTGAGGACAAAATTGTTTGGACCATTTCCACGTCTGTCTTTGGCATATATTGGAATATACAAAGACAGTTTGAGGCAAAAGTAACATCAGTTGTCCAAAGGTGTCCTTCATAAGCATTTCCAAACCTACCCAAGTCAATGTGCCTAGGTCGTTTCCCCCACAGTGCACAATCATGAGGTCAGGGTGTTGGAGATGCAAACAGGTTTTAACCAAAGGCAACAATTGGTGCCACTTCAGTCCTCTCTATCCAAACCATTTAATGTCCACATTTTGTAAACTTAGGTCTAAGTCAATAAGTCTCTGTTCTGCATACCTCTTGCACCAGAAAACATAGCTATGTCCTATGATCCACACTAGCATTTTGAAGGTATGGCTGGAAGGTATGGAAAGATGTCTGTAGCCCATGCAGTTCCTTTGTAGAATAAGATATATGTTTAAAGATGGGGAACTAGTTTCTTTTTGCATACAAAACGGTACTTGATTGGGAGATAAAAAACATTGTTTTTTAAAAGTAGGGTGCACATTCGTTTTGGGGAAAAGTATCTTTGTGATTGGTTAAGAAAAATCAGTTTGCACGTGGAGTACATATTATAGGATAACATTGGCTCAACTCAACCACACTTGAAACTTGCATTTAGAAGGCACTGTTCGAACTTGAAACAATCTTCAACTTTTAACCTGCACATGCCGTTTAATGTTCGAGACAATGTTGCAAAAATATATCGTTAGGCTTAAAAAATGGATGAACTTTTAACCCCCACGTGTTGTAGAGTGTTCTAGAAAGTGTGTTGATAGAATACGTTGCATTTCTGACTTCGATGTGTACTTGAATATTAAAAAAATGTTTAATTGGAAAAGTAGAAAGACAGTAATAGAGAGAAGTTTTTAAAGCTAAAAGAATCAAGGAACTATTGTAATTTGTTCTTGATTACCTACTGGCGGTCGCCAGTAGGTAGTTATCACTGTTAACGGTCTGAATGTGCGGTGTTGCTCAGAGTGGCATGGTGCTGATATGATATGGTGCTATAATCAGGTATGAAACTGAGAGTCTAAACCATGAGGTAATTGCTGTAAAGTTATGTTGTCTGGTTTTTATAGCAAACACGTGCAAGTAGTGTTAGTAGGCGTTTATAGCATACAGGGAGTAGGAAGCGAAATACTGACCACTACTGTGTGTTGATAGTATACCAGAAGCGAAGTAGTTATGCCTACCGGTGTGAAGACTTGCGGATGAAACTGAGCTGATTGCTGTAAAGTGATGGGGTCTGGGCGCTGTAGGATACTAGCCGCTGTAGTATAAGTGTGTAAGTAGTGTTAGTATGCATTTATAGTATATAGGGAGTGGGAAGCGAACTACTTACCTCTACTGGTGTGAAGACTCGGGGATTAAACCGTGAGCCAAAATTGTGAGCTCTGGGCGCTGTAGAATACCTGTGTAAGAAGTGTTAGTTTACGTTTATACAATATAGGGAGTGGGAAGTGAAAGACTTTCCCCTACCGGTCTCAAGGCTCGTGGATGAAACCATAAGCTCATTGCTGTAAAGTCAAGTGCTCTGTGTAGTATTCCAATGTAAGTCATAGTAGAATGTTAGTATGTAATTCTACTAGAATCTAAGTATGTAATATTAGAATGTAGGGCTGCTTTGCTGTCTGCTCCTGTTGGTGGTTGTTTCAGGTGTCTTGTTTTCTTGTAATAAATCTACTTATTGGATCCACTGCTGTCTGCCTCTTCACTACATTAATTTGGCAATGAGCGGGAGAAGGCAAAAAGAAGGCACCACTCACCAATATTTAAAAATAGCTTGCGTTGTGCTTAAGATCCGTTTTATTAGTGTAGCTGTTTCTACTCATGCCAGGGTCGTCGGCTCATTGAACTATGTCATCCGACTTCTGGTAGGATTTATATTTTTATATTTTGCGCTTCCTCAGCTTCTTCACTACATTCTGGTTGCTGTACTATACGTGTGTAAGTAGTGTTAGTATACGTTTATACTAACAAATGCATCATGGTACTAGGGAGGGCGACCTCTCAGGCACAGCTCATGCAATGTCCCGGGGTGTGCATTTGCGGGACATTTGTGTTTGCTATTAGAGGGTGGTGCATGGCTTCCACCCTGTGATATCAAATACTTGTTCGACTACTTGAAGCGAGAGGATGAAAACCTTGTATCGCTGTAATAGAGGGGATGTGGATGGTAAAAATGGAGAGAAAAGAACAAAACATAAAAAAAGCGGGGTCTCACCCGTTCTTTTAAAAGAGGCCCCTGGTGGGTAATGTTCCGTGGCCAATCCAATTATTATATTGCGGCGTCTCTGTAGGACTGGGGATCTTATTGTCACATGTAAATTAGGCGCGGAAGGGCACAGAGACGTTTTGCAGCCTAGGGGAGCGCCCCCTTCCCGGGTATTGTTTACTAATTGTTCGGGGGGTTCGAGGCCAACTGAAGTCCGGGGATCATCACACTCCGGGTCTTTATTTAAATATGCAGGGTGGGCCTCGGCAGTCCCTGAAGCCTTGGTGGTCCTAGGCAGTGCCTTACTTGTTCTGTAATCACATGGGCAGTTCGTATGGTGTTATAAAGTGATACACTCATAGAACTCTTGCAGTTGTACAATTACCCAGGCTTCATTTGTCTAATAGTCAGTTAGATTATGTTTGGTAGGTGCACTCTAATATTAAATAATTTTGTCCTTAAAATCTCCTATAAACAGATGATTTTTACAATAAATAATAGACAAGTGTTGTCAGAGAAAGAAGACCTATACACTCAGTTATTTATTTGAAAAAAAGTAGCATTTTTAAAACACAAATAAATAGAAATGTAACTTTAATAGAAGAAACAGTATAATAAAAATATATATGGGTTGGACTCCAGTGGAAGCAGCGTAGGAAACCTGCAAGACAAAAAAGAAACATTGGTATATGTGCTATGTGGAAGAGGTAAAGAAAGGTAGTCCAAATGAAAGGACCATAGTGAGAATGGAAGGGAGGGGGAGTGGGTGGAAGGGAGAAGGGGAGGGAGAGTCAAAAGAAGAGAGGGAGGAGGAAACAGAGCGTTGGCCTATTGCACACAGCCCTTAGTGTTTACCCTCCCGTCACCCGTTTGTCTAGGACACTGGGGTCCGCAAGAAAGAGTGTGGTTCAGCAAGTCCTTAAAATAAAATGCATGAGGCCAGAGATTATGGGCTATATTATCAAGGAAAGGCGATAACATTATTGCCGCTTTAGTGGCAGGAAACTGCTGCTAAAGCAGCGATAAGGGGTTGATAATATGCCCTTGTGAATTCCCATAGAAGCCCAGGGTCTGGTGTGAACCTGGGCTTCTATGGCAATTCACAAGGGCATATTATCAACCCCTTATTGCGGCTTTAGCGGCAGTTTCCTGTAGCTAAAGTGGTGATAATGTTATCGCCGTTCTTTGATAAAATAGTCCTACATTATTAGCTGCGGGAAAATCGCTTGCATGCACCTGTGCACCCAGAGTGCTGCACCCCAACCCCTTCCCCCACACTGTGCTCAATTGTAGGTCTTGTACGCCGAGGCTTCACTGCTCACCTGCCACCACTGGTGTGTCCCACGATGTGTTGGTGCAGTCTCCTAGTCCGGGGTATGTTTGTACGGTAGACTAGGTCTCTGGTCGAGGACAGTGTCTTGATACCACGATGGAAGGTGTCGGAATGCCAGGGCATCATTGCGGGGTCAGCTCCCGCTTCGCCCTTCTTGTGGCAATTAATGGAATGTCTGAAAAGGGAAAAATTATTTAATGGTGGAAACGTCTGGAGGCAAATGAAGTTTTATTTCAAGCTTGATAGAAAATAGGAATTGATCCTTCGTTTTTGAAGTACGATCTACCAACTCTTAGTGGTAATCGTGGTTCAAGGAGGAGTTGAAGTGTACGAGAATACACAAAGTTAAATAATAATATGTTATACCAATGTTCACATACAAAGGAACAGAGCGCAAGCTAGAAGGATATTGTGCATGTGTAATGCATTGGCGGGAGCCAGTGTGCATGTACACTTAGTAAGGAGCTCACTACAGTGTCCTAAAAGCCAATGCCACGTGTCTTTTGGGCAGCGCTGCCCGCTAGCTCAGGCCTACAGTACGGTCCAGCAGGTCCTTAAAATTAGACCGATGTGACTGAATGAGGTCACAGATCACATCATTACGCACAGCAACATCGCTTTTTCGGCCGTGCGCACTCAGGGTGATGCACCCCACCCCTCCCGCAGCATCGTGCTCAATAGGTGTCTGTAGGGCAGCCCTGCCCGTAGGCTCAGGCCTACCTTATGGTACAGCAGGTCTTTAAAATGAGACAGTGATGTGACTGAATGAGGTCAAACATCACATCATAACACATGGCAATATCGCTTATTCAAACCTGCGCACTCTGGCTGATGCATCCCACCCCTCCCGCAGCAACGCGCTCAAGAGGTGTCTGTAGGGCAGCGCTGTCCACTGGCTCAGGCATACAGTGCGGTCCAGCAGGTCTTTAAAATGAGACCGAGATGAGACCGAATGAGGTCAGATATCACATCATTACGCACAGCAATATCGTTTGGTCGCACCTGCGCAGCCAGGCTGAAGCACCCCACCCCTCCCACCGAACCATGCACAATTGGAGGCCCTGTGCACCCAGGCCGCTCTGCTTACCTGCTGTCATTGTTGAGTGAGCAAACACTATGGGAAGCAGTGCTCACAATTCAGATGGAGTATTGATTGCAGGAGAGTGTACACCTCATGAATACCTTTCGTAGACGACAGGCAGTAGGGCTCACAATTTAGAGCCCGTGTTGATTGTCAGGATGGTGTACACCTCATGTATCCATTTCTTTTTTATATTGGGCATTGTGATATGCGAGGTGGATGCTGCATGTCATTTGAGGTAGTGTGGAAGAAGAGGGACGTGTGGCGTTGTGGTTATCCTATTTATATATACGCAAAGTGGGCTGAGTTTGCGTACGCCAGGCCAGCGTAGGGGTGTGAATAATTATTCCGGGGACCTGGGCATTTTTCCGCTCCTGTCTGGCCAGGAAGTGTACTTATGTGTGTTTCTTTTGTAGTTTTGACCTCGCAGAGTGTGCAATTTAGATTAGTGTAGCATGTGTAGGGAGGGAAGAAACTCATTAATGAGATGGCATGTGATCTAGGATGTGCAGTCTGCCCGTGGCTGATGATACTCCTTAGAGCCACCAATACCCAGGCCGAAAGGCAGCACAATAATGTGCACACACACACACACACACACCAGGGGCATCGTGTAACACATATTTGTTTTTTGGTGGAACGTTTGAGATGCATGGCAATCACACGTGGAAGGCTAATGTACAGAGCGTGAATATTGATCAAGATGATCGTTGCATATTGTGTGTAGCATAAGATATGTGTATACAGGAAAATACTTTTTCAAAAAAGCTTTCTAATCAGAAGAGGTGTCTCTCATCAAACGCCATAGAGAGAATGAGCAAAATGGGTGGGGTCGGCCAACTGTTACAATGGGAAATGTTATGAACCAATCAAATTCTTCTTTCTTTTAAGGTCACATGGCAATCGCGCACCGAGCTCGCAAGGAGGCTGCACCCGACGCGATATTGACAAAATATATTTATCATAATATTTACAGTTAGAAATATATAAATGTTTAAAATAATTTAGATTTTCGCGTGCTCTCATATACTGTTTAAAGTTATTTAGTTATATTTTTGAGACCAAAAAAAAGGGAATGGCGTACCCGGCGCGATACTATACGTCTGTGACGTAACACCGGGCCTGGCAGCCTGTACCCGTCCGATACCAAAGTAATACCTGGGGTGACTTCATGCGTATATGATGATAAGCGGAACACGGTGTCACGAACCCGTTGGATACGAAATGCGCATTATTTACGAGTTTAGCAATATGGCGGATAGGTTTCGTGTGGTGATGGAGCTTGGTACGCTACCGGTATGGGAGTGCAGTTTTCTCCCCCCCAAAAAAATATACATATTTTTGGGGGAAGATATAAAACAGTACATCATTTTTAAAGTTAAAGAAAAGAAGTATAATAGAGTTCCAAAATATTTAAAAATGTAATAGAAAAAATATAGCTTTTATAAACATTAAAATATGAAAATAACATTAAAAAACTTTTGAAATCCACTGAAAAAACCATAGGTTTTACAGACGTTATAGTTAAGAATGTGCATTTAAAAAACCTTCGAAATTAAAAAAAACAATAGGTTTCAGTAATGTTATAGTTAGTTGAACATTTGACTCATATAAAACAAGAGAAATTCTCCTGTTAGTTGAGCTAACTATATCTTGCGCACCTGCAATGCACTGCTGATGATGTCACATATTACATCACTCATGACATGGTCAGTGACATCACTGATGACATAACTAATTACATCATCTATGTGACAATCTGATGCACATACTGATGCTCTAATATAAACTTTGATACACCCATTTTACGATGCTGACTACTATTTTTGAAACCATACACAGAAGAATGCCATATTCTACATAGCACTCATGTTTCCTAGGTCTACACACACATCCAGTCACTTATACATGTAGTTACTCATCAATACAGGACTAAAATATGCACTCATACATTCATACATCTATACATGCAGTTACACTCTGCCTCTCATCCGTAGTGTTACTCACACACCTAGCTAGTAATGCAAAGAATCAATCACATACCCATTTAATCATGTATACAGTTATACACACCAACTTTATTTTTAGACATACCACATCACTTATTTATGCAGATACTAACACATATTTACTGTCTTATACAATCACTTATAGAAGCAAACACTTATTTATACAGCCACTCTTGAAATAATTTAGTCTCACGTATACTCATTTATATACTCCAACACTCACATATAGTGGCTGAAAACATATGTAGTTAGTCACAGATATACCACTGAGACATTTATTCACTCAGCAACACACCCATAGACACACTAACTCACCAATACAGCCCTTCTCAGATGCACTTTTTAATCCATACAACCACTGAATCACCCACTCAGACATCTATGCACAGACTCATACACCCACCCACACAGACACTCAGGGACCCATACAGATACTCAGACAACAAATCAATAACATATATAGACACTCATGTAGCTATTCAGCAACCCATGCAGTTGCTTACACACCAATGGAGAGACTAATACAGACTTTCACACAGTTTAGTCACTAACCCATGCATTCAGTAAGACGTGTTCAATCACTCATTTATACAGTCAGTCCCGCACCTACGAAATAATTCCTTTAGGCACTTGTAAATGCATTCATTTTTCAATACACCTTGGCATATATATATAAAACATATTTAAACTTTACAGAAACACACATTCACTGGATGATATCATGTGATGTCATCAGTGATGTCATTTGAGATCTCATCAGTAATGTCATCAGTGATGTCACTGACCATGTCATGAGTGATGTAATATGTGACATCATGAGCAGTGCATTGCGGGCGTGCGAGTTATAGTTAGCTCAACTAACTATAACAGGCTAATTTCTCTGGTTTTATATGAGTCAAATGTTCAACTAACTATAACGTCCCTGAAACCTATGTTTTTTTTTGTGAATTTGAAAGGTTTTTTAAATGCTAATTCCTAACTATAACGTCATGATTTTTTCAGTGAATATTAAGTATGGGCGAAATTTGCGAGTAACGATTCTCAATTGTGCAATATACATCCTCAGTCTATAGACTGAGGATGTATATTGCACAATTGAGAATATAGACTGAGGATGTATATTGCACAATAGAGAATCGTTACTCACTCTTATGTTGACAGATATAACTGGACATCAAATGTTGTGTTTTGTGCAAAACAAATGTTATATTTCTGAATGTGAAAAGGTTTTTTTTTAAAAAACTACCTCACCCATAATGCATCATTATATGCACATTGGACAGAGAGGTATAAATACTAAAAAGCAATGATGGACTAGTGGTAACACTGTGACCAAGACCTGCGGTCGAAACGCGTAGGTGAAGGGGATTGTTCGAAGTCCCTTGTAAAATAAACCCAAGTTCATGTAATGAGCGAGTGCGGACATTAATCTTTTCTTGGTGGAAAATATATATATATATATATATATATATATATATATATATATATATATATATATATATATATATATATATATATTACCCACTGACGGTCGTCAATGGGTAGGTATAGTTAGGACCTCCTTTCTATTCAAAAAGTGTTTTTTCATTTGCCAATATCTTTGGCGCAGTTTGACGAATCTTCGCAAATTTTTCGAAACTAATGGTTCACGAAGGTCAGCTTCTTTCTTGAAAATTTTGGGGAGATTCGTGGAGAGTGGGCCGAAAAAAAAGGGTGTCCTAAAATGTGTTTTCTCTATGGTAATTTCCATAGGAAACTTAAGACCAAGCTACAGCCCATACTGCTGAATGGAATTACAACACATTTAGCAAAAAGGTAGGTCTTGGTTCAGAAAGTGTGCTTTTTTTAAATAGTGTAAATCTGTTCAGTATTCCTGAGAAACTCCAAAAATTAAAATATTGATATTTGGTGGCCGAGGAGGATTTGCGAACCCTCCCGAGCACAAGCTTCATTTTGATTGGCTGTCAACACTCCAAACCGGGAAGTTTTGGCAGCCATCTTGTGACTTGGTAAAACCGTGTCACAAGAAAACAGTAAAAAAAAGGATAAAAAAACAAAAAAAGGGTGCAGGGTAGAAACACCCTGACACCCTAGACCTGCTCAGAGGGTCCCAAAAAGCATTTATTTTTTATATTTTTGGCCGGATTTATGCTCGGTGCATGAATCCAGCCAAATTTTGTTTTAAAAAAACAAAGGGTGGGTTCCCGTGCTTCCTTTCTTTAAGTCCCAGTTGGACCAGGTCCCGGGGCAATGAGGAAATTATAGGAGGGGTCCTGCAGGACTTTATCATTGTAATGCATGGGGGCTCCTCCCCCCATGCAGCCCCAGGTACCGCCACTGACCTGGGGCTTCTAATTGAATAGGGAGGGGGGTCTCATTGGCCCCCCAAGCCTCAGGGACTGCCACTTCCCCGGGGCTTCAAAACATTGCCAGAGGAGTGGGGGGGGGCTCCCGCCCCTCCCCACACTGCCCCGGGGACCACTACCTCCCTGGGGCACTAATTATTGAAATACAGGGCTCCCTTGTGAACCCCCGGGGACCACCACCTCCCCGGGGCTATTTTCACATTGGGAGGGGTGCCACACGCCCCCCTCCTGGATCCCTCTATGGCCTGGGGACCACCACCTCCCAAGGCTGGCTCCAACAATGTCCCCCACCCCCAGGACATTGCAGTTTGCAATGGCAGGGCGGGAGAACGGCTCCTGCCCTGTCATTGCGAACTTCTATTTTGCTTCGTGGAAGTGGGAGCAGGAAACTTGCTCTTGCTTCCACGAAGCAAAGCAGATTGCTTTTGGGCAAGGGGAGCTGCATGTCAGCAGCTCCCCTTGTCCAAAAGCAATGCTTGCTCCTGCAGTTGGCGGAGAGCTGGCTGGGACCGCAGGGGCATTAGGGCCCCCCGCGGTCTCCAACGTTGACCGGCCCTGTGGGATGGGATCTGTACTTCTGTTGCTTATTTCAGCAACCCTCTTGCCATTTCTGCACCCTTCTTCCCTCTTTCTGTACCTCTCTTGCTTATTTCTGCAATTCTCTTGTCTCCTGCTACACCTCTGTTGCGTCTTTCTGCACTTCTCTTGCCTCGTCCTGCAACCCTTCTTGCCTCCTTCTGCACCTCTGTTGGATCTTCCTCTTGCTTCTTTCTGCACTTCTCTTGCAGATTTCTGCACCCCACATGCCTCTGTGTACTTCTTGTTCCCCTTTCTGCTCCTCTCTTGCCTCTTTCTGCACCCCTTTTGCCTCTTTCTGTACCTCATTTGCTTTTTCTGCACTTCTCTGGCCTCTTTCTGCACCTCTGTTGGTTCTTTCTGCAATGCTCTTGATTCTGTCTGCTACTCTCTTGCACATTTCTGCACCTCTCTTGCCTCTTTCTGCACCTCTGTTGGTACTTTCTGTACTGCTCTAGCTTCTTTCTGCATCCTCTCGACTCTTGCTGCACACCTCTGTCCTCTTTCTCTGCCTCTCTTGCCTCTTTCTGCACCTCGTGTGCTTCTTTCTGTACCTTTCTTGCCTCTTTCTGCACCTTTGTTGCTTCTTTCTGCACTTCTCTTGCTTCTTTCAGCACCCCTCTTGCCACTTTCTGCACCCTTCTTCCCTCTTTCTGCACCTCTCTTACCTCTTTCTGTACCCCTGTTCCTTTTTTCTGTACCTCTTGCCTCTTTCTGCACTTCTCTTGCCTTTTTCTGCACTTCTCTTGCCTCTTTCTGTACCTCACTTACCTTTTTCTGCTTCTCTCTTGCCTCTTTCTATTCCACTCTTGCCTTTTTCCGCACTCCTCCTGCCTCTTTCAGCCAAGTAGGATTCGCAAACCCTCCTGAGCACAGCTTCATTTTGATTGGCAGTCAACACTCCAAACCAGGAAGTGTTGGCAGCCATCTTGTGACTTGGTAAAACCGCGTCACGAGAAAACAGTTAAAAAACAGATAACAAACAAGAAAAGGGCGCAGTGTAGAAATAACCTGACCCCCTAGGCCTGCTCAGGGCCAAAAAAAGCATTTATTTTTTATATTTTCAGCCGGATTTGCGTTGGGTGCGTGAATACGGCCAAACTTTGTTTTAAAAAATTAAGCGTGGGTTCCCGTGTTAAGTTTCTTTGAGCCCCTGGGTAGGCAAGGTCCCGGGGGCAATGAGGAAATTATATGAGGGACCCGCGGGACTTTATCATTGTAATGCATGGGGAGCTCCTTCCCCCCATGCAGCCCCAGGGACCACCACCTAACTGGGGCTTCTAATTGAATAGGGCAGGGGCCTCACTAGCCCCCCCAAGCCCCAGGGACTGCCACCTCCCTGGGGCTTCAAAACTTTGCCAGAGGAATGGGGGGGTTCCTGCCCCTCCCCACACTTCCCCAGGGACAACCACCTCCCGGGGCACTAATTATTGAAATAGAGGGCTCCGTCTCCCCGGGGCTATTTTCACATTGGGTGGGGGCCATGCTGCCCCTCTCCTGGAGACCTCTATGGCCAGGGGACCACCACCCCAAGGGCAGGGTCCAGCAATGTCCCAGGGTGCCCAACCCTGGGACATTGCAGTTTGCTTTGCTTTGTGGAAGCGGGAGCAGGAACCATGCTCTTGCTTCCACGAAGCATAGCAGATTGCTTATGGACAAGGGAAGCTGCATATCAGCAGCCCCTCTTCCCTCTTTCTGCACCCCTCTTGCCTCTTTCTTCATCCCTGTTCCTTCTTTCTACACTTTTCTTTCTTTCTGCAGCTCTCTTGCCTCTTTCTGCATCCCCTTCCCTCTTTCTTCACCCCTCTTCCCTCTTTTTGCACCCCTCTTGCCTCTTTCTGCACCACTCATGCTTCTTTATACACCCCTCTTTCTGCACCCCTCTTGCCTCTTTCTGCACCTATGTTCCTTCTTTCAGGTCTTCTTTTGCTTTCTGCACCTCGCTTGCTTCTTTCTGGACCCCTCCTGCCACTTTCTCCACCCTGTTACCCTTTTTTACATCTCTGTTGCTTCTTTCTGCACTTCTCGTGCTTCTTTCTGCAAACCGGTCCTCGGAAGCTTGTTTCCGGCCCAGGGAAGGCATGGCTTGGCAGTTCGGGCTGGACTGTTCCCATGAGGCACAGGGTCAGACTGATTTGCTTATGGCCATGTCTGAACTGGGGTGGCAGAGTGGGCTAAAGAACACTGATGGATTAAACCCAGATCTGTTGACAGGGTGTGAGTGTTTGATTGGTTCAGATTCTCCGTCCATCACCACCCCCTTTTGTACCACTTTCTTCGCCATAAGTTGGCAGGGTATGCTCAGACGTGAGTCCCTTGCTCACTTTGCCACTGGATTCCAGCAAGCCGGCCTGAAGACAGCTGAAATGCCATAAACCGGTCCTCGGAAGCTTGTTTCCGGTCCAGGGAAGGCATGGCTTGGAAGTTCGGGCTGGACTGTTCCCATGAGGCACAGGGTCAGACTGATTTGCATATGGCCATGTCTGAACTGGGGTGGCAGAGTGGGCTAAAGAACGGTGATGGATTAAACCCAGATCTGTTGACTGGGTGTGAGTGTTGGAGTGGTTCAGATGCTCCGTCCATCACCACCCCCTTTTGTACCACTTTCTTCGCCATAAGTTGACGTGAGTTCCTTGCTCACTTTGCCACTGGATTCAAGCAAGCCGGGCTGACGACGGCTGAAATGTCAGAAACCGGTCCTCGGAAGCTTGTTTCCGGTCCAGGGAAGGCATGGCTTGGCATTTTGGGCTGGACTGTTCCCATGTGGCACAGGGTCAGACTGATTTGCATATGGCCATGTTCTTAACTGGGGTGGCAGAGTGGGCTAAATAACGGTGATGGATTAAACCCAGATCTGTTGACTGGGTTTGAGTGTTTGATTGGTTTAGATTCTCCGTCCATCACCACCCCCTTTTGTACCTCTTTCTGCATATCTGTCCCTTCTTTCTGTAACCTTTGTGCCTCTTTCTGCACACACCTCTCTTCCCTCTTTCTGCTCCCCTCTTGTCTCTTTCTGCACCTCTGTTGCTTCTTTCTGCACTTCTCTTGTTTCTTTCTGTACCTCGCTTGCTTTTTCCAGCACCCCTCGTGCCTCTTTCTGCACCCCTCTTCCCTCTTTTTGCACTCCTGTTGTCTCTTTCTGCACCTCTGTTCCTTCTTCCGGTACTTCTTTTTCTTTCTGCACCTCTCTTACTTCTTTCTGCACCCCTCTTCCCTCTTGCTGCATCCCTGTTTTTTCTTTTTTGCTCTTCTTTTATTTATTTCTGCACCTCTGTTGCTTCTTTTTGCACCCCTTTTGGCACTTTCTCCACCTCTGTTTCACCTTTTTGCATCTCTGTTGCTTCTTTCTGTGCTTCTCTTGCCTCTTTTTCCACCCACCATCCCTCTTTCTGCACCTCTGTTCCTTTTTTCTGCAATTCTCTTGCTTCTTTTTGCACCTCTGTCCCTTCTTTCTGCAACCCTTGTGCCTCTTCAAGCACCCCTCTTCCCACTTACTGCTCCCCTTATGCCTCTTTCGGCATCTCTGTTCCTACTTTATGCACTTCTTTTGTTTCTTTCCGCAACTCTCTTGCTTCTTTCTGTATTCCTGTTTCTCCTCCCCGCTTGCCCCTTTCTGCATCTCTGTTGCTTCTTTATGCACTTCTCTTGTTTCTTTCTGCACTTCTCTTGCTTCTTTCTGCACCCCTCTTGCCTCTTGCTCTACTTCTCTTGTCTCTTTCTATACTTCTCTTTCCTCTTTCTGCACTTCTCCTTCCTCTTACTGCACATTTCTTACTCCTTCTGCACCTCTTTTGTTTCTTTCTGCACATTTGTTGCTTATTTCTGCACTCCTCTTGCCTCTTTCTGCACCACCGTTCCCTTTTTCTGCACCTCTCTTGCCTGTTTCTGCAACTCTCTCGCCTCTTTCTGCAGTTCTCTTGTCTCCTTTGGCACCTCGGTTGCATTTCTTTTGCCTCTTTCTGTACCTCTCTTTCCTCCTGCACCTGTGTTGCTTCTTTCCGCACTTCTCGCCTCTTTCTGCACCTCATTTGCTTTTTTCTGCACTTCTCTTGCCTCTTTCTGCACTCCTCTAGCCTCTTTCTGCATCTCTGTTGATCTTTCTGCATCTCTCTTGCCTCTGTCTGCACCCCTGTTCCTACTTTTTGCACCTCTTTTGCCTGTTTATGTAATTCTATTGCCCCTTTCTGCATATTCCTTGCCTTTTTTTGCACCTCTGTTGCTTCCTTCTGTACTTCTTTTGCCTCTTTCTGTACCCCTCTTCCCTTTTTCTGCACCTCTGTTGCTTGTTTCTGCACTTCATTTGCTTCTTCCTGCATCCTTCTTCCCTCTTTGTATACCTCTCTTGCCTCTTTCTGCAACTCTCTTGCCTCTTTCTTCAATCCTGTTGCCTCCTTCTGCACCTCTTTTGCTTCTTTCTGAACTTCGCTTGCCTATTTCTGCACCCCTCTTGTCTGTTTATGCATCTCTGTTGGTTCTTTCTGCGCCTCTCTTGAAAATGTTAGCACCCCTCTTGCCTCCTTCAGCACCTCTGTTGGTTCTTTTTGCACTGATTTTGCTTCTTTCTGCATCCCTCTTCCCTATTTCTGCACCCCTCTTCCCTCTTTCTCTGCCTCTCTTGCCTCTTTCTGCACCTCTTTTGCTTCTTTCTGTACTTATCTTGTATCTTTTTTTACCTCTCTTGCCTCTTTCTGTACCTCTGTTGCTTGTTTGTGCACTTCTCTTGCTTCTTTCTGCATTTCTGTTGCTTCTTTGTGCACCCCTCTTGCCTCTTTCTGCTCTCTCCTTCTCTCTTTCCATACCTCTCTTGCCTTTCTGAACCCATGTTCCCTTTTCCTGCACCTCTCTTGCCTGTTTCTGTAACTCTCTTGCCTCTTTCTGCAGTTCTCTGGTCTCCTGCAACTCTGTTGCTTCTTTCTGTACCTCTCTTGCCTCTTTCTGCACTTCTCTTGCCTTTTTCTGTACCTCACGTACCTCTTTCTGCTCCTCTATTATCTCTTTCTGTTCCTCTCTTGCCTCTTTCTGCACTCCTCTTACCTCTTTCTGCACATTTCTTACTCGTTCTGCACCTCTCTTGTTTTTTTCAGCAATTCTCTTCCTCCGTTCTGTACTTCTCTTGCCTGTTTTTATATTCAAATGGGCAGTGCAAGTTGTCACGTTTAAAGGTCTGCATGCTCTCGTGACTGAGGTATATGTCTCTATGCACATGTATTCTCACATGTGTTATGCATCTGAAGATGGTAGCTTAAAAAGCGGGTAGATTTTCTTACAGCTGGTTAAATCTTCTTAGTTCTTCCCTGTCATTTGGTTGCACAGGCAGACATGTCTTATGTATATATGTGTTATAGAGAGATGCTCAAATATACTATTTAATACCCATGTGCCCTGTATTATGAGCAGAAAGAAATGCATATACCTTTTTTACACACATTTACTGAGTATACTGTTTGAAACACAGGTATTCAAGTGTTTATATGTTTATTTTCATTTAACATGTCACTAGGTAAAAGCATAGACACGCATGCATACCTTCATAAACTTGGTCAGACTTACAGCAGTGATATGCTTAGGATTTTACATTCGGTAGGCCTAACATTCTGAATAGTCTACTAATAGTGAACCTTCAAGAGAAAAGTGAGGTTTAGGACATCTTCAGAAAAGAATTAGTGATTAAGCTACATTGTATGAGTCTGTTGTAAGGTTCAGTCAGAGTCTGCACCTCTTTTGGTTCTTTCTGCATATCTCTTGCTTCTTTCTTCACCTTTCTTCCTCTTTCTGTATTTCTGTTGCCTCTTTCTGAATTCCTCTTGCTTCTTTTGCACCTCTCCTGCCTCTTTCTGCCCTTCTCTTGCTTCTTTCTTCCTCTTTCGGCACATGTCCTACCTATGTAGGCATAGTTAGAAATTAGCATTTAAAAACCTTAAAAATTCACTGAAAAACCATAATTTTCAGGTATGTTATAGTTAGAAATAATCATTTAAAAAATCATAGAAATTCACAGAAAAAAAACATATGTTTCCAGGACGTTATAGTTAGAAATTAGCATAAAAAACATAGAAATTCACTGAAAAAAACACATGTTTCAGGGACATTATAGTTAGTTGGACATTTCACTCGTACAAAACCAGAGTAATTTGACTGTTATAGTTAGTTGAGCTAACTATAACTTGCACCCCTGCAATGCACTGCTGATGACATCACATATCACATCACTCCTGACATGGTCAGTGACATCACTGATGACATCATCCACGTGGTAATCTTATGCACTGCCTCACAGCCTAATATGACCTTTGATACACCCTCTCTAAAATACAGACTGCCATTCTTGAAAGCTTAGACACACCAATACCAGTTACTACATACCCACTCACGTATTCCTAGGTCTACACACACATCCACTCCCTCATCCATACAGTCACTCATCAATACAGCCACTATCATATTCAATCATACACCCATACAGACACTCATACACCGCCACTCCCCCATTGAGTTACTTGCACAGTTAGTCAGTCATGCAAAGAATTAATCATACTCCCATTTACTCACCTACACAGTTGTACACACACCACCTCACTTATTTATACAGATACTAACACATACTTACTCTCTTATACAATCACTGACTCAAGCACACACTCATCTATACAGCCACTCTCACAATCAGTCACTCGCACAAATGATCATTTATATACTCCAACACTCACATATACTGCCTTTCACATATGTATTTACTCACACATGTATCACTAAGACATCCATTCACTCACCAAAACACCATACCCACACTCACCGAACCATACAGCCCTTCACAGATGCTCTCTTGAACCCATACACCCAGTGAATCTCCCACTCACACATCCATGCAGGGAGTCACATACACATACCCCACCCACCCACACAGTTACTCAGGCACCCATTCATGTACTCAGACAACCAATCAAAAACCCATATAGACACTCTTGTAGCTACTCATCAACCCAAGCAGCCACTTCCACACCAACTGACAGACTGATACAGACATTCATACAGATTAGCTAGTCACCCATGTATTAGTAAGGCACATTTAATCACTCACTTATACAGTCAGTCATACACCTTTTAAATCATCCATTCAGACACCCATGCACAAACTCATTCTTTAATACACCCTGGCATATGTCTGTGTGTGTATATATATATATATATATATATTCACTGAAAAAACCATAGGTTTCAAAGCAGTTATAGTTAGGAATTAGCATTTTAAAAACCTAAGAAATTCACTGAAAAAACCATAGGTTTCATGAGTGATGTCACTGACCATGTCATGAGTGATGTAATATGTGACGTCATCAGCAGTGCATTGCAGGAGCGCAAGTTATAGTGAGTCCAACTAACTATAACGTGGAATTTCAATGGTTTTATGTCAGTAAAATTTCCAGTTAACTATAACTGGTGTGAAACCTATGGTTTTTTCAGTGAATTTAATAGGTTTTTTAAATGCTAATTCCTAACTATAACTGGTGTGAAACCTATGTTTTTTTCAGTGAATTTCTTAGGTTTTTAAAATGCTAATTCCTAACTATAACTGGTGTGAAACCTATGGTTTTTTCAGTGAATTTCATAGGTTTTTTAAATGCTAATTCCTAACTATATATATGGCCCCAAACCTATGTTTTTTTCTTAGAATTTCAAAATTGTGTTAATAGCAAATGTCTATAGCTATGAAATGTAATATTTTTGAAAATTAATTTAATCCTATATTTTATTTGTATTTAAAACAAATTTTTAATGTATATATATATATATTTTTTTTTACCGTGGAGCGCTCCCGGGCCGCCCCGGTTAGCGCCCCGGAGAGCGTAGTCTTTTGAAGCGCCCCGGTGCGCGAACCGGGGAGCGTCCTGTGAGCGCCAACGTTGCGAACAAAAACATGATCGTGACGCATCGCGTAGCCGCGTCCGCGTGATACGCACGGCGTAAGCGCACCCGGAAGCACTCGAGCGAATACGATCGCGCAACGTAAACAACCGACGCGCTTACGCGACGTGACCTGGGGCGCGTCGCGTAAGCGCGTCGGGTCATGTGACCAGAAAATAACACTTTTCATTGGTTCATAACAGTTTTGGTTTCATAATGATGAAATCCCTGGTCTTGTGACCTGAAAATAACACTTCTCATTGGTTCAGGCCTTTTTTCCAAATGATGAAAGACCCCACCTTTTTTCCTTATTCTGACTTTGTCCTTTGACTTAGGAAGACCTGTCTTGCAATCTTTGAGGTATATTTTGTACTTTGAAATGGCTACAGTAGCAGCAGCAGCTGGAGCATCTGCACCACCACCACCACCAGAACCACCAAGAGGCCCACCACAAGATTACATTGGTGGTCAACAAGAGGAGGAAGAGGAGGAGGGAGGAGGAGGAGGGGAGGAGAAGATGGCTGGAAGAACACAATACCCCATACCAGCCAAGACCACACATTGTATGGGAGTTTTTTTCGATCCCAGAGGGCAAGAAAAAAGTCAATGCGGCCAAGGTGACTTGCCTAATCTGTGGCATAGAACTTTCTAGGGGGAACCCTAATAAAAAATATTAATTCGGAAACAACACAATGATTAGACACATGCAGCGCATGCATCCAATCAACTATTCTGTTGCAGAGATGAGGGAACAGGCCAGTAACCCTCCCCAATCTACAAGCACCACCTCCAAAAGAGAGCAACCCACTCCGTCGGGACCAGACGCAAGAGAGTCGATCCCTTGCATTCAGCCACGGTTTGCGGATTTCCGAATAACATGCATTCATTGTGGGAAGACCATCTCCTATGGTGAACTGAGCATAAAGCTCCTCGTCCTTGCTGGGGACAACCACAAATGCCCCAAAAAACCCTAATTTTTTCATTTTTTTTTTTTGCTCCAGTTGAGCCATTTTCAATTCCCTGTTTTTTCGTTTCTCCCCATGAAAAATACAAAAAAAATATAAAACTGTTCAGAAAACCCCAAAAAAGTAAAAAATGTTTAAAAAAAATATAAAAAAACAAAAAGAAGAAAAAACCAGTTCTTTTTAGAACTACCTCCAATTTATAAAAAAATGCTACATTTTTTGAAAACTGTCCTTCTTTTTTCCCCATGGTACGCTCCCCGGTTCGCTCCCCGGTGCGCCTACCGGGCGCCCCCCCCGTGAAAATCCAAAAATATATATATTTGTTTTGCCCCGCGGGGCCCTTTTATGGCCCCCACATCAAACCTAGGGGGTCAGGGGGGTCTACTCCGCCCCCTTATGGTCATTTGCCCCTTTGTTTTTGCCACCTCTTGTGTCTCAATCCTACCGAGACACAAGATGGCGGCCGCTCCGGACTGTTTCGAATGTTTACAGACACCCGAGAGCCAATCAGCTTTCCATGCGCACCTCACGTGGTGCGCCCAGAGCGCTCCCCGGTGCGCGTACCGGGGCGCTGCCATAGATATATATATTTTTTTGAACCTAAATTACTCAAAAAACACTGGAGCACATATCTTGAGACATAGCAAAGGCACATCGGGCTACCAGTCCCTACAATTTTGCCAAGTTTGGTGGAAATCCATTCAACCGTTCGGGCTAAAAGTGAGTTCGACCGCCCTATGGAAATTAACATGGGGAAAACACGTTTTGGGACCCCCTTATATCTCGGCCCCCGCTTGACGAATCTCCCCCAAACTTTCAGGGAAGGACCGGAGCGGAGCGGGCCACGAACTTTGAGAAATTCGCGAAGATTCGTCCACAGCGCCAAAGTTATTCCCAATAGAATGTTGCAGATTTCCTATGGAAAGTAGATCCTAACTATATCTACCTATTGGCGACCGCCAGTAGGTAATATATATATATATATATATATATATATATATATATATATACATATATATATATATATATATATATATATATATATATATATATATATATATATATATATATATATACATATATAAAACATATTGAAACTTTTTAGAAAACTCAGTCACTGGATGGTGTCATCAGTGATGTCATTTGAGATGTCATCAGTGATCTTATTAGTAATGTCACTGACCATGTTATCAGTGTTGTAATATGTGATGTCATCAGCAATGCATTGCGGGGGCGCAAGTTATAGTTAGCTCAACTAAGAAATTTCTCTGGTTTTGTACGAGCGAAATGTCCAAATATAACGTCCCTGAAACCTGTGGTTTCTTCAGTGAATTTCTAAGTTTTTTAAATGCCAATTTCTAACTATAACGTCCCCAAAACCTATGTCTTTTTCAGTGAATATATACATGCATACATATTAGGGATTTCACTTACCTGATATATACTTACCATTTCATTGAAAGGCGTATGCATGGTAAAGGCATATGCGTGGTAAAGTGATTGCATGGTAAAGGCATGTGTGGTAAAGGCATGTGTGGCAAAGACATTTTTTATGGGAGGAACCACTTAAACAAAGAGGCCACCTGATTTCTGATAAAGATAGGGACACAGGGGAAAGAGGACAACTAAATACTACAAAATGTTGCTACCTGTATGGATCAAATAGGCGCTAACAAGTCACCAATAGATACATTCCCAGGAAACTGGCCTATCTACAGAAATATGCACAGGGTCATGAATTCAAAGGCATATCAAAATATATTAATAATCAAGTGATCCATTTTTATGTATAAATAATCTATAAATTCAAAAAGGTAGCATCCCAACAACCCATTCATTCACACACTCATACTCACACACTCATAAACACTCATTCTCATTTGTCCTAAAAGTCAGTTGTCAGTTCAGACCTACCTTGAATCCTGCATGGACACGGACAGTTTTACCATCCTTGGAGACTTTAATCTCCACTTGGAGTACAACAATAATGCAGACACTATTCATTTTTTAGATATCCTTGCCAGTTTTGGACTAAAACATCCCACGCATATAGCGGGTCACATGCTGGATGGACTCTGTACTAGCAATATCTGGATGGAGGTGAATAGGGTCGCTTCTCTCCCTTGGACCGACCATGCTGCGGTCCATTTTACCGTAAATCTCAAAATAGTGGTCAGTCAGCGGAGAACTAGACCACCAATGACTAAATATAGAGCCTGGAAGACAGTTAGTAAATCTGATCTACTGTCTGCACTCGACTCGCAGCCTTTGATCTCGTCCGACTCAAATCATGCAGCCTTGGAATTCTATAGTTGGCTTAATAAGGCATCCAATAAGATAGCTCCTGAAAAAACTCAAAAAGTACAGCTGAAGAAAGTCTCGTCTTCATGGTACTCCGCGGACCTTAAAGCACTAAAAATCAAATGCTGGCAAAAAGAGTGTGCTTGGAGAACAAAATATGATGCAGCTCTGAAGCAGGTTTACTGTGCTGCACTTAATGAATATAAGATAGCTATTATTCAGGCCAAAACCACTTTCTTCACTCTCAAAATCCAAGAGGCGGCAAATGTCCCTAAGGAGCTATTTCAAACGGTTACATCCTTACTGAAATGTCCTCGGGATGTAACTTTTATTTCCGACCAAGATTTTGTAAATAAATTAGCCTTATTCTTTCAGAATAAGGTTCAAAAGGTATACAATGAATTTTCCAGTGTGGCTGAAGACTCCAAGGGAAAGGATCAAGTGCAATCCACACTTAAGGTCGGAGCACATGGCTTATCTCACTTCTCAGTTTTGGCAGAAGAGAAAGTAGCCCGTATGTTGCCTCAATTTAAATCTGGCTCCCCTTTGGACCCGTGTCCACTGCCCATAATACATCTGGCGCCAGAGGAAATTAGTGCTGAACTGACCCCAGTGCTAAACACCATTCTTTCCTCCGTAGTATATCCTTCACAGTGGAAAAGGTCCTGTATCCGTCCCCTCTTAAAGAAGCCCAAGCTCGACCCACTGGACAAAAAAAAATAACGTCCCATTTCCTGTTTACCATTCCCTGCCAAAGTATTAGAGAAGGCCATGAATATGGAGATAACATCCTTCTTCGAATCTTATAATATTCTTGATAACACCCAGCATGGCTTCCACTCGAACCACTCTACAGAAACCGCTTTGCTTATGGCAGCTGAAGAAATACGCAAAGTCATGGACTCCGGGGGTAGGGCTATTCTGGTTCTGCTAGATTTAACAGCAGCCTTTGATACTGTGAACCATCTGGTGTTAATTCAAAGGCTTCAGAAGATCGGAATCTCGGATTCAGCTTTAGCCTTATTGTCCTCATTCCTGGCATCCAGAAAACAAATCATCCACTGGGACGGACTTCAGTCGGAGGAATTCTTGTTACCGGGAGGTGTCCCTCAGGGATCAGCATTATCCCCCACTCTTTTTAATATTTATGTTGCCCCATTGGCAAAACTAATAAAGAGTTTTGGGTTCTCGTTGGTGTCATATGCTGATGACACTCAGCTGATAGTATCAGTAAACCAGGCAGAGGATGTAATGGTAGTCAAATTCTCTAATTGCATCTCGGCTTTGATGAATTGGATGAGTGATAACTCTTTTAAATTAAATACAGAAAAAACAGAAGTTGTAGAGTTTGGACATAAGTCTTCCATCTGGCCCAGCATTGGTGGCCATCCTCAGCAGGGGCCTGCCCAGTGCCAGTAACTAAGGTCAGAAATCTTGGCTTTATGTTTGATAATGAGCTGACCTGGGATGCACAGATTAATCAACTGTCATCAGCCTGTTTTTTATTATCCTTCCGTTTATTACTCTTATTCTGAGGAAAACGGTGATAATTGCCACAATTCTTTCGAGAATTGACTATGGTAATGCTCTGTACTTGGGAGCCGGGGTAAGACAACTGGCCAAACTGCAATCAATAAAAAATGCAGCGGCCAGAGTCTTACTCAACTTACCGAAATACCATCCTACCTCATCTGCCTTAAAACAACTTCATTGGCTCCCAGTACGAAGACGCATCGAGTTCAAATCACTCGGTCTGGTTCATAAAGCCCTATCTGGTGGTATGGCAGAGGATGTGCAGTCCTTGTTTCCCCGGTACATACCTGCACGTGATTTAAGATCGGCCACGCTTGGGTTGGTCAAACGTCCCCTCTTAAAGAAGCCCAAGCTCGACCCACTGGACAAAAAAAAATAACGTCCCATTTCCTGTTTACCATTCCCTGCCAAAGTATTAGAGAAGGCCATGAATATGGAGATAACATCCTTCTTCGAATCTTATAATATTCTTGATAACACCCAGCATGGCTTCCACTCGAACCACTCTACAGAAACCGCTTTGCTTATGGCAGCTGAAGAAATACGCAAAGTCATGGACTCCGGGGGTAGGGCTATTCTGGTTCTGCTAGATTTAACAGCAGCCTTTGATACTGTGAACCATCTGGTGTTAATTCAAAGGCTTCAGAACATCGGAATCTCGGATTCAGCTTTAGCCTTATTGTCCTCATTCCTGGCATCCAGAAAACAAATCATCCACTGGGACGGACTTCAGTCGGAGGAATTCTTGTTACCGGGAGGTGTCCCTCAGGGATCAGCATTATCCCCCACTCTTTTTAATATTTATGTTGCCCCATTGGCAAAACTAATAAAGAGTTTTGGGTTCTCGTTGGTGTCATATGCTGATGACACTCAGCTGATAGTATCAGTAACCCAGGCAGAGGATGTAATGGTAGTCAAATTCTCTAATTGCATCTCGGCTTTGATGAATTGGATGAGTGATAACTCTTTTAAATGAAATACAGAAAAAACAGAAGTTGTAGAGTTTGGACATAAGTCTTCCATCTGGCCCAGCATTGGTGGCCATCCTCAGCAGGGGCCTGCCCAGTGCCAGTAACTAAGGTCAGAAATCTTGGCTTTATGTTTGATAATGAGCTGACCTGGGATGCACAGATTAATCAACTGTCATCAGCCTGTTTTTTATTATCCTTCCGTTTATTACTCTTATTCTGAGGAAAACGGTGATAATTGCCACAATTCTTTCGAGAATTGACTATGGTAATGCTCTGTACTTGGGAGCCGGGGTAAGACAACTGGCCAAACTGCAATCAATTAAAAATGCAGCGGCCAGAGTCTTACTCAACTTACCGAAATACCATCCTACCTCATCTGCCTTAAAACAACTTCATTGGCTCCCAGTACGAAGACGCATCGAGTTCAAATCACTCGGTCTGGTTCATAAAGCCCTATCTGGTGGTATGGCAGAGGATGTGCAGTCCTTGTTTCCCCGGTACATACCTGCACGTGATTTAAGATCAGCCACGCTTGGGTTGGTCAAACTTCCCAAGATAAAGAAAGTAAGAAGGGGAGGAAAACGTTTCTCCTTTCTTGCTTCTAAATTATGGAATTCAGCTCCCATTCTTTTGAGAAAGGAATTGAACAGAAGGATGTTCCATAGGGAAATCAAAACCTGGCTTTTTACTCAACAATAACTCGTGGTTGCATTGTGTTCTGTTCATTTTCCATAGCGCCAGGACGCCTCGGCAGCAGTGCGCTCTACAAATATTTTCATTCATTCATTCATTCGTTGTCCATTCATACTAACAGCGATAAAGGCAGAGTTTGATACAGGGGACCATACATGTCACGAAGGATTATTATTACTTCAAACTGCTATTATACATAAAAAATATATCTTAATTTCCTTATACACAGTAACATTCAATTGATGTACAGAATTAAAAACTGGGGATAAACAGATGCAATAATAAATGTCATATGGTCCACATGTATTTTCTGTGTAATAATTTTTGTGTTACCAGTAAAGGCATGTGTGGCAAATACATTTTTTATGGGCGGTGCACACTCTTCATAAAACTTACACAAAATAGCATAATATGACGTTTTTTAAAGAATTTGACATAATTTGGATATTTCAATAAGTTTGCCAGTGTAAATAATGTTTTACCCATACCTAGTCATTACTTGTACGCTAGGGTAATAGTGTATCCTTTTTCTAAGACAACATATTCCACATTGCCCACCTTGCATCAAGAGACCTGGACATACATACATCATGACGTCTGCATTCATAATGATGCATGGCAGACAATTTTTAATTTACAGTTCTAACACGGTTAATTGCCATGTCAGAGTAGCAAATTACAATATAGGAAAGTAAGCAGAAAGTGTGCATGAAGCCTGTCAAAATGATTCAAGTTGCCTGGCAGCATTTTCTAGCTGTGGGACTTTCTTAAAAATAATTGGACAAGGAAATAGATAAATAACACATGGGGCAGGATGGGAGGTAGAGGATAAGTGAAGAAAAAGTGAGGAGAAAGAAGGGAAACACCACAAATATGCAGTGGAAGGATACCACTCATCCAGTCAGAATTCTGTGGGCCCGATTCACAGAACTAACTTAAGACAAAATCCTAAACTTACTACTTTGGCATTCACAGAAGGCATTTAGTAGTCTTAAATTAGGATTTTGTCTTGAATTAGGATTTTGTCCTAAATTAAGACAAAATCCTAATTTAACACAAAATCCTAATTTAAGACTACTAAATGGCTTCTGTGAAAACCAAAAGTAGCACGTTTAGGATTTTGTTGTAAGTTAGTTCTGTGAATCAGCCCCTGTGAGACTAAAATGCTCCTGGGTGGCACAACCATACAAATGAGGAGAAAATATCTATACTACTATTATAAAGGAAGAACTTTGAACCTTTGAGGCGGGTAAACTCGGGAACCACAGCGCCAATCCAAACACCCGATACATCGTTGTAATTGGCAGGGTCTGTAGATGGACATAGGCTATATAAAATAAAAAAATATACGTTATTTAAAATATTTACCTAAAAAAAAAAGTAGTCCCTTGGAAGTAGCGCCGGCCGGCCGCGACGTGCGTGCTGACATCAGGAGCCAGGGAGGAGCGGCGGACATCAGCGCGGGGAGGAACAGCGGACAGGCAGGGAGGAGCGGCGGACAGGCGGTGAGGAGCGGCGGACAGGCGGTGAGGAGCGGCGAGGAGCGGCGGACAGGCGGGGAGGAGCGGTGAGCGATGAAGGAGGTAGGTGAAATACAAAAGCTACAGGAGGGAGGATCGGTGAGCGTAGGTGAAATACAGGCAGGGAGGAGAGGTGAGCATTAAATGAAGCAAAAGAGGTAGAAAACCGTGCATTACAAAAGTGAGAATCGTGAGCCAACAAAATACAAGAGCTAGCAAACGGTGCATTACATGAGGAAAAAGTGACACATGCAGGTTACAAAAGCGTACAAAGGAAACATAGAGGTATAATACTGCAATATATGAAGGAAGGATCCGGGGGACCCACAGACAACGTCGGGGCGGGCGGGGGCCCTGAAGCATGATTGCTCCCGGACAAGGTCGGGACGGGCTGCTAGTATTGAATAAAAAGCTGATCATAGAGACAGATAACACATCCATCCAATCATAAGGCAGGAGCTGTTACAAAGCACTTTTTAGGTACATCTTATGTATTGGAAACACAGCCGGATTTAGAGCTGGTGGTGCACGGTGCAGCAATGCTTGTTGGCACCCACCAATGACTTCCTCTTCCACAGATTCCATCACAACCACCATCCAACAGTAGCCCTCATGTCTCCATAAACTCTCTCTCACATGTATTTATTTCATTTTCATAGTGTTCCTCGTAACAGTGTAGGTTGTGGGAGGACTTTACAACCCACACACTTTGTACAGAGTAAATTAATCATATGTATGTACATCAGTGTATAAGAAATGTTATGTAAGAGAAAGAGGACTACAAGATGTAGGAGCTGGATGGCATTGTACAGGTAAGCAGTATATTTTGAGAGTGCTTGGTCTGGAGAAGCACTAACTCAGGATTTAAAATTTAACACTGTGGTTAGAACTGATTTCTATACAGCTAGACCAATTTAGTATAATGAAAGAAGGGATCATAATCAGAATATATTGACCTATACTTTGCAGTGTGTATGTAGCTCTTTGAAAGTTCATAGCTCACTGTGCTACATTAAGATTGAAATTTATAAAGTGCAAGTAAAAAAATTTATTTATGCGACAAAAGCATTAACCTACTGAATTATCTACATAATATACTCTTCTGTGATCTGCATGGTGCACGCTCTTTGCAGCAGACTTAATAATCCTATGCGCTACTTTATGAATCAGAACTGCCGCTAGAGAAAAATCCAATCTCTCTCCAGCAGGTACACTAATCACCCGCATTATCTTCACATTTTTATTGTTGCCTGAAAATTACTGAATACTAAGAAACTCTGCATCAAGTGCTTTTAAACCCCTAATATATTACAAAATTAACCCCTGAGTCAGTTAAGTGGCACTGGCCACGCCTCTTTAAAGCCGGCCCTGATTGGAAACAATAGGTCTACCGAAAGAAAACTAAAGCTGATTATTACTGAGACATAAAAAGTGGCTTCTGTCCGTTAGGATTAAGATTCAAATTTGAGTCTTGTTTCTTAGCTATTCTAAAAAGCTGAAATAAAGAGGGGATGACAATTGAAAATGTATACAAAATATTAATAAGTACATATGATGCTTTGGTTTGCAGGATCTTGCACACCATCATCCAAAGAAATGGATCCAAAGAACATTATCCCTATGAATGAAAATATAGAAATTAAAGATGGAAGCATGGTGGAGTTTGCATGTAAACCAGGTTTCTACAAGAAACCAAATAAAAAAATGACTGTAAAGTGCTTGCAAGGGAAGCTGGATTATCCAGAATGTGACAACAGTGAGTATCTCTTCTTAAAATGTGATGTATGTTCTCCAAACCTAATGACGATTTTTAAAAACTGAAGTAAATCCACTATTGGTTGTTTTTAAATACATTGACATTCAGTGATATGTTTAAACCTCTAATTTTCCTGAGCCATTTTTATTTCAAAAAACATTCATAACACTACTGGTCTACAAATTTGCCTATTTGTATTTTTTGTTTTGATTTTGAAAGGAGTTGTCCTGTCTTTCTATTCTGATAAGCTAACAGAGTTTGAGGGAGGCCACTATTCATTTATTTAAAAACCATAAGGCGTCTCATAATCATTGTGTCTGTATAAATACTACCACACATACAAATGTCACATTTGAGTTTGTTAAAGAAATGCAAAGTTTTATGTTAATGTCATTGTGGCACATATCATCGTTTGGTGCAACTTCTTGAGAACTATTCAGTCTTTGTGTTACATTTTGTTTCACCACAGCAAGCCAGGTAGGGTATTGGTTAGGTCTGACTACTAAAAGCTCTAGCTGTCTGCCAAAGTTTATGTCACCAACACCAAACACATATACATAGAAATGGTTTTTGGATCAGTACCCTTTAAGCATTGGTCACTTTGGTTCAGCCCCTTTCAGCCATTCCTTCTTTCAAGTACCTGTCACATTGGAATGAGTCCACTGGAGTATTACTCCTTTTTTCAGTTTTTCTGAAGTGTTTATCAGAAGAAAGTTAGTGTTTCAGCAACTTGTAGAAGCTGGGGTGACAGGTTGTCAGTTGTTGGAGGGTTAAGAGAAATACAGCATGTTTGATATGTGCTCTTCACTGGGGGCCTCCTCCATCGATCCCCTTTACCAGCTATGGCTCCTGCTAGTGTATCCCCTGCAGCAGTGTACTGTGTGTGCTATTCTCTGGCTCAGAAAAGATTTCTTAGACTAAGAGGGAAATCCCTTCATTTAAGATAAAGACTAAACTAGAGCATCGAACTTAGGTTGAGCTGTGTTGTTAACCTTGAATTATTCAGCGGTAACATTTTTAAAGCTTATTATTCAGTATTCTGCTTTTAATCTGCGGCGAACCTATATTGTTTTATTCATTTTGCGCACTAAATAGATTTCTTTAGCACTTACCTGACCAGCGTGATAGCACTTGGCGCCCTGCAGTTTCCCCGGTCCCCTGGTCATTTAAAAACAACCCCAAGTAAAAAATCATTATTTTACACTAGTTCTCAGTTTATGGATTTAAACAACACTAATGACAATCATTACTGCCCCACTTTCAGCGAGGATGCACTATTTAATAAATGCAAAATCAACAGTTGACGGACAGAATGCAGAACAATGTCATACATTCACCCCGGTACAGAGTTCTGGGCCTAAATTCATCGTTTATTTGCACTCCACACCACCCCAGTTCAGACATGGCCATATGCAAATCAGCCTTGACCCTGCGCCTCATGGGAACAGTTCAGCCCGAACTGCCAAGCCATGTCTTCCCTGGACCGAAATCAAGCATCCTAGGACCGATTTCTGGCTATCAGCCGTTTTCAGCCAGGATAGCTTGACTCCAGTGGTGTAGAGAGCACGGGACTCATGTCTGAGCAAACCCTTCCCACTCGGGGTGACAAATGCAAAACCAACAGTTGATGGGCAGAATGCAGAACAATGTCATACATTCACCCCAGTACAGAGATCAGGGCCTAAATCCATCGTTTTTTTTGCACTCCACACCACCCCAGTTCAGACATGGCCATATGCAAATCAGCCTTGACCCTGTGCCTCATGGGAACAGTCCAGCCCGAAATGCCAAGCCATGTCTTCCCTGGACTGGAATCAGGCATCCTAGGACCGGTTTCTGGCTATCAGCCGTCTTCAGCCAGGATAGCTTGACTCCAGTGGTGTGGAGAGCACAGGACTCACGTCTGAGCAAACCCTGCATTTGTCACCCCGAGTGGGATGGGTATGCTCAGACGTGAGTCCCATGCTCTCCACACCACTGGAGTCAAGCTATCTGTATCTGACGAACCTTAAAGTTATTTTTCACCCACATAAGACACACATATTTCACTGATGGGTTGTTTTCAGTGCTTTTCAATAACTACACTTCATTGTACAACAGGACCACAAAATGGCTTCACCATAAGTCGCTGTGTTACAAGCCATGTACATGAATAGTTAGATAAATAAACAAGATGTTTAATGCTTTTAAATTAAAGAGATTCTGTACATGGCGATTGAGTACGAATATCAAAGCAGGAATACCCTAGAACAGCGATTATGGTCTTCCTTACTCAATTAAGACTAAACTGAAATTTTGGATCATTTACTTTGGCTGCTGTTATGGCAACCTGGGGACTATGCATTGCTTCTACCTTTTCACCGTTCTCCTAATGAAAGGTTTATTTTGCAGGACACAAAGACAATCTACCCAAAAAGGTCAAACGTAGTTCTTGACAGATTATCATCTTTCATTTTGACTTTTTCATAATCGGACCTTGGTGCCAATTACACATATAAGAAGATTATTGAAAGACGAGCCAAGTGTGCCCAGACGTCTTAAAATATAAGTGAGAAAAAGGAGAACTTGGTATTTCCTTGCCAAAATGAAATAGATGAGGACAATAGGACAGCAGGTTGTAAACCACAGCTGGTTACCTTTTACTAGGCAGTGCATAACCATGCTGATATTGTCACACATTTTTCATATACTGTCATCAGGTGAAATTCCCTATCAGGTAGAAATGAAACTCCCACGTTGTCAAAGGGAAACTACCAACCTGTAAAGCATTTCTGCAGTAATATCTTATATGAATGAACAGCCTCCTGCCCATCTCCCCAGAAGGAATTGGATCATGATTTGGGAGCTGTCAATCAATATTCTTACTATGGGGTAGTGGTATGAATGAATTATTTTTAACTATGAGTGCACAGTAGTGTGGACGTTTGGAAAAGCATGCCTGCCTTTAACTCTCGGTGTTCATTTGCTTTATTTATATTAAGCTGTCTTTCTCTTGCCTACTGTTTCCTTTTTCCTTATCTGACAGGATCTGGGGAAGGATTTGAAGCTGGTATTTTCTGGATGGCCACAATTTCCACATATTAGATAAGGGTTGGCAGAGCTTGAACCCTGCATAAAAATCAGCAGATCTCCAACTTTGCCAAATCTGCAATTGCCCTGTCTCATATAGATAAAGGGGAAGCCCTGTTTGACAGCCGGTGGACCCGGCATCATTCATTGCTGATAGCCCGTTTGCTATACGCTGCATTTGCAGTGTCCAAAGGACCACTCCATTTAGGGCTGGCCACCATCAAAGCATGGTGAACCCAGGCATGAAAAATTAAAAGTGGTACACACACACACACACACGCACTGGGAGAAAACTCCTTGCCCATCAAGGGACTTATTTTTTTCATTTCGAAGCAACCCCAAACTTAGGAACCATGATTTTGAGGAACAAAAAAGCCAGAGATGTTGCACGGCATACGTTTCTGAGGAAGTGCTCCATCTGAATTGACTAAATCCCTTTTTCAGAAATGAACATCCAATCCAACTTTTATTAGAACCCACTGTAACCTAACTAACACTTCAATATTTTACCATCCAAGGGCTGGATTAAATATTGAGTTTGTAGTGACAGTCCAGTTACTTGCATGCATTTATTTGCACTTCAGAAATCTCTGGTGAGGGAATGGCTGAAGTTTCACATATGTCCTTATTAGAGCTTTATTCTAAATCAGATATAGGCGAAAACCGGATTTTGGGTCGCCATTACAATCACAAATGTTGCCTTGAAAATACGCTGCTGCTTTTCTATTCTCATGTGTACATTAGGACAGTGGTTCCCAAACTTTTGACGTCTGAGGACCCCCATTTTGTCACTAGTGGAAGTGGGGGGCCCCCAAGCAATTTGTACGATTTACATTTCAAACATTAAAACAGTAATTCGGAACAAAATGAACACTCATGTGTGCACACCACCAAAAACTCGAATTAATAAAGATGTTAGTATCTTATATTGAAAACATTTGAGAAAAATCGAAAATTTTAATGGAAAGGTTGCTGCTCGGCAACTAACTTTTCAATGTATGGCTCCTGCCAGGGCCGGACTGTAAACTCAAAACAGCCCAGGCAAATGTTGTCACGCCGGTCTGCATATGGTGCACACCAAGTGCAGCGAGTAAGCCTGACCACTATAAAGGGGGCTTGGAGTTGTCTCCTCCCAGGAAAATTTGGGGAAAATGGTGCATTCTACAACACATTAGTCATTATATATTGAATTGTATTAGCTTTAAAAGCATATTAAATGATGATCTTACAGTGCACCAGAATACGGCAATCATTTTTGGGGCTCTTCAATAATTCCCTCACTATTACCCTCCAACAGTGCCTCTCATCTAGCCATGGCCCCTCTCTCACATGTATTTAATTTGTTTATAGCAGGGGTCTCCAACAGGTCGATCGCGAGCTACCAGTAGCTCGCCGACCCTCTGGGAGTAGCTCGCGCTGCTCTGTAATTATAAACACGTATTTTAAGCATTTTATTTATTAGCCCTTCGTTGTCTTTTTCGAGTTATAAGCCATTGCCCGCCCTCACACTAACCAGCTGCTCTGATTAGCTGAAATGAGCTTAGCTGGGGCGGGGCGGGTCAATAAACATGACGTTCTTCCTGCTGTCACACGCCGCCTGCATTTTCAAGGCAAGCTCCGCACTTCATATTTGCAATCTCATCCTCCTGGGAAGCTGCGCAGGACTGGTAAGTGTGCCCCTGGCCTGGATTTATAGCAGAGTTGTTAATTCCGGCTAAATGCATTGTAAGTACTTTGATTTTAACATCGGTTGCCACTGGGCTTTATATCGGACTTCAGTAACAAAGCGCAGTGGCAGCCGATGTTAAAATCAAAGCTCCTTGCAGGCACAGAGTTGCTACCGCGGTCGTAGCAGATGTAAAAATCCAAAGTCCTTGCCTGCTCGAACTGCTTTCACTGACTACAGCACGCTTTAAATTTGCTTTGCGTGGTAGTCAGTGAAAGCTGCTCAGTGAATGCAAGGAACTCTGATTTTTACGTCTGCTGCCTCCGTGCTTTTCTTCTGCCTTCGATAATAAAGTGTGGTGGCAGCCGACCTTAAAATCCAAGTTCTGCACAGGCACTGAGCTGCTACCACGGTGGAGGCCAATGTTAAAATCAAAAGACCTTGTCTGCCCTGAAGTGCTTTCACCGACTTCAACACGCTTTATATTTGCCTTCGTGTTGAAGTCAGTGAAAGTGGCTTAGTGCATTCAAGGCCCTTTGATTTAACATCGGGTGCCGCCGTGCTTTATATCTGCCTTTGGTAATAAAGTACAGTGGCAGACTCGTCTAGGGCATTAAAAGTACTCTAAGTAAAAGTATTTTCTAAAAACAAATGGAAAGACGGAGAAGTGTATTATGAACAGGTAATACGCTATGCTGTGGGATAATGTCTGTAAAAAGATTATTGTTGTAGCAGTGCTGCTATATTGAAGATGGCTGCTTGTGCAGTAATAAGAGGCATGGGTGTGGCCCGCTCAAAGAATGTAGGGGGAATTTACAGCAATGTAAAAAATGAAAGCACAAAAAACTATTCAAATATGGTAGTACGCTACAATATTTGGCAATACTGCGGTAAAAGGGGATTATAGCAGGACTGCAGCTAGGGGTATGGTGGTTGCTTGTGCAGTAACAGAACATGTAGTATGTTTATTCATTCTATTGTTTGGCAAGGTTAAAGCATGTACAGCGATTGTGTATAGCCACGCTGTACTTTGGACAGCACCTGCACAGAACATCGGCTGGCTTGAACCTGTTATTGATCTGACTATGAAGCTTTCCGTTTATTGTGGTATGGCTGAAGGACATTTCCATATGTTTCATGCTACTATAATTACTGGAAGTAGAAGAGGACTGTGCAGTGAGTGCAGGCTTAGCAGACAGCCTGTTGCTGAGCATTGCAGAGCTATGCATTTTCTGAAAATGTACTTTTCAGAGTTAAAGCATGTGTTACTGACCTGAGTGAAGTGCTTTATAATGAAAGCAAGGTTGCAGCCTTTCCAAATATCGGCCATTTATTGTTCCAATAGCTTAACATATTAATATAACGTGTATTTGTAAAGCGCACGTTCATCCAGAGGTCTCTTGGTGCTGACTAACAGATGTTCATTGTTACCCAATTCAATGGTACTCATGCAAAGGCCCGGACATGAATGAAAATCATATGTATTGATTTGCAACATAACTTTTCTCTCTTTATTTTAGTTTTTGTCATAATGAAGAAGGGGGAAGCCTTCTGTTGCAGCATGTTTATAGTGCTTACTTATGTGTGGCACTGAAGTACTCATTTACAGAGTTAGCAAGCTATGGCATGTGTCGGTGGGTGGTTCAAAGTGTTTTTTTTGGTTTTTGACCCTATGTGGTAAGTGTTTCCTTGTCTTGCCTGATGAACACCAAGGTGCAGTTATCGTTATCATGTTATGGAAAGCAGTGTGTAGCATTGTGGTGAATGAGGTGTGTGACAGATATACAGTTTTGTTATGAATTTCAGTTTGCTGACAGCTTTTAACTGCTCTATAGGTCTATTTTGTTCAAATCATAGTATGGGCCACAAAGAAATTAGCCTTAAATACAATGAAACAGGGCGTGGGAGGTGTCTCCGAAAAAATGCGCGAGTTGCTTGGCCTTAAGTAGCTCACGGCTATTTTCACTGATCAGAAGTAGCTCTCACTACAGAAAAGGTTGGAGACCCCTGGTTTATAGTGCCTCTCATACCACTTTAGGGTGTTGGAGTACTTTGCCTCTCACACATACAGAGACAGTGAATCAAACGTTTGTAAATTAGTGCATAGGAAATGTTACATAAGGCAAAGGGGACTACAAGGGAAAGGATACATTAGTCATCCATACTGGTAGGCATTTTTTTAAAGTGCGCTTGGTCTTGAGAACCAAAAGCACTGCATTCAGAACGGTACAGAGCGGCTAGCATTGACTTTAAGAATTTATTCTTAGCCCCAAAAACTTTTTTAGCAGTATCTGGATAATACAAGGCTGAGAAAAAATTTTACTTACTGGCTTAGATAATGCAGTTGGCATGCAGCTCTTAGATGGAAGTTCATAGCTCGCCGTGCTAGAATAAGATCATAAATAATGAACTGCACAGTAACAAAAGATTCTCTGTGACAAAAGCAGTAACCCATTGAGCTATGCGCATAAAATGCTGGTTTTGAATGCATAATACAAGTTCTTTGCAGCAGGCCTATTAACCATATGAGCTCCCTTAGATGAGCAAAACTACCACTGGACAAAACTCCCATTTCTCTTCAGCAGGTACATTAATCACCTGAGTAATCTTGACTCTTTTATTGTTGCCCAAAAACTGCTGATTACACAAAGAACTTTGCAGTGCATTTAAAACTGCTGCCCGTGGACCCCCTGGCAAAGTGTCACAGATACCTGGGGGTCCAGTATCCTTATTTTGGGAACCACTGCATTAGGAGATAAAGACTTGTTGGAATTGTGGGTGACTAATTGGCAACGGTATGCACCATGTCCAAATTGGGACCCTTCCTTCAAGTCAGGATAAGGAGATTACTTGCCCAAGATAACCCATGTTCACACTCGTGGTAGTTTGGCATGAGCAGTCAGGTCTATCCCATAGGCAATGTGTAAAGTATTTATACATAACACACACAGTAACACAGTGTAAACACAACAAATGGACTTCACACCAGTTTAGAAAAATAAAGTATCTATGTCTAAACCAAACATCTTATCTAAACCAAACAAGACCAGAATGACAGAAATCTAGCATACACAACTCAAAATATGACTTTTACAAGGTTTCAAGCAATTCTGTCCATATAAAACTAAGGATGCATGATTTGCACACACAGGACCTCAAGTGCATCTAAATCCAAACGTTATGACCACAGAGACATCACGAAAATGTTATTGTCTATAAAACCGAACAACCACTACAACGACCCCCTCCTGCCAAGTTGCCTGTCATCTATGAACCATACCCTATTTGGACCAAGATAATCAATGCATCATTCTCACAAGGATCCATCCCAGATTGCCTAAAAACCGGTTAAATCATCCCCATCTTAAAAAAACCAACAGAGAACTCTTCTGACCCAAACAATTTCAGACCGGTAACTAACATTCCCAAGCTAGCTAAAGTGATAGAAAAATGTGTTCAACAACAGCTTAAAAAACACAATATGGAATTCAAGCTTCTTGACACCTGCCAATCAGGTTTCAGACCCGGGCACAGCACTGAAACAGCAATTCTACATATTGTAGATGACGCCCTACTAGCATTAGACGATAATGAAACATGTCTGCTTGTGCTACTTGACCCCTTGTCTGCGTTCAACACTGTTAACCATGGGAAAATACTCAAGAGACTTGAGAACAGGATGGGTTTATCTGTAATGGTCCTAAAATGGTTGAAAACCTTCTTAGACAAAAGAACGCAAAGATTCCTGGTGAATCAAAATCTATCCACATCATCCCCTGACCTACTAGTATTACAACGTCTCAACACTATCCCCATCACTATTTAATCTCTATATCGAACACTTAACCTAAATATTACAGCAGGCTAACATCTCCTTCCACATGTATGTGGACGGCACTCAGCTATATATTAAGATCACTTCCCTAGAAGAGATTAAGACGATGGACCAAGCATTAAAAAAGACCACCCAATGGCTAACAAACAATCACCTCAAGCTAAACTCTACAAAAAACGAATTCCTTCTAATCTCCCTCCCAAAAAACTCCACGGTTAGGTAGGTGATCACGCCACTAAACTTCACTGAAGTTGCTCTGAATCACTCTAGACAAGAACATTAATATACAATCACACATCAACTTTATGGCTAAAAATGCCCGCTTTCACCTCAGCTCCCTTAGAAAAATGAAACCTTACATCGAGCCACTTGACCTCAAAACCGCAGTTCAGTCATTAGAAATCTCGAGAATTGAATATGGATGTACTACTCTTTCAGGATTACCCAAAGTCTCAACAGCCCCGCTTAAAGCCTGCCTTAATGCAGCTGCAAGACTCTTAACAAGATAAAAAAAGTTGACCACATCACCCCACACCTGAAAGCTCTCAACTGGCTGCCTCATGAAGCAAGAATCTTACTAAAGATGGTCTACATAACTTATAAGGCAATCTATCACAAAACCCCACTGTACCTAGCACAGAAAATGTCGGTTTCTAGAGGAAGCAGACTCTCACGTTGCGCCAGTACTCTTCTTCTAAAACCTCCACTCTTCCATAAGAAAAAAACATACGACAGAGCCTTCTCTGGGGCTGAACCAAGAATATGGAATTCGCTCCCACCAGGCATCAGAAAAATCTCATCTACTTCTACATTCAAAAAAGAAGCTAAATCCTTCCTAATGAGCAAATCCCTCCCTTAATCCGCATCAGCTCGTTCACTCCATATTTTAGAAGCCCCATTCAGACAATCACTCTACCCACCCAAGACTGCTGAGTATCTCTCTCTGTAAGATCATCCGTTACCAGACTCTTGATGGAGCTCTTCACGCTTTTACTAGGCGCATCCCGCTGGTCCTTACTCACACTGAGACTTCTGCTTGAAGACTGCTAACCCTACTGTCACCACTGAGAATACCCAGAACAAGCTCAAATGTATTATAAGCTGTATTATAAGATATAACCTAGACTATTTCCAATTGAATTAGTGATTGTACAAATGTTGTTCTATTTTTCTCCTCCTCTTACATTTTTATTGAGACCCCTACAGTCATTTATAGGTTTAAATTGCACTGTTTAAAGCTACAATGCTATATATATATATATATATATATATATATATATATATATATATATATATATATATATATATATTCACTGAAAAAACCATAGGTTATAGACCATATATAGTTAGGAATTCGCATTTACAAAACCTTATTTTACTCACACAAAACCATTGAAATTCCATATATAGTTAGTTGCACTAACTATATATCGCGCACCCGCAATCCACTGCTGATGATGTCACATATTACATCATTCATGACATGGTCAGTGACATCACTGATGACATCACTGATGACATCTCAAATGACATCACTGATGACATCTCAAATGACATCACTGATGACATCTCATTTGACATGTCTGATCACATCACTGATGATATCATTCATATGATAATACGATGAACCTCTTCAGACTCTAATATAACCTTAGATACAATCAGTGTAAACAGACACTCACAGACTGTCACTCATCCATGGAGTTACTCACACACCTAGTCAGTCATGCAAAGAATCAATCACACCTCCATTTCCTCAACTATACAGTTATACAAACTTTACTTATTCAAACATATACTAACACATATTTACTCTCTTATACAATCCCTGATACAAGTTCACAATGATCCATACAGCCACTCACACATTCACTGGCTCTTATGCACCGTTATTTAGATATGTCAACTCTCACATGTACTGTGTTATACATATGTACTTACTTTGACATGTAGCACTGAGATATCCATTCACTCACCAATACACTCATGCACACAGTCAACCGCCCATACAGCTGTTTCCACATGCACTTTTGAAACCATACATCTAGTGAATCAACTGCTCACACATCTATGCACAGAGTCATACACCTCCCAGCCACCCACACACACACTCAGTCTCCCATACAAATACTTGGGCAGCCAATCAATAACCCATATAGTTACTCATATAGCTACTTATCAACACATGCAACAGTTTACAGAACAACAGACATAATGATGCACAAATTAAGACAGTTTAGTCAATAACCCATGCACTCAGTGAGACACATTTAATCACTCACTCATACAGTCAGTCATGCACCTACTAAATCCTTCATCCAGACACTTATACATCCACTCATTCTTCAATATGTAAGACATATTTTAACTTTACAGAAACATACAGTCACTGGATGTTGTCATCAGTGATGTCATCAGTGATGTCATTTGAGATGTCATCAGTGATGTCATCAGTGATGTCACTGACCATGTCATGAATGATGTAATATGTGACATCATCAGCAGTGGATTGCGGGTGCGCGATATATAGTTAGTGCAACTAACTATATATGGAATTTCAATGGTTTTGTGTGAGTAAAATAAGGTTTTGTAAATGCGAATTCCTAACTATATATGGTCTATAACCTATGGTTTTTTCAGTGAATTTTCAAGGTTTTGTAAATGCTAATTCCTAACTATATATGGTCTATAACCTATGGTTTTTTCAGTGAATTTTCAAGGTTTTGTAAATGCTAATTCCTAACTATATATGGTCTATAGCCTATGGTTTTTTCAGTGAATATATATATATACATACATATATAAACATATATCATCTGTATATCTATATAAATACAAACATAAATGCATGCATACATATACTTATATGCATACAGATGCATGTTATTTACATGAAAGTTGAAAAAACACTAATAAAAGCAAAGCTAAAAAGCCACCTCATTACAAACAGAATGGCTTTAACTTAAACGAGGGCGAGATCTATTGCATTTTCAATGCTTGTTTACTTTGGTTCCATCAAGAAGGCATTCAGATGTGTCACACATTTGCCATAAATTCTGAATGTTAGCACTCTAGTTGCACATTAGATCACTGTAGTAAAGCTACTGCTCACCAGGGACGTCTGCTGCTGGTATTCAAAGTGCATGTTTCAGTCTGCATGTCAGAATTTTTTTAATGAAATAGAAGAGGATTTGAGAAGTCACTCAAAATGATCCCTAATTTTTCTTTCTGAAGCACTAATCATACTTTCTATGGCAAAATTAACCCCCTCATGTTGTTCCTTTTTAAATTGAGTGTTTTCAGACTTACCACTTCATTCCAATCAAGTTGGCTCCTGGTGTGCCATACTTTTGTCATAAGTAAGACTGTTAGCGCTCTAGTTGTTCTTTAGAACACTCTGGGACATTCTGTCATTGGGCTATACTTGGGGTACATCTGGGTGATATTTGGGCTACATTTAGGCTCTTTTGTCTCTGGTGGCCATCTTGGGAGACTGTATGTCAGAATTTTTTTATGAAATTGAAGAGGGTTTGAGAAGTCACTCAAAATGTGCCCTAATTTTTCTTTCTGCAGCACTAATCATAATTCATATGGCAAAATATACCCCCTCATTTTGTTCCTTTTTAAATTAAATGTTTTAAGAGTTACCACTTTATTCCAATCAAGATGGCTTCAGGTGTGCCATACCTTTGTAATAAGTAGGACTGTTAGCGCTCTAGTTGTTCTTTAGAACACTCTGGGACATTCTGTCATTGGGCTATACTTGGGCTACATCTGGGTGATATTTGGGCTACATTTGGGCTCTTTTGTCTCTGGTGGCAATTTTGGGAGACTACATGTCAGAATTTTTTAATGAAATAGAAGAGGATTTGAAAAGTCACTCAAAATGTGCCCTAATTTTTCTTTCTGCAGCACCAATAATACCTTCTATTGCATAATATACCCCCTCATTTTGTTCCTTTTTAAATTAAATGTTTTAAGAGTTACCACTTTATTCCCATCACGATGGCTCCAGGTGTGCTATACCTTTGTAATAAGTAGGACTGTTAGCGCTCTAGTTGTTCTTTAGAACACTCTGGGACATTCTGTCATTGGGCTATACTTGGGCTACATCTGGGTGATATTTGGGCTACATTTGGGCTCTTTTGTCTCTGGTGGCCATTTTGGGAGACTGCATGTCAGAATGTTTTAATGAAATAGAAAAGGATTTGAGAAGTCACTCAAAATGTGCCCTAATTTTTCATTCTGCAGCACTAATCATACTTTATATGGCAAAATATACCCCCTCATGTTGTTTCTTTTTAAATTAAATGTTTTAAGAGTTACCACTTTATTCCAATCAAGATGGCTTCAGGTGTGCCATACCTTTGTAATAAGTAGGACTGTTAGCGCTCTAGTTGTTCTTTAGAACACTCTGGGACATTCTGTCATTGGGCTATACTTGGGCTACATCTGGGTGATATTTGGGCTACATTTGGGCTCTTTTGTCTCTGGTGGCCATTTTGGGAGACTGCATGTCAGAATGTTTTAATGAAATAGAAAAGGATTTGAGAAGTCACTCAAAATGTGCCCTAATTTTTCATTCTGCAGCACTAATCATACTTTCTATGGCAAAATATACCCCCTCATGTTGTTTCTTTTTAAATTAAATGTTTTAAGAGTTACCACTTTATTCCAATCAAGATGGCTTCAGGTGTGCCATACCTTTGTAATAAGTAGGACTGTTAGCGCTCTAGTTGTTCTTTAGAACACTCTAGGAGGCTGCAGTAGAACACAAAGGAATCAACTGACAGTCTCTGTCCTTGTTGGATGTACATGTTTTACTGAGAATGTCAGACTTCATTTTCACATGACTGAGAAAGATAATGTGAATTTACAGAAAATATGCTTTCAGTTTAGCTTATAGATCCCCTTCCAAACCACTGTGGGAAAATCATGAGATATTAGTTTTCTTTCAAACAATATTCATGATATCACAGCAGAAGGTTTTTTCACATGGTAAAATCACCTTAGAACCCACCACAATTCCTAAAACGAATATGGTACCATCAACAAATGATTTATAATGTAACTAAAGTCCTAAAACCCTCTATTAACTACAATGCTTTTTAATGAGGTGCTATCATGTATATTGGTCCCAAGATGGCTGCCAACACTTCTTGGATGAAGTGCTGACAGCCAATCAGATCAGATGTGTGGTTATGCTCCGCCCAGATATATATCTTTTTTTGAACCTAAATTACTCAAAATCCACTGGAGCACATATATTGAGACCTAGCAAAGGCACATCGGGCTAACAGTCCCTACAATTTTGCCAAGTTTCGTGCATATCCATTCAGCCGTTCGAGCTAAAAGTGAGGCCAACCGCCCTATGGAAATTAACATGGGAAAAACGCGTTTTGGGACCCCCCTTTTTTCTCGGCCCCCCCTTGACGAAACCCCCCCCAATTTGTCAGGGGCTCCTCAGAAACAAAATGTGCCATTTTCCTGAAAATTTCAGCCGATTCTGTCCACAAACGCCAAAGTTATTAGACATAGAATTTTCAAAAATCCCATAGAGAAAAAATCCTAACTATATATACCTACTGGCGACCGCCAGTAGGTAATATATATATATATATATATATATATATATATATATATATATATATAGCATTGTAGCTTTAAACAGTGCAATTTAAACCTATAAATGACTGTAGGGGTCTCAATAAAAATGTAAGAGGAGGAGAAATATATATATATATATATCTCGGCTCCGAAATCCTAGCAATACCCAGCCGGGTCCCAGGAATCAGCACTTTCTTTAGCGGGCAAGTTTATTCAAAACAACAGACGCGTTTCGGGAGAGCCCTCCCTTCCTCAATGTTTACATCAGAGGGCAGTGCGCAGCGCCATTATCTATGTTTGCACAGACAATTGAAACAAACAAAGGACTAATTCTCACACGCAATATTGGGCGCCATCTTAGAGTGTGTAATCTCCACATAGTTAATGTTGAATTGCTGTATAGTAAATAACACCTAAATACTGCCGTGTATCGGCACAATTGATATCTTATAAAAACACCATTATTTATGCATATTCTAATACATTCTATGGCTAAGACAACAATACATTGTTGAGAAATACTCAACCACCGACAAACTCACAAAACCTAAATGTGACCATGTCGGTCAATATCTAGCCGTGGATCGGCAATTGCAATCGGCAATCATATATATATATATGATACGCTCTGATACTGTTTAAAACTACAATGCTATATATATATGTGAAGCGCCCTGATACACATTTCTGGGTCTTTTTCTCGCTATACAAAATACAAAATAAAATCCACAAGGCTAAACAGCTGCAGAGCAGGGAAGCATCAGAAAACACATCAATGCATCAGTTCCTGAGTCCTTGGGGAGGCAATGCAACAGTTCTGCTGCACGCAAGAGAAATGATGCATCAAATCCAGACTGTAGGTGGAAGTGATGCGCCAATTCCAAGATGGTTCTGGTCTGCGGGTGCTGCATCGAAGATGCGTGGTGCACAGGTGCGAATCGTGGAAATCTGGACATGCTGGAGGTCGATGCGGAGGCGGCAACCAGTCGTTGTATCAATTTCTGCAGCTGCAGTCAGACAATGTGCCGTTTATTGTAGCCGCACAACAAGGCTCCATCAGAGTCGGTGATGTGGTGTCGGATTTGAGAGGCAGGTGTACTGAACTAGGCGTGCAGCAGTTCTTTGTAGATCTTTGCAGCAGGAACAACCTTCAAGGGCCCAGAACTGAGTTTGGCATCACAAGGTAGGTCAGAACTCCCAGCAGTGGTGTTCAGGGATGCTGCCAGTAAAGTCTTTGTGTCCTTGAGAATTCTTAACAGTAGGCAAGCGCTACTGCAATCCCTTGGAGAATCTTGTTTAGCATGATGCCACAGCAAGGCAAATGTCCAGCCCTATAGATTGCCCACAGACGGAAGCAGCAACTGTAGGCAAACCCAGCAAAGCAACACACAGCAAATGGGCAGTACTCCTGGCAGCTCTTCTTCTTGCCAGGGTCCTCTTAGTCCAGAAGTAATCTAAAAGTCTGAGGTTTTATGTCTATTACTTTTACCCCTTTTTCCTATTGAAGTCTTTGTAAGAAAGTCTCTCTTGCTCAGTAAAGCCAGTTCTGTCCTCTCTGGTCCATCCACACTACAGGTGGTGAAGACAGAATTGTGAAAGGCAGCCACAGCCTATTCAGGAGTTAGTGACAACTCCTCCCATTACTCTAACAGATGACCACTCACCTCAACTCCCCTTGCTTGAGTGTCTGTAGGGAATGCACAAACAAGCCCCTGTAAGTCTAATCCAGATGTCGATTCCACAGGCAGGTAGAGGTGAAAGAACATGCCAACTTTCAAACACACAATTTAAAAACCACCTTTACTAAAATATGTGTTATCAAATTCTGAGCTCAGGGAGCCCAAACTCCAAATCTCTAGCTGTTCCCAAAGGAAAGTGACATGTGTGAAATGTTACAAAGCAGCTCCAATAATAGCCATATGGAAGAGCTAGTCCTTGCAATAGTGAAAAACGAAATACACAGTATTTCACTATCAGCACATGTAAAACACACCAGTACATGTCCTACCTTTCCCACACACTGCGCCATGCCCATCGGTGTACCTTGGTCCTACCTTAGGGGTGCCTTACATTTAGGACCAGGGAAGTGTGAGGCCTGGCAAGGGGGGTGCCCTTACCAGGTTGACATGGAAGTGAAAAACTGGATGTAGAGACACTGCAAGGGCAGGTCTGGGACACATTTGAAACGTTTCCTGTGTGGTTGGCACAATCAGTACTTCAGACCCACTAGTACCATTTGATTTACTGGTCCTGGGCACACATAGTGCATTTTGCTAGGGACATACCAGTAAATCAAATTGGCCAATCATGGATAACCAATCATAATCACAATTTACGCAGGGAGCGCTTGCACTATGGCACGGATCAAAAGTGGCAAAGTGCCTAGAGTACCTAAACCAGCAAAAACGTAATCCAGCACAAAGTCAACAAATACAGTCGGTAGAGGAACAAAGACAGGGGAAACCACACTAAGGATGCCAGGTCCAACAAGACAGGATTCGAATAATAATGTGGGAGGGTTTCCATTAAAGCACTGATTCCCACAGTTATTTCCACTTGCAACTTTCAAAACGGCATTCACCTTCCCCAGCTTTCTTATCAAACTCATCAAGCCACTTAGGCCTGATGCACCAAAGGTCAAGCAACAAAACAGTTACAGTGCAGTGACTGCTTTGAAACCCGGCATTTATTTTGTACAGTGATGAATGTACAAATCTGTTGCATCACAAAAAGACAATATAGTATCTTGACCAGTCAATGTTAATTAGGCATAATTGAAAACACTAGCAACTTTGCTGCAAAAGCGGAAATTGACACCTTTAAGACTTGGCAGAGCACCGTCCATGATTTGGATTTGCAGAGTTACAAATTTTTTATGATTGCAGCCCCAGTTTCTAACGAGACTGATGCTATAATTAAGAAAACACAATAAGCTTTCTGTAAAACGCATTAGGGGAGAGCATGCCATGGTTCTCTGTACTGCTGTCTGAATGCAACAGCTCTCATCCACAAAGTGGAAGCCACCCCTTTTCCAAGTGTATTTATCAATGGTTTGCAATCACAATTGCAGTCACTGGCCCTTGTTAAATTACATTGCAATTCATAAAGATTGGTGGTATCCCTTCCATGTCCCATTCTGCTTCCAAATCCCATTGAGTCTTAAAGCGCACAGTGCAATTCAAAAATGCGTTTCCAACATTCCAACTTTGCAAACAACAGTCTTTTCCATTGCAAACCATTTAGCACATCTGGTCCCTAAGTCAGGATGGGCTCAATCATATTCCAGGGAGCTCTTTTGATATTATTATCCAGGAGGCGTAACGCTAAGATAAAAATCCCGCGTCCACTCCCAAGGTATCCCTTTATTAGGGGGTGGATGGGAAAGATTAAAACTAAAGTACGACCGTAAGGAAGGATATTATGGACGTATGGGCTTTTAATCCACCAACATATTTCAGCCCTGTGCTAATGGACTGTTTAGGTAATGGGCTTTTTTAATCAGGGTGGGTTTGTTTTCCTAATACTCTCCCAGTGACATATCTTTACGTGAAGAGTTTTTTATGTGGCATACATACTAAATCAAGGCATGCACTGGTAGCATTATACTTGCCAATCCAAATTTACCTGTAAGACAGAAGTACATGGCATCAAATAATTGTTCTAAAGTGTGTGGCTTTTCAAGCATAACATGCACACCTCCCAAACGTATGTCTCTCTCTTCACCTTCACTAGACTGTGACCCATATGCGTCAATCATCGGTGCCTCACTCACTTTAATAAAGAATCTCATAATGTGCGTGTGATGGTTAATATTGGTTTGCAACACACACCCTTCTGGTGCATGCACTGTCTCACAACATAACACGCACCAGTTATTAAACTTCAGCAGAGTCATATCAAATTCTGACTCAAGCTACTATGCAAAACAATACACTCTGACCATAATATGAGGATACAAAAGGGTCGTGGGATGCATACAAACAATGCAACATGCTACAATAGTTTTCATGCCTTAATCATCACTCTTCCTCTAATTAGGTATCTCTAAACCCTTAGAAGAGTGAAGGGGGTAGGCTCTGTAGTCAAACACTAAATAAAAAGCATTTTACCATAGTGTACATTTTTTTAAAAAAACAGGGATCTTGATTTCAGACCACTTTAAAACATCACGTTTTGCTTAAAGGAATGCTGCTGCCAGAATATCCAATATAATGTGTAATCTTAAATGCAGGTAGTACTTACATTTTCAAGGGTCCCTACCCTCAGTATAATCTATTTGGCTCTGCCCTCCCCGGGTTGTGGTTCCCATATACGGGAAGATCATGTGTGTTATTTCCTGTGGTCAGGCCAGCTGGACATTGTTTTCAGCTAAGATGACCAATCAGAATGTGCTGATTATCCCCCTGGGCCCAGCACCGTTGTTGCTCATTTGGGCTAATAATATTCAGGTGTAAGTACTGCCATGATTGGGCAATTGCATTTAAGGGTGTGCTCGCCCAATGAGGCTGCCTGGGGGTCCTGTCATGAGACACACGTGTATGAGGGAATTTGGGAGAAACCGGCGCATACAGTCCTGTGCATCGGGTCCTGAGAATCATGACATATGTAGTCCCCGGGGTGCCTGCTCCTATTTGGATATTTAAACAAATCCATACATGCCAACCCTCCCGATTCAGGAGGCAAACTACCGATTTCAAGGCTAGCTTCCCATCGGTTTCCTGCATACAGAAACCTGATTCGGAGTTTTGCAAAACTGCCAAAAATATTGTGTTGATGCCTGTCACGCATTCTCCAATTTCCCCCATAAAGAATTACTTCTGACATCAAAGGTTAACACTGTGTCCTTTATTCTTTGAGGGAGAGATTAGAGCATGTGACATGCTTCAACATTTTAATATTTGGCAGTTTCCTTAGCACAAACAAAAACGTAGTTAGAGAACTGTCTTTTTGTTTGCGCTATGTCATTAAGCTGCCAAAAATGAAATGCTGATTGTCTGTCACCATACATACCAACAGACCCTATTCGGGCAGATTGCCTTAGTTCCAATATAAGTCAATGGGAAAAATACATGCTTTCGACAATTTTTTTTAATCTCCCTCTCACAGGGATAGCCAGGACGGGTTCTCCAGCGGTCTACAGCGCCACGACGCCTCAGGGCAGCAGTGCCCTTTACAAGACCACATACATACATACATACATAAGTTCTCCTCTTCAAACCAACCCATGTAGAGGCAGGCTATGCTTGGTGCAAATGTACTCCCCATGGATTTTCACATGGCATAGTAAGTAAATTCGGTCTTCAAAAGAGAAAAAATTCTCTGTTAATGTCAGTTCTGTCAAAATCATGATCCAACGGACTGGGGCTGCCCATCCCCATTCTTGTGATAGCATCAGATCAGAGATTACCCACAGGCTCTCACCGTTTAGGATGCTGGTATAAAAAGCCTCAACGTCGAGGCTCAACATTGTTTCTATGGAGGGATCATACTCCATTTTTTTTTAGTAGGGTAAGCAGGTGCTTAGTGTCCTTGATGTAGGACCTTGCTTTTCTGACAAGCGGAAGATGGTCGAGCCCACCCTGACTTTTAGGGGTCAGGGTGAACAGAAGGATGAAGCATGTCAATGTTAATGTTATAGAGCGCTCATTTATCCAGAGGTGTCTTGGCGCTAACTTCACTTGTCTCGAACACAACTGGAATGAGATCCTAAGTTATTAAAAAGCCACATTTTCAACTCCTTCCTAAAGGAAGTCAGAGAGGGCAAGACCGTGAGACATGGAGGAAGATGGTTCCAGAAATTATTCACCCCTAAGAGGAAGCTTCTTCTTCCCCAGTTCGTCCTTCAGAATCTGGGGACCATCATGTTCTTGGCCTGAGGGGATTCTGCTTAGCTTGTACCTGTCAAAGACCTGCCCCAGAAACTTGGGCTGGTGTCATGCAAGGCCTTATGGGCAATACAGAGAGCCTTGAATTTGATACAACTGTTGACTGGCAATCAGTGTAGCTTATAGATTGACTGGAAGACTGAATTAAATTTGGGAATGCCCAATAGCAACCTAGCTGCCTCATTTTGCAGAGTCTGTAGTCTATTCAGTTGCTACTCCTGCATATTTACATATAGGCCATTGCCGTAGTCTAGCTTAGATAAGACTAAAGTAGTGATGACAGTTCTTTTGATTTGATTTTCCTCAGGGTAAAGAATGAGGAGGAAACACCAGCATTGACCTGGCTACCAAAATTCAGTTTATTGTTAATGATAACTCCTGAGTTCTTCTCCTTAGTCACGGGGATAGAAAGAATCCCCCATTCCTCGGGCCACCAGGATGGTGCCCAGATAGGAGTGAGATTTCCAAATAGCACAACCTCAGTCTTTACCTGAATTTAGCTTTATGCAATGTTTGTTCATCCATAGACAGAAAGTACGGAAGCAGTTGTGGAATTTGGTGCAATTGTAGTGTAGTGTAGGAAGTAGTGTATAGTTGTCGCACATTTCAACCCCCTTCTTAAGAGTATCTCTTCCTGATAGCTAGTAGCCACTAAGGCAAGTTTAAGGAACTGTGTCTTGCAGTGCATGCTTTGCCATAGCTGCTTTAAAGACCACAGGACAGATTTCCTAACATTTTGCAATGCAGATGCACCACTTTATTGGTGCAGCTATGAAGCAAAATGTTATTTATGTTTACAAAGCCACGCAAATCTGATTTGCCTGGCCTTGCATGAGATTGTTCCCAAAATGTAACAAAGGCAACGCATTGTTCTGCCTTGCTTTACTTTGTGTTAGGGTAGTGTTCCATTGGTTGAGCATGGGCATTCTCATGCATCCACCCATGGATGTTGGAGCATTTCTAGATAAACTAAAGCAGATAAACCTTGGCATGAGTCAAAAAGCTACCCCTCCCTGAAAAAGCTGTAACGAGGAGAAATATCTTCAATCCTCCTTGTTACTTCCTCTTCCTATATGTGCTACATTCTGCAGCACATATAGAAAGAAGTAAATGTCATTAAGGATTGTTTTTCTGCAGGAAGGTCTCACCTCTTGCCACAACAATCCTACCACTAACACAGGCACCTTTGCTCCATAGTGCAAGGGTACCTGTGTTGATATTAGGCAGCACAAAGTACTCTAGCAGGCAAGCGCCATATCTTAATTGATGTGCCACATTTCTGCTGTCTCCCTTTAATGCAACGCAGAAAATTTGCTTGCAGCTCTGAGTGGCATGAAAAAATTTAAACGCGGTCACAAAGTGGAGCGACGTGCGGTTCTAGGGATACTAAAGCAGAAGATACCTTAATTGAGGATTAATAAGGAGATATTGAATTTGACTGAACCGTGTGGGCGCTTCGCAGGAATTGGAACCCCAATGTGGGTCGGAATTATCACCACATTTCAAAGATTACGGATTTAAAGCATTAGCCTTGAGGAAGTCGCGTGACAGACCCCCTAATAGTGACAAAACACGTGTTGGCTGTGGCTGTTTTGAATACTAAGAGACAAGAACGAGGAAATAAAACAACAAATAACCGGATGAAATTGTTGATTATTTACCTGTATGACTATGATCAAATGAACTGTTTTCAACCATAATGGGGAAACCTTTATGTAAATTTGATGTGTGCTGGGGAGTGAAATAATGAAAAAATTTAAATCTGCCCCTAAATGTCTCGGTCCTATAGATGCAATATGATCGCATTTATAAAACAAGTCATAGCATCCAGTTCTAGACTAAAAAAGTGCACATTCTGTGAAGGGGGCAATTGTTTTAACCATCCTGTGTATGGATAAAATCTTGTGGTCACATTTGCCTGCATCTAGGACCTGATTATATGTTGAAGCACGCAGCATCAAGCCTGTATTTACCAGTGATGATACGAAATTAGGTAGTAGCTCTTTCAAGCTTTTTCATTTCACATTATACTTTGCTGTCAGACTAACTCTGACTAGAAGAGGGCTTGAATCACTATCTATAGTTTCTAGTAGCTTCACACAAAGTTCGAAAATGCCAAACATATGGAACAACATCCCACCATATATCATGCTTGACCACTTTGTTCCTGCAATTAAAAAATAAATCACTTTGGCCCCTTTGCTGCGAGGCCTTTCCCCCCCTGTGCTAGGCCTTTTCTTTGCTATTTTGGGTAGTACACGCTTCTCTCCCTGTACCTTTTGGACCACATAAGATATCCACGCAAAATGTATGTCCTTTTCTTCCAACATCATGGGGATTGTAAAGGTACCCAGGGTTTGTTGATTCTCCTTGAGGGGACCCAGAAATTAGCCAAAATACAGCAACTTCTTTTGGGGGGTGGGGGGAATGGTGAAAAAGTAATGCAAATAAAAGCGTCTGTTTTTTCCCCTGCAAATGTCATTAACAAAGGGTTTGTGGTGCTGAAATAGCCATCTTCCAGGGACTGACATACTTATGTCAGAGAACCATAATCATTTACATAGTTCTGGCATTTTACTGGAATATAGCCTATTTTTGCTATTTGTTGTGCTTTTAACCTTCTTCCAGTTAATGGTAGAAATGGGTATGACAGCAATAATGGATCGTAGAAAACTATACATTTCAGAAAAGTAGACACAATTCTGAATTTACCCAGGGGTCATTGTGTAGATCCTTCAAGTTTTTTTTATAGAAACTAACAGTTGAAAATAGGAAAAATATTTTCTTCTAAGTATAGCAGATTGTTTGAAGCAATATACCCTTACATACGCTGGACCTTTCTGGTTGTGGGGAGATATAGGACTTGTAGGTTCACAAAGACCCTGACGAACCCAGAGTCAATAACTAAGCAGCATCTTGCAATAACTTTTCATTTGGGAAAATATAAACAGTGAAAAATCAGTCTGAAAGACACCTATGTATTTCAGTAGCTATTTGCACATCTCCGAATTTGTGAGTAGGCATACTAGCATGTGAATTACAGGACATTTTTCAAAGTGACATCTTTTTTACACATTGTCTCATTTGGAGGGCAGAAATGCATAAAAAGTCAATGGGTAATATCAGTTGCTCTACAGTTCTGTGTTACCCTAATTATCCTGATAAAGATGGTACCTCACTTGTGTGGGTAGGCCTAGTGCCCACAACAGGAAACGGCCCAAACCACAACATGGACACACAACATGTTTACAGTGAAAACTGATCCTTTTGTTTGCAAAGTGCCTAGCTGTGAATTTTGAACCCTATATCTGCCGGCACCTAGGGAAACCTAGCAAGCATATACATTTTTTAAAAATAGACACGCAGGGGAATCCAGGATGGGGTGCCTAGTCTGGCTCTCACCAAGTTATGTTACCCAGAATCCCTTGCAAACCTCAAACTTGGTAAAAAAACATTTTGCTTACATTTCTGTGATGGAAAGTTCAGAAATCTGCGTAGATCCACAACATTCCACCCACCCTGCATTTTCCAAAGTCTTCCCATAAAAATGGTACCTTACTTGTGTGGGTAGGTCTAGTGCCTGAGGTTCCGTGACAATCGTAAGTGGTGTTTTCGACTCGCCCGAATATGGTCGAGTCTGGTATCTATGAACCGCAAATGACGAGTTTAGTGGGTGTACGCGTTTTCGCTGTGCTAGCCTAAACCGTTCGTTTGTTTCATGGGTTTCTTCATCTGAACCCACGGGTTCCATTTTAGATATGGCATCCATTTTGTTTCTTGCCCTCAAGTAGCCAGCGAACGGACGCTGTCCGCTTCGTGACCCTGGGATTCCCAAACTCTTGCGGAAGACACGTGTTCCTTTGAGGGTGTATTTATGATGAGGGGGATGACACTGTAAGGCAGATGGCCCCGCTCGAGGCTCATCTTGCCGTGCCGGTCTATTGTCTCAGTTGTGCATTCATTAGGCACGTCTCCTTTGATCCCTGCAATCGTGTTTCCTGATACCACCCCTTTTACATTCTCTTCGATCTGTTCGCTATCCTCGTCTTCCTCTGCACCTGTTTCTGTTTCTTCCTTGATTTGTTTACAGCCGAACGGAATGCACTGATGGTGGGAAGATGTACTTTTACAGTTGGGAACTGCCAAATGCTACTGTAATTATGTTCCGGGCCCTGAATACATGAAAGCAACCCCTTATGGCATTTACTGTGGGAACCGGGTTGTAAACTTTTGTCTGTCATGTTATCCTATGACGAAAAACTGCATAAAAAGAGCGATCCACAGATACAATTCGAATCAGACTCCGCGAACCTACATGCTATGTACTTCTCGTGACTTCTGTGTTCCCTGCAGTAATAAACCTCGAATCTTTGACGCCGAAGGAAGTGTCCCGTGTCTCTGTCATTTGTACGCCGGAACAGGTTACCCACAAAGGTTTCAGGTGTTATCCCTGGCACCGCTGGGGCTTAGAAAAACCCAGTCCTTCAGTTGGCGCCCAACGTAGGGCTGCATCAGCGGTACCGGTCCAAAGCCCGACGATCGTGAGGAACTTCGTGTGAAATCTCAGAGGGAAGGTGCACCCCGCTTCATCGATCCTGTTGTCGAAACAAGTGGCCCGACGACTTTTCCCGCGAAGATCCCCGCCTCCTGACGGCTGCGACGGACTGCTGCCCTGACTGTAGAACTGTTTTGGCACCTGGCGTAGACCTTGGTACAGCGAGACGATTGACGGGCCTTCCTGGTGACGCCATTGATCTTTGAGTTAAGTACTTGTGGGTCGCTCCCGAAGTCCTTTGTTGTTGTGGGTGCTTAGTTGTTACATGGTTCCATTGCATTTGTGGTTCTTGGTATTTTGTTCTTTGTTGTGCTATTTGACGTCTGCAGTCGCCAAAAACCGAGGGTTTTTGCACTTTTGCAGGGACATTGTAATCCTATAACCCTTGACGTTTCTGAAACTCGGTTAGTGTGCACGATGCCTGGCCATAGTACTTTGTTCAGTTGCTTTAGAGGTTGTGGTGCGGATTCCCGGTTGGAGGACTCGTGTCCGATACCTCCGGTCGGAACTCCAACTTACGAATTATATAGTCGACATGGTTTGGGTCCAATCACATTCAATGAGTGTTGGGTTCGCTACACCAAAGATGACGGTGTCCTTAGTTGGCCACCTCATGGTAGTTTTGAGGCCCCGATTTTAGATAATCTTGAAGCTAAATTGTTCCAAAAGAAAGCAAGGCCGGCCATGTTTGATTCCTTTCGGTTATGGCGTAAAGAAGCCAAGCAGAAAGAAATCAAGCAGCTTAAACGTAATAAGAGAGAAGGTATTGTTACTACGATGAAAAATGCAGAGCAGTTTCAGCGAGACAAAGAGGAGAAGGAAAAGGAAATTTTTGATAGATTACAACGTATGACAGTGGATAAATGCTATCCCGCTTTACCGACGGGTACGGAAAAGACTCTAGAGGAAGCAGTAGAGGACCCTTTGTTATCCTATCTATTAAAGTCACCACCTCCATATGCACAGGATACCACAGCTCCTGCGGTTCCTCCTGTTCCTCTACCTGCTCCCGTTCCTACTGCTCCTCCGTCTATACCTTCTCATATTATTGTTCCCGCTACTTCCACTCTTGTGGCTACTCCTGCTGTCCCTTCTGTTTCTGACTCTTCTATTGTTACCCCCTTGCTTCTCTCTTCTTCCTCGTCTGTTGGGCGGCGTATTCCTAATATTGCTGCCAACCTTTTCTCTTCTCTTGGACCAGTTCTTGGGGCCACGGGTTCTGATCCTCCTCAAAGACGAAGTCAGCTTCCTGGTGGTAGGGAACGTGACACGCTATATAACATGGCGAAAAATTGGATTAGATACCCCCTTAGGAATCCTCCACGTATAGTTGCTGACACATTTTCTCAATTCAATGAGCCAACTCAGAGGTTCGTGTTTGAAGAAATGTGCAAGCTCTTACGCGATGTGCTATCAGTTGATGCGGCTGATGATGTATTGGCTGCTCTGACTGACCTTCAGCTTCAGTTTGCAAGCGGAATACTTGTGGGTAGCAATGTTCGACGTGCAGTCGAGCAGCTACTGTCTCTTCGTCCCACTATGATGCCTCGTGCACTGTTTAAGGACGAAACTGAGGAATGGACAGCAGCGTCTAGTCAGTATCCCATGCGCGAAGTTCCACCAGTGTGGATGCCAGGTGATGCTACTGTTAATCCTGTTATTTTACCACATTTCGAGAGAGTGTGGATACATCTTCCGTGGAAACGATCGGAAGTCTTGCAGGTTAAGCAGACTTTGCCCGACCCTCGCAAAAATCCTGCAGGGTATTATAAAGAATTATCTCAGCTAGTGGATGCTACGATAATGAGTTTTGCCGACATCGAGATGCTGTTCGGCAATGTCGTACCGCAACCGGTATGGGCAAAGATTCGTCAGGCAGATCATGCAGCGGAATTAGGTGGTGATTGGGCTGCTCTTATTGCCGCGGATGGTTTGCAAGGCGTTGGGGCTAAGCCTGACCAGTTAATTACGGATTTGCCTCAGAGAATAATTACCCTTATGAAAACGCTTATGCCAGCTGTGAAAGTTAATTGGGACAAATTGTCCGCTTGCAAGCAAAAGAAGGACGAGAGTGTCTCCGATTTCTTTACGAGATTTGAGGAAGCATTCGTCGATCACAGTGGTCAAGATATGGGCACTGAGGGAGGTCAGAGACTGTTTGTAGACAAATTTGTGTCAAATTTGTTGCCGGACCTAAGCAGCAAATTAAAGAATTCCGAAAGTGCGTGGGCTGTTTCCACTTCCGCTCAGATATTGGCTACGGCCCAATATTATGAGAATAGAGAGAAAGAGGAAACTGATCGTGCAGATAAAAAGACGAAAGAGCTCAAAACGAAAGTATTGTTGCAACAAGCATATCCTCCTCGCTCAAATCAGAATGGATTCTCAGCAGCGGAATAGATCGCAATCGCAGTCATCCAGGTCACAATCGCGAAACGACTCTTCTTCGCAGAGATCGATGCTTGGGTACAATCAGTGTGCCTACTGTAGAAACGAGGGTCATTTGAAATTTGATTGTCCGGTTCTGCGTGATCGGAATAGTGGTAATTCATCTAGAGGAGGTCGTAGTGGTCCTCAACAGGCTTCACGAGGTCGAGGTCGTGGTGTTACGCAAAATCAAAATGATCGTTCTAATAATTCTTCTCATTCAAATAATTGTTTCGATCAGCGAGGATCATCATCAGGTAGATTCGCGCAGTACAATGTGGATGATTATTATGTCGATCAGGGTGCTGACGACGGTAATTACTAGGACAGCCATAGACAAGGAGAGGGAGTAGTATCAGTTCCGGTTGATCAGAGAGGGACTTACGTCGCAGTTGCCACATCGGGCGTAGTTGAGCCTTTTCTGTTGGACACTGGTGCAGCGAAAAGTTCCATCATGCATTCGAAACTCCCTGGCGCACCTTTGTCTGGCTTAACAAATGTTTCCGTTGGATTCTCTGGCGGCCCTGTTAGCAATTCGGTTTCACGCCCTTTACTCCTTACAGTTGGGCCTCATGAGTTGCAAGCTCCTTTGAGTTTGACTACTGGTTGTGATGAAAATCTTTTGGGCCTGGATTTGCTGAAACGTCTGTATGCGACTTTGTATTGTTCTCCTGCGGGAGTAAAGCTTACATTGGGTGAGAGAGTTATCTCACCCATGTACTTATCCATCGATAAGCTCCCACCGGAATTGAGTTCTCTTTCTGCATCTTTGTGGGCAACAGGTCCCAATGACGTGGGCCTGCTTGACATCTCCCCTTATGTTGTTCAATTGAAATCGAATGTGCGATTACCACGTATTCCCCAGTATCGTATCTCTCTTGATGGTGATCGAGCGTTGTTAGCGATCATCTATGATTTGATCGAGAAGGATGTTATCGAGGAGACTCGAGGAAACGTGTGTAATAGCCCTGTGTTGCCCATTTTGAAACGCACTGATCCGTCGAAGCCTCCTGTGTATCGTTTTGTCATCGATTTACGGGAGGTGAATAAAATTGTGATTCCTCAGTTCCCTGTGGTGCCTGACATTACGGCCTTACTGACTCTGATTCCAGCATCTGCTTCCTGGTACTCAGTGATCGATCTGAAGAATGCTTTCTTTAGCATTCCGATTGCTGAGGAGAGCAGGGACCTTTTCGGTTTCTCTCTAGGTGGCCGCAGCTTCCGGTTCAAACGCGCTCCTCAGGGCTACTGTGAGAGTCCATCGATATATAGTCAAGCCTTGAAAAGCCAACTTGATGCGTTTGTGTTGCCGGCTGGTGCAGCCTTGATCCAATATGTTGACGACTTATTGGTGGCTGCGGACACACAGGACATTTGCAAACTTGCATCTCTGTGATTTACATCACAAGGTGTCACCTTCTAAACTGCAATATTGTTGCCAAGAAGTAACCTATCTAGGTCACTTATTGTCAAAGGAGGGAAGAAGGTTGACCCCAGAGAGAATTGCGGCGATTGCTCGAATGACTGTGCCAACAACTCAGAGAGATGTGCGTGCCTTTTTAGGTATCAGGTCATACTGCAGGCAATGGATTCCAAATTTTTCATTGTTAGCGAAACCATTGGTGGCTCTTACGTGCAAGGATGTTCCAACTCCTTTGCCATGGACGGAAGAATGTCAGAAAAGTTTTTCTGAATTGCGTGATGCGTTGTGTTCGGCCCCTGTGTTAGGTACTCCTGACTACAGTAAGCCGTTTACACTATACGTTCACGAGAGGGAAGGTTGTGCGTTGAGTGTTTTGACGCAACAATTCTGTGGTAAGCAACGTCCATGTGCATATTTTTCCTCGACCTTGGACCCAGTAGCTAGAGCGTTGCTGAGTTGTCTAAGAGCAACAGCGGCAGCTGCGGTGTCCATCCGACAATCTGCAGGATTGGTCATGGATAATATGTTTACGGTGATGGTTCCGCATGCAGTTGACACTCTCTTGAATCGTACGAAAACTCAACACTTGACGAGTGCAAGGTTGTCTGGTTATGAGTTGACGCTTCTGGCAAGTTACATTCAAATAAACCGCTGCAATGTCCTAAACCCGGCGACTTTGTTGCCAACTAATATGGAATCAGATGAGGTAGCACCACACAACTGTTACTTACGAACTGAGGAGGAAACAAAAGGTCGTATTGACTTAAAAAACACTCCATTGGAAGACCCCGATGGTACCTTGTATGTGGATGGTTCGTGTTTTAAGTTGCCGAATGGTGATGTAACGACTGCGTATGCTGTGGTGACGTTGAGTACGGTTGTGGAGACTGCAAGATTGAATCAGAACTCTGCACAGGCCGCAGAGCTGATTGCCTTAACCAGAGCGTGTGTGTTGTCGAAAGGAAAGAGGGTGAATGTGTTTACGGATAGTCAGTATGCGTTTGGTGTTGCGCATAGTTTTGGACGGTTGTGGCGAGAGAGAGGTTTTTTGACATCGCACGGTACGAAGATTCAGCATGGACAGCTTGTGAATGATCTTTTGGATGCACTTACATTGCCCAAGCAGGTGGCGATCATTAAATGTAGTGCACACCGAAAGGTGATGGATGATGTTGGCCGTGGCAATGCGTTTGCTCATGAGATTGCTAAGGAGACTGCACGAAACCTTACGACTAGAATGTATGTGACGAGTTCGGTAAGGTGGCCTGTAGAAGCTGGTATGTGTGAAGACACTATAGAGAGTGTGAAAGCGATTCAGAATGAGGCCACCGAGACTGGAAAGACCAAGTGGAAAGAGAGTACGGGAAAGCTGGATGCGAATGGCTGTTGGATTGATTTGTCGGAGAATAAAAGGTGGATGTTACCGGATGCATATGTGCTAGCTGTTGTGACTATGGCACATGGTTTGTCACATATCAGTGCGAAAGGTATTTGTAAGTTGTTATCCCCTGTATGGAAGAATTATGGTATTGCTAAGTGTGCTGAGAGATTGGTTAAGAATTGTATGATATGTATGATGTACAATCCTGGTAAGGGAACTCCTACACCCCCTGGCCATTTTGCTCCTCCTTCATGTCCCTTTGAGGTGATTCAGTTGGATTTCATCCATATGGAGCGATGCAATAACCTAAAATATGTTTTGGTTGTGGTTTGCGCATTCTCCCGATGGATTGAAGCCTACCCTCTTAAAGACAATACTGCCCTGTCCACAGCGAAAGTCCTACTGAAGGAATACTTTCCTCGGTATGGAATGCCACGGATTGTATGGTCTGATAACGGAAGTGAGTTTGTGGGGAGTGTGATGAAGAGTGTGTGTAAGGGCCTTGGAATCACACAAAAATTCCACAGTGCCAACCATCCCCACTCAGCAGGTTTGGTTGAGGGGTATAATGGTACTCTAAAGCTGAAACTCGCAAAGATTCAGGCTACGACTGGTCTCTCGTGGCCTGACGCTTTGCCCCTGGCTCTTCTGTCAACTAGGGCGACTGTACACTCTCGAGTAGGGCTCAGCCCATATGAGATTGTGTTCGGCCGTCCTGCTAATGTTTGGGGGGTCCCTAGACCCAGTGTGTTTTCTGATCTTGAATATCCAATGTTGATCGATTATCTTCATGATCCGACTGCTAAACTGAGGTTAATTCACCAACAGGTTTTTGAAGCACTGCCGGCGCAGACGGAGGGTCCAGGCCATCAGCTCCAGCCCGGAGACTGGGTGGTTACGAGGAATTTTGGCCGAAAACGAAATCTTGAGCCAAGATTCATTGGACCCTACCAGGTGCTCCTCGCCACGAGAACTGCTGTTCGTTTGGAGGGTCGCAAGCACTGGGTGCACGCCACCCACACCAAGAAGGTACCTATACCTTTGCCAGCGGACTCGTGGGTGAGGAAGGGCATCGCCTCGTCTGAAGCTGAGGTTTTGCCGAACTTTGTTCCATTCAGCGACGCTCAGCCTGTGGGAGATACCTCAGTGCAGCCGGACGATATTGTTGAACATTTGTCATTGGATAACTCAAGATCTGAACCATTGTCTGGTCGCCAGGATTCTGTTTCATCGTCTGACCAACTGTTTGAAGATCAGACTCGTCCTGGGAGAAGCAGATATTTTCTCCGCTCCAACACCAGAGACTAATAAAATATTTTTTGCTTCCTCCCCTGACATTTACGTTACCCCATTATCACTCTGAACATTTTTGAATAGTTGTGATTTTTGTACATTCTGAGTCCTTTTCTGCATATGTGTATTTGTTTCCACAGCTAGGAGAATTTGTATATATTGTTTAATTAAAAGTACCTTACATCCGGGTGGACCGTAAGGCCGTGCGGGTACTTCCTTCTGTTTAGTAGGTCCTGACACTAGGTTGGAGACCGTCGATTCCTGGGAACTCCTGGGGGTTGACTATTGCTACACAGAACGAAGTGCGTCAAGAACGTTGCGGACGGTTTTAGAGGATGGCTTTCTCGAAGCTGTCGGAATTGGAAAAGGCTCAATCTCAAAGATTCGAACTGCATAGAATTGCACATACTAAATGCTTCATGTTTCAGGTGTTCCTTCTGTTCCTAACTGTTTCTTCGTTATTGGTGGGTGGGGTGTATTATATGATACAGTCATTGTTGCCTTCTGCCTCACCTACCCCTTCTTCTGAACCTAAACCTACCTCCACTGTTTCTCCCCATTCTTTTCACATTCTACCCCAACACGAGCAGGTTAGACGTGCGGAATTTATGAACAATTCCTTTGTTCAGCTCCTTCATCAACATCAGTTGGTGATGAACACTACCAATTGTTGGGTGTGTGGGTTAATGCCACATACCACCGATAGGGGAATTCTGTACTTGGTCCTTCCTTACAGTTCCCAGGGTTCAGCTCGAGCATTCCAAACTATGTTTCGCAGCGCACTAGATTCCTACCCCAATCGAGAGCCACGTTCTCCACACTTTGGTCCCGGCCCGTACCATAAGTCTTTGGCAATAGCGATTGCCGATCTAGATAGAGATATCTTAGACCCATCGCTTATCCCAGAGGAAGAGGTGCGAGCCTATAGGGATCTGAGTGAGGCTGAATATAGTGTGCTAGTGGGTGATAGACAGCTCAAAAGTTCATCTCCAATATGGATCGTACCCCACCTCGGTAATTTCTGTTTGAAAGGCCGTGGTCGAAGCCCGAGAGCTCATCTTGGGGAGAGTGCTTGCACTGAAACTTATGTTTTACCAATGCTCTCTTCCCCTGTTCTTTTGACTGCCAAGGGTACGTACTTTATCTGTTATGACCGTGCATATACATGGTTGACTTTTCGGGCACCTGTTATATTGCAAATTTGTTGCCACCGACTTTTACAGTTGCCTCAGATTATCACAAGACCAGAGTTGTGAGAGGTGTGATTAGCAAAGAGGACACTGCCGGTCAAGAAGCAGGAGACTTCTTTAAGGGTTTCTTGCCGTTTTGGGGATCAATAGTAGGAACCTGAGACAGTTGACTCGAGTGGTGGAATCAACTGCTAATATCACTGCGAGTGCCCTTGGCAACATCACAGCAGAGCTTCAGGCTGACAGGCTTATGACGTTACAAAATCGAATGGTTTTAGACGTCATCTTAGCAGATAGGGGTGGAGTATGTCAGGTGATCCATTCGAGTTGTTGTATTTTCATTCCTGACAACGCTCCGACTGTCTATCAAGCCATTTCGAAGTTGCATAAGATCTCCGAGTCCATACACGTGGACGTAGGGGATTGGACGCTACTAGGGTGGTTTTGGGGCCTGATGTCGACGTGGGGTTGGAAGATTCTGATGATCATTGGGGTTGTTGTAGCATTTCTGTTCACGTGTTGTCTTTGTGTGCAGTGTGGTCCTGCCTTATGTGGCCTCTGTGCTACGACGTGTATAAGGCGGCCGCCTGTTACCAAGAAAGCGCTGATGGGTAGAATAATGTTGCAGCAACATCTGGATGATCTGATGAATATCGAAATCGATTCTGATTCTGACTAGTGCTTGCCTACATGAGGGCAAAAGGAGCGTCTGAGGTTCCGTGACAATCGTAAGTGGTGTTTTCGACTCGCCCGAATATGGTCGAGTCTGGTATCTATGAACCGCAAATGACGAGTTTAGTGGGTGTACGCGTTTTCGCTGTGCTCGCCTAAACCGTTTGTTTGTTTCGTGGGTTTCTTCATCTGAACCCACGGGTTCCATTTTAGATATGGCATCCATTTTGTTTCTTGCCCTCAAGTAGCCAGCGAACGGACGCTGTCCGCTTCGTGACCCTGGGATTCCCAAACTCTTGCGGAAGACACGTGTTCCTTTGAGGGTGTCTTTATGATGAGGGGGATGACACTGTAAGGCAGATGGCCCCGCTCGAGGCTCATCTTGCCGTGCCGGTCTATTGTCTCAGTTGTGCATTCATTAGGCACGTCTCCTTTGATCCCTGCAATCGTGTTTCCTGATACCACCCCTTTTACATTCTCTTCGATCTGTTCGCTATCCTCGTCTTCCTCTGCACCTGTTTCTGTTTCTTCCTTGATTTGTTTACAGCCGAACGGAATGCACTGATGGTGGGAAGATGTACTTTTACAGTTGGGAACTGCCAAATGCTACTGTAATTATGTTCCGGGCCCTGAATACATGAAAGCAACCCCTTATGGCATTTACTGTGGGAACCGGGTTGTAAACTTTTGTCTGTCATGTTATCCTATGACGAAAAACTGCATAAAAAGAGCGATCCACAGATACAATTCGAATCAGACTCCGCGAACCTACATGCTATGTACTTCTCGTGACTTCTGTGTTCCCTGCAGTAAAAAACCTTGAATCTTTGACGCCGAAGGAAGTGTCCCGTGTCTCTGTCATTTGTACGCCGGAACAGGTTACCCACGAAGGTTTCAGGTGTTATCCCTGGCACCGCTGGGGCTTAGAAAAACCCAGTCCTTCATGCCCACAACAGGAAGTGGCCCAAAACGCAACGTGGACACACCATATTTTTACAGTGAAAACTGACCCTTTTTTTAAAGTGCTGAGCTGTGGATTTTGAACCCTAGCTCTGCCGGCACCTAGGGGACCCTAGCAAAACTATACATTTCTGAAAACTAGACACCGAAGAGAATCCAGGATGGGGTGACTTGTCTTGCTCTCACCAGGTTCTGTTACCCAAAATCCCTTGCAAACCTCAAACTTTATTAAAAACAAACAAATTTCCTCACATTTCTGTGATGGAAAGTTCTGGAATCTGCATGGATCCACAAAATTCCACCCAGCCCGCATTTCCCAAAGTCTTCCTATAAAAATGGTACCTCACTTGTGTGGGTAGGTCTGGTACCCACCACAAGGTACAGCCAAAAACACAACGTGACAACAGGATGTGGGAGCACACTGCTGACCTCTCAGGCATGGTTCACCCCTGGCATTCTGGGAAATGCAGTCTCTTGTAGCTCGCTCCTATATTTTCGAGAATTTCGCCAAGGTTGGTGCAGATAGTGATGATCTCTAGACACGTGTTTCTGGTTTATTAACCGTCGTCAGTAGAGATTACAGTCTTGTATTTTGGGGTTTGCTGAGTAGGCTGCCAAATATTATATCTGGTCCGGTACCTCTCACTGGCCCGCAGGTGCTTCATCCACGAGCTCGTCAGCTCAATGACTCAAGGGAGTACTTTAAATAGACAACAGGATGTGGGAGCGCACCGCTGACCTCTCAGGCATGGTTCGCCCCTGGCATTCTGGGCAATGCAGTCTCTTGTAGCTATCTCCGATATTTTCAAGTATTTCGCCAAGGTTGGCGCAGACAGCGCTGATCTCTAGACACGTGTTTCTGGTTTATTAACCATCATCAGTAGAGACTACAGTTTAGTTTTTGGGGTTTGCTGAGTAGGTTGGCAAACATTATATTAGGTCCGGTACCTCTCACTGACGCGGAGGTGCTTCATCCACTAGCTCGTCAACTCAATGACTCAAGGAAGTACTTTAAATAGACAACGGGATGTGGGAGCACACAGCTGACCTCTCAGGTATGGTTCGCCCCTGGCATTCTGGAAAGTACAATCTCTTGTAGCTCGCTCCTAAATTTTCGATTGTTTCGCCAAGGTTGGCACAGATAGTGCTGATCTCTAGACACGTGTTTCTGGTTTGTTAACCGTCATCAGTAGAGAAAACAGTCTTGTATTTTCGGGTTTGCTGAGAAGGCTGCCAAACATTATATCAGGTCCGGTACCTCTCATTGGCGCGCAGGTGCTTCATCCACGAGCTCCTCAGCTCAATGACTCACTGTAGTACCTTAAATAGACAACAGGATGTGGGAGCGCACCGCTGACCTCTCAGGCAATGTTTGCCCCTGGCATTCTGGGAAATGCATTCTCTTGTAGCTCGCTCCGATACTTTCAAATATTTTGCCAAGGTTGGCACAGATAGTGCTGATCTCTAGACACGTGTTTGTGGTTTATTAGCCGTCATCAGTAGAGAATACAGTCTTGTATTTTGGGGTTTGCTGAGTAGGCTGCCAAACATTATATCAGGTCCGGTACCTCTCACTGGCACGCAGGTGCTTCATCCACGAGCTCGTCAGCTCAATGACTCAGGGGAGTACTTTAAATAGACAACAGGATGTGGGAGCACACCGCTGACCTCTCAGGCATGGTTCGCCCCTGGCATTCTGGGAAATGCAGTCTCTTGTAGCTCGCTCTGATATTTTCGAGTATTTCGCCAAGGTTGACGCACATAGTGCTGATCTCTAGGTACGTTTTTCTGGTTTATTAACCATCATCAGTAGAGAATACAGTCTTGTATTTTGGGGTTTGCTGAGTAGGTTACCAAACATTATATCAGGTCCGGTACCTCTCACTGTCGCGCAGGTGCTTAATCCACGAGCTCGTCAGCTCAATGACTCAAGGGAGAACTTTAAATTAGACAACGGGATGTGGGAGCACACCACTGACCTCTCAGGCATGGTTCGCCCCTGGCATTCTGGGAAATGCAGTCTATTGTAGCTCGCTCCGATATTTTCGAGTATTTCGCCAAGGTTGGCGCAGATAGTGCTGATCTCTAGACACGTGTTTCTGGTTTATTAACCATCATCAGTAGAGAATACAGTCTTGTATTTTAGGGTTTGCTGAGTAGGCTGCCAAACATTATATATGGTCCGGTACCTCTCACTGTCGCGCAGGTGGTTCATCCACGAGCTCCTCAGCCTCAATTACTCACGGGAGTACTTTAAATAGACAACAGGATTTGGGAGCACACCGCTGACCTCTCAGGCAATGTTCGCCCCTGGCATGCTGGGAAATGCAGTCTCTTGTAGCTCGCTCCAATATTTTCGAGTATTTCGCCAAGGTTGGGGCAGATAGTGCTGATCTCTAGATACGTGTTTCTGGTTTAATAACCGTCATCAGTATAGAACACAGTCTTGTATTTTGGGGTTTGCTGAGAAGGCTGCCAAACATTATATCAGGTCCGGTACCTCTCACTGGCGCGCAGGTGCTTCATCCACGAGTTTGTCAGCTCAATGACTCAGGGGAGTACTTTAAATAGACAACAGGATGTGGGAGCACACCGCTGACCTCTCAGGCATGGTTCGGCCCTGGCATTCTGGGAAATGCAGTCTCTTGTAGCTCGCTCTGATATTTTCGAGTATTTCGCCAAGGTTGACGCACATAGTGCTGATCTCTAGATACGTTTTTCTGGTTTATTAACCATCATCAGTAGAGAATACAGTCTTGTATTTTGGGGTATGCTGAGTAGGTTACCAAACATTATATCAGGTCCGGTACCTCTCACTGTCGCGCAGGTGCTTAATCCACGAGCTCGTCAGCTCAATGACTCAAGGGAGAACTTTAAATTAGACAACGGGATGTGGGAGCACACCGCTGACCTCTCAGGCATGGTTCGCCCCTGGCATTCTGGGAAATGCAGTCTATTGTAGCTTGCTCTGATATTTTCGAGTACTTCGCCAAGGTTGGCCCAGATAGTGCTGATCTCTAGACATGTGTTTCTGGTTTATTAACCATCATCAGTAGAGAAAACAGTCTTGTATTTTAGGGTTTGCTGAGTAGGCTGCCAAACATTATATCAGGTCCGGTACCTCTCACTGGCACGCAGGTGCTTCATCCACGAGCTCCTCAGCCTCAATTACTCACTGGAGTACTTTAAATAGACAACAGGATGTGGGAGCACACCACTGACCTCTCAGGCATGGTTCGCCCCTGGCATTCTGGGAAATGCAGTTTCTTGTAGCTCGCTCCAATATTTTCGAGTATTTCGCCAAGGTTGGGGCAGATAGTGCTGATCTCTAGATACGTGTTTCTGGTTTATTAACCATCATCAGTAGAGAATACAGTCTTGTATTTTGGGGTTTGCTGAGTAGGCTACCAAACATTATGTCAGGTCCGATACCTTTCACAGTTGCGCAGGTGCTTCATCCACGAGCTCGTCAGCTCAATGACTCAAGGGAGTACTTTAAATAGACAACAGGATGTGGGAGCACACCACGGACCTCTCAGGCATGGTTCGCCCCTGACATTCTGGAAAATGCAGTTTCTTGTAGCTCGCTCCAATATTTTTGAGTATTTTGTCAAGGTTGGCGCAGATAGTGCTGATCTCTAGACACTTGTTTCTGGTTTATTAACCGTCATCAGTAGAGAATACAGTCTTGTATTTTGGGGTTTGCTGAGTAGGCTGCCAAACATTATATCAGGTCCGGTACCTCTCATTGGCGCGCAGGTGCTTAATCCACGAGCTCCTCAGCTCAATGACTCACAAGAGTACTTTAAATAGACAACAGGATGTGGGAGCACACCGCTGACCTCTCAGGCAATGTTTGCCCCTGGCATTCTGGGAAATGCAGTCTCTTGTAGCTCGCTCCGATATTTTCGAGTATTTCGCTAAGGTTGGGGCAGATAGTGCTGATCTCTAGACACGTGTTTCTGGTTTATTAACCGTCATCAGTAGAGAATACAGTCTTGTATTTTGGGGTTTGCTGAGTAGGCTGCCAAACATTATATCAGGTCCGGTACCTCTCACTGGCGCGCAGGTGCTTCATCCACGAGCTCTTCAGCTCAATGATTCAAGGGAGTACTTTAAATAGACAACAGGATGTGGAAGCACACCGCTGACCTCTCAGGCATGGTTCGCCCCTGGCATTCTGGGAAATGCAGTCTCTTGTATCTCGCTCTGAAATTTTCGAGTATTTCGCCAAGGTTGGTGCAGATAGTGCTGATCTCTAGACACGTGTTTCTGGTTTATTAACCATTATCAGTAGAGAATACAGTCTTGTATTTTGGGGTTTGCTGAGTAGGCTGCCAAACATTATGTCACGTCCGGTACCTCTCACTGGCGCGCAGGTGCTTCATCGACGAGCTTGCCAGCTCAATGAGTCAAGGGAGTGCTTTAAATAGACAACAGGATGTGGGAGCACACTGCTGACCTCTCAAGCATGGTACACCAGTGAGAGGTACTAGACCTGATATAATGTTAGGCAACCTACTCAGCAAACCCCAAAATACAAGACTGTATTCTCTACTGATGACGGTTAATAAACCAGAAACACGTGTCTAGAGATTAGCACTATCTGCGTCAACCTTGGCGAAATACTCTAAAATATCGGAGCGAGCTGCAAGAGACTGCATGTTCCAGAATGCCAGGGGCGAACCATGCCTGAGAGATCAGCGGTGTACTCCCACATCCTGTTGTCCAAAACACAACTTGAACACACCACGTTTTTACAGTGAAAACAGAGCTTTTTTTCCAAAGTTTCTAGCTGTGGATTTCAAACCCTAGCTCTGCCGGCAACCAGGGAAACCGAGGAAACCCAAACATTTTTAATAACTAGACATCCAGGGGAATCCAGGTTGGGGTGACTTGTCTGGCTTGCACCAGGTTATGTTACCCAGAATGCCTTGCAACCCTCAAACATTGTCAATAAAACAAATGTTCCTAAACTTTCTATGATGGAAAGTTCTGGAAGATGTGTGAATCCACAAAATTCCACCCGCCCTGCATTCCCCAAAATCTTCAGATAAAAATTGGTATCTCACTCGTGAGGGTTGGTCTAGTGCCTGTGTCAGGAAATGGCCCAAAACGCGAAGTGGAGACACCACATTCTTACAGGAAAACTGACCCTTTTTTTTGCTAAGTGCTAGCTGTTGTTGTTGTATGTACTTTATTCGATATAAAAATATCATAAAAGCTGTAAGAACTTGATTCATCTATAAAAGGTTCATCACTACATACAACTAGTAACAATGTACACTTATCTAAGAATTTACATTAAAAAGTACTTACAGGGGCGTGTCCAAGATGGTGGCGTGATCGGACGCAGGTCTCCAAAATCCTTGCCCAATCCCTCCTGAACGCCTCAATCATCGCCTTAATCTCCCCTAAAGCACAAGAAAAGCACTGGGAGAGGTGTCACACACCAGCTGCGGCCCCAAAATTGAGCCACTGACCTGCATGCCTCGTGGGGGCTCTAGACGCGAAAGGACACCAAACCGCGGCCCGTAATAGCGGCCGCGCCGGAGACCTGACCGACCCAGACGCCCGCTGCCCGAGGTACCTGGGGGCGAGCCTGGCTAGCCGGGCGAGCCGAGTACGGAGCTTGGTGGGCCAGATCTCGCTGCCGGTCCCGGAGCTGCGGACCCACGCCACAGCGCATCGCCATCCTCGCGACCCGGCCGGTGATCAGGTGAGACCCGTCCGGAGGTCGGGAAAATCGAGGCCCCGGCTTCGGGCCTCCAACCTAGATGCTTGCAGTCCTTGGCGCAGCTGACCGGAGCGCCTCAGCGAGAAAGGAGCGGACCCTGCTCACGGAGAACTCTGCTACGCTGCCCCCCCACGTTGATTCGGACTTTGAAAGTGCCCCAATTGGACCGCCGTGACCCCAACGTGGCCAACGAAGACGGTGCCGCGGTGGCCCTGTAGCCCCACAGAACCGGGGTACACTCGGAAGGAGTGCGGAGCGGCGCTGAAAGGCCAGAATCGCGACGGAGCACCACTCCCAGGCCAGTGAGCAGAAAGGTGAGGAGAGTGGAGAGGGGCACCTTAGAAGGCTCGGGGGCACAATCGAGCCCCCGGCATGGGGCTAACTGGAGAGGCCCGGGCGGCGCCACACCTAAGACCTGGAAGGCTGGTCTGGGCACGCTAACATTGGGACATTGAAAGCCGCAATTTACAAGCCCTACAGCACAGTACTAAGCAGCGACCCGGTTCGGGGGTGTATGACTAACTGAAGACGAGCCGACTTCGCTGCACTCTTGACTAGCTGGGGGGCGATTGGACGCATCTGCCGTCTTGACCCAGGGTGGCACGGGGGGTGAGCTGACCTGTAGCAACACGAATCGCCCCTGAAAACTGCACCGCCGGATTACTGCACCTGCCACGGGCCCATAAAACCCACCGCCTGCTTGTCATCGGGGCTGCCCGCAACATGGCTTGACAGAGGGGAAAGAAAGGGCCCCAGAGGCTCCCTGAACTACTGGCCAAGTCCCAGCCCAAACCCAGCAAAGACCCACCCTCCCTGGTGACCGTGAAATCACCGCCGGCACCTGCAGATGACCAAATACCCATCACCAGATCCTTTCTGGAGACATTATTTAATTCTCTCAGAGAGGACTTCAAATCCTCAAAGCAGGAAGTGGCAGGTGAAGTCCGAGAACTCCGGCGTGATGTGGAAGGCCTCGGGGAGCGGGTGGTTGCCATTGAAGAGGCAGACCAAACCAGAAGCAATGAAATTGTGCAGCTCCAACAAGAGGTCCTGCGGCTCACAGACCAGCAGCTGGACCTCCAGGCCCACGCGGAGGACCTTGAAAACCGTTCCCGTCGAAACAACATACGGGTCCGGGGGGTCCCTCAGAAGGCAGAGGGGAATGATGTCACCGAATACCTGCAAGCCCTCTTCAGAAACATCTTGGGGGAACCGGCAGACTTTGCCGTTCGCATCGACAGGGCACACAGAGTTGGACTGCCTCGACGAGCCTCGGCCCCACCACCAGACATTCTGGCCTTCCTCCTGATTTTCCGCTAAAAGAGCGGATTCTCCGTGAAGCCCGGCGAATCCAGCCCCTTCAGTTTCAGGGTCACCCCATAGCCCTGTACCAGGACCTCTCAACCATCACTCTGCAAAAAAGAAAAGAATTCAAGAGAGCAACGGACTTCCTGCGACAACACGAGGTTCCCTACTCATGGGGCCACCCGTTTCGACTAATATTCAAATGGAACGGACGGTTACATCAACTGCGGTCGCTTAAGGACACTTGCACCCTCCTGGGACTCGACCAGGAAGATGATGAACCCATAACGAGAGAATCGCAAGGGCCCTCCAGGAGGGGATGGCAAACGGTGAATTACAGGCGATCCCTGTCGCACCGCCTGAAACCAGACGCCTCCGTCATCACACAGGAACGTGCAACAGCGGTGGCGGAGGTGGCCAAGGAGACCTCTTCCTCCGAGTGATTGATACTTTTGCCAGAGAGATTACCTATAGCACGTACTCTGCCAAGCGGTGGGAGGGAATCGGGTGGGGGGCCGGAGAGGCCGCCATCGGGAATGACCCATACAGGATACACTACCACAGCCCTGTGCAGACTAACAGGACTGGGACTATGCTTTTTCTTGGTTTGGGGGTTGGGGGGGAGATGGGAGGGGGGGAGGAAGTTACTCAGATCTGGAACAATTGACTCTGAATTTGAGCATAAAGTTTGACAGTTGGATTGTTTGGGGGGGTTCTGGGATCGCAGGAGGGGTCAGGGCAGGGAACCAGTGTGCCAAAAGGGTTCTGTCAACGACAGATTGGACATGTCTTTCATTTGCCAGTCACGATCCATGACGAATACAGCTCACGGGACGGTTGTGAGCGGGCTGCAAGGTCACAAGGGGGGTTATTGTTTGCGTTCCGCGGCACCACATGTACATGACTCTGATTCTAAGCTATACCAACTATCCACCTTACCATGAATAATACCACATTAAAAGTACTGACCCCCAATGTGAAAGGGTTGAACAACCCCATTAAGAGAAGAGCGATCATCTCCTACCTGGGAAATTCTGGGGCCGATATTTGTTTATTGCAAGAGACCCATCTCTTGCTAAAGGACTGGCATAGAATGTGCTCCCACGCCTTCCCACAACAATTCTTTTCCTCCCTCCCCACGAAGAATGCCGGGGTGGCAATCCTAATATCCAAACTCTTCCGGGGACGGGTGGGGGACAAGGTAGGGGAGATTAAGGGGATGCCTGTTAGCGTACACATTTCAGTTAGGAGACACACATCTCACAGTTGGTTCTCTTTATGCCCCAAATAAGGGACAGGAGGCTTTCCTGAAAGGCGCTATTTCAGAGGCGTTTCAATCCTCTAACTCACCTTTACTTTTGGGTGGGGATTTCAACATGGTTATGGACACGCATGCCGATAGGTCAGGGCACCGATATGGAGAGACAGGCGGGGTCTCGGCGACCGGACTCGAGTGGCTAAAAGAGAGGGGATTGGTGGACCTCTGGAGGGCTAAACATCCGATCGCGTCACAGTTCACCTTTTACTCACACGTGCACCGCATGTACGCTAGGCTCGACCATTTCTTAGGCTCCTCGGAGCTGCTCACAACCCTTGAGGAGGTTAGCATAATACCCGCGGCCATTTCCGACCACGACGCGGTAGAGCGATCGCTCAAGCTCCACACGTCTCCTCGCCCCCGGGTCTCGTGGCGCCTACGCGAAACCCTGCTGCAGCGACCAGAGGTTACTAAAAGAATCAACGACTGCATCACTGACTATCTAGCCACCAACGACACGCCGGGAATATCCATGACGGCCCTCTGGGGGGCTCTGAAATCGGTCACCCGCGGCGAACTGATTGGCATTGCAGCTGCTGAGACCAAAGACCGCAAAGCTAAACGAGATGACCTCGCAGCACGTGTCACGGAATTAGAAAGGGTCCACAGTCGCACCTGCGCTCCACGTGTTTGGAGGCAACTAAAAGCGGCTAGCGCCCAACTTGCTAGCCTGGATACTGACAGGGCGGAATTCGCAGCACTCCGCCTTAGACATACCTATTATGTCGGGGGAAACAGAACTGGCCGGTTACTAGCCAGTGCCCTGAAGGCTAAAACCCAACGCTCCAAGATTACCAGTCTCACAGATGACACTGGAGTAGTCCTCACGGAGCACACTCAGGTTGCCGAAGCGTTCCGATCTTACTATGCCTCATTGTACGGGGCAGAGGAGACATCCCCTGAGGAGATAGATGCGTACTTGAATACAACGGAGGTCACCGAACTCTCCAAGGCAAACGCAGACGCCTTGGATGACCCCATCCGCCAAGACGAGGTACTGGCAGCCATATCCCGTTTACGCCCACTTAAGTCCCCGGGGCCAGACGGATTCTCAGCGGGTTTCTACAAGACCTTCAGCCAGCTGTTAGCCCCAGTGCTTACCTGACTCTTCAACTCTTTTGAGAGCCCTGGTGCCATCCCCCAGACATGTTAGCTGCCGAAGTGGTGGTATTGCCAAAGCCGGGTAAAAAACCAACGCACTGCTCTGCTTTCCGCCCGATTTCACTATTGAACCTCGACCTAAAACTATTTACTGGCATTCTTGCCGCACGTCTTGGCCCCTGCCTCCCCAGGATTTTGGAGCCGGACCAGTCAGGTTTTGTGCCCAACCGACAATGTAGTGACAACACTAAACGAGTACTCCATCTGATTGACAAAGCCCACTTTCAGGCCTCAGACTCCGCACTGCTAGCCATCGACGCTGAGAAGGTGTTCGACCGCTTGGAATGGACCTATTTACAACGGGTCCTGAGGCGTTTCGGACTAGGTGATCGCTTTTGTTCGTGGATTGCCTGCTGCTACCATCACCCCCGGGCCAGGGTCCGGCTTGGCGGCTTTCGCTTGGACCCATTTGAAATCCAGCGCGGCATGAGACAGGGGTGTCCTCTCTCTCCCCTTCTATTCGCCCTGTATATAGAGCCCCTAGCGCAGAAGGTCCGGGATAATCCGGAAATTCGAGGCATCACTTTTGGACACGAACCCCACACGATAAGCCTGTACGCGGATGACGTCATAGCTGCCCTCGACCACCCTGACCGCTCAGTACCAGCCTTCATGGAGGAACTTGATTCGTTCGGCTCCGTCTCGGGCTTCCGCATTAATAGAGGGAAATCTCTGATACTGCCATTGGGCAAGAATGCGCAATCTAACGATTCTGCCATTGGACAGGGGAGCGGCCTTCAGCTTGCCACTCAAATCTCATACCTGGAGACCACCCTCACCTCCTCAACGGAGTCGATGGTACTAATTAATTACAAATCCCTAGCTACCCAGATCCGGACTGATCTCGCGCGCTGGTCATGTGTTGAATGTGTGGCGAATGTGATATGATTGTAGTTTTGAATGGTGGATCGTTTTAAGTGACTGTATTCTTATGTGTCCGTTCTCATCCTGATTTTTTCCCATTGTTTTTTCCTTAAATGTAAAAATGAATTTTATAAAATATTGTTGATTTTCTATAAATAAAATTGCGACTAATAAGCATTCCCTTTCTGGAATTAGATTTTCTATTTGTGGAGGATTAATCATAGTCCTAAGTTATGTTTATCAGTACTGGCACCTTCTTCTGTTATTTGTGATACAGGCTCAGCCTTGCTGATTAGAGCCAGCCCCATTTTGTTCCCACTTCTACATAGCGGACGGCTGTCCGCGAGGTATTTTTTGTGACTCCATTCATTTTGGATATTGTGTGTATTGAATACCACTATCTCTTTCTTAAGATCTAAGGCTGATCTATTTGACGGCTTCTAGATCCTCCTTGATTCTTTTTGATTGTCTATCATCTCTGTTTTCTAGTCTTGTACACTTTTTTAGTTATTCTTTCCTCTGTCTTTTGTCTCACTAAGTATTTCATTTGTACACTCCTCTCTTGGAATGGCAGAGAAGGACACGTTTGCATATAGCGAAGATCATATCAGGAGTCTCCTTAGTGACCCCCCAGTTTTCTCTTCAGTCTCCCTAAGTGTGTCTGCCACTTCGCAGAACGAATCTGAAAGACTTTTGCGCCTCAAAAAAAAGCAGATTAGGACCGATTTACACGGCCACTTCCTTCTACAACACCTGAGAGAAGGGACTATTCCGAGTGGCATCCAAATAAAAAACATCCCTGTAATCTTTACAGAGGACCCTATTTTCAAAAAAGGCTTTTCCTTTATTGAAACAAAATGCAGTAGGGACCTTATGGTCCTTACTATTGAAACAGCTGCTAGACTATCCAAAATTGAATTGGAAGAAATAGCTAAGCTAGAAGCAGAAATTAGCACTAATCCTACAATATCGGATGCTAAATCACTCTTGGAGAAAGTGGAAAAGGAAATCCAAGAGTTTAAGGATTACACCGTTACACAAAAAACCAATCAATTCGAGAAGGACAAGAAGAATTTCTCATTGGATAATATATATCCCTATCTACAGCCTGACTTTTACACCAAACAGGAATCTAGAAGATACCTATCAGATAACCAGGGTAGATTCAGAAAACAGTTTATTTCTTTTGGCGAGACTTCTTCGTCTTCAGGTAACGATAGTGACACCAGTGGTAATACCAATCAGCCAAATAGAAATAGAAACTGGAACCCCAATCAACAAAATCGAGGTCAGGGCCAGAATTCTTTTTTAGGCAGAGGCCAAACGAGACCCAGAGCCCGAGTGAGATACACGACACCATGGGAAATGAAGACCCGTCGACAATTTACAAGAACTGAAAATATCCCCCATTTTCAACCTCTCGCAAAGAACATTAACTAAAGCTGAGGAGGGTATTCTGTCCAAGGGACTATCTTTTGTCCCATCGAAAAGAACGGACTTTGTGCGTATGAAAACAGAATTTATAGAATTCTGTAGAAAACTTAGACTCACAATGTTTTTTCTGGAAAATCCTATACCACGTGCCACTGAGGTAACAGGCTTACCTAATAAATCTACATTCTGCCCCTCTGGCAACACGGTTCCCAAAGAACTTATAATCTTTGAAAAGAGTGTACTCTCTGCCATCTAGAATATGGAAAAAGAAAAAAAGTTTGTTAAATACAACACCATGTGAGAAGAAATGTCAGCCTTAGCAGCCCTAAAAAGTGATCCAACGATTGTAATAAAGCAAGCCGATAAAGGCGGATCTATAATATTATGGGATACTGTAGAATATACCAACGAAATAAAAAGGCAGCTCGACGATCCCGTTTGCTACCGCAAAATCGATAAAGATCCTACCACTGAGTTACAAAACCAACTCTTTAAGATTATCCAGGAAGGCTTCGATCAAGGCTTTGTTGGCAAAAAAGAATGTGAGTACCTACAAATTAAACATCCTAAGGTACCCTTATTTTATGTACTACCAAAAGTACATAAGAATCAGAGCAAACCCCCAGGGAGACCCATCGTGGCAGGATGTGGTTCTCTCCTGGAACCTATTGCGAAGTATGTGGACTGTTTCCTCAAACAATTTATGATTCAAGTTGTATCATACCTGCAGGATACAACTGACTTCATAAACAAGCTGGAAACTGTAACCTTCCGTGAAGGGATAGATTTGCTTGTCACTCTTGATGTGACATTATATACGCAAATCCCCCAGGACGAGGCAGTGGCAGTCCTCTCCTTCTTTTTAGATTCACGCCCCAGACCTATGCAAGTCCCTACGAAATTCTTGGTAGACTTGGCCTCATTCGCCTTGAAGAAGAACTATTTTTGTTTCAACAAAGAATTCTTCTACCAAATAAAGGGGGTGGCAATGGGGTGCCCCTTTGCCCCGGAGTTGGCAGTGTTGTTTATGTCGATGTACGAGGACACGTACATACATAACAACAACCCGTATGGAGCACACATCTGTAAATGGTATCGTTTTATCGACGATGTCTTTATGGTATGGACTGGAGGAATCGACAATCTGATCCAGTTCCACCAATGGCTCAATAACAGAACACCTGACATTCAATTTAGCCTTTCCCACTCTGAAACTAAAATCGCTTTTTTAGATGTGGAAGTGTTCCCAAGGGCTGGCAAGTTGGCTACGACCTTGTTTACTAAATCCACAGATCGCAATAAGGAGTTAATGTTCCAAAGCAATCATCCGAGAAGCTTGAAGGAAAACCTGCCATATGGGCAGTTTCTGCGCGTGCGCAGAAACTGCACATATGATGATGACTTCTCTCACCATGCTGAAAAACTCGTTTCCAAACTCTGTGACAGGGGGTACCCCAAAAAATTGGTGAAGGATTGCATGAAACGAGCTAGGTGGACCCCTTGCGAAACACTACTGGAACGTAAAAAGAAACCAGAACAGAAGCGCCAGGTCTGTGTGACCACCTTCTGCCCGAATGCTAATCAGCTGAAACGCGTCATTGGTCAAAACTGGCATCTGGTGCAAAATCTAGATGAAAGCTTGAAAGATCCCCCGCTGTTCGCATTTAAACGTGAGAATAGTGTCGCAAACCATGTGGTAAGAGCCTCCATGCCAACCCAAAACTAACCATCTCTCCGCCAAATGTTGGGTCTGGCACCCGTGCTAGGTCATCATAAATGCGGGACTTGCCTCTGCTGTGAAACCACCATACAGGGCCCTGTTTTCCAACATAAGGGCATATCCTGGAAGCATGAGGTATTTAGTAACTGCAAATCAAAATTTGTAGTCTATGGCATCAAATGCCCATGCGATTGCCTGTACATTGGAAAAACAGAGCAAGAAGTGCGACAACGCATATCTCAACACAAGTCGAGGCTGAAGAGGAATGTCGAAAATGCTCCGCTAGTAAACCATTGGAACAGAATGCAACATGGACTCAATGATTTCAAATGGACGGTCATTTCTAGGATAGAAAAGAACCCCCGAGGAGGCGATATGAGCCTCCTATTATCCAAAAGGGAAGCAATGTTAATTGTCAAATACGACACAGCAGTTTCAGGTCTAAATGAACTCTCAGAAATCTTCAAGCTATGAACTCCTGTTGTAACCTTATGGCTACCTTGTATATAGCCGCATTCATTTTTCATTACCAGAGATCCCCGTTACTATAAATGACATATATTCCACCTTATCTTTATAGTTCTGAATGCATGCATTCATTTGGCTTATCATTAATTGCATGCCCCGTTGAGCTTTGTTGTCGAAGCCCGTAGATGTCCACATAACGCCCACCCACTGATGATGCAGCGCGTATTCAACTATAAAATGTGAAGTCCCCCGTGGCAGGGTAACACGCATGCGCGAGTGACCAGTGCTTATCGCGACGCCGACCGGTTGGATTGCTCCGAAGAAGAATTCTTAGACTCGGTAAGAGCGAGTTTGATCTTTGTCGTGTCTCTCTGTCTTTTGGCCAAGTCGAATAGAGCTTTTTGTATGACCGCTCCTTCAGCCTTCTTTTATTTAATCTATTCGCTTCGTATTTTTGTTTACACAGCACACGCGATTCGTGTCTGCTTGTGCTGACGCTGCCATTACCCTTGGAGCTGCCTGATTGAGACGGGCTGTATCGTTAATATCGAACCGCTTCACACAGGTGATGTTAATCCCGATTTCTCCAGTTGTTATTAAGCTCTTTCTCCGTCGTGACCCCCACTAAATGCCTTTCCTTGGTTAAAACAGGACCCCGAGCCTGCTTTTTTATAAAAAGACACACCGATATGTAAAGCCTCCGGTCCCCGTGGTCCTTCCGGCTGTGGCCCAATCCACCTCAGATTCCATCTGTGGACCCATCTTCTTGCCGCTCGGGCACATTGATCTTCTCAGAGCGTTAAGAGATCCCCCACAGGGCCTAAGTTTTATTTTTCAAATTTAAACTTCCTACTGACTCATTAGATGCTGATATCTATTTACAGATTTGTTTCCCTCCAACATTCCCCCGTCCCGGACCACCACAAGCTTCCGTTGTAGCAACTTTGGTGGTAAGTTCCCTCCCTCACTAGACAACCTTTGATGTAGTCAACAATCTTGATTGTAGTACAGGGTTCAGAGTGCCATTCTGAGGCCAACTGCTTCCCGCTACTCCATCTTTGAGTTCCCCTGACCAGGTTTCTTCGTGCTGGGGATTCACTGAGTTTAGAGACTCTGAGAAGGGCTATTCTCCCTGTAGCATATGCTCTAGCTAGTGTTAATTATAAATGTGTACACCTTTTTTGCACTTGTGCCTCTCTCACATGTCACTATTTGTTTTTAAGAAAAACATTTGTCTTTTCTCTCTTTGCTCAGTTGCCTGAGGCCCTGATGAGAATCTCCGAAGAATTAAAGGGGATTCGAAACGCGTAGGCCTATCTTCCTACTGGTCTGCCCTTGTGTTTAAGAGTCACGTCCATCTATAGACTTTTTGCCATCTGTTGTACATTACCTATTTACAATTATTTGCAATGATTGTTTGAAATTGTAAAATCTCTTGGTTTTGTACTATTTTTCAACCAATTACTCTGAACGTTTTGTTTAACTAAGGCAGTTCCAGTTATACACTTTTCCCTTGTAGATAATGAATATATGGTATGTTTGAGTTAAGTCTGCATGTGTTGAATGTGTGGCGAATGTGATATGATTGTAGTTTTGAGTGGTGGATCGTTTTAAGTGACTGTATTCTTATGTGTCCATTCTCATCCTGATTTTTCCCATTGTTTTTTCCTTAAATGTAAAAATGAATTTTATAAAATATTGTTGATTTTCTATAAATAAAATTGCGATTAATAAGCATTCCCTTTCTGGAATTCGATTTTCTGTTTGTGGAGGATTAATCATAGTCCTAAGTTATGTTTATCAGTACTGGCACCTTCTTCTGTTATTTGTGATACAGGCTCAGCCTTGCTGATTAGAGCCAGCCCCATTTTGTTCCCACGTCTTGACCCAGGGTGGCACGGGGGGTGAGCTGACCTGTAGCAACACGACTCGCCCCTGAAAACTGCACCGCCGGATTACTGCACCTGCCACGGGCCCATAAAACCCACCGCCTGCTTGTCACCGGGGCTGCCCGCAACATGGCTTGACAGAGGGGAAAGAAAGGGCCCCAGATGCTCCCTGAACTACTGGCCAAGTCCCAGCCCAAACCCAGCAAAGACCCACCCTCCCTGGTGACCGTGAAATCACCGCCGGCACCTGCAGATGACCAAATACCCATCACCAGATCCTTTCTGGAGACAATATTTAATTCTCTCAGAGAGAACTTCAAATCCTTAAAGCAGGAAGTGGCAGGTGAAGTCCGAGAACTCCGGCGTGATGTGGAAGGCCTCGGGGAGCGGGTGGTCGCCATTGAAGAGGCAGACTAAACCAGAAGCAATGAAATTGTGCAGCTCCAACAAGAGGTCCTGCGGCTCACAGACCAGCAGCTGGACCTCCAGGCCCACGCGGAGGACCTTGAAAACCGTTCCCGTCGAAACAACATACGGGTCCGGGGGGTCCCTCAGAAGGCAGAGGGGACTGATGTCACCGAATACCTGCAAGCCCTCTTCAGAAACATCTTGGGGGAACCGGCAGACTTTGCCGTTCGCATCGACAGGGCACACAGAGTTGGACTGCCTCGACGAGCCTCGGCCCCACCACCAGATATTCTGGCCTTCCTCCTGATTTTCAGCTAAAAGAGCGAATTCTCAGCGAAGCCCGGCGAATCCAGCCCCTTCAGTTTCAGGGTCACCCCATAGCCCTGTACCAGGACCTCTCAACCATCACTCTGCAAAAAAGAAAAGAATTCAAGAGAGCAACGGACTTCCTGCGACAACACGAGGTTCCCTACTCATGGGGCCACCCGTTTCGACTAATATTCAAATGGAACGGACGGTTACATCAACTGCGGTTGCTTAAGGACACTTGCACCCTCCTGGGACTCGACCAGGAAGATGATGAACCCATAACGAGCGAATCGCAAGGGCCCTCCAGGGGGGGATGGCAAACTGTGAATTACAGGCGATCCCCGCCGCACCGCCTGAAACCAGACGCCTCCGTCATCACAAAGGAACGTGCAACAGCGGTGGCGGAGGAGGCCAAGGAGACCTCTTCCTCCGAGTGATTGATACTTTTGCCAGGGAGATTACCTATAGCACGTACTCTGCCAAGCGGTGGGAGGGAATCGGGTGGGGGGCCGGAGAGGCCGCCATCGGGAATGACCCATACAGGATACACTACCACAGCCCTGTGCAGACTAACAGGACTGGGACTATGCTTTTTCTTGGTTTGGGGGTTGGGGGGGGGAGATGGGAGGGGGGGAGGAAGTTACTCAGATCTGGAACAATGGACTCTGAATTTGAGCATAAAGTTTGACAGTTGGATTGTTTGGCAGGGTTCTGGGATCGCAGGAGGGGTCAGGGCAGGGAACCAGTGTGCCAAAAGGGCTCTGTCAACGACAGATTGGACATGTCTTTCATTTGCCAGTCACGATCCATGACGAATACAGCTCACGGGACGGTTGTGAGGGGGCTGCGAGGTCACAAAGGGGGTTATTGTTTGCGTTCCGCGGCACCACATGTACATGACTCTGATTCTAAGCTATACCAACTATCCACCTTACCATGAATAATACCACATTAAAAGTACTGACCCCCAATCTGAAAGGGTTGAACAACCCCATTAAGAGAAGAGCGAACATCTCCTACCTGGGAAATTCTGGGGCCGATATTTGTTTATTGCAAGAGACCCATCTCTTGCCAAAGGACTGGCATAGAATGCGCTCCCACGCCTTCCCACAACAATTCTTTTCCTCCCTCCCCACGAAGAATGCCGGGGTTGCAATCCTAATATCCAAACACTTCCGGGGACGGATGGGGGACAAGGTAGGGGAGATTAAGGGCCGCCTGTTAGCGTACACATTTCAGTTAGGAGACACACATCTCACAGTTGGTTCTCTTTATGCCCCAAATAAGGGACAGGAGGCTTTCCTGAAAGGCGCTATTTCAGAGGCGTTTCAATCCTCTAACTCACCTTTACTTTTGGGTGGGGATTTCAACATGGTTATGGACACGCATGCCGATAGGTCAGGGCACCGATATGGAGAGACAGGCGCGGTCTCGGCGACCGGACTCGAGTGGCTAAAAGAGAGGGGATTGGTGGACCTCTGGAGGGCTAAACATCCGATCGCGTCACAGTTCACCTTTTACTCACACGTGCACCGCATGTACGCTAGGCTCGACCATTTCTTAGGCTCCTCGGAGCTGCTCACAACCCTTGAGGAGGTTAGCATAATACCCGCGGCCATTTCCAACCACGACGCGGTAGAGCGATCGCTCAAGCTCCACACGTCTCCTTGCCCCCGGGTCTCGTGGCGCCTACGCAAAACCCTGTTGCAGCGACCAGAGGTTACTAAAAGAATCAACGACTGCATCACTGACTATCTAGCCACCAACGACACGCCGGGAATATCCATGACGGCCCTCTGGGGGGCTCTGAAATTGGTCTCCAGCGGCAAACTGATTGCCATTGCAGCTGCTGAGACCAAAGACCGCAAACTAAACGAAATGACCTCGCAGCACGTGTCACGGAATTAGAAAGGGTCCACAGTCGCACCTGCGCTCCACGTGTTTGGAGCAACTAAAAGCGGCTAGGGCCCAACTTGCTAGCCTGGATACTGACAGGGCGGAATTCGCAGCACTCCGCCTTCGACATACCTATTATGTCGGGGAAACAGAACTGGCCGGTTACTAGCCAGTGCCCTGAAGGCTAAAACCCAACGCTCCAAGATTACCAGTCTCACAGATGACACTGGAGTAGTCCTCACGGAGCACACTCAGGTTGCCGAAGCGTTCCGATCTTACTATGCCTCATTGTACGGGGCAGAGGAGACATCCCCTGAGGAGATAGATGCGTACTTGAATACAACGGAGGTCACCGAACTCTCCAAGGCAAACGCAGACGCCTTGGATGCCCCCATCCGCCAAGACGAGGTACTGGCAGCCATATCCCGTTTACGCCCACTTAAGTCCCCGGGGCCAGACGGATTCTCAGCGGGTTTCTACAAGACCTTCAGCCAGCTGTTAGCCCCAGTGCTTACCTGACTCTTCAACTCTTTTGAGAGCCCTGGTGCCATCCCCCCAGACATGTTAGCTGCCGAAGTGGTGGTATTGCCAAAGCCGGGTAAAAAACCGACGCACTGCTCAGCTTTCCGCCCGATTTCACTATTGAACCTCGACCTAAAACTATTTACTGGCATTCTTGCCGCACGTCTTGGCCCCTGCCTCCCCAGGATTTTGGAGCCGGACCAGTCAGGTTTTGTGCCCAACCGACAATGTAGTGACAACACTAAACGAGAACTCCATCTGATTGACAAAGCCCACTTTCAGGCCTCAGACTCCGCACTGCTAGCCATCGACGCTGAGAAGGTGTTCGACCGCTTGGAATGGACCTATTTACAACGGGTCCTGAGGCGTTTCGGACTAGGTGATCGCTTTTGTTCGTGGATTGCCTGCTGCTACCATCACCCCCGGGCCAGGGTCCGGCTTGGCGGCTTTCGCTTGGACCCATTTGAAATCCAACGCGGCATGAGACAGGGGTGTCCTCTCTCTCCCCTTCTATTCGCCCTGTATATAGAGCCCCTAGCGCAGAAGGTCCGGGATAATCCTGAAATTCGAGGCATCACTTTTGGACACGAACCCCACACGATAAGCCTGTACGCGGATGACGTCATAGCTGCCCTCGACCACCCTGACCGCTCAGTACCAGCCTTCATGGAGGAACTTGATTCGTTCGGCTTCGTCTCGGGCTTCCGCATTAATAGAGGGAAATCTCTGATACTGCCATTGGGCAAGAATGCGCAATCTAACGATTCTGCCATTGGACAGGGGAGCGGCCTTCAGCTTGCCACTCAAATCCCATACCTGGGGACCACCCTCACCTCCTCAACGGAGTCGATGGTACTAATTAATTACAAATCCCTAGCTACCCAGATCCGGACTGATCTCGCGCGCTGGTCAAAACAGCCGCTATCTCTATTGGGGAGAGTCGCAGCGGTGAAAATGTCAGTTCTGCCCAGGATCCTCTATCTCTTCCAGACCCTCCCGATCGCGCCCCCAGTGGGCACCCTAAAAGATCTCCAGGCTGCTCTCCACCGCTTCATCTGGGAGGGGAAACGCGCGCGTATCCATAAACAACTGGCGCATAAGAGCATGGACGAAGGAGGCCTTGGCGTTCCCAATCTGCTGCAATACTTCCACGCATCTCAACTCCGCTATCTAGTGGAGTGGTATGGGCCGGAGTCGGAGAAGAGATGGCTCTTCCAAGATAGGGCCATGGCTCGGACTCCGCTCTGAAGGATTCCGTTGCTCGCCAAGCAACATCGGCCACGATACCTATTAAAATCACCTATTACACGCACGACTATGCAGGTCTGGGATAAGGTCGCTCTCAAGAGAGGTTTGACAACCTTCCCCTCCCCATTCACCCCAATATTGGACAACCCAGAATTCCCTCCGGGCAATAATCCACGTGCATTTTCACAATGGCGTGGCACTACATGTCGCTCTGCCGGTGAACTTTTTGACTTGCGAGGCTTCCTCCCCCTCTCAGAAATCAAACAAGGGTGCTGATTCTACAGCTGTGCTGATTCTACTCGACCTCAGCGCAGCGTTTGACACCATTTCCCACAATTTACTACTTGCCTCTCTCTCCAACATGGGCATAAAAGGAAAAGCACTAGCCTGGATTGCATCTTTCCTGACTCTCAGGACTTTCCAAATCTCCTCCAGTACGGCGGCATCTAGTGTCCATTTCTCCCCGTATGGAGTGCCACAGGGTTCGGTCTTAAGCCCCCTGCTTTTTAACCTTTATGTAGCCCCGCTCGCCCGGATCGCTGAATCAGCTGGTCTTAATATTTTAACATACGCTGACGATTCACAAATCGTATTCTCGCTCTCTAACGATAATCCCGACGTCCCGTCTCGCCTACAGACTGGCCTTAGGAACATCTCCACCTGGATGAGCAAAAACATGCTTAAACTTACTGGAAGTAAAACAGAGGTCCTGGTGGTTGGTCCCAACCAAGACCTCTGGAATTCCAGACATTGGCCATCCGAAATGGGCCCCCTGCCAACTCCATCGCAACAAGTTCGCAATTTAGGCATAACTATTGACAACAGCCTAACTATGGAGCCCCAGGTTAACAATCTTACAGCTACCTGCTTCACAATCCTGAGATGGCTCAGAAAAATCCTATGGATGCTCCCGGACGACACTCAAAAGTCAGTGATCAACGCACTGATTACCTCCTGCTTAGATTATGGTAACGTCCTATATCTAGGAACATCTCAGGCAGTCATGAGACGTCTCCAACTGGTACAAAATGCTGCAGCCAGACTGCTTTGTAAATGCAACAGGAGAGATCGTATGTCCAGTCACCTAAAGGCGCTCCACTGGCTAAAACTTGACAACAGGGTCAAATTTAAAACCCTCTGCTTCATGCACAGAATAAAATGGGGTAATGCACCCAGATACCTCCAAACCCTTGTGCATACATATACGCCTGGTCGATGCCTGAGATCTGCCACTCAAGGCCTTTTTTGTATCCCTAAAACATACCGCGCGAGGATGGGAGGAAGATCATTCTCTCTCCTCTGCCCGAAGCTTTGGAACTCCCTCCCGCAATCTCTCCGTCTAGAAACTTGTTACATCCATTTCCGCAAAGCCATTAAGACCTGGCTTTTCAACCAATGACCTGTTCCGGTTTTCCTCCTGTAACTCTTTTCTGTCTCTTTGTTCAGTATCTTTTATAGCGCCGGGAAACCCTTTTTGGGTATCTGTCGCGCTCAATAAGCCCAATAAATAAATAAAATAAATAAAGGGTATGAGATAGTGAATCCTCACCTTTTTCAATATTTTCAACTTCGACATTGGCTCACTGACCCGGCCACAGCCAAAATGGTGGGTCGCCCAATGACGACCTTTGAGAAATGGTTACTAACCAAAGACACAGATAAACACCTCATATCAGATATCTACAAGATGCTCATGCCACCACACACTTCAGATAAAACACCAGGTCAGAGGCGCTGGGAGACTGAACTAGGTAGGACGTTAACCTCTAGGGAATGGGGCTACGTGTATTATAGAGCCTCACATACCACACGCAATACAGCGGCATGGGAAACTAAAGTGAAGCTGGCAATGTACTGGCATCTCACCCCGGTCCGGCTTCACAAAGGGAACCAAACACGCAGCAAGTTTTGCTGGAGGGGCTGCGGGGAGCGAGGCACCTTAACCCATCTCCTCTGGGACTGTCAGGAAATCCAGAACTATTGGAAAGTGGTACTAGACGATATTGATTCCACCTTTGCAACTGAAATCCCAAGATTCCCGGCTTACGCTATACTGGGACTCCCCAATGCACTCACCTTTCCTTTGAAATCAATTTGGGGTCGTCAAATGGGGATCGCTATGCAGGCAGCCACGCAACACATCCTATCACTGTGGGGCTCGACGACTAAGCCCACACACACAGGGTGGTTACACAAGCTCTGGTTCACCCTTGGGATGGAACGCATACAGGCTACACTTTCAAATTCCACCACTGCATTTAAAAAAACGTGGCTTCCATTGTTGTCCCTCCTTTCCAAAGAATTCAATGAAGTCACATGTCCTAAATACCTCCGGGTTCTACGCCTCATTGATACTGTACATGACTCTCGGTGACCCTTTGGCTACTCGCACCAATCATCACTGGTCCACTCGTCGATTTTATGCTGACATATGGCACACTTGTTGGGGTGGGGGTGGGGGGGCCGGGTCGCGATTGGGCGCGGGGGGTTTGGTTGTCGTTTTTATTGTCCTGCCTTCTTACAATGCTTAACATTTGCCTCCTTGATATCGTACTCTCTTCTTGGCATGTATACCTCGCTTCGCCTTTCCACTTCAGGGAAGACATGCTTGTCTGTCCCGCCAGCTGTATATGCCTATTGCCTCTACAATATGTCACGATATCTAATGTTACTTTTACTGGAAAAATCAATAAAACACATTTAAAACTGAAAAGTATTTACAGTATAAACAGTATAAAAAACACATCTCCTAATAAAAAGGCAGTAGGGATACAGTATTGGGCCCTTGACAACCTCTTGTTATGCCTTAGCAGGTTGGTACGTATCAACCAGGCACATCCCAAATATTTGGCTACCGCACAAACCATGGTGGTGGAAGAAGCATCAGTTTTAAAGGTACATAGCGCCACCCTGGAATCCTTAAATCCCAAATTTTTACAGATAGGTTTAAGCTATTTTCTCCTTGCAGATCTATACGCTGGACAAGGGGCCTGGCAACCGGGGCAACTAGCAGATGTTATGCTATGTTTTTTCCAGCCTGCTACCAGGACATTGAGCGGGAGGGTTCCTAGACTGAACTTCATGTACAGCATTCTGTCTCGTGGCGATTGTATAAAATCGAGATACTGTTCTAATTTGGCATCAAGCTTATGCTCCAAAAACTGTTCAGTAAGAGTTCCCTGATTGGGTTTACGGACCTCCTCCCCTTTGACCCATTCCCAGTATGCTTTCTTGATAATTTGCTTTGTTGGTGGAGTCTGGCTGGCCCATGCCTCCCCAAAACCAATTTCTATCACCAACTGCTTTAATTTACAGAGCCATTTGATCTTGTTGCCTGTGTCTAAAGTGAAAATCTCGCTCAAACATAGCCAATTCAGGGGTGTTTCTTAAGAGCACCCAGAAAATTAACAGACATAATCTTACAATATCTTTAATAGAGTGCTTTCCAACGTCCTTGCGAAGTGGTATCAATGGGGTAGAGGGGAGAAGGGAAACCAGACTTTTGTAGAACTTGTTTTCAGATTTCTCTAGATCACTGGTGTTCTCAAAACCCCATAATTCAAACCCATAGAGTGCTGAAGGTACTGCCTTACCATCTTAGACCACGAGGGCCGGAGCTACTGGTTTACTTATGGAAAGCTGCTGTTCTCTTAGAATTGCCCCTGACACCCGCTTATGGTTCAGGAGCATTTTGGCCAAATGGGTGTTCCACTTCATCAGAATATTGACCCGAACACCCAAATAATCAAAGGACTCTACAGTGTCTAAGGGGGTGCCATTGAGTGTAATGCCATTCCTGAAATGTTTGTATGAGGAAAGTGTCATCAGTTTTGTTTTGCTGGTGTTAATGGATAGGCCCCGTGAATCGCAAAACTGGCTAAACCTATCTAACAGTTTTTGTAGGCCTCTTGGACTTTTTGACATCAAAAGGGTGACGTCGGCGAATAGGAGGGTAGGGGATTTCACCCCGGCCAGGGTTGGGGCATCGGTTGGGTCCTCTCTCAAATGGTCTACCACCCCATTCACAAAGAGAGAGAACAAAGTTGGAGCCAGCACACAACCCTGACGTACCCCCCTATTCACCGCCACCCTCTCTGTCAGCTGTCCCTGGTTGCCCCACCTGTATCTAGCATAATTTCCCTCGTGGAGTCGTTTGAGGATATCAAGAATCAAAGGTGGGATACCCAAGTCAGAGAGTACCTGCCAAAGCTTGGCACGAGGAACCAAGTTGAAAGCGGTCTTGAGGTCAATAAAGGCCAGATATAGACTGCCTTTCCCAATGACCACTACTTTCTAGTGAATCATACAGAATCTAAAGACTTGATCCATCGTGCCCACCTTCTGTCGGAAGCCTGCCTGAAAATGCGAGAGCACGTTACCATCATCCATCCATGTCCCTATCCTCATAAGGAGGACCCTGTCAACCACCTTCTGTATTACGTCGATTAAACTAATCGGCCTATAGTTGGCAGGGTCCTCCCTATTCCCTTTTTATATATTGGTACCACCTCGGCACCCTTTCAGGAGTCCGGGACAGGGTGACCTCTAGCGATCAGATTCATCACAAGTAAGATAAAGTCGGCCCACAATTTTGATTCAAGCTGAAGGAGATCACCAGGAAGGCCATCAGGACCCGCCGCCTTTCCTGTAGCTAACCCAGCTATGGCAGATGAGACCTCATTGATCTTAAAAGGTTCAGCTGGTCTGGAGCCGTTGGACAATTCATCTGCTGTAATGCCCCCCAATGGCAATGAGAGCTTTCCATTATGTATGGATGAGCTGCTTCCAGCGCCACAATACAGCCCACTAAAATGAGAATGCCATTGGTGTTCTGTGATATGGTTAGGTATCGGATCAGCTCCCTTCCGAGTGCCTTTGACGATTAATCCCCAAAACACAGTGGCGTCTTTCAGTTGGGAGGCAGATTTAAGATCCTGCCAATGGGATTCTTCCCAGTTGCGCCTGGCTTGCTCAATTGCTGTGGCATACTCTTTCCTGGCTGTTCTAACTATTGGGGGATTATTACTTTGTAGGGCTAGAGATAAACTATGTCTCTTTTCTCTGCATGCAGCTGAATATCACAGATTAGATGGTCTGGGGAGATGTTTTTTTCTGATTGCTAGACTCCCCAGTACAAAAGAACGTTCTCAACCTTTCCATTATGTCATAATAAAATGTAGGAAAGGGAGAGTTCTGTAATCCCTCAACGGTATCGCTCAGCAATTCAAGCTCTATAGTCTTCTGCTCTATGAGCTCTCTTATACAACACAGTTTGTCCTCATGTTGTGAAACCTTATGCCATTTAAGGCGGCGGTTGCAATTGGAGAGCACTACCTCTTTTGTTGGCATCCTCACTGCATTGAAAAACCTAGTATCAGCACAGTAATTACTCAATTGCATACATAGGGGATTATGGTCACTGTCCTGGGTCGGTTTAACTACCATGTCCAAAAGGACGCCCCAAAGCCGTGTATCTAGCAGGATATAGTCCTACCAACAAAAATGTCAGGATTAAAGCAGGCCTCATTAATTGTCGCTCGCTTGTAAAACACTCGCTTGATATAGCGCTATCCCTATCAGACAACAACTGGGATATGCTTTTCTTGACGGAAACTTGGCTTGGGAGGAATCCAACCCTGCCCTATCCCTAGCCATCCCTGTAGTATACAATATTCACTGTGCTAACAGACATAGTAGTACTCATGGCGGTGGCATTGCTATCATCTATAGATCGACATGGACCATTTCTTTTCCTTACACCCAAATAGACTCCATTCAGGCACTTCCTTTTTGCATCCATTTTCCGGCTAACATCACTCTCTCAGGCCTATTAGTCTACTGGCCTCCTAAATCCAACACCTCCTTCCTGCCGGACTTCTTAGATTATATCCTCCAGGCTAGCTCACGCTATGCAAATTTCACCCTACTTGGAGACTTTAATCTCCAGCGGAGGATGCCTCGGATCTGACAAGTTCCAACTTCATCTCTACACTCTCTGATGGTGGTCTAAAACAATGGATCCGTAGCCCCACTCACAAGGCTGGACACACTCTTGATCTGATATGTTCCAATCTACCAGACTTAATCACTAGTGATCCTTACCCAGTGATTTGGTCTGACCATTTCTTCATTTCGTTTTCTTTTTGTTTATCCCATCAAAAAAGACCTTATTTTCAGGCCAAAACCCTTGGGCGTAACTGGAGCAAAATCTCACCAGATAGCCTTGAAACTCTTTTGGGCACCACAGCCCCGATGGAGGCCAGCGACCTCGATTCCAGGCTGAACAACTTTAATAACTGGATTTCCTCTGCTATAGACTCAATCGCTCCCATCAGGCCAATTAAAACATTTCGTTCTGCCCCCTCCGCACCGTGGTTCTCAGAAGAACTACGTAACTGTAAGTCTGCCTGTAAACTCTTGGAAAGGCGCTGGAGACTTTCATATTCACCGGATAGCAAAAAGGAATATAAATCAGTACTCAAAAGTTACAGGAAAAAGATCATAGATCATAAAAGAATCTACCTTGAGGAAAAAATTAATAAAGCTCATGGCTCCGCAAGGGAGATCTTTCAGACTGTGAGATCATTCACCGATCCTTTGGCCCTTAAACGCCAGTCCCCTGTTTCACAATCCCTCTGCAATCGTCTATCAGATTACTTTGAGGAAAAAATTACTACAATTTATGACTCCTTCCCCAGAATAAATTGCCCTGACCTCACTCGCAATTTGACATTGAACACAACCCCTGATTCAGCACCTTCCCAGATCTTATCCAATTTTGAAGAAATCCCACTCGATCTATCTTTAGCAGAACTGTCCAAATGCAAATCTGGCTCGCCGACCAATCCATGGCTGGCTAAACAATACAAAGCCTTGGCCACTCTCCTTAATCCTATTTTAAACAGCATATGGATTGACTCTCTCCGTACTGGGACTTTTCCAGACGCATGGAAGCATGCACGACTAGTCCCAATCCTTAAAAAGGCTAACGCTGATCCCAATGAGCCGGCTAACTATCGACCCATCTCTTTGTTACCGGCTCCAGCCAAGGTCTTGGAAAAACTAGTGCAAAAACAACTTGCAAATGTCCTGGAAACCAACGGGTCATTCCATGATTTACAACACGGATTTAGACAAGGCTACAGTACGGAATCAGCCTTGATAGAGATGGCCGATGCTGTGCGTTGGAAACTTGATGGAGGCTCAAAGGCGGTGTTGGTGCTGCTGGACTTGTCGGCAGCATTCGACACCGTCTCCCACCCTGTCCTCCTTGATCGTCTCCACTCCAAGGGCATCCAAGGCCAGCCCTTGAAGTGGCTGTCCTCCTTTCTGTCCATCAGGACTCAGGCGGTCTTCACCCCCCCGTACACTTCCAACAGCTGGCCACTAAAGTGGGAGTCCCTCAGGGCTCCTCCTTAAGTCCCCTTCTTTTTAATGTTTATTTTTCCCCACTCGCAGAGATGATTGCTCAGTCCGGAATTAAAGCCACCTCATACGTGGACAATATCCAACTCTTGTTCTCCTATGACAAACTCTCCCAATCCACCTTTGACCCTTTACATAAAATTGCATCCTGGATGGACAATAACTGCCTCCAATTGAATGCCGGAAAAACCGAGGTCCTTTTTTTCCATCAGCCTTCCCCCTTGGACCCCAACCTTTGGTGGCCACTCGATCTGAGCCCTCCCCCTTTACCTAAGGATTCTGTAAAGAACCTTGGAGTTAGATGGGACTCCAATCTCTCCTTTCATAACCAAGTACAGACAGTATCAGCGGCTTGCTTCTCCAAAATTAGGGTGGTAAAAAAATTTATCAACTTCCTCCCAAATAACACCAGGAGTGCTATAGTCCAAGCGTTGATTACCTCACACTTGGACTACGCCAACGGTCTGTACATTGGTCTGGCCGCAGGGCTCTGCCAGCATCTACAGACAGTTCAAAACGCAGCGGTCCGACTAGTTTGTGGCATTTCCCTTAGAGAGCGCATTTCCCCCCATCGGCGCTCGCTCCACTGGTTGCCAATCCAGAAGAGAGCTGAATTCAAAGCCCTTACACTGGCTCACAGGGCAATTAAAGGACAAGGCTCTGCTTACCTGTCCTCCTGTCTATACCCCTACCAGAATGTGAGATCTCTTTGCTCCAACTCCAAAAATCTTCTTACCACCCCTAGATTCAATAAAACTCGTTCTGGAGGGAAAACCTTTCAGGTTTGCGCCGCCTCCCACTGGAACAAACTCCCTCTTTCTATCCGGATGATTCCGGATGAGCTCCCTTTCCGTAAGGCACTAAAAACTTTTCTCTTCTGCTGATTCCCTCAGGAGCAAGACTCATTTACACTTTCAGGAGCGCCGGGACACCCCGTTGGGGTAGCCGTGCGCTATACAAAACACACTAAATAAATAAAATATAGTCGATCCGTGAAGGGCAACTGGGCCTATTATAAATATTTGCCCCATTTTGATCGGAACGTGTCCTCCCATTCACAGCTCCTAGATTGTACTCCAGAGTTAAGGCATTCATTTGGATAGCCCTTTGTGTCCACTTCTTAATTGGGGCTAAACTGAGAGGTGGAATAGCTAGTTTGTCATCCTGATCCCCAGTGCCCAGTAAATCCTCCCCACACAGGGGTTCCTATGTACAGTTGAAGTCTCCGGCTACAATGGTGACAGAGTTGGATGGGATACTGGACAGCTCGGACTCTAGTGCTGCTATGATTGCAGAGGGTTGACCCCCGGGAGACCCTCTAGCATACACATTAAATATCTCCACAGTGGGGCCATTTAAAGGGCCCTTCGCTGTCAAATATAAGATGTCCTTTTAGGGGGTAGTGTGCATGGTGATTGACCAATTTAAGGAAATGCTTAACCAAATATGAAGACCCCCTGATGGACGACCTTTCCCTGAAATTATAGCTGGGATAAAATAGGTAGAAATCCCAGGTTTATAAAGGGGAACCATGCTCCATGTCTCTTGGAACAAGCAGATATCTTGACTATTGATAAAGTCATTCCACTCTGGCAGCGGCAATTTTTTGTAAACCTGCTTTATTCCAGGAGAGAACGCTGATTACCCCCACTTTTCTTCCTGTGGACCAAATGTCGCTGGGACCTGCTCCTCTAATGCAATCAGCGTATGGACCACCCCCTCCCCTCTCCCTATCCCCAGGCTGCTAGGACTAGAGATCTCTTCATAACTTTTCCCACCCTCTACTTCAGTGCAGGGATGAGATAACAAAATATCGTCCAGCCAATCGACTGTTCATTCCAGACTCTATCCCTTCCCTATTAGATTACCATAGTGAAGAGCATCGGATCTGTATTGCAGATTGCTCGGGGGGAGTACGAAACTCTAGTGCCACCAGATTTTCAGCAATTACAGTGCTGAATACCTGTATCTCAATGTAGTCAGTCTGCCAGCAGCCCAGTGTAATCCTCCTTTTTTTTGCCACATCCTCCCGTATTACCGACCTGCAGCCCCTTACATATCTTAACCAATGTATCACTTTGTTATGAAGGGATTCGCGGCTTTCATAACTTTGATCGCTCTTAAGTTTTGGAACCTTGGTCATATAGATTGTGGGGAGAGGGTTCCCTGAGTGGATAGTCCTGCCTTGTGGGCCCGATCTAGCCTGAATGCTCTGGCCTTCCCTGGCCGAAGCAGAGTTGTGATGACTTGCTATGGGAGGGAGCCGGACTGATCGGTTTCCTCTATCTCCCTGAGTTGTACCTGTCCCACGATGGAGGATAGGTTCCCTATGTGTAGTAAACCTTCCTGGGGGCACCTGGGCACCGATCGCTTGACCTATCTCTGGCCTGGTCCCAGTCCCCTTGCAACTCCCTACACAAGGCCTATTAACTAAACTAATGGGAATGGAAGATGCAGTAGGAGCAGGTATGTCAGATGGTTTGAACATGAGCGCATCCACCTTCTCTCTCAAAGAGACCAATTCCCTTTCAAGGACTTCTACTCTTTGTTGTAGGGCATTATTTATGGAGCCACAGGTGCTGCAGTTTACTATACAGCATTTTCTTTGCTCAAGATAGAAAATGAACTGCCCTTGTCGATGGATTCTAAGACTGCAAACCTGTTTGTGCACGGTAATTGAGCATTCATTATATAGTCCAGGTGAATCCCCTTGGTCGTGGCTCCTGTTATTTCGCTTGGACTTTTCACTAGGGAAGAAGTCGCTGGAGTTCCCTCCACTGATCTGTGTACTTCACAGTTGGTGGGCTTTTGGAGTGGCTTTTTGCAAAAAATTGAAGGAATTACTCTTCTCTGCGGCTGAGCTGTCGCATCATCAAGGAAATTGGTAGTGGCAGCTGAGTTGGTTGTATCACTGACTCCCAAAACTTCCTCACATTTGTTAACAATGGCTTCAATCCTAGTTAGGACACAATTGCTAGCCGCGTGGGATACTTTCATAGCTTTTTTCACTCTTTTGCTTAAAAGTGCCCCCCCACCCTCCATTGACTTCCTCTTTCCCATTGCGTGTAACAAACGTAAAGAAAGCAAGACCAGAATATAGGGGAGCACAGACCCCTCATTTTAGGTTAGTTGTACTAAACACCCGGGCAGTGTATACAATTTGACAATTTGAAGTTCGAATAAGGTAAGGTGTTGACGGTGGCAGAGTCTCCCCTGACCCGCTTAGACGCCAGCAAGCGCTGCAGTAAGCAAGCAAGACTCAGTGGAAGGGTTTGCGCAGCACAATTTACATTTTTCATGTAATTTTAAAAAACGGATGACATTTTAAAACGTGTATGGTAAATTGATTTTATTGTATCCACTCACTTGCACGGATCTTGTAGGGAAGTCTGGGCTCAATTACCAGCCTGCACGCCTCGGGCCGATTCGGTGATTGCAACCGTTGAGCGGAGGGCGGACAGGCAGACCCAGTTACTTCTGCATCACGAGCGGTTAGCGCTCTAGCTTTCCCAGCTGCGAGGGCTACATAGGCAGCGAGGAGCGGCGGGCTCTTGGCGGTAAGGTGTTGACGGTGGCAGAGTCTCCCCTGACCCGCTTAGACGCCAGCAAGCGCTGCAGTAAGCAAGCAAGTCTCAGTGGAAGGGTTTGCGCAGCACAATTTAAATTTTTCATGTAATTTTAAAAAACGGATGACATTTTAAAACGTGTATGGTAAATTGATTTTATCGTATCCACTCACTCGCACGACTCTTGTAGGGAAGTCTGGGCTCAATTACCAGCCTGCACGCCTCAGTCCGACTCAGTGATTGCAACCGTGGAGCGGAGGGCGGACAGGCAGACCCAGTTACTTCCGCATCACGAGCGGTTAGCGCTCTAGCTTTCCCAGCTGCGAGGGCTACATAGCCCTCTCATCACTCCGAGCGCGCAGCGGTCGCACGCAAGGGTGCGCCTAAGACAAGCCCAAGAGAAGCCCGTCTGCGCCCGTCCACGACTGGACGACGCTAGGGGCTAGAGGCTATGGCCCCTACATCCGCCCATCCAGTTGACCACGTTACACCTCGGGTAAGCTACTCATCACTGGACCTATTAGGTTTATGGACGCCTCCCCAGTTGGGTTGTTCAGGAGGAGGGGGAGTACCCCCAGTGGGCCCCTTCTCTTGTCGAAAATGTCGTTTCCAGGCTTTATATGACAAACTTCCAGATAACTTGCACGAAGCCCCCGCCTCGAGGGCAGTTCCACAGTCGCCATTGGGAGGTCGGAATCTCTTGTGCAATATTAGATCCTTACCTAAGCACTATAGTGAAGTATGGGATCTGACCTCTTCCTTGCGACCAGATCTCTGTTTTCTAACCGAAACATGGTTAAAGCCCCATCCGGTCCCAGACATTACCTTAGGGATCCCAGAGGGCTATAAAATGGTTAGGTTAGATCGTCCAGTCAAAACTGGGGGAGGTATAGCGATCGTATATAGACACGATCTGTCGATCTAGATTTTAGAGGAAAATAGCACTGCTGACCTAGAAATTCTGTTTTTTAAAGTCTGTATCTCCACTAAGATCAGCTATAAAGGGGCATTAGTCTATCGCCCCCCTGGCCCCTGTGCTAATTTCTCTATCTCATTGCTGGAGATATTAGCCAGACACATTAATTCTGAGAATGAATTTATTCTCCTGGGAGATTTTAATGGACATAGTGAATTGAAGGAATGTGGGGAGGCATAGCAACTATGTGATGAAGTCGCTCAGTTCTTTACTAATAAGAAAGAGAGGATACATGATCACATCACCAATACGAATCGATCTTCCGTAGGAGGGACATTTTTGCCCCTGGATGATGAAGATGAACCAGGCTCTATGACTCTGAATATATTCCCCTCCATCTCTCTGGTAGAGGTTGAATGCTCTGTAGGCCAGATTAAGAGTGGTAGCCCTTCAGATTCTATCCCGGCCAGAATTATGCCGGTGGTAGGTAACACACTGAGCCCAGGGCTCCAGTGCCTCGTGAATCTCTCATTGATGGAAGGACAGGTTCCTGGGGAATGGAAAAAAGCATTGGTCAGACCTATCAGGAAAAATTCCACCATTCCCTGGACTGACATGTCTAATCTTAGACCCATATCCCTGCTTCCTTTTATGGGTAAGCTTATAGAGAAACATGTAAATAGGCACTTATCAAATTATATTGAACAGGCTGGCAGGCTAGATTGCTCCCAATTTGGTTTTAGACCAAAACATAGCACCGAGTCTGCTTTATTGTCGGTGACAGATGACCTTCATATGTACCAGGACAGAGGTTATTCTGTTATCCTGGTACTATTAGACCTGTCGGCAGCGTCCGACACGATATCTCATAATATCTTGATCAAACGACTGGCCAAGATTGGCATTGAGAACACAACACTGGCCTGGTTAAGGAGTTTTTTTATCTAACCGTAACCAAGCTGTTAACATGAGCTCATTTTGATCGGCAAAGACTAAGATCACCAAGGGGGTGCCACAGGGCTCATGTTTGAGAGCTACTCTTTTCAACATCTACGTGGCCCCCCTGGCTAGAATTTTGAGAGAGTTTGGGTTCATCCCGGTTTCTTACGCGGATGATACTCAGCTCCTGTTTCCTTTCAAGGGTCTCTCCGACGAAGTGAGGGCATGAAAGCTGTGGCTAAGTGGATGTCATCTAACTATCTCCAATGCAACGTAGGCAAGACGGAAGACATGCTTTTTGGGGAGGCTAGGATCATGTGGACACCGGACTGGTGGCCGCACGATCTTGGCCCAGTCCCAGAACCCAAACAGGTCGTAAAAAGTCTAGGGGTACGCCTTGACCGTGAGCTCTCCCTTAAGCAGCACAGCAACTGGGTGGTGGGCTCATGCTTCCACGTCATTAGCCTCTTACGAAAAGTCTTTCCTCTGTTGCCTGACTCTACCAGAAAAACCTTGGTGCATGCCCTAGTATTGAGCCGTCTGGATTGTTGTAACAGACTCCTGCTGTCAGCCAACGAGGGTGTACTAGCAAAACTTCAGGTGGTGCAAAGCACTGCAGCGAGACTGGTATTAAACGCCCCGCCCAGATCACCATCTAAACCCCTCCTGGACAAACTACATTGGCTTTCAGTTCGAAACAGGGTTAATTTCAAAATGTGTTGCTTAATTCATAAAAGCCTAAATGGACTAGGGCCATCCTACTGGACACATAAATGTATCCCATATAACCCTGTCCGGTCTCTGAGGTCAAGTAGCAAGCTTCTACTGAGAGTGCCAGCAGCGAGGAAGTCCAGACAAGGCGGCAAGGCTTTGTCCGTCGTCGGGCCTACTCTGTGGAATAAGCTCCCTGTCACGCTCAGGCAATGCTCAGAACAACTAAGTTTTAGAAAAAAACTTAAAACGTTTCTGTTCCAGACCTAATTCATTTATTAATTTACTCATCCATTGATTATGTCAAACTGCCTGCTTACAATGTTGCCTCTGGTTTGTTTTGTCTGTTTTTCTGTGCGCAGAGATACTCCATACGGAGTCGATTCAAGCGCATTACAAACCCGCAAATAAATAAAATAAATAAATAGCAACTGGAACCAGGGCTGGTTACAGCAAACAGTACCTGTATTCAATGTCCCGCAGTTCAAATGAAAGAGGGGAGGCCCTGCCCTGCCTCTTCCTGACGATCACAGGCTAGGACGGGCCCGCCCTTGGCCCGGGCTTCGCCCGGCATGCGCTAGCGCGCGTCCCGGGGGGCGGGAACAAGCAGGTTAGCTAAAACCTCCCGGTGGAAATGAGGGTGGGGCTGGCTCTCCACGCAGTGCCCCGCTTTCTCCTGGGGCTTGCTGTCCATCTGCCTGCCACAAGCGCTGGCCCCCTGCTGCACACACAACAACGCGGGGTCTCCCATATCTGTGGATTTTGAACCCTACCTCTGCCGGCACCTAGGGAAACCTATAAAACCTATACATTTTTGAAAACTAGACACCAAGGAGGATCCAGAATGGGGTAACTTGTCTGGCTCTCACAGGTTCTGTTACCCAGAATCCCTTTCAAACCTCAAACTTTGTAAAATAAAAAACACATTTTCCTCACATTTCTGTGATGGAAAGTTCTGGAATCTGTGTGGTTCTAGAAAATTCCACCCACCCTGTATTCCCCAAAGTCTCCTTATAAAAATGGCACCTCACTCGTGACAGGCAAGGACTCAGAACGTATTGAGGAGACATCAAAATGACCCTCACAAAACTACCTGGCTTTGCAATGGGGGTTACCTGGGATGTTGGCCCAGGCTTGGTAGCCATTTAGGGAAACCTACCAAACCCACACATTTCTGGAAACTAGACATGGGGGGAGGAGTCCAGGGAGGTATGGCTTGCATGGATGCCCCAACATTTTCCCACCCAGAATCCCCTGCAAACCTCAAATTTAGCTAAAAAAAGCACTTTTTTCGCAAATTTCTGTGTGGGAAATTTGTGGATTCACTGGGCTGACACACATTTCCTACCAGCCAGCGTTCCCCCAGACCTCTTGATAAAAATGGTACCTCACTCGCATGGGTGGCCCAAGTACCCGCGACAGGCAAGGGCCCAAAACGTATTGAGGAGATAACAAAATTACCTATCACTAAACAACCCTGTTTTGCAAGGGGGCACCTGGGTTTTTGGCCCCGAGATCGGCAGCTATCTAGGGAAAACCTACCAAACCCATGCATTTCTGAAAACTAGACTCCCAGAGAAGTCCAGTGAGGTATGACCTGCTTTGATTCTCCAACATTTTGCTACCCAGAATCCCCTGGAAATCTCAAATTTAGCCTGAAAAAAACACATTTCCCACATATTTTTGCGTGGAGCCACCGCGCTAGCACAAATTTCGCACCCCACAGCGTTCCCCTCAGTCTCCCAAGTTATGTTATGTTATGTTATGTTAATAACTTTTATTCAGCGCACAGCTGCCCCAGCGAAGGGGCGTCCTGGCGCCTGATCAAGTACCACAACACAACAAATCGCCGCTGAAAAGAGAGGAGATCAGTTAACAGAGGTGAACAAATTAGTTTTTATCGCACGTCTGAAGAGAGTCAGGCTGTTAAGGGCACGGATATGGACAGGAAGAGAATTCCATAATCCAGCCGCCATAACTCGAAATGAACGACCTCCTATCCTACTCAGTCTAAACCTAGGCGTACTCGCTAGATGAAGAGATTCCGACCTGAGAGACCGCCTGGGGACATACGGGGAAACAAGACCCGTCAGGGCAGGAGGTGACGAGAATTTCAGGATCTTGAATGTCAGACAGAGAGCCTTGAATTTGATTCTCTGTCTGACCGGCAGCCAGTGAAGGGAGGTCAGAACTGCAGAGACAGAGCACCGTCTCGGGAGGCCCACAATGGCCCGCGCAGCGGCATTCTGCACCCTCTGCAGTCTGGTGGCCTCGGCCTGATTGACACCAAGCAGCAGAGCACTCCCATAGTCCAGCCGAGAAAGGATAGAGGCTTGGACCACCAGTTGCCGAGTAGGGGGGTCGAAGAATTTGAGGACTGGTCTCAGTCCTCGCAGAATACCATAGCAGGTAGCTGCAATCTTCTTTGTATGGCTGGTAAAAGAGAGGTTAGAATCCAGCCAGACCCCCAAGTTCTTCACTTCAGCCGCTGGGATGGGAGTCACCCCCAATTCAGGAGGCCACCATTGATCTCCCCACAATTCCGCTTGCTTTCCTAAGATCAGGACTTCGGTTTTCTTGGCGTTTAACTGTAAGCAGTTAATACGCATCCAATTCGCCATGGCTAAAAGCCCTGCGCGAAACCTGGGGACAGTCACCTCAGGGTCCCCACTGAGTGTCACAGCCAGCTGCGTGTCATCGGCGTACGATGTCATGGTTAAGCCACTTTGTCTGACGACAGCAGCCAGAGGTTTCACATACAAGTTGAACAAAGTGGGGCTCAACGCAGAGCCCTGAGGGACTCCTAGACCCAGAGGATGGAAAGAGGACTGACCAGGTGGAATGGCCACTTTAAAAAAACGGTCCGAGAGGAAAGAGCGGAACCATTGAAGAGCTTTCCCCTCAATTCCCACTTCCTCCAGCCGCCGCATCAAAATGTCATGAGACACCGTGTCGAATGCGGCGCTCAGGTCTAACAAGAGGAGCGCCTCTGTCTGCCTCCTGACTTGCGTGGGTGTCCAATGCAGAATGGGCTAAAACGTATTTTTAAATAAGATTGAACGCTTAGAATTCGCTGTGCTATACTGGTAATCCCTATGTTTTTGGCTCTTCCGAGTCACAGGCCCTTTCCCCAGCCACACAAGTGAGGTATCATTTTACATTCCCCTCAGTCTCAGTCGGGAGACTGAGGGGAATGCTGTGTGGTAGGACATTTGTGCCGGCATGGTGATTCCACACAAAAATATGTGAAAAATGTTGTTTTTTTCAGCTAAATGTGAGGATTGCAGGGGATTCTGAGTAGGAAAACGTTGGGGGATCCACACAAGCCACACCTCGCTGGACTCACCCGGGTGTCTAGTTTTCAGAAATGTGTGGGTTTGGTAGTTTCCCAAGATGGCGGCCGAGCACGGGGCCAAAAACCCAGGTGACCCCCAGGTTGTTTACTGATAATTTTGATGTCTCATTGTTGGAAAACGAGGCAGCATCGGTGAGGCCTGCGCAAATAACATGACACATTTGTCCTTCACTGGGAACTAAACACCCTAGGGCAGCGCCTGACTCTCAGAGGGTAGCGTTGCAGAGCAGTCTGAGGCTTACTCAAGGGAGGTGGTGTGGGCTAGTAATCGCCATTTGCAGGTGCGCAAAAATAACAATAATTGATTGTCCAGTCTGTACTTTGCTTTATAAAAGTAAGAGTACATTTATTAAACACACACACCACTCAATACTATACACCAATTCACAAATATACATAAGCTGATGGAATTACTTTGTGACATTGCATAACATCTCCACCCCTCCCGAAAAGGGGGGGTGGGGTCTAGTACCACCACTCCCATGTATGCACATCATCTTGCCCCCAATGCAGTGAATTGGTCTTAACCTGGAGCGAGGGCCCTGACACTGGCACCATCCCAGTGGCGACCCCCCCATTACCTCAACAAGCATCAAACAGGCTACACCTGCCTTGGTGACACATGACCCTGACTGAGCATCTCCTACTGACCATACAGTATGCACCTCTACATCGTAAAGGCTAATAGTCTGAGGTATTCACCTAAGCGCAGCAGCAAGAACACATGTTAACGCACACTTTAGAATGACAGTACTCAGCACATTATGATATCATTATAATGCATTGCAATTACAGCCCCTAAAGGCATCACAGATGATTACAGGATTAAGTTGTAAATACAGTCCGACACCCTAGCAGGAGTGTCTAGCCACTTAAATCCACTTCGCTTATGACATCACCTTACACCTATACTTCACACTGAACATAAGTCCCTCTAAAAAAAATAACCATTAATAACTGCATTTCAGTGCAATTACACCTCTTCACCTCCAGGGGATGCCCTTCTGAGACATCCCCCACTCAACTCTTTACTCCTTGATGCAATTATCAAAACACCCTCAGCTGAAGAACAAAAGTTCCAGCCCAGAAGGTTTTAACTGGAAGTTGAGCCCTGGAGGGGTTGATTCCTTTATATCCCCAAGACACTTGGGGTGGGATTTTGCTCTTTGTGCTGTGGGGAGACTGTGCTTCTCCAGCAGCTCCCCAGCACCTTTGCACCTGTAGGGTGGTGACCCCGTTCTCCTGGGGCCACCACAAGCCAAGAAACCACTGGGTTGCCCTTGCAGGCCGGTCCTGGCCTGCAAGGCATTATGGGCCTGTCCGCATAAATGATGAGCGGCTCTCCCGCTGCTTCGGGGAGAGCCGCGCTGTGGCCTCTGGCTGCGTCTTGGGCCTTGGTTGGGGGCCCGGTCCCACCCGGACCCCCAGGTGAGAGGATGCGGACCGGGGGAGCCCACCCCCGGCCGCTCTGCCCGTTGTTGGGGGGCCTGGTCCCACCCGGGCCCCCGACGCCGACTCTGTTGTTTGGAGGGTCCTGGTCCCACCTGGGACCCTCCCGTGTCACCAGAGTTGGAGGGCAGCCCAGGGAGCCCACCCCTGGCTACCCCTGGCTGCCCCCGCCAGCTCCCCGTGCGGCCAGCACTCTTCTCTGCTGCCGCGGGAGCCGAGCCGAGCACTTCTGGTCTGCCCACTCCGGTGGGCAGACGCTGCCTCAGCGGTCCCGTCGGGACCTCGGGGGAGTGCGGCTGTACTCCCCCGGGCTTCTCCTCATCTTCGGGGCCCTGGGATGGGGTCCCAGGCCCCCTCCATGACTTCGGGGCCTGGGGATGGGGTCCTGGGCCCCCGGACATCTTCAGGGGGGGTGCAACGGCGCTCCCCGCATCCCCCTTTAGCAGGGGCCAGGGTGGGCTCCTGGTGCCCCCGGGGGACAGTTTTCACGGGGTGTGCGACGGCGCTCCCCGCCCCCCTCCTTCACATCACCGGGGGCCAGGGTGGGCTCCTGGCCCCCTGCTGGCATCTTCAAGGGGTTAGCGCGACGGCACTCCCTGACTTTGCTTCCTCCTTGGGCAGCCCCCGGGACCTGACCCACCCCGGGGGCATCTCTGAGACCGGCGGCGGAGACCCACGCGCTTCGTCGTCGGTGTTCTTAGGGGTCAAAGGTCGCCTAACTTCCGCGGGCCATATCTCAGCCCCTGGGGGTCCTATCTGACCCATTTTCGCGTATTTTCTGGCACCCCCCAGCCACTGGGAGCACTCTCTTTCATCCTCCGGGTCTCCAAGAGGGTGCATTCTGCAAGGAGCGGTCTTCACTGGCTCCCTCGCCTCTCTTCTCCCTGTGCAGAGGCCTCTTCTTCTGTGCACCGGTCCTGGGCTCTTCTTCTGGCGCTGTTAGGGGCCTGGGGGGCAGTCAGGGGTGTTCTCCTTCCAACTGCCCATTGCACCAGGCTCCAGCACCTTTTGCCTCCGCAGACCACACCCCAGAGAGAGCTTCTCTTCCTGTGCAAGTACTTTTTAAAAGTTGAGTAGGGGGCTGGCAGGAAGTCTCTGGGTGTCCTATCAAACACCAACCCCTCTCTTCCCTGCCCCTCCCTCCTTCTTGTCCAGCCTCTGGGTTGTTCAAAATGGAGTCGTCCAGTGTCTCTGGCCACATGGCCTCTGAAACCCAACTCCTTCCCCCTCACTGCCTTCACGTAGTTCAGATTGGTGCCTGGCACCCAGCGGCAGCAGTTGATGGATTGGCTTATAGCTCCACCTATCTTTTCCCCTCGGAGGGAAGATCTTCGCTCTGGGAAGAAAGGTCATTAATCTAACCTGCCATGGCCAGACCCCAGCCAGGGACTCAGAGAAATATGACATTTCTGGACGACCCAAAAGCAGTACAAATATGACTTTGGACTCTGCAGAATACTCATTTTCACATCTGCTACACTGGACATTAGTGCGTGTCTGGAATATGTAGGCTTTGTGGAAGTCATTTTAGCCATGGGCCCCACATCCCCATAGGGAAATAATGAAGTGAAAACATAGTAAGACACACTGACATTCCCTGGCATGTTCCTTTCCAGTGTATAAAGCCTATTCCATGTCACCACCAACTTCTGCCCAAGTCCTGCCACACCATTCACTCTGTAGCTGCTCCTGGACTGGGGATGCTAGAAATCCCCCCTGCGTAGCCCCTACACGTGTGCACACGCATGTACACCCGTGTCTGCATTTAACCAGCACGGTGTCCCATACTCCAGCTGCTGCGCAGCAGCCTAGTCAAGCCAGGGGTACACCAGCCAAATCTCCATCCACAAAAATCACAGAACACCCAAGGGACCTAGAAAAGGAATAAACACATGTATTACAAGCCCATATATGAAGATACATTGATTGGACCTTGATTCTATAAAACATTAAGTTGCTTACACAAAACTCAAGTCCAGAAAGGAACACCTATTAATAACCACACCACAGAAAAATGTGACTCCCCATACTTACCGGAAGGAGTACTGTAAAGAAATAAGAAATGTTTTTAAGAAAGAAAACAAAAAAAAAGAACGTTAAGCGACCCCATTAAAGGCAAGATGTTACGGTCACCTTAATTGCACAGAGTAAAGCCCAGAATACTTTCACCCAGATATACAGACGGACACAGAAATGGCAATATCATGTGTCACCAGGTATGTGTCCTATCACTATGCCAAAAGCATGCTCGAGGGTACTTACAGACTGTGGGGATGGCCACTGGGCTGCTGGCAAAATGTGCAGATGATATGTAATCTATACGGGGGAGGAGTAACGAAACCATAAGTGTTGGGTAATAGCATTATGGGCCACATTATAAAAGAATGTGCACCTAATGGAGCCTTACCTAGAACACTTTCATGTAGTGTCAAGTAGATGAAAGAGTTGTGTTTCAACAAAGACAGTGTTCCAACAGGACTCTGATTTCTGAATAAAAAAATTATATATGCAATTTAGTTAGTTTCTTCGAGAGAAATAATGATAGTATTAGTATGCTAGTTTACGAGTATCAATGGTGTTCACACCTAGTTCAGTAATGGAGGACGTTTGTGTAGATACTCTTATTTCCATAAACGTATTGTTGTAAATAGCACCAAGTCCAACAGCTCTCAACTGTGTGGGGTTTAAAACGACATCATCCTACCAACAAACTGCCAAAATAAATCTATAAGCAGAAAGAGAATCTACAAGCAGGAGATGTTGCAAAATAATAACACACTCGATAAATTGTAGCGTGACAATACGTGTCTAAAGAGACTAGTAAAATAACGCAATACTAACACGAGATCGAAAATGCCAGATTAAGCGAGGTTAACAGTTTTATAACCTGGATGCTTATCAGTGGCAGTCAGGGTTTGATACGCATAAATAAATGGTCGTGAAGAATACTTCACGTGCAAACTAGCTAACAAAAAGACTGGCAACTAGGGACCGCCAAGTAAAGGGCAGAGCCCTGCATGAACATAGAAATCACAACAGTGCTAGTCGCAGTCGATAAAGAAGACCTCCTACCAATAAAAAGATCCAGAAGGACTTAGCCCAGAGTAATAATAGCAAACTTTTGTTGCATAAAATCAAGCTTACCATCTAAATGTCCTGTATGTAGATACGCGGGCCATCGATCATCCAGCCGGATAGAGAACGGTAATCGCGCAATAAGAAAAACCACACCATTATTTTTACTTAGCAGAAAAAGTCACTTCATTAAGCCAGGCAACAGAAATTAGCATTTTGCTATAATGATATTCTTGATACAAATACCCCATTGTCATTACTCTTTGAAACTTTTGATATACAACCAAATATTTCCCACAAGACTACTCCTCAAAATACCCCATGAAATGCACAATCCCAATCAACCTTTCCAACCCTCCTCCCCCACCCCAGAGGGAAGGATAAGCCCACTCCAGACCATCTAAACCCCCAAGAAAAAACACCTCCAAAGGAAAATCAACATTTTGAATGAAAAAACTGTTACCTGACCTAACGTGACGTTTTTTCTTTTTTTTTTTACAGCAAAACAACACAACATTTTTTGGGAGGGCGGATGGGTCACAAAAACGACCGCCTTCCACTCTCCTCAGGATCTGAACATTCCCCTCAACCGTCGCCCGCTATGCCTAATGCTATCAAGCCCACCCCCACCACCTGACTGGAAACCCTCATGCGCTGTGTGGACTGTTCCACCGTGCGAAAATCCCCAGGGGGACACCGGCTCGTGCCGCGATACCCCTGGGTCCCCATTGTCATCAATGCTCTATAAGTAGAGAACACCTGATGAAAGGGTGCAGCCAATTAGTATTCACGTACGTTGCATTGATATCGAGATAGGACAAAAATGCATAACTTTGGGCGCCATCTTGAAGTGTGCAAACACATTCAGATACAGCGAAGACGTAGGAACAACAATTTTCAGGCAATTTAAATGTCCTAAAGCTGGTTATTTTGTATTGAAATGAAAAAAACCAGCAAAAGAATAAGAAATTCAAAGTCCAAACCACTGTAGAAGAATCGGACGACATTCAGTGGGCTATTGAGTATTGAGGAATCTTCATGGGCTGCCGAGCCGGGCAGTTAACAAGGATGCATAAGTAAGCATAAATCCAACCGCATGTCAGTATACATAGATATTTAGATGTTACATAGGTGACTATGGGTAGTGTGACTCAAAATAATGCAACATAGGCGCCATGTAAATATGGCATGCTCCACTAACGCTTAGAAATATTTCATAGTGCCAAATGAGGGAAATCTACTTCAAAACTGACATAGGTGCAAAAATGCAGGAATGTCATCCCACCTGCAAGTAATAAAGAGCCCCATATGTTTTGACGACCGATATCTGATAAAAGTAATGATACTATCAAGATGTACTACAATGTTTGCGACATATGTGGTAATATGAGAAACCACCTTGATGGGAAAATATGAAGTCTCACAACATATATGAAACTTGTAATATGATGGACAGAGCGAAGATATAACTGAGAAGGGAATGATCAGATGTTGGTAATGTTCCATACTATGTATTAATTAAATCCTTCCTTGACACTAATTCAAATTAAAGATCCAAAAAAGTTCTCTTCTTTTGTGTGTGATTTCTACAGGCAAGCCTGCCCGACACTTAACTTTTTCTATAATGCACCACCTCAAGTCTTTTTCAGAGTGTTGCTGATCTAGGAAATGCTGCATTAAAGGGGCCGTTGTTCTCTGTGTCCGAATTGCAGAGTTATGCTCACTAAGGGCCAGATGTAGGTCGCCCAATACCGGTCGTTAATGGCCGAAATTACCGAATTTCGGCCGTTACCGACCGGTATTTGGCATTTGGAATGTAGGTGGCATGATTGTAGGATTCGGTATTTTACTGAATCGGTAACTTAAGGAATTGGTAAATTACCGAATTCTTAACATCCCGGTTTGGTAAATTACCGAATCCTTAATGTAGGAAGCACTCAAGTGAGTGCTTTTCACATTTAAGTATTCGTTATTTACCACCAACTTTTACTTTGTTGCCTTCCCTGGATCCTGTTGGGGGCATTGCTTCGAGCCCGCTTATTTTCCCTCCTGAGCCCGCTGTCCCACATCGCTGTACTCTGTCTCCCCCTGCCGCCACAGCTTTTTCCCAACAGAGCGCGGCCGCTTTGGGGGGGGGCCGTGGGTGAAAAGGGACTACAACTACCGGGTGCCTTTGTGGCCGGAAGCTGCCAACGTAGAATCCGCGCCAGGAGGCGCATAAATTAGCGACACACCCCCGGTGGAGCGGGGACCTTACTTTTACTTTGTTGCCTTCCCTGGATCCTGTTGGGGGCATTTCTTTGAGCCCGCTCATTTTCCCTCCTGAGCCCGCTGTCCCACATCGCCATACTCGGTCTCCCCCTGCCGCCGCAGCTTTTTCCCAACAGATAGCGGCCGCTGTGGGGGGGGGGACCGTGGGTGAAAAGGGACTACAACTACCGGGTGCCTTTGCGGCCGGAAGCCGCCAACGTAGAATCCGCGCCAGGAGGCGCATAAATTAGCGCCACACCCCCGCGTCCCGGGAGCACGCGGGAGAAGCCCGGGACAAGGGCAGGACTGTTTGTGGCCGTTAGTGGCCGGGAGAGGCTGGGCCGGGCCACCCCTCTTGGTCTGTGGACTTGTATTTTTTTTTGTAGGTTTTAATGTTCCTCAGATACCAAATTGGTATCTTTGTATTTTAGAATTGCAGCGCTCATTTTCTTAAGGATTCAATTCATGTTCTAATAGGAGCTTCTCTCATAAGAGCGGATTTCATTTGTATATTTAGTGTTGTTTTTCCTGGCGTATGATGACATTAGTGCATTGCTCCCAATATCATTCATAAACAGTTTGTACCCTATAGTGCTAAATAATGGGGAAGAATATTCCTGTTCAACCTGTCCCTGTTATGAAACAAAGAGTAGCTTTGAATCCTATGCTACCTAGTCTGACAGCAATTGATCGTATGCTGCAGAAAACTATAGGGGTGGTGGCCTCTGCCATTGAAAGCACAGAAAGGCGTCTTTCTTTCCCTGCTGGTACCCTTCCTCCCCTGCTGGTCACAAATACATCAATGTTTACAATTAATTCTCAGGACTCGATACTGGCTCCATCCTTTGCTGCACTCCCAAGGGGTCATCCCATTCCATTAACTTACGATATTGTTCCTATGATGGTTAATGTATCTTCTGAACCCCTGCCCTCTGTAACAAGGTTATCGTTGACCCCCACAATTTTCCTAATTGATGTAATTTCTGACCCTCCACTTTTGATTGAGGATCTTATAGAAAATGGGGGGTGTCACACGCTACTAAGTACAATCTCTGTTTCTGCCTCACTGTTAAGTGTAAATAGTGATAGCCCGCGTGTAACAACTAGAGGGCAGAAGGCTAGGCGCAAATCAAAACATAGTAATAAGGAAGGTCTAACTGCAAAAAATGTTAAAGGGAATGCTGGCGACAACAAACAAAAAATGGCTGCTGCTAAATCTAATGGAATAAAAGGGAATAATGTTAATAATCAACCAGAGATTGTATTTCCCTCAAATAGTGAAAGAGCCCCAGCAGTTGAGGCGTCTTCTGGGAACGAATGGAGACTCTCTTAACAACGCTTTTAGAACCCATTAGTTTTAAGGTTACGAACATTGAAACGAGGATGACCAATCTGGAGGAAAAGATCACTAGGAACTAGCAGCCTTTCCAGGATAAAATAATTCCCATAGTACCCCATCCTAATCTTACTGACCCAAACGGAAATTCTAATAACACCTTACCGGTCCTAGTAAATCAAATCCAACCTAAAAACTCCGAGGTTAATGGACGATTAGAGCCCAATAAATATAGGGGGGAATTCAGAATTAATGTACCCGGCTTGTCTACTCCAACCCAAGTAGTTGTCAATGAAACTTCAAACTTAAATAGAAGAATTGATGACACACAAGAGGCTAATACATCTTCAACCCTCCCTATTTTAAATTTGCCTCCTGAAGCGACCCCTTATACGGTGGTGCTAGCCAATGTTCCTCCCCTACTTCCTAACGTGTCTGAACATTTGTCGACTTTAAGAAACAAATCTCACCATTTTCTATCAACTAAACTTGGGTTTAATAATTCCCTTTTTTCGGAATTTAAGATGGCCAGAAGAGTGAGCTGGTTGGGCACATCAAATAAATCACTGAGTGGAGACTGTGTAATTCTTACATTTCGGTCTCCGCCATTGGTTCGTAGATTAATCGAGAGGGGCTGTACTGGGTCAATTAACCCTAACCTTGTTAACATTCTCCCCCTCGGTTTCTTTCGCTGTCCACCTCGACCAATTAGGTGCCCAGTTCCCCCTTATCCATCATTTAATCAGGATGGACTGTGGGTTGGGAGATATGGCATTCCAACTTCTAATCCTTTTGACATTCTGAGCGGATTAGATAATAACGATTGACTGCAGTTAGACATCACTACGCTAAACCCTTTAGGTGCTAAAACTGACTCCACTTACAGCCTTAGCAATGAGGAAAGTGTAAAGGCAGACAGGGGGAAAGCCTCTAATAAAGCCATCAATATGGTAGGGAGTGTGGGCCATACAGGGAGTTCAGGGGTTATAGATGAAGGATTAGCGGTTGGAAGGGATTATAGGATTATTCCTTCATTAGTTAATTCTATCGCTGCTGTTTCTGTTACTTCCCCGCTGGTCTCTATGCTATGCAAAATTTCCTCGTGGAATATTGCAGGCATTAGCTCTAAAATTGATAATCCACTTTGGGGGGATTTTATTCAGACCCAAAATGTGCTCTACCTTTAAGAAACATGGAGTCGGGATACGGTCCATTTAAACAGTTTCAGGACCTACCACACTCCAGCTGTTGATGTCCTGCATGGAAGAGCTAAGGGTGAATTGAGCATATATTTGTCAAACAAATTGAAATTAACAAGAGTAATAGAGCCTGTTATAGATATGTATTTTCAACTTTTAATATTGTTTTTGGCTTCTGATACTCCGATTGCTCTCATAAATTTCTATAATAACATTTCCAGTGGCAAAGTATCTAGTGTTTTAAGTAAATTGGCCAAAGCTTTGTCTTTGCAGGATAAAATCTTCAGACATGATTTGATGATACTTTTGTTTGGGGATTTTAATTGCCCCTTGTGTAGTATGTCAGAGGATAATAGGTGCGGAATGTTTTGGGAAGATGGCTTGTGCCACTCGCACTTTAATCACTCCTTTCAGGGGGATCAATTTAACAACTTACTTGCCAAATTTGACTTGGGGTTCGCTAATGAAGTCTGTACTATACCATCTTCCCCACACCCAACATTTAATGGCAGGGGTTGAGTTTCTACTATCGATTACGCTATTGTATCAAATAAGTATGATAACAGAATGTATTCCTTTAAGGATTCTGATGTTGCTTTAAGCGACCATTTCCCTCTCTGTGTGGCCATTGTGTTTCCAGAAACGTCCACCTTAAAAAACGGTAAAGAAAAGGATAGTGTGGACGAAAACCTATCTATTGGTAGTACAAATGGTTACTCATTGAAATGGGCCATGGTGGACCAGCCGGAAATGCTCAAAATAGTGGTTGGTAAATGTAGACCTGAGCTAGCGACTTGCTTAGGGGAAGACTCTATTCCTGAAATGATCCTTGCATCTTTCCTGACTATCTCTAATGAAATTATGACCTCCCTTACGAAACAGATTAAAAATAGTAAACAAAAAGGAGGTTAGTTTGACTCTAGTTGTACCAGAGCTTATGCACTTCTAAAGAAGGAATTACATAAGAACCCGAGGTGTGCTGAGGAAGTTTGCAGACTCAGGAAAGAGTTCGAAATAGATATAAGAGATAGAAAGAACACGCTGAAAATAGAAGCTTGGGAAGCCTTGCACCTAGCTTCTAGTAGTAACGACAGTGCGGGATTCTGGAAGATTATCAGAACACCCTTTCTTAGGGAAGATGTTGGTCCAAGGCTGGAAATGGCAATTCCCGAATCTGATTGGATTAGGCATTTTTCTAAAGTATATGAGGGTGAGGGAGGGGTAAGTTCCCAACCCACCCTCTTTGCACACCCCACTCCAAGAAATGTGTTGTTCACTTTGGAGAAAGTAGAAAAAGCACTGCATGTAAGCCAGGGTGGAAAGGCCCCCGGCCCGGATGGTGTTCCCATAGACTTTTTTAAGGCTACCCCCGGTCTGTGAGGCCCCCTCCTAGCCCAGGTGCTCAATGCTAGCTGCACTTCGGAATTTCTGCCCACATGGGTGGAGTCTGTAGTAGTGCCCATTTATAAAAAGGGGGATAGACACTACCCAGGTTGTTATAGTCCCGTCTCCCTTTTAGATTTTTTTACAAAAATAGCGGGTCGGATAGTGCTGGACCGGCTTTTGGTTTGGGCCAGAGAAAACGTTATTTTATCTGACCTACAGTATGGCTATCGTTCTGGTTTGGGTACAGTGGAACAAGGCATAAACCTCTTGATGCTGATCGGGAAGTACACAAGGGCCAAAAAAGGGAACTTGTTGCTGGCCTTTGTGGACCTCTCAGCCGCATTTGATTGTGTAATTCATTCCAAACTGTGGATATTAATGGGACAACTTGGGGTTGATGAAAATATTATTTATTATCTTAAACATTTTTATAGCGACGCATCAGCCCACGTTCGCTATGGCCTGAAGGGGGAACGCACTGATACAATTCCAATCAGGAGCGATGTCAGACAGGGCTGTGTCCTGGCCCCCTTCCTTTTTAATTTGTACATTAATGTATTGGAAAAAGATCTGTGCAATAATAGTTTTGATTCCCCATATGTTGCCGGCCGCCCAATTCCGGCGCTTTTGTACGCTGACGATGCTGCGCTGATGTCACGTACTCAAGTGGGACTCCAGCGTGTGGTGGATAGCTTTTTCCTCTACATGAAGGAGTTGGGTTTAAGACTTAATACATCTAAAACTTTTATCATGCACTACGGCAGGTACCATAAACCTAAGAGGGCCATTTTTATAGCAGGCCAGAAGCTTGAATCCACTAATCAATTTTCGTACATGGGTATATTGTTCACTCAGAGTGATTCTTGGTCGCAGGCAGTGACAGCGAAAAAACTTGCGTTGGTTCGCTCGACTACTGCCCTCAAGAATTTCTCAAAGAAACTAGGCACCAGACCTCCAGTGGAGTTAATTAAGATCTATAAAGCAAAATGCGTGTCTGGTGCAATTTATGGTAGTGGAGTGTGGAGCATTGTTGACCCCACACCTATCCAGGTGGTGGAAAACTCCTTCTTAAAGTGTATCCTTGCATTTCCCAGGAGCACCCCGAATTATAGCTGTCATGCAGAATTGGGTCTTGCCTTTATATCTGATTTAATTAAGCCAGAGCCTGTGCTATTATGGCACAGACTATGGACAGAGGATGAAACAAAGCTTAATAGAGATATTATGACAGATGTTTTAAAACTAGAGGGAGCCATGAGGATACCATGGCTGAGCTATGTATGTAAATTTCTAACAGATATTGGAAAGCTAGATTACTTTCTAAATCCTCTTACTATCTCAGCCATTTCGCGCAAAGAACTAAAGAAGGAGGGTTTGGCTTTCTTGGATTCCTTAAGAGTTACATCTGAGGTTTTAAAACCTACTGTCCTGTATCATCAAATGATTTTATCAACTCTTAATATTTAACCCTATTTGATCTATGTGCTAGATAATTATGATAGACTTTTATTTTCTCGTTTTAGATTTGGAATTTACCACAGACTTGTTAGCTTTCCAACAGCAAATAATAGGATGCATGAATTACCTCCCTGTCCCTGTGATAATGTATCACCCCAGAGTACATTACATGTTGTTCTTTTTTGTAAATTTTATGGCTTAATTAGACATAATGTTTTATTGCCTTTGCTTGGAGAGATGGGCCATCGGCAATGTCGTGTGGCGATGCTTAGCCTCCAATACTTAGACAACCATCTATGTGTTGCAACAATTACCTTGTATCTGAAAAATGTGATGCGTAGCAGAAAAAGTATGCCTACATGATGCACTTTAAGATATATGATATTATGAATTTGAAGCACTTTATTGTTGTTTTTTCCTGTTCCTGTACGCCATTGGGATTGTAAAATGAATTAACGTATCTTTTGTTTTAATGGAATGTTTTTATATGTACACTTTTATGATTGCTTTTTAACAATCGAATAAAGTTATATTTGATTTGATTTGACTGCCTGGTTAGTAGTAAAATGTAGCAATATTTGGTGTTTAGAGGCAACGATAACACAATGTAAACAGTAAACGGTATGCAGTGTTAACCAAAAGAAAAAAAGTTTGAACCACCAACACGGCTGGGAATGAGTAGATAGACCACAGGAAACTAATAAGAGAGACACAGAAGGGAGACCAGGCTACAAGCAATTGAAAGGGAGGAAAGCAATTTGGCAAGCACACAGACTATTTAGAAGTAAGTCCCTTTTGAGATATATTAAAAACAATAGATTTCACAAGCGCTGTGCAGGTGAAACTTAAACAAGGGGAGTAGGTGACACAATTAATTGCTGCATTTGAAAGTGCATACACAGTTTCAAGGAAAGGCATTTGTTATACTGATTATGACAACCCAGTGAATGTCATGTTGAATTACAAATTCAGCATGAATAAAGAAAAGAGAGTCAGCTTGTCGGTTTTGTTCTTAATTGTTTGCCATACTTTTAACTTTGATCCTATTCCAGTCCATTTATAGATTACCTCTAATGTGATTTTATGCTACTTAAAGTAAGGCTGTCTTTTAGAAAGTCATCCTATGTCCTGTTCACCCCCATTTTCTGCTGAAAGATACTGGTGGTAACTGACTCTGACTGTACCCTGGGCTCTGCTAAACAGGCCCCGGGTCAATGCTTTGTGAAAAAAGGTACATGTAATAGGGTACACTTACAATTGTCAATGCCAGACCCTTTAAGTACCTAGTAGATAATAGGGCCGGGGGTGCAATCTACTTATAGGTCCCTGGTATATAATGGGGCATGGAGGTTTGGAGGCCCAGCAGACATCCTGCACTTGCATGTGTGCTCTGCTGTGTGCCTGCTGTCCTTTTAAAGGCTGCACTGCCTCGCAGCCTGTCTTTAAAAGTAAATTCACACAATAGGTATTGACAGATCCAATAAGTCTCTAGTACAAAATAGGACTAGGGGGCTAAAACCCTAGTCCCTAGTATGCCATATGGCATGAGGTTTAGAAACCCAACAAATGTCTTGCACTTGCATGTGTGTACTGCTGAGTGCTATTTAAAAGGCAGCCTAGCTTTACAGACTGTCTTTAAAAGTAAATTGTTTGCAAACTCGACGTTGGTGGTATGGGCTCTTTAAAAGTAATAATCTACCTTATTGTTACATATTAGGCACCCCTGGGGCTCCCTGTGGTTTCCAAATTGTGAGTGTTATGTTCCTATAAGCAGGGACTATATAAAAGTAAATTATTTGCAAGCTCGACGTTGGTGGTATGGGCTCTTTAAAAGTAATAATCAACCTTATTGTTACACATTAGGCACCCCTGGGGCTCCCTGTGGTTTCCAAATGGTGGGGGGTTATTTTCCAATAAACAGGGACCACATAAAACATGTTTAGTGGGGAAACACCGCTAATTTCATTATCCTCATTGTAGATTCATAGCTCCATAGGCTAACATTGCAATATTTTATTTAGATATAACTATTGCTGGGAAAGGAGTGAACATATCAATCAATCAATCAAAAAAGTCTTTATTGCGATTTTCATCTTAAAAGACGTACAAAAATACAGGTTCATAATTCATATGATACGCCATAAACACTATGAGAAAGTACCTACTCACAATAAAAACATAAAGAGCAAATGTTACATATTAAAATATTCAATAAGACCAGATTAAATATCTCACACTCATAGACTTTTCCATTTAAAAACTTGCATAAAAAAAGTAGCATCAATTCATAAAGTGCCATTATCAAAGATAAATAAATCTACCCAACAATGACGGCCCCCCTATTCTTCTCCCGGATAGCCTAGGACCAGCTCAAAAATTTAGCAACCCCTACAACTAAAATGTCATTACAGCCAATTTTCAACAACCTTTTAGCATACATGGCTGAGCTGGTTCCCAAGGATCTGCAAAGAGGTTTAAGCCACTTCTTACGTGGACTTAAATGATTGGTACTAATAAAGTCAACAATTTGTCACTGATGAATTTATCATAAATAGTACAGAAGAGAAGCTATAGAAATGTCTCTTCTGCAAAACAAAATCCAGCCTTCTAGTAGTCTCTGCTGATTGTTCAGCCTTAACAGGTGTGGCCAGGCTGCTTTGATTAGGTGATATGTGGCCTGGCTACAGCAGAAATGATCTGATGGAGAGAGCTTTGAAGCTGAAGGGGAGGGGTCCTGCTGAGGGGGCTGAATAAATCAATCTGAGCTCAAAAAGAGAGCTGTTCAGTAAGGAATTCCAGGCATACCTACCCCCAATCCTGTGCCTCAGCCAGATAGAAGGCTCAGGACAGGAATTTGCAGAGTTCAGGAGGAGGAAAGCTATTGGAAATGAGCCACACTGTGGGTTGGTTTAGCTAGCTTTTACTCCTCTGGACAGAAATCACCCATGTTGGATTTTGGAAGTGCAGTGCTTTGTGGGATAAGATGATGCCACACTTTTGAGTAAGGTGTCATGTTCTGCGGTGGCACCCTGCATCTCATCGGACAAAGGTGACCTCCCCACAATTTTTGCCCCAGAACAATGAATACATATGTGAGAGCTGCAAAGTCTCTCAGGTATGCTGCCTGAAACTACAAGGAGAAGAAGGACTGCCCTGCTGGAATCTGGATTTGCACCCAAAGGCCTGCCCTCTGAATGACTATGAGTGTTGAACACACTGGGAATACAGCCCTCTGGACCGTGCCTTGCTTAAAAAAGGATTCATATGTGTACTACATGCAAGCTACAGGTTAACAGAGTGCACCTGCATCATCTCCACCAAGGGTCCCCATCCTGGAGTGCGTCCTGTAGTCTTTTAAGGATTTGGTCAGGTGCATTGTGGGAATTGTGGTACAGAAATCCCAGAGACCATCCAGGAGATTCCAGACCTTTGAATTGATGATTTGGACACTTTGGACCTACAAGGAGACCTTCAGTAAGCACCTCCTGAAGTTTGGAGAACTTTTGTGAAAAAGCTCCATGATGTGACCAACCCAACCTCGAGAGTCAAGCCAACTACCTTCAACCATGACCTGGCCAGGATTGTAGGTTCATCCCAATGAAAGCTCCAGAGCTTCAGACTTTCAGGATTTGACAAAGGCCTTGTGTAAAGTCAAGCCTGGGAACCCTCACCGAATCCAACCTTCTGTGGAGGATCAAGTGACGTCTGAAGTAAAAGCTCCCGAAGGTTTATAAGTGTGAAGTTAAAATTTTGACCAGGGCCTTGCACTTGGTGGTATATTCACAAGAACGTGTGATAACTACCGTAAGAGTAGCTTAATGCAAATATCAACATCGCAGCCTATCGCAGGAAAATAACCCTGTGTCAAAGTGGAATTCACAACAAGGCGGTAACATGCAATAGACACCAGATAACGATGCAAATGTCGGCGTGAAAATCAATGCCATGCCGCTAAAATGCGATACAATAACACAAAAAAACCTGCGCTGAGGTCAACCGCGGGACAAAAAAGTAGCAAAAACCAGCCACAAACCTGCTAATCCCACGCGTCGGGCGGGACAATGCACCATAAATACACCAGAAACAAGCCAAAGCATGTAGCAACATGGATGCACACTGACCCAGCACAGAGGCCTATTCGAACCCCACAGACCACCAGCAAGGAACAACAGGGTTGGGGAAGGCCAAGGAGAAGAGGGAGAGGAGGACGGTGTGCAGACCGCAGGAAAATAAGACCAGCGTCACGGAGGTGACAGAACACTACCATCAACTGACCCACAAGCAGAGGAATCCAGCACCCCTAAACAGTCACAATGTTCACTGCCATACATTCTGCATGCAAACTAGCACAATGTGCCAACATATATGCCAACACAAAGGCAACACGCACCTCCCCTTCACATCGCAGAGGGGCACACAACACTTGCAGCAGAGCACATAATACAAAGCATCAGTGATGCGGGCATATGTGCCCGGCCCCTTTATTGGCAGGGCCACATGTAAAATGATGTCTGTGCTGGATGTGTGTGGGGTGAGTGTAAGCCAACTCGCACGGAATGTCTGGTGTTGGCAACCACTTGGACATTGGGCCCCAGTGCAACACAAACAGAAAACACATGCAATACAGGGTCAACTGATGAGCAACATGGCGTGAATCAGATAAAGTCCAGAGGATAGCCAACATGCAAACAGAAGTGTCCGTGAGTCGCAGTGCACTGGGCTGTGGACACTAGAGATGAGCATGCTCATGTGCAGAAAAAGTCTCGGATTGTGTGCCTTCGATATATTCCTGATGCAGATGCAGTGGGGTGCGTCAGAACTGCATCATATTCACCATCAACGTCTCAGGGCCCCCACACTGTTTGAGGTGACATACCTGCACAACCGCTCCACAGCACAAAACACAATCAGCTGCGGACAATGGCCTGCCGAGTACTGAGTCACTGGCACCTGGAGTGCTGAGCAGGGTGTCAGGCCGATGATGGCATCCATGACAGGCCTGATCAACCACGAAGTCTGTCAGGACCACTGCTTCAACTCTGGCAGATGGTGTTTGGAGGTGGTCCTTGCAGTGGTGGTGTGTGCCTCCTGCAATGTGCCCTGGTGGGAAACATTTGGGCCTGCAGGGTGCATACAGCGCAAGGCCACAGAGTCATGGCAATGAGCCCAAGGCCCACGCCTCAGGGGCCAGCCTATGTCTCTGGAGAAGGGGTCCCGGACTTGACCAGCACAGAGTTAGTGGCCCCGGATGCACTGCAGCCGGCACAGGCACCCAGCCACGGGACGGTGACTTGCGGTGCAGTCAGATGGGCTATGCGACCTGAGCGGGTAACCATCATTGTCCGCGGTGTATGCTTTGGAGTGTTTTGGGGGACAGTGGAAGGTGTCCTCCAGGGACAGACGCCGAAAGGTTTGGTTTTTTCAGTAAGCAGCAAATGGAGGAGTGGAATGCGACAGTCCGTTGCCACCACCAATTCCGCATCAGCTACATGGAGGTGAAAACTGCCCCCTAGTCCATAGGCTCAGACGCCACCACTGTTCGACCAGAGAGTGTCCATGAATGTCAGGGAACAGACTTAGTGGCACCAGGGCTGAGTGGGGATGCAACTGTTATGACGCCCGTACACTGATATGGACTCCACCATTGCTGAATCTTGACTCTGAGACCTAGTGGACCGCAGTGTAGGCCGTAGGCAGCGATCAGCAGTGGCCCACAGCCACTTGTCTTTGGCTCGCGATGCACAGTGCTAGTGACACCAGGGCAGTTGTAGATAGTGTACGAACACCTCCGTAACGGTGATCCTTTTCTGTCCGCCAAGTTGCAAAGCGACATCCTCTTAGGCCTCTCCTTCCGTGCAATGTTGTGTAATCTGCCTTTGCATACTCAATATTCACTTCCAAATCTGTGGTCTACTCGAGCACAGCCTAGGCCGAGAGCAGTGTAGGCCGGATGCAGCAGTCAGCACGGGCCATTCACTGAGTGTCGCCGGCATAGGTTGGTGGCCCCATAGGCCTGCGTAGTTCAGGTTCAGTGGCACCACGAGTTCGGTCACCTCCGGGACTGTGACCTGGCTTTCGTCCGGACTGAGCCGCATCTTCCTCTTACTCTTCTCCATGCGACCACTGGTGCGGACTAAGCCATTCGTCATTCGCGACTAGGTGCTGGATGTGAGACTTACTGGTCCGCAGGGTTGTCCTGGTCCCTCATCCACAGCCCGACGGCTGGCGTTGGACAGGGTTTGTAGCAGCACAGCTCGCTGGATGGCGTTGGACAGGGTCTGTGACAGGATGTGTCACAAGAGGTGCATATGTGCATTTGGGGTCACTGATATTCAGGAGCCAGGACACAATCTCACATATGGGACCCACTGGGCTACAGAGGTCGCCAGTAGAATATGTAAATGAGAAAGGAGTAATGTGGGCCAGAGTCGGGGGACAGCTGTGTTCTGAAAGGCTTGCATGGTGACGGGCCTCGGGATTTGAGCTTACACTGGCAACTGGCGGGCCCTCCATGACACACGCCATTGTCAGATGCTCATTAGTGTGTCCTGGCCGCATGGGGTCGGCCCTGATGGGTTTGTAGTCCAGCGGGCCGGGGTATCGCAGGCACACAGGATCTCAGGCAACTCCGCTAACGAGGACGGCCTCATGGCGGAGTGGGAGGCGCCGCCCCAGCAGAGACATTGGGCTTTCCGGAAGAGGACAACTCCCAGGGCTACGTGCTTTTTATTCACACCCCTACGCTGGCTTGGCGTACTGCTGCTCATCCCACTCTGCTCACGTTTACGGGTGGGGCGTAACAGGCAAAATTTCCGCAAGGACCCCCACTGGCTGGGGTGACATGGTTTGGTCCACTGTCCACTACACTCCATTCACTAGAGGTGTATGTCACCGTGGATATGGGTGTTCTGCATACTGCGTTTATTTCAGCACTTCGCCGCCACACTTGGCATTGTGTACTTTCCCAATCATGGTTCTACTGCATCCTTCACATATGCCTGGTTAACAGAGCATAACAGCACCATGGGAATAAGAACCAAAATTCCAGCGTGGCAACACATTGGGAGAAACAACGTCATACTATTGCTCAACATAAATTTCAAATCATAGAACAGATACCTAAACAGGAGGGCATAGACAGCTCAAAAAGACTTCTGTAGAAAGAAGCGTTTTGGATAAAAAAACTAAATTCACTTTTGCCGACAGGTCTGAATGATAAATTTAAGATGGCATGCTTTTTATAAATCTAGAAGATCAATGTGTTACATACACACAGCCTCTCTCCAGTTAAGATACATGACATCAATAGGCAGAAGAAAGGCAACTCGAAACATAAGTCATGTGAACATATATGGCATCTCTGATGCAATACCCAACAACGGTAAGCGTGGCTGTAATCATTGCTAATTGTAAATTAGATACAAGATTTGTATTTTGAAATGTCATACGCATTGACTTGATGTATAGATATGGTATACTACAGAGATACATGTTTAACTGACTGACGTGGACTGATCACTAATAAGGTGGGGACACTTGATAAACATAAGTATCAACGATAACGAGGACGCATTGCTTATTAACATAATGAAACTTGTGGCAAGTAGGGATTTAGTTTCCTGGACTGGTTTTGTTGGTTGAGATGGATTGTAATTCTTTAAGCAATTCGGCGAAAACCACACTTTAAGATGGCACCGGTAGTTGAGACGTGAGATAATCTCGCGAGATTTTGAACTCAGTTACTTATCGCAAACACCGGGAAGCGAGTAACTGAAACTGTCGCAACTTTGAATAAGTACGCCGAGTCTATTGCAACGTGTTACGGTAATAAGAGCGTTCACACGCCACAGCGTTGCATTAATTTTGTGAAGCAAAACCAAGGGCGATGTGAGTAACGGTGATTTATACATTGTTACAGATTCCGTCTTGTGAGGCCATACGATTGAGGTCATTTAAGTCTGGCATAACCGAGAAGCAGGTATGTTCTTGATTCAGTCGAATTGGTTGGTTAAAAGGTTTTTACTGTTCTCAAGGTTTAAAACTTCTATATTCTTAATAACTCACATAGGCAACGATGCTTTCAGTGGCATCGTCATGATGGCAACATAGCAAAGGCAGACCGTGAGTGAGAACTTGTTTAGTACACCCTGCACAATGGGTGTGGTGGAGGTTCTGTTAGAGTAAATGTTTTGGAATTCACACTACATGACTGACTTGACTTGGACAACACATTTTGACTATGCTTTTGGTGGTCATCACACCTGCTGGAAGGTGGGGAAGCATATAATATTGACACACAAACTGAATTATGGGGTCCACTAAGGATTAACATTAACCCGTTCCTTGCATGCGTCGGCCAACGGCTGTCGCGAGCACTACCTCCGTAGTGCTGCGCAAGTCGATTGGCCGACGCAGCCCCGCCTGTGCAAGGAAACACCCGCACCGCAGCAGATTTTACGCCGCAGTTAACGGGTTAAAGTAACTAATATTTTTGGTGGTAGGATATAATGGATTTTTAGGTTGCTGTACATAATGCCTCAGTTGAGCATGGAAAGCTTACATTGTGTTTCATCAACAGGTTGTTGCCCCTGTCGAAGAGACTGCCTCTCCCAAAATGCATTGGAAAAGGGCGAAGATTTATAAATATTTGATTTACTGTCTGTTAAAAACAGTGATTGTTTTGTAACTGTTTTTGTATATAAATGAAATATACAATGATGATGTTATGATTATGATTCATATAAAGCATATGAAAATAGTGTTAATGAAATCCACAAACATATTAAATTGGTAGTTCAATGAAGTATATCAAAACAGCAGTGCATGCTTGAGTCCAGGTGATGCAAACCTGGCCACAATAATATGTATTAGTGCATGCTAGGCAGGCATATGGCAAGGATAGAATGCAAATAGGGTTTACTCTGATTCACTAAATTAAAACAAATCTAAAAACTTTTTTGACAAGTAGGAGCGCAAAATCTCCCTCACTCTACTAAATATTTTCAGTCGAACCACAATAATGTAGCTTCCCTAGGAATCTCCTGCTTTGAAGAAACCCTACTCCATTCATACATACCTTTCATGTGATCATCTATTATTAAAGATGCTATGATAATCTACAGGGTTGCTCTTTGTCAGGGCTACTGCATAGAACCAGACAGACCCATTCACATACCATGATAAGATGTTGTATTATTTCAGGAGATTCCGGGGATATGTGAATTTCAATATATTGTATATCAGTTCAGTTTGTTTGCTAGGATTCAGATTTGTATAACTTTCAAAGAGATGGATTTGGTACCGGATATATAATGCAGTTACAGTTTTTGCCCCAAATATGCCTTTGTAAATCTTGATGCATGCTAGTACATTACACTTTTCTTTATTTTCATTCAGCTCCTCCTGTCTGCTCTAGACCACCATTGGTTCCCCATGGAAAAATTGTTGGTGATGTGAAAAATGAATATGATCCGGATTCACCTATTGAATATATATGCGATGAGGATTATGCTCTGGAAGGAACAAGATTGCTTACTTGCACTGGTGGAACATGGTCAGGAGAAGTGCCACAATGCATACGTAAGTACAGAAATACCTCAGGATACTAAACATATTGGACAGGATGCACAAATATTTCGCAGTGACTTACTCTAGTAGTACTTCAGTCTTACTCCTGAATTCATGAAGTGAGTCAGGTTTAAACGAGGGTGATTCCTCGCTAACTGTTAGAATCAGCACTACAAAATGTAGTCCCACCTACTCATAGCAAAAATCCTTCTGAACAGGACCAAACATATTGAATCATGCAGTTTCATTGATTGGGAAACATGTAGGCCTTTAGGTTTTATCATTACTGTAAAATGATTTGATTGCAGCTGCAACTGAAATGCAACAGCATCTGTGAAAATGCTCTGGAATTATAAAGTGTATTTATATCAGTTTTAGCCGACACATGGAACTGTGCTTTGCAGATGAAATGAGAATGCATTCTTGGAGAAAGCAGAACAGTTTAAATGTGTCTGTAGTGAGGTACTCAGTAGGCTAGTTTGCAAAGTATGTGATCTGAGCCCCACAAGCCTTTGGGAAGATTAGGTTAAATCACTTGACAGGTGTGAAATGCTTTGATCTGGTATCTCTCATATCTTTTATAGGTAAAAGCATAACTCACACAAAAACGTAACTCAATAGGAGTCTATTTCGAGCAGAAAATGTCTCTCTACACATGTCTCTCTACACGAGGTGTTCTGTTCAAATCAGACTCCCGAGTGCAAAAATCATGCAGATGTAAACTCATAGGTACCACGCAATTCAGGAATTACTGGTATCACTGCCATGTAATGAAAATTACCCTTAGTCTTCGAAATCAGTAAGACTTTATCAGAGTAGATTAAGTAGATTCTTACGATTTTTTCCACATACAATCTGTATTGTGGATTTTAGATAGACTTACAAATGTCATTGATGGGAAGTGAGCGTCTACAGGTTTTATAATTTGGATAGGCATCCTAAAAGAAATGTTACCATTTTTAAACTAAAGTGTAAGTTATTCACTGTGTTTACATTTCAGTTGAAAACTGCACAAAATATAATGACTTTTCGTATGTTTAAAAGGGTCCCAAGTGCAAATAAAATATTAATTTGTCCAAATGTGTGTATTTTGGTTTTTGCAACATTTCATTGATCCAGCCCTAACGAGATTCAGGGTTTGCACTACCCTGCTGGGCCATGTTAATTACTCTTCGAGCTAACTGACAGTTCATACACCTCCCCTGGACAATAGGCCCTTTTGAGTGGGTGTAGCCGGGTCGAGGAAAAGGGTTGGGTAGATAGGTCAGCTAACACTCATTGGCAAACCTCAGCATGCCCTTCTTAGAGGTACACGAGGTAAAATAGGCTTGACTCTGGTACCAGTGACACCAGGGGATCCCTTTGACAGCTTGTAGGGAAGAGACTAGTTTTGCAGTGTTAGTTTGGAGTGGATCTAAGTAGCAGAGAGAGATCTTTCAGACCGAAGCTTGATTCTGTAATCTTGAAAATACCCAGAGTGCTGTTCAATGGTGTGGACCAGTCTGTAAGCTGTTCACAGGATGTTCCAGCTACAGGTGGATAGGTGATGTTGCATCTTTAGAATTGACCAGAGACACCAACCTTTTAGAACCCTTCACAACCTCTTTTAAACCCCTGTATAAGGGAAAGGTTAAGAGGGAGAGGGCCAAACCATAGAAAAGTAAAAGTAACTGACCCAGTGCCTGGATGAACCACAGTCTGGAGTGGAGGGATACTCTGAACTTGGATCCCTGGACTCTAATTGGCTCAGGCATATTTATTGTGGCCTTGTAAATAAAGCCCCCTTTCACACATTACTCTGCGTGAAAAAGGAGTTTCATGGTTGTTGCTGCAGATGTTTCCATGCAAGACCAATTGGTTCTGACGCATTCCAAGATTGACAAGGTTTTATAAACCTGGGAATGCCTCAGATTTTATGACTCCCCAGGGGAGGCAATCAAGTGGTGCAGAGAGGAAAAATACCTTTATTCCTCCTCGTTTTTTGCTCTTTTTATGAGTGCTGCATTCTGCAACACACATAGAATGAGGAAAATGTGACAGATTATTGCTTTTGTGCAGCAAGGTGTCTCTTCCTACACAAAAAAAAATCATCCCTGCACCTCAGACACCATTGTACCATGGTGCAAGGGTGCTTGCGTTGGCACTACGCAGCCAGTTGTGTTTCAGTGCAGAGAAAAGCACAGGGATGCATCGTATTGCTGTAAATAGGATGCATCCCTTCACTTTTCTAATGACGTTGCGCGGTGCAGCAAGATTCCTTGCAGCGCTGCGCTGCATCATTTTCTACTAAGTATGCCCCTCTGTCTCAAGGGTTAGTGGCACGGGCCTGTGGGTCATTCTATGGAGATTTTTCGTGATGCATAATGGACACCAGGTACCTTGTACAAGGCAAGGATACAGTGCTGCTTGGTGTGTGCATGTGTGCCTTGAGGGCCATGGGGTGCTGTTGCTGAGTTTGTTTGTTTGGGGGCTGCTTGGGGTGCTGTTGTTGAGAAACCCTGGGCCAGCAGAACACTAGGGTTTGGCAGCAGTTTCTTGAACCAATTGATCAATGGAGGAGAGTAGTTTAAAATGAGCTCCATCAATGTATAGTCAAAGAGCCCCGAACTGGCACACTTGTTGGCATGTACCCGACAGCAGGAGCTTCACAAAGAAAAACTAATTTTACAGTGCTCAACCGGGCAGGAGCAATTCCTCTCTGTCTTTGCCACTAGATGCAGCCTGTCCAGAAGGAACCACAGTCGCTAAGCCAAGCAAAATCCTTACTACATTCAGTAGTTTACTAATTAAACTCCTGGGGAGGGCCGGTGTTGTGTAATATCAGGTATCCCCCTGGGATCGTGTATCCCCTCCACTTCGGCCGTCTTCGGAGAATGAACTCAGCCCGGGCAGGATCAGACAGAAGCAGTCGATCTCTGCTCGGGCTGAGTGCAGGGATACACGATATCATGGGACACCAGACCGAGCACACGCTATAAATTACTTGGCGTTTCGTTTCTCTAAAGCTGGAGCCTCAGCAGCACAAGAGAAAGGAAGCAAATAAAAGTAGTTCAAAGAATGAGAGTACCACATATTACACAACACCTGTTCCTTCGACACCAGCTGGAAGGAGAGTTTGTGAGGCTCTGTGGAGTCTGACTTTAAAGACGTTGCCATCGGACAAAAGGCAAAGCACTGATTAAAGAGTGATTTAATATGTGTTTTTTGTTGCATTGCTGAGTTCTGAGTTTCTAATCCAAAGTACCTCCTCTGAGTACGGCTTGGACTTGCCGACCTCTCTAACCCTGAGAGTCCTGTGCTATAAAGGATTATTGGTTCACAGCCTGGGGATCTGCAGGATGGGATGCTGAGACACTACTGGTGAAACACTCCAGTTGTTACAACTGGGGTCCAGTACCTTCTGGCTGACATGGTACCTTCTCACCCAGATTTCTCACTGGTACCAAGTGAGTTTCAGCCCTGGACAGAGCCTCGGCACCGGAAAGAAATAGATGACAAAAGAAGAGATTTGTCAACATTATCAAGTGATGGCAAAGCAAGAAAAGGCAATAACAACCCCCCAAAACAGGCCATACTGTGAACAGACCCTCAGAAAAGTGTATTTAACCCAACAAGCATTCCCAAATAAACAAGTCCTTCAACACAGAGCCTCCCATCTACAGGCAAGACCGATGATAAGTGCGAAATTTCTGTTATGGAGGCTGTTTTATGCTAGCTATTTCCCTACCACTTTTTTTGAGAAATCAGTGGCCCCTGAACCAGACAGACAGCACTTACAACCACAAGTACCTGCAAAATAAGCCACAGCACATACGCACACCAATATACACCTTCAGGTAAGGATGCTGGGCAACCATATAAGGAGCACAAGTTCCGATGCATGGAATAAATAATAGAGTTTGATAATCAAGAACCGCTAGAGCAGTGCCCTATTAGACTATCTTCTCTAGATGAAACATCAGCCTTCTATGCTGCAATTAATCAAGCCTCCTCCCAAGATGGGCTCATTCAGATTATAGCAGGCGAAACATGATTTCCTTCTATAAATAAATAAAGAATTGTAGTTAGATTATAATATCAGTCTATTTTAAAACAGTTTTTAAAAAAATGGTGAAAATTTCACACACTGCATAACACTCAGAGTTAAATGTAAATATAAAGCTGTTCCACCAGATCTCATTTGCATCAGATGTCATAAACCTTCACATTCAATGGCGAGAAACATAGCCCATTAAAGAGCAGTTAATGAAAGTGCTACTAAAGGCCTACCTCTAGATGAAGAAAGCTGGTACATGGATGCAGCTCAAAAAAAGATTTATAATGTGCCCCCAAAACTTAATGGGCATTGAAAATTCCTCGGCACTCATCAGCCATTATGAGCAAATCTAATGATTTGAAATGGAAGAGCTCTTACAGCATTATCTTAAACAATATCCAATTTGGTGTGCCAAAGTTGTGTCTGAACACAAAATAGTTTTACGTTGGTTGGTAGATGCCACATTACCTCCTAGATATACCTTACAAAGGTGAGCATTTGTTCAGCTTACATACAAACTAAACCCAAGGCAAATTAAGAATGATCTAGACACAGCAAAGTCCATGTGCATCCTGCATCATCTGAGAACATTTTATTGACAACAACAAACTGTTTGCATCACTCCTTCTAATCACCAAGCTGTCCAAAATCCGCAGACCTTTCAGCAGCAAGCTTGCAACAACAAACGTCACCCAACCAGGTTCAACAAAGAGGATGTTTTTGAGGTAATCACAAAAGCCCTAGTATAGGCTCTCATTCCCACAGGTCCTACACTGCATCAAAGGAGTGACTCCTTGAGCATTGCCTCAGGTCACACAACACCTGTTGCTGGAAGCTGGTTGGATTTTCCTCAAGGAAGGATAAGGTTGAAAACAGACACATGGATATTGTCCATAGAACAACACAGCCCCTAAGTTAATGAACAAGCCCTCAAATACCCTTCAGAGAAAGTACAAAATCAACAAAGTACATTTTCTATTATTCCTAGAAGAGATTTTCGCACATCTGAGCAAAGTTGCATGAAGGAATTGCAGTTACAACAGCGAGGCAAGGATGTGTCCTCAATATACTTTATGATATTAAAGAAGGACAGCACCCTGCCTCCAGGTTTGGTCTGGAGCCTATTCCATTCTAAGCAATCCATTTCAAAATGACATTAAAAGATGTGGACCGCTGACAGCAAGATGGTGCCTTCGAAGAGACTTGCAACTTCAAGGAATCATACTTTCATATACCAAAGTTTTCAAGTCACCACCAGTAACTTTAATTCACAATAGCTGCTAAGCATTGTCAGGTCAAATTTTATTTTCACCATAAAATTGCCAACAAGTGTCTTTACCAGAAGCATTATTAGGGTGGTGGCTCATCTTGGCTGCAAATGAGTTTTACTCTTATCTAAATGAATGACTGGTAAACAAAATTTGCTGAGTAATGCCGGTCTCTCACACACAAATAAAAAATATCCCATCTGCAACCCACGCTTCTCCCAAATTATCTTACCAAGGTTAGATCTTCCCAACAGTAAAGGGAGTAAGATAATTCAGAGATATTTAAGAGACAGAGATATTGTCAGGTTTGATATACTGCAATCTGACAGTGGGTGTGATGTTGAGATTGTTGGACATGATGCTGTTGTGCATACAGTTAATTCATAATGCATGCCTTCATCCAGTATTTAGTAGCCCAATGGGTGACAGCAGCTGGGAATTGGGAGGATCTAGATTCTTTTTTCTCGGGCCAAGCACACTGCTCTGACGAAGCACACTAAGTGTAACGATTGTGATACACTTTTCAGCTTCCCTTATTTAGATCTCACTCACAACAGACACCTCCCTTCATGAGTGGGGAGCACAAAAGGCCCATTCCACAATTCAGGGAAAATGCATCAGAAAACTCATCCTCATCAATGTGTTACAACAAAAAGTGCTGTTTCTAATCCTACAAGTCTTACTGGATGCAATATTGTGACACTCATAGACAGCATGACAGCCGTGTATTACATCCAAAAGCACACAGGAATCCACTGCCAACATCTGTAATACATTGCACAAAATATGTGTCATTGGTCTCTCAAACATCACATCCACCTCTGGATAGAGAACCTACCAGGGATATATAGTGACTTAGCATACCTCCTCAGCAGGCATGGACAGAGCAGGTATAATTGGGAACTCAACCACTAAATTATCAATGTGTTCCTTCATAGGTGGAGCACATGAGACATTGACCTGCTTGCCACAGTTCAAAGCAAAAATGCCACAACTTCAAATCTAGGTTTTCACTCTCATAATCCCAAGGGAATGTTCTGTGGATAATGCGGTTAGCGATACATATATACCTTGTTTTGCCTCTTCCACTGATCCTGCCAGTTGGATAAAACATGTGACAAGCAATCGTTGACATGATTTTAGTTACACCAATATAGGCCAGGCAGGAATGTTACGCTTAATTTCCAATCCCGCTAGCTAAAGGTTCAGGTTTTGTCCAAACTTGTGAACATTGAACAATGTGAAAATATATTGTGCCCTTTACAGAGACATTGAATCTAGCAATTCAGATTCTGAAGTCTTAGATTTAATATCCCTTAATTTAGCTTGAGAATGCATGAGTATCCTTAAAGGGACACATTATCCCACAACATGGGCAGGTTATGTGGTAAAATGGAAACACGTTGTTCCTTGATGCCAGCTTTTCTCTGTAAATCCACATCTCTTTTTCATACAGTGCAATATCTTCATTCCCTCAAGGAAGCAAGCCTAGCCTACACTTCTTTCCAGGTGTTATCTGTAGCTGCTGGATTGCAAAACAAAAAGAACAATTGATGGACAGAATGCTAATCAATTGCAAACATTCACCCCAGGACAGAGGTCTGGGCCTAAATCCATAGTTCTTTTGCTTCCCACGCAGTCCAGTTTAAACTCAGCCATATGCAAATCAGTCTTGACCCTGTTCCCCATGGGAATAGTCCAGCCTGAATTGCCAGGTTATGTCATCCCTGGACAGGAAACAATCATCCTGGAACCGGTATCGGGATTTCACCCCTCATCACCCCTCATCTGCCATGCTAGCTTGACTCGAGTGGCATGGAGAGCATGAGACCCATGTCTGGGCAAACCCGTCCCACTCAGGGTGACAAATGCAAAAAGAACAATTGATGGACAGAATGCTGATCATTGTCATCAATGTCAAACATTCACCCCTGTACAGAGATCTGGGCCTTAATCCATAGGGCCCAATTCACAAAAGTAATCTGGGACAAAATCCTAACTTTATGACTTTTGGTATTCACAAAGATCATTTAGGAGTAGTAAAGTTAGGATTTTATCTCAGTTAAACTCAAGTTTAGCTTACGACCAAAACTTAAGACCAAGACTTGAACTTAAGACCAGAACTTTCTCTCAGTTAAACTTAAGTTTTGGTCTTAAATTAAACTTAAGAGCAAAACTTAGGTTTAACTGCAACAAAATCCTAACTGTATTAATCCTAAATGCACTTTTTGAATACCGAAAGTTGTAAAGTTAGGATTTTGTCTGATTACTTTTGTGAATCCTGCCCATAGTTTTTTGCTCCCATGCCATTCCAGTTTCAACCCAGCCATATGCAAATTAGTGTTGACCCTGTTCCCATGGGAACAGTCCGGCCCGAGCTGACAGGCCAGGTCCTTCCTGGACCGGAAAGAAGCATTCTAGGACCTGTTTCGGGCTTTCACCCCTCATCAGCCAGGCTAGCTTGACTCCACTGGCATGGAGAGCATGGGACTTGTACTGTGCATTTAGGTTTGTTATGCATGTACAAACAAGCAAGTCATAACCACTCTGCAGTCATATTCATTGTACAACAAAGCTGTTTCTGTGGCATTCCTTAGCAACATGCCACTTTCGGATATTTGCAAGACAGCAGTATGGACATCTATTCATACGTTTACCAAACATTACGGTGCTGAAATTGATGCAAAGAAAAAAGCAAAAATGTGGGCCAAATAATTTTCAGTAACCAACTACATGTGATTGTTGCTTTGTTGATACATATGTGCCTCCTGCATCCCAAGTGAATGGAAACTTGGTGGTTGTTAGTTTGCATTAATGAACATTTTATAGTTTCCTACCTCTGAACATGCAGGCACACCTATTACAATCTGGAAAAAATAAAAAACTAAGGTGGAGTCTGCGTGCTGATGCATTATGGCTTACGCGTAAGTGGTCATGAGTCGTTTTCGAAATTAAAACTGAAACGTATGAAGGAAATAACTTATAATATTCAGTACCCAACACTAGAAGGTAGGATAGTGCACAGAAAGAAATCTTTAACGCAAGCGCTAACATTTGGTTACAGGTGACTAATAGTTTCCATCACTTAGATACTAGAGCTGAAAATACTTGCCCTTTCTAAAAATAAAGCAACGGGGAGCAAATTGGGCAAACATTATTTATACCATTTTTTGTCGAATGAAGTACTGTAAAGGACTGTATTTAGTAAGGCTACAAGTTCATAGACATGTGTTATGCCTTCTTACACTGCACTGCCCTTTGTTTTCTCTGCAGTTTGTTTTCAAGTGACACTTCAGATGTTTATGGTTAGAAAGTAGCTTGGTTTGGTTTGTAGGCCCGGTGATGACGGCTCTGTGGATCCCTCACGTACTTAACCCACAAACTGAATTATATATTTTTGAGTGTCTGGAGCCAAAACATGTTCCTGCTAAATATAAAGCAACACTGAAGCAAAAACAAATTCTTGATTTTGCCAACTAAGGAAGAATGGGTCCTCAGCAACACCGTAACTGTTAGTTTTGGTTCTCCATTGCACTGTTCTGCCATTTATTTACTTTATAGGTTCCCAGGTCACAAGTAGAGTGTGTTTAGGCTTTAGAAGCAAATTGTTGGTTACATAGTACCCCAGTTTGGCTCTCAGGCAGGGTGACTAATCACCATTACTTAGTATATCTCTCACTCTCGCTTTCATATAGCACAAGAATCCAGGTAGACAGTTAAGATGTTAAGGACATATTCCTTTGATATCTCTATTTTTTGGGGCATTTTAATGCCTGGAAATGTCTTTTTTATATGATGCTAATCATTCCAGTCAGAATGGCTGTGCAGTTTTACTTCTCTCACAAAATCTCCCTTGCTTACATTGGGCGAGTCTAACAGACTTCTGGGTCATTGAGTATACTGTTGGGCTGCTATTCCTCTAACCGTTACTGTTATACCTCCAGAACAAATCACGAAGCATCCGCAGTGTAATACCCAAAGCATAACATGTTTTTAAGGCCCAAGGGGCAAATCCTCACTTGCTAAAAAGAACTAGTACGATTCGAATTTGCAAACGGAAACGCTCCAAATCAGACTCTACTTTACAGAATATGACATTAATACCACTGTCTTCCCAATATCACGTACCCTCTAATCCTTTCCTAACCCAACTCCCTACTCCTATGCTTCCGAGAACAATTCAATGATCATGTGATAGCTGTTGCATACCACGCCTACTGCTTCATCAGCAAGAGCTGCAACATGAGCTGAAACAAGACCTCCATTGGGACCATGACCCACACAAGGTGCCCAAAAAAAGATTTGCTACTTAACCACCTGACTGTGTCCTATCACCAACTTCAGAACTGCACCAATACCCAGCAGAGGACACTTCAACAAGCTTAACTACAGATGAGACCTCGATGTACTATATATAAAATGCCAATAGTGAGGCCAACACCCGCTTATTTCAAACTTCCAATACTCTATCTTATTTGATCAATGACAAACTCCACACTTGTCCAAACATGGTTTTAACCACCTATGATGCATGCTAGTCAATGTGAGATCTATTACAAAAACAACTGATTTATAGATATGGACTACACCTAGCAGACTTCAAATCTGATCTCTGTCATAACTGAAACCAATCTTGGCGAAAATTCAGATCCCATACTTCACAGAGTGATACCCAAAGGATATCTATCCCCTTTGGAAACTGACCTCATATTAAGACTGATGAAGAACTTGCACTTCACACAATGAGCCTGCCTTCATCCACCATAAAGGACATCACTGCTTCAGATAGGAAACAATGGCTAGTCTGCAGCTCTCCAACTGTAATGTTTACAGCCTCATTCCTCCTCATTTATTTACCACCATTTCACATTACTGCTTTCACAGATGCCCTTAGGGATTCAACTACTAACAATAGTATTGTTTGTAAGAAATTGTGCATTATACGGGATCTCAACATTTATTTTGACAAACCTGCACTGTAACTGACCTCCTGCCACCTCTACACCGTTAAAGTACTTGCCTTTCACCAATTGGTCACTAGTGTCATTAATTCAACAGACCATGCCTGTGTCACCAGATTTGTCCCAACAAGCCTAATCTCAGAAACTGGAAACTGTCTCATACTTGAACTGATCGTCACATTATCCATTTCTCACTAACATTCTGATGGCAACCAAATCTACAACAAACTCTTATGCAACTATAGAAATCAGATATTTGCAGGCATCTGTGTTATAAGTAGATTTCAAGGATGACATCGTGTATCTGCAGAGGAGGATGAAAACTATGCAACAGTACTCACATTTCTCCCTCAGTTCATGGACTGCAAAGGCTTAGCCACACAATCCTAGCCGCTGGCATTTCTGACAAGTTCCACAGGTAGTGAATTAAAGGGAAAGTTCAGATCACTAAGATGGTGGCACGCATCTTGCGTTGCACCGGGTGGCTCTGAGCACGCAGCCGCTCTCAAACGTGTACATGCAGCTCAAGAAGACATCACAACGTCACAAGGAGCTGAAACTCGGTGGTATGCTCCTCACCTCACAAGAAGTTGAAACACGAAGGTATGCTCCTCAAGTTCCTCGCGCATATTTTAAACCTGAAGGTGACAGTTAATCACTTCTTGCGCACTTCGCTTTGCGCTGTTACAATTATGTTGGCTCTTCTGTGAATAACAACAGTATGCGCTACTTCAAAACACAGCCGCTAATTCTTGTACTCATGTGACCGTCAAACAGCTTCCAAAAATTAATTCGCCGATCTGCATACTCTCGCATAACCACAAGGTACTGATGACAGCGTCTTTTCCAATTTAACGCTCCACCAGAGGCTCGATAAAAATCTGTCCTTACAGTGTCGAAAGCATGCCGAATCTTAAGTATAATGTCACAGTATCCTTTGGCACACAATTCTTGACACGCAATTCTTGAGCAGATGTAACGCTGTATACTTTCTTGAAAAGCATAAGTCCATAATTACAAGGAAAGTGAAGCGCCCTGTGTAGGCTGTCCAGGTGGTGAAGGACACTGGTGGGACTTTTGAGGGCGTTCTTTTCCTTGTTTTTCCTTTTTACATCAAGATTGCATCTCATCCTCGTCGCCAAAATGTTATAAGTAGATTTCAAGGATGACCAGAGGTAGCCATGAAGTATTTTCATGTAGAGGTTTATTAGTTGCTTCAATAGATATAAGTTATAAGTCAAGTTAAGTTCATTAGATGTCCAAAAGGGAATCCCACCAGGAGCTAGATGGTAGTTGCTCAGCCTACACTCTTCAACTGTCATTCCTCACATACCAACAAGCACACTCACATTCCAATCACACTGTCATCAGGCTTTCCAACATTCCACGCAGACATCACATTCATTCTGGCTGAGCAACTAAGAAGAGGATGCACTAGGGAGAATTAAGTCACAACATATCCTCTTCCCTTGGGACCAACAAACAATAAAAAATGAAACAATGCAGCATAAACAAGAGAATGAATGTGCAAGAAACATTGTGCATAATGCATCTAAAAAGTACAGAAGAAAAAATAGATGTGAAAAATGCAAAGGAAGAATTTGCACAGATTAGCGCTCAGGATGCAAGACAGCACTTCCCCCTTCTTAGGGAAAACAATAGAAAAGGTGCATAACTTAAATATCCAAGCATCCTGTACTAGTGATCAATGTTCCCTCTAATTTTTTTCCTCTGTGTGCGGCAGTGGAGGGTCTCTGTGCGCTGCAACCATGGCTATGTGCGCCAGGAACCAAACCGCGCGCGTCTGCGGCGCCAAATGGCACTCCAAAAATTCTCTTTAAAAAGCGAAAAGTGCGTTTTCACACATACAGCGCCACAATAAGGGTCTTAAGGGCAGTTTGCAATATTGGATAAGCACGCCATGACATGAACTGGTTACACTGGCAAGTACACTTCAAGTTTACAAAAGCACAAGACTTCAATGGTGGTACCATCATTAGATTTTAATAAATATTCTTAACTGGAGCACAGTTCATTGGGTGGGGAAATGCTGCGAGCCTGTACAATATCACATATACACAAGAAGGTAGAGGGCTGTTCAGACAAGTCAAGTGGCGTCACTAGATGGGTGACAGGGTTGCTTCTCACGGCGATCCTTGCCATTTTTCCAGTGCTGATAAACTCTGTCTAGGTCAACTTTCCCGTTCAGGAGGTAGGCCTTTGTCCTCATCAGCATGTCCAAATGCTTCTGCTCTAGTCTATTCCTCAATTTGCTCTTGATGGTATTCATGAGGCTGAATCCTCGTTCACAGTCTGCACTAGATGCTTGAAATGTTGCGCAGACATCAACAAGCTGAGACACGACACTAAACTGAGCAGCATTGCGTAGAGTGAAAGCCACCATGTCTTGAAAGGTGGTAAATAACCCACCCTTAACATGTTCTGCCACCACATATTTAAAGTCTCTGTACTGTCGAACAACATCTTCTGGTGCTTCACAATCACCCAGGGCCAAGACATTTGTATACTTTTCAACAAGTCTTTCAATATTCTCAGTCCCAAAATCAAAATGAGATTGTGTGGCTATTGCCTGGATCTCAAAACTTGCCCATTCTTTTAGCTCACCTTCAGGGAACCTTTTTTGCATGTGCTCACAAACAAGGGAAACAAAAGACAAAATAGGCCCACTGTCAAACTCTTGCCTATCCTTGTACAAAACCATCAGCTCTCTTACATTGCTGCTCCAAAAGACAGTGTCCCCCAAATACTGTTGCTTAATTTGGCCAATCTTTGCTCTTGCATACTGTACGGCTTCAACAGTAGTTAAAGAACTTTTTTGGAATAGTTTGCACAAAGATGCAAATTCACCCAGAATGTCATTAAGTACTGCAAGGGAAATATGGTAGTTGGAGTCCGATAGCTTTTTATAACAATATTTAGCAATTGGATCATTCTCCTCAACTTTCTCATGCTCAAAGTACTTAAGAACAGTTTCGTAATTACGAATTAGTGCACCAACAGCAAAATGCCTTGAAAGCCACCGGACTTCATTCAGTGGTCGAAAAGAGACAACTTCACATTCAGTGACCGATGCAATTTCATCCAGCTTGGACTTCCTTGCAGGAGATCTGGAGAACACAGTGTAGACAGTCCTCAATAATGTCTCCATCTCTTTAATCATTGGAACCCTCTTCCAGGCATCATCAACTCCCAAATCTTCTCGATGGGCGACACAATGCTGCTCAACTAGATGAGGAATGGATTGTTTAAGGCGAGTAGCAACACCATTATTCTTCCCCAGCATCACAGATGCACCATCAGATGTGAACATGACCATTTTCATGAGGTCCAGTTCATTGGCAGTGTAGAATTCTTTCACGGCAGTAGTGATAGCCTCAGCATTACAGCTAGTCAGCTTCACTATGCCCCCAAACTGCGTTTTATGCTCAGTTGATGTTACAGGGCGGAACTTGAAATACAGGATGAGCATTTTTGAAACAGAAATATCTGTGCTCTCATCAATTATCAAGGTGTGATACAAAGCTTGCCGAAGTTCTGTCATAGCTTCACAGTGTATCACGCTATTGATGGCCTCAAGGAACTCAAAGGCATAGTTCTTGCTCCTCCAGCTGTCTGGTATCTTCACATACAAAGCTAAGTGGTCATGGATGTCTTGTACAGATAGCATTGAAGTGTTCATCTTGACTGCCAGCAACACGTTGTTGATGAGAATCTTTATCTCCTCAGGCATAGATCTTTGGCGTTCAACTACTTCCATTCTATTTGCTTTGTCTGTGGCAGTTTCTGTCAGCATTGCCCGTACTCCAAAACCAAACCTCGCAGCAGCACTTCTGTTCCTCAATATCACCATGGCAGACTCGTGTACTTTGCTAAGTAGATGGCGTTTCATGTAGTCCAGTTTCCAGCCATCACTCCATTTCTTCCCTGTGGAAAAGTCCCCAACAATCTTGGCTTCGGCACATGCTTTGCAAATCAAGCCCACATCCGGACTGTATTGAAATAGTTCCCCGAGTTGCATGCGGACCTTGCTTCGTGACTTCTGTGTCTCAGCCTCCACAATTTCCTTCATCCACTCTTCCTTGAATACAAGGCAACATTTCTTCCTTTGTGGCGAAGCACTGCACTCTCCCAAAGTTACAGCTTTGCGCTTGAACATTTCCGTACCCGCCGGTTTGAGCCTGCTGTCCCACAAAGCCTGCAAAATAAGGAAACATGGCTTACGTTGACGCCTAGCTCATGAATGCAAACTGTTATACTACAATGTTCAAGATGCACCACAGTTTAACTCAACCCAACAATTACCTCTTCTGCCTGCACTCCCGTGCGCCTCTTTAAATGTATGGGGTTCTTGCTGTGAAACCTGAAACAGAAGAAAACATCGGTAAGTATATATGGTACTACAATGTTCAAGATGCACCACAGTTTAACTCAACCCAACAATTACCTCTTCTGCCTGCACTCCCGTGCGCCTCTTTAAATGTATGGGGTTCTTGCTGTGAAACCTGAAACAGAAGAAAACATCGGTAAGTATATATGGTACTACAATGTTCAAGACGCCCCACAGTTTAACTCAACCCAACAATTACCTCTTCTGCCTGCACTCACGTGCGCCTCTTTAAATGTATGGGGTTCTTGCTGTGAAACCTGAAACAGAAGAAAACATCGGTAAGTATATATGGTACTACAATGTTCAAGACGCACCACAGTTTAACTCAACCCAACAATTACCTCTTCTGCCTGCACTCCCGTGCGCCTCTTTAAATGTATGGGGTTCTTGCTGTGAAACCTGAAACAGAAGAAAACATCGGTAAGTATATATGGTACTACAATGTTCAAGACGCACCACAGTTTAACTCAACCCAACAATTACCTCTTCTGCCTGCACTCCCGTGCGCCTCTTTAAATGTATGGGGTTCTTGCTGTGAAACCTGAAACAGAAGAAAACATCGGTAAGTATATATGGTACTACAATGTTCAAGACGCCCCACAGTTTAACTCAACCCAACAATTACCTCTTCTGCCTGCACTCACGTGCGCCTCTTTAAATGTATGGGGTTCTTGCTGTGAAACCTGAAACAGAAGAAAACATCGGTAAGTATATATGGTACTACAATGTTCAAGACGCCCCACAGTTTAACTCAACCCAACAATTACCTCTTCTGCCTGCACTCCCGTGCGCCTCTTTAAATGTATGGGGTTCTTGCTGTGAAACCTGAAACAGAAGAAAACATCGGTAAGTATATATGGTACTACAATGTTCAAGACGCACCACAGTTTAACTCAACCCAACAATTACCTCTTCTGCCTGCACTCCCGTGCGCCTCTTTAAATGTATGGGGTTCTTGCTGTGAAACCTGAAACAGAAGAAAACATCGGTAAGTATATATGGTACTACAATGTTCAAGACGCCCCACAGTTTAACTCAACCCAACAATTACCTCTTCTGCCTGCACTCACGTGCGCCTCTTTAAATGTATGGGGTTCTTGCTGTGAAACCTGAAACAGAAGAAAACATCGGTAAGTATATATGGTACTACAATGTTCAAGACGCACCACAGTTTAACTCAACCCAACAATTACCTCTTCTGCCTGCACTCCCGTGCGCCTCTTTAAATGTATGGGGTTCTTGCTGTGAAACCTGAAACAGAAGAAAACATCGGTAAGTATATATGGTACTACAATGTTCAAGACGCACCACAGTTTAACTCAACCCAACAATTACCTCTTCTGCCTGCACTCCCGTGCGCCTCTTTAAATGTATGGGGTTCTTGCTGTGAAACCTGAAACAGAAGAAAACATCGGTAAGTATATATGGTACTACAATGTTCAAGACGCCCCACAGTTTAACTCAACCCAACAATTACCTCTTCTGCCTGCACTCACGTGCGCCTCTTTAAATGTATGGGGTTCTTGCTGTGAAACCTGAAACAGAAGAAAACATCGGTAAGTATATATGGTACTACAATGTTCAAGACGCACCACAGTTTAACTCAACCCAACAATTACCTCTTCTGCCTGCACTCACGTGCGCCTCTTTAAATGTATGGGGTTCTTGCTGTGAAACCTGAAACAGAAGAAAACATCGGTAAGTATATATGGTACTACAATGTTCAAGACACACCACAGTTTAACCCAACCCAACAATTACCTCTTCTGCCTGCACTCACGTCTGCCTGTGCAATTGTCTTTGTAGTACGGTCTCACGAACCTGCAAAAGAAAAAAGGGTGCAGATTGTGAATCTATTTACCCAGCAACCCCCAACCCAACGAGGAACGTAAACAGAATTACCTTGTCTTTGTGGTACTCGCACCTGACCACTGTAATCCAAATACCGTACAGACTGGAAACCTACAAGTGAAGACAAGTAAGTCAGCAAACGCCCGAAGAATTACAAACTGTGCATGGGACCGGTCAAGAGGCCCAAGACAAAAAATGACCAAATAATTACCTGGGATTTCAGCCTAGGACAAAGAGGGGTGTGCCCATGTGTTCCATTATTAGCATCCATTATCTTAAACTGGTCTATAAATGTGAATCCCAGGGGGAAAGCGGCATTACAGAAGGTGTAGCACAAAATACAAACTGCAAATGGTTGGGGTGGGTGAACAAGGTAACCCACAGGATGGCTGAGAAGCACACAATCCATCAAAAGATCCCACCTGAAGCTGCTGCAGTGGCGCACCAAAAATATGATTGACCACGTTCAAGCAATTTTCAGGCAACCATGAATATGTCAAGATAACTGAAGAATGATGGACCTGCTGCAGAGAGATCTCAGTTTTGCCTACTGGAAGTTGACTCAATAAGTAGCTGAGGAGGTTAAAATGCCTGATGAAAAGCTGGTGAACCATGCAGGATTGGAAGCAGAACTGGAGTACATCATGTTGGCTTGATGCCAACAAAGTCTATGTTTTACTCTTAAAGCCAGAACCAGGGGTTTCTTTTGAATAACTACGCCCTATCGATCACTTCACTCGCAGCTCGAAGAGCCATGAGTTGTTTAGGTATTTTAAGCAACATGTCACCATTCTTGAAGTGGTTCCTTTTACAGTCCCTTACAGAGAGTTAACTTTGACTTATTCTACACTGCCTGGAATGTCAAGCCTATGCACATGGTGGTCATTCATTCACAGTTTCTTTAAAATTATTTCCTCTGTGCGCATATACTGAAGAAGGATAATTTTATTACCCCATAGCCAACAGGCAGGTTCAGAGTGTCTGGTTGACATGATCAAATCACCATCAGCACTCCTCCCACACCTTTGAAGTGAAGCTTAGCTTCACTTCAAAGGCCCCTGCTGCTTCACCCCGCTCCGCCCCCTGCTGCGGCCGTGTCACATTTCCCCCCCCCTCCCCAGAGCAATGCCCTCCGTCTTGTTACTCTCCCCTATAACAACTTCCTTGCTGCACTCTGTGCTTCTCTCCCCTGCTGCACGCTTGTGCTCTCTAGAGATGTGGCCTAACGACCAGAGCTGCCATCTAAGTCACGTACATACAAAACATGTTGCACTCCAAATGCTATAGGTGTCACATTCGCGAAAGTTATAGCTATTGGCATTGGAAATGACAAAGCTATCCATTTAGCTATTTTAAAAACCAACACATAAATAAAATATTTGTCATTTACAAGACCAATAGCTCCAACTTTTCTAATGCGAGACCTATTGCATTTCCAATGCTTGTTGTGCCTTTCTGTCCTGTGTCCAACTCGTTTTTGGCGCCCTTCTGCCCCACTCAATTTTTGTGCCTTTCTGTCCTGTGCCTCACGCGTTTTTTGTGCCTTTATGCCCTGTATCACCAATCATGAATCACTTGTTAAAGTACCTTTAAAAATGGTATGGCACTCGGTTTCCTCCCAGCCCTCCCCCCACATACCTTTAAATAGGCTATATTTTTGCGGATTAAGGCTTATGTTGCTAAGCAACGCTATTCAAACGGAGAGCAGTGGGAGTGAGAAGTGTTGTTGCTAGATGGGGTGAAAATGGACAGCTTGATCAGAGAATCATATGGATTTCTGTCAGTGGTTTCAGAATGGCTCCCGTGCGCGTGAAGGCTTTTACTTTATAAATAATGCCGCAAGCGATGGGCACATTTGGCTCTGCAATCTCCTTGAATGCTATTAAAAGCCTATTTTTTTCTAACTTGCTTTTCATGTCCTGCTTTTACACAAACCAACCACAATACAGATTACAGTCCTTCTCTGCAATGTGACTTAAAAACAATCCAGCCTACACAGCCCCACGTACAACAATGAAAGGCAAAACAAATTTCTGTGTCCCTGACGTGGTACATTTCCATACGCCCTTTGCGCGACCCGGAAAGATGAGATCTGAAAGTGTGATGGTTTCTGCAGATTTCACTGTATACTAACCAAAAGTTAAAACGTTTTAGTCAGTTGCACTACATTGACACTGGGCAAATAAAGCAGTTAAATGCCATGTTGTTTCACCGAGGATTTCCTAAATCTTTTTGGCCTGATCTGAAGGCTGGCATCACTTCACTGAAAAACCCAAAAACCTTTACCCGGGCAAGTTATGTCAAGGACGTGATCTGCTACAGTTTACCTTTATAACATTTATGTACAAGACATTATTGTGTACCAAGTTTCCAGCTTTACACTTTTGTCTAATCGCATGCATTATGACTGTCTTTTTGTCAAGTACCCTTGTTTAGTTTCCAACCTTGTATGTAATCTGTTTTTGTTGAACTGCATTGAACCACTATCAATACAACCGTATGGCTTCTTTAATCGCTGTACGATTTAGTAACAATTTGAGTCGACAGGTGTGAACTGTTTAGAAGGTCAAAGTTTAATTTATGTTCAGTGCCTAGAAGCAGAGTCGAGACCATAATCCTGCCCACAGTAGGCTTGCATCAAATTGCCAACAGAGCTGAGAGTCTTTCTGCAGACTGCACTCTAACTATGCTGTTTGAGCAAGCAGTTAGGAGCTAGAACCCAGGAATACATGTTTACCCTTTCCGTTTCTGCCTTTGATGGCACTGCCAACAAGTCCCTCTAAGGTCTACTCCTCCCTGCTCTCTTCAAAACACTGTCTCTTTATCCATAATTTTGTCCAGAACTGGCCCTTTTATCTCTTGGAGCGTTGAAGTTGCCTACCTGACATTTAACTCCCAGGAGAATACTTTTAACGCGCTGAATAATCTTCATGCAACTAACCTTTTTCATATCCAAACATTTCAGCTGGTCACGATCACCACCAGTCCGAAATGAAATGTGAAGTGACCTTACTCTGTCTGTAACGTTATGATATTTTCATTTGATAAGATTGAGTGTGTGTGCAGCTAACTGCTAAGAATTGTTTAAAAGCTTAGACATTGCTCGTCTCTTGCAAAATGTTGGGCTGATCGTGTTCAGATTTTGTCTGAGCATGTGTTCTGTATTTGTAAAATTGGATATGTACAATACTGTTAAGGAATATGTTACTCGGAAAATGGGACTATTTCCGTTATCTTTACGTACAAAGATCATTTTAATTTCATAGTGCTTTGCGTTTCACCAAACGTTCCATTAAAATCAGAGATCGAAATCAGCAGTGTTATAATTAATAAACGTCCTGCAACCACAAATCCGTCCAGGAGCAGAGAGGCTCCTCACCCGATACGAGCACTACGTTGAAAGCACTCCAAACGACTGCTCACAGAATATTATCACATCCTACACACCGGTTGAAATATTTCAATAACGAGCGGGAGAGAAAGAGGGGACGATTCTTCCCGCCCACGTCTCCCGCCCAGGCTCTATAGTAAGGCGCTGAAGGGCGAGAGCGTCAAGGCTATCTGCCGTCTGGAGAAGAGTCAAACACTGGCACTATCCATTAACTGCCAAGCGACTTCTCCCGCTCCCACACTACCATAACCCCCACAATAACCACCGGTTCCTCGTTCCTACCGGTTCCTCGTTCCTCCCGCCTCCCGCCGCCCGCCGCCTCCCGCTTCCCGCTTCCCGCTCCTTACCTGAAAGTTCTCACGCCTGCACCGCCGCCAACCGCCGCCACCACTGGAAATGTGCTGCATGCCATGTTCGCGCCGCTCGCTTTTTAAAAGCGGCGGGTGGCGCGAATCTCTTGCGAGGGCCGGTGTGCGCGCTCCACGATAGGTGGTGCGCGCTGACGTCAGAGAAGGTGCGCGCGCGCGCGCGCGCGCGGCCTAGAGGGAACAGTGCTAGTGATGGATAAAGGAAAGAATCAGAATCGAGACAGAATAGGAAAAGAGTAAAAGGTGCAGGTCATAAGTGTAGCCGGAGGCTGAGTAAACTAGATACTAAAAGTACCACACCCAACCATGTCTCTACACATCGCACCATGGAGGTATGGTGTGGATTTCAGAGAGTGGAGGACAAAAGAGGAAGAGAAAAATATCCAAACACTCAATCTATGCCACACACCTCAAACACAGTATGGATTGTCATGTAATACATATATATATATATATCCACAGATGGATACAAAGCCCAAAGTACAACTAAGGCACAAACCAAAACAACAATAATGCAGCGCCCAAGGCGCAATGCCAACCAAGAAGTGGGTAAACCCCCCACAACGCACCTCAGAAGAACAAGTGCCAAGGCAAAGTGTAGGACATAGAAAGATGAGGACACCCAGGAAACCCACGAAGTGTAAATTCCACACAACTGTCACTGTCCGACTTGCCATAATAAAATAATATACACCTCGAAATCAAAGGTATACTCCAGAAAAATGCATGAAAACCAATGAATACACAGAGACATGCCATTGCGCAAACAAAACAAAATGTAAAAGAAACACTGCGCAAACCAAGACAAAGCATATGACACAGAGAGAAGAGGACACTCAAGAGACCCATGAAGTGTAAATTCCACACACCACTGTTACAGTCCAACTTGGCATAATAAAGTAATACACCTCGGAACCAAAGGTGTACTCCATAAAAATGCATGCAAACCAATATTTACATAGTGATGTGCCATTGCGCAAACAAAATAAAGTGTGTAACAACCACTGCCCAAGCGCAGGCCACACCACAAAATGGTGTAGACAGCCCACAGAATAAACAACAATATGGGTAGACCACCCATTGTATAAAGTATCAAGAGTAAAGCACAATAAGAGCATGACACACAGTGCACCATAAACCAGATTTTAAAATGCAGCAAAAGAACAAAACCCACACTGCTCAATAAACATGCATAAAGGATCATGCAAGTGTAACAAAGGCACAACAAAATGAACAGCATAGGGTAAAGACAGTGAGAAGGTGTGCGCAACACCCACACTGAAGTATTGAAAGGGTGCAAGAAGACCAGCTCCTATACACAATTACCCTAACATATAAGAAAGAAACATAGTGCCCTTAAAATCCCACTAAATACACATTAAATAAGCAAACATCCGATTACCACATGAGTAAAGAATAGAGCAAACACAGTTCAACACACTAACCATTGTAAAAACAATAAATTAAAACAAATAGGGTTGTCACCATCGTCTCATTTTCAGGGATACTTCTTTGCACATCTTGTAAGTTAGTCCCAAAGTTTTTTTTTCCTTTTTGCTCCTCTGCAACATAACTGCACATTAAGATGTGCTGACAGGATCCAATGTCCTTGAAAAACTTAATGTCGCTGATGCAGGTGGAGGCCTTGCAGGTGAAAACTCTTTTTTTTAAACGGTGAAGTTGACCAACTGCAAGTTCATTTGCGTTAGCAAAATAATGAACATCCAATAAAAGACATTGTGTCTCTGCAGAGGAGGATGAAAACTATGCAACAGTACTCACATTTCTCCCTCAGTTCATGGACTGCAAAGGCTTAGCCACACAATCCTCGCCGCTGGCATTTCTGACAAGTTCCACAGGCAGTGAATGGAAGGGAAAGTTCAGATCACTAAGATGGCGGCACGCATCTTGCGTTGCACCGGGTGGCTCTGGGCACGCAGCCGCTCTCAAACGTGTACATGCAGCTCAAGAAGACATCACAACGTCACAAGGTGCTGAAACTAAGTGGTAGGCTCCTCACGTCACAAGAAGTTGAAACACGAAGGTATGCTCCTTAAGTTCCTCGCGCATATTTTAAACATGAAGGTGACAGTTAATCACTTCTTGCGCACTTCGCTTTGCTTTGTTACAATTATGTTGGCTCTTCTGTGAATAACAGTATGCGCTACTTCAAAACACAGCCGCTAATTCTTGTACTCATGTGACTGTCAAACAGCTTCCAAAAATTAATTAGCTGATCTGCATACTCTCGCATAACCACAAGGTACTGATGACAGCGTCTTTTCCAATTTAACGCTCCACCAGAGGCTCGATAAAAATCTGTCCTTACAGTGTCGAAAGCATGCCGAATCTTAAGTATATTGTCACAGTCACTTTTGGCACACAATTCTTGACACGCTATTCTTGAGCAGATGTAACGCTGTATACTTTCTTGAAAAGCATAAGTCTATAATTACAAGGAAAGTGAAGCGCCCTGTGTAGGCTGTCCAGGTGGTGAAGGACACCGGTGGGACTTTTGAGGGCGTTCTTTTCCTTGTTTTTCCTTTTTACATCAAGATTGCATCCCATCCTCGTCGCCAAAATGTTATAAGTAGATTTCAAGGATGACCAGAGGTAGCCATGAAGTATTTTCATGTAGAGGTTTATTAGTTGCTTCAGTAGATATAAGTTATAAGTCAAGTTAAGTTCATTAGATGTCCAAAAGGGAATCCCACCAGGAGCTAGAAGGTAGTTGCTCAGCCTACACACTTCAACTTTCATTCCTCACATACCAACAAGAACACTCACATTCCAATCACACTGTCATCAGGCATTCCAACATTCCACGCAGACATCACATTCATTCTGGCTGAGCAACTAAGAAGAGGATGCACTAGGGAGAATTAAGTCACAACAATCTGATGTAATTTCCTTCAAGGAATCCCTTTCCACCTCCCACTGATTGGCCCAAAAACATCTGTAACCAGGGCCGGACTGGGAACCAAAACCGGCCCTGGCAAAGTGTTTCCCCCCCTCCCCACGGGGGTGGGGGGGGGAAGGGTTGTGGGTGTTGGAGGTGCCGCCGAGTTCTTTGCCAGGGCCGGTTTCGGCCGACTTTGTTACAGGGCCGATTTTGCAGCTATGCTACTAAAACGGCCCTGTAACAAAAACGGCCCCCAGGGGCCCCAAACCGGCCCCCCACCCGCGCGGCACACCGGGGGATTGCTCGGTGCCCGCTACGGCCAGTCCGGCCCTGTCTTTAACACCGTTATTCCAGTATTTTACAAGGGCATTCAACGTGGTTATTCCTCTGAAATCCATTTATCTGCATCTCATACGAAAGATAGCAATTTGTTTCAAATCACCAACTCGGATGTAAAACAACGAAAAACAGAAGTCATTTCTCTCAAACGGCTTTAGATGAAAAGACTCAATGTAGATGTAAAACTGGCACAGACAATACAAAACATACATGAAAAAAGGACAAACGTTTCCATTATGCACAGTGTATCTTAGAGGCTGCATTTCCAACTAAAGAGCTTTTGAGAACCACCAATAGCTTCTGTTATCCTACTAGCATTTTAATATCTGGAGCACTGTATGCGAGGACTTAGCAAACCACTTCATCAAAAAAAAAGCCACAAACCTTACTTCCTTTCAAAAGACAGCATCCTCATCAACAACCCCTCTCCATCCAAACAAGGCTACATTTATGCCTGAATCGATTGTTCATTAAATCTACTAACACAAAATGAAGCCACTGATAAATTTGAAGCCACTTTAAACAAGGCCAGCTCCCCATCAGAGCCTTGCCGATCAAACACTCGAAGTCAATTTTACTTGCCACTGCTGTAACACCAACAAAAGAGATCCTGAACTCTCCCTATCAACAGGTGAATTCTCAAGTGACCTGAAAACATATATTTATTCTAATCTAAAGAAACAGGTACTCAACCGCTATGTCAGAACTAATTAGCCAACTGGCCTTCCCGATGTAAACTCACTCAATACCAGCTTTCATCGACCAAAGCTATCTTGTGTCAGGCAGAATGGCAATCTGTCTGGGGAACCTCAGGAATGTCAACAGCAAAAGGGTTGCTAACCCACTACCAACACCTCACCTATCAGTAACTAGCCCATAAGCTATGGTACCGAGGTACACGGCACAATACGGCACAATACTCAATTAGATCAAATCCTTCCTTACAGACAATCTATAAATTGTCTGGCTGCCTCCTATAATTTGTTCACCTTACATTAGTTCCGTAGGGAATTCCCCCCAGCTCAACTAGCACACCCTTACTCTTCAACATATACCTAGCCCCTCGTCAGAAACTAGTTAAGTCTCTCAACTTTATCTACTGCAATTTTGCTGAGTACACCGAGGTCCTCCCAGCACAAAATCGTAAATCTTAGCCTATGCCTATTAGCTATGAAACAATTGGTTTTTTTGGAATCATCTCACACTCCCCAAAAACAGACATACCTTTGGACCAAGGCAAACAACTTGTCATCTTGGCCCCATGAATTGAGCCAGACACGTATTGCTTCACCTGAAGTGAAAATGGCCTCCATAATTTCTCTTCAATTTCAACTCAGCAAAGTGACTTAAGTCTCTTTCGCTACATTGCAAATTCGACAACTCATTTAGTCCTGCCTAAGAGTAAACAGACTCTACATTTTACTCATTGTAAAATCAATTACTTACGTACAAAGAATGCATAAAACTGTGGCTAGACAAGTTCTCATCCTAAACAGATAGAATCATATTACCCGTCCCCTCAAAGCTCTATATTTGAACCCTGGTTATGAGTGTCATGGAATATATCATTTAAAGCCATCTACATTACTCATCTGTCAATCCACAGTCTGAAACATTGCTACTGATGATCAAAAGTAGGACCTTACTAGCAAAAGGGAAACCTCATATCAAAATGAACTCTCTGCTGATACTTCCTTCCTACTGTAAACCTCATACAGAAAATGGATGTTTCGTAGGTCAGACATACCCATTAGGGATTACATTGCCAAGGAAAATCAGGTCCATTGACACTCATTTGCAATTCAGAAGAGCCCTAAAGTCCCGGCTTTTTCCATATCAAGACTGACATACTTGCACCTTCCACACTTCTTTTCTCTCTGCCACACTTGTAAAATGTGCTGGCACCCCACCGCATCAGGGTTGGAGCATCTTTTCCAGGCATCTTTCATGAAGTCAGTTCCCAACACTAACAATGAACACCCCCATCAAAAACCAGCAGAGGACATTGACACCTCATTCATAGTTACACAATTATATAAATGCTGCAATGCAATAAAATCTAAAATTAGAACTGCCAAACACTAAAGTCAGAACAGTGTTAAAAGCTCCTGCCACCCTGTGACTTCTAGCACCAACAAATGTTTAAATACACCAACTGCATGCTGCACACAAGTGCAGATTTGATTGAAGATCTTTCATTTTGAGCTTTTTATCTGAAACACCCTATGCACATTTTATTATATACAGTGCTTATTTACAACTGCCAGTACAGTGCTTTATACTTCTACATATTCAACTTTGTGTGCAAAGGTAATATTTTATGAATGTATGATTCTGTTTTATATCATTTGCAGAACCGTGTCATCTCAGTAAAGGTGAAATGGATAAAAACTTCTTAGAATTGTATCAGCCTGAAGACATAAGCAAAGTTGTTAAACACAAGACATCCGTACCCTTTAAGTGCAAAGAAGGCTACGTCAAGGGACCAAATTCAGAACTCTTTGGACAGTGCAAAAATGGGACAATAACATATCCTTCATGTGTTATGGATAGTAAGTGAACCTTTTTGATTATTAGCCTTTTATGGGGGTTTATATGAATATTGTTTTACTTATGTATTCAGACTCAATATTTGTTAATGTATTTGATTGGTAACACACAAGCGTGGCCAAGGCAACTCTGCCAAACAGGTATGAAGGTGGTGGAGTTTTCATTTCATATGGTCATTTTGGGAGCTGACCATGAGCCAACATGAGGTCAGGGTGACTATCCCTGAGGGGTCGCTTTGGAGACAGGTTCTGCATGGTAGGTCCCCAGCAACGTTTTGACTTCGGTGCGTTTATTTTAGAATGGCAAGCTGGAAAGGTGTGCAGTATTCGAGAGTAGCAAACAGCATTTGAATGGGATCGCCCTGTTCGTCTCGTGCTTCTTTCCTATGACTCAGGAAACGTTGACAGTACCGAATTGAACCCTGTAGAGGTCCTTAGGCAGTTGAAATCTCAGCCTCCCTCGCAAATTATCTCCTATTACGTTTTTAATTTTACCAACCAACAATTTTAATAAACACATTTCACACAAAACAAAACATTTCCAATCATTAATGTTATTTAACGTTTTAAAAAAGTTTTAATAAACCAACAAAACTTTGCATATTCACTTTGCACTATTTGTTTATGGTGAAATCTTTCAGGATATCTTGGAAGACTACCTTTTGCAAGACGTTGTATTCAGTAGCCATAATGGCAAGTGAGTTAAGTCGTTCTTGTGTCATTGAAGATTGATTTCAAGATCAAATCAATATTATTTTGTTGCATGGCCCCAAAAAGCAATGGGGTCCATAGGCCGGTGCATACTTTGCCAATTTGTTAATTCGGAATCGAATGTTGATCAGACTGGTGATGCAAGGTCAAAGATTGTTTCCTGAAGCATGTTGAGGGGTTCATTTTCAGAGACAGGGAGGAATTGAAAGAAGATGAATATGGTACAGAGGGATGTATGACGTTACAACGCATGCTTTTACCACGCATGCCTTTACAACGCGGTTTTTACAACGCATACCTTTACAACGCATAGTGCTTTGAGGCGCTGGATAGTGAATAGTTTAATTTACTATTCCAACTCCAGTCCTCGTGGATAGTAGGGAAGGTGTTGGATAGTAAATTAAACCTATTCCCTATCCTAGAGCGCCCCCCAGCGCAATGCGTTGTAATGGTTTGCGTTGTAAAAGTTGCGTCGTAATGGTAGTGCGTTGTAAAAGTTTCGTTGTAAAGGTTGTTTACCGGTACGGAGTACATTTGAATGTGACCCTATTTCACTGGGAGCCAATATAATTCTTTCACATGAGGCATCCAGAGCCAGTAGGAAAAGTCCTAAGGAGACTAAAAAACAAAGGGCTACGGGTGCCGGGTCAAAGAGGATGAGGACTTTGAGTACTAGAACCGAGAGGATAAGGGTGAGGAGGAAAATGAGGTTCAGGACCAGGGAGATCAGGACTGAGATGACCACACCATGGAGGTCCACACCACAAAGCTAGGAACATGATGGCCAGGTAGATAAGGAACAGGATAGCTAGGACCAGAATGACCAGTGCAAATAAGACTATGATCATTTGGTGTAGAAGCATGAGGGCAAAGGCCAGGAGGATTAGGACCAGATCCTGGAGACTCAGATGATTAGGAGCATGAGGATTATGACTTATAGGATCAGGGGACCAGAATAGACAAGGAAGATGAGGAGGTCAGTATCATAGATACCAGTAGGACCAGGCCCAGGGGTACCAGGACCAGAGCAAGACGAATTAGAAGAATCAGCACTAAGAGGACCAGGACCTAGGGATAGCAGTGGCATAGTGAGGACAATTTGGAGGGTGAGAACAGCCAGAGCCATGAAGACTATGAAGACTGGTATTGGATGTCCAGGATGACTAAGACCAAAATGCTAAAGGCTGAAAAAATCCCAGGGAAAAGAAAACCAGGATCAAGTGGGTCCAGATCAGGGGTGGTTCTTCTTTGGAGCAGGGGCATGTCGCTCCACTTAAGTTCCCTCAAAGCCCGAGAGATTTATTACCATTTTATTTTTCATCTTCCTGTCCTGAATCGAGTCTCAGGATGGGAAGGGGCCTCAGAGAGGGAGGAGTGGTGGGCAAAGGGCCATCTGTCTTGCGACGGACATCCATACACTCACACTTTAAACCTCTCAACCCAGCTGTTTAAAGAGAGCAAGTGCTGGATTTCAGTATGGTGGGGAGTGCAGAGTGAAGCTTCTCCCTCTAATCAGTGTGCTGCTCGCATGCTGTATGTGAGCAGCGCCCACATTCAAGGGAGCTGCAGCATCAAGTTCCTGCTTGGGCAATAGAAGACGCCCGGAGCCTTGGGCGTCGTATTCAGGTAGGTGTTTGGTTTTTTAATCTCATTTTTTGCCCCACTTGCCCGTAGATGCCAGGCACCTCTTGTCCAGTTCATCGGGTATAGTGCCAGGAGGGCCATGAGGGCAAGGCACAAGTCAGGAGGAAATGGATGATCCACACTATACAGACGAGACTAAGAGGGCACGGCCTTAGAGGACCAGGACAGAGAGCTCTGTGGAGCAATGTGACCAGCAGGACCAAAAGGAAGAGATGAACTGGGAAAAGGTGGCCTGGAATAACCAAGCTGGTACAAGAGGATTAGGCATACAAAGACTCAAACAGAGAGAACCATAAACAAAAGGATCAAATGTAGTGGGCACAAAACCAATAAGAGAACACAAACTGAGGACCAGGAGTATGAATCTCAACGCTAGGCAAACTAGACTGAGAGTGAAGAAGACTAGGAGAACAGGAAAACAGACAAGTTGATGAACGGAATGTTGCACAATGGCAAAACATTCACCCCCAGTCACAGATCTGGGTTTAATCCATCGTTATTTTGCTCACCAAGCCACCCCAGTTCAGACATGGCCAGGAGAACAGGACCTGTATAATCATAAGGAGATAGTCAGGCAACTAGAGCCAGTAGGACAGGAGTAGGAGGACCAGGGCAAGGAGGCTCAGTGGAACCACAACCAAGATGAAAAGAAAGATCAAATCACAGAGGTCCACGGGTATAAAGACCTGGCATACCAGGACAAAGAGGACACGAAAAAGGAGGGCTAGGATGATAGGAGCCAGGATGACCAAACAAGCCAAGAACAGAGGACCTGAACAAGGAGAATCAAGACTAAGTGGACAAGTTGGGGTAGAATCAGGATGATAAGGTGCAGGAGGACCAGGGCCAAGAGTATTGGAGGAGGACCAATAGAGCTATTCAGGACTGGAGAAGGTAGACCAGGGCCATAAAGAGCAGGGGCGTGGTGAAGGAGGATTAGGTGGACTATAATGATCAAAATATACAGGTCCAATGACAGGTATAGGAGAACCAGAGGCATTGCAACCAGGGGGGGGGCAGGACCTGAAGTAACAAGTGGAGCAGAAGGACTAGGAACTAGTATATAAGGACCAGACTAGTGAAGCTCAGGGGGACCAGGAAAACCAGAGCCATAATGACCAATGGGATCAAACCAGGACCAAAAGGAACAAATCTTGCCAAATTAGACCTAAAAATGAGGATCAGGAAGCAAGGATGCAGTACCAGATGGACACCAAAAGACAGGTTCCAGGGCAAAGAGAATCAGGACGACTCAAATGAGGAAGACTAGAGTGCTAGATCTAGGACACTCAGGACACAGCAGACCAGCAGGATCAGGGTTAGGATCAGTATTTGCAGGATCAGGAGGCCAAGGAAGGGCTAATATAAGGAAGGAGCAGGGCCAGTAAGACGATGGTCAGGAAAGACTAGAACCAGGAACACCCGAATCAAGAAACCAGTGTCATGGTGACAGAACTATGTGGACCGGGATGAGGATTAGGAGGTCAAAAACCTTCCAGAAATGGAGGCCTTGGAAGAGAACCAGGAGGAGGATCAACACCAGAAGGCATAGAAGGAGTTATAGGAGAAGGAATGAAACTAGAGCAGGAGAATGCCAATGTGATTCTACACCACATGTATCAAGAAATCCCAACTGTAAAGTGTTATTATACTGTTAATTCTCAGAAACATTCACTTGTATAGCCCACATATATAACTAGTAAGTGTTTGCTAAAAAATTAGAGCATGCAAATGAAATTAAAAGCCCAAACTGTTACACTGTGACCTCTGTGTGATAGCAGATGCTGCCTGATGGTGGCACATTAGTCTAAGGGTGGATGAGCTGAACTCAGCTCGGCTGAACTGGTAGTACCTCTACCCACTGAACACTGCAGTAGCTGTACGTGTGTATTAAGGACACATATTCATACTTGTGCCCACCCCTTGCTTCACATGACGATCTACTTGTAGAGGATGCTAGCCTTTTCCTGTTTACACTGCAGTTAGTGCCATTATCCATAGAGTTTGTTTAGCTCCATTCTATCCCTTCCTGTATTAGGCCCCCCTCAGGGAGCCAGGGGGACCAGGTGTGGTGGAAGATGGACTTTGGAGTCCACAGTAGGCAGAATTGCTTGCAGATGCAGTGTGCCTCCAAAGTCTTGAGTGGAGTGGAGGCATCTTACAGATCAGCAGGGCTATTGGTGATAGCATAACAAAAATATAGTGTAAGGAGTGTTGTACTTCATAGTTCTGGAGTTACAGAGGTTAAGCCCATAGGGGAATTACAGATGCAGACTTTGGAAAAAGTTAATATTTAAGGAGCTCGGGTGATGGACCATTTAAAGTTCAGAAAAGAAGGGAGGCCCTTTAGTCTAGGAACAGAGAATATGTCCCTCTTCCTACAAAAAAGGAGGGAGGTCAAAAGGATTGTTCCTTCCTCCCTTGGCTGAGGGGGACAACAGTGTTAGTTGGAGCAAACGCTGTCTACGTTTTTATGTTTCAATGTGGCATAACATGGGAAAAGCGCTTAAATTTGGACCTTTAAATATGTCTAATGTGGTATTTGTATTTCACAATTGCCCCACATTGAGCTTAAAAACAGGATATGAGGATACATTCACTACTGGTGCGAGAGGTAATGGTAAATGCAGAGAAAGAGTTAGTTGGTCAGGTCTTATGATTGGTGGGTCAAGCGGAATTGGAGGAGAGAGTAGTAAATTCTTTCCTTAATAATCATGCTGAGCTAAGTATCCAACAAGCTAATAATGTCTCCTTAGTGAGGAGGTCTAGGCTGACTAAAAAATGCAGTGTAGTTTTCAGTAGTGGGAACTCAAAAGTATTGTTAGATCTGTCATCCTTAAGGCGGTCTTCCCTCGAACTTCTCGCCTGCCTCTGACTTGCAACCAAAGTGATCTCAAAGGGCTTGTTGGGTTGCCTCCTATTGCTTAAGACTCGGGGCTATCAAAGTCTTTAACCCTGCTCCTGGTTCACTAGAAGTGGACCCACAAACTTGCATCAGAAAAATCAATGCATCTCCAGTCTGTATGAAGCAGAACTGATCCGTTGACCTTGTTGTGGGAGTAGATTCGATGCATCGCATCTGAACCAGCAGATCGCAGCCCGAAACCGATGCATTGGAACTGTACATCACCAGTGCAGCAGTGTGGACAGATCAACGCGTTCCCCCCGATCATGCAGAGAAACCTGGTGCATTACACTTGGAGCCATTGCCTCTCAGCTTCGGGGCGTGACCATCGGAACTGACTCATCACTGCCAATGTGTAAAGAAAATCAATGCATCACCTTGGCTGTGGGGCAGACATTGACAAATCACTCAACTGCCCCTGCACCCCGCTGTAGCGACCAGGATCAAGGTACTCTGTTCACCAGGCCTGCGTGGCTCTTGTCCACTCCATTTCGGTCAGCCTCAATCGTTGACTTTGCTCTGGTCTAGCGTGACCAGATAACCCCCATTGGCGCTTATTGCATTGAAGCGCTAGAACTCTCATTAATGTTAAAAATTTCATAACTCAACTTCTACTTATTGGATTTTTATAGTTTTGATCTTGATTGATGAATAAAATTATTGTCTATTTCTCTAACCTGGTATGGAGTATTTTTTGGGTGTTTTCATTGTGTTACTTTTTTTGTGTTATACAAATACTTTACACATTGCCTCTTTATATTAGCCTGCCTTCTATGTGTATGGGGAGAACTAGCTTGTGGAGGTACATGCCCACAGTAGGGTGAGCACACTCCTCACACTAGAGGTGGGGGGGCAGACACTCTACAGTACAATGAAGGCCATGCTAGGCAGCAACTTTGGACTTCCCCCTGAAAAGTATAGGCAACAGTTCAGGGCCAGCAGCAAGATCTCATCACAGACATGGGTGGATTTCTTGGATTATGCTAGCAAGGCACTGAAGAGCCAGGGGAGTAGCAGAAAGGTTGATGATTATTCAGGTCAGTAGAACTTATTTTTGAAGGACTACATGCTGATACTTATTTTCTAGAACTGCACCAACCCCTTGTAGATGGCAAACTTAATGACCCCAGGAAGATTGCTGAGGAGGTGGACATCTGGAAATACAACATGTGATGGACAGAATGCAGAACAATGTCATACATTCACCCCAGTGCAGAGATCTGGGCCTACATCCATTGTTTTTTTGCTCAACATGCCATTCCAGTTTGAACTCAGCCATATGCAAATCAGTCTTGACCCTGTGCCTGGGAACAGGCCAGCGCGAACTGCCAAGCCAGGTTCTCCCTGGACTGGAGACATGCATCCTAGGACCGATTTCGGAGTTTCACCCCTCTTCAGCCAGGATAGCTTGATTCCAGTGGCATGGAGAGCATGTGACCCACGTCTGGGCATACCCGTCCCACTCAGGGTGACAAATGCAAAAACAACAGTTGATGGACAGAATGCAGAACAATTTCATACATTCACCCCAGTGCGAGGTAGACATCTGGGTCAGCAACAGAGTGTTCAAGAAGGCATTTTGGGGGGACTCCCAAAAGGGTGATCAAGGTTCCCAACAGAAGAAAGGGGAGGAAAAAAAGGAGTTCTCTCAAGGCCACCAAAATAACTCAGAGGGGAAAGAGTCTCATTCTCTATCTGGCCACAAGAAGAAGAACTACCCTGACAAGAGTCAGCAGCCCAAAACTCCCAAGTGCTTTGAGTGTTTTAAGTAGGGACACTACAAGCGGAATCCAAAGTGTCTAAAAAGAGCTCAACCTCTCGCTGGAGGAATGGTTCCAGGGGTGGTTAGTGTAGTGCTGTGAGTGAGGGGGATTCCAGTGAGGTTACCCCAGTGCCCCTGGGTGACAGTGAAATGGTTCCTAAAATCCATGTGCCATCCAATACTGCATAGTATAGGCAATGGGTTACCATCAATGGGCAAGGTGTTGAGGCTCTGAGGGATACAGGTGCCAGTATGACTACCAGGTTGTGGTTTCTGACAACAGAGAGGGCCACTATCCAGTTGCTTCTGTTCTATTTGAGTGGAGAGGTTTCATGTCTTCTAAAAGTTGCAGTGAGCCGTGCCTTGCCAGTGGACTCTCTGTTGGGTAAAGATTTTAAGCACACTACCTGGAAGGAATCAGAGCTTAGGGCACACTTGGAAATGTTGGGGTTGCCTGAGTGGATTTTGCAACCACCAGGTACTTTGTGGCCCAGGATCGGAGTCAAAAAGTGCTGGAGCATTGAAAAATGTACTGGCCAGCTGATAATAAGGGGAAAGCAGGAGGCATGGGAACCCAGCCCCTGAATGTCTCCCACGTGAGGTGCATGGGGCACATGCGCTGCCCCCCCCAACCCCCCCCCCCCCCCCCCCCACCAGAGCCCACTGAGGAGAGCATTGCTTCCTTTGATAAATTGCAAGAGATTGTTGGCTGGCAGGTGTAAGTGGGACCCACAAATACATCAGAGAAATCAAAGCATATGTAGTCTGTGTGAAGCAGAACTAATGTATAGACGTTGTTGTGGGGGTAGAATCAGTACTTCATATCTCCCCCATGGAGTTCTGTAGGGCACAGAGTCAGTATCCAGTCATTGAGGGCATGAGGCAACAGGCTGAAGCCCAGGCAGCAGGTGATGCATCTGGAAGTTATCACATTTACTGGAAAGACAAACTCCTTTACAGTAAGCCTACGGCTCCTGTGCATGGGGAAACAAGGGCCCTGGTGGTCCGCCATGCTACATGGCCTTCTTACTGGAGCTGGCACATGAAATTCTCCTGGTGGGATACCTGGGATAAGACAAGAACTTTACCAGGCTTGTCCCCCACCTTGATAGACCTAGCATCAAGACTTACTCAGATGTGTTCTGTAGTACTTGGGTGATCTGCTAGGCAGTGAGTAGACAAGGCAGAGGATGAAAGCCCCCCCTTAACCGCTTGCCTGTTGTTGGCACACCCTTTGAGCAGGTGGGTATTAGCACTGTTGGGCCTATTGATCCCCAGATTTCTTCCGGCAACAGGTAGATCATGCCACTAGGTACCTACATGCTACAGATCTGAGGACCATCACTGCACCTGCAGTGGCTAAGGCCCTAATGGAGATTTTTACCTGAGTCTGTTTTCCCAAGTAAGTGGTATTTGACAGGGGAACCAACTTCATGCCTGCTAATATGCAGTCAATGGATATGCGGTGTGGAGTTCCTTACAATTTATCCATCCATTACCATCCTCAAACCAATGGGCTTGTGGAGAGATTCGATTCAACAAGACCCTTAAAGGCATGATTAGAGAACTTCTTGAGCCCTTGAGTAAACAGTGGGATATCTCTTGCCATGCTTGTTGTCTGCCTACAGGGATGTACAAGTTAAGGGAGTGAGCTCACCCCATTGTTTTGGCACCCTGTTAGAGGACCTCCGAGTTTGGCTCAATCTCCCAGGATATCTCCCCAGGATTTTGTGAGCTACATGCTGGCCTTCAGGAGCCAAATTGCTAAGATGTGGAACCAAACTTCTGACAACTTAGAAGTAGGAGTTGGTGTGGTGTGCATAGTGGTGCTACTCGAAGCTCCGTGAAGTGGGGGGAAACTACACCAACCCACACACTTTGCGTAGCCCCACTACGCGCCAACCGCCTCCCTCCCTCCCTCTTCTACATGCCTAATTTAATGTTAAACATAGTAAAAGTAATTTAAAAGGACTTACCTGAGATGCTGCATCCCGGGGCTCCCTCTTCCTGCTCTTGCGAGAAATGTGCATGTGCGGGCGCCCGCGCATGCGCATTTGTTTGGAAGAAGTCGGCGCGACAGCAGGAAAAGGGAGCCCCAGGACGCTGCATCTCAGGTAAGTCCTTTTTAATTGCTATTACTATGTTTAACATTAAATTGGGCATTTAGAAGAGGGCGGGAGGGAGGCGGGTGGCAGGCAACTTCGCTAAGTAGGCAACATTACGCACACTCCGTGGACTTAGCGGAGCTCTGCGCTCACCGTTACTTAGAAGCCAGCCAGGATGGCATGAAGGAGTGGTATGACAGAAATGCCATTCCTGTGGAACTGACACCTGGCCATAAAGTGTGGGTGATGGAACCTTTGGAGCTTGGGGCCCTCGAGGACCATTGGACTGATTCCTATGAGGTGATTAATAGGAAAGGGGAGGCCACCTACCTGGAGGACCTCAAGACCACTAGGCAACCCCACTGGGGGCTGCATGTCAATCACCTCAAACCATACTTTGAAAGGTCTGCACTCCCTATGCTGTCAGTGACAGATGAGGAAGAGGAGAGTGAACCTCTCCCTGACCTCTTGTACTCCAAGGAGAAGGATGGCTCTGTGGCAGGAGTAATCCTCTACCCCACTCTAACTCCTGAGCAGCAGAGGGGCAGTACTCCTCTTTCATCTCCCTTCTTTCTGGGACAACCTACCTGTGCACCCATGATATGGGCATAGGAAACAACCTCCCTGTTAAGAATAAATCTCACAGATTGAAGAATAAGGTGAGGTTCAGCATCAACGCTGAAGTGTCCAAGATACTGGAGATGGTGGGGGGGTGGTGATAGAACCTTCCAGTAGTCCCTGGTCCAGTATATTGGTACTGGTACCAAAAGCTGCCCCAACGGGCACCACACCTGAACTGAGGTTATGTGTGGAGTACAGAGGTCTCAACTCTGTGATAAAGACAGATGCTCATCCTATCACTAGGGAGGATGAGCTGATTGACAGGTTATAGGCTGCCTGGTGTTTAAGTACCTTTGATCTTCATCAGGGTACTGGTAGATTTCCCTAACAGAGGGAGCCAAATGCAGACCAGCCTTCTCCAATCCAGAAGGGCATTATCAGTTTAGAGTAATGCTCTTTGGTCTCAAAAATGTTCTAACTACTTTCCAGAGGTTGGTAAACCAGGTGCTTGCTGGTTTGGAGGCCTTCTCAGCTGCCTATCTGGATGACATAGCTATCTATGGGAGCTGCTGGAAGGACCACCATTTTCACCTTCAGGGAGTGCTTCAGGATCGTCAACAGGCAGGCCTGACTTTCAAGGCAAAGAAGTGCCAGATAGGGCAGGGGTCGGTGGTATACTAAGGACACATGGTGGGCCGAGGTAAGGTGCAGCCCCACCAGGCCAAGATTGAAACAATCATGGCCTGGGAAGCCCCCAAAACCCAGACTGAGGTCAGAGCATTCTTGGACTTCACTGGGTACTATAGGAGGTTTGTCAAGCATTATGGCACTGTTGTTGCCCCTGACTGAGCTGACATCTAAAAAGCAGCCCAGAAATGTGATTTGGACAGAGGCATGCCAAACTGTATTTGATTCCCTTAAGCAGGCTATTTGTACAGCTCCTGTGCTCAAGGACCCTGACTTCTCTCAGGAGTTTATTGTTCAATCAGATGCCTCAAAGCATGGTGTAGGGAGAGTACTTTCTCAACTGAATCCAGAGGGCCTGGACCAACCAGTATCCTTCCTCTCCAGGAGGATGCTACACAGGGAACATAGGTAGAGTCTTAGTGAACGTGAAGCTTTTGCTGTGGCCTGGGCACTGAACAAGTTGAGGCCATACCTGTTTGGTATTCACGTCCTGATTCAGACAGACTATATGCCCCTCAGGTGGGTCATGCAAATGAGGGATGAGAATCCAAACTGTTAAGGTGGTCCATTTCCCTGTGGTAGACCCCGTCAATGTAGATTGTCTATCTAGGGTCTTCCACCTTACTGATGAGAACTCCCTAGAGGTTGTGTCGTTCTCCTCAGTTTCAGCTGGGGGAGGGACATGTTTTAGACTTGGTATCCTTAGGGTGGTCTTTCCCCAGACGGTTTGCCTTTTACCTCCTGTTACTGCTTATATTTTTGGCCTCAGGACTCTGAGCGCTTTACTATTGTTAACCAGTGCTAAAGTACATATGCTTCTCCCTAAACATGATGACATTGGTCTATATCTGATTAGCATATTTGATCTACTGGTAGTTCCCTTGTAAAGTGGTGTACCATATACCCAGGGCCTGTATTTCAAATGCTGCTAGTGGGCCTGCAGCACTAGTTGTGCCACCCACATAATTAGCCTTTCAAACCTGTCTCAGGCCTGGCATTGCAGGATCTGTATGTGCACTTTGCTGCCACTTCGACTTGGCATTTGAAACTAGTTCCCAAGCCTTACATTCCTCTTTTATTACATATAAGCCACCCCCAAGGTAGCCCCTAAGTAACCCTAAGAGCAGGGTGGTATGTAAGAAAACGTTGGACATATAAATTGTTTCTTTACATATCCTGGTAGTGACAAACAGCCTACTTGATGTTTCACTCATGTGAGGCCTGCTCCTTTCACTGTTCAACATTGGTGATTTCTTGAATGCATTTTCAAGCTGTAATTCCTGATTACAGAGAAATAGCTGCTTAATGTTTCATATCTTTGGATTGGTAATGACAAACACTCATTACTGGCAAAGTTCGATTTAGCATTTCTTGTTTAGACGTGCAACTTTAGAAAGTGGGCATTTCTAAGGCTCCTAGCTCTTTGTGTGCCTTCCAGCTGTCTCCAATACAAGTCTGAGTTTGGGCGCCAGTTACACTTTGTGTATTTCCTCTAGATAGCCACAAACACAGCACACTTAGCTGCATCTGTATTCATCTGCATACTGATGGGTCTTCCTGGGCCAAGAGAAGGGAAGGGACTGACGCACTTCAATAGGTTGTGTCCTGCAATCACATGAAGTGTTTAACCTCTTCCCACCACCACATTAGCCTGTCAGACAGGGCTGGGCTGAAGGGGAATCTGTGCAGTTTAAAAGCCAGCCTATGGTGTCACCTCCACTTCAAAGGCACTTTTGTGTATAAGTATTGGGTCTCCTGCTCCATTTAATCAGACACTTTTTGTACCTGTAACCAGATATTGCTGGATCTGCATCAGATGTGCTGCCAAGAGGGACTGCCCCTCTGCACTGCTCTGCTGTGTTAGTCTGCTAGTAGCTGTGCTGCAGGAGGGACTGCCAATTTGCTACCCTCCTTGTTGTGCTGGCGTGCTGCCTATTAACTTTTGTGTGCTGAACCTAAAAGTGCTTTCCCGGGGCTTGCTGGCTTGCCCGCTCTTCAGGAGGTCTCAGGGTTATCAAAAGACCTTGCCTCTTATTACTGCCGTCGGACTTTGCAACTCTGAGTCCAGCAGTTCAAACTGACAAGGATCAGCCTGATTGCCGCTCAATTGTCCTAAGAGGGCCAGCACTCTGTTTGACAAAGTTTAAAGTGTTCTGTTTTCCTCCCCGAAACACACTGCACACTCAACTCACACTGTTACAACTGTGAGTATTGATCAGGATTGCTATTGTTTTCGATGCCACTGCTGCTCTGCTCTGCACGGCCCCATAGCAATGTGTTGCTCGTGTAACCAGGGGCGGGCCAGGGACACGAGCCTCGTCAGCCCGGCTCTGCCCTCGAGGATCAGTGTGGTGTAGGCAACATTGCAGCATCCTTCTAGCAAGATTCAATATGTGGTACTCCATGGAGGTTGGCGTCTGGTATTTTTAAGTTTCCTGGAAGGGAGATGCACGCTCGTCCTGGGTGGCAGTATTCGTGTTTTTTTTTGCAAAAACACACTCCCGCTTTTAGGAGTTTATTTTGGAAAAACAAAAAACATTTGAAAAGTTTGTGGCTGGCCAGCCATCATGTCTGATGGTATTGTCAGTCAAACTTTTCCTACAGTTACAGCAACCTCAATGTCTGCAGTTCCTTTCAATGTGAGGATTTGTGCACAACGTCAGCAGACAACACTATATTTGGTGGGCATAGTTCCCTCAGGATAACTGAGGTATTGTCCTCTGCCCTCTTGACAAAGTTAACTCTGTCCTCCAGACTCAGAATCAGGCCCATAGTTGTCCTTCCTTCCATCATGAGATTGTAATGATGCCTCTCAATCATACTGTTTTGGTGACTTCATAAGAGGCCCTATGCAATAGTTTTTAATTTGATAAGATCACCTTAAATATCAGATGACACTATGTCCCTGGGATACACATTTTCCAGTTCTGGCATTTGCTTTTTCAAGTCATTGTTTTGAAGTGTTTTCGTATGGGTTGTGTAATTGAACTGAAGCGGAATTCTTAATTCGAGAATGCACTAATTTGCTGCAGAAAAAGAAGTGATCTAATAACATGGAGGCTTTTGGTAATACAATATCTGTCCCTGGTACATTCCCTTGGCTTTGTGAGTAAGAGGGAGTACATAGCTTTAGAAGAGAACCGCTTCCACTAGTACTGCAAATGTTCTAATCATCGTTCTCATTTGGCTCCTTTACAGGTAAACATAAAGGAGTATGAACATGTGGGGAGCATGAGACAGCTCCACAAAGGGAGTCTCAAGTCGCTGTGCCTTGGCCTATGTACAACGGAGCGGCATTCTGTGCCATGTCTGTCAGAATAACATAGAAACATTCAAAACGTTGTTACCATTAAACCTATAAATAGGGGTGGGGTAACTTGCATAATTTTTTGAAGCACAATTATAAAGAATTACATAAGGAGCATAACGTCGCATTTAGAGCTAGTTTGTTAGCTAAAAATCACCCACTAAAGTTGCAAAATCACACAGTTTGTGAACCCAAAAGTGCCGCTCGCCAGCAGTGTCTTTCTTTCTGTGGATTTGGTGCGGACATTTCTCAGGGGCTCACCGGGACTGCGAGGACCAGCAGCCCGGATCCAGCCACAGCTGCGGCCTCTTCCCGGCCCGACACGCCCCCTGCCTTTCCCTACTTAGCAGTTGATACCTACCGCATCGTGGGATGCGCGCAGGCCCGTTTTAGCCCGTTCGAGCCCGAGCGAGACCGGACCGGGTCACCCCTCTTGACCTACGGCTAGCCCACCCGGAGGACAATTAACCCATACTGTAAATGTACATGTACATGTATTTATATAGCGCAAATCGCCCACATCGCAGGCATCTATGCGCTTGCTTAGGGAACCCGTCCTGGTATTCCCCTGTGAGACACCCCGGCAGGGTATCCACAAGGTGAAAGCCAGGCATCCCGCCGCGAGGGGCCGTTGTGGAGATTAAGCAAGCTATTGCCCAGAGTCGCAGAGTGTGAACCCGTGAGTTGAGTAGGCACCGGAGCGAGAATTATCAAGTCCGTGGAATTATTGAGCCCAACCCCTGTCAGGGCGGGGAATTGAACCCTGTCCAGGGCCAATCTCAGCTTCCAGGTCTGCCGCCTCTAACCCCTGAGCCACACTTCTCCATACTGTAACACACCTGGCTGGGTTTTCAAATAAGAACAAGGTATATGACATCAAGGGAGAAGAGAAGCAAAGCCATGGCATCAACATCCTTGGTTGCAGGTACTCTGGACAGTTTTTCAATTAGAGCCAACTCTGTGGTGAACAATGAATTAACAATTCTTGAAAGGGGGCTTTCGGATGGGATTGAAAGCGCTAGAAGATCCTCCTTGGGTCTAATTGCGAATGCCAGTTCCCCTGAAAAGGTTGATGCTTATTATTCAGCTCTTCTGGACAGTATCGACCAAACGATTGAGTCTGTCCTGCAAGAGCTAAGGAGTACTTCATCTTTACATCGAGACTCACTCCAGACCATACCGGAGCTTGCACCTGCTCCAACAGCGGAGGCAGTTCTGATTTTGGACGAGGAGCGACCTTAATTCATCCCAATCTCGAGGACTGAGGGAAGGTGCTGTCCCGAAAAGGAAAAGAGGGAAGCAGCTTAACGGAGGAAAAAGGGCTAAATTAGATCTTCCACATAATAACTCGGAGAAGACCCCCCATACAGTGGACTCTCCTACCCCTTTAAATGTTAATGTAAATTCTAGTCCAACCCAGCCCGCACAAACATGGGTGACAACGCTGCCTGTTTCTTTCTTTTTTGGTGAGGGGTCCTCTGGTGGGGGAGAACAGTCTACCCATGCTTTCAATAATGTTCTGAAGAATCTCTTAGACCCCCTGATGGCCAGACTTGACCGCATTGATACTAGGCTACAAGCAATAGAAACGGTCACTGGGGGTATCGAGGATTACTTGAGAACTATGGGCAGCAACCAAAGAGTGTCTACGAATGTGGGCGTTCCCCCTCTACCTAATCCTTCTGGTCTGATAGCTGCCAGGAAAACAATTCCCCCTACTCTAACTAGCACTATTTAACCCAACCCAACAATTCCCATTTTAGTACCCTCCCCTAGGCAACCACCCCCCTTGCCCCTAGCACAGAAGTCTAACCTGGCAGTTACAAAGAACTTAATTAGGCCAGCGAAGATCCCCACTGAGATTGGTGACCGTTCTGCCCAGGATCCAAATAATTTATGCCGGAAAAAAGTTGTTAATCTACCCCCAGACGCGGCATCTCACGTGGTAATCTTAAGCAGTGTGCCTGAGCTCACCAACTCTGCACCAGAAACTTTCGATTCCTTAAAAAATAAAGTGATCAGTTGATTGAACATCCATAGGCCCCTTCCCCCTAACATGAGAAGTGAGTTGCTGATGGTCAGGAGGGTTGCTTGGGTGGGAAACACTACGAAGAAAATCAAGGGTGACTGCATCCTGGTGAACTTTAGGGATCCGCAGATCGTCTCTCATATCTGTAATTGGTTGGGTAATTCGGGAAACACAACCATTCAACCATTGCCACTGTCCTTCTTTTACCCACCACCAAACATCCGATGGCATCCAGGGACTGAGGAAGGATGGACAACGGTGGGACCAAGCTTTCAACGCAGAAGGTATAGGCCCATTCGATATGATGCACCTACCCCGGGTGACTACTCATACACCAACAGATACAGCTGTCTTGATCAGGTAGACTGACTCCAGCTGGAGGTATGCACAGGGGGAAGTTCAGGGGGGGGCGCCCCTTATAGTACAGTCGGGGACAGTGGCAGCCATCCCCGACAGTGGTTATCTCTCTCGAGAATTCTCACTTTCTGGTTCTGTGAGTACCACCAATGAAGAACCCTCCATGCAACCTCCCAGCAGTTCTTCCGGTCCGTGTGTATTAAAAATCCTTTCCTGGAATGTAGCTGGCCTATGTAACAAACTGGCCTGCCCTGACTGGGGATCATTTGTAGATCTGAACGATATGTGCCTCTTCCAGGAAACATGGGCGCGGGAGGAGCAATTTCGCCTAGGATTTGCATCATTCTCAGTCCCCGCAAGGTGGGGGGGGGAAAGGTAGACCGTCAGGGGGTCTAACAATTTGGGTTGCAACCCATCTGGGTTGCACTTCTAGAATCATGGATACAGCATCTGGGGATGTTCAGTGTGTGATTCTAGAGTGGCAGAATGGCTCTAGACTGGCACTGGTCAATATTTACTCTAGACCCGTGAGTTCCACATCCGAGTCTAAGGATATTGAAGAGCTATCCTCCTTTTTAATTAACATTCCAGAGGGAGTTATGTTTCTGGTGGGAGGAGATTTCAACTCCCACTTTGAACCATTGAATGTGTGTGTGTGTGTAAATTTACATGTATTTATATAGCGCAAATCACCCACACCGCAGGTATCTAAGCGCTTGCTTAGGGAACCCGTCCTGGTATTCCCCTATGAGATAACCCCTGGCAGGGTATCCAAAAGGTGAAAGCCAGGCATCCCGCCGCGAGGGGCCGTTGTGGAGATTAAGCAAGCTATTGCCCTGAGTCGCAGAGTGTGAACCTGTGAGTCGAGTAGGCACCGGAGCGAGAATTATCGAGTCCGTGGAATTATTGAGCCCAAGCCCCGTCGAGGCGGGGAATTGAACCCTGGTCCAGGGCCGATCTCAGGTTCCGGGTCTGCCGCCTCTAACCCCTGAGCCACACTTCTCCACCTAACCCCTGAGCCACACTTCTCCACTTTGAACCATTGAAGGGTCTACTGGATGGCATAAACCAGGAGGAGGATGATCTCTGGAAAATCCCACAGGTGGCAGGCCCGACGGCAAGGTCATGGGCTCCTTTGGCCATTCAAATTACATCTTTGACGTTGGCCTATTCTATCGGGGCATGTAATGGCCGTACAAAGTCAGACAACCCGCCTATGACCACTTTTAACAAGCCAGGGAGGGAGGCACATCTTGATTATATTTTTGTTGAGTGCAGGGCATGGAATAGAGTGTTAGACTTCAGGGTTGTACCCAGGGGAGAGAGTGACCATAACCCCTTGATTCTGGACTTTTCTGTGCCTGGTATCCATAAGGGCAGTCCAGCATCACAGTCTGATACATCTAATGGGGCTATTTTGTCTAGTAATAGACGCAGGGTAAGATGGGACAAACTGGTCAACAACCCAGATGGAGTAGGTGAAGTATATGACCGGGTAATCCCTGTATTAGTTGACGTAGTTGCTCTTATCGATCAGCACCCTACACATGACTTCTCCGAAAGGCTGGGAGCACTTAATGAGGTATTATTTGATAGTCTTTCAGATATCCTAAATCCCACAGGTTCTAGTAGGAGAAGAGTTGTAAGGAAGTCTACCTGGTATAACAGGGCATGTAGATTGGCAAAAAGCGAACTCCTTGGTGTGTTGAAACAGAATAGCAACAGGGAACTTATAAAGCGCAGGAGGCAAGCATACCGGCAGCTAATCCACCATGCTAAAATCGAGTGGGGGAATGAAAATTGGGCAAGGTTAACATCAGCCCTAGCGGTTAAAGGTCCGCAGAAGTTCTGGCAGATTGTGAGCACTGGTTCGGTTGAACCAGAGTTGGCAGTACAGCCGAACATTGCTGCAGAGGTATGGGAAGAACACTTTAGCACCCTGTATAAGGGGGACAATCCACTCGGGAGATATAATGAGCTCCCGTGTGGATGCTTCATCTGAGATTAGGTTCACTCTAGGAGAGGTCCGGGACGCTATATCCAAGCTCCCTGTGGGTAAAGCACAAGGGTTGGATAAGGTACCGGGCGATCTTTATAAACACGAACCAGGGATTTGGGCTCCCTATTTGCTAATGATTTTTAATGCAATCCTTGGAGGTATGGCGGTCCCAAGTACTTGGCTGGGAGCAGAGTTAGTCCCTATCTTTAAGAAGGGGTCCCCTCTGCTCCCATCCAACTACAGGCCAACCAGCCTAATATATGTATCCCAGAAACTCTTTGCAAGGCTGATTTTGGACCGCCTCTTGGACTGGATGGAAGATTCTGAAATTTTAAGCCAGTATCAAGCGGGTTTTAGAACGAACGTATCCACCATTGACCAGATTTTCAGATTATCTACGCTTTACTGGAAAACTGTCACGGTGGAGGGCGGTTCATTATACACCGTTTTCGTGGACCTCCGTGCGGCCTTCGACCTGGTCCCACGCAGGAAACTTTGGAGCGTTTTAGGGGACTTAGGCATCCCAGTTGCCCTTCTGGACATCATAATACGACTCCATACTCAGAATTTCACAAGGGTCAGGTGTGGGAGAGAAGGCAATTTGTCATCAAGCTACTGAGTTGGCAGGGGGGTAAGGCAGGGTTGCGTCTTGGCGCCAACCCTGTTTTGCCTCTATGTCAACGGAGTAATCCCCCATCTGAATGCGGTCCCCAATAGAGATGCCCCAAGGCTCGCTGGGTTGGAAATCTCTGCGATCATGTTTGCAGATGATACCCTGCTACTCGCTAAGACTCCAATGGGTATACAGCGTGTCTTTGATGGCTTTGTCACCTTTTGTTATGATCGGGGGCTCGAAATAAATACAGCTAAAACGAAATTCATGATTTTCAATCCCAGGAAAACAACACGCCCAAACCCTGCTATAGGTGGTGTTCGGTTGGAGAGGGTGCAGACCTTTGAGTGTCTGGGTCTGACTCTTAATGAAAATATGACTTGGGCTCAACATCAGATCAAATCCCAATTAAAGCTCTCTCAAAAGGCGGGGGGATTCTTAAATTACTGAATAAATCTACGACAAAACCTATCGCCCCACCTCTTGAAATCTACAAAATGCAGGCATGCGGGGCGGTAATTTATGGAGGTGAATTGTGGGGCCACAAATGTGCCCCTGCAATTACCACCACGGAAAACAAGTTTATCAGGCAGTTGGTATCCCTGCCTGTCAGTACCCCTGCTTCCCCTCAGGCTAGATCTGGGCTTGAGATCATTAAAAGAGGAACTGGGCCTTAAGCTCCTAACATTCTGGAGGCGAGGCGCTAGGGGGTGCACAGCGGAATGGCTGTGTGATCCGCAGCTCCGTCGGACGACCGCCAACATTGCAGTTTGCGGCTGCCTTAAACCCGCTGATCTGCCGTCAAAATATACCCAGTGGGAGATGAAGCTTCCAGGAACAATCGGATAGAAGATGAGGAGTCTGGAAGCACTACGAGAGCCACAAATCGACATGGGGCTGTAGCGGGACTACGCGGCATCAAAGATGGCGGTGAAAGCGGCAACTATCCCGTGCAAAGCTGCATCGTCCCGTAAGTGAGCGACTTGACTACTCTATCGACGCTGCCGAGTATAGAGCGACGCTATCACTGTGGTATCTTCAGCGACCACGCTTATGCAAGTCGAGTCGCGAGACCCGACCGGTAAAACATTTCAGCACGTGGGTGTATATGTGGACAAGATGGCGGCGCCCAGCTAACCGGAGCCCGAAAATCACTGCCATCATCCCCGATCAACAGCAGCGCTGGACGGGTGAAGAGAGGGGTTACTGCCGCTGTATACACCCTGACAAGCTCAGCACTAGGAGGTATTTAAGCTGCTTTCTCCACAAGCGCTTGGGATATGATGTCCAGTCACCGAGGGCAAGACGGCTGGGGAATTACAAACTTAAAAGGCGCGAATTGGTGCGACACGCCCGTCGGTATGAACACGCATCCACTGAACTGGGACTAAATACCGGCAGTGATTGAGGAGTGAATAAACACACGGTGGTCACTAACAATCGTGCATCACAGAGACATTGAGAACGCCTTATTTATTTATTTATTTATTTATTTATTTATTTTTAACACTTGTAAAGCGCTGCTTATACCCTTAGGCGTCAAGGCGCTCAAACCATTATTGAGAAAGTGAGGAATGAAGAACTAAACAGGTTGACGGAATAGAGTGGGTTAGTGAGAGAAAAGCCAGGTTTTCAAAAGTTTGCGAAACTGGAACAGCGTGGTACTTTGTCTGATGTTGAGAGGCAAGGTGTTCCAAAGTTTAGGGGCCGCCACCAAAAAGCGACGGTCCCCCCAAGACACTGTTTTGGTGCGTGGAACAAGCAGTTGGTTAAGGGCAGCTGAACGTAGAGCTCTTGTGGGCTTGTGGATTTGAAGTTTGTCTCGTAGAAAATGTGGTCCTTGGTCATTGACTGATTTAAAAACTATACAGAGGGCCTTAAAGTGGACTCTTTTTTGTACAGTCAGCCAATGGAGATCTTTTATGTTTTTGGCAATGGGTTCAAACTTTGTTTTGCCGGTGATAAGGCGGGCTGCTGCATTTTGTATGGTTTGCAATTTTGTAGTAACTCGGGTTTGCGCGTTAAGAAATAACCCATTACAATAGTCCAAGGATGAGAGGACAAGGGCAGAAACAAGTGTCTTAATCGCAGATTCGGGAAGAAAAGGACGTATTTTGCGAATCATTTTTAGTTTTAGGTGCGCAGTAGATGCAGTCTTGTTGGCGTGATCCATAAAATTCAGTCCATCATCGAAGACAATCCCCAGGTTCCTGACCTTGGAAGTTGGTGTAGGAGGTGTACCAAAGGTCTCTGGCCACCAAGTGGTGGACCAGGCTGGTGATAATGGACCGAAAATAAGTACCTCAGTTTTTTCTGAGTTTAACTTTAGACAGTTTGTCGCCATCCAATCTCCTATGTCTAGGAGCCCTTTCTTGAATTTTTCAGCTACTTGCTCTCCGTCACCTTTGATCGCCAACACTAGTTGGGTGTCGTCGGCGTACGAGGTAAGGCTCATCCCATGTGCTTTGATGGTCTTAGCTAGGTCCGACACATAGATGTTGAAGAGTGTCGGACTAAGGGATGAGCCTTGAGGAACACCACAGGGGGCGGAGAGTTGTGCTGATTGAAAGGGTCCTAGAATGACCGCCTGCGTTCTATTGGCGAGGAAAGAGGCAATTAGGTTTTTGGCCGTATGACAGATGCCTAATCCTTGGACACGGTCGACCAAGATGTTGTGGTCGACCGTGTCGAAAGCCGCTGAAAGGTCTAGCAGAACTAGTATGGCAGTGCCACCTTGGTCCCTGATGACCCTGATGTCATCAGCGGCTTTGATCAGGGCTGTCTCGGTCCCGTGATGTTTCCGAAATCCAAACTGTGTGTTGTCAAGGAGCTGGTGCACTTCAATAAACTCAGAGATCTGGGTGTTCATGATCTTTTCAATTGTCTTTGCAATAAATGGAAGATTAGCAATTGGACGATAATTTTTTAGCTCATTTTTGTCGAGCGAGGGTTTTTTTAACAACGGCTTTAGCAGGGTGTTTTTGAGCGGGTTAGGGTAGTGACCTGACTGCAAAATCAAATTACAGACCTGTGTGAGTGCCGGTGTGATAACGTCTAGGACTGGTCTGAGAACCGATAGAGGGCAGGGGTCTAGGGGTGAGCCTGATTTAATGGTCAGAAGTGTGTTTTTTATTTGCTCCTGGGTGACTGGTTGAAAGCACGGAAAGGCATTGGCTGAGGAGGAAGTGACGGCTAATGTGGGGGCCGGGAGTGATTTGGAAGAAAATGCTTGATAGATGTCATCTACTTTAGAGTAGAAAAAAGCTGCAAGAGAGTCACACAGTGACTGCGACGGGGGGGGCGTAAGATCCGGGGAGTTACCTGATAACGCTTTGGTAATGGAAAATAGTTGCTTACTGGAATTCCTGGCCTGCTCAATTTGGACGGTGTAATATTCTCTTTTGGCTTGCACTATCATATTTTTATATAGGGCTACAGCCTCCCTATAGGCAGACTTGCTATCTGCATCATAATCTTTCCTCCAGATTCTCTCCTTGCTGCGGTTGATCTGTTTTTGTGTCCTGAGTTTTTCATTATACCAAGGAGCGGTGGGTTTAGCTCTGTTGCTGGAATGTTCCTTGGAAGGGGCTGATTGGTGAGATGCCTGGCCAATCCAGTCATATAGTTGCTGAAGAGCTAGATTGGGGTCAGTAGCGAACTCTGGGCAGGTTTGTGAGAGTGTAAGTTTAAAGTGTTCTAAATTTATATTTTTCCAGTCTTTGAACGGTAATTTGGGTGCCAGTTGGGGATTATTGTTACAGTCATTGCAGGAGGTGATATTAGCGAAGATTGCAAAGTGATCTGTCCACTGCATGGGCAGAATGTTGGTGATTTGGAGACCTTCTAGGTTGGAGAAAATAGGGTCCAAAATGTGGCCAGCTTGGTGCGTGGAGGACTTAACAAGCTGGTTTAGCCCTAGGTTGCCTAAGTCGGTGGTGAGAGCAACAGAGTCGGCTAAATGATCGAGATCTAGATGAAAGTTCAGGTCACCGAGAACAGTGAAGCTGGTTTCCATAGCTACAGATTCCAATATGGTATTTATATTGGACAAAAAAGTGGTTTTTGATCCCGGGGGCCGGTATATTAATATGCCCTTGAAATTGAAAGAAGGGGAGATGTTAATGGAAAATTGCATGGCCTCACAGGCAGTGGATGGAATGAGGGTTGTTCTAACTGGGTAGGCATCTCTAGCAATTATGGCCAGCCCGCCCCCTCTTTGTTTGGGCCTGTCCTGACAGTAAGCCTTGAATCCCGGTGGCACGGCGATGACCAGATCCGGCTGTGAGGAGTCATCTGTCCAAGTTTCCGTAATGAACAAAATATCCAAAGCATAGTCAGTGATAAGATCGAATATTTCCTGTCTATGTTTGCCAAGAGAGCGCGCATTTATTAGGGCTATGGAGGTGGTAGCGCCTGCATCTTGGTTAGTAGGAGTGCCAATGATCTGATGGGGAGGAAGGAGGGGGATAGAATAGAGACAGTGAGGACAGGCAGTAGCCCTGTCTTTAAGGATTTCTGAAGGGTTAATTTTTAGGCAGTTAGACGTGTCGGGTGGACATACGGCCAGTAAATTGTGTCTGGAGTAAGTTATGGCATTACCTAATGAATTTTTGGCAGGGTTTATGGCCCTGGGCCCGGTCCCGGCGCGGACGGGCGCAGACGGGCTTGCCTCTGGCGCGCCTCCGGCGCGCCGCCGGCGCGCCCGCTGCGCCCGCCCGCTGCGCGGACGGGAAGTACCTTTGATTTTATGCATGAAAGGGCGGGAAGGGAGGGAGCGTTCGATAGAGTGGAGCGCAGCCCTTCCCTGCTCAAGATGGCGGGTGAGTCACGATAAGTCACGTGACCGCAACCGAGAGGGCAGCGCTGATGTAGAAGAGCTGCAGTCGCGCAATGCAGCGCGCGCTAAATTCCAGAAAGGTAATATAAGTAATTAGCCACCAATGATGTATTTAAAAATACACCTCCAAGGTTTTAGCCCAATGAACGGACGCTAACCACAGATAGTGCCGAGTACAGTAATTAAAAACTATAACAGGGATAGAGAAGAGATCCCCCGGCTTCCGCCTCAGGGGAGAGTAATTTAAAAATAAAGGTTTTACCGAAGTTGGGATAAAACGCCCCTTAAATACACACAGGGGGCGGGAGCGCTCGATAGAGTGGAGCGCAGCCCTTCCCTGCTCAAGATGGCGGGTGAGTCACGAGAAGTCAAGTGACCGCAACCGAGAGGGCAGCGCTGATGTAGAAGAGCTGCAGTCGCGCAATGCAGCGCGCGCTAAATTCCAGAAAGGTAATATGAGTAATTAGCCACCAATGATGTATTTAAAAATACACCTCCAAGGTTTTAGCCCAATGAACGGACGCTTACCACAGATAGTGCCGAGTACAGTAATTAAAAACTATAACAGGGATAGAGAAGAAATCCCCCGGCTTCCGCCTCAGGGGAGAGTAAGTTAAAAATAAAGGTTTTACCGAAGTTGGGATAAAACGCCCCTTAAATACACACAGGGGGCGGGAGCGCTCGATAGAGTGGAGCGCAGCCCTTCCCTGCTCAAGATGGCGGGTGAGTCACGATAAGTCACGTGACCGCAACCGAGAGGGCAGCGCTGATGTAGAAGAGCTGCAGTTATTAAACACGGTCCAGCTCCACGGGGACATATCACGTGTATGCAGGGCGCAGGAACACACATTCAGAACACCTGATAGGAGTGGTTGTAAAGCACAGGTCCACTGCGACCAGTTTGGGAGAGATCTGAGTGGGGTGCACGTCTCAAGTGGGGCTCGGAGCCTGAGCCAAAGTGTGGAAGACGCCCTGCATTGCTGCCCTAAGTGTGGCCTCCAGAAACATATCCCACCCCGGCAGTCAAGACGGCTACGCCAACCAGGACCACTAGGTCCTCGGTCCAAGGGCCGAAAAAACAGACGCCATGACCTCTGACGATGCTGAAAATCGACAAGCAGCAGCAGAAGAAATCATTTGAAAGCAAAAAAACACCCAAATCTACAGACATAATGGCGGAGGGTGGCGGTCCGGCAGACCCTACGCCCGGCAGCAACATGGAAAAAATATTGCTGGCTATTCAAACAAAGCTACAGGACATTAATGGCAAGTTGGATAATTTAACATGCAGGATGGACAGCATGTCTGCCAAGCAGGAAAAACATGGTGAGAGGCTAGACACGGCCGAAACTCGCATATCGGCGGTGGAGGATGAATCGCGCATTACTACCACCAAATGCGCAGGCATGGAACGCGTCATGGAGGTGATCAAGGCGAAGGAGGAGGAATTGGAAGCGCGCTCAAGACGCAACAATGTACGCATCGCAGGCCTTCCAGAGTCGACCAACACTGGCAGAATGGAGGTATACGTGGAGAAACTATACAAAGACCTCTTCGGAGAAGAAGCGTTTTCGCAAATCTTTATAGTAGAACGTGCACATAGGTCACTCGCACCACGTCCGCCACCTGGAGCAGCACCGAGACCGATAGTAGCGAGAATACTCAATTACCGCGACAGAGATGCCATCCTACGACTTGCCCGCGAGAAAGGAAAAGTAACCTACCAAGGGAACACTCTGGAATTTTACCCGGACCACACCGTAGCAGTGCAACAGGCAAGAAAAGAATATACCTCCGTGAAGGCTAAACTTAGGGACCTCAACATCACTTATTCCATGCTGTACCCGGCCAGACTACGCGTGATGTGGGAGGGCAAACCTGTTCTGTTGACGTCTCCTAAAATGGCATAAGACTTTGTGAAAAAAGTTGTGAAGCAAAATAGAACCAATGCTCAGGAGGAGAGACAGCAGGATTCAGACTGAATGTACTGGTGAAGACTTCTAGAAACATGTGGTAAGATATCGTGGGGCTGGGTGATGATTGTAAAATACCTCACGGTTGATAGAAGTCACTTCCTACATCGGACTGTAAGAATAAGTACTGTAACGAACATTGTGTTGGTCTATACCCACTAATTGACACCCCGTCGGCTGGAGAACAGATATGTTCTTCATTATAAGTCACAATTGCTATACACTGACTTGAATTGCCTGCTACTTCACTTTCATTACCCCGCCCAGGGGGCCATTGGCTCCCCACTCTCAGTCTGTTTAACTGGCACCCAATGTGATGTGATGGGCTTTGGGGGGGACTTCTACTCACTACCAGTACTAGTGGGGGTCACAAGTGAACAATGTCATGTTTATGTAAGGGTCGGACAATTACAACACAGCGATGGTGTCCTTCCTGCTGTAGAGTACTCCCTACCTGTTTACAGTCCACACATGTAACTTGCACATATGTTTGCATGGTCTACAATTCGTTGCCAGTTGTAAATGGGAAACTAGGCGTTGGGTGTTGGGAGCTGGGGGGGGGGGTCGCCTAACGTTACTGCGGTATTGCAGATGTAATGCTATGATTTGATGTGAGATAGATATTGTTGATTACAGCCTATATCCAAATTGTTGTTGGCGATGGTTGGGTGAGGGCAGACAGACGCACAAAAACATGATTGAGTAAATTGCTGATAGAGTCGTCCGCATCCATTAAGTTGGATGATAAGTTGCGCCCCCAGCGGACCTTCAAAAGGGTATCCCCCGAAAAAGTTTTGTTCTGATGGGAGATGTCCTGGAACTCTATGGTTTGCAGGTCACATTTGTTAAGGGGAAATGGCTTCGGCAGAGTTGGGTTGCTGGAGTGGGTCGGGGGAGAGGGGTTTGGGGAATTGTTCATGTTAAGAGACCAGTAGATTCCGAAACCAGCAAGGTCCTGTATACAGGATGGCAATGGGCCAATCGATCACATGACGGTGGGCCTGTATTCTGAACCTGTTCTTTATCTACCATTGTCCAGTGCTGAGCACCCTTTCAGATGACACAGGGTAGTAATAACCGTAGTAGAACACATCTAAACTTCCTGGCGTGGAATATTAGAGGCTTCACACAACTGAAGAAAATACGACAAGTGTTTACTTTCCTGAACAGATGGGAAGTTGATGTGGCTGTATTGCAGGAAACGCACATTGCATCTAACACACGGCAACATATAGGTAAACGGTGGGCGGAATCATCCTACACGGCCACGTACTCTTCTTACTCGAGAGGGGTGATCACACTAATCCGGAAGGGAGTAAACTTCACAATACATAAGGTGATCCAAGATCCGGGCGGGATGTATGTTATAGTGTCGGGTACACTACGGGGACAACGGCTGACGCTCCTCAACATATATGGTCCAAATGTGGATGCGCCCGAATTCTTTCAGGAAGTGTGGACACATTTGCAGACATTAAATGACACGCACATTATTTGTGGGGGGACTGGAACGTGACGAGAGTAGACGGGGTGGATCGTTCCCTGCACTCATCAGAGCAACACAAACAAGCAAGGTCTAGACTGGATCATATGATGACAGACCTATCACTAACAGATATATGGAGGCACAGACACGCTCTCACGCCAGGAGCCACTCACATTTCAGCGTTACACAAAAGCTGGTCGCGTCTGGACTATTGGCTAAGCACGGATAGCATTGTTTTATGGACGCAAGATATATCCATCCTACCGAGAACACTATCTGACCACAACCCTGTACTGTTGAAACTCACAATACCACAATACACTCCGCCCCCATTTCATTGGAGATTTAACTCACATGCTCTAACGGACACTGTCTACGCTGACACCATCCAAAAAGCAATTAAGGAATACTTTCAAATAAATGCACCAGTGGTTGAAGACCCAGGCCTGCTGTGGGAGACCTTTAAAGCCACTATAAGAGGCGTGTGCATGAGCACCACAATAGGCGTACTGAAGGACATCAGGCAACAAATAAGACGCTGCGAAACACGCATTAAAGAGTTAGAAGTGGCCTACGAGTCCAATCAAGATACTACACTGCTAGGGGAATTACGCCACATACATACTGAACACCAAACATACATCGAAGATGAAATAAAATACCTAGATCGCAAACACACGGCCAGATCTTTCGGGGGGGGGAGGCATACCTGGCAGCGTACTTGCGAACAAAATTTGTGAAGGCAAAGGGAATACGACTATATTGCGCGTTCAATCGGGGGAGGGCATACTGCAGACACAGGCTGCGGGCATTCTGGACAGCTTTGTCGCCACATACGAGACACTATACAGTTCACAGAGTATAGAATCGGAGGAGGAAATCCTCAATTACCTGAATGACGTAGCCATAGGTTGGCTGTCGAATGACCAGAGGGAATATTTAGCCCAACCTATTACGGTGGAAGAAGTTACTGACGTGATCAAATCGCTCCCCAATGGGAAAGCGCCGGGCCCAGACGGGTACACAAACGAGTTTTACAAGCAATACGTGGATGTTCTCGCTCCCTACATGGTGGAAATGTATGGGGCATCTTTCAAAGAGTCTGAGCTGCCCCCCACTCTCCGGGAGGCAGTGATAATCGCCCTTTTAAAACCTTCTAAAGACCCGGAGAATGGTGACTCATACAGACCACTATCACTCATAAACGTGGATTCAAAAATACTCGCGAAATTACTGGCGATTCGGCTAACCCCGCTGATGACTAAGCTGGTCCTCCCAGATAAGGCGGGATTTATCCCTACAAGGACCACGTCCCACAACACCAGGTCGCTGTTTGCCCTTTCACATTATCTCCAACCTTCAGTGAAAGCAGTGGCAGTAATGCTCGATGCTGCCAAAGCCTTCGACTCCATTGAGTGGAAGTATCTGATTACCATTTTATACAGAATGGGTTTCCCCAAGCGTTTCCTCCAATGGGTATCATTGATTTGCACCAAACCGTGTGCCTGGGTTTGTGTGAATGGGTACGTGTCGAATGTCTTCCAGATAGAGCGAGGTACGAGACAGGGGTGCCCACTATCACCCTTGCTTTTCGCGCTGGCACTCGAGCCACTTGCTTGTATAATAAGACAGAACTACAAATCTTCAGCTCTGCAATTCCGCTCCAGACCACTTCATATTTCGCTCTACGCGGACGACATGTTATTATATGTTCGTGACCCTGACACTCACCTAATACAGTCTGACCAGAGAGTGCATCAAATTTGGAGGTCACTCGAGTTTGACCATAAACTGGTCCAAATCCTCCATTATCCCACTAACGGATACGACGATTCCAATTGATATTGAATACCCACTGGAATGGCAGCGAGATCCCGTACAATAACTGGGTGTGATATATCACAGGGACCCAGCGGTAGTGATAAGGACAAACTACTGAACGGCAATCTCCAAACTAGAAGACAAGGTACAACGTTGGGTACAACTGCCATTGTCTCTGGCTGATCGCATAGCGATAGTGAAAATGAATGTATTGCCTAAACTATTGTACCTATTTAATAACATCCCTATTACACCCCCGGGAGAGGTTTTCCGCCGAATAAAATCGCTTGTACTGAAACTGATCTGGGCGGGCAAACAGGCCCCAGTGGATCTTCAAACTCTGACTCTTCCTTATGCTCGAGGAGGCTTTGGGGTGCCAGATTATCTATTATATTATCTGTGTGCTCAGGCACAATACGCGGCCTACTGGTATCACGAAATACCGTACTTGACTCATACTGCTATTGAAGAAGGAGACGCGGAGCCAATTCCACTGACAGCGATACTATCACATGTTAGACAACCTCTGCATGCCCAAGACATCACTACCATAGACACAACGATCAAAGCCTGGCGGAAACTTGGACAACTGGCGCAGAAAACACCGCTCTATGCACCTGCTATGCCATTGAACCACCATCAAGAATTATCAGTGACAGGGGAAAAAGTGGGCATGTCACTACTGCAGCGTGCAGGCATCAGTACAAAGGGGGACCTGTACCATGAGGGCACGTTTGTAGACATAGGACAATTGGCGTATATCCACAATAAAACACCCATGTTCTGCTTCACTTATTACAGACTAAAACACGCGTTGAGAAAACTCTATCCCATGTTCCCCTACGAGCCAGACAGTTTACACACACTTCAGATGAGCATCACAACCCAAGATTTATCGCATTTAGTTTCCAGGCTATACACCACAGCGCAGGCTGAAATCCCGCACACCACTGACAGGGCCAGAGCAAGATGGGACGTAGCATTAGTAGACCCATTGACAGAGCAAGAATGGCAACAGACATGCGCTCTGACACAGCTCCTAACTCCTAATGGCAACCTTAAACTCATACATTTTAAATTCATACATCAAACATACTACACACCTACGCGCATGCTTAAATTTGGCTTACAGGATGAAGATAGGTGCAAAAGATGTTGCAGAGAGGGTGCAGATTTCATACATCTAGCATGGTCCTGTCTGAAGGTGCAAGAATACTGGGGGGAAGTCACCACCAAGCTCTCTACTATGCTGCAGGCGGAGATAGAATGCACAATAAGAACATGTTTACTAGGTATCACACCACGACTCAAAGCCACCAAACGTAAATTTTGTGCGTTAGCCCTGTTGCTGGACAAGAGGCAAATTGCGCAGTGTTGGCACAGTAGGAAGGTTCCGCATACATCCAGGTGGCTGAGCGACATCTCCAGCTGCAGGGATAAACTAGTGACATTTGAAGAAGAGCTACCAGCGAAATCTAGACCCAAAGATGTCTGGAGCTACTTCACCGACTATATGCTTACACTGCAAACAGACACGGATGACTGACTTGACGGTTCTGCACGCGATGCACCTTCTACTGTTGGGGGAGGGGGGCACTATACTGCTCAGTCGGGAAGGACAAGACAAGACTTGTTGGATTTGAAATGCTAGATTAGAATATGTATATGGGTATGTTTCTTAGGTCTCTAAGTTGTAATAAAATGTTCATTGTTGCCAATTACAAAAAATACAAAAAACTGCAAGACATCATATAAACGGTAATGCCGCCGGACCTAGTGTTGTCGGCTGAAAGGCTGTGTAAATCCTATTCATTATCAAATTCATTACTCGCAGCCAGCCCCAGGGTTGTAGGCTCATAGCCGTGTTAATTTATTGACAATACAATAAAGGTCTTACAAAAAAAAAAACATTCTGGAGGCGACTGTGGGTCACCCCGGAACTCTCCAGTTACAGGCAAGAACTTCTGGAGCTGTTAAATCTCCCAAATGCATGGAAACTTCCTTGGATAAAATATATAAGGCAGTAATTTGAGAGGCTAAGTTGTCCTTTACTGTGGATTAATCCGGAACAAGCTTGCAGAAGTATAACCCGTAAAGATCTGGTTACTATGTATTATGATCAGAATCTGCCTGCTTGTTTATCAAATGCCCAAACGGGGACACTGTCGAGCACATTCATAGTAATGAAAGATCACTATAAAATGGAGACTGTGCTTGATGACATTAGCCCTACCTCTCTTAGGAAGTTGTATCTCCAATGGAGACATGGCTCTTTGCCAATTAGAGCCCTCACTAGCCGTTGGTGCCCACCTACTCCTAAAAATTTCCCAGCTTGCACCGCGGAGCTAGAAAATGAAATTCATGTAATGTTCTTCTGTCCTTCCTATCAAACATCCAGAAAGAAGTGGATTCTTCCAATTTGCAGAAATTTGGGGATTAGGCAGTGTTCTCACTCCTATCGAATACTAAAAATGGATTTATCTCGAGTAATTGTTTTTGCTGTAACCAAATTTTTAGCTGCCATGTGGCATATCAGAAGACAGAATGTGGCAAAATGAGGTTTAGTGTATTTTTGTATAGCTTTATGCTGTCTAGGTTTTTCGGGACGAGTGGGACCTTGATTCAACCTTCTTCTTAATTGTTGTAAATGCTTTCATAATGAATAAGTTTTATGACAAGATGTACCTTTGGTTTTATCCTAAAATTGTAACGATTTGTGCTGAAATGTTATTGTAACTCTTTTATGACATTTTCTGTCGAAATAAAGATGATAAAGAAAGAAAGAAGCTTATTATTATGCACAATACCCCTTTTACATATAGAACATTCTTTTGACTCATAAATGGACATTGGTGAATGATACTGAATTGCAAATAGAAAGAGTTATATAAAGGTCCCCCCTCCTGCCAATTATATTCACTCATTGTTTACAGCTGTTTCTCGTGGTAAGGACCTGTTGAAAACCGGCATATGGTATACTAGTACAATATTTAAGCGGTTTAAACACCAGCCATGTAAATAGTGAAGTTCATCTGCCCTCAGCATAGCATGAGGCAAGGTTTTGTGTACTGTGTGCTAATTACCAAACTACTAGGGGCCTTATTTATGAAGAACTTGCGCCGCCGGTGCGTCACTTTTAACATGGGAAAAAGTGACGCATCGGCAGCGCAAGTCCTTCATAAATAAGGCCCCAGGTACATAATTATGTTACTTTTCTATTTGCAAGGCCACTGTCCAACTAGTACATCATTTCTTCTACTTAGCCAGCAGAAGGGTAAATGTGTAAACTTTTTTGCAATTTGCTTGGCTACCGTTGAGAAGAGTATATAATAGCTTCTGTTTAACCAGCAGCCAGGAACATATTTACATTTACTTTCTATGCGCATGCTCACGGCTAAAGTATAAATAATGTCTGCTGCTTTGCCAGCAGCCAGGTAATGAGTGAAGTTTCCTTGCTGTTTGCTTGATTGGTGGCTAAATATTACACAGCCTCTGCTAATTAGCCAGTGACCAAATCCTTATTATCTGCATTGTTGCTGGCCAAACAGTGCAGAATTACTACTATTAAGCCAGCTGCAGGGTAAATAGTGAAGTTTTTCTGCAATTTGCAGTCACCAAACCAAAACATTGCAGAATTATTATTTATCGAGCGGCCGAGTAAACAGGACAGTTGACTTGCAATTTTTAAGGTCATCAGCCAAATAGTAAAATATTTCTACGGTGTTGCCAGCGGCCTAGGAAATTGCTGATAAAATTCACTATTTTTCAGGGCTGGCTAAATAGCTGCTACAGAATATTTTACATAATTTGTGTTTCTACAAAGGTCATTTGAACAATCTGGGAAGAATGTAAGGCTGATGTGGCTATTTTGGCCATCAATTGACCTGCAGTGTTACTCATATTCAATGTCACCCCCACCCAGACTCCCCACAAAGACTGGAAGTCCAAGAATGAGGTAGGGGTTCAGGTACAATCTGAAACAGTCACAAAACTGAAGGGGATCAGAGGAGGACTGTGCTTGTGAAACAAGTCATCATATGAAGAAACTGCTGGGGACAGCCTGGGATTGTAAGGAGCCAGAAGGTGTGCAAATCTACAGAATCATTTCAGTGAGGAATTCATAGGGAACAGGTTGTATAGAAATGGTGGTGGAACAGAAACAAAAAACTGACATAGAGAAATTGAAACACTGCAAAGATATACAGGGATGTCCAGAGGCTGGTGGGAGCAAAGGCAGGGAAAGGCATGCAGAGGAAGAGCAGAGACTCAAATAGGAACTAAGAGCCCAGGGTGGAAAGTTATGTGAATCATGGAACAGCATGTTAAGAACTATTCCTGTGATACTTCCACAACATCCTTCCTCCCCCACTTAACTACCAAATAGTATGCAATCTCTGCTATTTATACAGCGGCTGAGTAAATAATGCAATTTGCAAGATATTTACACAGCCGCCGATAAACTACTGCATAATTCCTGCTATTTAGCTAGCAGTGTTGTGAATAACAGTGTAAATTCACTGTTTACCCACCAGCTGGGAAACAGGCTGCTACCATTTATGACAGTTCAGGAAGTGTCGATCTGTGCAACGAGGTTGGACCAGAGAAGTCCCTAAGCTGATTGGACAAACCCGAAAAAACGGTCTTTAGTAGAGTATCGCTACTCCGCCATTTTCTGTTTATTGTTCAATAAGGACACACCTGGCCCACTTGTAAACATAGCAAACATAGGGACTTCATTTTTGGGAAAGTGATACAGTGCAGTGCAGCAAGTCACCTTGCTTCTCTGCACTGCATGACAGGGAAAGAGCCGGAGTGTGCCGTATTTAAGGCCATACAGCACTTTCCTGTCCTTTCCCCTGCGCTGGCCCCCCTAGCACAAATACAATCCTGGGAGGCATATTCTTTTTGCAGCACACATGGCACGAGGAAAACACTAGGAGAATTAGAGATATTTTTCCGCGTTTCACATCCCCTGAGAAACCATAACATTTTCCCCCATTCACACGAAATGCGTCAAAAACCATGGGAGTTGCGTGGGAACACCTACACAATGCCCATTGAATGCCTTCACAGGGCAGAGTAATGCAAACTAGAGATTTGCGCTACCTTGTGTTACTCCAGATTTTTGAAGCCACTCAGAGCCATGCAAAGTGGTTTTGCCTGGCTTCAACATCCTGACTTAGGGGTTTGCGTCATGCATATACCAAGTTGAGTGGTGCAAACGTAATGCTAGCCTCTCATAAATATGCCCCTTAGTCTTAAGAAGAGTTGTAGTCACTGCGCTGCTGTTTGGCTCACAGTTTACTTAATGCGCCTGTTAATTGCACGTACTAGCTACATCAACGGTCAGCAGTTTGCCGCGGTCCGCAGACTTAGGGTCCTTGCATGATGGAATCACATGCTCCCGTCAGGCCAGGACTTAGGAATCAAAGTCTTGGAGGGTTCTGTTGTAGTCAGATTGTTGAGGGCTGCTTTTATGTACACATTCATTTAAAATGCAAGCTGGTGGGTGTGATATGTTGGAGAACCTTGCGCTTTACGTACCTGCCTGGAAAAAGGTAATCAATAGCTTAAAGCTGGTGAGATTACAGTGCAATGCCACATCTTTCAGCAATCGGGTGAACATCAATGGTATGCAATGGCAGGATGCTTTTGACTTTTTGAGACCAAGGAGCATGATGCTGCGCCCTCCATAAACCCTATGGGCAATTTTCTGTTTGAACAATAATAAATAATGAAGATGTAACACCACTTTCTGTCTTTGTTTACTTTCATTATAAGTCAGGGGTTATTAGGTCAGCTCTAGAACACATTCTATAGTAGTAGTATAAGCTTTATTCGAGAAAACTTCTCATAAAAGCACAACATATAATCAAGTATAATACAGATAAAAACAGTTAATTCATTCGTCAATGTACATATACATATTCTTAAAGCAGTTGTGCCAGCTCATACGATACTAAGTAATAAGAATTACACACAAATATAAGACCAAATTGCATTAAAATTACATTAAAAAACCCTACCTATCAACCTCCGCCTGATTGACCAAGCCCACCCCAAATATTTGGCCACTCCAAGAACAATCGGCTCATCAGTGGATGTACATAAGATTCTCATAGCCACTACACTGCGTCGTGTCCCAAGATTTTTGCAAACTGGGGTTAGCCATACCCTCCTTGGTAACGAATAAGCATCGCAGACAAATAGAAAATGGCCTAGACTTTCAGTAGCAGCTTTGCACGCTGGGCAACACGTGGAGGTCGAACTCTGCCATCCTGCAGTTAATATTTTTAAGGGAAGGGATCCAGACCTTAACTGGAAGAATAACTTCCTGTCCATTGGGGCAGTAATACTGTCCTAGTAGTTTTCTAAGATAGGACAGATTTTGACTTCCAGAAAGCGGCCAGCCATAGAATCAGATCTCGTGCCCCTCAAAAGGCTGCTATCTACCCAATCCCAGTATTGAGACTTGAGGGCTTCTTTACTTGGAAAGACTTCCCCCTGGGGATTGGTCCAAAGATTAAAAAGGCCCAGTTTAATTAACATGGCCCTTAGATTTTTTAGCCAGTTGATCTTATGAAAATAGTCTTCCTTGATTATTGCCAGGAATCCATGTGCGTAATGCTTAATCTCTGGAGTTGTCCAAAGACGTCTCCAGTAAAGAATGGGGCGCAATCGCGCTCTATCACTGATTGATCGTCTGCCTAGGTCAAGGAGCAGTGGAATTAGGGGGGTGCTCTGGGGAACACCCGTAATTCCTCTAAGAAACCTGTTCTCTGATGTCTGTAAGGTAGATAACTTTTCCCAGGCCCACAACTCTGCACCATATAGGGCCGCACCTAGAGCCTTTTCATCATACACTATAAGGACAGGCTTAATAGGTTTGGTTTTAGATTTTCTATGTTCCCCCCGTAGTGCCCCTGAAATTTGCTGATGTTTTAGTGCCGTTTTTTCCAGATGATCTGACCAGCCCAAACCATCTGCTATTTGGATCCCTAGGTATGTGAATTCCCTTACCACCTCTAGCTTAGTGTTATTCAGAAATACCCTAGGGTGGGCTTTATGGCGCGGGGAAAAGACCATTAACTTCGTCTTACCCACATTTACTTCAAGGCCGTGCTCTTTACAAAAATCATCAAACATATTTAGGGCACGCTGTAGACCTGCAGGAGTCTTTGACATAATTAGTGTATCGTCAGCGAACATCAGGATCGGGACCCTGACGCCCGCTAACGAAGGTGCGTCTACACTAACATCTAACATCCTCCCCACAATCCCATTAATAAATAGTGAGAAGAGTAGGGGTGCCATTGCACAACCTTGGCGGACCCCCCTTTCTACCGGGAAGTCCGATGATGACTCGCCATTCCCACCCCACTGGACCCTGGCAAAATTACATTCATGCAATCGCATGATTAGGGTAAGGAGTTCAGCTGGGATGGCTAATTTGTGTAAAACCATCCATAGCTTACACCTTGGGACCAAATCAAAGGCTGCCCGCAAGTCGACAAATGCAACATACAGGCAGCCTTTGCCAAGCAATACCGTCCTCCACCGCAAAATGGTGAAGCGAAAAACTTGGTCGATTGTACTGGTAGCCCGCCTGAATCCTGCTTGGTAGGGGGAAAGAGCATTATTATCATCCACCCAGTCCATAAGCTGATTTACAACCATTTTTCCCATAACTTTTCGTATGGTTGCAATCAAGCTTATTGGCCTGTAGTTAGCTGGGAGAGACCGATCTCCTTTTTTATAGATGGGTATAATAATGGCACCTTGCCACAGCTCAGGGACCACCCCTCCCTTGGCAATGGCGTTACCCAATAGTAAGACATACCTCGCCCACCTTTTCATGTCATGTTTAAAGACATCCGAGGGTATCCCGTCTAACCCTGGTGCCCTCCCCCCTTGAACAGAGCAAATTGCTAGTTCAACGTCCTTAAGGGAAAACAGGTTATCAGTAGCAAAAACTGGCGATAACACCTCCCCTATCCCGTCCTTCTTTACTTCTGCATATTGTGGTCTAAAGTACTCAACCCAGGCTTCTTCAGCTACATTATTATCAGGCCTATCAGGGGTACCGCCTCTCCCTCACTTTATAATCTTCCAAAAAAGCCTGGAGTCCTTACTACTGGAAGCCTCCTTTAACTCTGCCCAGTGCTCTTCATCCCATTTTCTCTTTGCCTGGAAGATGCTTATACTGTAGGATTTTCTGGCTGCACTAATCGCAACCCTGTCTCTTTCTCTAATAGCATGGCCCAGTGCCAATCGAGCTGACCTACACTGGCGATTAAACCACCTGGCCGCTTTAGGAGGTTTTTTACCTTTGATACTTTGTGATTGCATAAAGTGTGGTCTTAGGAGGCAGAAAAATTTGTTGTGAATATCTGTAATTTCCCTGGAACCAGGGATTGTAGGTTTTGCCGCTTCCATAGAAGTAAGAGCCTTGTCAACCTCAGCATTGATAATGGTCATGGATTCTTCATTAGCTAATACACTTGGCCATTTCAACCTTCGAATGTCGTTGGCTATTACTGGAACTTGGTCATTTCTTATGTGCATGTTTTGAGGCCCAACACTCACCATTTGTGGGTCACACAAAGGGGATTCTGATCACTTTCCAATCTACCCTTAATGTCCATATCAAGAACCCCCTGCCAGAGTGAAAGACTACATATAACATAATCTATTCTGCTCCTACTATGTCCATTGTCAAAAGTGCAAACACCCTCTTTGTCCCCTCTCGTTTAGGGCTCTTAGCTCGTGCTCCAAACACATGGCATTTAGTAGCAGTATGTCCTTCGTCCACCGCTTGACAGGATCTATACTCAAAAATGGTACTCCCAGAGAGTATCCTCATCCTGACCTAGGGGATCATTTGTACTGTCAAGTGGTTCGAAGGTCCTATTTAAGTCCCAGCTACTACTACTCTGTTACCTAGGGACTTAGTTTCCAAGGAGGCGAACAAGGCCTCTATAGTGGGGGAACTCCCCGAATTGGTTCCTCTTGCATAGATGTTATACAGATCAATCACATCCCACTTTTCTCAGGACAGTCTTAACATTTGTATGTCACTAAGGCCCAAATCCAACACTTTGATAGAAATGTCCAAGTCCTGCTTTATCCATACTAAAAGCCCTCCCATTGGCCGACCCCTAACCCCTCTAGAGGCTGGGATTGAAAAGTTTAAATACCCACGGAGGAAAACAGGATCACAGGCCCATGTTTCTTGAAAGCAACACACGTCGAACCCATTAATAAAATCTAACCAGGTTTGTGATTCTACATTACTACCCAGCCCAGCAATATTCCAGGATAGGAACTTCCCAGGACTAAACCCATCCTCACATACTGCATTTGTTATAGAACATGATTGAGGATTCTATAGTGCTTTCTGTTTATATTTACTATATAAAGGATACACTAATTGTGGGGAAAATATTGGATTTAGGTAATTTTCTTAATTTGTTTTCCAGATGAGTTATTAAAATACTGGTCAAAATAAAAGCACCAGCTGGAGAGCCTTTTCAGTGCTATACAAAAATGCAAACCAAATTGTCCAAAAAGAGCCTCACCACACATGCTAGGCAGTGTTTACAAGACATGGACTTAAACTCTAGACCCGTATGTTTGGGGTCCAAAGGTTAGTTAGTGGTACCCTTTCATAGGCCCCAAAATGGCATGGTTGTTACTAGGGTTGTGTTGCTTCTGGATTTGTTTTGCGTGAAGTTTGGAACTTTGCACACCATGCTGGAGAAGAGTGGTGGCATTAAGGGGTTGGTCAAGACGGCAGCCTTGTGATGATACATGTGACCTGATATTTGCCTGGATGACATGGCTGCCTTTAAGAAACATGAGAAAGCTCGTAATATGGCTTCCCTAAAAGCTATAGGCTTTTACACTGGTTGATTTTTCAGTTGACTCTTGACTACTGATCCATGGAGAAGTGGTCTGCATCACTGATGCCCAATATTGACTTGCCTGTAATTGACATTGTCACACAATTTGCTGCCCGACCCAGTGATGACAGGAATTTGTTAAGGGAATAAAAAGTCCATTCACCTTCACCTGTACATTTGGCTTAGATGTATTGCCACTACTGGGTGTGAATTTTGATACAGTGAATAGCCTGGGTTGAGATATCTGTAGGTGTGAAACCCTCCCTGCAAGTCCATTTTGTGCCTCAACCACCAACATCATTTGCATTTTGCAAAATGCCTTGAGACAGTTGTGGTGTACAACTCGTGGGTATCCCCATTCCTTTAGCCAGTGGAAGGGTCCTTCGCCACATGTCAGTTAATTCCCTCCAGGGCATTATGATCACCGGGCTCTGTCCGAGAGTAACTACAGCATATGCCAAGAATTCCCTCTGTTCCCTGCCAATATATTCTCATTGCTGTGCTAGGATAGCACCTCACAGTACCAACACTCATCATGCTAGCAGAACTCCTGCCTGGTGCCACAATGCAGTCCCCCACAAATGTAGACCACCTGCTACATCCCAGAGTTTGGGGTTTCTGACACACCAAAGGAGGTTTTCGGGGTCAGCCACATTGTGGTTGGTTTAAGAATTGTGAGGTAGCGGGCAGCATGGTCTTGAAATGCTGGTTTATGGAACATTTCAAGCTACTATGCACCTTTTTTCCTGGGCGATTTTAGGTTAGAGCACTTTCATGAATATCCACTGTGGCTCACAACTGTATATTATATACTCAGAGTAAGCAATGCTTTGTGTCGCTAGGGCCTCTAAAGTCATCGTGTCCTGTGGTGATTCATTCTGATGTGTGAAGTACTGTTAAGGGGCCCAAGGATGGAGTGCACTACTTGCCGAATGCTGAGCTGATGCACAGGCCAGGCCTCCAAAGGCTGAGAAGCATTTCTAAGAGTGCCCTTCCTCTTACAGATCAATGTTAAATGGTGTGGTGCAGGTGTATACAAACAGTCAATCAATCAGTCAATCAGGGGAATTGTAAGCACACTACTAGCCCAGGAAGGTCTCAAAGCGTTGGGGGGGGTCCGTAGTTCTGTTTAGCCGAAGAGCCAGGTCTTGAGAGTCTTCTTGAAGGTGTTCAGGGAGAGGGAGCGTATGTTATCTGCCTGTAGCTCGTTCCGGGTCTTAGTAGCTATGTGAGAGAAGGATCTTCCGCTGTCTATGGCTCCGTGGATGCAAGGGGTTTCTGCCAGTGCGAGGTTGGAAGATCGGAGGTTTCTTTTGGGTGTGTGGAAGTTGATTCTGTTTGAGGTATTTGGTTCTATTGTTGTGTAGGCATTTGTAGGCGTGAGGGAGGATTTTGAAGCTGATTCTTTTCTCCACTGGGAGCCAGGGGAGTTTTCGTAGGTGTTGGCTGATGTGTTCATGATGGGGGATGGCGAGGACGAGTTTGACGGCGGTGTTCTGTATAGTCTGAAGTTTGCGGAGTAGGGTCTTGTTGATGCTGGTGTATGCTGCGTTTCCATAGTCCAGTCTGCTGGTGATGAGCACATGAGTGACTGTCTTCCTTGATTCCAGGGGGATCCATTTGAAGGTCTTGCGAAGTATGTGGAGGGTGTTGAAGCAGCTGGATGTGACAGCGTTTACCTGTCGGTTTATGGTGAGTGATGAGTCGAGTATGATGCTGAGGTTCTTGGCGTGGTCTAAGGGGGTAGGTGGACTTCCGAGGGCGGTCGGCCACCAGGTGTTTGTAGTGACGGCCAATAATGCACAAGGACGCGACGTCGATATAACCATACAGCATTTATTGAAGGTGGTGGTATACCCTACGACCTCAGCCACAGCCTCCTCTCTCGCAGCTTCACCACAGTCGCCCCGGCGCTCGCCTTGGAACGCTGGCCGCGGTGACATTCTAAGTGATGTCACCGCGAGCAGCTCCATTACACGCGGAGCCGCCGGGGGGCAAACAGATGGGAGATACCACACATCCCCCTCCCCTGCGGAATGAAAACATCAGAATACCTACCTACCACCTGGGTGGGGGAATGGCAACAGCTTCTTAGTGTTAGGACTTTTGCTCTTCCTCGCATCACCCTCACCCTCCCCTTCACTACTAGAGTCATGCCCTGGTGGGTGAAATCTCACTACTCTTCCCAGGTTCCAGATCTTCCCCTCTTGAGTCTTAACTTCATTTTGGAACAATTTTGTGATCCTGGTTGGACTACTGTATTCTGACCAACGTGCTCTACCAGTAGGGGTTCTGATCTTGATGCTATCCCCTACTTTGAACCCGGCCTCCCATGTGGCTTTGAGCTGGTCATATCTTTCTTTCCTTTTCGTCATGGCTCCCTCTTGTTTCTCTAGGCTTTTCGCTTCTTTGGAGTGGTCTGACCATCCCTTGTGCCACCCCATCCACCCTGGGGATAGCTTGGTGTTGGGTATCCTTGCACGGAGCAACTCGAATGGGGTGACTTCCGTCGTTTGGTGCGGTGTGAACCTGTACGCTTCTAGCCGCCTTCATGCTTCTTCTTTCCAGCTTATGCCACTGGCCTTGGCTAACTGGATACTCTCCTTGAGGGTTTTGTTAAATCGCTCGACCATGCCATTGGTTTCGGGGTGATACAAAGCGCAGCGCTTGTGTTTGATGCCTCTCTCTCCAAGGAAGTCTTCCATTTCTTTTGAACATAATTGCACCCCATTATCCGTGAGTATGCTGCTGGGTAGCCCTTCCCTGATGAACACCTCTTCCAGGAACCCGATGACTGTCTTGGTTGTGACTTCACTTACTAACTTCATTTCGGGCCACCTAGAATACAAATCCATGAGCACCAAGATGTACGGCGTGCGCAGCTCTCCCGACAATGGGCCCACGATGTCCAGTGCCAACTCCTCCCAGGGTGCTGACGGTGGTGGCCTACATACCATCAGGGGCGTCTGTTGCTTCAAGACTTTGTCACAGTTGCTGCACGGAATGCAGTCTCTAATTTTCCTTTCAGTGGCAAGGTCCATGTTTGGCCACCAATAGTTCTCCCTGAGTCTTTGTTTAGTCTTGGTGATACCCATATGTCCTTCGTGGGCTATCTCAACAAGGTTGTCTCTCACCGACGTGGGTGGTACTAGTCTTGTCCCCCTGAACAGGCATTCATCTACTATGGACAGCTCATCTTTGACAACCCAGTATGGCCGCAGATTTTCTTCCCGTTTATCTTCGTTTTTCCACCTGTCTTTTATTCTTTTGCACACCTCCTCCAAGATCTCATCTTCCTTCAATGCATTTCTCCATGTTTCTTCTCCTAACGCTCTCTGGATGGTGCAGACATTCTCTATCTGAAGTCCATCCGCTTCATCATCCACCATCCCTTGCTTCTCCCTTGCCTCATTTTCACCGACAAGTCTCGACAGACAGTCTGCTGCGAAATTGCGCGTTCCCGGGAAGTACTGGACACCGAAGGTGTATTCCTGGAGGCCGACCACCCAACGCCTGATCCTACTGGAGATGGCATCTAGGCCTTTTTTGCTGAACACTTCCACCAACGGCTTGTGGTCAGTACGAAGAGTGAACTGTGTTCCCCACAGGAAGTCTCTGAATTTCCCCAATGTCCAGGATACTGCCAGGGCCTCTTTTTCAATCACCGAGTAGTTGTTCTCAGACTTCTGGAGTGACCTTGAGGTGAAATTTATTGTTTCTTCTCCGTCTTTGTCTACATGAGTGAGGACTGCTCCCAGCCCCTTAGCGCTTACGACGGTGGTGACCACAGTCGCCCGATTGGGTATGTACGACTTTAAGCTGGGGCCTTCTGCAAGTGCCCTCCTTACATCTTCAAACTCCCTCTGACACTCCTGACTCCAGTTGAATTCTGTCTCTTTCTTTAGCAGCAGCCTGATGGCGTAAGTCCTTCCTGCCAGGTTCCTTACGAATTTTCCGTAGAACTCCAACATTCCCATAAATGACTTGATTTCGTCCTTACTAGTGGGAGGTGCCAAATTTACAATGGTGTTTTGTAGTTCAGCTTTGGGACATATTCCTTCAGCTGTCACCTTGTGTCCCAAGAAATCCAGTTCTGCGGAGCCAAACACACACTTATCTCTTTTCACCGTTAGTCCTTGTGACCTGAACCTTGCCAATACGCATCTCAGCCTCTCATCATGCTCTTCATGGTTTTTTGCAAATATAAGCATGTCGTCCTGGTAACACAATGCACCTGGGATGTCTTTCAAGATGGTCCCCATGAGTCTCTGAAATACAGCGGCCGCCGAGACTAACCCGAAAGGCATCCTTTTGAACTTGTACGCGCCCATGGGTGTCACAAACGCTGTGAGTTCTTGTGACTCTTCGTGTAGTTTTATCTGAAAGTAGGCCGAGGTGAGATCGAGAGTGGAAAACACCTTTGCTCCCTCAAGCATGCTCATCATTTGGGTGATGTTCGGCAGAGGGTATCGATCGACCACGACCTCTTTGTTCAACGCCCTCAGATCGATGCAGAGCCGAACCGACCCATCCTTCTTCTTTGCGGCCACGATGGGTGCCAACCATTCCGTCGCTTCCACCGGTTCGATGACTCCAGCCTTGTACAATTTCTCTAGTTCAGACTTCACCTCTTCTTGGATGGCGATTGGAAGCTTCCTGACTTTGGCCACGACTGGCTTAGCGTTCTCTTTCAATTTTATCTTGTGACAGTAGTTTTTTAAGCATCCTAGCTCTTCTCTGAACACTTCTTTGAACTCTGTCACTACGTCTGTCTTGTGTTCTTGTACTTCCTGTATCAGGATCTGGGGATTACTATTGGGATTAAGATAGACCCCTAACTTCTTCTGCGCTTCCACCCCAAGATGTTGTCCCCTACTGTAGACACATAGACTTTGGACACTGTTGTCCTGTTACTGTATTCAATTTTTCCTAGAAAATAACCTTTCATAGAGATGGGGCGACCAGCATACCCCCCAGGCCTCAGATCCATTTTTCTCAAAATTATCTTCCCCTTGGACACACAAGAGAATTCATTTGCATTAATAATAGTTATCCTTGAGCAGGAATCGAACAATGCTTCTAAACCAATGCTCCCTACTTTTATGGTGTCTTTTGGGCTGCTGACCTGACCCTCATCAACCTGCACCACTATTTCTCCGCACGTGGTGTCACTACCGCTTTGGACTTGCAACTCTTTGACCTGCACTACAATTTCGTCACACACTACATTCGTCCTGTCTCTACTCTGTCTGCTGACCCCTTGCCCACTCTTGCAGTACTGCTTGAAGTGACCTTTCTTGCCGCACTTGTTACATGTAAACCTGAGGGTGGGGCACTCTTTGTCATTAGCTAGATGTCCCTGCTTGCCACACCTATAGCAGGTGCCCTTGAATGATCCTCCCCCTTTGCTCTCCTTCTGCTCTCTACCCGCTATCTTCTGGCCTTTGATCATAGACACCGCCTCACATTTGGTCACCACTTCACTGACATTGGGTTTATCTTCACCTCTTTTCTCCCCAGTGTCTTGCTTTATTTCCTTGACGCACTGTAACATGTGCTCCACCTGTTTTGCTATAATAAGAACTTCCCTCAACGGTGGGTCATCCTTAAGCCATAACTCTTCACGCACACGTTCCATCCTGCAAGCCAATACAAACTGATCCCTAATTCTTTCCTCACTTGCCCCACCGAACTTGCATGTCGCTGCTAGTTTCCTTAATTCAGAAACAAAATCTTCAATAGATTCTCCCTCCTTCTGTGCTCTTTTCCCAAAGTGGTACCTCTCCATAATTGTGCTTGTCTTGGGGAGGTAGTGTAAATCCAATTTCTTTGGGCTTACCTCTAGCTCATTAAGACCCCTTGCTTCCTGCGTCCCTAAATCTGGGAGGTGATCTAAAACCTCTTCTCCTTCTGCACCTAGGTAATAAGCTAATAATGCTACCTTCCTTTCCAGGCCAAGGTTAGGCCCACATACAGTAGCGTAATTCAAAAACACTTTTTTCCATTTTTTCCATTGAATAGTGGGATCACCTGGGTTGGTCAGGAAAAAGGGTGGAGGGGTCACACTCTGCATGGTTAAGTGTCACTGAGCGATATTGCAGGCCTAAAACCAGGGGAACGCTGTTTAAGTTCTACTAATCACAGTGTAAACGTAGGGCAGAGTACTATTTTCTTACACCAAAAGAAGCAAACATGCATATAATTCATTTGCACACATTTCTACTTTGCATTCTGGGAGCAAATAACTCCTTAGTAGAAACAGTTGTGGGTGCTCCTGTTAAGTCGATATCAGATCTTTATACCAGAGGACACTACTTTTTTTTCATTTTTTTTATATTAATCTAATTGCAATGTACACTCCCAAATCCGCAGTGAAAGGCCCACTCCACCTTCAAAGAGGCTTCATTCCACATGCGCTTTCTACTGCGCTCGCTTTTCATTAGCTCCGGTTACCACCATGTTAAATTACCAGCAATGTTTATACTGAAACACTTTCTGAGGTGACAGAAAACTTCACTCGTCATGCGCTCCTCACAGCGTTCCTTTTTAATCAGCAAGCGCTCTCCTAACAATCTTCAGTTTTCACAACTATAAAGAACTGGCAATGTTTATTTTGGAGATTGAATGCTTTCCACAGCTGACTTCCAAATGTGTGCGTTACAGCTGAGGGGAACATCAGTTGAAAGAAACGAAACGCTTGAGGAGACACTGCAGCTGTCAGAATGCCGTGAAAGGAATTACCAAGGTGATCTGCCCTCTGGCGCTTGACACACGCTATCGCACCAGACTCAGCTGACTGCAGATAGAATGCTGACTCAAATAGCGCGTAGCCTCCACCTTTCAAAATGTCATGACTTCATTCACTAAGCGCTCTACACCGCGTTCACTTCTCATTATTGCCAGCACTGTTTATATAGAAACGCTTCTGTGGTGACAGAAAGGCCTCCTTCTTCACGCGCACCTCAATGTGTTTCTTTAAATCTGCTGTGCCTTTCCTGACACGCTCCGGTTTACACAATTAAATACCGGCAATGTTCATTTTGAAGGGTTAAAGCTTCCCACAAATGTCTTTCTCAAGCAGGCGCTACCTCCACACTCTGCTACACGCTGAGAGCGAAAATTGATTCCTAGCCAGCAGGCACATTAGCGCAACATCCCTTCACGCTTGGCTCCCCAAATGCTCTTTAAAGCCATTAATAGTTCGTAAATCACTCGCGCTTATATTTTAAGCTCAATAATAAAGCATTTCCTTTTCATTAGTTTGACAAGACCTCACCAGATAAACTGCAATCAGCTGGTGAGCGTTACCTTTTTGCTCAACAGACGGAAACGCAGTTGCCCCTTCAACGATCTCCCCTCTGCATATCAGTCCACACGGAATCGCGATCACACCCCCATCAACTCGCAGTTGCTCACAATTCAGATACGACATTCAGCATGAGAGCGTGAGACCCTCTCTGATTATTGCTGCATCTTCCTTCTTCTTTCGCCGCGCTACTGACAGCTAATAGGAGTACCTTACTTTAGTATTCAATAAAGACGGGGATTATCTTCCGTCTGACCAGCAGTTGCTCTCCACTCCTACTCCACTTTTTCTTTTCCCAAAGCGATGATTCCTTTCCGGCGCTGTCTGCTTCTAGAGCATTGAAATTCCTCTTACTTCTTTCCGTCAGCTGTCATCTTTCGGTTTCTTTAGGCGTGTTGAGGTCGCAGGTGTGCTTTCCCTCGTCGCCAGTGTAGTGACGGCCAATAATGCACAAGGACGCCACGTCGATATAACCATACAGCATTTATTGAAGGTGGTGGTATACCCTACGACCTCAGCCACAGCCTTCTCTCTCGCAGCTTCACCACAGTCGCCCCGGCGCTCGCCTTGGAACGCTGGTCGCAGTGACATTCTAAGTGATGTCACCGTGAGCAGCTCCATTACACACGGAGCCGCCAGGGGGCAAACAGATGGGAGATACCACAGTGTTGTCCCATGCTGAAGGGGTGGTTCCAAGGATGGGGACTTCTGTGCGAGGAGGGTGGTGGTATTGTAGCGATGGAATATTAGACAGCCAGGGTTCAGGGCGCTGGCCATGGTTGGGTCACGGACCAGTGAAGACAGGCTTGCCTTAGGCGTGCCTTCGGCTGCCATTAAGTAGGGGAGGGAGAGGGACGTGCAGCTGGGAGGCGTGGTCAACAGGGCAGAGGCGGTGGTGGGAAACGGCGGCAAAAAACAAAGCAAGAAAAGAAGGAAAAATTACAATAAATAACGAATTAGAACAATGGCACAAACATGTGAAAACAAATAAAAGTTAATAGCAGAAAGCTCAATGCTACAGACGAATGACAGTGATGTGGGACATGAGCTTTAGACAAGAGGCACAATAGCGAGTATTAGGCACTCCACACTAGATTATATCAAACTAACTCATATATTGTAGATAAAGCCCATAGACCCCATGCACTTAAATCATTTTGCCAACTAGGCAATTGTCATAACATCACATTTAGTACAATGAAGCAAATACTTAGAAGTTGCATATGTCATTAAAAACATCATGAAAACAACACCCTACAACCTCACTGTACATAATATGCAGTTTCTGAAAAGGATACTTGTTATCCCATGATTGCCAGGTTTAAACAACATAACTCATAACATTAATATATGAAGTGCTGCAGTTAGGTCATACATAAATCCAAATATCACCATGAATGTACAGGGTGCAGCGTCCCAGCACTCCTGTAACACTTTATACAGTAATTGTGTGGGAGCTTTGAAAGCACTCTGCGCTTTCATCATGGCCCCACGGGACAGCCAGGTGGCGAGAAATGCGGCCACTCGGCGTCCCCTGAGGTATGCCATCAGCGGGCGGTGTGCACACAATAGATTCTCGGAGGGAAGAATGCACCCAATGGTAAAATCACTGGGGAGACCTTGCTGGAGAATTTCACCTAGGCAGCTGCCCATGACCGTGTTGCACAGCTGCTCACTTCTCCTGGTAAAGTGCCCACTACTTGGGCATGCTCGGCCCCCTCTGGACCGGAAAACTCAAGGCCGCATTTACAGACACAACAGCCCCTGTAGACACCCACAAGGTCTCCTCTGTCTCGGGCAGCGGGCATGTGTAGAACTCATTGAGGTGTGACAATATCGGCAGGCCCTGGACGCAGACCGGGTTGTCAGCCCACCACACGCGCTAGTCCGGGGGGGGGGGACAGAATAGACAAGCCTTATATGTCTGGCCTACTCCTTGTTAGAGGCCAACATGCCTTTTGTCCGCTATGCGCTGCATCGCCTCAGTTGTGCTCCTGTTGCCACGGCAACCAGCAGGGCTGTGCTAAGAGGCATATCAGCAGTTCCTTCACATTGGGCAATTTCACTCCTATGCGCCTGTGTACAAAAAGAGGGAGCAGTTGATCCAGGGGGGATCAGGGAGGGCGTAATTACCACTCAATTAAGAGCGGAAGGTCCAGCCTAAGTGCGTGCCCTCAATAAGTATATTGATCAAAAGTTGGCAAGGCTGTTCCTCGGGGATGAACGGGAAGTGAGGTGTACTGGTCAAGGGAAAGGTGGTGGTTTAAACAATGTTAACCTCCCACTGGGTATCCATTGTGTTGGATATGTTTGCCTCACACACCCTTGCAGGTGTCATGCTTCTTCATAGGCGTTGCTCCTCGTCTGGTAGGCGGTGCAATTCCCAACGGGCTCACCTCAGAGAGGGGCTCTTTAGATCTCCGCTAAAGAGCCCCTCTCTGAGGTGAGCCCGTTGGGAATTGCACCGCCTACCCGACGAGGAGCAACGCCTATGATGAAGCATGACACCTGCAAGGGTGTGTGAGGCAAACATATCCAACACAATGGATACCCAGTGGGAGGTTAACATTGTTTAAACCACCACCTTTCCCTTGACCAGTGCACCTCACTTCCCGTTCTTCCCCGAGGAACAGCCTTGCCAACTTTTGATCAATACTCCTATGCGCCTGCCATTTTTCAGAATTCAGCAGCGGCAAACAGCGCTGGCCTCATGCTAGGTTATCGAACAGAGCAAAAACAACAGTTGATGGACAGAATGCAGAACAATGTCATACATTCACCCAGTGCAGAGATCTGGGCCTATATCCATCATTTTTTTGCTCACCACACCACCCCAGTTCAGACATGGCCATATGCAAATCAGCCTTTATCCTGTGCCTCATAGGAACAGTCCAGCCAGAACTGTCAAGCCATGTCTTCCCTGGACCGGAATCAAGCATCCTAGGACCGGTTTCTGGCTATCAGCCGTCTTCAGCCAGGATAGCTGGACTCCAGTGGCATGGAGAGCACGGGACTCACGTCTGAGCTTACCCGTCCCACTCGGGGTGAACAATGCAAAAACAACAGTTGATAGACAGAATGCAGAATAATGTCATACATTCACCCCAGTACAGAGATCTGGGCCTAAATCCATCGTTTTTTTGCTCACCACACCACCCCAGTTCAGACATGGCCATATGCAAATCAGCCTTTACCCTGTGCCTCATGGGAACAGTCCAGCCCAAACTGCCAAGCCATGTGTTCCCTGGACCGGAATCAAGCATCCTAGGACCAGTTTCTGGCTATCAGCCGTCTTCAGCCAGGATAGCTTGACTCCAGTGGCGTGGAGAGCACGGACTCACGTCTGAGCATACCCGTCCCACTCGGGGTGAACAATGCAAAAACAACAGTTGATGGACAGAATGCAGAACAATGTCATACATTCACCCCAGTACAGAGATCTGGGCCTAAATCCATCGTTTTTTTGCTCACCACACCACCCCAGTTCAGACATGGCCATATTTTATTTTTACAGATTACACCGTGTCATTTGCCCTGAAGAAAATCCTGTCATACACGCAGGGATTAGAAATGCTTCGGCACCCTTCTAAATACCCCAAGAGGTGTTTACAATGAAATATTACCTAAAGGCAGGAAAAGGGATATAAAACTGAGATTACATCCCATAATACCTTGAGCCTATCCCCCATGGGAAGGGAACTACCATAAAAAACTGAAATAGGTTCAGAGAGAGTTCCTTTCGTACACTTGTTTGACAGACTGTAGGTGTAACACGTTTTTGTTATTATTATTTTTGTATTCTGTGTCAAGTTTGATCAATTGTAATAATCAATATTGTCTTGTTTAAGTTTCATGATTTGTTATAATTCATAAGTGTATCACTCCATGCTCAGGCAAGCATGTAAATGAATTAAATGTGTTGACAAGATTTAAAAACTATTGCAACGAAATAGCCAGGACCAAGAAAAAAATATTGCAACGAACTAGCCAGGACCAAGAACAAAATGGCTACATTGGCACATGATCAGCTTAAATAAACAGCAGAACTTTCAAATAAGGTGGTCAGATTCCCTTTTTTCTAGAACGCTTTCCAAAAGTGGCATTATCAAACACAGAATTTTAAAACCACCTTCACTAAAAAGTGTGTTTTTAAATTCTGAGTTCAGAGAGTCTAACCTCCATTTCTTCATCTTGTCCCAATGGAAAGTTACACTTATAAAACTTTACAAAGCAGCTCCCATGTTAACCTATGTGCCTTCCAATAGTGAAAAACCAGGACATGTAAAACACACCAGTACATGTCCTACCTTTCACATACACTGCACCTTGCCCATGTGGGTACCTTGGGCCCACCTTAGAGGTGCCTTACATGTACAAAAAAGGGAAGGTTAGGGCCTGGTAAGTTAGTGAACTTGCCAGGTCAACATGGCAGTTTACAACTGCATGCACGGATACTGCAGTGGCAGGTCTGAGATACATTAATAGGCCTATTGATGTTGGTGGCACAACAACTGCTGCAAGCCTATTATTAGTATGTGATTTACAAGCCTTGGGCACATACCTTGCACTTTGCTAGGATTTTATCAGAAAATAAAATACGCCAATCATGGATAACCAATCAGAATCACAATATAGACAGAGAGCAAATACACTTTAGTGCTGATCAGCAGTTGTGAAGTGCCTTGAGCCCTGTAGCCATAAAAAAAAACAGGGTCAGAAAAATCGGATGCAAAAGGTTTGGGGATAAACCTGCAAAAAGGGCCAGGCCTAACAATGTAAATCTTTCTATGAACCCGGGACAAGATCTGTTGGTTATCCAGTGCTTCACTCCAGGTTCCCTTCCAAGGTATGTATGCATGAAACATGAAATATCTCCCTTATGACATTATAATTCCAATTAAAAAACAAATTGCTTTATTCTAAATAACGCAAGGGTTAACATGCCAGCTACAAACGTGTTTGTACCTGGGAGCCACAAGTCCTGGTATACCCACACAGCCTTCCATCGTTCTGAAGTGAATAGAGCGAGTTCCCATCTGTAGGTTTCCACCTCTTATTTACAGTGGCAGAAAAATACAAAATGGGCAAGTGTGTATTAAAAAAATAAGTTGTGCACTCTATGAGGGAGGCTATACTTAAAGGGAGAGAGGGGTATACGAGGTATACACAACGAGTAACATTATGCTCCAGATTGTGAGACATGCACATAATGAGTGAGGCTGTGCTTCAACGCGAGACCCATTTGCTTTGCCAACGTTGGTCTTTTGTACCTGTTTACCAATTCCCAATTTCTAGAGAGGGAACTATGTGGTATGCCTTTATTTTGCTGGCCGTCCTTTAGACAGATATCCGAGGGGTGAACTATCATGTGCATGTTGTCCTACGTTATGCGTTCTTTCAATGTATTTATACACCACACAACAATAAATCTGTTCTTGTTTAGTGACCCCTGTTTGCATGAATAAGTAAAGTTGTCTGAGACAACAAACATGTATATGCCAGTCTGCATGTTGATAATTGGCGCCTTTTAAGCTGGCATGCGTGTATGTCTCCGCAGGAGCCTGTTTAGGGTCATACAAATGTGTAAGATTCTGCTATGCAAGTGCACTTAACAAAGGGTAACATAACATAGTGGAGTCTGTCTGTGCATGCCACATAACACTGTCTGACTGATTGGTGTTGTCGCTTGGCAAGTTTAATTCAGGGTTTCTCTGCTAAACTCAAAATACACTTACATTATTCTAGAAAGAACATGAAAAATGAAGAGTTGTGTAAAAATGTATCTGATCTAATTGTGGCTTATTTCACTGTTCTTCTGATTGTTTTTATTTAGCAGTGAGGTATGCACCGTTTTGATTTCTGTTTTCATTTCAACGAGTCAATTTACAAATACTTTACAGGTCCTTGTCGGGTAACCGAAGACAAATTGAAAGAACACTCTGTAGAATTAAGCTCGACCCACAGGGATAAAACGGCTTTCAAGGAAGGGGACGCCATCACTTTTAAATGTAAATCCGGATTTCGAGTCGTCACACCTCCAGGGATCCTAGTTGCAAAGTGTACTAAGGCTGGATTTACCTACCCCACATGCTTCAATCCAAGTAAGTGTAATGCACTTGTGTAAAACATTTGCTAAGTTAGTAATGGTCAGTGGAGTTCTAAAATGAAATCTTTTTTCGGTCTGTAATTTATTGCAAAGAAGCGTTTCTCATGATCCATGGCAAAGAAAACAAAGGCACGTATGCATCATAGTCTTGTGTCGCCCTGGCGCCATGCAGGGGGCGCAAGGGCGGCACAACAATAAAGCTAGATTTACCAAGTCACAGAAAAGGCCACCTTGCGTGGCCCTGCATGGCTTGATAAATCTGGAGTAACGCATTGCAGAGCATATCGTTGCCTTGCGTTACTCTGGCCCACAGAGGCATTCCATCGGTGGAGTGTGGGTGTTCCCTGGCATCCACCCTTGGATTTTGGCTAATCCCCAGATTTACCATTAGTCGTAATGAGGGGAAATATCCTTATTTCTCCTTGTTGTTCCGTCTTTCTGTGTGTGATGCTTCTGCAGCACATACAGAAAGAGGAAAATGCTTTTTAGGATTTTTTTGTGCAGGAAGGTGTCCCTTCCTGCACAAAAAAAATTCCTCCTTACAAAACAGGCACCCTTGTACCATGGTGCAAGGGTGCCCGAATTGGCTATATTCAGCCAAAAGTGCGCCAGCGCAAGGAAAGGACAGGAATCTGCCCTATGACATTAAATAGTGTGCATTCCTGCCCTTTGCCTTGCTGCGTGAAAGTATTATACATATACCCCCATATGTAACTCGAGACAGGGGCAACTTCTTTAATCTCTCAGTCTAGCAATGGAAGCTCTCTCTTTTTACCTTCATTTCCTGAACGTAAAGAAATGCCTTATTATCTAGTATTCCATTATATGATGATTTGTTGTCTGGAGCATAGTTTAGGAAGTGAGATTCGGGTTTGTGAATCTCAAATTTTCCAACTAAAAAAGTGATGAACTTCATGGTGGAACAGTGAGATCACTAAGGTTCAGGATGAACTGTTCTTATGAGAAAAAGAATCAGTATTGATTTACATTAGTTTGGCCTCTGCCTAGAAAGGCAAAGGGGGCAAAAACGATTGATTGGAATGCTACCCTACGTGATAGCTAATGGTCACAAGCGTTCTTCCCATCATATTTTGAGTGTTGGAGTGCCAGTATAATACCTGGAAACCTAGGGCTAGCACAGCTTTCCAAGCCTGCTTCTGCCAATGTTTGTAAGTTCTAAAAAGTAGTATATTTTCACCCTTTTAAGAATTAGTTCTCTAGGTGTGCATTTACTGCTTTAATGGTGAACCAGTCACTATAAGTTTCTGATCCAAAATACACAAACAAGTTAACACCACTTAGTCAATTGGGAGGAAGTAGAAACACAACCGACTCAGGGCCCAACTAATATGTAAAGAATGCGTTTATTTGTGGGGTGTAACACCCCAAACATCTCCTGAAGGTACATCCCTGTTGTCACCTTTTATGAGGAATCACTCACACTTCAAACGCTTCCACCCTCTTGATTGTTATTAATTGTGCTGTGTATCAGATGAGATATATTTGAAGTGACAGGTGGGATGCTTGAATTATTTTCATCTATGGTAATGACTCTATGCAACAATTCAGTCCTTTTTGCATTTTGGTCATGCGGTCACTCTTAAAAGAGACCAACATCACACAAAGCATCTTGGATCAAGGTGCAGTAGAAACAGCCTAGATACATTTCCAGCTCCTATATTCCATCTAAATTGGAACAAAAGGAACACCAAAACATAAGACAAGGCATCTGCATCTCTTCATATGAAGGTTGAATGGCAGAGGCACGCATAGCTAAACCACGTGTGCCTCTACAACGCTGACCACACAAAGAATGCACCTTAACAAAGCATTTCTTCACTGTGCATGACTTTACCACGTACCTTTGTGGTAAAGGCATGACAGATAAAGGGATATGTGTGGTAAAAATCACACACCAGCCCCCCACCCCATCCTAAAAACAACACTTTTCCTCCACAGCCCTAAAAACAAGCCTACCCCCTGAACTCTAAAAACAAGCCTACCCCCTGAACCCTAAAAACAACCCCAAACCTCCCAGCCCTAAAAACAACCTAAAACCTCCCTGAGCTCTCAGAACGCCCCCCAACCTTTAGAAACAACCCCCTCATACCCCCAAAACCCTGCCCCAGCCCCACTTACCAGACCACGTCCATATCCGATCGGATCCTTCCTCTTCTGGTGCCCACTCATCCGCGCATGCGTGGTCACACATGCGTGGTTAAGGCATATGCATGGTTAAGGCAAGTGTTGTTCTGCTTGCGGAGAAATGGCATGCATGGCTCAGCCCGCTTGGTAAAGGTAATTTCCATCATATGAAATCTCCTTTGACAGAATATGAGTCACACATATGTAATTATTCCACATCCGTCCCTCACCATCAAATACCAATAAATGAACATGAAAGTTAGCACAGGTGTTCATCTACCTTTAAAGTAAATACCTTGTTACTGCATGACCATATGTAGTGGGTAGTAGAGATGCATTTCCAGTAGGTGACCTGCCCTCATTGAGAAAAATACCATCGAAGAATTCCAAAACAGCATCAGAATCTACTCTCTCAACAATTTTAATGACAGGCCACCTGGAAAAATATAAATTAAAGCTATAACAAACTACTGGTTCTCTCCAATGGGACCTGTGATCTCTATGGTTAAAGTTACCCAAGGAACATTCAGAATAATAAGCTTGCACATGCTAGGCTCTATTGTTCTTATTGACTTTTCGGAATTAGCACAAGCAGTACAATCTCTTACATATCCATCCACATAAAAATCTAATCCAGGCCACCAAAACCACTGTTTAACCTTTTGCTTGGTTTTGACAATACCCAAATGTCCTTCATAACTGAGGGTGACCATTTTCTTTTTAATATTCTTCGGAGGAATTACTCTTTCTCCCCTTTTAGTTATAATATTCTCAAACGCCAATTCACTTCTTACCTCACAAAACAGCTTTAACTCTTCAGTAAGGTTAGATTTACGTGCCCAACCGGATTTAATGTACTCCCCAAGTTCCATTATTACAGTGTCACAGGCACATTCTTCAATCCATCCTTCTTTCCTAATACAAGTTATTACTCGATCAAAAATATATGCTATTCTAAAATGTTCCCATTCAGACTCTTCACTTTCTTCTAAATCCAAAGGAATCCCGTAAAGGAAATCAGCAGTAATATTGTTTTTACCAGGAACATATTCAACTGAATAAATGAAGTCATGGAGCCTCATGGACATCCTGGCTATTCTAGCTGATGCCCTGAACGTGCCCTCTGTAGCCAGCGACTTGACAACAGGTTTGTGATCTGTCCTCACCACACATGCTTTACCCCATAAAAATGCTCTAAAACATTCAAGAGCCCAAATACATGCCAAAGTTTCCTTTTCTATTACAGAAAATCTTTCCTCTGTGGGCGACAAGGCCCTTGAAGCAAAAGCAATGGTCCTTTTAAGACCCTTCGAATCCTTCTGTATCAACACATCACCTAAACCTTTATTACTTGCATCTACTATGACAATATTTTCAAGATCAGGATCAACATTTTTTAAGGATGGGGCATTAGCAATGTCATTTTTTGAGTTGCTCAAATTCTTGTTGACAAAAAGCAGACCAACAAAATGTATTCTCTTGTTTTAACAATTGTTTTTCATTGTAGATTTTGCTAGAAAACCCCTTAACCCCTTCCATGCGGCCGCGATTCCCCTGGTGTGCTGTAAACAACACGAACAGGGGCGGGCCGTGACGAACCCCAGCCGTCATCAGCACACGAGCACCGTAGTGCATGACGGCTGGGGTTCGTCATCAGCATGGAAGGGGTTAACAAACTCTGAGTAAAACTCAGCAAGGCCCAAAAAGTATCTTAATTCCTCCTTGTTGGAGTGAGCTGGTGCCTTAATAAGGGCCTCAATTAACTCTGCTTTAGGGATAATTCCTTTTGCGCTTGATACTTGCCCCAGGAAGGAAACTGAACTCTTTGCAAACTTGCATTTGGAATACTCAACATTGAGATTTCTATCATTCAAGATTTCTTATACAACATTTAGAGTTAAGTTATGATCTTGTTTGGGGTTATCATACACTAAGATGTCGTCCTGAAAGAACTTTAAATTTTTGATTTTGCCAAAGAGTTGGTGCATCAATCTCTTAAAAATTGCAGCTGCAGAAGCCAACCCGAAAGGCATTCTCTTGTACTGAAAACACCCCATGGGAGTGATGAATGCAGTATATTTTTTACAATCATCTTGTAAAGAAATTTGATGATGTGTAGCAGATAAGTCTAGGGAAGTAAACCAGCTAGCACCATCTACTGAAGCAAGCATTTCTGATATTTGTGGTAAGGGAAATTTGTCAATAACAATGTTAATATTTAGGTAGCGTAAGTCGATGCATAATCAAATTTTTCCATTACTCCGTCTGGCAATCACAACCGGAGATAACCATTCCGCTGTTTCAATTTCCTCAATAATTCCTGCCTGTAATAATTTATTCAACTCTATTTGTACATCATCCTACAATAATAATGGAGTATTTCAAGCTTCATGAATTTTTGGATGTGCAGTTTTCTTCAGGATGATACAATGTTCAAAGTTTGTAAGATTACCAATTTTACCTGAAAAAACATTTGGGAATTTTCAGGGCATTACCTTGCCTATTTCCTCTCCATCATCTACAATCATAACCGGTTCTGAACCATTAGGATTCGACATCATTCCAAGGTTGCCTTGATCATGCCACCCCAATACTGATGGTCTCTTCTTGGCAATGTACACATTTCCTTGACTCTCCCTATTCTTAAATCTGAAAAGTAAGGACTGTAATCTAACATTTCAATTTTTTTCACCAGAGAAACTTTCCGGACTAATGTTTGTAGATAACTATTTTTCTCCAATGTGTTTTACAAAGTTGGTTTTCCACACCTCTTCATTAATTATTGTGTAAGGTGAGCCTGAATCATCATAAATGTTGATTTCTACACCCCTAATCCTCATCAAAGAAATAGCTTTTTTTCCCTGCATTTCCTTCATCATTAACCATCAGTAAAAATGAGTCTTTTGTGTGAAATACCCTATTGACCTGCTCTTCAACATCTAAATCCTCACTTTCCTCGACACACTTAACTTTAGATGTTTTCTTAGATCTGCATAATTTAGTGTAGTGACCAATTTTTCTGCAGCTAGTACATTTCACTTTAGGTGCAGGACAAGATTTACTATGTGCTAAACGTGATTCACTGTTGTAACGATAACATGTTAAAATGTCCTTCTTTTTGTTTGGCTGATACCATAAACTTTTCTCAACTTTCTCTTTGTCACTCATTTTATCAGTTGGCATGTAATTCCTTTCTTTGCTTTTAATTTTGCCCACTATATCATGCTGTTGTTCCCCAATTTCACCTTTAACGTCCTTCAAACTGCTGCTTGACATCTCTGCCTTTCTTCCAATAGCTAATATATCCGATAAATCAGCATCGCCATTAATCCAGAGTCTTTCTTGGATTGCTGGATCATTAACATGCATAACAACTTGATCCCTAATAAATTGTTCTTGCAATCCTTCAAATTTACAATCCAACGAAAGTTTTTGCAATGCCGCTACATATTCAGCCACACTTTCATTGGCATTCTGTTTCCTTTAAAAAAAATAATCTAACAATACCAATACATACATTAGGGGCAAAATACTTATCAAACTCAGCAATAGCCGCATCGAAAAATTTATTTCACCTACACCTAAAGTGTTCCGTAACTGTTCAAACATAGGTCCAATAGAATGTAAGGAAATATGTTTCTTTTACTCTGATTTTATCTTACCATCCAAGACAATGGTATTGAGGTAATTTTGAAAATACAATTTCCAGTCGGGCCATTTCATACAAGGCTCTCCCCCAGCTGGACAAAATGCTTGGTAGTGAGATAATGAGAACCTCTGTGTACTCATTACTTTTTTTTATAACTTCAGAAAATAAAAGAATGGAGTATTATGGTATTAGTAAAATGCAGCTTAACAAAAATTTTAATTAAATATATAATATTCAAGTAAATGGTGTGTGTCCCTCATGCAGAGTAATGTTAATGTGATACACCAAATACTTAACAATGGATAGCTGTGCATATCAGCGATGAACAGACATCCATTTGCCAATGCAAGCAAAATAATAAAAGAGCTGTGTGTGTCAGCGTGCAGGGTGAAATGAACAACTGCTGTGAAAATGACCGCAGAAAGAAAAGTACCTGAACTAATTAACTTTATACTTTACGTAAGGTTAGTGCTCAAAAGTGTTGCCTAGAGCAGTGGTTCTCAAACTATTGACTCCTGAGTACCCCCACTGAATCACTACTGGAACCCGGTGACCCCCAAGCAATTTGTACAATTTAAATTTCTTTTCAAAAACACCTTTTGAAGCAGAGGCAATTTCAAGAGGGAGACAGCCTGAATTGGGGCTATTGTCATGGTCATGTATGCATACAGCAGTGTATTATTTAGTGGTACCCAAGGGCTTGTGGAAAGTGAGCAATCAGACAGCAGCACGAAAATCCTACTGCTGATCCTGGCTGCATCGACTTTTACCTGCCTGCCAAGTAACGGTAACCTATACACATGTGCTTTTCAACGTTTTATTGCTTTTATTGTATTGCCTGTATTTTCATTGTTGTGTCTGTGACTGCTGTTGTCTGTCTTTCCCCGCTGCCTGTACGTGGTCGGTGCCCCTTTTTCTTCCCTCTGTTCCCCTTGCTGGCCCCGTGCTCTCTCTGCACGGTCTTTCCTTCTGTATCCCTCGCTGCCCCGTGTCTCTACCCGATTTTCCCTTCTGTTCCCCTCGCTACCCCCGTGCCTCTCTGCCCGTTCTGCTTTCTGTTCTTACCTGACCCTATATTTCTGTATTCTGTATTTTGCCTCTGTGCCATTCATTTTTTGTGCCCATCTGCGCCACTCGGTTTTCCCTTGTTTTTGGGCCCCTTTTGCCTTCGTTTCAACTTGTTTTTCCCTAGTTTTTTGTGCCTTTCTGCCCTCTGTGCCACTTGTTTTTCCTCGTTTTGTGTGCCCTTCTGCCCTCTGTTCCACTTTTTTTGTGCCTTTCAGCCCCCTGTTCCACTCGTTTTCCCTCGTTTTTTGTGCCCTTCTGCCCTCTGTTCCACTTGTTTTTTGTGCCTTTCTGCCCTCTGTTCCACTCGGTTTTCCCTCGTTTTTTGTTCCCTTCTGCCCTCTGTTCCACTCTTTTTTGTGCCTTTCTGCCCTCTGTTCCACTCGATTTTCCCTCATTTTTTGTGCCGTTCTGCCCTCTGTTCCACTCGTTTTCCCCTCGTTTTTTGTTCCCGTCTGCCCTCTGTTCCACTCGTTTTTGTGCCTTTCTGCCCTCTGTTCCACTCGTTTTCCCCTCATTTTTTGTGCCCTTCTGCCCTCTGTTCCACTCGTTTTTCCCTCATTTTTTGTTCCCTTCTGCCCTCTGTTCCACTCGTTTTTTGTGCCTTTCTGCCCTCTGTTCCACTCGTTTTTCCCTCATTTTTTGGGCCTTTCTACCCTCTGTTATACTCGTTTTTTCCTCGTTTTTTGTGCCCTTCTGCCCTCTGTTCCACTTGTTTTTTGTGCCTTTCTGCCCTCTGTTCCACTCGTTTTTGTGCCTTTTTGCCCTCTGTTCCACTTCGTTTCCCCCTCGTTTTTTGTGCCCTTCTGCCCTCTGTTCCACTTGTTTTTTGTGCCTTTCTGCCCTCTGTTCCACTTTGTTTTCCCCCCGTTTTTTGTGCCTTTCTGTCCTCTGTTCCACTTTGTTTGCCCCTCGTTTCATGTGCCCTTCTATCTCTGATCCACTTGTTTTTCCCTCGTTTTTTGTGCCCTTCTGCCCTCTGTTCCACTCGTTTTTTTGTGCCCTTCAGCCTTCTGTGCCACTCGTTTTTTTCTTGTTTTTGTCCTCCTTTTGCCTTCTGTTCTGCTCGTTTCCCCTGCCCTCTGTTCCACTTGTTTTTTGTGCCTTTCTGCCCTCTGTTCCACTCGTTTTTTGTGCCCTTCTGCCCTCTGTTCCACTCGTTTTTCCCTCATTTTTTTGTTCCCTTCTGCCCTCTGTTCCACTAGTTTTTTGTGCCTTTCTGCCCTCTGTCCACTCGTTTTTTGTGCCCTTCTGCCCTCTGTTCCACTCGTTTTTTGTGCCTTTCTGCCCTCTGTTCCACTTTGTTTTCCCCTCGTTTTTTTTGCCCTTCTGCCCTCTGTTCCACTTGTTTTTTATGCCTTTCTGCCCTCTGTTCCACTCGTTTTTCCCTCATTTTTTTGTTCCCTTCTGCCCTCTGTTCCACTAGTTTTTTGTGCCTTTCTGCCCTCTGTTCCACTCGTTTTTTGTGCCCTTCTGCCCTCTGTTCCACTCGTTTTTCCCTCATTTTTTTGTTCCCTTCTGCCCTCTGTTCCACTAGTTTTTTGTGCCTTTCTGCCCTCTGTTCCACTCGTTTTTTGTGCCCTTCTGCCCTCTGTTCCACTCGTTTTTTGTGCCTTTCTGCCCTCTGTTCCACTTTGTTTTCCCCTCGTTTTTTTTGCCCTTCTGCCCTCTGTTCCACTCGTTTTTTTGTGCCCTTCAGCCTTCTGTGCCACTCGTTTTTTCCTTGTTTTTGTGCTCCTTTTGCCTTCTGTTCTGCTCGTTTCCCCAGCCGCTGTGCCCCCTGCGGCCCCGCCCCCTGACTGCTCACTGCCCATTCGCTGCCCCCGCCTTCCGATTGTATTGTTGTGATCTCACCGCCCCAGCACCAACATTCACAGCTCTTGTGTGTTGTGAGGACGCATGGGCGTTTCATTTTTGACTATGACAGGCACTCGAGTCCTGCGGACCCCCTGGGACTGTCTCACGGACCCCACAGTTTGGAAAACGCTGGCCTAGAGGATTCCACATTCCACCTTCCCCCGAACCAAGCTCTGTAGAATGGGCGGACGCTCCTTCAAAGTCTTAGGGGCAAGACTTTGGAACTCCCTGCCTCTACACATCCGCACCCTAACCAATCTGACTGTCTTCCGAAAGGAACTCAAAACCCATCTCTTTTCTGTCATCTAGTCTTTATTGGTTATCCCACCCACTCCTCAGGTACTGGTTAGGTCAGCGCCGGGACGCTCCGTTGCTGGGGCAGCTGTTTGCGCTTTAACAAAGGGATAACATAACATAACATTGTTGCGTCTGTAATAAAATACCAGATGGTCAAGTCTCTTCAAGAATACTTGTAAACATTGTAAGTCTTCTTGCGTCAGTAGCTAGGTTGCTAGGAGGCGCACGTTAGTTGTCAGACAGAGGACATGCGCATGCACTGAAACGTTAGACGTCATCAAGCTGGAATGTACGATGAAGCGAAGAAGGCTGCTGAGTTCAGGATGGAGTGACGGAAGCCATGAAGTTCAGGAATGGTTGCGTAGCTTGCAGACTTGAAGGTGAACACAAACCACCACAGCAGTTAAGTTTTTCCAAAGGCTTCCGAAGCCAAATTCCACTCCAATGCAGCTACCAAAATCGATTTCGGTCCAATGCAGGCTTTTGAAGTAAATACCAAGCAAGTAACATAAATTCAAATGAGGATATTAATCCATTGAATATCCTTCACAGTATAAATAAATATATATACTCTGCTCCCTCACGCATAGGTTCTTGGTGCTTCAGCACTGTAAGCAGTCGTCACCAAATTGTAAGTACATTCAAGTAATAATATGTACACAACATGCTGTTAAATGTCTTGCTCCGTATTATCCATTTGCAGCCATAACTGTGTACACTAGAAGCTTTTGTTTTGTCTAGGCCGGAAGGCATGAACATTTTTAATCTCCATGATGCAGACTACATGACACAACACCCTTTAGCAGAAGGTTACATTTATCCATCTAGTTCACTCTATGACGCCTGGATAGGTTTTCACTAGAGCCCCAGTATCACATCTAGCTTTATGTTAGCACACATCTCATTGTAACTTATGTGAAAATAGTCAACATTAGCTGCCCTTTATAATATAGGGAAAGAAGAATCAGTACTGCATTACAACACAGGGAAGGGGTGTGAAATGTATTGTTTAGATGGTATGGATGGTATGACAGGTTTGTTACAAACGTTGATGGCTGTATCACTGAGTGAATTCCAGAGCCCATGGTAGAGGGGGTGTTGGACTACCTCTTCACTATGATGGGTCATCAAAGCCACAGATCTCACTCAGCCAAATTCTGTTCATCTCTGGTTCTCAGAGACTAAATATATCAATGTCCACTGTGGAGGTGCACTATCTTGGTGTTATCAGAAATCATATTTTACTTCCAAGTTAATTTTTCACAAATTCTGGTGCTTCTCTTCATTTTGAAAGGGGTCTTCAATAGTAAATGTGGAAAATATGTTCTTTTTTCCTCAGTATATACAGATATTTGTTTCATTTTCTACAGCTCCTTGTCGTGTAGTTGAAGAGGGTACAGATTCGCATAATTTAGAACTGGTGGGAGACGAAGTGACATTCCAACATGGAGCCATCATTCAATTTAAGTGCAAACCTGAATATTTTAAAATGGCTTCTCTAAATGGAACCTGCAAGAACAGCAAAATAATATATCCCACCTGCGCACCAAAAGGTAACTGCATCCAGCTGGTCTTGGAGTCACGCATGCATAGATTTCTGATTACTCATGTTTTCTTCAATTGTGTTCTTCTTTGCATTTTCTCCAAAGCCTACCATGCCAATTCTGCTACCTCTGGCATTTTTATAAATTGCATACATGTATTATCAACCCAACCTCTTGTGATTATAATTCCCACATGTGAGTGTACATACCTCTCAGATAAGAAAAGTTAAAAACTGAAGTGATATAAAGTGAATTTACAGAACACATCTTTTTTGTAAATTTGACAAGTGACAATCTTTCTGCCTCTGGACCCAGGAGTACAGAGTGTTCGGTGTTCTGTTGTATACTCATTTGTAGAAGTAATTGTCCTGAGACCAGGGAAAAGGTCTTAAATGGATAGCGCAAATTGTTTTCGCCTAAAATACTTAGGAGATAGGAATACTACACTAAACACACCATTTCACTTTTATCAATAATAATATTAATTCTTGTAGAACACCACTTTTTTGTTGTTTCTAAGCACTGTAAATACCAGGCATTACTATTCAATTTGATTACACTCTATTTACCACACTAAGGTCCTCATCGCAAGTCCCCCCTTGAGGAGAATATTAGTTGTGTGTCCATGGAGTTAACAGTAGTGGAGGTCCATTTACCTCCAGTGGAGCCGAATTAATGGAGATTCTGGGTTGAACAATGAGAAACCCCTTAGGAATAAGAAATTACTGTGGGAATTGTTAATTCTGGATCTGATTCCTCTGTAATTCTTCAGTTTCTCCAATATTTTCTGAGGTGATTGCAGCTGCTGAAAGTATGAGAGGTGCAAAATAGGTCCATTGATCAGTCTAAATGAGTCCATTAACAGGCTTACTAGGCCCACAGGCAATTATACAAGCCTTCAGTGTTCAATTTGGGTAACAGGAAAATTAGCCCAGCACTTTATTCTCAGCTCACTGGTGGCCCAATCAGTGCTAGATATATGTCCATATGAAAATAAATCCTCGCAATCTGAGGAGAAAAACCACACCTTCAAGACAGTCGGTAAAGTTCAATTCCATTTCAGACTATTGTTATCACAGCCAATATAACAGGTTGTTTGTACCAAAATGATTGTAGTTTCAAAAAACTCAGACAGCATTAAACTGGAAATAGATCTGTGCCAGCTCACATGTCTAATATACAGTGCCTTGGTTCTCATTTGATTGTAACAATAACTTACACAAATATACAAATAAGACACTTGGGGATAGATGTAGGTAACTCCAAATTACCGATTCGAAAATACAGAATTTTACCGATTCGGTATTTTCGAATCGGTAATTGCAATAGAGATAAAAATTCGGCAATAATTACTGAATCGTTAAGATTCGGTAATTACCGAATCGGTATTTACCGATTCGGTAATTGCCATTCATTCCTATGGGCTGGAGGCCCAGCCCATAGGAATGAATGTCAATTACCGAATCGGTAAATACCGATTCGGTAAAATAGGGAAAAAGACAAGGGTGGCAAGGTGTCACTTTGACACCCTGTTGCACCCCTGATTAGTGCAGGTGTGCACATGTGGCACACATACATGCCCTAAGTGTCACATGGCACAGGTGTAAATGCACATATTTGCATTTACATAGGAAATCGTTATTTACCACCAACTAATAGTTGGTGGTAAATAACGAATCCTTTGAGCCCAGAAGCACTGTTTGAAGTGCTTCCTACATTTCATTTACCGATTCAGTAAATACCAAATCGGTAAATACCGATTAGTTATTTACCGAATCGATAAAATAGCCTCCTACATAGCATAGGAAAAGGCTTTTACCGACCAGTAAAAGCCTACCTACATCTGGCCCATGATGTTCTGAATACAACAGCCTGTCCCCACGCAAACACTGGCGCTCTCCAGCCCGTTTTCTCACATTCCCATTCTAGATCGGCCCAGATCCTCCCCCAACTCCCTTCCCCCTCCCTCAGTCGTGCCCAAGTTTGCTCCGATTTCTGTAGGTGGCATATATGTTAGCATTCTGGTTTAAGTGGTTCCATACAGTTCTGTGTGCCATCTCATACTCCTATGAAGTCCCATCTCGTCATTTCCCTTGAGTGTGATCTCCGTAGGGAAATATATCTCTTCTCCGTGCTGCTACTATTTCTATGGGGTGACGAGGTGTTAGGGTTCTGCAGCACATCTCCCCGGCCCTGGCCCCGTCTAGTGAGCCATGACCTTATTTGGCCTCTCGGAGCCTCTCATAGCCCACCTTATCAATTCTCTTTTCCGTACCATTACCCGGAGCACCCTCAGTGCCTTGCAGTTTCTGGGGATTTCACGCTTTTCAATGATGAAAGACAGATCTTGGAACTCATTTGCAGTTTTAGTTTTGGCAGTGTGTGGGAAACAGCTCATTGTTCTCTAAGGCTGTCTGAAGGTAACATCAGATCTCCCTGAGTCCTTTTATAGAAACAGGTAACAGCTTTAAATGTCCCTGATGATGTAACCAAGTATTTGCAGCCCCTAGCATGATGTGAGTCTGTCAAGTTATGTCCTCCAGTGTCCTCAAACGGTTGCTGTAACCGCACCATGGAGGAAGAAATGGCCATAAGGTAGGACATTTCAGGAGGAACTCCTCAAACAGGAGGAGCATTCCAGCCTTAGGGAATTCCAGCCTATAGAGCACAAGCAGCGTCGCCCTTGCGGTCACCCATTCCGTCATTCTGTGCCAGTACCACTAATGTGGGAGCTCCACCAGGAATCCCATTGGGATGTCAGAGGAATACAGCAGCCTCCCCGCATTTTCTGCACACTTCTAGCCCAGCAGCAACACAACACCTGAAATTTCATAGTGTCTCCTTCGCTAGGGCTGTGTAGCCGAAGAAGCACCCTGGTCAGTCTGTGAAGGCCAGGGACAGAGGGACCAAATTTCCCTCCTGGAGGTGAGTCTTCCCTCTTGCCACTGTGTTAGCCACTAGAGCTATGATCCCACATAATAGGTCTTAAAGTTGGGGATGGCCAACCCACACTTCACCGCTGGTCTTTAAAGTGTGGTTAGGGTCACTCTCCTGCAGCCCAGGCCCCATAAGAAGCCCGTAATCAATGTGGCTGTATCCCTGAAGAACTCCTGAGAGACCCAAACCGGCAATACTACAAATAAATACAACAGAGGGGGAGAGCTCTCATTTTTAGTAAAGCCCAATGGCCCACTACCGACAAGGGGAGAGTTTTCCAAAACTCGAAGCTAGATAGAGGCGCTCAAATGGCCTTCCCCCCATTCCCCTTTAATAGATCCACAGGATCATGATAGACTTACACTCCAAGGTAGGACAGGTATGCAGGCTCTCATTGCAACTCCCTTAGACATTCCAGCGGGGCTCTGGATGCCTGCATGGTAAATAAACAAGATCTTGAGCTCTTGTCAGAACCCCCTCTGTGTCATGCAAGAAAATCAGGAGGCCATTTGTATATCGCGCAATATGGTGGGTCTGGGCTCCCAATTAAATCCCCTGATAATCGTTCCCTGACCTGGCAGAACAAAGCAATGGCTCCATCACCAGGGCAAAGAGCAGAGTCCACTATGGGCAACCCTGTCTGGTACCTTACTCCATCCCGTAGCCTTTTGAGATGATGCGCCCTGCACAAGCTCTGGCCGAAGGGGCTGGGTACAATAATCTGTGTCCAGGTCCCACACCCTTGTCCTAGGCCAAAATGCGTCATCACGCTATAGAGAAAGGCCCATTCCAGGCTATAAGTCCACTGTGACGATCACTGCCTTGGCTCTGACATATATGTTGGCCTCTAACAGTGTGAGAACACTACAGATGTTAAGAGCTATATTGCAACCCAGAAAGAATCCCGCCTGATCCCCGTTGTATAAGGGTGGGCATGTGGTGGGGGAGTTGAGTGGCCAGGATCCTGCTAAGAATAGTTTAACTGATGTTCAACAGCAATAATGGTCAGTAGGCTTTTTTGTCTTGGACTGGCTTCCCAGGTTTCAACAGGAGCACGATCAGGGCCTCCTGCGTGGAGGATGGTAGTACTTCTGTGTCTCCGGTGGCCTTATAGATGTCCATTTATTTAGGGGCAAAGTCTTCCACATAGGTAGAATAGAACTCAACCGGTAGCCCATTGGTGCTAATGTTTTGTTCTGGGCCATGGATTTTATGGCTGCTTGGATCTCCAGCAGTGTGATGTCACCCTCCCCCCACCCCAATACCTCAGCTTCCTCAAGAAAATTGTTAAGGAAAGTTAGGGGTACTAAAAAGCGCTCCATTTTTTATTTTATAGAGTTTTATATAGCGCGGACTTGACCCAAAGGTATCGTGTATCAGAGCGCTTTACATAGCACCAGTTGCGTTACATGAGGACATATTCCATTTTGTTAGGCATGGGGGGATTAAGTGATTTGCCCAGAATCACAGGATGTTCGGCATCATTGCCAAGATTCAAACCTGTTTCCCCAGATTTGAGTTTGACCGCTCTAGCCGTAAGGCCAACTCCTCACCCCGACGTTAGGCCAACTCCTCTCCAATTCCTCCCTCTCAATGACATTGGTCGAACAATTTGTGGCACTGCAATAATGGGTAGAGTAATATGTATAATATTCATGATTGATGTCCTCATGCCATTAGAGTTTGGAGCCCTGGTTAGTGTTCAACTCCACAATAACAGAGCCCCATTTGGCTGGGTTCGTAAAACACCCTAGTAGCAAGCCAGCTAAGTTCTTATCCGCATGCACTTGGACCATATAGTTCTTATAAACAAATATCGCAAGCACTCAGCATATTCTGCTTCTTTCTCTTTGTAATTCAAGAGGTCAGTGTGTACTTCTGGGTGTCCCAGTCTTTTTGCTCAAGAGTCTGCAAAGCCACCTCCATTGATAAGGTTTCCGTCAGCAAAGTCCTGCAGACACCTACTGACTCAAAAATACACCTACCCTTGATCACAGTCTTAAATGCGGCACAATCCCTTTGGAGAGACAAAGTGGAGCCTATGTATTGAAAAAAAAAAGAATAGACCCAGTCCCCCGGGTGGTGTGAGTATCATGAGTCAATTATATCCCATTCAACCTGCCAGGCAGAGAGCGATCGGGCCGCCTGGAGTATTGTGGAATTCAACAGTGTGGGGTGGGAATGATCTAATATAGGATTTGCTATGCAGTTATAATCTCCCCCTATAATAATTGAGCCCATTAAGAGGGGGCTATCACCCTCGAAAGCTCAGTAAAAAATGTTGCCAGTTCCACATTCGTCCCATATATGCTGCCTATGGTGATGTCCCAGTCGTCCAGTGACTCCAACATAACAGCCTGCAGGATCTATCCGGTGCCCAGTATGTTGGATAGGTACCCCAGGTCATATCTATATCAAGACCCCTCTCACATAGGTTGAATATGTAGTATTGTGTTGCAGTGCAGCTCCCTCTTTGGCAATGAGGTGTGTTTTCTGAAGGAGCGCCACCTGAACCCCTCGTCTATTAAGATCTGAGAAGACTTTTTCACTGTTGGTCATTGTATTCATCCCTCAATATTCCAAGACAAGACCTTGTACGTCATGGGGGCCAAAATTGTGTGCAGTAAAGACAAATTGGATGGCACCACCAGGCTCTGATATCTCAAACATAAGGTACCACTCCATCCCAGCATAATGAGGTGCACGCCTCTTATCTCTCCCCATTCCACAGGTACCAAGTCAAGTTCAATCCCGGAGCTGTGCAGTATGCAGGGTGGTAGATTTGGGGGTCTTTAGTTGGCAAAGGTCGGTACCTTTGACCAAATAGGTACCCTTGCGTCTAGTCAGAGTAAGGGGATATACTTCTAAAATAACCCCTGCTCACACCCTTTGTAGCTTGGCACGAGGAGACAGGCTTATCTCAGAGGCAGTGTGTTAAGCATTTGTGAACACATAGAGTAATACAGTGACAACACTACAGATGGACACCGCACAGGGTGTATGTAAATAGTAGTATTTTTATGTAGACTTAACACAAGACCACAAACGACAAAAATCCACAATACTGTACTTTGGAATGGTAGAAATAGCTCAGTTCACTTTAGATGGTAAATACAACACTTTACATTCAATGTACCTTTGGATGCGTAACGCTATACAAACAAAAGTGTTGCAGGGAAGGTGCTGCGGCGGTTCATTACACGCAAGAACGGGGATGCGTTGGTTCTTTACTCTAGGGGAGGTGATGCGCGGTTCCCTACTGCTGCGTAGGGGACGGTGATGCTTCAGTTCCTTACCGGAGGGGAGGTGATGCGTCGGTTCTTCTCCGTGTGGGGAGGTTATGCGTCGGTTTCTTACTGCTCTTCTGTGGTGATACGACCCATCTGGGCCCCAATATTTATACTACTATTCTCTTTGTTCTCTGAAGGCAGAGAGTGTCTGTACCTAGTCCAAACCAGTTCTGGTCAGGCCTGGAGCACTTTATTTACAGGACTCCTTCTGTCCTTTGACAGTGTGGGCTAGGGATATCAGACAAACCACAGGAGGTGGTGCCAGCATTGTGGAAGGCAGGCACAGCCCTATTCAGACCCAGGTGCCACCCCTCCCCTCATTCTCTATGCAGATAGCTCTATTCAGCCCTGTACTAACTCACCTTGTCTCCTGGGATCCCCCAGCCCCTGTCACTCAAACTCCAGACATGGAATACACAACCTAGCAGAGGCAGGCTTGGATAGTTAGGCAAGAAAATACCTGCTTTCTAAAAGTGGTATTTTTCAAACACAGAATGTTAAAACCAACTTCATTAAAAGATGCATTTTATCATTCTGAGTTCAGGAATACTAAACTCGAATTTCTACCTAGTTGCCTGAGTCATTTAGGATTATAGGATGTTATAATCAAACTGCCCATTCTGGCCTATGAGGAACAGGTAGTCTTGCAATAGCGAAAAATGAAAATGGCTGTAATTCACTATCAGGACATGTGACACACATCACGGCATGTTCTACCTTTTACATACAATGCACCCTGCCCTTGGGCCTACCTTAGGGGGTGACTAATATGTAGAAAAGGGAAGGTTTAGGGACTGGCAAGTGGGTGCACTTGCCAAGTCGACATGGTAGCCCCAGGCTGCACACAGGCTCTGCAATGGCAGGCCTGAGTCACATTTTACAAGCTGCTTCTGTGGTTGGCACAACCAGTGCTGCAAGCCTACCAGCAGCATTTGATTTACAGGCCCTGGGCTCACATGGTGCACTGTACTAGGGTCTGACAAGTAAATCAAATGAACCAATCATGGAGTCACTAATCCAACACAACACTTTACAATAGGGAGAGCATATGCACTTTAGCACTGGTCAGCAGTGGTAAAGTGCCCAGAGTCATAAAACAGCCAACAACAGGTCAGAAAAAATACAGGAGGAAGGCAAAAAGTTCAGGGATGACTCTGCAAAAAGGGCCAAGTCCAACACCGGGTCCGGGGTATCAGTCGACTGGCCTCCAGAGGGACACATGCAGGGCCTCAGGGCCAGTGGGTTTTGAGCAGATGAGGGCTGAAAACCTGAAACCGGTCCTAGAATGCTTGTTTCCAGTCCAGGGAGGACCTGGCCTGGCAGTTTGGGCTGGACTGTTCCCACTGGGCACAGGGTCAAGACAGATTTGCATATGGCTGGGTCTAAACTGGAATGGCATGGTGAGCAAAGAAACAATGGATTTAGGCCCGGATCTCTGTACTGGGGTGAATGTATGACATTGTTCTGCATTCTGTCCATCAATTGTTCTTTTTGCATTTGTCATCCCGAGTGGGACGGGTATACCCAAACGTGGGTCCTGTGCTCTCCATGACACTGGAGTCAAGCTATCCTGGCTGGTGAGGTCTGAAAGCCTGAAACGGGTCCTAGGATGCTAGTTTCCAGTCCAGGGAGGACCTGGCTTGGCAGTTCAAGCCGGACTGTTCTTATTGGGCGCAGGGTCAAGACTGATTTGCATTTGGTTGGGTCCAAACTGGAATGGCATGGTGAGTAAAAAAACGATGGATTTATGCCCAGATCTCTGTACTAGGGTGAATGTATGACATTGTTCTGAATTCTGTCTATCAATGGTTCTTTTTGCATTTAGCACTCCCCTAGGGGCTACCAGAAGCCTGCCCAGCTACACCAGATATCCTTCTTGACCGCCTGCTGCTAAAAGGCACGCTAACACCCACTTTGTGAGGCAACTTCCAGGGGAAGGAAGTCTCAGTGCCTTAGAGCCCCCAACTCTGTGCTGGATTAGAGTATCCGCTTGTTTAGCTGTAGCTCTCAGTTATGAGGGGGCCTTCAGCCCGCTGCCTGTCTAAGGCTGCCATTCCTCACCTCTCCTCAGAGAGTTTGAGGCCATCAAGTTTGACTGGTCACAGGCTCCCCATGGCACGCAGTGTGTCGCAGCGCTGCCTTCCTGCCTCAATTACAGCACCTGATGAGCAGAGAGGCAGCAGCTCAATCCTCCGGCCAGAGTCCCAGGAGGCTCCACCACCCGGCAGTGTGGCCCACAGTCCTTAGCTCCCTGTGCCTGCCCCAGGCCTCGCCACCGCAGCAGCAGCCACACCTCTTCCTGCACTCACAATGCTTCATGCAGTGCTGACAGCCCCCCGGACAGGCAAGGGATTCAGCAGTTCTGGATTGTCCACCCCTATCCCTGGCAGGGAGGACGGCAGAGCCCCTGCACCTCAGGGACATCTCCGCAGGGCTCACCCCTCTAAAACTCCATGAGGGCTATGCGTCAGCGTGGGCCTGGGGCTCAGCATGATGTTCGGCGATTTGCTGCCAGCATTTTGTCAGTACCTCCCTTCTGGAACCACAACAGATCGGGCAGTTTTACTCCAGAGCAGTGAAGTCCATCCAATGCTAATTGTGGTGTGTAGCCGGGTCTCGTGAGGCTGTCAGGCATGTTTATGGATCCTCTAATTTTAAAATAATGTCAGGATGTTTCTGGATGGGGAATCACTAGTTAGGAGCTCTGAAATATGTAACCTAGGGCATCGGCGCTCGGCCAAGACCCTCCCCCTGAAAAAATAGTTGTTAGGTTGTTCATTGAATCCTTTTTTCCAAAGTTCTTAAAATGTATATAAAATGTTGGTATTACACACACATCAAGATGCCCATATCATGCAGTTGGTGAAAATGTTCTTGGGTTTGTAAATTGATGGTATAAGACTCACAATTATAAGACCTAAAAAGGGATGATGTTGTGAAACACGTGTTGGCTGTGTTAACTTACATTATCTTGAATAAGACTTTGGAATAAAGAATTCAATGACCAACATAACAACAACGTTATTGGATGTGATGACAATTGTCCAAAATGGAATTACCTAACTCTGCAGATATGTACTCATGCAAAACATATATCTTCATGGTTCGTTGATGTGGAGTTAGGAAGAGTGTATCTATACTTCATTATATGCACTTACCACAATATTCTGGGAGTCCATATTCAGTAGTACAATCCATCCAGATTACCCAGTTACAAGGTTAACTGTGGCAGTGTGAAGAAAGGAGAGAATATCCATGCAGGAAATAAAAATATTCTGATTTCCTGCTCAAGGGACATCCTGGAGCTGGAAATCTTCATTATGAAAATCCCTGTACAGATTTACTTACATTAGGCAAAAATGCATTGTCAGAAATCTGCATAATTTGCAAATGTTGAATTTTCGTGACTTCATATCTACAACAGTCAGGAAAAGCTTCACACTCCCTTAGTCCAGCATGTAGTGATATGCATTGATCCCCAGGTTTTCCATAAGCATAAGACGCTTGCAGGAAAAAATAAATTACAGCCCAGTATTTTTCTGAAGCACAGAAATGCCACAGAACATGTTCAAAATAGCCTTGCTTCATTGCTTATGTTCTCTGTGACCCACTGCTAAAAATATAGTAAAGTGTATGCATAGAGTTAATTTGTGTGCCTAGTTTGAGAACCTGTGAAGGAATATCATTTATTGTGCAATACCACAACATCTGAAAGAAACAGGTTAGTATTAGATTCCTTACCTCAGAATATCCCCAGGCGTCAGTCTGGATCCGGAAACTTTTGCGTAGCAGTACCCCTGCGCATCGGTAGGCGTCGTTTGCGGCTCCGCGTCCGTCGGTGGTGTCGTTGGCACCGGTATGATGTCGCCGGAGTACTTAGACGCCGCCCTCGCGCGCTGACATCAGTTCTTCTTTTTTCCGCTCCAGCAAGCGCTGATCCGGAAAAAGTGGTACCCTTTAGTCAATTTTTGACAAAACTTTTTCAATCCTTTTTGATCTGTTTTTCGAGTCAAACGACTTCATCGGTGCCGGTAGGGATGCCCGGGTTCAAACCCTGTGGCGACTGCAACCGACAGATGTCGGTTACCGACCCCCATCGCCGGTGCCTGTATTGCTTAGGGGCGACCACGATGACAAGTCGTGCCCCGACTGCCAGGCATTGATGTCGAAAGCTAGGTGGGAGTGGTCCCGTAAGTGTCTCAAGCTCCGGCAGTCGGCCCTGTGCCGCTCGAGGTCCCGGTCCAAGAGGAGGTAGAGGGACCGGTCGCTGGGCCGGAGTCATCACAGCTCGATGAGTCGACACCACTCGTCGGGCTCCAAATCCTCAGGTAAGAGGCATAAGAAGTCGAAGAAACTACACCGCTCCTCTGACTCCCCCGACGCTAGCGCGACGTGGACATGGGTACGGGTGACAGCGCCAACGCGGCTCCACCGGAGCCGCAGGCGTTGCGGCCTGCTCCATATCCGCCGGTCCCTGAGCAGAACGCGACGCCGGAGGAGACCGATGTCTTCCTCATGGCCATGAGGTCGCTCACTCCTCCGTCGGGTTCTGCGGCGCCTTCAGGCCCCACGGTTCTGACTGGGAGCCCAAGCGGGCCGGGTGCTTCAGCCCTGGCGCGTCGGGTGCTTCGGCCCCTGCACCGTCTTTGACTTCAGTCCCGACGCCGCAAGGGCCCGCCAGATCTGTCAGATCCGGGTCACCGCTGGTCGCCCTAACAACCCCTCCGCCGGCGTCGACTCCTAGGGTGTCGCCCCCAATGCCGTCCCCGGACGACATCGTCCCCGATCCCCCCCTCGATCCGGTTCTGGCATCGGAACGGCGTCGATCAACACCGCATTCGGTGTCGAGAGAAGATCACTACTTCTATGATCCGGCACCATCATTTGCACCTGAGTACCAGGAGATCGAGGATGAGGCGGATTAGGAGGGGTCTGAGGACCCCCTGGCACAGGAGTGCCAGTCTTTTCAGGACTGGGCAGGTGAACTAGGGGAGGCCAGTGGTTTGGACACTTCGCCCGACACTGGATTTATCTCCCCTCCTACCGTGGCTAGGGGGCTGCCTAAAGTGTGGTCTTGATGAGGGCAGCCAAGGCCTTGTCTCTTGAGCTCCTCGTCAGGGCCATGAGGTCTAACCTCCTCACTGGGGTCCTCAAACCGCAGGCAAGCTCTTCAGAGCCTCTACTGCCATTCAATGAGGCCTTAACTGACGTTCTGTTGGGCACTTGGTCCAGACCCACTACAGTCCCCCCTGTAGATAGGAACGTGGCCAGACACTACCGCCCAGCCCCGGGCGACCCTTGTTTCCTGTCCACCCACCCCACCCCGAGAGCCTGGTTATCCAGGCCTCCAATTCCCAGACCGCATTCCCGACAGCTCCCCCTGATCCGGAATCCAAAAGGTATGAACAGTACGGAAAAAAGATGTTCTCCTCACTTAGTTTGGGGTTGCGGTCGGTCAACACCGCTTGCTTTTTGGGCCGTTATACCCACTCTCTGTGGGACACGGTCACGGACGTGCTGCCACAATGCCTGGAGGAGGCCCGGGTTAAACTCGCCCAAGCCCTTGCGGAGGGGCGAGATGCGGCACGGTATTCTATTTGATATGGGCTGGATACCAAAGACTCGCTAGGCAGGGCGATTGCAACGACGGTGGCGGTTCGATGCCACGCCTGGCTGAGGTCCGCCAATTTTTCGGCTGCCGTCCAGAACACCCTTATGGACATGACGTTTAATGGCCTTCGTCTCTTTGGCGACAAGGCAGACAGTGCGCTTGAGCGCTTTAATGACACCAGGGCTACAGCCAAGTCCTTGGGCCTGTCGGCCCGCGCCAGAAAACTGCTGCCTTTTGCTCCTTTTGTGGCCAAGGAAAGGGCACCCCCAGATGTCCTGCCAGCCACGGGCCGCAGACTAACATCCAGCATGGGGGTGGACGTGGTAACCGCCGTGGCGGTGCCAGGGGACAACGGCCAGGCCATTCCACATCCACCACCGCAGCATCCACCTCCTAGTCCGAGCTTTCAGGCCCATTTACCGCCAGTGGGGGGCAGGGTTCTCCATCACCTCCTCCACTGGTGCGACATCACATCGGACAGGTGGGTGCTGCTACTCGTCCGAAGGGGCTACTCCCTCCCCTTCGAGGCCACCCCTCCAGCCATGCCACCGCAATACCACCACATGTCGGGGGATCACTTGCAACTTCTGCAAGAGGAAGTTACGGCCCTCTTGGCCAAGGGGGCCATCGAGCGCGTTCCTGGGCCAGAAGTAGGGTGTGGTTGTTACTCCCACTACTTTCTGGTTCACAAGAAGGGCAAAGAGGGTCTACGCCCTATCTTGGACCTGCGGAATGTCAACGGCTTTCTCCGGAAGGAGAAGTTCAAGATGCTGACTCTGGCTCAGGTCTTAGCTGCCCTAGACCCAGGAGACTGGATGGTAGCGTTGGACTTGCAGGACGCTTATTTTCACATCCCTGTCCTGTCGGCCCACTGGCGCTACCTGCGGTGCACAGTAGGCCACGAGCACTTTCAGTTTACTGTGCTCCCCTTTGGCCTTACCAGCGCCCCTCGGGTGTTCGTGAAAGTGATGGCGGTGGTCGCAGCTCATCTGCGCAGATTAGGGGGGTCAGTCTTCCCCTATCTTGATGACTGGTTGTTGAAGGCGGGCTCGCCCCAGACAGTCGTCAGCCACCTCCAGAGTTCGGCCGCCCTCCTGCACCTGCTGGGGTTCTCCATCAATGTGCCGAAGTCACACCTGTGCCCCTCTCAGGAGCTCCTCTTCATCGGAGTGGTTCTAGACTCGCAGTTTTGGGTTTATGCTCCCGAACAGCGGGTTCGGGATATTCAGGCTCTGATTCCGATCTTACAGCCTTTATCCCGAGTCTCGGTCAGGTTGACGCTGCGGCTTCTGGGGCTGATGGCCTGCTGCATCCTTCTGGTGCATCACGCCAGGTGGCGGATCCAGGCTCTGCAGTGGGACCTAAAGTTTCAGTGGGCCCATCATCAGGGCAACTTGTCCGACCATGTCTTGATCTTGGAGGGCACTGCAAAACAGTTGCATAGGTGGCTCACGGGCTGCGATTGGGTCAGCGGCAGATCCCTCTCCCTTCCCCAACCGGAGCACGTAGTTGTGATGGACGCATCCCTCCTGGGCTTGGGGGGCCACATGGGAGAGGCAGAGATCAGAGGCCTCTGGTCTCCATCGGAGTCCCGGCTCCACATCAACCTTCTGAAGCTGTGGGTGATCCGACTTGCACTGAAAGCATTCCTCCCCTCTGTCCGGGGGGAGTGTAGTGCAGGTGTTAACGGACAACACCACCGCCAGGTGGTACTCCAACACACAGGGCAGGGTGGGGTTGTGGACCTTATGCCAGGAGTCTCTGCATCTCTGGCAATGGCTGGAACATCAGGGCGTGACCCTTGTGGTTCAGCACCTGACAGGCTCCCTGAACGCCAGGGCGGACGAACTCAGCCGTCGGTGCATGATGGATCACGAATGGCATCTGAACTCGGACGTGATGCAAGGTCTCTTTCAGCAATGGGGAGAGCCTTGGTTAGATCTATTCGCCACAGAAGAGAACGCGCAATGTCATCAGTTCTGCATGTTGGAATTTCCAAGGCGGCACTCGCTCGGAGATGCTTTTCGTCGCGAGTGGAGCTGCGTCTGTTGGACGCAGCAGGGGACGGTCCTCCACCCAAACCTATCCAGCATCCACCTCCATGAGGGAGATTGAGCCGCGGCAGTTGAGGCCATTTGACTTGCCTCCTGAGGTCTGCGATATGATTCTGGCAGCCAGGCGTCCCTCCACAAATTCGGTATATGCCTGCCTGCAGGTTGAACAAATTTGTGGCATCCACTCTTTGCCCCCCTTTCTGAAGTTCTCCTCTTTCTTCTTTCTCTTGCCCAGTGGGGCTCTGCTCTGGGCACTCTTAAGGGCTACCTCTCTGCCATTTCTGTGTTATTAAGGCTCCCTGATCAGCCCTCTCTTTTCAAGTCCACAGTTGTAAATAGGTTCTTGAAGGGCATCACTCATATGTTTCCCCATGTTCCATTCGTGATGCTTCTGTCGGACTTGAATCTTGTTCTGACTTATTTGATGTGCACTCCCTTCAAGCCACTTCATAACTGTCCTCTTCGTCTTCTCACTCTTAAGACTGCATTCCTGGTTACCATCACCTCTGCCAGGAGAGTGAGTGAGCTCCAGGCTCTTTCTTCTAAACCTCCTTTCCTTTCTATCCATCCGGACAAAGTTGTTTTACGTACACGTCCCTGTTTCCTGCCCAAGGTCGTCACTGCCTTCCACATTGGGCAGTTCATCGCCTTGCCCACCTTCTTTCCACCTCCGCATCCCTCAAAAGAGGAAGAGAGGCTCCACCGTCTGGACCCAAAACGTGCGCTCTCCTACTCTCTGGATCGCACACGCCAGTTCCGGGTGGATGACCAACTTTGTTGGTTACATGGGCGCTAAGAAGGAACGGGCAGTGCACAAACGGACCATTTCTCGAGGAGTTGTTTTGTGCATCCAAGCTTGTTATTCACTGGCTAAAAAGGAGCCTCCTGTGGGGCTGCGTGCACATTCCACTCAGGCCACGGCGGCTACTACTGCCCTGGGTCGGGGAGTCACCTGGCAGGACATCTGTCAGGCAGCTACATTGGCCTCGCTGCACAATTTCGCAAGACACTACTGTCTGGACAGCCATGTCCGGAGAGATGGCTTTTTCGGCTGTTCCATTCTCCAGGACTTTCTGGTGTGATTTTTGGTTCGCAGACCACCACCGGGGTTGGTATTGCTGTGGTATCTATTCTAAGGTAAGGAATCTAATACTAACCTGTTTCTTTCAGATGCACAAGTTACTTACCTTCGGTAACGATATGTTCGAGGCATATGGGCTGCAGATGGTACATTATGAATAGATCGCCATCTAGTGTTGGGCTCGGATGATTGCACTTTGTTTTTCTCTTGGAGAGTCTTTTGTATCTTGGTGACTCCTCCTTTGGTTGGTAGTGCGCATGGGCATCGGCTCCATCCTTTTTTCCGCCATCGGGTTCGGATGAGGATTGAGACGCTCCAGATCGACTTCGAAAAGAAGTGACTTATCGGCGCGTATTCCCTTTCCAATTCAACGGTATTGTTATCGAACGCGATTTCATTTCCATTCCGGTGCGTTTCGACTCCAACATCGAAGAAAAAACTTTGATCTACGTCGACGAACAGGAGGCCTTTCTCAGCGTAGTCAACCCCGGAGTCCATGGAAAGGACTCCATTCAAGAAATGTCCAACGTGTGGTGCTAAGTTCCCACACAAGGACCTACACAAGGTGTGCAACCTCTGCCTATCGCCTGAACACGAATCCAGGGACTGCGAAGCCTGCGCAGCATTCTCCTCCAAGTCGACGATTAGAAATCGTCGAGCTCGAAGACACGAGGTTTCCAGAATGCAGTCGGAGGCGATCCCGGAGCTGTTCGGAGACCAGCAACTTGATGAAGAAGAGGATCATGAGGATCAGTCGGGGTCGGAAGGGGACGAGTCGGATGTCGAAGAACTCGACGTGCAACAAACCGTGAGTGACGACGTCCCCTTACCAAAAAACCAACCCCGTGTGGTAACGACCCCGCCTTCGAGCCCGGTCAAACCGCAGAAAAAAGTTTCCGATGCCCCGCCTTCGGGCCCGGCAACGAAACCGAAACTGAAACCGAAACACTCGGTCTCCCACCATGTCGGATCCGAGAAGAGGTCGACATCAACTTCGACGCCGAAGCTCCATGCAAGGGAAAGCTCGGCATCGAAACATTCCATGTCGAAACAGAAACATGATTCGACGTCGAAGACTCACTTGACACTGAAAAAATCGGAATCGAGCAAACACTCGGTGCCGAAAACACCGAACATTGACGATCGAAAACAAAGGCACCTTTCGGAACCGAAGGCTTCGGTACCGACACAGGAGCAGCAGACAGATCCCAAACAAAAGATTTTGTTTATCGATCCACAAACTGGCAAAGTAGTGACGAAGAAGAGGAAGAATGAACAGATAGAAGACAAATCTCTTCCTTCAAAAAAGAGAACACTGGGGACAAATACAACTCCTCCTACTTCTCCTCGACCTAAAGTCACACCCTCTTCTCCTATTCCTCACACTATGCCAAATATTCCTGCACCTTCTACACCAAGACCATCTACACCTCAGTCTGATGTAGACAGTGATACAGGGGAGGGAGAACCTCAAGGGGATGATGACACTATCCCAGATGAGGATGACCCATGGGAAAATTATAATGCAGGGTCAGATGATGACAACGACCCAGAGTTATATCCTTCAAAACCTTCACCACCTGATGATAACACAGGGTTTGTACAGCTCATTAATAGGGCAGCAAAATATCATAAGGTAGATCTACATACAGAACCTCAAATAGAGGACTTCCTATTAGAGACACTACCCAATGCACAAAGAACATCAGGTACTCTACCTATGCTGAAGGGTCTTCTCAGTCACACAGAAGAAATATTCAAAGACCCAGTGAGGGCTAGGGTGTTAAACCCAAGAATTGATAAAAAATATAAGGCGGCTCCAAAGGATCCAATATTTATCAAAGGGGAGAGACCTCTGGACTCGCTTGTAGTTTCATACGCTCGTAAAAGAGCGAACTCATTATCTACAGGAGAGGCCCCTCCACCTGATAAAGAGTCAAAATTAATAGATGCATCAGGCAAGAGAGTAGCATCACAAGCGGCAAATAGCTGGCGTATAGCCAATACACAGGCGCTACTTGCACGTTATGACAGGGCACATTATGATGAATTAGAAAAACTCATCACACATCTCCCCAAAGAACATCAGAAGAGGGCAGATCAGCTAATTCAGGAAGGAAAGATAATAACTAACACTTCCATTAAGTGCGCCCTAGACGCAGCAGACACTGCAGCAAGATCCATCAACACCAGTGTCATGTTAAGGAGACATGCATGGCTTAGAATCTCAGGGTTCAAACAAGAAATCCAAACATCCTTATTGAACCAACCCTTTGATCAGAAAACACTTTTTGGCTCAAGCACAGATGAGACCTTAGAAAAAATGAAAAAAGATACAGAAATGGCTAAGTCAATGGGAGCATTGCAACAGCCAACACAAAGGGGTTCCTTTCGTAGATCCACCTATAGAGGAGGCTCAAAAAATACAGGAACAAATCAGCAATCCACCTCTTTCACGCCTACGTCACCCAAAGGTAATTCAAGAGGTAGTTACAGAGGTAACAACAACAAGGGTAGAGGCCGCGGAAATAATAACAACCGCAACTCCTCAACCCCAAAACAGTGACTTAATACAACTTCCCCCAGACCACATAACACCGGTCGGGGGACGTCTATCACAGTTCTTACCTGTCTGGGAAAACATCACATCAGACAAGTGGGTGAGACAAATTATCCAACATGGTTATTGCCTAGAACTCACAGCTACCCCACCAAACATCCCCCCCAAACAGCGTCCAATGAGTCAAGATCATCTGTCATTGTTAAAAGAAGAAGTACTAGCACTGCTACAAAAGCATGCAATAGAGAAGGTTCCAAAACATCAACAAGGGACAGGAGTATACTCTCTATACTTCCTAATCCCCAAAAAAGATGGGTCTCTAAGACCAATCTTAGACCTCAGACCTCTCAACGCATACATAAATTCGGAACATTTCCACATGGTCACGCTCCAACAGGTACTTCCTTTACTGAAGAAAGGGGACTTTCTTTCTACACTGGATCTAAAAGACGCTTACTTTCATATCCCAATTCACAAAGCCCACAGGAAATACCTAAGGTTTGTAGTGGAAGGACAACATTATCAATTCAAAGTCCTTCCGTTCGGGGTCACAACGGCACCAAGAGTGTTCACAAAATGCCTAGCTGTGGTGGCAGCACACCTAAGAAGAAAACAAATACATGTCTTCCCCTACTTGGACGACTGGTTAATAAAGGCCAAGTCACAAGAAGAATGTCTTCACAACACACAGAAGACGATTCAATTGCTGCACCACCTAGGGTTTACGGTGAACTACAAAAAATCACACCTGCAACTAAACAAAATTCAACAATACCTGGGGGCTACTATAGACACAGAGAGAGCCATAGCATACCCCAATCCAGTCAGGATACAAACAATGGTCGGGTTAATACAAAGATTTCAACCACAACACTCACTACCAGCACAAGTGTTTATGCAGCTGTTAGGCATGATGTCCTCCTGCATACTGCTAATACCACATGCCAGACTACAAATGCGTCCACTACAGGAGTGTCTAGCGACACAGTGGAATCAGGCTCAAGGTCAGATTACAGATCTGGTGTTGGTAGACGACCGTACGCATCGCTCTCTGAAGTGGTGGAACACAACAAACATTTCCAAGGGACGGTCGTTCCTAGAACCAATTCCACAAGTGATACTAACAGCGGACGCATCGCTCTCCGGATGGGGAGCGCATATGGACAAATACACAGTGCAGGGGAAGTGGAGTGTGCAGCAAAAGAAACTGCACATCAACTACTTGGAACTATTAGCAGTATTTCTAGCACTAAAAGCTTTCCAAATGCAAATAACGAACAAGGCAGTCCTGATCAGAACAGACAACATGACTGCAATGTATTATATTCAAAAACAGGGGGGGGGACACTCTCTCCAACTATCCAAACTAGTACAGGACATTTGGAGATGGGCCATTCCTCAAAGGATCTATCTGTTAGCAGAACACCTACCAGGAGTTCAAAATCAGATAGCAGACATCCTAAGCAGAGAGTCAGAACAAATACACGAATGGGAGCTGCACGACCAAATACTGCAGCCATTCTTCCAAAGATGGGGGCCACCAGAGATAGATCTGTTTGCCAATCAGCAGAACGCAAAATGCCAAAACTTCGCATCCAGGTACCCACACCACCGGTCCCAGGGCAATGCACTATAGATAAATTGGTCCCACAGATTTGCTTACGCTTTTCCCCCTCTCCCACTAATTCCGTTAGTGGTTCGGAAACTGCAGCAGCACTCAATGACAATGATACTAGTGGCACCCACGTGGGCAAGACAGCCATGGTTCACCACGCTACTACAACTCTCACAGGTGCCACATCAAAAGCTCAGATTATTACCCATGCACCTTACACAGAACCATGGAGAAATAATGCACCCAGTTCCCAAACAATTGAACCTAGCGATCTGGCTCCTGAGGTCATAGAGTTTGGATATCTAGATTTACCACCAGAATGTATGGAAATCATTAAACAAGCAAGACGTCCTACCACCAGAGCATGCTATGCAGCAAAATGGAAGAGGTTTGCTATACACTGTAACAGTAAGCACATCAACCCTCTGGACGCATCCACTAAACAGATCATTTGCTATTTACTACACTTGCAGCCATGTAACTTAGCATATACCTCTATCAGGGTTCATCTCGCAGCTATAGCGGCGTACCTACAAAACAGGAAACATCTTTCCCTGTTTAAAGTATCAGCAATTAAAGCTTTTATGGAGGGACTCAAAAGAGTCATTCCACCAAGACGACCACCTTCCCCAGTCTGGAATCTCAACATAGTACTTACCAGACTAATGGGACCACCATTTGAACCTATGCATAGGTGTGAAATACAATTCCTCACATGGAAGGTGGCCTTCCTCATAGCTATCACGTCACTTAGAAGAGTAAGTGAGTTACAAGCTTTTACGATTCAAGAACCATTCATGCAGTTACACCAAAACAAAGTGGTTCTTAGAACAAACCCAAAATTCTTACCAAAAGTAATTTCTGCATTCCACATCAATCAGTCAGTGGAATTACCGGTCTTCTTTCCAAAACCACAGACGGTAGCAGAAAGGGCCCTACATACATTAGATGTCAGAAGGGCAATATTGTACTATATAGAAAGAACACAAACTTTCAGAAAGACAAAACAGCTATTTGTTGCGTTTTCTCCTACACACAAGGGCAATCCCATCTCTAAAGCGGGCATTGCCAGATGGATTGTAAAATGTATTCAAATATGCTACTTAAAAGCAAAGAGAACATTAACTGTTCCTCCTAGAGCTCACTCTACACGTAAACTAGGAGCATCTATGGCATTCTTGGGAAACATTCCACTAGATGACATTTGCAAAGCAGCTACCTGGGTTACACCGCACACCTTCACAAAGCACTATTGTGTAGATGTGCACACAACACAACAAGCTAGAGTGGGACAAGCTGTATTAAAGACTTTATTTCAAACAGTTGCAACAGACACGGATGACCACCGCTAGGGAGAGAACTGCTGTATAGTCTATTCATAATGTACCATCTGCAGCCCATATGCCTCGAACGGAATATGCTACTTACCAGTATGCATCTGTTCTTGGCATAGAGGGCTGCAGAGTGGTACATGCCCTCCCAGCCTCCCCGGTAACCTGTGTCTGTTCCAACATTATCTTATTTAGATACACTTACATGGGCATTCCTATCTGTATTCTATCATACTACTCCATCTAACCCTACTATGGCAAAACAATCTAAGGATGGAGCCGATGCCCATGCGCACTACCAACCAAAGGAGGAGTCACCAAGATACAAAAGACTCTCCAAGAGAAAAACAAAGTGCAATCATCCGAGCCCAACACCAGATGGCGATCTATTCATAATGTACCACTCTGCAGCCCTCTATGCCAAGAACAGATGCATACTGCTAAGTAGCATTTTCCATTTGTAAGAAACAGTAGTTAGTATTAGGTGGAGAAGTGTTGCTCAGGGGTTAGAGGAGGCAGACCCGGAAGCTGAGATCGGTCCTGGACCAGGGTTCAATTCCCCGCCTCGGCGGGTCTTGGGCTCAAAAATTCCACGGACTCGATAATTCTCGGTTCCGGTGCCTACTCGACTCACGGGTTCACACTCTGCGACTCTGGGCAATAGCTTGCTTAATTTCCACTACGGCCCCTCGCGGCGGGATGCCAGGCTTTCACCTTGTGGATACCCTGCCAGGGTTATCTCACAGGGGAATACCAGGACGGGTTCCCAAGGCAAGCGCCTTGATGCCTTCGGGTGATACGTGCGCTATATAAATCGCAATACATTTACATACATTTACATTTACAGATTCCTTACCGCCCCACCCATCCTCCCCGTTCTGTGAACCGATGTCTAGGGTTAAGGTCATCCCTTTTCAGGGCCCTAGTTTTATGGCAACAGTGTTGGTTTTTATCAAGGCTCTGCGTTTCTGGTGCGGAAAAGCAGTATATAAGAACTGACGTCAGCGCGCGAAGGCGGTGTCTCAGTACTCCGGCGATGTCATCCCAGCGCCAACAACGCCGACGACAGACACGGAGCCGCAGACGATGCCTAGCAATGCACAGGGGTACTGCTACGCAAAGGTTTCTTGATCCAGACTGATGTGTGGGGATATTCTAAGGTAAGGAATCTAATACTAACTACTGTTTCTTACGGATATATCCTTACCAAAGGTAAGTAACTTGTGCTTCTGGAAGTGAGTAGCATTCTTGCAAATTATGGCACAGAGAGGAAACCAAGGGCCAGATGTAGGTAATCCAGAAATACCGAGTCCTTAATAGCGAATTTTACTGATTCGTTATTAAGGACTCGGTATTTCCGATGCACGTAATGAATCGGTAAAAATTACTGATTCGGTATAAATCGCTAAAAAATAGCGATTCGGAATGGATCAGTAAAAAATAAATAAGGAATCCCCACTACAGAATCGTTAATACCGAATCCCCAATACCGATTCGGTAAATACCGAATCGGTAATTTAAAAAATCGGTAATTGTGGAATCAGCCAATCCTGTGCATCCCCACTACCTCCCAAACAGGAAGTGGCCACACCCAAGCAGCTGCACTGAACCTGGAGCTGACTGTGAGGCAGGGAGCAGAGCAGAGAAGCCAGGAGCAACTCTGCTTTATTTTGCAACAAAACCCTAGCAAAATGGCAAACCAGAAGAGGGAAAAGGAAGCAGGTGAAATAAAAAGGAAACAAAAATTCAGCGAGAGGGAGCTGGAGGTCCTCATTGAAGATGTTACAAAGGACCACAATAAGTTATTTGGAAAGCAGTCCCTGCACGCGCCAGAGTCTCAAAAAAGGCAGATCTGGCTTGCAATACATGATAAAACCAATGCCATCGGAGTCACCCAGCTCTCTATTGAGGACCTGAAGAAAAGATGGTACGATTTGAGGAAGACTGCTAAGGCGAGGATAGCAGAGAGGCAGAAGCAACCAAATGGTGGAGGGAGGAACACATCAACTGCTCTGGATCTCCTGGTTGAGTCCACCCTCCAGCCGGAGAGTGTGAGTAGGGTTGGCGATGCAGACAGCTCAGCCAGAGCTGCCAACAAACAAGGTAAGATGCATTCACCGCATGCTGTGCACCCCCCTCGCTACCCCCAATGCCCAGAGAGGCATAGCGACTCACACTCCAGTACATGTTTTACTCATAACCTGCAATGCATTATGGGAGATGTAGTCAGAAGTAACACATGTCAGAACTGTCAGTCCACCAAACCCAAAGGCATGTGACACCAATTAGCAATTAGCAAGCAGAGGACAGTCAGTGTGATTGGCAGGCATGCTGCCAGATAAGTGAGCATATGTCCATTCTGTCTTTACAGGTGAGCCATCTCGCAGGGCTGCAGAGGGGAGCAGAGGAAAGGCACCTAGGACAGAGAGGAGACAAGAGCAGGAGGTCCAGTCACCTGCAGGGCACACCACCCCACCACCAACACCATCACCATCACCACCACCATCACCATCACCACCACCATCCCCATCCCCATCACCACTGCCACCATCAACTCCACCACCACCGACAGGCAGGAGGCATGCAGTGGCCACCCTCCAGCAGATGGAGGTGTCCGAGGAGGACAGCACAGGGGGACAACAGTCCACAGTGGCTGAGGATGCCAACAGGGCAGTATCACAGTCCCCCACAGAGCGCGCCCACACAACTTCCAGATGCCGCAGGGCAAGGCAACCAGTCCTCACTTCCAGGGTGAAGATGACAGTGTGTTTGCTGGGCTTGAAGGTAACATGCTGAAGGTCCAGCGCCTGTAAGGAAGAGCAATCAGGTGCAGCGGGAGATGGCACACATGAATGCCCACATGCACCGCATAGAGAAGGGCATCAGTGCCATGAACTCCACCATGGCTGAGGGCATGAGTGATGTGGCAGAGGCTGTGAGGCTGCTGTGCAGCAAGTTAGACACGGACCGTCTGTCAAGGCGCAGGGAGAGGCAGAAACTTGATAATTACACCAAGGCGGTGAACCGCTTGTCCACTGCAACTTCTCTCATGTGCAGACGCTCAGTGGCCATGCAGGAGGAGATGGCACACTGCAGTCGTGATGTGGCTAGGGGGCTGGTCACAGTGACCACTGCACTTGAAGTGCTCCAAACAGACAAGGTGGCCACTACAGGTGATGGGGGTGAAAGTGAAGGGGCTACTAGCTGTAGTAGCATCACGCTCCCACAGAGTCCAGGAGGCGCAGCAAACGCCACAGCACTGGCTCTGGACAGACTGGCAGTGCAGACAGTGGGGCAACGGAGCGAGGCAGTGCAGCGCATGGGTGCAAGAAGTAGAGCCATCCATGATATGTTTGTACTCAGATGGGTGGCATAACCCATGCTTGTATGGACACTGCTTTTGATCTTGGTGGTGTGCTATGATCCTTAAACGCCATCACTCAAATACATAACTGGCTATGTCCCCTTACTTACTCACAAATAGTTGCGTGTTATCTCAGCCCATCTATTTCTCCCATCCGGTGCTGCTCCAAACCTGCTGCACTGCGCTCTGGCTGTGGACAGTCCTCACCCTCGTCCTCAGAGTCAGTTAGTTCCACTGTTGTTCCTTAGTTTGTGGCAAGGTTATGCAGCATTGCACCTGTTGCTATTATTTTGCAGCAGATGGTGGGGCGGTACTGACGTGCACCTCCACTTTTGTGGAGGCAACGGAACCTGCTTTTTAGTAGTCCAAAGGTACACTCCACAACGTTGCGCTTGCTTTTATGTGCCACATTGTATCTCCTCTCACTTGGGGTGGATAGGTTGAGGTAAGGAGTTAGGTAAATGACCGCACGGCATATGCGCTGTCACCTAAGTGGGAAAGAAAGTGCCATTAATTTGAGTCACCAATACATTTTTCCAAGGTATACATCAGGGTGTGTCACATTGATTTACCTAGCAGGTATCCTTCTCCGAATTCACCAGCAGCTAGACGTGTGTAGATCCCACGGTTCCTGAATATGTAGGAGTCAAGGGTACTCCCTGAAATTTGGCCACAATGTCAGTAATGATGTAGTCTGCATCACATATCACCTGCACGTTGATGGAATGCGTGGATTTGCAGTTGCGGTATATGAATTCTGTAGCGACAGGTGGGCAGATTGGTATGGGGGTCCCATCAATGCACCCTATACATGTGGGAACTGTGCCTTTTGGTAGGAATCCAGCTTTGTCTTCTGCAGTTCCGCCTGTGTGCTGTGGAAGCATATATAGTGATGCATTCTCTGCATCATGGCATCCAAAAAGGAGTTGAAGAAACGGGACAAGCAACTCTGTGACACACCACCTGCCGCAGCTATCACACCCTGGTAACTTCCTGATGCAAGTAGTTGCAGGCTACAGAGCACTTGCACATGTGTTGGTATGGCGTGCGCCCTTGGTGTCTGAAGCTCCAGGTATGGGTGCAGGTCCCGTATCAGGTCTAGGAAGGTTTGTGGGTGTAGCCTGTACCTCTCATGTATTTCTGCCTCAGTCAATTGGAACAGTTTGACACGCAGTCTGTACACACCCTCTTCCCGTCTCCAGACCCTCAGTCCTGCTGCTTGCAAACATAGCCGCCTTGCTATGATGTAAAGGGCCGCCATTGTGTTCACACTGTTGCATTTTGGGGCTGTTTTTATGCAGTGCACCTGATTACCACCTGCTCTGGGTCAGTGGTAATTACCGATTCTTAAATACCGATTTTATGTACATCACATTAGCGATTTGTTACCGATTTCTTATTCACGGATTCGGTATTTTGGTGTTTTGGTGTCTGCCGATCGGTAAATATGGAATAGGTAACTGATTTCATTTTTACAGATTCCTTATTACCGATGGCATTCTGTAATACCTACATCGCACATGGCTAAATACCGGTCGGTAACGCTGAAATTTACCGAATTTCTGCATTACTGACCGGTATTAAGCCACCTACCTCTGGCCCCTAGACTGCTATAAATTCATAATGTCTAGACATCCTAGAAAATTCAGGGTGGAGACATTTAATTTCCTCCTCTCTTCTAAATGTTGTTCTCGAACCAATATTAGAGCACCATTCTGTATTTCAAGACCAATAGCAAAGTAGTTGGTACCTGGGATAAGGTGTGTAGCTTCTTCTAAAGGACAAGGTGGGTAGTGAAAAATAATTCATCACTCTCCATTTCTCTTCAAAGGAATTTGCTTATTAAAGACATGTATTTCTTCAAGTAGTTACAAGATCAATAAAGCAATGCCTTCTTGCAACTACCGTGATTATGTGCCTATAATAACAGGGAGTACTTATTCTTCTTAGTGGACTAGTAATTTCCTTTAATCGTCAATATCCAGTTGATTAGCTTCTTTAAAGCCTTCAGACTAGTCCTCCTTTGATTTAGGGGTTCATATCTTTCATATGATCAACATTTTTCCTCCTTTTTCAAAACTTTTTTTTATTTGCAGTTCAACGTATATGCTCATTTACATGTTTGCATCTTTCACATGTTCCTTGCATAGCACGCATATGTATATTTCTAGTATGTGTTCCATCTTTTCTCATATCATAGGTCAACCTGGATTTAGTACATCATGAAGGTAGTACAACAGCTTATGGGATGGAGCAACATTTATCAATGTAGTTCTTTTTTCAATTTAAACTTTGAAAAGTGTATATGCACTAACTGGCATGTGTATCAGAATCGGGGTTGGTGGTCAGATGTGTGGCCTTCCGTCCCATCTATCAAATCATGGCTTTGATATATACTCGCTCTCATTCTAGTATTCATCTTGGCTGCCTTTCACTTCGACAAAAGAGGCCACAACTGCCTTCTAATCATTCTTTAGTGCAGTGCTCCAAACTGTGGGCTGTGAGCTGATTGTTGGTGTGCTGGGAAAGCCTAAGCAATACATTAGGATGCTTTATCTTGCCATATTTGCTGTGTTTCAGCATCAGGGGTCAAATGTCAGGCTATATCTTCTGACAAGTTTGCTGCTGATTCCTTTAACATGTGATTGATATTTACTTTTCTTTCTCTGATTGCAAAGTGAGGGGAGTTTTTAAAGTGAATAATGTGACAGTCTTAGGATGTCATTTTTTTGCAACATATAACACAATGTAAATACCCGTAAATTAAAAGTATGCAGTTAGGGAAGCAAAAATGAAGCACACTTTTTTATAATTCTGAAGTGTGCTGACAACTGAGATTTTAATAGGATCCAAACAAATAGCGCCACTTTAATTGGTGATGCACAAATGCTAAGTATTCACATGAATCCCAGTTCCAAACATTATCACTTGAGTGTTGTATGCTATGTAGTTTTATTAGTAAAACTGTATGTCTGTGCAAAGTTAGTGGCCATTTCAATGAAAATGTGCTGTCTGCAAATGGCAGTACGCTACCACACAATGCTTTAGTTACATTTGAAAATCACTTGTCCTCATGTCTATTAAAAGTAGGTGTTAAAAGTAGGTGGGTGTGGGAGTGCGGGTTTGATAAACAGGCGTGGAGGCTGCAATAAGGGTTTAGAAATGGGTTTATTGATAATATGGGGAAGTGGAAAGGGTTGGAAGGTTTGGATTTTTTCTTCTTCTGACGATTCCTGGGATGAGCTGGATGAACTTGAGGCTTGCAAAGTTGTTTTCTTGCCCTCTGGTTCTTCTGGATCGGGATGGTTTTTCCGGAGGCTCATAGAAGGATAGAAACAAACAATATAGGGGTATCGTCAGAATGGAGTTCTTTTATACATATGGGGTTTCTTTTCCTTTCACCACACCGTTGTGACTTTGCAGGGTTTATCACGGGTACCGGATGGTACTGAATTTTCCTATATTGACACAGGAATGTGGGGATAGTGAATTTAAGTGCCTAGGGAAGAGATAATCTTGAAACATTAACGTGGGGACGGAGAGCTTTAGAGTTTAGGAAGAGAACCCTGTGTGTTTGTCTGTATATTCTATCAAGTATTCTGCCTTGGTGCATTACACAGTACATACACAAAGTCCATGTGATTCCCCGTTGTGCTCTACCCTCCCGTTATATCTTCTTCCACCCCCTCCCTCTGTGTCCCCGAGTCGGTTACAATCACCGACCCCGCCATAACTCTCCTCCGAGTTACGGCCGCCTTCCAGCCTCCTCCGGACACCACCAGTCGTCCGACCAGCTTTCCTCTCCATCGTCCGGATTCTCGGAATTCTCCAAGTCGGGTCCCGCGTCTTCACCACCGGGTCCCGCGTCTTCACCACCGGGTCCCGCGTCTTCACTACCGGGTCCCGCGTCTTCTCTTTTCTGCTCCGTTGTGCGACCTCGTCCTTCTCCTCCTTCCGCGTCCGCTCTCTCTCTTCCGTCCTAACCCAGCGCACTTATCATTGGTTTGCCTTTCTCCCTTCCGGGGTATGGGGGTTGGACTTCCGGGTCAAACCGATGACCGGTATCCTCCTGTGAAAACACGGGAGACGAACATGTGCGTTGTAGTCCCCACGGGCGCATCTGCATGTTGCGGGTAAGTGCGGACTCTTCCTCACATCCCCTTTCCCTTGCTGTCCTTCTTCTAGGGGAACTACTCTGATGATATCTAGACAAGTAGTCCGCGTTCCCTTGGTCTTTCCCTGTCCTATGTCTAGCAAGAAATCTGTACAGTTGTAAGGAAAGAAACCACCTCAAGACTCTCTCGTTGTGACCTTTATTCCTTGCTAGCCACTCTAATGGGGCATGGTCTGTAAAAAGGATAAATTCTCTTCCTTCCAGATAGTACTGGAGGGATTCTATTGCCCATTTAATAGCAAGAGCCTCTTTTTCAATGGTAGCATAATTTTTTTCCCGAGAAAAAAGTTTACGGCTTATGTTCAAGATGGGCTTTTCTGCTTGTGGTGTTTCTTGGGATAAGACAGCTCCTAATCCTAGGTCTGAAGCATCAGTTTGTAAAAAAAAAGGACGAGAATAATCAGGGCTGATCGGAACTGATTCAGAGGTTAGTGAGTTTTTTAAGGATTCAAAGGAGCGTACTACTTCAGCAGGAGGAGATTGTAAGATCTCTTCCGTTCGTATGTTTTTCTGTAGAAGATCTGTGAAGGGGATCTGCTGTTTGTGAAAATCCAGGGATAAACCTTCGGTAATAACCCAATAAACCCAGGAAGGCTCTTAAGTCTTTTTTCGTCCTGGGCAAAGGTATCTGGGAAATGGCAGACAATTTGGATGTTTGGGGTCGTATGACTCCTTCACCTAAAAGGTACCCTAAGTACTTGACTGTTTGGGCTGCCAAATGACTTTTGGTGAGATTGATCCTCAATCCATGAACTCCTAGGGTGTTTCCCACTTGGGAAAGGTGAGCCAAATGCTGTTCCCAGGTATCACTGTATATTATGATATCGTCTATGTAGGCTCCAGCATAGGCCTCATGGGGCTTGAGTATCATATTCATGGCTCGCTGGAACGTTGCAGGAGCTCCATGTAAGCCGAAGGGTAGCATTTTGAAATGGTATAACCCATCTGGGGTTGAGAAAGCCGTCTTTTCTCTGTCTTCTGTCTTTAAAGGAATTTGCCCATATCCTTTACACAAGTCTAATGTGCTGATATACTTGGCTTTTCCTATCCTTTCCACCATTTCATCCACTCTTGGAAGAGGACAGGTATCAAACTCAGAGATTTTGTTTACTTCCCTGAAGTCAATACAAAATCTCACTGACCCATCCGGTTTTGGAACTAATATTATAGGTGAGTTTAATTCGCTTTTAGATGGTTCTATGACATCCAACTGCAACATCTTCTCTACCTCTTCTTGCATAACCTGTCAGCGAGACTCTGGTATACGGTATGGTCTCAATCTCACCCGTTTACCTGGAAGAGTTCTGATGGCATGTTCAATGGGATTGGTCTTTCCAGGGGAAGTGGAAAAAACCGTCGACAATGGTTGTAGAACCTTTGTCAGATCATGTGATAACATCTCAGGCAATTCTGGATCAAAACACTGTTGAAATAGGGGTATTTGGGGTTCTGCGCTATTTACTGACACAGGGACAGGTCCCTCCCATTTCTTTAGTAAATTCACATGATATATTTGTGATATCTTCTTCTGTGAATCTGTCTCTATCATATTGGTCACTGGGGTTACCTGTTGAATGACTTTGTAGGGGCCCTGCCCTTGACCCAATAACTTATGGTCTGAAGTCGCCATCATAAGCAACACGAGGTCGCCTACCTGAAAGGACCTAGGTTTAGACCCTTTGTCGTATTGTTTCTTTTGGGCAACCTGTGCATTCTCCAAGTTATTCCTAACAATACTTCGAATTTGTTTCAAATGCGTTTTTAGGTTTGAAACATATTCGGGTAGTGGTCTGGTATCATTTTGTTCCGTTTCCCACTGTTCCTTGGCCATAACTAGTAAGGTTCGAGGCCTATGTCCATACAGTAATTCAAAAGGGGAATACCCTGTACTCTTCTGTTCTTTGCATCTGATGGCAAAAAGTGCCAAGGGAAGGATGTCCTCCCACTTACGGGCTTCCAGATCCAACAATTTCTTTAAAGTGGTCTTAATGGTGGCATTATATCTTTCAACCAGCCCATCTGTTTGAGGGTGATAGGCTGAGGTTCGGATTTGCTTCACTCCTAATTGAGTACAGATGTCTTTCAACATTTTGGAAATAAAGGGAGTTCCCTGGTCGGTTAGAATTTCTTTTGGGAAACCCACCCTGGAAAAAACATTAACCATAGCCTTTGCAATATTGGACGTGTCGGGTCTGCGTAGGGGTATGGCTTCTGGGAACCGAGTAGCATAGTCCACCAGAACTAGTACGTATCTGCATCCACTTCTGGACGGCAATAAGGGTCCAATAATATCCATGTCAACCCGTGAGAAGGGTTCATCTATGATGGGAAGGGGTAGTAATGGCGACCTTGGGGGTTGATAGCGGCTATGTTTCTGACAAACCGGACATTCCCTGCAATATCTTTTGACCTGTTGATATATTCCCGGCCAATAAAAATTCTCCAGGATAGTTTTTTCTGTCCCAAAATGTCCCCCCAAAAGATGGCTATGAGCGAGATACAATACTTTCTCGGAATGGATTTGGAACTAACAACTGGGCGTTCTGACCTGGGTTGCTCTTTCTATATAATAGGCCGTTTTTAACAAAAAAATATGGACCTACATGTAGTGGATCTTCTTCATCAAATGCCTTGTTCCATGCTTCCTGAAGAACAGGGTCTTCCCGCTGGGCAGCATGGAAGTTTTGATCCGATTCCCAGGGATTCTCTACAGGAATTACAGGCACCACCAGAGGCTCTCTACCCTTTTCAGCCCTCCTCTGACTGCGACTTTTTCGGATTTTAGGTGCCCGCCATTCTTTTTCAGGCTCTGTATAGGAGGGTGCGGAGGCTAGCCAGTCTTCCGCAGATAGAGTAGTCTCCTGTAACAGCTGAGGTAATTTGGCATAATCATTTCCTAGGATGGCTTGTTTGGGTAACCGAGGTATTAGCCCCACCATCAAGGAGGTCCCCGAGTCTTTGGGGTGCTGTACCAGTACCCGAGCAGTTGGATATGGTTTGATATCGCCATGTACACATTTGATGGCCACCATACCTTCTATAGGACCAATGCGATTACCAAGATCTTGGGGTCTAACTACGCAGTGTAAGCATCCAGTATCCGCTAGGGCAGTAACAGGTTGTCGATTCATGGAAACGGTGCACTTATATGGGGACAGTCTTTTGTCTTCTTGGGGTGAACAGAAGTAATTACGAACCATACCTATCTCCATAGGTTCTTCTTTTTGGGGACAAAACCTTGCTATGTGCCCCATTCCCCCACACTGAAAACATTGGGGTCCTGTCACAGGGGGTCATACAAACCATCAGCTTGTGCTCTGCATTATCATAGCGCTATTTAGCTTTACTTTTAGCCCACATTGCGCGAGTGATTTTTATTCTTGTAGCGCAAGTTAATATTAAAATTGCCTGCTGCGCTATTCACATTGTTGGTTCTGCCTGCTACTAAGATAATCTGTGCCTCTGCCCACATTTCAGAATTAATTCCCTGCTTGTGCCGATCTCGTCGTGTTTGTGTTTTGATTTGCTGCCATTTTGTTGCTGTGCCTGCCAGCCCGCCCCTCCACCCCGATCACACCTCCCTGCGGACCCTCCCTCGCTCCGCCCCCCTCCCCTATCCATTTATGACTGATGGACCTACGCGCAGCGTCCTCGCACTGTGGCCGCGACGAAGGTGCGCCAAAGGTAAGCCCGTCTACGCCCATCCGCGCCTGGACCGCGCCCAGCGCCAGACCCCCTGGTCCCCGCATCTCCCACTCCTCTCGCATTACATACAACGCCTCTACCCTCTTAGCACTTAACCCCGACCGACTCCCTAACTGCGCCCAAGCCACACCGGGAATCACCAATGGACCCTTTACCTGCCGCTCCTGCAAATTCAACTGCATCAAGACCCACACCAAACCCACTAACATCAAACAGAGATCCGACACCAACCACCTTAAATGCATCCTTCTCAACACCCGCTCGGTTCACAAACACGCCATCGACCTTTGGAATCTACTCAACACCATTTCTCTGGACATCGCCTTCCTAACAGAAACCTGGATGAATGCCTCATCAGCTCCAGACATCACCATAGCCATCCCGGAAGGCTACAAGATCATCTGAAAGGACCGCATCAACAAAACAGGAGGAGGCATCGCCATCGTCCATAAGAACACCATCCGCGTCTCAACCAGCTCAGACGTTAACCTCACTACCGCCGAACACCTTCACTTCCAAATCCACACCGATCCCAAGACCACACTCAGAGGCACTCTCCTTTACAGGCCACCAGGACCCCGTACACAATTCCGTGAAGCCATCACTGACTTCATCACCCCACACGCCCTCCCCTCCGTAGAATACATTCTACTAGGTGACCTCAATTTCCATCTGGAAAAGAGCAACAACAGTAACACTACCACCCTTCTGGACAATCTCGCCAATCTCAGACTCAAACAACTTGTTAACACCTCCACACACTACGCCGGACACACACTCGACCCTATCTTCACCTCCAGCAAGCATATCTCCTTCACTCACACCACAGCTCTCCACTGGACGGACCACAGTTGCATCCACTTCATTTACAACAAGACCACGATCCACAACCATCCTCAACCAACTCTGCGAAGAAATTGGAACAAAATCACCATCGACCAGATCTCCACATCGCTTCTTCAAAAACCGCCTGCCCATTCATCGAACCCTGACCAAGCCGCCATCAACCTCACACATTGGCTAACCCAAACAGCCGACAAACTAGCACCCATTAAAAAACATCAAATCAAGCAAGGAAGCAAAAACGCCCCTTGGTTCAACGATGACCTTAAGAAATCCAAGAAGCTCTGTCGTTCCCTTGAGAAAACCTGGAAAAAAGACCCAAACACTATCACCCAAGCCGCCTTCAAAAATGCCACCCGCAAACACCACCAACTAATCCGGACTGCCAAGAAATCAGCACTCAAAGACCGTCTTGACAACAACGCTCAAAACATCAAGGAACTTTTCATCATCATCAAAGAATTCACCAACCCCACCGCCAGCTCCAACGACATCATCCCCTCTCAAGTCCTCTGCGACTCCCTCGCCTTATTCTTCCATGACAAAATCGCCGACATTCATAACAGCTTTGACAACCAACCTGCAGTCCAATCCACACCACTCACCTCCGAACCTGTACCTCCTCCGAATAACCTTTTCGACTGGAAACCAATCACCACAGAAGACACCATTCGCCTGATGAACTCCATTCACTCAGGATCCCCCACAGACCCATGCCCCCATCACATCTTCAACAAAGCAGACTCCATTATCGCACCCCATCTCCGAGACGTCATCAACTGCTCCCTCAACTCCGCCACATTCCCAGAAAGCTGGAAACACGCCAAACTCAGCGCCCTTCTGAAGAAACCCACAGCTGACCCCACCGAACTCAAAAACTACCGACCCCATCTCGCTCCTCCCATTCCCTGCCAAAGTCATTGAAAAAGCCGTCAACAATCAGCTCGCCGCCTTCTGCGAAACCAACAAATCACTCGACTCCTCACAGTCTGGCTTCCGAGCCAAACACAGCACCGAGACCGCCCTCATCGCTGCAACAGACGACATTCGAACACTACTAGACTACGGAGACACAGTCGCCCTCATCCTCCTTGACCTCTCTGCAGCCTTCGACACAGTCTGTCATAGCACCCTTATACAACGCCTCAACAACATCGGAATTCAAGGAAAAGCATTGGACTGGATCATCTCATTCCTCGCTGGATGGACTCAGAGAGTCCGCCTCCCCCTTTCAAGTCAGAAGCCACCGAAGTCATCTGCGGCGTCCCGCAAGGATCATCACTCAGCCCCACCCTCTTCAACGTCTACATGAGCCCCCTTGCAACCATCGCACGCCAACACAACCTCAACATCATCTCCTATGCTGATGACACTCAACTGATCCTCTCACTCACCAAAGACCCAAACACCGCCAAAACCAACCTACATGAAGGGATGAAAGAAGTAGCCGAGTGGATGAAGCTCAGCCGTCTGAAACTGAACTCGGACAAAACAGAAATCCTCATCCTAGGTCCATCCCCTTCCGCCTGGGACGATTCTTGGTGGCCATCGGCCCTAGGAAAAACTCCCATACCGACGGACCACGCACGGAACTTGGGCATCATCCTGGATTCCTCACTCTCGATGAACAGACAAGTCAACGCCGTCACTTCATCATGCTTCAACATCCTACGCATGCTCAAAAAAACATTTTGCTGGATCCCCACCGAAACAAGAAAAACGGCCACCCACGCACTGGTTACAAGCCGCCTGGACTACGGAAACACCCTGTATGCAGATACCACCGCAAAACTGCAGAAAAACTCCAACGCATCCAAAATGCTTCAGCCAGGCTCATTCTAGACTTCCCCCGCACAGACCACATCTCCGCTCACCTGAAAGACCTTCTCTGGCTCCCCGTCAACAAGAGAATAACGTTCCGCCTCCTCACCCACGCACACAAAGCACTCTATGAACTTGGACCCGATTGTCTCAACACGCGCCTTTCCTTTTACACCCCCACCCCACAGCTGCGTTCGTCCAACCAGGCCCTCGCAGTGGTTCCGCGCATCCACAAAGCCACCATGGGGGGAAGACCCTTCTCCTACTTAGCGGCCAAAACCTGGAATTCCCTTCCCATCCACCTCCGCCTTACTCAAAACCACTTTGCCTTCAGAAAACTGCTTAAAACCTGGATATTCGATAAGTAAACCTCCCTCCACATTCCTCAAGAGCCTTGAGACCCTCTGGGTATGTAGTGCGCTATACAAATTTTGACTTGACTTGACTTGAATATGTCCACCAGTTTTCCCCGTGACTTCTTCCCTGCCTTTTTGAAAGTCCTGCGCTCTATTATAAGCACTGGCTATCTCCACGGCTGTTTCCAGGGTAAGGTTGGCTTGTTGTCTAACCCACCGTTGTATAGGCGGATGTAGGGACGTTAAGTACTGTTCTAAATACATTTTCACCATGATCCCATCCTTGTCAGTGGTAGCCGGTTTTAACCAACGATCCGCCATGTCTTTTACTCTAAAATATAAGGCGTGAGGGGTTTCTTGTGGGCCTTCCTTCATTTGTCTTAATTTCAATCTATAAGTCTCATCATCTACTCCTAGTCTTTCCAGGATAGATTTTTTTATGTCCGCATAAGGAACAGCCCCTTGTAGGGTAGCTGCCTGGTAGGCTGCTTGTAAATCGCCAGACAATAAAGGACCTAAATATTGTCCCCATTTTTCGGCGGGCCATGAGGCTGCATTTGCCATTCGCTCAAAGTTCCTAAAGAAAAAGTCTGGGTCTTCTCCGGCCACATAACGTTGCAATACCACCGAGGGTAGGGTAGTAGGTCCCCGTTGTTGGCCCAGGGCTTCTGTAAGTTTGCCCATGGCGGCTTCATGAGTTTGTCCCTGTCCGGGTATGGCCTGTTGAAACTTGCCTCGGTCTTCCTCAACAACGGTCAGGAAACGTTCAATGACTTTGCTAAGGTGTTCCTGATTCTCGGCCATTCTCGCGAGGGCAGCCTCCATTTTGCCTTTCAATCCCACTTCTGACACCAATAGTGGGAGTGCGGGTTTGATAAACAGGCGGGGAGGCTGCAATAAGGGTTTAGAAATGGGTTTATTGATAGTATGGGGAAGTGGAAAGGGTTGGGAGGTTTAGATTTCTTCTTCTTCTGACGATTCCTGGGATGAGCCGGATGAACTTGAGGCTTGCAAATTTGTTTTTTATTGCACTCTGGTTCTTCTGGACCGGGGTGGTTTTTCCGGAGACTCATAGAAGGATAGAAACAAACAATATAGGGGTATCGTCAGAATGGAGTTCTTTTATACATATGGGGTTTCTTTTCCTTTCACCACACCGTTGTGACTTTGCAGGGTTTATCACGGGTACAGGATGGTGCTGAATTTTCCTCTATTGACACAGGAATGTGGGGGTAGTGAATTTAAGTGCCTAGGGAAGAGAGAATCTTGAAACATTAACGTGGGCAAGGTGAGCTTAAGTGCCTAAGGAAGAGAAGCCTGTGTGTTTGTCCGTATATTCTATCTTCAAGCATTCTGCCTTAGTGCATTACACAGTACATACACAAAGTCCACGAGATTCCCCGTTGTGCTCTACCCTCCCGTTATATCTTCTTCCACCCCCTCCCTCTGTGTCCCCGAGTTAGTTACACTCACCTACCCCGCCGTAACTCTCCTCCGAGTTACGCCCGCCTTCCAGCCTCCTCCGGACACCACCAGTCGTCCGACCAGCTTTCCTCTCCGTCGTCCGGATTCTCTGAATTCTCCAAGTCGGGTCCTGCGTCTTCAACACCGGGTCCGCGTCTTCACCACCGGGTCCCGCGTCTTCACTGCCGGGTCCCGCGTCTTCTCTTTTCTGCTCCGTTGTGCGACCTCGTCCTTCTCCTCCTTCCGCGTCCGCTCTCTCTCTTCCGTCCTGACCCAGCGCACTTATCATTGGTTCGCCTTTCTCCCTTCTGGGGTGTGGGGGTTGGACTTCCGGGTCAAACCAATGACCGGGATCCTCCTGTGAAAACACGGGAGACGAACATGGGCGTTGTAGTCCCCACGGGCGCATCTGTATGTTCCGGGTAAGTGCAGACTCTTCCTCACAGTGGGTCTGAATGTTTGATGTTCTACAAAGTGGGTCTTGACTCTAAATCGTTTGGGAACCACTGTGCAATAAATGAAGAAGCCTTTTGTGCACTCAACACTTCTCCTCATTCCACAATGCCACCTCTTCAGCATCACCCACAGTTCTACCTCACTCTTCCACCTAGAGTAGGGGGGGTCCTCCAGTGGATCTTGAGTTCATCGTTACGGCCCACTAATATGGGGTAAAGACCCAATTGGCACACCATTTTGCAATAGGTCTGTCCATCTAAGGGTGCTTTTAAGTTCCCAGTCACAGTCTGCCAGAATCTAATGATACCTGGGCAAGAACACAACATATATGCAGGAAGTCTGCATCAACCATATTGCATCCCGTGCAAGGTTTAGCCCCCATTCCATGTATCTTATTCAATGTATAGGGTATATCTAAAAGAACTTAAGCTGAGCGTTCGGAGGGCGGAGAGGCAGTGGAGGAAGAACTACTGCCCGTTATTAAAAACCCACTTTCTGACACTGTTGGCTGATTACAAATCAGCAATTCTAGCTGCTAAGACCGACTACTTCTCTACGAGAATAATGTCGGCCGCCAACAAACCCAGGGCTATTTTTGACATCGTAAACGACCTGGCGTTCTCAGATCGAGCCTCGCCCCAAATCCCGCCTTCCCAGCTTCTCTGCGACCAATTAAACAACTACTTCGTGGATAAGATCACCAATATCAAGGCCAATATCCCTTTACCCTCGCCTTCCTTCGTCGATCCCTCCCCCCCCCCAGTACAAAATCATCTCACTGTCATCCCTCCCCTCACTCAGGAATCCTTTCTGTCGATTCTTCCCAAAGTTAAATCTGGGTCACCGGCGGATGTCTGCCCTGCCCGCATCCTACAGCAAATCTATTCTAGCTGCCCTGATCCCCCGATTGCCTTCCTCAACAGCGCCTTGGCACAGGGTGTGGTGCCCCCGGTACTAAAAGCAGCCACCATAGTACCCCTGCTGAAGAAACCCGGCTCGGACCCTTCTATCTCGTCCAACTTTCGCCCCATCTCCCTGCTGCCCTTTCTGGGCAAGGTGATGGAACGCCATGTTACCGCGGCTCTGAGCACCCACATTGAGGCGAATGGGGGGCTGGCTTCTCGTCAGGCAGGATTCCGCCCCAGGCACTCAACAGAATCGGTCGTAGTCGCCGTCCTAGACAACCTCAGAAAGGGCATGGATGACAACAACCACCAGGCACTGGTCCTCCTCGATCTTTCCGCCGCCTTTGACACGGTGGACCATACCATCCTACTCACCCGTGTCAAGGCGGCTGGCATCGGGGGATCAGCCCTTGTCTGGCTCTCCTCCTTTCTGAGGGACCGCACCCAGGCGGTCCGTCTAGGCGACTTCACCTCCACTCCCCTCCCTGTCACTTGTGGTGTTCCCCAGGGTTCCTCTCTCTCCCCCCTTCTCTTCAACCTTTATATCTTTCCTCTCATCTTTGCTCTCCAGCAGTTGGAGGTCACCGTCTTTAACTACGCGGATGACCTCCAGCTCATCTTTGATCTGTCCCCCTCTTCTCTCTCGGTCTCCAATTTCCAGTCTACTATGACATTCATCAGGGACTGGATGAATCACAACCACCTTAAACTGAACCCTGATAAAACTGAGCTGGTTCTCACTGGTGGTTCGTCCAGTCCCTGGAACTCTCTTTTCTGGCCCCCCTCTCTTGGCCCTGCACCCTCCCCCTCCACCACTGTCAAAACACTGGGTGTAAAAATGAACAATCAGCTCACTCTTCACTCTCACATCAGCTCCGTGGTCTCCTCCTGTTTCCTCACTCTTCGAACTATCCGCTCTGTCTCCCGCTTCTTCACCCCTCAGGCCCTCAAGACCATCATGGCCGCCCTGGTAATCTCGCGTTTGGACTACGCCAACGCTCTTTTCCATGGCATCCCTGCCTATAGTTTGCGTAGACTCCAAGCCATCCAGAACCAGGCGGCCAGACTAATATTTGGCCTCCCACGTTATCACCACTCCACCCCCCTCCTAAAGAAACTCCACTGGCTCCCCGTGAAACAACGTTCCCTCTTCAAAATCGGGTGCATGGTTTTCCAGGCCCGTCAGGGCACTGCCCCTGCTTTCATCACTTCACTTATCAAACCCTACGTCCCCGCAAGAAATCTCCGGTCCTCCTCCAAGTCCCTTCTCCTGATCCCCCGTTTCTCGCGCAAAAAATGGGGTGGATCCAATTTCTCTACTCTGGCCCCTTCCTTTTGGAACTCTCTCCCTGATAACCTCCGCTCCGCAACTCAGTACCTTTCTTTCCGTGGAGACTTGAAAACTTTCCTATTTAGCCAGGCTTTCCCCGCCTAAATTTTCTCCCCGGTCTTCCTTCCCCTCAGCCACTGAACCTCAGCGCCAAGAAACCGCAAGGTGTATGCTGCGCTTTACAAGCATTTTAAATTAGAAATTAAATTAGAATTAGATAAGTCATATGGAGGTAGTTAAAGTAGGTATACGTAAGCAAGATTTAGTCATAAACAGAGCCAACTTGTAGAACCAGGAGACTTAGTTTACAAACTCCACCATAAGTGAGGATGATCTGTAGCACTTCATGTGTAGATGGTTAATGAAGCCAATCCCCCTAAAGTGCATGCATTGCTCAAGTGGTGGCTGCATATTCCAGAAACTGCATGTCCGGTAGGTTGGCTTCAGTTTGTAATGCATCTAAGCCTCTCAGCTTCCCACCTTCAAAACAATCTCCCGCTGTTAGCAACTCCAAAGTAGTCCATGCCACCAATTTGAACACAGTAAAGAATCTCCCTTTAGGCATATGGAGGCCCGCCAGCAGCACCGCTGGGGCATACAGTTGGAGTTGCTGCATTTTTTAAACTAATTTCCACAAGCATCGTAATGTTATAACTACCAGCTTTGACAGTGTCACTATGGGCAGTTTCACTCCCAAAAGGAGGCCTGTCAGAGCACCTTCCTGTCTGTCTACGTCACTTCCCTACGCAACCTAGTTCTTCCAATTGGAGTCTCGTTACCCATCTGGCCAGCCACTGAATCTAGGCAAGGATGTGAAACAACTTGCAGTCGGGGATTCCTAATCCCCCTTCTCTGATTGTACGTTGCATGGTGCGCAGAGAGACTCATCTTCTACCATCATTCCAAATAAAGGACCTGATTTAGAGTTTGTCGGTTCGGTTACTCCATCACAAACATGGTAAATCTCCGGTCCACCGCATTACTAGTGCATTATACACAAATGGCACCTAGAATGCGGCGGACAGAAAATCCATCACGTTGGTGACAGAGTAACGTGTCCGCCAAATTCTAAATCATGCCCTAAATTACTCATCAGCATGACCAGCGATTGAAGCCAGGACTGGGGAATTCGGATTGCAAGATTTACAAATAGATAAAGAACATAAGTAGCATGGCCTTCATTGCAAGATCAACTCTCACCATTCAGGGGAGTTTTAGTGTGCGCCAGAACACCACACATCTCATCAGTGATTGTAGTGCCCCATTGAAGTTGTCCTACAATCTGTCTATGGCATGGATGTAGATCTTGACTCCTAAGTATTTATACATTTGGAACTCCCACTGTATATGTCCCTGTTCCACTCCCTGTGGGTCCTCTCAGGGCTCTGCGGACAACGGAATGATGAATGTCTTCTCCCAATTAGTGCATAAGCCAGTTACATAACCTAGCTGCTGCAGCATATGACCGCTCCACGTCATGCCTGTTTTGGTGTCCCGAAGAAGCAAAAGCAGATCATTCACATAGAGCGAGAAGTTAAGTTCCATGTCATGTAATAGTATGCCTTTCTCTCTACATTCCTGTCTAATAATGCTTGCAAATGGCTCTATGCCTATGAAAACAGCATTGGAGATAGGGGACATTGGAGTTTTCCATCTTAATCTCAATGACCTCAGAACAATTATGTTCAATCTTAACTCGTGCATTTGAGAATTGAGAATGATTATCTAGTTGTCCTACCGGATGCCCAGATTTATGCAGTCAATCAATCAATCAATCCGTCAGATTTATATAGCGCGCTAATCACCCGATAGGGTCTCAAGGCGCTGGGGGGAGGGGTCCGTTACTGCTCGAAAAGCCAGGTCTTGAGTTGCTTCCTGAAGGAGAGATGGTCCTGGGTCAGTTGTAAGTGTATGAGGAGGGAGTTCCATGTCTTGGCCGACAGGTAGGAGAAGGATCTTCCTCCGGCTGTGGCTCTGCGAATGCGTGGTACGGTGGCGAGGGTGAGGTTGGTCGATCGCAGCTGGCGGGTGGGTTTATAGAAGGTGAGGCAGTTGTTGAGGTACTTGGGGCCCAGGTCGTGGAGAGCTTTGTGTGCGTGGGTGAGGAGTCTGAACGTGATCCTCTTGTTGACGGGGAGCCAGTGTAGGTCTTTCCGGTGGGCAGAGATGTGGCTGTGACGGGGGATGTCCAGGATGAGTCGTGCAGAGGCGTTCTGTATGCGCTGGAGTCTTTTCTGTAGTTTGGCTGTGGTTCCTGCGTAGAGGGTGTTCCCGTAGTCCAGTCGGCTGGTGACGAGTGCCTGGGTGACCGTCTTCCTAGTTTCGGTGGGGATCCATCGGAAGATCTTACGGAGCATGTGCAGGGTGTTGAAACAGGATGACGACACGGCATTGACTTGTTTGGTCATCGAGAGGGAGGAGTCCAGGATGAAGCCCAGGTTTTTTGCGTGGTCCGTTGGCTTGGGAGTGGTACCAAGGGCAGGGGGCCACCAGGAGTCGTTCCAGGCGGAGGGGGATGATCCCAGGATGAGGACTTCCGTCTTGTCTGAGTTCAGTTTCAGGCGGCTGTTCTTCATCCACTCGGCGACGTCTTTCATTCCTTCTTGTAGGCTGGCTCTGGCGGGGTCGTTGGTGAGGGAAAGGATCAGCTGGGTGTCGTCGGCGTAGGAGATGATGTTAAGGTTGTGTTGGTGTGCGATGGCTGCGAGGGGGCTCATGTAGATGTTGAAGAGGGTGGGGCTGAGCGATTATCCTTGTGGTACTCGGCAGATGACTTCGGTGGCCGCGGATCGGAATGGGGGAGGCGGACCCGTTGGGTTCTTCGGCGAGGAACGAGATGATCCAGTCCAATGCCTTCTTTTGGATTCCGGTGTTGCTGAGGCGCTGTATCAGTGTGCGGTGGCAGACTGTGTTGAACGCTGCAGAGAGGTCCAGGAGGATGAGGGCAGCTGTTTCCCCGTTGTCAAGCAGGGATCTGATGTTGTCGGTGGCTGCGATGAGGGCGGTCTCGGTGCTGTGATTGGCTCTGAACCCGGACTGTGAGAGGTCGAGGGATCCGTTTGTCTTGAGGAATGTGGCGAGCTGTTTGTTGACAGTCTTCTCGATGACTCTGCCAGGAAAAGGGAGGAGCGTGATGGGGCGGAAGTTCTTGAGGTCGGTGGGGTCTGCTGTCGGTTTCTTCAGGAGGGCGCTGAGTTCTGCATGCTTCCAGTTCTCCGGGAAGGTGGTGGTGGTGAAGGAGATGTTGATGATGTCTCTCAGTTGGGGTGCGATGATGGAGTCGGCCTTGTTGAAGACGTGGTGGGGGCAGGGGTCGGTAAGGGATCTGGAGTGGATGGTGTTCATCGTGCCGGTGATGTCTTCGGTGCTGACTGGGGTCCAGTTGCAGAGGGTGGTGGTGGGGGGCGTTGGTTCAGTGGTAGGGTGCGTGGTCTGTGCGTCAAAGCTGTTGTGTATGTCGGCGATCTTGCGGTGGAAAAATGAGGCGAGAGAGTCGCAGAGGTCTTGCGATGGTGTGATGTCGTTGTTTCCAGTGCTGGGGCTGGAGAGCTCTTTGACGATGCTGAAGAGTTCCTTGCTGTTGTGGGAGTTGTTGTCCAGTCGTTCTTTGAATGTTGCTCTTTTGGTGGTACGGATCAGCTGGTGATGTATGCGGGTGACGTTCTTGAGGGCTGTCATGTTTTCTGTAGTCTGGTCATGGCGCCATGTCTTTTTGAGGGTGCGACAGTTTTTCTTGGAAGTTTTGAGATCGCTGGTGAACCACGGGGCTTTCTTGCTGCCGGGTCTGCTGGGTGGGTTCTTCAGGGGTGCGAGATTGTCGGCGCAGTTGGTGAGCCATTGTGTGAAGTTGTGGGCTGCTTCGTTGGGGTCCGATGTGCTGGCGGGAGGGTTCTGACTGAGGGAGGTGGTGAGCTGGTCGACGGTGATCTTGCTCCAGCTCCTGCGGGGAACCTGTTGTGGGTGGTGGTGGGTCGTGGTTCTCCTGAAGTTGAAGTGGACGCAGCTGTGATCAGTCCAAAGGAGTCCGGTGGAGTGGCTGAAGGAGATGTGCTTGCTGGAAGAGAAGACGGGGTCAAGCGTGTGGCCGGCGTAGTGGGTGGGGGTGTTCACCAGTTGCTTGAGTCCGAGGTTGGCGAGGTTGTCCAGTAGGGCGGCTGTGTTGCCGTCATTGTTGTTCTCCAGGTGGAATTGAGGTCCCCTAGGAGGATGTAGTCCGAGGAGGCAAAGGCGTGTGGGCTGACGAAGTCTGCGATGGCTTCGCTGAACTGTGTGCGGGGTCCCGGGGGTCTGTAGATGAGAGTGCCTCTGAGGGTGGTCTTGGGGTCGGTGTGTATCTGGAAGTGGAGGTGCTCGGCGGCGGTGAGGGTGTCGTCGGAGTTGGTCGTGATTCGGATGGTGTTCTTGTGGATGATGGCGATGCCTCCTCCAGTCTGGTTGACGCGATCCTTCCGGGTGATCTTTTATCCGTCCAGGATGGCTATGGCGATGTCAGGGGCTGAGGAGGCGTTCATCCTGGTTTCCGTGAGGAAGGCGACGTCAGGTGATGTTGTGTTGAGGAGGTTCCAGAGTTCGGCTGCGTGTCTGTGGACGGAGCAGGTGTTGAGCAGGATGCATTTGAGGTGGTTGTTGCCAGTGTCTGGCCTTCGGGGGTGGTGCAGCTCCGGTGGCAGGAAAAAATGCAGGCTTGGCAGGAGAAGGGTCCGTGGGTTCGTTTCGGGGTGGCTTGGTAGCAGGCGGGGTTTTGGCTTGGGTTGAGTGCGTTGAGGGTGGCGTCGTCGTAGGTCGGTCCTGTGGGCTGGTATCTTTGGCGGCGAGGGGTCTTGGCACTGGGCGCGGTCCAGGCGCGGACGGGCGCAGACGGGCTTGCCTTTGGCACGCAATCGGCGCACCTGCTGCACGTGAAAGCTGCACGTACGCGTGGACTCCACCATAAATGGCCAAGTGGGAGGGAGGAGCAGCTGGGAGGCGGGAGCGGGGCGGCGAATGGGAAGGGAGGGGAGGATACAGAAAGGAAAAGGGGGTGGGCCGCAGGGGAGTAGCGTTGGGGATCAGAGAGCGGGGGATGCACAGGCGGGAGAAATGATCTTGAGGGGCGGCGAGGGAGAGGAAGGCACAATCACGGAAACAGAGGCAAAAATGGCAGATACAAATACAGGGCACGGCACAAAATACAATCACCAAATACAAATACCGATTCTAAGTACAGGAGGCACAAAAATACAGGAAGCAGAGAACGCGAACTCGCGGCAGTAGCGGAAATGCCTGGGCGCACTCACGAGGAGCCGTGCAGTGCGAGGAGCAACTGACCCTTTGACAGGGTCAAAGGTCACATGCAGTGCATTGTTGCATGAATGTAAGTCCAATTTTGTGTGTCAAAGGCCTTCGGTAGGTTCCATTTGGAACCTTGCGAGTGGGGTCTCATCCATTACCCAGCTGACCCATTGATGTTCAGTGAGGTGTTGGGTTGAGGAATAAAACCATTTTGGTCTGCATGTACCAACTGCTGTAGATGAGGTTGCAACGAATCAGCAAGTATTTTACTGTGTATTTTATAATCAAGATTTAACATTGACAAGGGATGGGAGGAGGACTTATCCTCTAGGCTGATGTGTGGCTTGGGTAGGGAGATCAGTAGTGCTTCTTTGCTGTTGTGCGGGAGACAGTCATGCTTCCAGCCCACTCTATACAGCTCCACCAAGTGGTGAACCATAAATGAAGCATACACTTGATTGGACACAGCTGGGAGCCAATACATCCCAGGAGTTTCCCTCAAGAGGTAAATCCTTAATGCCCCCCCTTTTTTCCAGTTGCGTGATCCGTTTTCCCAACATTTTACTAATGTTTGAAACTGTGGATACGGTTGCTCTATCCAGTAATGCCGCTATCGAGGTATCCATGGCAGAATGTGATAGGCCATATACACGCTTATAGTGCTGCACATCGACTCCATGTACATCTATCTGTTAGTGTAGTAAGTTGCCCCCTGGGTCTCTAATGGCCTGGATATTCCTGGCACTGTGCTCCAACCCAACCAACCAGGTCAGAAGCCTCCCTTATCAGCACCTTTATCCGCATGTGAAGTAGCAACTTATTCTTTATATGTGAACAGGCCCAGCCTCTTAGCTTATTCTGTATGTTTACCCTGTACTTCAAGTAGTTCTGGCCATAGGATGAATCTGCAAGGACTCGAACTTCCAGTGAGTGGAGCGTGTCATCTAACTGTGTGAGCCATGCTTCTAGAGTCTTCTTACTCCTATATGCTAATCTATACAGTGACCTTTTACCACCGACTGGAATGCTTCCCATTCTTTTTGCACATGTGCCAGGGCTGATTGCGAATTAAGTATTCACTAGTATTGTCAGATGACAAGTCCTGAAAGACCGGGTCATGTATCAGTTCAGGGTGAAGTCTCCAGATCCGGTTGGGGCTAATTTCCCCCCCCCGCCTCAGTAACAATAAATTGTAGTCTGAGAATGTGCGCACTAAGTAATCCAAGTAGGTAATTATTCCTGCTACCTGTGGGGAGATCATTCATTTTTTCTGGGTGGACGTGCAGGTCATACACTGGAGAATATTTTTGACTTTTACTTTAGCTTCCTTTTCCTGTATCTCCACACATCATGGAGGTCCCAATTAGGCGCCCAGTCTCGAAAGTGTTGAGCTGCCATATGTGCAGGGGAATCCACCAGTGGAGGAGTAGGTCAATCAAGAGAAAAATCGGCTACCCAATTGAAATCCCCACCCAATGTCTGTGCCTCCATAACATTTTTACTTGTGTGTGGCCCACGGTAGGGACATTTAGGCTGCCTATCAGTAGGAGCACCCATCAAGCCTCCCCGTCACTATAGTAAACCTCCCTTCTCTGTCCACTGTCTGTGAGGAACTCCTACTCGGATCGAAATCAACATTCTCTAGTATATGAATATGAAGAGTAGTTTGTAGCATATTCCTGCCCCTACATCTCCTCTGTAATCTGTTGACCTCACTACCAACCAGGTCTTTGTCCTGAAGGAGTGCAAACCTCTGAATATTAAGGGCATGTATTCCCGGAGTCTCCTTACAACCAAGGTCATGCCTCTCACATTCTACTTAAGAACATAATAATTAGGAACTGGCGAAACCATACTGCCATTTGGAAATTCTCAACCTGCTGATCCCTAGTGAGCATGTGTGGGGGAGAATGTATCACTTCCTTCTACCTGCCTTCGCCAATCATACATCTCTACGTCTAAAAGTTGATAACCACTACAAGTAAAAAATATATGATGGTCACTAATTGCATACTAAATGTTCCCAACTCCTCTCTTCCAGGGTATCCTGGCAAATTGCAATGGTCAGACACCCACAACTTGAAAAGCAGTAACCATAGTGTTGAGCATGCTCCATCACCTAATAGGAGTGGTGGAGCTCAATAATGGGGGAGTGGACTTAATGGAATTTGTATGGTCCCAGCTCTCTGTATGGTTGGGCAGTCTTGGGGGACTTATTCTGACCCACTTCCCATTTCACCTAAGAAGCCCGTGCTTCTGGGCAGTCTATTTTAGTCACCATTGGACTACTTCCAAACTTTTCCTACCATTTAGCATATGTTTGGGATGTAGTAGTTATATGTTTATATAACTGGAAGAGACATTATTGTATATAGACACTCCCTAGGGTCTACATTAAGTCTCGTTACATGAGACATTTCGCAACATATGCGATTTTAATATGTCGCTGGAGATGGGTTGTGGGGACCTGGGTCTGGCAGAGGGGAACGCACTACAATCTGGTTGGGTTCAGTGTGTAGAGCGACTGGCTTGGGCACCGTAAAGTTTTACTTACTGTGTCCTTCTTTTTCTACACCATAGAGCGGGGCCTCCTACTCCCGAGCGGTTGCCGGGTGAGGTGAGGCCTTCACCCACACAAGGCTGGGTGAGTATCACTTGGAGGAAATGCCTCTAGGTGATTTAGCTACTATGCTTTTTCTTATATATGCGGAATATAATGTATTCACGCAGGTGTGTTCCTGTATACGGTCTCTTTGTATTCAGGTGGTTATGTAGGTGTAATTCTATGTTGTTGTACAATCATCTTTTGTTTGTCGACAGGAAGAAGACAGTCTTCTCCCACCAGTGGACGCCTAAAACGTATGGATTTCTGGTAGATATGTATCAGTTTTTTACCCAACACATCGATTGTGGTTAACAGTTGCAGTAGCTTTCTTATATCTATGGTCCTGAAGAAAGCCGGGATAACCTCCCATAGGCTGAAACATGTCGACCGTCCTGCACAGCGCGATAGGGTAGATTTTCTCACCAGGCGTTTTTAATTTTTGACACCAAGGTTTCTGTATGTACACGTTGTCAGAACTAAGGTAGTCAATTTTATTTCACCATTATCACTTGAGCACTGCACATTAGTATGTCCACTTTATGGCAAACACTATGGCTAGTTTACTGATATCCATTTCCACTGCGGCACTACAAGGCCATATGTGTTATGGTATGATCAACGACTCCCCCATGACGTAAACTCCACCAAGAAGGGTGGTCTGATGGGATTCTTTCTAGCTATACGTTGCCAATTATTACCATCGGCACTGATGCACACTTGCATTCTATTTGTTTTTCAGTCACTGGTACAGTTACACACCATCGTTTGACCTGGTCTGCTTTGTTGTATGTTTCATAGTTCGAGTAGGGGTATTAGCAGACAGGTCGGTAAATATGCCCCTTGACCCTCCACACACATTTTTGTTTTTGTTGGAGTGGACTTACCACCAGCTTACAGTGGAGCTATCACCTGTACATAAGCCACCCCCTAAGCCCTCATGTTCTCTGAGTTGAATCTGCTCCCTTTCCTGCAGCAAGGAGACCCCATGAATGGGCCCTAGAGCACCAGACCCCCAGCAGAGGCCCAGGTAACAATTGGAATGATCACAAGTGGGATAATATCAAAGATTATTGGCAGTACACTGGGTCAAGCATGGGCCATGGCTGCATTCTAACAAGTAAACAGATCCTGTGTTCCCATCTAGCTTGGGGACATCCCTGTGTGTTGTGCACACCGTTGGTGCTTAAAAGAATAAGCTTCCAAATGGTAAACTGTTTATATTCTTTAATCGTATTTCTTCATTGTTTTCATGGTTTACGATTCATTCTCTTTATATACATTCAATATCCTTGAAATGGCTCCAATGCATTTCGGGTAATAAACCCTTCATCTGGGAGCTTCTGAAAACGACAAACATGGGTTTCTGAAATTGACAATAAGAGATATAGCTGCGTGCATAGTCTAATAGATAAAAGGTCGTAACATGCGGGTAGGGTTGGTGGGGTGAGTGACCGGATTACATGGCGTGGTGATCGGGAACATAGCATCGTGTCTTTTACTGTGTTCAAAGAGTGAGGCGTGGGCGGTTCAGTGCATTCAGATGTGCTTTAAAGTGTCTGATCGCATTATAAACACTCACGTGTGTTGGGTGTCGTTAGGTATCTGTAAAAGAGTAAGCGGGATTGTGTGTTAATCGTTAACCGATTTCTATGCGGCGGGCGTGTGAGGCACCGGCATGGGTTTCGTTGCGTGGTACTTACATGCTGTTAGGGTGCTCCGTGCTCTACGGTTAGGTTTCGGCGTTCTCCGCGAGTCAGGAAGTGGACGACTAACACTCGGTGGTGTGCGCTAAATATAAACGACGGACTACACTATTCCCGCAAACCAGGAAGTGGGTGAGTAATAGCGGCTATGTCTGTTGCCACTTAGCCACATCCCCTTCTCACTTTTTCTCCTTATCATTCTACAGCCAGCCTCTTCAGCATAGACAACAGTGCTTTATTACCATGACTGAAGATAAGTATTTCTAACCTGAATTGCATGACAAATTCTGTGTCCCTGCACTTTCCACTTGCAGCCACTCATGTAAACAAATGCTAGCTACTTACTGGGATCTTCTATACAACTCTGATTCACACTATGGTTGTTTTTAGTAAGTGCTGTGCACCGGTCCACAAATACATTAGTCTGCTTTTATGAAAAACGACCACTGTACTAACTGGTGTTACTGGATTTGAAGTCTGCACACTGGACACTGCTTTCCAGGCCTTAGAGTATGTGCTTTGGCCCCTAAAACATGGTAAAATTGATTAACTCCTAATTGGCACATGTAACTTCCCAATAGGGTCCTAGCATATGGTGCAGGAAATGTACCAGAAGCAGAGGTAAAGTTAAATGTAACTTCTGGACTGCAGCACATGTTCTACAATCCACTAGCTGACAAAGAAAACTTGACTTCAAGGACTACCTGTGTAGCTTGGCTCCGGCAGCTTTTAGATCTGCAGTCCAACCTCTCAATATAGCCCTTTTTGACAGGGAAGGACCCTACATTTAAATATTAAATACAGCACTTCTACATAGTTCTTGTAGGCTACAATGTACTATTTAGTAGTGCAACATGTGAGAATTTAATTTTGGCATGTATCGACACTGACTAGCCTCCAAAAGCTATTTCCACTTTTAAGGGCTATTGCTGTCCTCAGAAAATAAACAAAGTTCATAATAAAATCATAACTCTGCTAACTCTGGTTTGGGGCAAGCCATTGGCATAATTCAAACACTATTTTTTAATGTTTATTAGAAGCCCAATTCAATGGTGGAGGTCTGTGTTTAGGAAAAGTAACTTTTAAAAAGTTAGATTTTGTCTGCCCGATCCTCCTGTAGGCTAGATAGCATTAGCCTGCTGTCAGAAGGCTGGACAGTGATTCCCTTTAACAAGGTGTGAAAACTGCTCCCTGAGCAAAAACAAAGGGTTAGGCCTTTTGGAAGGACTTGGGAGCGAAGAATGTGGCACATATCAAGCTCAGGAAGGGTATATGGGGAAGGGTTTACGTCATTCACTCGAAAGGGACCAGGGTGGTGCCTGCTCATTTATATTTAAATGTAAAGGTAGGGCTGGGGAAAAGAAGCCTTTTGGCCCAGGCTCTCTGTAGCCAGTTTAGCACCACCTCAGTGGGCGGGGGAGCTCATCCCAGAAACAGGTTGGTATAGCTGAGGAGAAAGGAATGGCTCGTAACCCTAAACAATCAATTTGCTTTCAGACAAGCCGTATGCAGGGCCAGAAAAATTCTGCCACATTGATTCAGAATAGTGCACTGTGGGATAGTTTGCACGAAAGGAAGCAGAGTGGGAAGGGGTGTATCTGGGAACTTTTTTTCTCATTAGCTAGGATGTGTCTAGGAGAGACCCCCACCCACTGGCTAGTCAATTCTAGAAAGGTAGCACCTCATCCACAGCTCATCAGTTCACTTTCTGGACTTGTGGAAGAATGAAAGAGGACTGGACCTGTTGTTTGGGAGCTCGGTGGAGCCCTGAATGCTGGACCTGCACGTTTACTTGGGACTAAGAGGTGGATTCCAAGTGTTAGTTGGCTGACCCACTGTGTGGCTTAAGGGACTCAACAAGCTGTAGGATATATTTTTCCTGAAGAGTCCAGCTGACCACTATCAACTGGACTTGAAATAAATCCTGCTGGTATCCTCTGGTGGAGTGAGTCCTTGAACTTAAACACTCTCCCATAGGTAGCGGAAAGTCTTTGAAGAGACCAAGAGGAACTACTCCAGAAATTGAAATGTTGATATTTAGAACATGTTTGGACTTCCAAGACCTACAGAGCTTCAATGGGACCTTGCAATAACAGTGGCCAATTGTGAGAGGACTTGGTAGGATACAGATCCAGGATTGCTCCACTGGAGTATTTTGAGCTCAATAAAAAAGTCTATGGCTTAGATGTATGAAGCCTTTTTACACCAGAAAGATACAGAAGATCGGAACCCCTACAAACACACTGGTTAGAATGTATGAAGTATTATGAAAGTCCAGCGTGCTACGTAAAGAAGTAGTCTTTGCGCAATAATTCTGTGATTCTATTGCTAAGCTGTTAACATCCCTCTCCTTCTTCAATATGTTCTGTGCTTTGTGATACAAAAATATTCTCCACAATAACTTTAGCAGTTACTTGCCATTAAACAACAAATTAGATGTACTCCCTCATAATGGAATTAATTGGTTTAACTCATCAGCGAAATACGCCGACCATCAATTCTTTGTGGCTCATTCACATATGGTGGCATATAATCTCTTCCAACTGATTATTGTCTCCATGCACATTGGCAAATTGCTGGAGTTGTCAAAACATTATATGATCCATTTCCTTCTAAATCTTTATATACATAAACAATGTGCAGTAATGAAATGTGTCGCAAAAACATATGCATTCTAAAAGAAATGCAGGGTATAAAATGTGTGGTAAAGGCATGCAAAGAATTTCCCTGAGTAGTGCCGTCATGCACAAATAGTTTGAGTTGCAGATGTACATTTCAAATAAAAGGTCTGTTGCAAAAACATGTGAAAACCTAAAGTTTTTCCTTGCAATATATTATTTGCATGTCAATTTCCTGTGCACATACTATCTTTGAAGCGTTCTCCTGTTGTGACAACTACTGGTGCTATGTAACCTACGTCTATGAGCTTAGTTCTACAATGTCTGAGTTTCCCGCCCATGGATGCCTGAACTTAGTTTAATACACCAATGCTTGAACGAGAACATCGGACCGTCGGAGTCCCCAATGTAATCCCTGATGACGGCGTTTCTGCCGTCGGGATTACGATGTCGGTTTCCAACAGGCTTTCCATGTTGGGCTTTCTGACATGGAAAGCCTGTCAGAAAGCGACTTTGGGGGCCCCTAGCAGGACCCCATTTCTCCACAGCCTCTGGTTGGGGGCTGAGGGGGGACAAATGGTGTCCCCCTGTTAATCTCTGCACTGTGTGGCATGCACTTTGAGGTGCCTGGCACGCAGTGCAGAGATTAACAGAATCTCCCATTTCTCGATGGTAGCTTATGCTATGGCCGGTTTATGGCTGCAGTAGAATCTCCCATAGAGAAATGGGAGTAAGCGACCGCACCATGTGAGGTCGCATTGTAGTGGTGATATCGGGGCCACCGACAGGAGGTCGGTCTATCCAGAAACTATTGCGATGTCGGCCGGACGTGAGTCTGCCGACATCGTAATCAGGCCCTCTGTAGTTAAAAAGTGTTTATTTCAACATTCTAATTCTGCTGCTTAGCACAAGAAAACTAACCACACAAAATATTAATAAAACAGCAATGAAAGCATACAAAACAGTGATGGATGGAATGCCTAATTTTGTTCTCATCAGCAGGATACAGCTTGGTTCCAGCGATGCAGTCTGTACAGGATGCATGTCTGGGAGTAACTGTTCCTGGGTTGCTTGTGTTCTGGTTAAAGAAGGACCTGGCTTGGCAGTTGGGTTAGTATTTTCCGAACGCAAAGGGGTCAAGACTGATTTGCATATAGCTGGGTCCAAACTGAGGTAGCAAGGTGGGCAAAAAACAATTTATTTGGATGTGTCCCAGAGTGATTACCAGTGGCTGAGATTAATTGAAGCATTCTATCCATCAACTTGTTGTTTTTACATTAGATGACCTAAGTGCACAGGTTTTGCCCAGAGGTGAGTGCCGAGCTCACTGTGCAACTGGAACCAAGCTATACCTGGCTGAAGAACGCTAACTAGGGCAAAACTGGTCCTAGGTTGCTTGTGTTCCAGTTCAGGGAGGACCTGCTTGGCAGCTTGGGCTGAACTGTTCACATGAGGAGCAGTGTTCAAGGCTGAATTGGACAATGACCTGGGTCCAAACTGCGATGCAGCCCGAGCGATTTCCAATGGATAAGAATAATTCAAGCATTCCGTCCATCACTTTGTTGTTTTGGAATTTGACGCCCTAAGTGTGCTGGGTATTCTCAGACGTGGGTACTGTGCGTGGAGCTGTCTGGATAGAAAAGATAGCCTCTGCCAGTAGATTTGTGAATAGCATTCTGTAGTATATGGGTAATAACACTGTAGTGCTGCACCACAAAATAAAGTTTATGACTAGGCCCCATAGAGTCTTCCTCAATAAACAGCGCAGCCCTGCCAAGTACCACACTTCAGTAGTTAGATTAACTTATTTTAGTGCTGGTGTCTTTCCCTACCACACTACAATGCTTAGGCTCTCATAATTAGAACTCCTTGAGGTTTTTTATAAACATGAGTTGATGAATAATTGAACCAAAATGAAGCCTATCTGCTCGCCTGCTACTGATGCTGCCTGGCAAATTTATAAAGCCAGCTGGGCCTGGAACTCAATTGTTGCTATGGTCACACAACTGTTAACTAGTGATACTTTACTGCAGTTTCCCCTGGTGCTGCCAGCTGCTATTGAGAATGTTCCTTTAAAAAACATTGCTGTGAGCTAAGATCAGGACGAGCATCTCCAGGCCGCATGGATCTAGCGACCTGGTATCTCTAATAAACCTTGCCTTGTTGTATTTCTGGGCCGGGCACACACATGCACCTGGCCTAACCAGCAGTAGCTTGTTCCCGTACTCTGCAGCCCAGTCAGAGACAGAAGGGTCTTGTGGTGTTTGCTGTGGTCTCTTATCGTCCTCTGTTGCTGCTTGCTTTGGCATCATTGAGAGGGCGCCCTGCACTCTGGAGCTCCGGGGAAAACAGAAAAATAGACTGTGCAACCTTGAGTATGCAACACGGGGATATAAAGTAAAGATGTTCCTCCATTTGAACTGGTGACGGTCGCAGCAATAGGCTCTAGGTTAGTCTACCTCTACATAGGGCTGCAGAACTGGTCCAATTTCTGGCAACTTTTCTGCTTGAGTCATCGTGACATTACACGCCATTGGCAGAGTGTAGTAATGTAGGTCCACACATTAATAGATTCAAGAACCTTTATTAAGTTCTATTGAACAAAGGTGCTCCCAGCTTGGCAGGATAAAAACAACCGCAACATTCCACAGCTGCCTTCAGGGGACAGTGCGGGCCATACCAAGTATGAGGGAGGCAAGGGGGAATCAGGAAGGGGAGGAAGGAACCAAATGATAAGTTACAACACATCATCCTCCCTAGGGGAACAAATGAGGGAGGGAAAGGAGGGCAGGAGAGACAAGAAGATGGGAGAGGAAACAGAGAGAGAGAGAGAGAGAGAGAGAGAGAGAGAGAGAGAGAAGGAAGGTGAGAGAGAGAGGAAGACAGGTGAACAAAGGAGGGAGAGCTATAAACGTGTGCGTAGTGAAGCACAACAGTGGGTCATGAAAGGAAGACCCTGGCCCAGGATGAACCCCTTGGTCTACCTGATGGGGTAAACCCATAGTCTCTACCAAAGCTGGCAGGATGTCCCTTGAAACAAGACGGACTGTCTTTGCCAGGACGGGGAAGACTAAGCTGGAGGGGTTGAGGGGTAGCCTGAAACTATAACTTCTCTGCCCCCCTTTCCTACCAACCGGGAGCTAACACTAAATCCCCTTTACCCTTCTGGATACATCTGATGGTGACGGGTACTGCCTGGTCTAAAAGCCCCAACTACTGCTAAAAGATACTATTCATAACGCGGCCAAGACTGACTCCAAAACCCCCAAACACTACCACTTACAGTGAAAAGAAGCTGAGTCCTGGACCCCAAACCAGGAGACAGGAGTTCACACGTTACACATTTCTTTGAACATGAAAAAAAAAATGCATGTCCGATAAGATCAGCGATACTTGTACTACATAAGTCTGTTATTAGAATGACCCTGTTGTCACGGGAAAAGATTACATTCCTCTGAGTCATTTTCTGCATTTAGCTAAACCCCATCCGTGTGGCAATAACCACTTCCACTTTATACGGCGGAGTTGCTGTGAGTCAAGATTGTTTGTTCCGTGTGGTCCCTGGCCACGCTTTGTCTCTTCCCCGGAATGGATGACTGGTCTGACCAATAAGATGCGATTGATGAAGTTGAGAGCAAGAAACTTTGCGCCCCCCTCCATTCCTATAGGCTTAAGTTGCTTCCCAGTTTGGTTTATGTTGGTGGTTATAAAGGGTACTGGTGCCTATTAGTACTCTCTCATTAACTCCTCAAAAGCCATGCGGCCCGAACGATTACTCTGCTGACATGCTCTAGTCCTCAATCTCTCGTACCACCTCACCCTGCTGGAGTGTGACAACCCCTTAGAATGCTTTATTTATTTATTTATTTTTTTCTCGGAAATTTCCTGGACCATGTTACACTGCTTCTAACCCTGATCCTACGACCGGTTTCCTTCTCATTGGCCTCATAAGCGTTGGGTCCAGCATAATTTCTCTTGTGGCACGCTGAGCCTGAGCTTCTCGTACTTCCTTCTGTACATGCCTCTTCAGGGACTAGACTTTCCTCCGACTTCGTCCCCTGGGTTCGCCTTGTGAATGTGGCTTTGTCTCCTGTAAACCCTAACACATCTTCTTTCCAGCCTTCTATGAGCAACCTGATACTTCCAACCGGACCTTTTGAGTGCTGGCCTGGTACGTTTTTGAGTGGATTCTCACTCATTCTCTGACAAACTTCTCCTTCCAGGTCCATGTCAAGGACAGATTTCTCACTCGACCTGAGTTTGTATTTGACCCGAGCCGTAGAGCTCCATGCTTTCTCATCCTTGAGGCGGGTTGGTTTGCCAAGTTCCTCCACTACACTCGTGGAATGTGTAACCCCACACGTTACCTCATAGACCAATTCTTTTACTTCCAGAACATCATGTTCACTGATAATTCTCCCTAACATTTTCCTTATATTGTCTCCAACCTCCTTTCCAAATGACGTAGTCTGCTTTCTTTCGCATTTGACAATGGCTGCTTCTTTTTTTTCCTTATACCTCCAAACCCCTTTTGTCCTTGCTTCCATGTCTAAGGATGGATACGTGTTCACCCTCAAACTCTCCAACCTGGTAAATTGACAACTGTCGTTTACAGCCAACCCTCTACTGGGCTCAGAACTATTGGGATTTTGCGTTGTACTTAATTTCCTTCGTTCCTCCCCTTCCGGTACAGCAACCGATTCTACCACCTTATAAATCTTACCCCTAGTACTTCTCTTCATGTAGCACCACTCCATCTCTCCGTTTCTTCTCAAGATAAAGTTTTCATCCGTGTCTGCTGCTTCAAATTCATTTCCTAGCGTTAATGACAATTCACTCTTCCACCTGTATTTGTCTACTACAGTACTATGTGACTCAGAATCAGCGATAGATCCCTTAAATTCTCCACCTCTATTGATGGTATACACCTGCTTTGCTTCACTTTTGTTCATCACCATTTCGTTATCTCCCTCTTCTCTGTTTATTTTGTTCCCTTGTACTTTGACACTCTCTTCTCGCTTATAGTGTACAACTAAATCATGCCAGACCTTTTGACAACCGTTTCTGTCAGTTCCCTTTAAGTTTCTCTTTTCTCTGTTAATATTCTCTTTCCATCCACCAGCTCCCAAACTGTTTGTCCATATTTCCGCATCTTTCTCTATTTTCATGGGTTCTTCCTTCTCATCAAAAATGGATATGAAAAATGATATGCGTTTTTTAAGCCTAACCTTCCTCTCTTCCCAATCCGCGATACTTGTTCCCTCTTCTTTCATTAATGGCTCAGGAGGCAGTAAATTACACATTGTGCCACTTCTAATGAAAATTTCTCTCTACCTTGCCCCTTATATTCACAAGTGCCAATGACTTCTTTCTGTTTATATGTGCTCCTCACACAACAAAGTTTACACTCTCTCCCTGAAATTTTAACTTTAAAGGATACAGTCTTCGTGCTCTCCCAGCACATGAAGCTCCGTAGATTATTTACTTGTGCCACACGGTGCGTGAATTGCCCAATTGGAACGTTTCGAAGTACCTCTTATACTGATCACTAAATTTAGACTCGTCTAGAAGAGACTATCGTACTATAATTTGTGGTTCCGGTTCCGATAAATGACTATATATTTTTTTCTCTCGTTTGTCTTCTTCTACCGCCTAAGAAGTATATTTCTTTACGTTCTGAAAATGTAGCCGGGTTACTTCACACGGTGTCTTTCACACTCAAGATGGCCCCTCAGTAACTCTACGTAACAGACGTTAGTTCCTTCAGGCCGACGAAGTTCTGAGGAGAAGGTCTAGTTTTCTGTTCCGCCTCCTGCTTCCCTTCTCGGCTACCTGAGATCACTTAAAATGCTTTGCTCATGACGCCTGTAAATTCAGGATACTTGTCAACCTCAAGTCAAAGTTCCAAAGAGATTACGTATCTCTCACTAGACGCGCTGCCTCAAATCTGTATCAAGCGCCGCCACTGGGGTTCACTGCACTCCCTGCCCCTCTGAAATTTCCTCACGCAGCTTCAACGCGCTGCCTCGGTTCAGTTTCATACACGGTACCAGAGGTTTGCCACACTCTGTGTTCCTCTCAAATCTCCTCACGCAGCTTCAACGCGCTGCCTCAGTTCCGTTTCACGCGCGGTAGCAGGGGTTTACTGCATTCACTGTTCCTCTCAGATTTTTTTTATGCAGCTTCAACGTGCTGCCTCAGTTAAGTTTCAAACACTGTACCAGAGGTTTGCTACACTCTCTGTTCCTCTGAAATTTCCTCACGCAGCTTCAACGCGCTGCCACAGTTCAGTTTCATACGTTTACTGCACACACTCTTTTCCGCTCACCGCTCCTCACACTGTTTCAAAGGCTCACTATGATTCAGTGTTATCCAACTTGGGTCCCCTTCGGGTAATCTTCCTCCCAATAACATATATGAACATTCCCGAATTCACTGAGACTGTTATTTACTCGCCTCTGATAATACTTGGTGTTTGGAGATACCTGCTTCCCAATGCTGTCACTCACTCATGCCTAGAACGCCAAGCGCACTGCCTCTTGTCAGTTTCTTTTGCGGTATCGGAAATTTGACTTGATTCCCTGCTCCGCTCACTTCTCCTCCGACAGCTTCAAAGGCTCACCTCATAGACTTGCGTAAATCCCTCTGTTTCCGACTTGGGTCTTGCTTTCCTGCACCATAACAATTGCACGGAAACTCCAGAGGTTGAATCTGATTTTACTTTCACCTTTAATCCTTTCCCAGTCCAATAAAATTATTACCGACTCCTTCCCATATCACTTCTTGCTTGGAATTCACTGTACATCCATTCAAACTTGAAACTCAATCTTGCCACTGCCGTAATACACTTTGGCTCTTCATGTATACAGTTCTTCACGTGGTATGTTATCCGGTGTGCGGTGGTCTCACCGTTAACAATGCAACCAGCCTCCTTTCACATCAGGATATGACCGGCTCTTCAAAACGGGTAAGTCATCAAATCTCTTCTTTTTTTTTTTTTCCTCCTCCTTGTCCAAGCTCAAACTCTTCCAGGGGAGAGACACCTCACTGACCCTGGCTCAGCTCCGTTTACCTCGTCGCCAAAAAGTGTAGTAATGTAGGTCCACACATTAATAGATTCAAGAACCTTTATTAAGTTCTATTGAACAAAGGTGCTCCCAGCTTGACAGGATAAAAACAACCGCAACATTCCACAGCTGCCTTCAGGGGGCAGTGCGGGCCATACCAAGTTTGAGGGAGGCAAGGGGGAATCAGGAAGGGGTGGAAGGAACCAAATGATAAGTTACAACACGGAGCTTCTCTGTACATTTTAGAGGATGCAAGAGGAGAGGAACAGCCCAGCATTGTTGGAATAAGGTGCTGCAAAAAATGACCACGCGTCTGGTTTTTGACGATCGGGCTAGGCAGAGCCCAAAAAGCTAGTGGATATATTGTACAAAAACCCAGGGGAGGAAGCAGGGATGCCGACTTTAGGCAACCTACACTAAACATTGCAGGAGGCTATTCCACTTTGGTATGCCAATTTCTGGCCTACAGCAGTGTGACACGAGCTGTCTAATAGATAAAACTGGGGTGAGAGGTGCAGAGAAATCTAAGGCACATGCAGTGCTGACAGGTATGTTCAAACTTGTTGCAGACAGTATCCCAATTATACTTGCCCGTGACAAGTACGATTAAGGAGACCTTAGAGCCGGTGAGAGCAGCATGGACTGCAGACCCTCAGTGGCATAGCTGTGGAGGGCGGTGGGGGCAGACCGCCCCAGGCGGCACAAGTTTTGGGGGCGGCGGCCCCCCTTCCCCTGCTCTTACCTGCGGCTGTCGCAGCTGCAAGAATCGCTCTTAACACCCTCTCCCTGCTCTTCAATCGGGCCGCCGCAGGAGGCAAATGCAGTGGCTGCCACCGGCTGCCTAAGGCCTAGCTACGCCTCTGCAGACCCTCGAGATGACCAATGGAAGTGAAATTCCAAAGGATCAGAGGATACTCTAAAACTTTATCTAGAATTGTCAGATTCAGAATGATCCAATTTAACCTACTACATTGCACCAATTTAACTCCTTTCAAACTCCATTTGTTATTCCCCAGGCTACCCGACCAATCCCCCATATTTCATGCAGAGAACATAACATAACATAACATGTGTATTTGTAAAGCGCACGTTCACCCAGCGGTTTCTTGGCGCTGAATAACAGATGTTTATTGTTACCCAACTCAATGGTACTCATTTTATCGACCTCAGATGGATGAAAGGCTGAGTGGACCCGCCGGGATTTGAACCTGTGACCATGAGGTCGAACACAGGCCCCTGCAGTGGACGCATTAGTCCACTGAGCCACCAGACCCGGGAGAACACTAATCTTATGCACATTTTCTGGAACTGTAAATGAAAAGCACAATAATGGCAACAAGTTGCACAAGAGGTAGGCCACCTGACTAGCAGGATGATTGTCAAATCCTTAAAGATCTGCCTGCTGGGACTCATGATGACCTGCACAAAGAACAATAAAGCTGAATGAAAATTTTTCGGTCTGGCCCTCGTGTTGGCCAAAGGCAAATTGCCATGCAATGAAAGTCGAACACAGCGTCCCAGGAAATGAAATGGAGATGGGACCTTCTCAAATGTGTAAGTGGAAAATACAGTTATGAAATCACAGAAAACACAGGGTGGAATTAAAATCTGATTGACAGAGGGGGTACAATACTTCAGAACGTAGCCGGACAGAACAATGACAGGCCAATGTGAAATATAGGGAGAAATACACAGAACACTGAGCTGTATAGTTACCATCGAGAAGAGGTGGCAAACCATGTGTGTGGGACACAAATGGCGATAAAAGCAAATATATCTTCTGGGTGCAAAGAACCGTCAGAGGGAGAGAGGTATCAAAAGGCTATCCAAGGGTGATGTCAGTCACTTGGGTACATTCAATTGGGTCTAAACCATAGGTGGGCCCTCAAGACCCTTACTGTGGTAACTGTGAAGTACAGCGCAGTGGAAACTGAAAAATTGTATACTTCTCACAGCGCGGTCTGTGTTTTTGATACAAGTTACATGGAGGAATGTCAGTGATTCAAGCCTTATACTAGCTGGCCCTTATCGATCATGCTGATGTTCACAATATGCAAAATTTAAGATAAAAAATCTTGTTTGGCAAATGACAATCTACATATTTAAATATGCAGTAAGCAGGCATGTCAGTCCAGACTACATTGTTTTAAATTTCAACTAGAAGGTGCTGCAAGGTCTATCATCAAAGTTGAGTCTTTTCTAGGTACAATATAATTCCAAGGCACAGAACGATTATTGTGAATAAATACAGTTAAGATGTTCATAAATTGAATGATTCGATCAGAGAAGAATGGAATTGATATGTCACCTTGTTCATACAAAATGCCTAATGATGTCATACCACGGATATAGCAATCGAAAAAATCAACCCAAATGTGTTTTACAAAATGTGGTTATCATCCCACATTTTGAACAGGGTTTGATGATTTTCTGTCATATTCCTTACTCTGGAAAGCTTCTGAAGAGACCGGTGAAGAACCAACTGCATCAATGGAGCCTGTTTAAGATTGTTAAATTATGGCCAGTTGAGATTGAGACCATCGACGGGCAGGGAAACCGTACCTTTATAAGTGAAAGACTGATTGCACAGATAAGTATACACATATGTATGGAACCCTTGATCTTAGTCATCAGAACCATCAGCACATTCCCATGCCACCCTTCTTAACCTCCTCCACGAACTAACAATACATAATAAAGTCAACACAAGTAACTTAATTCAAGATACTTTTAAGTTAGTGTCCAAGCCAATCGCTTGCTGCGTACCACGAAGCTCAATTCTATAATGAAAATAGCATAATGTTTATCTAGTTTCATGACCGTAGATCATGTACTATTTTGTTCTACACTGTTAGTACTTATTGAACACAAAGACCCTCATTTTAAATTAGGAGAAAGTACCAGGATTGGGTGCGAACAGTGTTTAAATGCCAATCCTTGTCTTCTGAGATGTGCTGCAACTTCATACTTCCATACTCAAGATTTTCCCCACTTGCATTTTGCATGGTGACACTTTACAAATCTTTCACAGAATAAAAATAGGCTAGAAAATTAGAAACTATGGGCAAATAGAGACCTATAATCCGGATTCCATATGTTTTCCCTAATTCAGCACTCAAATGTTTAGTACTACACTGTAATTTTAACCCAGAGTAAAACGGCAAGGTGTAAACTTATTGCACATCATTAAAAAATATCATCACTTTATAAATGCATACTATTCGTTCCATACAAAACAATTAGTAACATTACAATAATTTGCCTACAATAACCACTGCCCTTAGATTTTCTCAAATCAATCCTTTCAAGGATCATAGGTAAAGTTTATCTTCATGCTCTTTTTCATTATATATTTTTTATTTATCACTGACATTATTGTAAGATACTCCATACTATCTTGGACATATCCAACCATGTTTTGACAGACTTTCAACTTCCTAACAAACTCGAAACTCTATGAATCTAACCATCCTTTCTATATTTTATTGTAGCATTATCCATTTGCTAAAATTGCAGCTTCCTTTTTCAGGTCTCGCCTACGTAGCGCGCATGCGCTGGAAAGGCAAAAAGACCGTTTCCGATCGCTTTGGCTTTTCAGCCCAAAACGTGCACGCGTTCCATTGCCTTCAATGGCAATGCGTGCTCTTGTGGAGATTCACTTGCGGGAGCGAGCACCACCATATGGTAGCAATTATCGCTCCCGCAAGTGAATCGCGCAGGCCCCCTCCTCTCCCCTGCTGCCGTTCGCCTCCCCTTTCTGCAGTGCGAGGCGCGCAGGCGCTTGTTTAGTGTTTGCCATTGAATAATTCTTGAATTGATTCGCAAGCCCTCAGCAGCTGGCGGCGGCCCTGGAAGTTCTTGACTGGCTGGGGCTCATATTGTGAAACTAGACTGCTCCACTTCAGCAGCCGCTGCCCTCCCTCCTCAACCCCCCGCTGCCACGCTTCTGCCTGGCCGCCTTGTGAGTGGCAGTCTGGGGCTAGATCTTGCGGCGGTCACTGGCTGTCCGAGAGTTGTCAGCGCACAGAAGGGCACGACACTAGCGATTCTGTCAGAGGTCACATGGACAGGCCCAGCTCGGAGGACGGAGCGGAGGCCAGCTGCGGTGGCATACCCGTCCCTCCAGCCCCGCGCTGCTCTGCCTCCCCTCCCTTCAGAGGAAGCGACCTGTCACCTCCTCCAGTGTGTCCTTCCGCTGAGCTGGGCAGATGTGAGGTCAAGTCCTCTCTCAGTTCCTGCAGGACTGTGAAGCAATGACCCACATAAGCTAATCCCGTGCCTACTGCTGGCGGGGCCAAGGGTCCTGCTCTGCAGTAAGTAGTGGAGGAGAGAGGAGTCGTTACTGTAGTGCCTGGAGGCCGTTGTGTACGTGTGATGAGAGAGCATCAACACTAGTGGACTTAGATAGTGGAGCTGCCTACTCAGAGCTCCCACAATTCACCCCGGCGCCGCCTGCCACCCAACAACTGACTTTACCCCACTTCAGCCCGTTTCCAGGAAGTCTGACGTCAAGGACAAGGAATCAGCGTTGCAGACTCCATCCATCTTTTTTTTTAATCTGGTGGCATTTTCTAAATGAGCTCCAAAATACTGCAGGGCCAAAAGTAGGTAATGTTTTCAGTGTTCAGGCAAGCACGGTAAACACCTCTAATTCACTAAAATGTGTATGGAGTTTGTCTCAGCGCTTAGTTACCTCTTCAGGATTTTGGCGCTATATACATCTGATTTGATGTGGCAGTGGTACTCACATGAAGGGTCATTTGTGGCCCTGCTTACCAACCCCCAGCTCATACCTCCCTTAGTTAATTGATCCTGTGAGGTCGAGACACTATATACATAACGGGTGACATTGGCATATTATAACATGCTTTTCTTCAATTAAAGGTATAATCTTTTCCAAAGTACCTATTTCTTCCTCTTTCAGCACAGTGTTAATTTTTTCTTTCCTGCAGTGAATGATGCATTTCATAAATACCTCATGGTAAGTGTTCTGGTGCTTTTTCAAGCTTTAACAATACTTCAATTTTTAAAAAATCAAATTGTGTCTGTAGACGACCTTGTTTTCAAGGGCTAAGGATACCGCTCCCTCTCAAAATGAAGTCGGTAATACTCCGAGATTTACATATTTACTATGGCTCTGCTTCATTCCTGGTTAGACTTAATGTAATATACTTTAGACCCCGGGTAACAAGTCATTAGCACTGGAGATTTTTAATTTGGGGTCGCGCTTCAGTTTGAGGCTAGTACAGCGAGTCTGGGGAACTGGACCCTCTTTCTAAAGGCAGAACAGCACCACACGCATAACTCAGTTTGTTTTCTTTTCAGTTTTATACAGGGCGAACTCGACCGAAGGTATTGATGCGCTTTACAGAGCACCCGTTACTTTACAGAAGGACGCATTCATTTTTGGTATGCACGAGGAGATTAAGTGACTTGCCCAGAAACACAGCATGTTGAGTGTCCCTGCCGAGACTCGAGCCGGGTTCCACTGCTTCAAACGCGGCAGCTCTGGCCTAACAAATCTTTTCCAGGTGTGCTGCTATGGTGTCTAGCAAGACACAAGGTTACCATATTTCTTAATAAAGGATATTGTGGAACTGCCAACCAGATTGTAAAGCCTCACATTGGTTTAATCCACATAAAACATGAGCACATTGTGTCCAAGGGTGGAGTTAATGTTTCAAGTGCAGCGAATGGTGGGCCGCCAGCCCAGATGTATTCCAGATTTCCAGGAGCAAGTCACCAGTACGCTGTAAAACACAACAGGTCCGTATCTGTGCAGAGGTCACCTTCGGGCACAACCACATTTCGTGGAAACACTAACCTGGTGTGTCAGAATATTCACTTCACTATGCGCTGAAAGGCGTGCTCCCATGTCCTTCGTGCTATAATCGGGTAGCATAGTGTCATGTCAGATATAGTGGGGATGTAGCTCAGTGTTAGAGCGCATGCTTCGCATGTATGTGTTCATTACCTCCTCGTTAGTCTTCCTCGCCACATGACTAACAATGTGAGCTTCAGCTCCACACCAGAACCCTCCAAAGCAAAAATTCAGCCTCCCATCCCTTCCCAATATGGCTGACCCATTACACCCCTGACCTCTATAAGAGGCGGGCCGGCCCAACCCATCAGCCTTTTTTTTTAGTTCTGCGCTGCTGTTTCTCCAGAGTGTATGTTCAGGTAAGTTGGGCTGAGGTCCTGCTCCAGGAGGCCCCTGTGCCCTGGGGGGAGGCCCTGCTCCAGCGGGCTCACTCTCTGGTTCCCCCGACTTCTGGCCCTCGCACTGACCCTTTGGGTTCACAGCTCTGCTCTGGCAGGCTCCTAGTGCCTACGGGCTCTTGGGAGTTCTGCCCTGCGCCCCCTCAGTTTCCTGGTTTCTGCCCTGCTTTAGCAGGCTTTCATTTTCGGCCCCGCTATCACCGAGTAGGTTGACTGGCGGGCTCTGGCGGGGTGTGCTCTCATCTCCCGGGTGGCTGCAGGCTTCCTTTTATGTCTCGCTTCTCCTCTGGGTGGGCATTTGTTATCGCTTAGACCTTGTGGGTCAAGCATCTGACTTTTCCCTGCTCCTGCGGCCCCCGGTATTAGTCTGAGGCCCGGCCTGCCGGATGATGTGTCCCTCGGCCCGTCCCAGCCTGTGGCTGCTTTTATGCCCCCTCCTGTGGCGAGATGCCTGCTAACGGCCCAGGCATCTCCTGGGGAGTTTTTACCTTGCATGCCTATTGGTGGTGGCGCACCTCCATTCTCGCGCCCGCCCCCCTTGCTGTCGAACATTTCACGCCGTCTTCAGCGGCAAGGTTTCTCGGCTGCCTTCTTGTGCCCAGTGCGGTGCCATGTGCGGTTAGCGGGGTTCCGCTGTAGCCCATGTCAGCCTGTTGTTCTGTGGGTCCTGCTCCCCATTTTTTAGTTTCTGGTGTCCCAGCTCCTGTTAAGGGGGGGCTTTTGCCGAGTGTCACTGGCACTTACATTGCGGGTTCTGTTTTACTTTGTCACGCTCCTCTGGGCTATGTGTCTTGCTGGCCGGGCGTCCGTGACGGGCTCAGTTCCCAGCACTGGCTCTCCCCTCACTGCCTCTCCGACCCGTGCTTGTACCTGCGCGGGTGGCATCCGCGGTGCTTTGGCTCCGGCTGGGGTTCCCGGCGGGTCGTCCTGCGGGGGGGGGGAGCCTCTCTCGGCTTCCTTTCTGGTTCCGGGTCCACGCTTACCTTCGGGTGCCGGGCGGGTGGCCATTCCTTGGTGGTCCACTTGGGGGTTTTGCGGGGGTCTGCGGTGGGTGACATTTCCCGTAACCTCCGTGGATTGGGGCCGGCCATTGGCAGCGGGCATTCCTCGCTGGTCGGCCTCCGAGGGGCGGGGCCCGACTCCTCCGGCTTGGCTCTGGGCTGTTTCCATCAGGTGCGGCCTGCCTGATTGCAGCTGCTGTGGTGGTGTGCGGGGCACCCCGATTACTTGTTTTGGGGGTCGTAGTGGCCCAGTACTAGACGGCTTGTACACACTGGTGAGTGTTCTGTGTTCATTCTTTGTGTGTTTTTTAACATTTCTTGTGGGGTCTCTGCTACTTGTGGCTGCGCTGGGTCTCCGTCTCTCTTCCTTCCTGGCTTTCCGTTTATGGGGATGAGTCGCTCGACGTCTTGTGATTCTGGGCGACTCACTGCATTTCCCTGGTGCTCGTGTTAAGCGCTTTGTTGCTTTGGGTCAGGTTCGCTCTATTTGGAACTCTGGAGATGGATGTCGGGAGTGGTTTCCTACACTTGTTTACAATGACAGAGCTTCGCACATTTGTTTTGTGTTGACAGCGTTGGGCGGCCTTGTCGCACGGTGTCTGGTTTCCATTCCCGGTTCCGGCACTCGTTTACAATGGCAGTTCCTCGCTCATTTGGAGGAGCTATGGCTCAGCAGGAAGTGTGGCGCCAGCTCTCGCAGGCCTGGGTTTGAGTCCTGCCTCTGCTGTGACCGTGTCCCCAGGTGGTTATTTTTTACAATATGTTTTTATTTCAATATTTTAACTTATTGGACTCATGCATACTTTACGTTTCTTTTTCTTTGGTCTGCGTTGGGCTTCCTAGTCGCTGGGTGGCTGGTTTTCCTTTCCCGGTTCCAGCCCTCGCCGTTATGTGTCTCTGTGCACTTCTTTTTTTCTCCCAGTGCTCCGCTGTGGTGGCCTGTGTTCTTGGGTCTCTTGTTTTTCTCTTGGCACAACTCGGCGTTTTTTCTTAGGTCTGTCCAGCCCTCAATGGTCAGGGGTCAGTTCCTGCCGATTGGGTGTTGTTTTTGGGTCATCTGTTCTCAGTCGTTAAGCATGGTCGGGCTGGGACCTGGATGGGCTACACCTGGGATTGACTGGTACTGTCGACATGGTGGTTCTCAGTTCCTCTTGTGGGGCTGTGTTTCTTGCCTTTATGTGCCCTCCACGGTTGTTCCTGGCCGGTCCTGCTTGGTGTGGCCTTAGGGTTTTCCGGGGGCTGTGGACGCCTGCTTGTCTGTTGTGGGCGGTCCTCTGTTTGCTCCGGTTCTTCCTTCTCGGGCTGCTTCTGTGGTCTCTGGGTTGGCTTTTGGCTTCTGCTCCTGATGTTGCAGTCTGGCTTTTCTTCCATGGGCCTTGGCGGTGGTTTTCCCTCCTCCTCCTCCTGCTCCATTGCTCGCCGGGCGTCCCTTGCGGTCTCTTCCTCGTGTGTGGGTCACTTACTCGGCGGGTGCTCATTGGGCGTGGTTGCTTCGGCTGCCTCTTGAGGGCTCTGGGGTTGCCAGTTTGCCTGTGGTGTGCGATGTAGTATTCCCCGCACGCTCCCATGCACGTGTTGTGGCTGGTGTTCCCTGGTAGTGTTGTGATGTTCCTCACTGGAAAGGCGTGGGGTGCATATGTGTACGGTGGATTTAGGCCCAGTTTTCTTTTCCTGGTGTGGATGCTGGACATTGTTCTGTTTTCTGTCCGTCTTCTGTACTTTCGTTGACACTGGTTCCCAGCGTTCCTGGCTGATTGGGTCTGATCCCTTGCTGCGGCGGTTCTCTGCGGGGCCTCGGGCTGTCTGCCTGGCTCCTCCTTGGGATCCTCCCTTGGTCCTGCGGGCTCTGCAGGGTCCTCCCTTTGGACTTCTTCGGTAGTTGGATCCATCATTCCTCATCTTCATGGTGGTTTTCTTGGTCGCCATGGTCTCGGATGGCCACATGGGCGAGCTGGGGTCCTTCCTTCCGTCTCCTCCCTTCTTGAGGTTGATCTCCTGCCTTGAGTGGCTGTCTCCCTTCGTCTGGTTTTGTGTGGCTCCCTGGCTGTTCTTCTCTGAGTTGTCCACCCTGGTTTCTGTAGGGTGGGTTTTGGGCTCCTTGTGCCTGGGTGACTGGCGGTACTTGCCCGATCTGTCCATTGGGGGTCCTCCCCGTCTGGTTGGTCCCGGTGCTCTGTGGCTCCCCTTCCCGGGTGTTGGTGGCCTCTCCGCCTGTGGGGTGTGTTTGGGTCTCTGCTGGGTTGGTTGGCGGTTTCTCGTCTGCCTTCTGTTGGCCGCTTCCTGGCTTGTTTTTGCCCCTGCATCACGGGGGCTTCTTGTTGCTCTCCTGGGCGGTTTGTGCTCTGCCTCGTTCCCTGTGGGATTTACGGGCTTGCCTCGATCGCTCTCTTCCTGTTTGTATCCCCGGTGCTGGTTTTTCTTACCTTCTTGTCCGGGCTCCCTGCTTCGCGCCTGGGCTTGTGGGCCTGGTGGGGTTGTTTGTCCTGTTGGTGCGGCTCGCCTGGGTTCTTCCCGTTTCTGCTCCTGCGGATCTTAGCTCCGGGTTTGCTCCTTGGTCCATGTTAGGCCTCTGTGGGCTCTGGCTCCCTAGGTTCTGGGGTTTCGTGTCCTACCTCGGTGTTTTGTTACCCCTTGGGGCATTCGGTTCACGTTGTGCTTGTGATGGTCCAGGGCTGCTGGTTTTCCCAGTTCTCTTCCCCGGTCGGGCTCGACGCTCCATGTGCTGTTTTGATCCTGTTCTTCTTTTTCCCTGGTGGGGGTACTGAGGCCTTCCAGCTCGGGTTTTCTCCCTACGGGTGTTGCCTTTCTCTGGCTTGTTCTGCCCAGTTTTTCCATCTTTCTCACCTTAGGCTCCGTGGCTCTCTGGGAGTGTTGACGTGGTTTGGGCTTGTTTTCACCCTGTTTCTCCTGGGTGCTCGCTTTGGCGGCTCGCTTCCTTCTTGTGGGGCGTTCCTGGGACGGCGGTCTTGGCCCGCCGCATTGCGTGACCCTTCCTTCGGGCTCTGTGTTCTTTCTTCTGCTTAGGGTCCTCTGGGTGAGTCCCTGTAGCCTAATGGTTGTGGTCTTCTGCTCTTCCCCTCAGAGTTGAGTGTTCTTTTCCTGGTGTTCATTGTTTATTTTTCCTCATGTGCGAAGGTGGGCACCTCCTGGTTCTTTTTCTGACCATTTGCTTCCTTTCTGGTAGCTTGACCTGGTCCCTTCCGCCCTTCGGCCTCTGTGGGCGGGCCTCTGGGCCTTCCGCCTTTCTCGGTTGGCTGGATTGGGTTCGTTTGGTGGCCGGGTCTCTTCTGTGTTGTTTCCGGCTTCTTCCTGGGTCTTTTTTGCCTTGTGCCTGCCTCTGTTCTCTCGTAGTCGCGATCCTGTCCGTGGGTCCCTTTCTATTGGCTTCCCTTGCGGTGTTGCTGTGTTTGTCGGTCTGCATCTCTCTTGCTGCAGTGGCTTTTTTTTGGTCGCTGTGGTGGGGTTGCCCTCTGTGTCATGGGCTCTTGCCCTCCTTACTTTTGGCTGTCCGTTGGGCTGTCTTGGTGCGTTGCTGCTTTCTCTTCTGGGGCCTGTTGCTGTTGCATTTGGCTCTGCGCAGTCTAGTGCCGCGCATTCTCTGTCCTCCTTCGGTCTTTCCTGGGGGCACTTTTTCTGTCGGCTTCGTTTCTCGGGGGTCCGAGTTTTCGGCCCTTCCGTTGTTTTTCAGTCCCAGGCTGGTTCTTCTGGCTCGTGGTTGCCTCTCTAGGGTGTTTTGTCCTCTTCCGTGGGGGTCCCATTCTGGTCCGTTGGTTTCTTGTGAGTTTCCATGAAGCCGCTTGGCTTTGGTATGTGCTCACTTTGTTAGTCAGGTGGCGAGGAAGACTAATGAGGAGGTAATGCACCGATTACTTACCGGTAATCTTCATTACTCTGAGTATAGTCTTCCTCGCCACATGAGTTCCCATCCCTCCCTCCCTGTCTGGCTATCGGCTTCATTTTTATGCTTGGTAGTTTCAGGCTGATGGGTTGGGCCGGCCCGCCTCCTATAGAGTTCAGGGGTGTAATGGGTCGGCCATAGTAGGAAGGAATGGGAGGCTGACTTTTTGCTTTGGAGGGTTCTGGTGTGGAGCTGAAGCTCACTTTGTTACTCGTGTGGCGAGGAAGACTATACTCGGAGTAATGAAGATTACCGGTAAGTAATCGGGGCAATCCCCGGCATCTCTAGACTTTTATTTAGTTTGCCTTTTATTAAATGTTGGACTTTTTAAAAATCCTCTGTATAAACGCAGCATGTTATTCACATCATGGCTAGGGCAATTTCTTGTTTCGTGCAGTCGAAAGTGTCATTTTACACTGAAAATACCAACAACTAAGTATTAAGAAAGTCAAACCCCACTCTTGCAGTGAGAAAAGAGATATTGTGTTAGCCTTACAAATAACCTTTTTACTTCTGGAGAACCCCAATTAATCATTATTGAAGCCCTGGCCCCCCCGCCTGCTCTCCAAATCATTATTGTAATCCAGGGACCCCCCCTCCCCCGCTGAGTCATGACTGCTAGCCAAGGGTCCCAATCTAAGCATTGTTGATGATTTGAACCACAAAGCAATAAACAATAAACGCGTGTGGATGTCATTTAACACACTGCAAAGTAATATAGCTTAGTATGCAGGGCATTTTTTCAGATTAATGGCTAATAGAGGTTTATTCATTTTTTTTTATTTAAAAAACAATGCCTTTAATTTATCTTATAAGGTCCCAAAGGCGAGACCTATTGGCTATGCCAATGCTTGTTTTTATAACTGTTAGGTTTTTATCATTGTTGTATTTTGCACCGATGATGCTGAATGCTTGTTGAGTGTCAGATTATCTTTTGTGTATCCAGTGCCCCATGTGTAACTTTTATCACCTGTGAACTCCTAAAACTAACCCTGGCTCAGCCTTCTTCTAGACCCTGTTCCCCACACTCTCCTGACTAATAATGGACAGGGGGCGTAATTGACTCAACCCCAGCCTGTGAGTGAAACGCAAGGACAGGGCGCGATCATGGGCTAAGGTGAAATACTGCCTCTATTTTAAAGGGTAAACGTGGCATCCAAAGCAACATATATTTTAGTGGAACTTGGGTCCCTGTCCCTCGACCTCACACTTCCAACATGGAGCATGTGTAATAGGGTAAGAAAGAAGGCACCACATGTATAAAGTTGATAGCACAACATAACATAGATCTATCACTTACACTTTAATTCCCATCTTATACTCTAGCTGCTACCACTTATCCCATCAGGCCAAAGTATTCATGCTCTTGTGTTTCTACACCTCCCAATTGGTGCAGCAGAGCATAAACTATATCTTCACGTTAGTGACACAATTCCAGCAGTACTGTAAAAGCATACATTGTTACCAGACATTCCCCATCCACACTCAATCCCAGCCTCATTTCTCAGCCATCCATCACCTAGGGTTTCATGTCAAGTGCCGACAGTTTGTAAACTCTATATTTCCTGCAAAAAAAAGTACCACCAAATTGGTAGCTAATTCATTCTTTGACAAGCCCTTCTTTCTTAATAATACTAATTCACCACTAATCCTATATGGGTCCCGGAGTAGCGTGTTACTCACCCAAAAAATGCTTTAACACCCCGTCAGGATTAACAAGCGCTATATACATTCAAACCTTTTTCCCTCTTCTATCACTCTAGCATCCTTCTGAAACCAAATAACTGACTAACATATCCACCACTCAAATTACTTTAATATTTCACTGCACTAATTCACTACTAATACTTTATGGGTTCCGGAGTAGCATGCGGTTCGCTGAAAAAGCGCTCCTATGCCTCGTCAGGGGTAGTAAGCGCTATATAAATGCAAATACAATGCAATACAATAGGTTGCAGCATAAAGGCCTCTTTTTCATTCTTCCTCATAGGCACTTCCTCAACCATCTAAACTTGTCGCAGCTTTGTAACTTGGCTCCATCCGCTATCGCTGAGGCTACCATCATGCTCATAAATCAGCTTTTCAAGTGTGTGCAGCTTCTCCAACACTGGGTTTAGTTTCCCCCCAGCCAATGAGGCTGCTCCCTGACAGACATCCAGAGCTGATTAGGCAAAGCTGCAGCTATGTTTTTGTCTACATCTTGTTTCTACATTACCTGGCGTGGTGAATGCAATTACCAATATATAAAACTCAATGCACGTTTCAGACATTCATTTCTCTTTTAGGTACTTACCACTTCAGCTTTCAAGTCTTCAAGCTCCATCACCCCTTCTAAACAAGCATTTACAATGCAAGGGTCTCGCCTTTGCAAAAGTTAGAGCTATCGGCATTGTAAATGACAACATATTTATTTATGTGTTGGTTTTGAAAACAGATAAATAAATGGCATTGTTATTTACAATGCAATAGCTTAATCTTGCAAATGCGAGAATGTATTGTGCACTGAGAAGGACAGTAAGGAGGCATTTGCGCTGAGATGTCACATGGAACTTGCCGCATGGTATTCGTAGATTCTGGTTTCTTTTACGTTACGACCTAGTACCTTTAAATCTACTTTTATCCAAATGGTACGGTTCTTCTCCTATGTGCAATTTATGTAAATTGAGTACCCAGGATTGTATGCATGTTTTATTGATCTGCCCTGCGCTCCGTATATTGCGTCTCAGATGGTTAAAACCTATTTGTATCCGTCTGGGCATTTCCACTTTGAACGGCTTTCTCCAAGCACTTTATTGGCCTCCTAATGAAATGTTCTGTTTCTATATTTTTAACTTTTTTTAAAGGTTTTTTAGCTATTTATTAATATGCCTCTGGAGATGTTTGACAGTGCTTCCTGCTGTAGATCTGTCATTGTATGTTATTTTTGTACTTAAATATGTTTCTTAAATGTCATAATTTTGATATGTACTTGTCTTTTGCTTTTATCATTGTAAACTTCTATGTGGCCCTCTTTTGAGAGCCAAAACATAATAAATAAAATTGAGGAGGTATTGTGCGTTGAGGGTTCAGTGAGGAGGTATTGTGCACTGAGGGGGGCAGTGAGGAGTATTGAGCGTTGAGCGGGCAGTAAGGAGATATTGTGCACTGAGGGAGCAGTGAGGAGGTGTGGTGCACTTTAGAAATAATCTGAAACCAAGACTCAGTAATCAGCTGCTACCCTGAAAAAGGACTAATTGCCTTCAATAAAACACAGCTGTCTTTGCGTGAGCTATGAACCCGTAAATCAATTTTATTACACAAAACGAAACATTACCAATTATTAAAGTTATTAAACAATTTTTTTTTTTATATAATTTTAATAAACCAACAAAACTTTAAATATTCACTTTCCCCAATTTGTTTGTGGTGAAATCTTTCAAGATATCTTGGAAGTCTACCTTTTGCAAGCTTGTAGCATTCGTGATCATGAGGCACCTATACATTCTTAACACCGTCATTACATTTGGAACATTGATTTAATGATGAGTTTGTACGACTGCAATGCTGCAGGGCACATAGCCCAGTGCCTACTTTGCCTATCTGGTAATCCGGCTCCGAGTACCTAACAGGTACTTTGGTATGGAGAGTACTTGCACTGGTATACTCCCCGTCCAGGGAGGTGTGCACCATACATTGTTGGTGCCTAGAGACACCACCATGCGACACAGGTCTGTGATGTACACATTAAAGGAGTGAAGAATGCTTAGATAGGCGGATGTGGTAGTGGAAGGAAGAGTGGTTGGATGGAAGGATGGATTGTTGAGCGGATTGGATGCATGAGGGCACACACTGATGGATGAATGCTTGGATGAATCGATTTTGGGGCAGCCATATTGTGGTTGGGTAGCCTGAAGGGGTAGGACGGCTCCTTGATGCTTTAGCAAGTTGGTTGTTTTGAGGGATGGATACATTTACTAAATGGAGGATAGATACATAAACATATGGATGAACAGAAGAATGGACGGATAGGCAGATACATAACAGTTGATGGGTGTATTGACTGATCAATGGGTGTGTTGGGTGGACGGATTAATGGACGAGGTGGTGGGACGGTTGAACCCCCCCTATTTATCGCTGTATGGTATGCTAATAGGGGCGGGTTGGTTGTTGCCCTACGATCGGATATGGACATGCGCTTTCCTGTGGTGTGGCGGACGTTTCTGCAATGTTGTGGACATTGCCGCTGAGTGACCCTTGTCCCAGAGGCGAATCCTGCTCAGTGGTGAATTTATTTACTAGAACAGGCCCGAATCCGATAGGCTGTTTCATCTAATGCAGCACTAAACACACAAGATGAATTAAAGGCAAGGCCTGTGTGTTGTTGCAAGGGTCACAGCGCCGAGCTATGTCCGTCGGCGAGAAGCATGTCATGGACAACACTTCGCCTACAAATATTTCTAGCACAGTGTGTCCTATAAGTGTTCTTGTAGAGTAAGGTGGAGTTGATAAGTGGTAATTTGGCGCCAGAATCGGGAGGCGGTGTTTCCGCTGCTGCGTACATGGAAAACGTAATACACATCACAATGTCAGAAGCAAGCAGACACCAAGCCACACACAGGCCTTGGTTCGACCCACAGAGACAGATGAAAGGTGAGAGACGCAAATACGCAAGGAGAGCCAAGGATACAGAAAGTCAGAGCCATGGATGGCTCAGTGCCGAATACTGTAGACAGCGGTACAAAAGGGGGTGGTGATGGATGGAGCCGTCTTCAGCCAGGCCTGCTTGAATCCAGTGGCAAAATGGGCAAGGGACTCACGTCTAAGCATACCCTGCCAACTTAAGGCGAACAAAGCGGTACAAATGAGGGTGGTGATGGACGGAGCATCTGAACCAATCAAGCACTCACACTGGATTCAAGCAAGTCTGGCTAAAGACGGCTGTAATGCCAGAAACCGGTCCTAGGAAGCTTGTTTCCGGTCCAGGGAAGGCATGGCTTGGCAGTTCGGGCTGGAATGTTCCCATGAGGCACATGGTCAGACTGATTTGCATATGGCCATGTCTGAACTAGGGTGGCAGAGTAGGCTAAAGAATGGTGATGGATTAAACCCAGATCTGTTGACTGGGTGTGAGTGTTTGATTGGCTCAGATGCTCCGTCCATCACCACCCCCTTTTGTACCACTTTGTTCGACATAAGTTGGCAGGGTATGCTCAGACGTGAGTCCCTTGCTCACTTTGCCACTGGATTCAAGCAAGCCAGGCTGAAGACGGCTGAAATGCCAGAAACCGGTCCTCGGAAGCTTGTTTCCCATCCAGGGAAGGCATGACTTGGCAGTTCGAGCTGGACTGTTCCCATGAAGCACATGGTCAGACTGATTTGCATATGACCATGTCTGAACTGGGGTGGTAGAGTGGGCTAAAGAACGGTGATGGATTAAACCCAGATCTGTTGACTGGGTGTGAGTGTTTGATTGGCTCAGATGCTCCGTCCATCACCACCCCCTTTTGTACCACTTTGTTAAAAATGCGGACGCACTGCATGGTTATCACACGGCGTGCACCGAGCGCTGTACACTACTAACTCAAAGGCCCCCAGCATCAGGGCTAGAAAGAGCAACTTCCCTATTCCGCGCTCACACCTTTTAAAATACCAACAACGAACCCCATCTCACACTTTCTCCCTCGCCGGGTGTGTGACCGCGCCTGGCGTGCACTAGGTATTCAGGACTCTAACCTCTACCAGCACGGAGTGCAGCACTAACCCAACCTAATTCAGTCACTGGAGCCACAAAGTACATTAACTCTAAGCTCAATAAAGACTATGTATCCCGGCCCTGCTGATTTACTTGCACTGCAGAAAAGGGGCGATCATCCTTGTGGACACACGCAGCGCTTGGAACTTGCCCATGTTTGCCTGAACCATTGACTGTGAGCCAGTCCAGCCCTCCGATACTGACTGCGTCAATTGTATAGTGCAGTTGTGGACTCACTCTCTCTGTCTGCCCGCCGTAGTCACCTCGTGGCGCCCAGGCTGTGATGCTGCTTTGTGACACCCACAGTGTGGACTCAATAGAAATGTAGTTAATGCACTCTGCGAAGCGCCACCCTGCTTCAATATTTGCCAGTCAGACCAGCTCTTCTGCATTAACCCCCAAGGGGATTTCCCACCGGACACCCGCATTGTCAGCCTTTCCTGAGGCGCTCCATCCTCTGAGCTGTTCCTCCGACAGGCTCCTAGAGCCGACTCCAGCTCCACTGGGGTTACCAGGTTGTACAGCCTCAGCGATTATAACAACGTGAAAGAAATAGAAAAAACATCTTTTTCTTTCATGTTGGTATAATCGCGGCACCTGCACATTACTTTTAAAATGTTATAAGTAAAGCGCGGGTGCCGCGATTATACTAAAATGAAAGACATAGATGTTTTTTCTATTTCTTTCATGTTGGTATAAGCGAGGCACCCCCGCTTTACTTATATCTACATGAAAGAAATTTCTCTTTCAGCCCCGTCCCTTGCAGACTGGGTGGCCCGACTTCCTGCTGGGGTAAAAGGGTCCTTATCTTCTTTATGGGGCCATCGGGACCCATAAAGAAGATAAAAAACCTTTTACTTCAGCAGTAAATCAAGGAACCCAATCTGAAAAGGACGGGGCTTAAAGAGAAAGAAGAATGTAACTAGGACCTCTTCTCCAATGACAGGCCACCGTTTAGGAGGCCAGCCAATGGAGAAGAGGGGCGGGGCTTAACCCTCGCTGGTGAAGTTCTCCTAAAAACACAAAATCTCACGAGCTCGACTGCGCATGTGCGCAGTAGGCCACGCAAGACCTAAAAATACCCAGCCATTTTATCAGATTGCGTTTTAGTTGAACCACTAAACTGTCCACAAACCTTCAGATCGACAGTCCAATGATATGTAAAAAATTAAAAAACATACCTCTCTTCCACATATAGGGATTGTAATGAAATTGTCAAGGGGAGTTCTGTGTATATGCAGCAATGAGGTTCGTTTCTTGCAGAGCAGTTAACGGAGCATTTTAACCTTGCATGCACAATTCTGGTATCCCAGCACGATTTCTCACTCCTCATCATCTATTGGTGAAGTGAGTCATCTGGCCACTGCATTAATATGTTGCGAGATGCACCCTGGTGGCCAGGCTCGGCCCAGATATAATAAATAAAGGCGCGCATGCCACTCCTGACCAGTGCATGGCCCGAGAAAATATTGTGCAGTGTCATTATTGGTGTGTGTGTGTGTGTATGTATGTTTGATAGGCCCCGCCGCTGCCCCAAACCAGTAAAGGGTGTTGCCCCTCTACACTAGCAACAAGACAGTTGTACTTTATTGCAAGGTGGTGCCCAGGTAGCGGCGATTAAGCATGGGTGAATTTTGCGAATTCGCGATCCGCAAATTTGTGGATTTGCGAATTCGCGTTCCGCAAAATTCGTGAATTTGTGCCAATTTGCGGATTTTTGTTTTTTTGCGTGTTCGCAGGGTTTTTTGCGTGTTTGCGGGGCTTTTTGCGTCTTCGCAAACCGCTTGCATAGCGAAGTTACCCATGCAGTCGTTTATGGGAGAGGGAGATAGATAGATAGATAGATAGATAGATAGATAGATAGATAGATAGATAGATAGATAGATAGATAGATAGATAGATAGAGAAAGAGAGGGAAAGAGAGAGGGAGAGAGAGAACGAGAGAAAGAAAGAGAGGCCGGATCTCTGAAGGGCCAGATTCCTGAGTTGCCCCTACAGAACATACAGCTTTTTATTTTTAGCAAAATGCATATGAAAATTGTGCTGTAAAGGTCTCTTTTAGTTTAACCCCTCCTGACAACTCAAAATGGGTGGATTTGCCATCCTCTCCCTTCTTGCTGTTTTTTTTATATCTGTAAGTGCTTCCTTATGAGGTTTAATTCCTTGGACAGGTGCCTCGTTGCCTACTTGTAACTATTCTCTGACCCTGCTTCAAGGGTCAGAGCAGGGTCAGAGAATAGTTGCAAGTAGGCAACGAGGCGCCAGGAAGCAATTAGCAGCAGGTGTCCAAGTTGAAGTTAATTTGTTTGTAACCCTTTTGTAAAAGGTTACAAAGAAATTAGGTTCAACTTTTGCACCTGCTGCTGTAACACTTGCTTGGCTGAAAATTCGTCCCCGCTGATTCGCGGATTTTACCGCGATTTCGCGAGATTCACGGATCGCCAAATCGTGGAAAATCCGCAAATTCGCCCGCGAAACGGATTTTATGCCCACCCTTAGCGGCGATAAAAGGAAACTTTAAGCCTTGTGGCTATCTGGTGTAGTTTAGGCACCAATTGTGGTGATCGGCCGTTGCAATCTGAGCAGTGAGAAGTGATCCTAGGCAGAGGTCAGGAGAGCCCTGGGTCATGGCACTGTCCCTGCGGAGAGCCGGAAGATTGCTTCTGCTGTCGAAGGTGTAGGTGGCATCGATGCGACTCTCAGGCAGTGGATCGGCTGCAGGTAGGCGCGGCCTTCAGTGCAGCTATGTGAGACACATCAGAGAGCACACCAGACCTGATGCCTGTGCAGGGAGAGGCCGCCTGCTCTCACGGCGAGCTGCTGATTACTGCTCCGCCTCGTGTGGCCGGTGTTGTAATTGCATGTTAATTCCCTGGTACATGTGGTGCAAGTCCTAGGGAGCATGTGGGCACGTTGCTATTGAAGGACACCGGAACAGAACAGTAAATCACAGTCTCTTATTGCTCCACAGAGTCCCCTGAGCTTACGGAAAGGTCATAGTGCATGACGTTTGGGGTGAGTGGTACCCCGGGGAGCCAGAGGTGGCAACACTGATAGTCTATAAAAAGGCCCCCACCCCATACCTCGGATTGGAGAAATGTCAGTCCAAGAACATGAGGGGTGGAGCCTGCACCTGAACACTGCTCACACTCTGCACTTGCTGCGCTAACACCCTTTAGCCAACTGGTAGACCCTGCTACAGCAGCGCCTAGATGGAGAAAATGGATTGGACGGCTGGAATATTATTTTCACACCACGCGCGAAATGGACGGCGTTGTTAAGCAATCGACAATGTTGCATCTGGGTGAGGATGAACTGTATGAGCTATTCCAAGACTTACCGAACACCGGAGCTGATGACAATTTCGACGTGGCGGTGAAGGGGCTAAACAGACATTTCAACCCTAAATTAAATCTTGATTACGAACACTTCAAGTTGAGGCAAGTCAGTCACCAGTAGGATGAATTAGTTGACATGTTTTTTGTGCGATTGCGCAAGTTGGCTAGCACATGTTTGGAATAGACAAATAAGTGAAAATAAGAGTGCAGATTATACTGGGTTGTCGCTCCGCCAACCTGAGAAAGCTGATTCTGAGGCAGACGGTATTTCATTGGACGACATCCTCACATTAGGTCGATCTCATGAGCTGGCTGATACAAGGGTCAGCGAAATGAAGTCTGCGCTAGCTCGGACAACGGCATCCCCGTCACCTTCAGGACTGGTGAGAGTACTGGAGGAACACATAGAGGCTTTAAGGAGATGACCACTTAAAGGATGTGGGGGACCAGTGCCCATCAAGGCTCATGAGTCATCTGCCCAGAGGCTGCTCAGCAAAAGGGAAACTAAGTTTAAAGTGTGGGAGGTCAAACCATTTCATGAAGGACTGCCCGAGTGCAACCAGACCATCAGGTGAAGGTGTGAAGAGTAAGAAATATGGCAGAGTAAAATCCGGAAGAAGGGGAGGAGCAGGACTAAACACAAGTGGTGTGTCAGTAGATGCAGCTGTTGGAAGAGGATGATGAAGACAAAGCGAATGTGTTCACCATCTCATTCACAGGCCACAAAAACCAGAAGAGGAGGCCACTGCCCATGTGCCACGTGGATATCGGCGGAGTACCTATAACAGCACTCATGGATACGGGGGCATTGGTTAATGATGCTGAACAAAACCTTTGATTAGAACCACGCCCAAAACTCATGACCACTAAGGTGAAGATATACACGTACAGGGGTACGACACCTATTCCCCTGCAAGGTGTAATAGAGGTTGAGTTCAAGCATGAAAAGGTGGCCTTGCAGACAAGATTCCATGTCACACAAGAGGGTTCAGGCACTCAGTTAGGCTGTCTCACAGTGGAGGGCTTAGGTCTTGCCTGTTTGCTAAACAAATCCACCAGTTGCATGCAGAGGAAATAATGGTGGACTTCCCTGAGCTATTTCAAGGACTGGGGTGTTTGAAAAATGTGAAAGTGAAACTTCATATTGACCATACTTTCAAGCCGGTAGCTCTGCACCACCAAATGGTCCCTTTTCATCTTTGCCTACTAGTGGAGGCTGGACTAGAAATATTGGAGCAAGCGGATGTAATAGAAAAAGTGTCTGGTCGCACCCCTTGGGTGTCTCCTTTGGTAATTGCCCCAAACCCAAACAGACGGGGGCAATAAAGCTATGTGTAGACATGAGACGAAGATAAAGGCACCTCACCCCAAAATTGACAAAATAGTGGCAGACATCAATAGAGAAAAATAGTTTTCCAATGTGGATCTCAACTCAGGATGCCACCAGTAGATGTTAGACGAGTGCCCTCCGCAGCGGAGGTGTTCCACGCTGCTATAACGGAATGGGCATGATCAATGTAGTGGCTATTCTAGAAAGGACTGACACTACACAAAAGCAAATGCTTGTTTTACACAATCAAAATGTAATTCTTTGGATATTGGTTTTCCAAAGAAGGGTTCCAGGTGGAACCATTGAAAGTTGAGGCCATTAGAGTAAATGCCTTTCCCCAGAAATCTACTGAGATGTGCAGTTTTCAGGGGATAATCAACTGGCGACCATTTCGTAACCGATGACGGTGCTCACAAAGAAAGACACTCCCTGGTAGTTGGTCGTGCTCAGCCACGCAGATGTTCAAGGAAATCAAGAGAGAGCTCTTGCAAGGAGCCACAATGATGGATTTCAGCCCTGAAGGTAAAACTGGCCTTATTGCTGATGCCAGCCCTGTGCGTCTAGGGGCAGTCCTACTGCAGCTGAATACATGTGGAGAATGGGTCCCCATCGCATATGCTAGCCGAGCACTACCTGCAGTGGAGACCAGGTACGGCTAAATTGAAAGGGAGGTTCTAGCTATCCAGTGGGCATGCCAGCATTTTCATATTTACCTATGTGGTCACAAATTTTAGGTGATTACTGATCACTAGCCATTGATACCTTTGTTTGGAGGAACGGCACAAAGATAAAGCGGTGGGTGGTCCAGCTATAACAATATGGCTTTAACGTGTTGTACCGCCGTGGGGTTAACAACCTTGCATACTATCTGTCACATCACCCCATTGCAGCTGATCTGAGGACACAGCAGAAGATGGACAATGGGGCTGAAGGCTTCATCAAGCTAATCACCAAGATGGCATGTCCCCGAGCAAAGTCTCTACAGGAGATCATAGCGGCCTCTGAGGATGATGGCTGTATCCAAAGATCAAAGAAGCACTAAAGGAGCATCAGCAGGGAAACATTTTCTGGATGGCATCTGCGGTCTCACCGATAAGGAATGAAGGGTAGAACATAAATGTGGAGAAGCCAAGATTAATTGAGCAAAAGTATTGAGGGACTCCTGTTGAGAAGCCAGCGGATGGTGATTCCTCAGAGCCTCGAGAGGTGCACAGTCGTGTTGGCTCATCAAGGTCACCAAGGACTGACTAAGACAAATGCTTGCCTGCGACATTATGTGTGGTACCTGGAATGGATCAGTTGGTGCAGGAGGTGTTAAAACGCTGCCTTTCCTATCTGATCACTAGCGGAGAGCCCACAATGACACCTGTCATCACTTAAAGCCCATGTACCAAATCGTGGTCATCAGGGAGCATGGGTTTTGGGAGCTTTCTGGGCAATCGCCTCATGCTGGTTGTTGTGGACAGTAACACCAGTAAATATTTATTGCATATGGTTAATTAAAACCTTTACAAGATTGAGTACAAAACACTATACGAACTAGCCTTGGTTAAAATGCATTTACACTCTTTAAAAAACAAGTTCTTTTTTTTAAAAACAGTGTTACATCGACTGCGGCCTGAGCCTCACCTAACATATCAATCATTCGGACTTGGTCCGCACCATTTTTTTTTCAGTATTCTGGATTAGGAGGCTCGCCTTCTGTAAGAATTTGGAGGCCCTACAGGCCGTTTGCAACTGGAAACTGTTCAGTGCTAGCATGACGGCAGGCCTGCATGTTCTGATTTGATAAAAACGAAATATTTGTAATAGGTAGTAACGTCTCAAACTAGCCAATGATGGACAGATGCACAGGATGTGAGTCAGTGTTTCTTCCGAACGGCCACACAGTCTGCATAGCGATGTTTGCCATGTTTGCTTCCATGCTGGGGTCTGATCCTTTGTGGTGTAGGTGCCCAGACGTATGCGAAGGAGCATTTGTTGTGTGGACGGTGTTATATAGTTGACTAGGTATGGTTGTGGGGCACTTCTCTCATACGTGGCTAGCACCGTCCAGCCATGTTTTTTCTTTGCGAGGGCGGCTTTGTCAACAATCATGGATTTTTGTTTTGCTGTACTGTTGGCTATTTTTTTGAAGGCCATAAAGGGGTGGTTTGTATTCCATGCCTCTCGCATATTAAGTTGTGTCAGTGCGTCTTCCAAAGATGTTTTCCATACGTTTTTTGCATTTGTTCGGTTGTTAATTTCGCACCAACAATGGCCCATCAGCGTGTCCTCACTTGCTGCCCTTAATTTCCAGCACATTTTTAGTATCCCGGCCTGCCTGACTTGATGCTGATTTGAAAGCCCAAATTCCAGGCGTACTTGCGCTTGTGATACAGACCTTGGTATGTAAAAGATGTATTTGAACAGATTTGACTGTTGTAAGTTCAAGAAGTTGACAGTAACACCAAATTTCCAGCTGTGGATCTCATCCACTCAACTGCGTTTGAGTGTGTTAAACCAGCTTTAGAAAAGATTTTTGCAAGTCAGGTCTACTTAATAAAATAGAAACAGATAACGGCCCATCATTTCAATGCCAATAACTTCAAGAGTACTTTCACCACCTCAATATTAAGCAGCAGAGGATAATCCCCCAGCGCCCTAAGCGAACGGAGAAGTGGAGTGGTTTATGAGGACACTCAATGAGGCTCTTCAGATAGGCGTAGATCAAGGGCTGAAAACGGAAGGTTGCTTACATCAGTTTTTGAGGACCTATAGACAAATTCCTCATTGCACCACTGGTGGCTCGCCTAGTGAGCTACTCATGAAACGGCCTGTGAGGGATTTGGTCCCGGTAAGTTTAAAATGGGAACCGGAAAAGTTGGATGTGACAGCGGCACAAGCTAAAAGACAGATTAACAAAGACAGGGCCAGCTGGGAAAGACCATGAACCAGAGATCCGAAGAGGATATCAGGTCATTCTCAAAGATAGATTCCCTGAGGGTGTGTTTTCACCAAGCAGGAAAATGGCCGCTCTGTAAGTGAGCTCTGCCGGCTGAATCATTATTCCTGCAGCCACACCGCATGCAGGAGTCCCCCAGCAGCCTCAACACAGGCAGACATTGCAAAGAAACCAGTGGGCCCCCACCTGTGCCACGACGGGGATGGGTGGAACTTGTTACCCAACTACGAGAGAGCGTGAGATCGAGAAACAGTCGTGTCCTAACTAGGGTGCGGCTTGCGCCAGATATGTGTCTGCTCTATGTGCTGGGCAGCCCGCACATCTTCAGTGGAGGCAGGTGGATCTGATCACCACAGCAGGACACAGCACTACACCCTAATGATCCCAAGCAATGGATTGACACTTACTGCCCAGTTCAGTAACGGGGAGCTGCAGCTGGGGGGGCGATACGGGCGATCCACCACAGCTGTCACAGTTAGCTGCTGACGCTGTGAAGAGATCCCTGCTGGCCCACATTCGAGCTGCCGGTCTGCCTGCGGTATGCCCCACCTCCCGCTCGTTCTACTTCACACAGCAATCCCGTGCGGCCTGCCTCCTCTTCCTGATGCTTTGCCGGTCCACTGCCCACAGATACTTCTTGGAAGTTGTGGCTGGCTGGTGTTGCTGGCTCATGGCCGCTAATATCTTATTGGCAGCACACCCAGTCTTTGGAGCCTCCTTAGTCTGGCTGGGTTCACCCTGCTCTAATTTGGCGGCCTTGCCTACTGCTCTCATCCCGGCTAGCACCAGCGGCACACCCAGCTGTTGGAACCTCTTCAGTCCCACTAGGCACACCCTACTCTAATTTGGTGGCCTGGTCTGCCTGCTCTCATCCCGGTTAGCACCAGCCATGAGGCGCTCCAAGGAATCACGCACTATCTAATCTCCTGACTGTGAGGACTGGGATGTGCGTTTGTGTCCTTTGCTAAAGTGGGAGTCGGATTCGAGACTAGACATGGGTGCCTACTCCCAACCCCCCTTGCTGAGAAATCAGTTAATGTAATACTGATCTCCTGTCTCCTTGGTGCTGCGTGGAAATAGTTGGAGACAGATGAGCCATGCTGAAGGCTCTTCCTGCTGTTGTGCTGCGGGTGGGACCAGACAGCCTCCCTCATAAGAAGCCCAAGCAGAGCCTGGAGAAAGGCCCACTACCTGGTGACATAACACCACCTTCCCAAGATGACACAATGGCCAAACACGAGGGACAATAGACCAAGCTCGCATTTAAAATGCGATGCGATGCTGATCAGACAGCAGACAGTGAGGCTGGCCCCACTCTTACGGAGTATTCCGATCAGAAGGAGATCAATCTAATCGATGTCTAACCAAGTTCGAAAGCAATAGACTCCAAGCTGGACCTGCTCACCTCGCGCCTAGACTACGTGAAGAAGTATGTAGACACCCACAACACCAGGCTCGATCAGCTGGAAACACACGTATCAGATGCCAACGACAACCAAGGAGTTGCAATTAAACAACTCCTGCGAATGGATAAAGTACTGGAGCTTATAAAGCCATCTAATGAAGACCTTGAAGCCTGGTCGAGGCGTAAGAACATTTGCATCGTGCGGGTGCTGGAGACCACTGTGATCTCTAAAATGGAAGACTTTGTTGAAACCTTGCTAAAAGATCTCTTTGGGCGGAACTGTCACTGGTGTTCATCGTTGAAAGAGACCACAGGTCACTCGGCCCCTGGCATGCACCTGGAACCCGCTCCTCGACCCATCGCTGCTCATCTGTTAAACTACAAAGAACCCGACACAATCCTCATCCTAGCTTGAGAAAAGGGCCAAATCAAAACCCTGGGCTGCAACATATCCTTCTATCCTGATTTCACCACAGGGGTGCGGGCTGCCTGCCGGGACGTCCTACCAGCTAAATGACTGCTACAACAGGCACGTGAGCAATACAGACCATTATACCTGGTGAAACTCAAGGTCACACGAGATGGCAAGGTACATTATTTCACGGATGCAAAACAAGCGCTCAAGTTTACCAAACAAAAGACCAAACCAGCCTGGCCTCCGACAAACTCGCCTCGCTCCTCAGTAGAGGCACAATTTAGTAACAATGACTAATTACCAGGTATTTCCCATTTCTTACTATGTTGTATGCATCCTGGTTCTTAATGGAGGTAGGCTTGTCTCCAAACAAGCTACGCTTATCTTGATGAATGATGCAACTCCAGGGCAATTGCACTGGTTCCTATTTAGCCATGCCTACTTGCATGTGTGTGTTTTCTTTAAAGTATTCGTTGTTGTCTGGGAGACCCTGACAGTTCTCAACACTCGTCCACCCAGCCTTATTGCCAGGTAGTCAGCTCAGAGTCTCCACTGCCAGGGTGTGTTTAGTCATTCATGGGGTTCAGGGGGAGGGAGGTAATCCAGTGAATTTAAAAAGTTGTTGGCCAGACACTACAATACATGACACTTTTATGTATTCGGCACTAGCTCAGTGCATCCACAAAGCATAGCGCAAGTCACCCAAAAAATGCCCATTTCTCCTCATGACAGTCCCAAATAAGATGTCCACGGTTAATCTAACTACATGGAACATCAATGATGGCAGGAAGATCCAACTAGTACATGCCTACAATACGAGGGTATCCTTAGCATTTGCGAGCCAATCCCCAGCTTAGCCAAAGACTGAGGAACTTTGTGTGTTAAGCAGTCCACAGGACATGGAATGTTTTTTCCTCAGAACAGAATTGCATTTTGTCTCTGATTGTCGTATTTTATTATTTGTGATTGAAGGTTAGGAGGGATGTAGTGAACCATCTGACCACTGCATTATTATGCTGCGAGATGCAACCTGTGGGCCAGGCTCGGCCCAGCAGTAATAAATAAAGGTGTGCGCACCGTTCGTGGTCAGTGCACATACCATGCCACTCGTGCTGTGTCATTATTGATGTGTGTGTTTGTATACTCTTGGTAGACCCACGACCAACCCCAACCAGCCAAGGGTGTCGCCCCTCTACAACTATGTCCTGGACAAGAAACTGATATCAAACTGCACAGATTCCTAATATCATAGTCTGGCAACTTCCAATCCAGCATCTCATTCTCCAGGCCCAAAAATGTCAAAATATCAAAACACTAGCTGGTCCCTGTCTGTTGGCCCTGATTTGAGGAACTCCAGATGATCTCATTGAGTCCTCATAAGCCAACAGATGTCAATCATGTCCCGGTTCACTCCCTTCAATACTCTAAACAAAAAGTCACTTAAAGTGGGGGTGCCCTACCTTCATGCCTTTAATTGGCAAATAATAGTCAAGTAAAATGAAATAAAATATACAGTAAACAGTATACTGAATACCACACCTGCTTGTATTTCCCAAACAAACAAATATAAATTGGATCAAATAATTGGAGGTAAATTCTGTACTATGGTATTTGCCAGGCCCAACATTGACACACATCATTGATAGGCATCGCTAGAGGAAATTCTTTAACAAGGTCCATTCAGACAGGGCGGCCGCTAATGGAAGCTTCCAAAGGATACTCTTGAAGCATGAGAACATTATATCAAGGATTGCAGCTGCTAATGTGTTTACGTTCACATCAACCATCCTTAACCCCTTAGCTGCGGCGGCTATTCGGCCGCAGCGCTAAGGGTGAGGTGGGGCCGTGCGGCGCTCCCATACTCATGACGGAACCGCTCCGTCACGGCCCTCGGGTGGGCTGTGCTTGTGACAGAACGTTTCCGTCATGGCCCCGCCCGCTCTTTAGAACGTCAGCCCAGGCGCGGAATTCGCGCCACGCAGGCGCAGCGAGCGGGCTGTGACGGAACCGTTCCGTCACTAGCACAGCCCACCCGAGGCTTGTGACGGAACGGTTCCGTCACGAGCACGCAAAGGGTTAAGTAGATTCTTTTAACACATACAAAATTCACTGAAAGATGGCTGCCACGTGTGCATGTATATGTACGTAGTCCATCTGTAGGTTAAAAAAAACACGCATTGGCACAGACAATAGGTTTCACTGGAGGGACCAAAAGGCTTTGCAGAAGTTGTTAAAATCAGCAAACTTGAACTTTGCACTCAAATGCTACATTTTATTTTTTATCAAAGGCCATTTTCAACTACCACTTCTTGAGGGTCAACTTTAATGGGAAGCAAGCAGTCCTAAAAATAAAAGCTTGAAATGTATTATGTGTTTGTATATGATTATTTTGTGATATTTTATCAAAGATGGTTCCTCAATTTTTCAGGATCATGCCTATTGAAACTCGAAGAAATTGAACAAAACAACATAAAGCTACTTCCAGCCTTTATAAACCTACTGTATGCAACTGACGATCAAACTATTGAATTTACTTGTAAAGAAGGATACATAAAGCACACAAGCTCAAGTGACATGTCTCAAGTATGTGAAGCCGGAATCATTGCATACCCCACCTGTATCAAGGTAAGTACAGGTTGTAAAAAAAAAAACACAAATGCCGATTGTTAAGCTCAACTTGGTGTAACAGAAAACAAAGTAACGACATGGTAATAATAAGAGATCATTTAATGAGTGGAGTTTTATAAAAATGCTAACGTCATATGAACAGAATGCTTCTATTGTCTGAATGGCTTCTTCCATGTTGGAAGTATAAATTGCAGCATCTTTTGAATAAGAAGTAGGGTTGACTTGACAAACTACAGGGCAAATTAGGATGTTCGCCTGCCATCCCGATGCAAAAAGGACCGCCCGCCATAAGGCCGGGGGTCCCGTGGGGGACTTTAGGATGCGCCCGCCACAGTGGTGGGCGCATCCTGCATGTTTAGCATTGCGGCGGGCGGCGCTGAAAGCACCGCCCACCACCCGCCGCAATGCTAAAAATGCACATCATGCAGTTCAATGCACAATGTGCCAAGCACCACGCCGTGCCTGCCACGTTGTATGTTGAAATTCAGTGGGGTACCATAGGTACCCCCCACGTGCACCCCCACACCCTAGAATACCTGGGGGCCCGCAACGGACCCCGCAAGTGATTTCCGCCTGCTTTTCCGTTGTGGAAAGGCATGTCCCCGCCATTATGCTAAGATGGATGGCGGTGTCTCCCAGACACCGCCACCAAGTTAGCAGCTTTTCTGCCCGGTCGACTCTTCGACGGGGGCGGAAAACCGGCGGACGGTCTTTTCATCTGCCAGGCTCCCTCCACCATAGTAATGTGGCGGGGGAGAATTCAGCGCGAGCGGAGGTTTTCTGCGGGCGGATCGCCACCGCCATACGGGCGGTGGCGATCCTCCCGCAATCATAATGGGCCCCTAAGTATCTAATTGGTGTTATGGGCTGAGCTATTTTCCTCTCTAATGCAGGTCCTAATTTGAGCCGGTGGTTTCCGGTGCTCGTCTTGGCACTTAAACGTCAACACCCACATTTTCAATCAATCAATCAGTAAATTTATAGAGTGCACTACTCACCGGTAAGGGTCTCAAGGCGCTGTGTGGGGGGGGGGGGGTCGCTACTGCTCGAACAGCCAGGTCTTGAGTTGTTTCCTGAAGGCGGGATGGTCCCGGGTCAGCCGTAGGTGAGTGGGGAGGGAGTTCCATGTCTTCGCTGCCAGGTAGGAGAAGGATCTTCCTCCGATGGTGGATTTCCGAAAATGTGGGACTGAAGCGAGGGCGAGGCTGGCGGATCGGAGCTGGCGGGTGGGTGTGTAGAATGTGAGGCGGCTGTTGAGGTACTTCAGGCCCGCGTCGTGGAGAGCCTTGTGTGCATGGGTGAGGAGTCTGAACATGATCCTCTTGCTGACTGGGAGCCAGTGAAGGTCTTTTAGGTGGGCAGTGATGTGGCTGCGGCAAGGGATGTCCAGGATGAGTCGTGCTGAGGCTTTCTGGATGCGCTGAAGTCTTTTTTGGAGTTTTGCGTAGAGGGTGTTCCCGTAGTCCAGGCGGCTGGTGACGAGGGCCTGGGTGACCGTCTTCCTGGTTTTGGTGGGTATCCACCGGAAGATCTTTCGGAGCATGCGTAGGGTGTTGAAACAGGTTGATGAGACGGCATTGACTTGCTTGGTCATCGTGAGGGAGGAGTCCAGGATGAAGCCCAGGTAGCGTGCGTGGTCCGTAGGCTTGGGTGTGCTGCCCAGGGCAGTGGGCCACCAGAAGTCATCCCAGGCGGAGGGAGATGGTCCGAGGATGAGGACTTCCATCTTGTCTGAGTTCAGTGTCAGACGGCTGATCTTCATCCATTCTGCGACGTCTCTCATTCCTTCTTGGAGGTTGGCTCTGGCGGTGGCGGGGTCGTTGGTGAGAGAGAGGATGGTTGGGTGTCGTAGGCATAGGAGATGATGTTGAGGTTGTGTTGGGGGGCGATAGCTGCGAGGGGTCTCATGTAGATGGTGAAGAGGGTGGGGCTGAGAGAGGATCCTTGCGGGACAACGCAGATGACTTCAGTGGCTGCGGATCGGAATGGGGGAAGGCGGACTCTCTGGGTTCTTCCGGCGAGGAACGAGATGATCCACTCCAGTGCCGCTCCTTGGATTCCGGTGTTGCTGAGGCGTTGTATCAGGGTGCTGTGGCATACGGTGTCAAAGGCTGCTGAGAGGTCAAGTAGGATGAGGGCAGCCATTTCCCCGTTGTCGAGCAGGGTCCTGATTCCGTCAGTGGCTGCGATGAGGGCGGTCTCGGTTCTGTGGTTTGCTGGGAAACCGGACTGTGATGGGTCGAGGGATCCGTTGGTCTCGAGGAAGGAGGAGAGTTGTCTGTTGACGGTCTTCTCGATGACTTTGGCTGGAAAGGGGAGGAGCGAGATGGGGCAGATGTTCTTCAGGTCTGTGGGGTCTGCAGTGGGTTTCTTGAGAAGGGCGCTCAGCTCGGCATGTGTCCAGATCTCCGGGAAGGTGGCGGATGCAAAGGAGCTGTTGATGGTGTTCCGGAGCTGGGGTGGGATGATGGAGTCGGCTTTGTTGAAGATGTGGTGTGGGCAGGGGTCAGTCGGGGAGCTGGAGTGGATGGTGTTCATCATGTGGGTGGTGTCTTCGGTGCTGACAGGGGTCCAGGTGCAGAGGGTGGTGGTGGGGGGCGCTGGTTCGGTGGATGGGTACGTGGTCGGTGTGCCAAAGCTGTTGTGTATGTCGGCGATCTTGCTGTGAAAGAACGAGGCGACTGAGTCGCAGAGGTCTTGCGAGGGTGTGATGTCATTGTTGCAGACGCTGGGGTTAGAGAGCTCTTTGATGATGCTGAAGAGTTCCTTGCTGTTGTGGGTGTTGTTGTCCAGTCGTTCTCTGAATGTTGTCTTCTTGGTGATGCGGATCAGCTGGTAGTGTTTGTGGGTGGCAATCTTGAGGGCTGTCATGTTCTCTGCTGTCTGGTCGTGGCACCAGGCTTTCTCGAGGGTACTGCAGGTTTTCTTGGAATTTTTGAGGTCGTTGGTAAACCACGAGGCTTTCCTGCTGCCGGGTCTGCTGGGTGGATTCTTCAGTGGTGCGAGTTTGTTGGCACATTTGGTGAGCCACTGTGGGAAGTTGCGGTCTGCTTCGTCGGGGTCCGTCGTGTTGGTGGGCAGGTTCTGGCTGAGGGAGGTGGTGAGCTGGTTGGCGGTGATCTTGCTCCATCTTCTGCGGGGAACCTGTAGCGGGTGGTAGTGGGTCGTGGATCTCCTAAAGTTGAAGTGGACTCAGCTTGATCTGTCCAGTGTAGTCCGGTGGAGTGGCTGAAGGAGATGTGCTTGCTGGAGGAGAAGACGGGGTCAAGCGTTTGTCCGGCGTAGTGGGTGGGGGTGTTCAACAGTTGCTTGAGTCCGAGGTTGGCGAGGTTGGCCAGAAGGGCGGTGGTGTTGCAGTCCTTGTTGTTCTCCAGGTGGAAGTTGAGGTCCCCCAGGAGGATGTAGTCTGTGGAGGTGAGGGCGTGTGGACTGACGAAGTCTGCGATGGCTTAGCTGAATTGTGTGCATGGTCCCGGGGGTCTGTAGATGAGGGTGCCTCTGAGGGTGGTCTTGGGGTCAGTGTGGATCTGGAAGTGAAGGTTTTCGGCGGTGGTGAGGGTGTCGTCGGAGTTGGTCGTGACGCGGATGGTGTTTCTGTGGACGATGGCGATGCCTCCTCCGGTTTGGTTGATGCGGTTCCTCCGGGTGATCTTGTAGCTATCCGGTATGGCTACGGTGATGTCGGGGGCTGAGGAGGCGTTCATACAGGTTTCCGTGAGGAAGGCGACGTCTGGTGAGGTTGTGTCGAGGAGGTTCCAGAGTTCGACGGCGGGCCTGTGGACGGAGCGGGTGTTGAGCAGGATGCACTTGAGGTGGTTGTTGCTGGTGCTCGGCATGGTGGGTGCGGTGCAGGTTCGGAGGCAGGTGAATTGGCAGGCTTGGCAGGGGAAGGGTCCATGTGTGCGTTTCGAGGTGGCGTGGTAGCAAGCGGGGTTCCGGCCGGCGTCGAGTGCGTGGAGGGTGGTGGCGTCGTAGGTCCGTCGGCTGCGCTGGCATCGTCGAGGACCAGGGGTCCTGGCGCTGGGCGCGGTCCAGAAGCGGACGGGCGCAGACGGGCTTGCCTTTGGCGCGCCTTCGGCGCACAATCAGCGCGCCCGCTGCGAGCGGCCGCGCAGCGGTCGCCATAAGAGGAGAGGAGGGGAGGAGCGGTCAGCTGGGAGGCAGGAGGAAAGACGGGAGCGAGAGAAGGCAGTCACTCAGTCAATTGTCACACTAACATACAGGGTACAGAATGAAAGGGGGGGCAGGCACACTCATGCAGTCAAAATGGGTTAAGAACAAGAAGGGGGCGGGCAGGCACACACGGGGCACAGAGCCCGGTCGGCGAGCGCGCAATCGGGAGACGCGCTGAACTGGCGGGACACAGCAAACAGGCAGGCGGAGCTGCAGCGGTGGAGAAGTGACCTATCCGAGGGTCAAGGGTCACTGTCTCTGCCGCCCAGCGGTCGCCTTAAGAGAGGAGGAGGGGAGGATGGGTCAGCTTGGAGGCGGGAGGGTATGAGCCAATGGGAGCGGTGTCGCAAGGGAGGAAGTGGTGGGAAAGATGGGAGCGAGAGAGGGCAGTCACTTAGTCAATTGTCACACGAATATACAGGGTACAGAATGAAAGGGGGGGCAGACACACTCACGCAGTCAAAATGGGTTAAGAACGAGAAGGGGGCGGGCAGGCACACACAGGGCACAGAGCCCGGTCGGCGAGCGCGCAATCGGGAGACGCGCTGAACTGGCGGGACACAGCAAACAGGCAGGCGGAGCTGCAGCGGTGGAGAAGTGACCTACCCGAGGGTCAAGGGTCACTGTCTCTGCCGCCCAGCGGTCGCCTTAAGAAGGGAGGAGAGGAGGAGGGGTCAGCTGGGAGGCGGGAGGGTATGAGCCAATGGGAGCGGGGCCGCACGAGAGGAAGTGGTGGGAAAGACGGGAGCGAGAGAAGGCAGTCACTTAGTCAATTGTCACACGAACATACAGGGTACAGAATGAAAGGGGGGCAGACACACTCACGCAGTCAAAATGGGTTAAGAACGAGAAGGGGGCGGGCAGGCCCACACGGGGCACAGAGCCCGGTCGGCGAGCGCGTAATCGGGAGACGCGCTGAGCTGGCGGGACACAGCAAACAGGCAGGCGGAGCTGCAGCGGTGGAGAAGTGACCTACCCGAGGGTCAAGGGTTAAGACAGTTTGCCACATGGTTGCACTGTTTGTAACATTTAGAGATGTTTGTTAATTCAATATATATTTAAAATGACTAATTCCTGCTGCCCAACTAATTCTTGTTGCGTTGAGGGCCTGGAATAGTCTGAAATGTCACACTTGTAGAAGTGTGAGGATTAGTAGCTTTGTTGATAATTTCATTGGCAGCTCTGGCAGGGTCAGTGGTTGGTACAAGCAGCAGTTGCCTCCTAACGAGGGCCCTGGCACTTATTTGCTTACAAATTAAGCACTGCATTAATTAATCCATTCAGATCAAATTAAATATAGGAGACAATGGCCATCTCTGATATGTTGGTCACTGTATTTGTATATTCAATATTAATCTCCCATTGAAAATGGTAGGTCTTATATCTGAGTAGACTGTTTCACTCCAGATTACAAAAACTGGTCCAATGTTCATCCTGTAAATCACCTCCCACTATAACAAAAATGACATTCAATGGGACAATTTTTGGCACCTATTTTTGTCTTTCCCTACTACAAATCCATGTTCCTTTAGCCAGACTTTCTAGTCTCCTATTTAGAATTCTTGATAACGTTTTAAATTCAGAATTTAATAATGATAGCGATAGATGAGAAAGGAAGTCTGTCACATCTTTATCTTTAATCAGAAAGATAGAGGTTGTGGCTTCCCTCCTTAATTCTTGGTGGCTGTCCTATATTCAGAAGATTTTGTCTTGGTTTTGGGCCCTGGCTAAATTGTATTTTAACTAGAGTCACATTGCATGATTTCCAACATGTTATTTTACAATTGTTGCATGAGATGCCCGAGATTCCGTCAAGAAGATGTAACATTCTTAACACATTCGTGATATAGCACAATCATTTTGGTGTCTCCCCTGGCCATAAAGCGGGAAGGATGACATATTTCATGCTAAAAAACTATGCAAAAGAGCCAGATTGGAATTTTGCATAATAATGCATAATTCTTTGTGGAATTTCTTGACATTTCAGCAAAGGAAATTACACAAAATTCATCCAGGCCTAATTTGCTTAATAAAAAATTATGTATTTCTTGTGCAAGAATTGTGTAAAGTTCAGCCAGGATGCAATGCATACCCTAGGCCTTGCCAGGAGTCTAGTCTTCTTTAGAATATTTTGCCCTCTCTAATCTAATATCAGCTATTACCAATTTAGAGTGTGCTGCAGTTAACTGTGCTATACAGCATGTATCTAGCTAGCTATTGGTAGAACCCCTTTCAGAGGGCCACAAGACATTCAGGGGCTACTGGCCCAAGTCTGTGGGTTTAGGTCTTTTACTCCCAATGACCCAGGGCGTGGCCTACTATGGATTCTGAGCAACTGAGCCAACTACCCCCTTCTGCACTTGAATCTCAGTAGTAAGCGTGGTCAAGAGGTCGAAGGCTTCTAAGGGTGGGAAGGGAGTAGTGGACACAGATTAGTGAACATGGGCTCAGAGCTCAAAAGGAGTGCAGCAGTGTCAGAGCTCTATGGGCCTTACCTTATGCTAGTGGAGCATGCCTGCAGAGACAATATGAACAAACTCCACCCTTACCTCCCTCTGTTAATAACAACCATGAAGACCAGGGAGAAGGTTGGGGTCCGGGAGAGGGAATCCTAGATGGTGTAGTACGTATTCTTATGTAAAACAAGAAGGACAGAGATTAGAACCTACTCTGGTTGAGGCAACAAAGTGCACCCCTTCCCAACCCTGGGTAATGGATATATACCTGGGTATGAACAATCCACTGTCATCAAGAGGATGGTACCCAATGAACAATTATATATGAAGACACCAGGATCCCACCCAGGACACAGATCTATGGCGACAAAATATAGCATCAGAAAGCCTATTTCCTTAGTTCACGTACAGACACACATTCACACAGGAAAGAAAAGGAGGTACAGAGAAATATGTGTAATCACCTTGGAATGTGGTCCATGTCAACCGCCAGGTTGTCCTCAAGGATTATTCAGTAAATGCTTCACTAAAATGAGGATGTCATGGTAAGCACACCTACGCGCAGAACCAAGGTTAGGGATGTGGCATAATCAGCGCTGAAACTATATATATGAACAAGGTGGTCCATGCATGAAGAAACCAGATACAGAGAAATAAGATGCAGTGAAAAAGCTGCCAGAAGTACTTAATCCAAAATTAATGAATATGCAAGCGCTTTAGTGCGTGCATTACCATCAGCTCAAACAGCGCCCATGTGGTTCACCACCACACTAAGCGCTGCTTCTGCTACTGGCATTTGTTTTAACTGCCAAATGTAAGTGCTCCTGCGCTTGTGAAAACTAGTGCTCATAGCGCTCCAATACACATTGATAATTAGTCAGCATCCAGCAATTCTCGATAGTACTCTCGAAAAATAAACAGGCGATCCAGCGAGCCGCACAATACAATCCAAGGGATCAGAGTGTAATGCTCTGAAACGCACTGGTCTCGTCTGAACTTGTGAACATGGACTCAATATGAGGCAGCGCCAGGTTGAACGCTATGGGTTTAAATGCTCTCTTACTCAAATGTTCAACACAAGCTGAGGCTCCATCAAGTGGTTACGGCTGGAGAAATCTGGAATGCTGACTTCCATCCATGATATGCTACAGAGATCCGCAGCACCCATGACTAAAACGGGTTCAACGAAACAGCACATTTACTCATGTGTTTCCCGAATCCCAGGTAGGTTCCTGGCCCCTGAACCATGACAAGCAGGACTAAATAATTGTCTAGCCAAATACCAGTGGCGGCTCCTCTGCTAAGGCGGGGGAGCGTCGCCCCACTACTTTAAAGCAGTGACACTAAGGGAAAAATAAAATGATAATAACTCCAGGTTATTAACATTCTATTTTTTCCTTGTTTGCAGTCCCTAAAGTTTACATAAATGTTTGGCCAGACCTGTGGGGCTGGTCAAACATTCACGCGCACTTTGCATGTTCTCCATGTTGGCTGCATTACAGTTTGCATGGAGAACATGTCCAGCCTCCAACTCTCTTGCTGAGCGCTGATCCACGGCGCCCAGACCAATAACAATGCTGCATTGCTGCTTTGTGATTGGCTATCAGAAAGCTGGGAGCCGGGCACATCCTAATTTCTGTCCTGGAGGCGGGGAAGAGGACCGAGATAAGGCAGCAGTGGTGGCGAGTGGCAGTGGCGCGAGTGGCAGTGGCAGGCAGGTGCATTTGTAATTTTTTACTTCATTCCCTCCCCTCACCCCGCGACCATCTCCCATCACCTTCATATTCCAGCCGCCACTGCCAAATACTCACTTTTAGAACAAAAGGGAAGTATTTTATTTCTACCACCTAGTGCACAAAGGAAGAAAACGACATATACATACAATTACACAGTCTTAACCTTAGGTTAGCAATTGTGACTCACAAGTTCACTTCCATTTTGAATTAAATTCAATAGTGTTCCAGCACACATGCGCTCAATGATGCATCCAGATACCCCGGGGCTGTCAGGCCTGAATTTTATTTTTTATCTGCACTGGAAGGAGGAAAGCATTAAGAAGTCCTGGATTCCTGGAGCACCTCCTGTCGAAGTCAGGTCAGTTGGCCTCACATTTACACAGCACCTGCACTCAGCAGGTGCCGACTCCATCACTGTCGAGCTTCTGCAGTGATGTGAATTTTCCTGCAGGGTAAGTGTTCAGATGCTCCTGATGAGGGGATTGATTATGCCAATCCTGTTCTTGGTCCCACACTTGTGTGATGATGCTCCCATGGCATCCTCACTCGTCCAACGGAGTCGTACCAGTTGCAGTCCTTGTTGCTTCCGATGACCCACGGGTCACCATTGCTCTTTGTCCATGGTCTTAGGCACTATCAACACAGCACAGTTATTCATGGCAGCCCCTCCTGGTATACAGGGTTGTACAGTGCTATCACACAAGGCTTTGGCCCTTACCGCATGACAGCCTTTACCAAAGCTATCTTAAAGGTGGCCCTCTCCTGGCATATGGGGGTCACCGACTCAGTCCTATACTGATTGGGGCAGAAACTGTTTCTTCACATCTCACACAGAGAGTCCACTCAACAGGGCTTCCCACTTGACATTGCTCCCTCTAACGCTCGTCTCTTCCTCACAGGGCATACAGGCTCCAGGGCAGGTAGTCTTGGATTCCCTGGGTGATGTCTCCTCACCCAACAGGGAGACTAGCAGGCCCTGGCCCCCCAGTCTTGGTCACAGGTAGAAGTCTTGCTGAGCATTCACTCCTCACAAAGCCTGTGTGGCTTCTTGGGAGATAACAGTTTTGTGGCCCGAAACAGCTCTTCCTATGATCAATTTCCAGGCACCAAATGTGATTTTTGGTCTGAGTCTTTGAAGTACATGCTCCTCTGCACCCTTTCCTGTTTGAGAATCAGTCTTTTTGCAGCAGGGGTTGTTTTTGAAGCTGAAAGCCCCTCAACACAGCCCTAGGAGTGAAGGGAGTTCACACTTGGATGTCAACCACAGTGATATGTGCATCAAAAGGTTATCCCATGGCTCCCATTTCTACTCTTTATGTTCCTCTTGTCAGGCACATCTCCTTCCTGAGATGTGCAGAAGCTCCTTTCTTGTGACCTTCCACTGAATCAAAGAGCACTATTTAAAGTGCACAGGGGAGGCATGGTTTTCACCTTCCCAGGGTATATCCCACCCAAGATACAGGAATGCAGCAATCCCCAAAATCTGTCTGAGGAGATCTCTCTACTTCCACTCCATTATTCACCAAAAAGGCCTTGGTTTCCCAAAATGAAACCCAGCGCCATCTATGTATTGTAACTAGCACACATACACCCAGTGCATGTATACAGCATACACGCAATGTACATTCTGTATACTCATGTACTGTACCATTCAGAGGTGCACATACATACATTTGCATTCAACATGGGTGCTCTGCCCAGTGCCTGCTTGTCAAGGCCAGTGTGCCTTGTGAGGACAGAGCAAAGTCTAGTGGGGAGCCCTGTCAGGTGGACTCCCTGTGAGAGGTGTGAGGAAATGGACAATGCTCTGATCAGGTCTTTGACCCTTATTCAGGACTAAGTCATTGACCCCCATATGCCAGGAGAGGGCTGCTATGAGGATAACCAAGGTAAAGACTATCGAGCCATAAGGGCCAAAGCCTTGTGCAGTAGAGGTGGGGTGACCTGGTATGCAGGAGGGTTTGCTGTGATGAAAGACAGCTGTGTAGTAAGGGCCAATGTGTTGGGCAGTAGCGGTGCGGTGACCTTGTATGCCAAGAGGGTCCTCCATGGTAAAGACTGCTGTGGAGTAAGTGCCAAAGTCTTTACAGTAGCAGTGTGGCAACCCCTTTAACCAGGAAGGCTACCCTGAAAAAATGTGCCATATTTACTGGTCGTCTTGGATTCCCTGGGTGATGTCCCCTCACCGAGCAGGAAGACTAGCAGGCCTTGGACCCCAGTCCTAGTCACAGACAGATGTTTTGCAGAGCATCACCTCCTCACTGAGCCCATCTGGCTGCTTGGCAGATGATACTTTTTCAGGTCTCAAACTTCCCTTCTTACAGTCCATTTCCAGACTTCAAATTTGATTTTGGGTCTGAGTCTTCAAAGTTTTAAGTTGGTGTGCTGCTTCTTTTGAAGTGCATGCTCCTATTTTCCCTCTTCCTCTGAAAAATACAGTCTTTTATGGTAGAGATGTCTCTGAAGGTGATATACCCATATCAGAGGTCATGGGAATGACTAGAGTTCACACTTGGATGTCAGCCACAGTGATATGTGCATCAAAAGATTAGCCTAGGGCTCATAGCTCTACTCTTTGTGAATCTTTTGTCAGTCTCATCTCCATCCTAAGATGTAGCCAGGCCCCTTCCTTGTAACCTCTCTCTGATTTGAAGAACACCCTTTGAAGTGTACAAGGGAGGCCTGGTTCTCCTTTTCCCAGTGTAAGTCCCACCCAGTTTACAGGATTGCAGCAATCTACAAATCTGTCTGGGTTGCTCTCTATCTCCACTCCATGTTTCACCATGCAGACCTGGGACTCCCCAAATGGCCCTCTATTTATTGTACCATCCATAGGCACACACACACGCAGTGCACAGCATGCACACACTGCACAGTACTGTTTTCTCCTTGTACTGTACTATTCAAAGGCTCAAATAAATCCAGCACTTAAATTCGACATGCACACTCAGCCCAGTACTGTATTCTTTATGTACTGTACCACTCATAGGCAGACATATACCCAGCACATGCACCTATCCTGCATGCACTGCATCCTTCATATTGTGTACCACTCACAGATATACATACAGCCAACAATGCATTTATCCTGCATGCACTCTACTCTTCATGTATTTTTTCACTCACAAGTGCACATACACCTAGCACATGCACTTCTCCAGCACACACTGCAGAGCACTACATCCTTCAGGTACTTTACCACTCTTAGGCACATGCACTTGCAGTACATGCATACATCATGCTCACATGTGTCAGCACTTCATTGTCCCTACATGGCAATCTCCCCAGGCACACATACACCCAGCACAGATACACAACTTCTGAGCTGCAGAGCACTACACACCATTCTGATCTGGCCTAGGCTAAGTTAAGCACCCAGCCGCGGAACTTAAAAAGGTGAGTGAGCCTGTAGTCCTCACTCCAGTGACAAAGGTAAATAAGGATCTGTTCACTGCTACTGACTCTAGAGTGTACTTCCACCACTGCACGTGTGATACTTATCTCCTGGTGAAGGCAGTAGCCTTACTCCACTGTGAGTGTAGTGTTTTGGGTGCCGCTCATGACCACAATCCATGACACAGGCCATGGTGCACATGCATGGTCCATGATTGCCAATTACAACAACAATCATCATTAGGGATCAAGACATCATTATAGTTCGACATTCAGGGCAGGGTACAGTCCATTACCATGCAGAGGACATTTCTGTCTGAAAAGCTCTTAATATATTTTGTGAGACCTCTGATGTTTCCTTTTAGACTTGGGAGAGGAAGCAGTCGAACACCTCACTAATCTATTCCTGACACCATGGCTGTCTTTTGACTTTTCTATTAGCTCCAATATTTATCTGAGTATCTTGTTCTTTAAGCATATAAGTTACTCACTGATCTTTCACTATCCTCAAAATTAGGAATCTTCTGCTTCTATGCTGCTTGAGTTATAGATGCCAAATACAATTCTTAAACTTGGCGCCTTCCATAAAAAAACAATGAAGTAATGGATAAAATGCTTAATTTGTTCTCAGCCATTGGCAACCTCTCATTCCAGATCATCATGTTCCACCCACAGTGATATTCTAGGCAAAGATCCACCTCGTGCAACTCAATCTTTGTCCTGCCCTAATGGGTACAGTCCAGTCAAACTGTCAGACCAGGACCCCTCCAGTTGGGAACACAAGCATCCCAATACTGGTTTTAACCTACTTATGTCTCATGAGTGAGGTATAGCTTGAGTCTGTGGCACAGTGAATACAGTACTGGGCAAAACCGCTCCATGCTTACTGTGCCACTGGAACCAGAGTGCACACTATTGAAGAGTCCAACATATGCCAAAACCCGTCTTTGGTAGCCTTTGTTTTGGTTTAGAGAGGACCTAGGTTGGCGGTTTGGGTGTGGCTGGTCCTATTGGAGCAGGGCCAAGGCTCATTTTCATTTGGTTGGGTCAAATATGAAGTGACATACTGGGCAAATATAAATGATGGACTAGGAAATGTCTGTGGGTAATTACAAGTGGCTGTCAAGCATTCCCTCTATCTCTTATTTGTTACCTTCGTCCCTAATCAGGCACATCTGTTAATACAGTAAATTAGTGATGTACTTATTGTCTACTAATTGGCTGGCATTTTGTTGAAAGAAATTCACTTATGATAGATGTTGCAAAGTCATCCTGTGCCCTGGGCACCCCCAACTTTTTGCTGACTGATACTGGTGGTAACTGATTTTGACTGACTCTGGGCTCTGCCTAACCAGGCCCAGGGCCAGTGCTATGTTGAAAGAGACACATTAGAATACAGTTAAGACACCTATATAAACTAGGGTACACAATGGTATGGTAGGGTACCTCTGTGATTGGCATGACCTCTCCTACACGCCCCTAGTATATAATAGTGCAGGGGGATTGAAACTACCTAGAAGCCCCCAGTACCCTGGGGCATGGCAGTTTAGAGGCCAGCAGCCTTTTTCTGCACTTCCATGTGTGCACTGCTGAAGTCTGAGGTCAGTTTGAACACAGCGTAGGATGCCAGGACAGCTTTTAAAAGGTAAATTGTGCCCAAACTTGTCTTTGGTGTTTGGGGCACTTAACAATGGATAACCTACAATGTTTTGGCATATTAGTAACCCCCAGGGTACACCCTTATAAAATGAGTTATAAAATGAGTTTTTATATGCCTGGGTAAAGTGAAATGTCACATTTCACTCCCCACATTGTGGTACAGTGCTGCTCAAATTCGACTTTGATGCTAGGAGCACTGTAAATGGAGAATCTGCAATATTTCTACAGATTCAGAACCCCTAAAGTCTCCCCTAGTTGCACATGGGGTGGGGTTCCTGTAGATTTAAGGCAAGTACTTATAAAATATGTTTTTGTAAGTCCTGGTGCTGGAAAAATGGCCCAAGTCATTTTTCCCATTGCAAATCCCGTTCCATAGGGTAACATGGTAGAAAGTGATTGATTAATAACTATTGATGGGAGAGGGATAGAAATGCCATTCAAAGACTTTCCAGAATGGTATTAATAAATCCAACAATATCATATTATTTTATTTTTCCTACAGTGCACATGCAGGAAGTTATAGGACTTTCTTGTTTGTAGGTTCAAATTCAGCCTTCCAGTGGTCTGCCTTGATTGGTCAGAATTAAGTGGATTAGCCAGGATGCCTTGAAGAGGTGATAAAGAGCCCCTGGGATTAACAAGCTCTGCTGGCATTGCAGTGTGCTGTTCCATAGGAATGTCAGGCCAGGGGGAGTGGTCGTAAACCATGCTCTTCAAAGGGGAGAGCAGAGACCATTGTCAGTTACAGCTCTGAAACTTCCCATTTTAGGCAGATGGTAGGATTAATGAAGGTATGAGCAGATGCAGGGGGGGAGGGTCTACGTAAATTAGCCATCCTAGCGGTGTGCTTAGCCAGCTCTTACCTCATTGCTGGAAAGTCAGCTATTATGGATTTGGAAGATTTGATGCACTCTGGGCCAAACAATGCCACACTCTACAGGATGTGGTAATAACTTTGAGGAGTTACCCTGCTCCCATTGGTCAGAACTGACCTCCTGAATGACCCAGAGAACTTGGAATAAGTATCTCTGAGGGGCAGAGCCCTCCAGATCTGCTGCTTGAAACTGAAGAGAATCAGAAGGGTCTGTCTGCGCTGAAGATTTTGAAGTGCATTTCCAAAGGCCAGGACTCTGAGTTTGCACCTTTTGCACCATTGGAAACTACAGCCCTGTGGAACAAACCTGCTTCAAAAGGACTAAAGAGTGGACTCCCTGCAAGCTACAAGTTAACAGAGCTCACCTGGACACCCCCGAAAAGAATTCCCAGCCTGGAGTACCAGTGAATTTGTAAGGATTTTGTTCAAGTGGATTGCGGAATTGAAAATTCACACTTTCAAGGACCCTCGTGGAGATTCCAGAACCTTGGATTGTGTGGTGGATACTTTGGTACCCGCAAGCAGAACTTCAGGAAGGAATTTGAACTGGAGTCCGACTGCTGGAGAAAACGGCACAACACAGTGTTGCGATTCTCCAGAACAATTTCTAAAGGTGTGTCCCTGTCAGAGAAAACGAAAATGACTAAAAAGGGCTCTGTTGGTTTCTAAGCACTAGAAAGTGACTAATCTTTAAACAATCATATCTCTGGTTCCCTACAGTAGATTATTTTCATTTTGGTGTCATTCAATAGATAATAATATTACCTATTTATATAAATTGGAGTTGAATTTCTATTTTGTGTTGTGTCTTAATTATTTACTGAATTGGTGTTTTTAAATGCTTTCCATAATTGTCTTTTTTACTTTAGTCTGTCTGCTCGCAGCCAAACTACCAAGGGTTGAGCACAGGAATCATTTTCCAAGACCTATGCTGAGTCCTACCATGTGTTAGTGGCATTATTTCCAGTGGCAGACCTACATGTGCCCCTACCAATAACGCACTTTCCAACAATAGATATAAAATATTACATTTTTCAGTCTTTCCCTGCTAAGTCCACACAAGATGCCTCTTACCAAGCCCATAATGCATGCTTCCAGCTAAACCCATATTATTGCACAAGACTTTGAGCCTTTGTTTATTATTATGAATTTTTTGACTGTGCTATTATGAAAGATTATATTAATAATCTCCCATCAACACGCAGAAGCCCATCTGAGGTTGGTTCTGTTCAGTGGTTACCTCTATCTCCACATGAGACAGGTGCAGAAGAATTTTCATTAGCTAGTTTATTTTCATTCTGACAGGCTCCTGCAGTGTGACATCAGCAAACATATACTTAAAATAGTCCATCATACCTCATTAACTATTGTTTGTTCAATCTCGCACGTGGAAAGACGGATCTGAAAAGTATCGTCCCTCTACAGTAACTGGATTTAATACTGCCGGTGTCCAATGTAGATGGTTTCATAATTTGAAGCCATGCAAGTTAGTGATCGTAAGAAATTGGTTTATTGGTTGAGGGGGTTGGAAGCCCCACTAAGGCAACAACCACAATCATTGTCAGGGTGAACTCCAAAAGTCACTAAATTAATCTCTACTTAACCCTCTAGTAGCTTGGCACCAAGCAGACAGGCTAAACTTAGAGGCAATATGTTAAGCATTTATGCAGCACACAAACAGTAATAAAGTAACAACACAACAGAAGAAAAATACCAAACCAATTTAAGAATATAGTGTAATCATTAATAAATAAAATGATACCAAAACGACAAACCTTCAATCAGTAGAACCGGAGATATTGAATTTGAAAGTTTGAAGTTAAAATAGCACCAAGAAGCAGAAAGTGCCACCTGCCGTTATCTGGTCACACTGACAGGGCCGGCTGTAGGGCAGTGTGATCGATCGTTGCAATCGCACTGGGCGCCGACTTGGGGTGGGGGCGTCATTTTTGCAAGTATCTTATCATTTTAGAAGCACCTGCTGCAGCCTTCCTGGCCTCGATCAATTTTCATGCATCAATTAAAATGTTAAGATAATTCCTGTGATTAACCATGAGCGGAGATTTGTCTAGTGGAAGTTTTGACTCCTCCTTAGGTAGTGCAGTGGGTTAAAATGCCTACTGCTAAGAATGTGTACCATGCAGATAACAAAGTGCATATCATGTAAATAGGTAAGTAAATTACTGCTTTTGGAAGAGAGCTTATTTTGTTACTTGTGGTTTATAAGTCAAAATCCTAATATAGAACATTGAGCTATGAAGTGTCATCAAAGAGCTGCATGCAAACTGCAAGGTATATTTTAGAGCTGTATGTTTTTTTGCCCAGTCTTTCATCATCCTAATCTTGTGAAAAATGTTCATTTGGGTAGAAATAATTCTTATTATGAAAGAGAACTCCTAACAATGATGTTACATTTTAAATTCTGAATTTGTGCTTTTCCAGAATAAGGACTCTTAAACTGTATTGCCTGCCAGTTTCTGTGACATCTCACTCTTACACTACACCTTGTAGTCCTCTCTGATGTAACATTTCCCATACACTGATTTACACACGCATGATTGATTGTCTCTGTGTAATGTGTGTGTGATGTAATGTGCTCCTACACCTCACACTGGTATGAGTGGTGCTATAAAACTAATTGAATCTGAGAGAAAATGTTTATGGAGATTTGAGGGGCAATTTTATAGGGTGCTAGTGAGGGAATCCGTGGCTGAGGTGGTCATTGGTGGGGCGCCAACAGACATTGTCTCAGAGGGCGCCACCAGTGCTAAAGCCGGCCCTACACACTATACCGGGACAAAGTCACGAATTCAGGCTGACCATGGTGGAGCATGGGCAGGGTACAGAAATGAGTCTGGACCACTGGGAGTTGCACCTTAGTTTCCTTGATGTTGACATGTGAGGTCCTGTGTTGGTCTAAGCTGCTCTGAGTTGGTTTGGTTGAAGCCGCCAATCGGAAACTGCAAGTAGCTGCAATGCCCGATCCTGCTTCAAACTGTGCTGCCTCCAATGAAGCTGCTTATCAGGAGCTGCGAGGTGCTGGGATGCACGGTCCTCAGTCAGGTTGTGACATGCTGCATCCATTCCAATGACCCACTGACCAGGAGCTGAAAGGTGCTGTGATGCGCAGTCCTGTGTCAGGTTGCATCGCACTGCGTCAATTCCATTGAAACCTTCAGTTGCACCAGGAGGGGTACACTCACACTCCAGGCAATGTCCAAGACCTGGATCCTCTTGGGGATCAGGATTCACTCCAGCAAAGACCATCAGCAGGGCTCAGACAGGTCCAGTTGCAGGTCAAGGCAGGTCCAGATTCAGCAGGTCCTCTAGGTAGATGCAGGGAAGCCTCTGAAGCTTCTTGTGGCCCTGAACCTCACTCAGACGGTCCACCAACTGACCCTTGGAGTCACTCTGGGTAGCCTGGGATGAAGTCAAGCAGATTCTTCAACATCAAGGCAGCCCTTCAAGCAGCAGGGCAGTTCTCCTTCTGTAACTTCCATAGTCCCAGGAGTGTTCTGATGAGTGGCTGTAAAGGTCCAATCTTGATGTATTGTGTCCTGTCCTACCCTCACATCAGGTTCTGGAAAGTTTTTCCCCATTCCCTGTCAAGGCTCCAAACTGTATTAGAGTAACAAAAGGCAGAGCAAGCCTGGTGTCGAGTTCATTGCGGTAGGGTGGTATGGCCGGGTTGGAGGGGGGGGGGGATTTGACAGATAACCACAAGGGAAAATTAAATAAATAATTAATATTCCTTTGTGATCGTCTGTCGAAATACTCCCCATCCGGCCACACCGCCCCCACCACTCTACCTGCAAGAGCCGCAGCTAACTAAAATTCAACTTTACCTTTAAGAAGGATTTTAAGTGATAATTTATTTGAGTGTAAACAGCATAAATATATATCTACTACCCATCTAAAGTTAGCACTTATTAAATGTAATATGGTAACTCAGTGTTCGGCACTGGGACATAGGCCTACAAGGAAAATTAGTTTGAGTCTTTTGCTACCAGGATATGTCATTTTTTATACTGTGCACCCTGCACTTATGAGCTTTCAGTGCCTGCGTTAGGGGTTACTTATAAGTATTGACAAACATTGGTAAAGCCAATAGTTCTTAGTTATACTAGAGCTACTGGCTTTGTCAATGCTAATGTCTTTTAGTTAAGAGCACACAATTTAGGTGTATAAGTACGTTTTTGGTATGCTTGAAAAGTGACTCTTCCATATAAAACCTGTCTGGTAGGTGAGACCTGTAAAGGATATTGCCACACCCATTGAAAACAAGCAATACAATAGGGGTGAAGAAGTGGGTCAAGCAACACAACAGCGGTGAGTCAAGCTACACAACACAGTATAGGGTGCAGGGCAGTCGGGGAGAAGAACATCAAGTAAAATAATGGTGGGGACAAGACAAGCAACACTACTTGGGAGGGGGTGGAGGGCACTTGAGATCTTAAAGCCTCTGACCAGTTGAGCCCAAAATATAATTGCTTTATAAATCATACAACACACGTCATAAAATATAAAACGTTTTTGCAAACTTCAAAAAAAGTCTTTGTGTTTACCATGTTTAACGTATGATTTACATGCCTAGACATGTGCCGATTTTACAGGAATTAAAAAAAAAACTAGCAGGCATGAAATAATGCAGAGACTAAATTTAGACTAAATTTAGATACTATGATAATATAGGGTCACGGGAAGTTTAAATGCTTTGCACATTAATACTACCATTGCTAAAAGTCATTGTAATTTATATGGAGTTTGGGAATTAAAAAAGAGGCATTTCTCTCTAAGCTTGCCACTGAGTTACTCTAAACACTTCTAAAGGGCTTGATTTAGATCTTGGTGGATGGGTTACTCTGTCACAAACGTGATAGATATTCCATCCGCTGAAATATAATTGCATAGGAGATAATGGGATTTAAAGTTCGGCGGACTGGATATCCGTCAACGTTGTGACAGAGTACCTCGTCCACCAAGATATAAATAAGGTCTTAAGAGCAAACAGCTCAGCTCCACACAGGAATAGTGGCCTGTCTTCACCAATCAGCATGCAGAGGAGATCTATGGTCTCTCATTTTGCCCAAGAACATTCATTGTGCAGTCAGCCTAGCATTGTCACCTCAGTCATCCAATAGGCAACAAATACAGACAATCAAACGAAAACTGCAGTTTGTAAATAGTTCAAACTAGGTAACAAAGCTTTGAGGAAAAATGTTTGGTTTTCAAAATGAAGCTTGGAACGCAGCTCTGATGACTGATTTGTATGTAGTACAGTGACACCAATGTCCACCATCTCTGCACCTGGCACAGTCCAGTCGTAGGAACGTCCTTCCTACTTTAGTTAGGGAGAAGGCAGCACTGACACATAGAACTTGACAGGAAACCTTCCGGGTAAAGAATCTGCGGACGGAAAAGCGGGACAGGCATATCACACATCCAATCGGTGGTAATGAGGACAACGGAACCCTGACATCTAGGCAGGGGCGGTTGCCTCGTCGCATATTCTGTTCTTAATGACTATGAGCTGACGAATGGCAGGCGTAAAGGAGGAGACAGACGACTCTCTTGTCCAATAGATTTCTGTGTCACAGTGTTGTGGTGGAGGCAGGTGGGGCACAAAATAAACAGTACAAAGACAGCCACTTAAAAATCCCCAGAGGTGGAAAATCAAAGTCCGGTATTTTACCTGCAGGTATCTGTGTTACCTGCAGATGCGAGAGCAGCCGGTTAGGAGGAGAGCCCCTAGAAATGCATGCGTTATGGTATGCACACCCCAGCTACCCTGCGCCAGCTTCTAGGGTACATTTCATCTGGCTACTTAGCTAAAGAGATAGATGAGAAATGGGCAGTATGTGTCCACGTACTGTCCTGAGTTGTTTTTTCCTATTTCATTTAGTGTTATGCGTAGCCAGTAAAGAGACTGTCAAGCCCATTGTTGACTTGAGGCAATTGTTGTGATCGCTGAAAATGCGACAAGATAAGCACATACATTTCAAGCCTGTTTACTGAAATGGCGGAGCTAGTGAAATGACATGCACATCTGAGGACGGCTCTTAAAGAAAGAAATAAGCAGTACGTGAAAAGATGTTAAAATGGTGCCCAGTGTATTTATATAGTACTTTGTCCCTGCTCCGACGGAGGGCTAAACACAGCAAGAGGCATGACAAATGCCTGCCATGGACAAATGGAGGGAAAGAATAGGAGAGCGATGATGGAACCAGCAAATGGGAAGCCTATGGGCAAGCTCTAAGCCCACAAAGTATATACATGTCTTGAAGATACAACATAAGAACTGTCTAACCAAGACCTAAAAAGGAAGGTTTACACTGGCAAAGGTTTATTTTTGCCAGGTGGAAATGGCAGTTTAAAAATGCTCTACAGGCCACAGTGGCAGGCCTAAGCCATGTTGTAAAAGGGTACTTTAGTGGGGGGGGGGGGCACAAGGAGTCTTGCAGATACCCTAGTAATACTTAATTTACAGGCCCTGGATACCAGTAGTACCATTTATTAGGGACTTAAAAGTAAATTCAATGGGCCGATTAGGTGTGGGCCAATCTTGCCATGTTTTACTGAAAGAGCACAAACACTATAGCATTAGAGAGCAATGGTAAAGTGCACAGAGCCGTAAAGACAACAACAATGAATTCAGCAAAACAAGAGGGGTGAAGGCAAAAGGTTTGGGGTGAGCCTGCAGGGAGGGACACTTCTAACATGACCCCCCCATCCTAAAGCTAGTGTAGACTATTGATAACCCTGATGGATTTCCATGCTCAGATAATAGAATATGGGCAGTGCCCCTCTTCTAGAGAAGCACTTGTGCTATGCCCATCTGAACCTAGTTTGATTTTAACACTCTCCTGAGCCACTGACCTAACCAAGGGAGACTTTGTCCCCTCACCTGTGGATCTCATCTGTGAAGCTCCTACCCTTCATTTACTCACAGAACAGATGCATTCCAGTGGGAAGACAGTGCCACCATGTCCAACAAAGTGAAGTGGCCCATTCTTCCCCTTGGATCAGACCTCTGCCTCCATCCCAAGGAAAACTCTGCCCATAAGGACAACCGATTCAGAAAAGGGGGTGGTGATGAACAGAGTGTCTGAATTAAGCAGACCACTCCTACCCAGTCCAAAGATCAGTCCCCGGAAGCTTGTTTCCTTCCCAGTATAAGAATTGGCTTGGTAGTTTGGTCTGCCCTGTTCCCATGATGCACTGGGCCAGGGTCAGACTAATTTGCATATAGCCAAGTTCTGAGCTGGGATGGTGCAGTGAGCTAAAAAACGGTGATGGATCAAGCCCTGATCTTTGGACTGGGTAAGAGTGGTCTGCTTAATTCAGACACTCTGTTCATCACCACCCCCTTTTCTGAATCATTTTTGTCCACCATAAGCGTGGAAGGGTATACTCAGATGTGAGTCCCTTGCTCATTGCACTATCAGGATTCAAGCAAGCCGGTCCGAAGACAGGCCTCACTTCCAGCCTTAAAGTCTCCCTGACCTCTGAGGTTTCACAGAGTGGGGGTAACAGCACCGGGTGTTAGACACCCTACTTCCACTTTCTTTCCCACCAGTCCAGAGATAGATTCCTGAGACCAGCCTGTCAGCCCAGGGTCCATACCCTCAGGTCAAACAGGTACTTGGCAAGCCAGAACTTCCAGGGGGAACCACCATGCCCTCAAGGGTGACACACTCTGTCTATGTCATGCAGGGATCTGCCAGGTGCAGACTCCTGTCCTCTGTCTCAGTGACAGTACAGGCAGCACATCCAGGTCTCGGGTGCTCTTCTGTCCCAGATGTCAATCTCTGGTCCACTGTTCCTCCCACTGTGGACTGGCTCCACCTCCTGCTCTCCATCTGTACCTTTGTACTCTCCATTTAGGAGAAGAACCACAGACAACTGAGCTTTTAGGGTGTCCTTGAGGAGCCACCTCTCCCAACTCTTGTAACACTGGTGGTAATTTATTTCCCAGGATTCATTCAGTGGGCATCTGGGGGCTAACTATACCCTTCCTCTAGGTCACTTTTCCACCCAAATCCCGAGACACAAGAGCCATAGGGTGGAAGAAGACCTGCCCATGTGCCTGATTTACCCTACACACCTGTCCGCTTGTCAAGGTTCAGGTTCCTCAGGAGCAGTACCCTCAAAAAGCCCACCTTCAGGCAGCCCCCGACTCTGAATTAAATAATACAGAGTATCAGGATGGCCAGATGAGGGGAGGGAAAGGGAGGTTACTGCGGGGAGAGAGATCTGAAAAGACAGAAGCTGCAGCGATCCTCAGACCTATTATACTTTCTGTAAATCTTTCCTCAGATTTACAGCCAGATTCATCAAGCCAAAATCGTCTCGCAAAGGGCCAGATTCTGAGAATCTGGCCCTTTGCAAGCGCTATTTTTGCATTTAGGATTCATCATCCCAAATGCAAAAATCGCAATTCTAGAAATCGCTAAATTGCGAATAATTGCATTTAAGGAATCTCAATTTGAGATTCCTTAAATGCAATTCATGAACCATGTTAAAATTGCGAATTCGCAATCTGGGACGCTATTTACCGCGAATTCTAACTACGTGGTAAATAGCGAAAACTGAGAAAAATGCACTTTAGTACATTTTTCTAAGTTGTATGTTACACACACACATGTCCTTTGGACATGTGTGTGCGCTACACCAGTGTACATTATCATTTCAGGGGTGATACAGGGGGTCCTTTGGACACCTTGGCACCCTTGAAATCGCTTCCTTATTTGCGATTCGCTAATTGCTAATCGCAAATAAGGAATGACTCCCCATTCATTCCTTGGGCCTTAGGCCCATAGGAATGAATGGGAAAGCCAATCCTTATTTGCGATTAGCAATTAGCGAATCGCAAATAAGGAAGCAGTAGAAATCGCAAAAAATATTGAGATTTCCACATGCATTCCGTTTTGCGAGTCTTTAATAGCGATTCCTTAATAATCGCTATTAAGGACTCGCAAAACAGGACTTTGATGAATCTGGATGATAGGAATGAATGGGAAAGCCATTCCTTATTTGCGATTAGCAATTAGCGAATCGCAAATAAGGAAGCAGTAGAAATCGCAAAAAATATTGCGATTTCTACATGCATCCCGTTTTGCTAGTCTTTAATAGCGATTCCTTAATAATCGCTATTAAGGACTCGCAAAACAGGGCTTTGATTAATCTGGGGGTAAGTTCATTGCTGAGTGCTGCTAAAACATGGTAAAAATAACCAATGATACTATAGGGTTAACATTCACCTACAGTTACATGAATCATAATTGTATTTCTGGTTATCAGTATGTACATAAATCAAATAAACATGTCTGATGATAAATACTAGAATCTAGTTAAAGCACAATTAACATATCAGCAGTTTACATATTAGTCCGTTTAAGAATTCAGCTTAAGAATCCCATACACTTGTTTAATCATGAAATGTCTATTTGCCAAAAGTTCGCAGGACCTTGACCTTAATTCTTAGCCAGAAGGTCATGCAAATGAGGTTAGTCTTTGTCGGTAAATTCACAAGATTTATCTTCAATCTCAAGCCTGAAAATGTACATTAGCATTTGCTTTGCTTTCACAAGTTCGTAAAGGTCAAAGTTCAGAACGCATTTATAACATGCATACACCCCGCTTAAATGTTAGAAATGAATGTCATTTGCTTTCACTAATTCGTAAGGGTCCAGATTCAGAGTGCGTTTAAAAACATGTAAACACCCGGCGTAATGTAAAAAATGAAAGCCAAGAGACTTACCTAGAAGCCACTAAAGAAATACCTGAATTCTTTTCTGATCGGAGAGCCTCACAACGGAGATGCAGGGAGCCTTGGGAAACAGCAGCCTCCAACCGCGATCCTGAATAATCTGCAGCAGGTAAAGGGCTCGGCTCCTTTTTAGGTTTCGCTGGGGGACGGAGCTGTAAGCTCCGCCTCCAGAGAAATCTGTAGTTTCTAGTATGAGTGCCTTGAACACGCCCCTCTGTCTCATTGGCTAGCTCCATAAATGGAGGCTAGCCATTGGAACAGAGAGGCATCCCTCATGGCTGGACCAGATTCGGGGGCGTTCCCGAGAATCTTTGGCTTTTGGCTACGTCATGATACGTCAGCCAAAAGCCGGGAACGCCCCCGAATCTGGTCCGGCCGGGCCGTGCTTGCTGCTGTCCTGCCTTACTCTGTGTCCCTCCTCCCGCCGTCCCCCCTCCCCCCTCCCCCCTCCTCGCTGTCCTGTGCACGTTTCCCGCTGGCCGTCCGTGTCCCCTTCCCCTCCCACAGAAGCAAAACAACCCTTGTGTCCCATTGTCTTTGCAGCATTCCCTCCCCTCCCACATCAGATCCCCGCCTCCCGTGCCGCAGCTGATCCCCGCTCTCCCCGCCTCCCTCTCCCCTCCCACAGCAGATTCCCGCCTCCCTCTCCCCTCCCACAGCAGATCCCCGCCTCCCTCTCCCCTCCCACAGCAGATCCCCGCCTCCCGAGACGCAGCCGGTCCCGATGCCGTTGTAACACGGCCTCCGCTCTCCCCCTCCCCTCCCACAGCAGATCCCCACCTCCCGAGCCGAGCCGCAGCTGATCCCGATGTTTCGGAAGATAGAAATTACATCCCGTAAAATGTGTGCAAGCGGAAGAAGTCCAGGTGAGTGCCCGTTCCTGCTTCCCGCTGTCTGTGTGCCGGTCCCGCCCCCCCCCTCTTCCCGCTGTCCGTGTGTGGTTCCCGCCCCCCCCTCCCGTTGTCCGTGTGCGGTTCCCGCCCCTATGTGATCGTGGGATAACCAATCCATCTTGTGACTACCTATGCATTATTTATTAGTTTTGGCAACGCTGAGAAAGTATTGCCTTTATATACCTACAAGGTGCCTCTGACTTGCTCTGTGCATATTGTTCTTTTCATGATTTAGCTCACAAAGGTGGGTTTGGTGACGCATGCTGACCGTGCTTATGGGCTTGAGTACAGAGCGAGAGGTCAGAACAGTGCAACAGGGCTTGGTACCAGTTCTTTGAGGCAGGGCCTGGTAGAGACTGGACCCTGTAAAGAGGACCAGACTCGGACGACAGGGAGTGAACATTTGCCCTTCATGGTTTCACCTCCTAGCTTCTGGCCCGATCCTCCGAGCCTCTGGCCCGATCCAAGGTGTATCCTGAGATTGAGCTCATCTGTGCTCCAATGCCAGGATTAAGGTACCTTGAAAAGCTGCTCTGTATTTGGAAGTCTGGAACATCTTAAAGGATTTCCTCTGGGAAATTATATTTTGCAGGAAAATAATGTTAAAACGTTGACTGAGCCCTCCAAATAATGATTCCATCGTCTGGTTGGGTGAAAAGCAAGCGAAGTGTATCTTATCTACATTCTGGTTGGAAATGTAATATTCCTGAAGTGATTTATTCAACTTGATATGAGAAATTCAGCATTAAAGAACATGAAGCAACAAGTAGAAATTACAGTTATCTAATTAGTCACTAAATGGAAAATAAAGTAGCAGTAAAATGTGCATTACCGTGCAGAAAACATTAATTTAAAATAGACACTTAGTTTTGAAACATAAATCAGATTATTATTAACACTCATGAGAACAGACAGTGGGGTGGTGTACTTCCGGGAAGCACTGGAGCTGGACTTGTACTTCCGGTACGGCGTCCCAGCGCTCTCCGGCCAGCTTTCTGCCGCTGGCTCCCGTACGCGGCCAGTGGAGGGGACTCTCCCCTCCGACGCTGCCTGCTCCCCGCTCTGAGGCCCAGTGGCGGCGGTGGCGGGGCGAGCTGAGGCCGCGGTGAGCGAGATATGGATATACTGACCATCATATCAGGATGTCTTTTTCTAGCCGCCCACATCTTCGCCATCGCGAGCATCGCCAACCCCGACTGGATCAACACCGGCGAGTCTGCAGGTGAGGAGGGAGAAGTAGGGGCGAAGTCGGTGGTAAAGGATGCTCTACAATTGGGGGGGGGGCTCTGCAGCATTATTTATACGGCAGGGTGCCATGGCATGAAAGTGTGTGTTTGGGGAAGTAAATCAGGGGTCTGCGAGTGAGCAGTCTTACGGGCCGTAGATGTCTTTACCAAAGATTAACAGACTTTTAGCTTTTGAGCTTGTAATAAATATAGACCGAGCGTGCATTCGGAATCTGCTGTGTATCTGGGAACCTGAAATCCACCTAGTTATGAAGAACCTTCCTTAGTTGTGCTGTACAAGGGCCCTTCGATGCCTGTGTGCGACAGCGTTCATAATAGTGTGTGGTGGTACTGTAATTCTCACTACAAAGTACATCCCTGTCTGGCGGTAACTGGAAGCTGGCATCCGGTTCAAGGGGTCTTGAGAAACACCGAGTGGTGGTGAGAGGATAGTGGTCGGCGGGAAGAAAACAATGCCCGTGTGGACGGTTTGCATTTTAAGTAAAATGAGAATAAAGGCTGGGATGCAGTAACGTATGCGTGTAAGTGTGTGATCCTCTACCTTTGAGCTGACGGTCATCAGAACAAGGATTTTCGTCCCGGGGTCTGCGATTTACTTACAGTGGTCCACTGATAAAGTAGACTGAGCCGAAGGTGGGTTTATGATAAGAGATGCGTAAGCACTGTCCCCGGAACAGTGCTCAATGCATGTTGTGTTAAAGGGATTCCATTACAAGTATGGTGCTTGTGTGTAGATGTCGTCAATGTTTTACGAATTTAACATGTTCCACTATCGAGGAGCGGGAAGATGGGTGTGAGATGATCGTGCATAATGTTTATAATGAAGCGTTTCTAAAATGTTTGTTTTTACTGTGTTTTCAAAGAAAGGGATTCTCTTTAATGAATTTGTTCATGTTATTTGTGCATTGAGACACACTTATTTAAGGGCGTGAAAGTGACACACTTGTAAGATTGGCACCATCTCACCGGTATCTGTACCCCCTTGCTTACAAAAATTGGACCCCTCCCCCATGTCCAAGTAAACCCCATAAGCTGTGCGGGCAGCCTTGAACCTTAATGAGAGTGAATGTCTGTTCCCGCACAGTACAGCCCTTGCCATCGTTATATAGTCGGCATGACTAAAGTGAACTAACTCTTCAGAGGGGTGAGAGTTACAGTTGAGAAGGAATACGGTACCACCGTATCATTTTTCCAAATCGGTGCCGCTGTCCGCCCCCACCCCCCCGCTGTCCGTGTGCCCGACTTGTAGATGACATCATCCCTAGCTGCAGAATAGCGGCGTCTGCTGGGATTTGCGGTTCTTTCATCCCCTCGGAAAATAGATTTAGCATACGTTTTTTGCACCTTGGATAGTCAATCGTATTTTCTCACGCCCAGATGTTTATAAACCGGTTTGGGGTTTGTGGAAGGATCAACAATGTTGTAACTAACACAGTATGCACTGCTTGTGCTCATAAGTATAGAAAAATCAATTTCCTTCACAGTTATTTAAGCGTACACAATTGCGTTTTTATGACAATCGGGGTATACGTCAGTCTGAGCCTTATAATAATCTGCCTTCATCACTGAGTATGTTCCAGGGTGTCAAAGACTGCTGTGTAGGTTAGATGGCACTTGTCAACTTTGTAAGGAGTTCTACTATGGAAACATGTATGCTGTTTGATTCTTTTGGGTGGCAAGTTCTGAATTTTATTGTGCTTTTGCATGTACGGGACGAATACATGGAGAGAGTAATAAGGAAATGACTCGACCAGTAATAAAAAAAAAAAGTATCCACAATAATCCTACGGTTGCAAGCCTCATAACTGGTTCGTTTTTTTGGCCTCACTCCTTAATTTACATTTACGATTACAATATTAGTTGAAATGCAGCTTGGAGTTAGCAGCAGTGGTCCAGTTAATACGTCACACTAGTGAGTGGTAAAGTGAAAAGACATGTGTTCAGGCATATTGGAAAGTGTTAAATAGATCACTGCCTTACAACTTCATATGTGTTAGTGGCTGACAAGGCTTACTGTTGAAGAAAAGCCTGCAGGCAATCAAGACTCTGTTCATCGGTGTGCAAACATAGGGTGTTATCTTTGAATACTTTTTTTAAAAATTCTTTCTAATTATTTTGCGTTCTAAGATGGGTCACTCATGGATCCATAACACGTTAGTCATCTTGGGAAGGGTAAAGAATGGTAAAGTTAGCAAAGTATTCAGAGCATGCTGTCTGTATGTACATATGCAGGATTGGTCTTTTTTTAATGGTTTTCCTAATGTTTTTTTCCCCTGTACTTTAATTATTTTACTGTTCCTAGATGGCCGACGTGTTGAAAAAATTCTTTGGCTTACCTGGTTAGAAAACTGATAAAGTGCTATCAAACAAAACCATCATTGCAAAAGCCAAAAGCGCTAAGGCCGGATAATAAAGCCAGACTCTTTGGCTTTGCCAGTGCTCGTTATTGGTTTAGGTACAGTTCTCAGTGGCAGTAGAGTAGCGTTTTAACTTACTCTTTTCCGGAATTCTTCATGCACAAACTGATATCCAGTACCTGTTGCTGATGCTTACAATTCTCCATACCTTTGTAATTCTTGTGAGAAATGTACTCATTTTAATTGAATTAACAAAGGTTATAATATTGTGTGGGATGGTCAAAATACAAACCGATTCTCTACTTTTCAGACCACAATTGTTGAAATATTTTGCATGCTGATTTTCAGGGTAGTGGGCCTGCAGCTAGTTAAAACTAGTAACTTCGGACCAGTCAATAAAGTGGACATCATGAAAATCTAGGCTTAAAATGAGAATGGAGAGTGACTAGGGAGTGGAGAGTGACTAGGGAGTGACTAGGGAGTGACTAGGGAGTGCAGAGTGGTGACTGCAGAGATTAAGCTAATGGCAATGTAAATGACAATGCCATTTATTTATCTGTTTTCAAAACCAACACATAAATACAAATTTTGTCATTTACAATGCCAATAACTCTAACTTTTCCAAAGGCGAAACCATTCCATTGTAAATGCTTGTTATACGCGCTGGGACGGGAAACGGAGGCCGAAGCTGAACACATTTCAGAGGTTTTTTCATAGCGCGAAGCAGCTCGAAAACACCAAGAGGGCAATACAGTGTCATGCCAAGGGGCCAATAAGCATTACAAGGTTAAGGCACAATTTAAGGATGGAGTGTTAGTATGAAATATGCAAACAAAACACAGAAGTACAAACAAAGCCATGAGTAGCCTGCACATGTACAGCCCTGACATCTACGCAGTCATGCATTTCTGGAGCATCAAACAAAATAAAACAAGGCACATCTGGACAACCCAAAATTAAAGTAAAAATAATACAAGCAATGTTTATAGGAAACTGTTGGCTATGTACTAGATTGCTACTAGTACCTTACTGAACTCTGGTGGGTCATGACACCGCTGTACTGCTCTTGGGAAACCAGTCTTTCCACCACCAAGGTCTTACTGGCACAGGTATCCCTTAGAGAAGTGACAGTTATCCCATTCGCTGTGACCCAAGGGAAGGGACGACTTTCACCTCAGGAATGACAAGTTTTCCCTTGAGGACCAAATCAAAACTATGAGACACAAGGGCATGTTCTACCCTCTGCAGGAAGAAACCTTTACAACACAGTCATTACATCACACTTCATTTACAATGCAGTCATTACATCGCAACATCCTTTACAACGTGTGTCACTACAACCTAGCCATTACATTGCATGTCACTGCAACGCATGACACTACAACGCATCTCACTACAACACAGGCATTACATCACATGTTATTACAACGCATACCATTACATAGTACCCCTACACTATCCAACACTTACCCTACTGTTGCACCCCCTGGAGTTAGAATAGTAATTTTACCCCTACACTATCCAACACTTACCCTACTGTTGCAACCCCTGGAGTTAGAATAGTAATTTTTACCCCTACACTTTCCAACACTTATCTTAAATGCAATGTAATGGTATGCATTGTAATGGTCTGCATTGTAAAGGTATAATGCCATGTAATGGAATGCTTTGTAAATGTAGTGTTAAAAAATTTGTTGTAATGGCATGCAATGTAAATGCATGCATTGTAAAGGATGTTGCGATGTAAAAACTGTGTTGCAAAGGCATGTGTTGTATATGTATGCATTGCAATGTCATACATTCACCCTCTGCTCCTTCCCCTAAAGCCACACTACCCACTCCTGTAGAGTTCCCCTCAGTGGATGGTAACTTGGTACAGACCTGGTCCCCTTGCTTGTGCCCCAACTGGGTATCAGTCAATGCACTGGGGCTGGAAATGGGGTACCTTGGGCAGCCGCCCACCAGACCCTCCCCACTATTCTTAAAAGGGGCATGGGAACACTTTCCATACATATTGTACTTAAACCAGGCTGGAGAGCCCTCCACCAAGGTTAGAAGGGTAGAGAGGTGTGTTGGGTGTGGAAACATCATCCTGAATCAAATCAACAATTACTAAAAGTATCCCACCCAATATGTTCAGCGCTAAACTCTCGTGGCGTCACCCTCTCAGCACGGGAAAAGGAGCAATTCCTTTTTAGGTTTCGCCTGGGGCCGGAGCTCCACCAGGAGAAATCTTATGTCCCTACAGTGTGAGGCTTAGTCCCGCCTCTGCTTCCATTGGCTAGCTCCATAAATGGAGGCTAGCCATTGGAAGCCGGATCTGTCTGTCAAGGCCGGACCAGATACGTGGGCGGTTCCGAGATTTTTTCCCTCTCCGCCTCTGTGATTTCGTCATCGCGGCCGTGGGCGGGGTTTATTTTTTTGTGCGTCCATGTTTGTGTTCGTCATTCCGCCGCCGATCCCCGCCCGAGGAAGTTCAGGTGAGTGCCTTCCTTGCCCCCTCCCGCTGTCCGTTCCTTTCCCGCCCCCTCCTCCCGCTGTCCGTTCCTTTCCCGCCCCCCTCCCGCTGTCCGTTCCTTTCCCGCCCCCTCCCGCTGTCCGTTCCTTTCCTGCCCCCCCTCCCGCTGTCCGTGTCCTCGTAGGTGCTTGTTGAATCCATGTGTTGCAGAATAGCGCCCTCACGCCGTCATTGGTGGTAGTGCTTTAAGGTAGCTGGCTGTCGGCACTGGTTATACATATAACACTAGGCCTGGCTGATTTCCCAAACGTCAAAGACCTTACTTTTATGTCTGTGTTGGCAGAAGGACATAGCTCAGTGCCGGAACCCCCCCCCGCCCGCCTTTGTGTGCAGGATCCTTCCAGCCGTGTCATTTAAGAAGCCCATTGTAAACACCCTCGCAACCAGTGAGATGTGAAGAGCTGTCCTTGGCCCGGCTGGCTGGCAGATGTTTTGCTCTTCAGCGAGCACAAGGGGAGAGGGGGGGGCCTGGAGGGCAGGCCGCTGCTCGAGTGTCCTCTTATAATCAGTGCACGGCCTCTCACAGGCCGGAGGGAGTTCCGTCTGTGCCGGGGGAGAGGACGGAATGAGGGCAGCTGTCGTCACCCGAGTCCGAGATCCTGTGAATGACTCCTGTAGATTAGCACGTGCAGGTGCACTTGTGCCAAAGGTGCGTGTGCTTTTCCTCACCAGTACGCGCCAAGTGCTGTACCAGTGCACCTTAACTTCACGTGAGTGCACACCAGGTACTTCCCCGGTGCACCCTTCAACCTCACTAGTGCGTGCCCTTCTTACACTCGAGACCTTCTATCTCATCATTGTGCGTCCCTCTTTATAGTGAAAGGTCTGTTCAGCCACTAGTGTTTGCCTTAGTAACTCCTCAAAGCATGTCCATGTGCACCACAAGTGTATGCCTTACTCCCTGCCGGTGTTCACCTTTCTACTTCCCTGGTGCTCGCTTTAATGTCTCACTGATGCTTCTCTTAGAAATAGTGAGACCGCCTTGCAATTATGCGAGCGCTGAGCGAACACGATACTAAATTGGAGAGTTTTTATCTCTCTTTCTTCGTCACAACTATACATTAACAACTACACAGAGTGTGATTAAAAGGCTACTCCTACCGCTCCCCATGGGATACATGCAATCCACCACAATTGGGTAAGAAACGCGCATAAGGGGGAACTATTCTTATCAAGATGATTGTAGTAGGAAGGTGATGTGCAAGGTTGTGGATCAACGTTGTGATCATTTGACAATTTTTAAATGTGGATTTCTGCATGGAATGATGTTCACGGACTGATAATCGTAGTGCAGTTACTTAATGCACGCCGCAAAATGCGAGCATGTTGGACTATAATGTCCATTATTAACTCACTTTGGTAGAACACAGATCGCCACGAATGCTTGGAATGAGAGCACATGTAAGCACTTAGTAGCTTGGCATTACATGGATGTCATGGGTGTCTTTTATTTTTCCTCGTTATTTCCTCTTTCTATGTGTCCTGCATTCTGCAGCACACAAAGAAGGGGCAAAATGCCATTGATGATTGTTTTTGTGAAGGAAGGTGTAAGGGTGCCAGTGTTGGTGCTAGACAGCTTTTTTTGCGGCATTGCAGGGGTGAATACAGGAATGCTCCGTATTGTGAACATGGTGTATTTCTGTATTTAGAAAATTGCAAAATTGCTTGTGGCGTTGTAATTTTCTTGTAAATATGGCTCTAAATCTTTTCCCAATATCTAGCACTTATACAATCCAACGCACTATCTTTCCACCATTCCTTCTATTTTATTTCTAAATAGGTGTACCATCTGAACATCTTTTTTCACTTGCCAGTCCTTGAGAATTATTTGTTTGACATTTTGATGCATTAGATTTTCAGTTTTTCCCTAATATACCCTCCAAAACTTAATGAATTACAATCATTTTGCTGTGTGGACAGAAATAAGCTTTATTTTTGTTCTGAAACCCTTGGAAAAGGGGTCTAAGGATTACTCTTGTGAGGCTGCTATGATATGCTACCTTGCTATACTAACTGAAAACTTTTCATGATTAGCTCTTCCCTAACATCAGGTGTGATCTCTGAATCAGCGCAAGATAAATCTCATTGTCAATTTCTTTTCTTCTCTCTGATGGGACACTAGTAGTGAGAGGTCACAAGAGTCTGTTATAAACTGCTTCTGCTATTAGCTAGCCTTAAAAGCCCTCTGCGGAACCTGCGGAAGGGCTTATAGGTATTGCCACATCCCAGTAGACCGCAGTGTTTTCTTTGCATATGCCACTTCTAGTTCTGCTCCCTGCCGGCAGACATCCATAAGCCTTCAATCATTGCCTAGAGGTTTTGATTCTCAGTGGCTCAATTCGACGTTCTGCCAAGTGCATGGTTGGCATACCATCACTCTGGGAGTTATGTATGTTGGTTTCATTTCATGTCTCCTGCAGTAAGCAGATTTCTCCTCCCATCCCAGCAGCTCCCGAGGTATATTCAGGTGCTTAGTCAGGATTTTATGGCCCCAGACACTGTATGTCAAGATGTTAACTTTAGGGCTTTGCGTCATCATCAGCATAATCTTTACTCGATTTTACAAATAAAATCATAAAAGTCAAGTCGTTAAAATCGGCACACAAATTATCATTACCGTACTCATGTTTTTTTTATAACCCTGTGAGAAAACGTACAAGAAAAAAGCAAAGTGTAGAAGAATTTAGCAGCTGTAAATACAGTAAGGCTTGCTTGACTTTTGTAAAATTCCTTGGTTTTAAAATTGGTCGTAAAAACGTATGTCACGGAATGTTACGTTTTGGACAAAGCATGACAATATGTAATGTATCGCTGATCGATGTATTATCACAGTTACAAAGGGACAAGACTAAGTACGTAAAATAGCCATGATTAAAAGGGACCAAGCGGGGGAGTAAATTCAAACTGAATTAAGACAACTGGCAGCGTTGATGATGTGTCATATTCCAGGTTAAATAAGTTTCTATATTGCTGACAGTTTTAACTCCTTCGATGCTGATGACGGAACCGCTCCGTCATCAGCCACGGTAGCGCTGTGCTGATGACGGAGCGGTTCCGTCATGGCCCGCTCGCCGCGCCTGCGCGGCGCGGATTCCGCACCTGCGCTGGGCGTTCCATTGAGCGGGCGGGGCCATGACGGAACCGCTCCGTCATGAGCACAGCTCAACCGAGGCTGGTGACGGAGCGGTTCCGTCACCAGCATGGACGCGCCGCACGGCCGACCCGAACCTTTAGCGCTGCGGCGGAATAGCCGCTGCAGCGCAGGTGTTAATTAAAATCATGTGGCGCATTGAGTTTTTTAATGTGGAGTCCTCATGTTCTGATGCCAACTTGTCCCTGAAGGCAGTTTCAACCCATTTGCCATTAGAGCAAGTCATAATAGAGGAATTATCGTGCAGGTCGGGCCTCCCTAGAGTCCACAAATTATGCGCCACATACACCAGCCTCTGGGATCAGGGAGAAATGATCTAATTTGAAACAAACCTGCAAAATGAATCTGCTAAATCTAAGTTCCTCTTTTACCCAAATTGAGTGCCAAAGTTTGAAAGGGCAAAGACGGAGCTGGTCAGTAATGTAATCTAAGCCTAGTTCTTCGTGGACAATTTAAAAAGGAACACTATATGGAACTCCCAGAAGGCCTCTTAAGAATTTGTTTTCAGCTACTTGAATCAGGGCGACCTGGCCATATTCACATATTCCACTGCCATAGATCACTAGTGGGATGCACTTGGCCCCGTAAATTTCCAGAATAGATTGTAGATGAGTGCGCCCGAGCCGGTGAGAAAAATCTCCTATAATGAATGTCGCTGTGTTAAAAGACAAAACATTCTGGGTTATAATTGAGTGAAAGTTAAGCTCCGAATTTCAGAATTTGTGTCATTTGTAGGTGTGTATGAAGTTACATTTGTAGTCATCATCGACATAGCGGAGAACACTTCTTGGTTCTCATCAGGCATTTGACCTAGTTGGGAAATCCACCCATTCCAGCAGTTCCTTTGCATTTGTAACATACCTCACTTAATGTGAGTCAGTGTCAGCGGAACTTCAAGCAGCATAACTTTTGACCCTGTACTTTAACTATTGAGGCATCCTCTGCTAACTACTTGTATGTCAGAGTTCGATGGTGTGAAAAAGGAGGTGTGCCTCATTTTGTTATGGTCCTTCACAAGTTCTCTATAGGGCCTCGATCTGCCTTTGGATCAGCATTAATCTTTCTGATCTGGTCTGTTGTCTAGATTTGGCTCAGGGATTTGTTTGGATTCAGGCTTTAGTCTCCTGGTTTCCATAATGTAGTTCTTAGCTCCCTTTGGTACCTTGCTGAGAGGGTTTTACCTTCTCTTGAGGTCTCAATTTAATAGCTTCCTCAGAGTGCCAATGTTCCCAAACTGATGGGTGAACTGGGCAGAAATGAGTCACACAGAGGGATTGTTTGAATTGTTGAATTACAGGGTAGCTCTTCTCATTATATTCACAGATTTGCATGGCAACCCACCTATCCAGAAGGAAGCTGGTATGCTATGAGTGCCTAAATTATGCTAATGGGCAAGATACTCAGGTCAGGTGACAATGAGACTTATACCTCATCCAGGGAGTATCAGCTTCAAATTGTGAGGGTCAATGGCAATAAAAGACCTGCTGGACTCTGAAGAGCCTGCTCACATATCTCATTCAGTGACCTCTTCCTACTGGGAGGACAAAGCCAGTCTGCTGTTTCTGTGCCTGAGGATAGTGGGGTGAGCAGGAAAGAGGAAACAGTGGTGTTGTGAGTCCCACTGCCCACCTTGTGGGAGCTTTCCCCTGGTATCTAATCAGATAGTAGCGCTGACTGCTAGCCTACCCACTGTCTGCCTTGATCAAATAAGATCCCCACGTCCCGTCTTAGCAGCCGCCTACAGGGAGATCCTCAAGTGTACATCTGTGTACCTGAGGCCAGGCAAGGCCACATTTCTGGCTCAAACATACCTTCATGGGATGGCCTCTCTTGACTGACCCCTAGACAGCAGGGACTAAAGTGACCCCAGAGGGCCCCATAGGGTCATCACTACCTTACTACCTGCAGGCACCCCAGGAGTGGCCATCCGCAGTGTAGGTCCTGCAGGCCTCAGCTAGTTATCTCAAGGGCCCGCATGGCCACGCCTGTTTTTAGACACTCCGTGGGCCCAGAGCGATCCCCAGCAATGAAAGGCTCTCTCCAATCAGATTTCCGGTTAAAATGAAGGGGGATGCCTAAACCCTTGGTCCACTGCCTCACCTCAGTTTAGCTCCACTCTCCAGGTCTTCTGGCAGAGGCTGGAGTAAAGAAGGGTACCTCCCAGTGCCATCCCAGGGCAGTTTCAATCACTCTTTTTCCCCATGCCAGAACCTGCCTGAGTTCAAGTCCTCCATACTGACTGTGGGTGTTCATCTTGTCAATGCCTTTCAGTCCATCTCAAGGGCATTGCAAGGGGGAGCTAGAACTAGCATAGGTAGACACAGAATAGTCAGTCAGTCAGTCAAAATACTTTATTTCGGCTTTGCAGCCATAAAAGCATACTAAAATATACATACTTTGAGTAAATCATGAAAGGTAAAATATAAATCACAAAAGGGCAATTAGAAATAGGCTATCAAAACGAGATCAATGATATACAAAAATAGATTACATCAATACTGCAGCCATGACACATGAGTGAGTGACTACCCAAACCCCCAGATGTCAGAAGCACAAAGCAGAAGGCACCCAGAGCACAATTAAAAAGATATATATATAGGTGGTTATATATATATATATATATATATAAGAGGTGCCCAATTGTCTTTACATGGAGTTAATCATAACCATGACTCTTTTCAATCCTTTTGGTCTCCTATTGATTCATATATGTTGTTACAATAATAGTGAGAATTGATGTATTTAGATTTGCGATATTGAGATGTTAGCAGCAACTCAGCATTACCTGTATGTTGATATCATGTAATCCCTTTTCCCTTTTCCTCCTTCCCCATACCATCATTTTATTTTTTCCTTTGATTGAGATCTTACTTAGAGTAATTTCATGACCTATTATGTTCTTTTCATTGTTTGCTTTAATCACTCAATTGGGTCTTATTGATATGTATTGATTTTTGGTATCGTCTTTTATGTCTTCATTTTGAAATCTCAATAAAATTATTCTGAACTAAAAAAAAAGTTATATATAGGGACAATAAAAACAACACTATTGCGTCATATACAAAGTTCAGTTAAACTACACAATAAAAAATTAATTAAAGGAGTAAAGCTAAAAAGTTACATTGCTGAGCAGATAAAAATGGACGGAATTATTATCATCACATTCACTTATAGTACTAAGAAACAGCAAGAGTAAGAGAGCAATGCGAACAGCAACATCAACTGTTACCCTGCTCTTTTCCCTTTAAAATTCCTCTACGGATACACCACATTCCAAAGAGGAATTTTGAGGTCGCGACTACAAAAGTTGGTGATGTTTCGTATTTAAGTAGCCTAAAGACCTCATGATAGTTTCTTTACCCTAGATTTCTACACAACTGGTAAACCCACTTCGATCTAGACCTATGGTAGGCAGGACAGAAAAGTATTACATGGAGTTCTGTCTCTTCAGCAGCAGCACAGCCAGGGCAAACTGATTGAACTGAACCTTTCCATTTATTTGTCAGTGTGCCTAGTGGAAGGGTTCCATGTCTAAATTGGATAAAAACATTTTTGCCATAAGGGGTTGGATGCTGTCCAAGGTCTTTTCCAATTTATACTGCTGTTTGACATCGAGAAACCTCAATGTCAAAGAGCAAGAGATCATGTTCCTAACTAAATGGGCAAGTTTAAATTCCTTCAAAGCTAGGACTAAAGCTTTTTTTGGGGCACTGGAGCAGGACTCCTCCGGGTTCAACCATAAATTAGCACGACCTAGGGAAAAACACAAATTCCTAACGTAGGACAACCATGGTAAATTTATGGCCCCCAGATTACACATTACTTCCCTCAATTCCTCCCTATAGGTAATTAGTTCTGCAGTACTCCATATGCGACGCCAGAAAAAGAGAGGACGAGAGGCAATAAGATCAGATATAGGACCAATACCAAGGTCCATCCTCAGCGGTGTTAGGGGCGTACGTTTTGGTAGCCCAAACAACTGTCTAGCAAAGCTTTTCTCGGTTACCTGTAGTGGATGGGATACACAGTGTCCCCAAAGTTCAGCACCAAAGAGAGAAGCTCGCCTTACTTGAGTTTTATAAATTTCTGCGGGGGCCTATCACCTTAAGGGAGCATTTTTTATACACTTTAAGGATGCCTCCCAGGGACTTGGTTAGCTTCAAATTGGCCTTCATTATCTGAGACCTCCAGTCCATTTAGTCATGCAGTGAAATGCCTAAATAATCAAAGGTTAAGACTCTCTCTAAAGGTCTTCCGTCCATTTGGAGATGTGGACAATTAGTTGTTTTTGCATGGAAGACCATACATTTGTTTTTTTTTCATGTTAATCACCAATTTTTTTCCCTGCAAAATTAACTAAACTCATCCAAGACACGCTGCATCCCCATGAATGATTTAGACAGGAGCAGCGTGACATCGGCAAACATTAAGGCTGGTATTTTCCTGTTTGCTAACCTTGGAGACTGCAGGTATAGAGCCCAAACAAACATTAAGGCTGGTATTTTCCTGTTTGCTAACCTTGGAGACTGCAGGTATAGAGCCCAAACAGCCCGTTCAGATCTGAACAGATCGCCAGGGATTCTGTCCAGACCGGGTGCTTTATTGGGTAGTAACTTACCCAGTGCCATGTTAACTTCCGACAAAGTAAAAGGAGGTGGTGCCATATTCAGGGGGATGTGAAAAACATCTATTAACCCCTGAGGTTCAGTAACATTCACGGACCTGGAATACAAAATTTTAAAATACGATCTCCAGGTTTCTTCGGCTAAATTTGGAGCTATGACCAGGTCATCCTCAGTGTGACCTGTCTTCACTAAGTTCCAAAAGGAATGCATGTCTTTACTGTCCAAAGCTTTCCTAATCGCTTCCCATTTTTCATTTTCCCAGGCTGCTTTCGCCTCAGCCAAGATGATTTGAAAGTGAGACTTAGCTAATCTGGTGCCTGGGACATCCTTGTTCTTGACTCTTAATAGCAATGCAGTTTTAGCTTCCCCGCATGCCTTATTGAACCATGGATGTTTCGTTTTGGGGTCAGGCTTATGATTACTATCTTGTATATAAAAGAAAGCTGCCACTTTTAAAAACATCTCATGATGGTTATTTTTCAATAATATCAAAGATTCTTGGTCTTGGTAGTTTTCAATAATGTTGAGAGCAGACTCAAAGAAGGGGATGATCTCAGTATCCGAGTATGTGGGCGTTCATCTTGTCAATGCCTCTCAGTCCATCTCAAGGGCATTGCAAGGGGGAGCTAGGACTAGAATAGGTAGACACAGAATAAGTCATCTGCCATCTTTGACAGTTTCTAAGTGACACTATCGTGCATGCTAATCTGCCATAAGTTCTTGTTAGAAATATATGTTGATAAAGCTGTGATGGTGTTCCAGTGTCATGATAAAATTAGCTAATCACTAATTAATGCTTCTGTTTTCAGAAAAGAACTTGAGGATAAACTAATGAAGAAAGAGAATCCTGATTTCCTGACCTGTACGATTCTGAAGAAATACAAGTATTCGTTCATCTCATGACCAACATATATCTCCACATCCTGTGATCTGAAGCCATTTTCATCTGCGCATTGTTTAATTGTCTCCAGGGACTCTTCAAAATGTTGCTGTTTAAATCACATTCCATTTTTTTGTATTAAAAAAGCTTTAAAGCTATGAGCTTGTAAAGGTGTTGATAGTTACTACTGGACATTGCCTCTTCATTTATCTGTTAAACTATAACTGGTATGGTTCCTTTGTAAGTGTCACCAAATAAAATTGTATATCCTAAGTATTGTTTCCTTTTCTGAAATGAGGTGCGCACTGAAATATACTAAATATAACTGCAAGGGCCCCTCTCCCAGGTGAGCGAAAGAGAGCACACTATGTCAGGTCAAAGGTGAGAGTCTGTATTAGGAGGGTGAAAGGGCTCTGTAGAGAACCTGGAGGGTGTGGGCTAACTGTAGGCTTCTAAGAGAAGCTGCAGGACACAGGAAAGACTGGTAAATGGTTACAGTCAACTTGCACTATGTGTGAGCTGGAATGTCTAAGAGACTGAGAGGAAGTTCTGAGGTGTGCCTCGGGGACAGTTTGGCCTAGTAACATGCCCCTTGCGCTGTCTGTATTTCACTTTTTACCATATTAAAAGTGACGCACCAGCAGGGAAAGGTGCTTGTAAATAAGCCCCAGGGCTTCTTAATGTTTGTCTCATTATGTGGAAGGTTCCAGCTGTGTAGCTCTAGTGCTATAGTACTGTCTCTCAAAACAGTGGCACACTACAGAGTCATGAAAAGCGGGGTCCTTCTGGGGGTAGGACAGGTTCAATGACTTCCAATTGTTGGAAAGACGAGTACTTGTTTCTCTGAGCCATTGGGATTTCCTGCCTCCCGCCACTCCAGTTGCACTGAGGAGTGCAGTGGCAAAGACCAACAGATCTGGGAAGAGGATCATTGAGTTGCCAACATGTTCGGCCACCTACCAGCACAGTTCCATTGCAAGACATTTAAGAGTCTTTGCCAAAATAAAAGTTTGTCATTTGGACGCTCCGGCTCCCCTTGCAACATGCCCCATATTTGAAGTCTGGTACCCTCCTGTGGCCTCCTCTCCCATGGCAATAGCAGACCCTCCTCCAGTGCTTTAATGGACTACAAGTCTTGTGAGAAACATCTAGTAGCGTTCATCGTAACCAATGTTTATCTAGGTTCATTTACAGCAAGGAATGGGGCTAGGAAGTCTCCCACTATATTCCTCAGAGCCAAGCACTATTCTTCGTAAAGATTTAATTCTATGTTATGGTTTACCTAATTGGTTAAAATTTGGATTGCAAGTCTTTGATCTAGTGTGTAGGGGACCCTAGAGTGGGTCAATAATGACCAGGCAACCTATTAAGCCGGGCTCCCCTTGGATCTATTTTTTCCTCATTCCCCGGCATGAGATCACAGATGTTTGAGGAGAGTGTGGAGCCAGAGTGATCCTCTCTCTAAATGTATTTGTCGTATCATTCATGATAAGTGAAATGGTCTGATTGAGATGTATCTTTGTGAAACTGGTTCTGTTTCCCTTTTTGTTCTTAATGGATGCCAGAAGAAACTGTGTGATTAGTAGATGTGGTATTAATACAATGTAATATTCTATGTTTTGAGAAAATTGAAGTTGTTTTGTTACTAAAACAAAGTGGCGGCAATGCATATTCTCTGTGTTATCTCCTGGCAAGTGAGACATAGCACACTATGTAAGTGAGACAATGCAAGGGAGACATTGGCACACTATGTTTAAAGAGCAGAGTGCGGATCTCCACACCAGAGGCACTTGTGAGCCTTTCCTGTTTACATACAGGTTACGCCACTTACAATTCTTTCTACCTGGATAGTGTAAATGCGTGAGTTTCCAATATAACTAACGTAATTTTGGAAGCTGCCAACAGGTGTATTACACCCTTCTGTACAATACCTAGCTTCTCCAACCCTCACAAATTGCTGACATTCACTTACCAATATTCCAGAACTTCCACTTGTTTATGATTGTTATTTGGATCCTTGCACATCCACCCATGAGTCAACCAACCAATCTGACAAGCAAACTGCCCCACGTAATATGAACTCGTTCCCACTTATATTTACCTTTGCTGTTTTAGGACAGCCTACCTAATAATAGCATCGGAATACTTTGCAAGATTTTAAAATAAACAATGTAACGTAACATGATCCAAAAATAATGTCAAATGCAAAAAGCAATAACATATTTTGGGTGCAATTGGCCTTGCTCTTCTGTGGAAGTGAGTGCCGGAAAATAGGTGACAGCCCGAGAACAATTGCTAAAAAGTTTTCATTTCTGATGACCTTTTTCGAAATCTCCTGGCTTCAGCATCACTTTAGATGTTCTTGTCCATGAGAACAGAGAACACCTTGAGTACGTTAAAGCTTTTTAGGTCATATCTGCATTGTATACTTTGCAGAAATCAAAATAACCATTCCCCCAAAATACCTAAGAATATTCAAATACGTGGAGTCACTCCACTCATACTTCAGTAAAAAAAAAATCACATTGAATCCCTCTAAACACTCTGCCTCAGTCAAATGCGCTGATGGCACATCACTGTTTAATTCTTTATAGAATATGGAGTTATTGCACAGAGGGATATATTGTACTGTTGCTCGGATATGAGTTTACCTTAAATAAATGAAAAGACAAGAAGCATTTGGCAAAACAGGAAAAAGTTGGTTTATTTAAATGATGTGGCGGGAGAGCCCTGATGGAGTTTGTCTGCTCAAAGTCTCTCAGTGTACAATGTTTTGGCTATTATTATATACACTTCATAAGGTACAATAAAGCAAGTTTCTACATTCCAAAAAAGCATCTCAGTTATAAATCAACAAGTGGGGGGATCTGATAAGGGCATAAATTGCTCTCGACCTTAGGGGGAGCTATTTTGGGCCAGGGTGTATGTGTCCAGATGCCCGGCATAAGGAGAGTGTGATCACTACGTGTGGTGTGCATGTTGTGTCCTGATTGATTGAGTGTTTCTATCTACATGTGGTATCAAGCTTTGTGGTATTTTGGGGTATGCAAGCCCTTGGCCAAACTCTTTTTACTAGGGAAATTTCCTCGGACCTGTTTGTGGTGCAAATATCTATCTGTGGGATCGATCGGGGTTTACCCTGGACATGCGTTTGTCTCTATGTTAAGCGAGACCCCACCTGTGACCTGATATACGATAGGCGTGGGTGTGGATCGTAGGACTTGTCTAACCACATATCTATGACTCTTGGTTGATGGGGAGATCACCTTAAGTGAATCCAACAGCAATAATATGAGTTCATTGGAACCCCTGAAAATAATATGTCAATCACTGACATCAATTTTATCTTTATCCTTAACACTGTGCATACAGTTTTCATAGCATACATTGACATTGTTCTTACTGATATTGACAAGGTTAAATTTGCTTAGGTCATAACGTACATAGGCTTTGTTATTACTAGTAACAGTAATGTCACATTAGCATGGATTATAACATACACTGATATTGTTATTGCTGGTGTCAGCGCTACTGTGCGTGTACTAATTTTGACATCCATTAACATTGCATTGACAGGTACTGGCATGGTCGTGCCAGTACAGGTTATGGCATAAGTTGATATTGTATTTATTGGTATTGCCGTGGCTGGCCTGCGCTTATCATAACATTCATTGAGTTCGTATTCACCCATTCCAACATTACCCCTCTAGTTGGTTCTTCAACTACTCTATCCTCCTCTTATGTCACCACCATTATGTTATTAGAAAGTATGTGTGTGTGTAGTGTCTGTTATCTTTTCCCTAGCTATGTGTATACTACCTAATTTAAGGACCGTTTTTTACAACAGGAAACCCACAGTTGCAGGAAACCACATATCAGGAGTACAGTAATGAGAATCGGCATAAATGACATGAATAGTTGGATGAGGGGATCCATGGAAATTTACTTTGCAACCAGTCCTGCTCCAGGGCACCTCCCTCCATCTTCATTTCAGCTTGCAAACAATGCAGTTCTTGGATAGCATGGGCTAATGTCCCATTGTCCAGGTGATTCCCGGGAATAAAAGTACAACAGGAAGCACAAATCCTGGCACACACTCCACCCTCAATAACGGTCTTCAAGTCCAGCATGTACCGATGTTGCATCACCATGAGGCTATTGGCTCTCAATTTCTCCTTGATAGCGCTTAGACCAAGCTCAGTATGGTTGATCATCTTAATTATTTCCCATTTGAATATTTGTAACCAGTCGGTGTTCACTTTTGTTTACATAGTGAAAAAGGTTTTTGACCATCCGGCATTTACCTTAGCCTCAGTGATCAGTCTGAATTCTTCTGGAATGTCCTTCTACTAGGCCCAGCTAAAAAAAAAGTCTGCAGATCTTCTCCTTTGAGCCTGATGCAACAGAATTGTTTTCTTCTGTAACGATGTTGAGACAACTCAGACAGATCTTCTCCCCGGTTGTTTATAGTCATGAGGGTGCAGAGGCCACGCCATGCAGGGATGAGCTGGGTGTAGGTAAGGTCCAGCCACACAGTTGTCATCAACATGGAGGTGCCCCAGTGCAGGTCTACTGTGTGCATTACCGTGCCGCAATTCTTAGTGCTGCCCAACGGTATGGTTCCTTTGCATCTGAAACTTAAAGAGTACCACTGAAGTTACTGTTCAATTAGAGGTTGCCCCTTCCTCTCTGACCATATGTTATGTTATGTTATGTTATATCTTTATTTGTATAGCGCACGGCTACTCAGAGCGAGTGTCCCGGTGCTTTATCTAGGCAGCTCAGCAATTAAAAAACATAACAGCATAGGAGAAATAAGAAAAAGAAAAACACCCCAGAGGTTAAAAAGCAAGGTCTTAAGGCTCTTCCTAAACAGGAGCAAATTGGGGGTACTACGTAGAGCCAGAGGTAAGGAATTCCACAACTGGGGGGCCCTGAGACTAAAAGAGCGACCTCCAGTGCGAGCCTTCCTCACTCGAGGGATCACGGCCGTGAACAAAGATTCCGACCGAAGTGACCGGGCCGGCGATAGAAGGCAAGCCTTCGCTGCAGGTACCTTGCTCCCGAGCAGTAAAGTGCCTTATGCACCAAAGTCAGAGTTTTAAACATAATCCGCTTCCGGATGGCAGCCAGTGAAGCGACTGGACCAGCCCGGATGCTCTCGCTCGCCTAGGAAGGCCAAAAATGGCGCGAGCCGCGGAGTTCTGCACCACTTGCAGCCTCTGAACCAAATAGTCCGGGAGTCCTAAATATAGGGCATTGGCATAGTCCAATCTGGAGCATATTAAGGCTTGAACAATAATCCTTCTATGCTCTTCTGCAAGCAGAGGTAAGACCTTCCGGAGCATCTTCAAAATGCCAAAGCAGGTGCCCGTCAGACCGAGAATGTGTGATCTTAGCGTGAGGTTGTTATCAAACTTGACTCCCAAGTCTTTGGCCACCAGAGATGACTGAGCAGGGGGACACATGTCCATAGGCCACCACTCCCACCATTCAGGGTCCGAGGTGCAGCCGAAAAGCAAAACCTCCGATTTGTTGGAGTTAGCCTTGAGGCTGTTCCGCTGGAACCAGTCAAAGACCATCCCAAGGCACCCCCTAATACTCTCTCCATTAAATGCCTGATCTTTCCTGCACATGAAGAGTAGTTGAGTGTCATCCACGTAGGACACGATCTGGGCTCCAAACGACTCCACCAGTGCCGCCAGTGGGGTCATAAAGATGTTAAAAAGAGTCGGGCTCAACACAGAGCCCTGTGGAACTCCGGCTCCCAAAGGCGGCATCTCAGCGGAGCTAGGGGAAGCCCAGACCGTTTGTCGGCGACCCTCAAGAAAAGATGTAAACCATTTGAGCACCGTCCCCCTTAGACCAATGTTATAGAGTCTGGCAAAAAGCGCCTCATGGGGGACGGTATCGAAGGCCGCCGACAGGTCTAGCATGACAAGCATGGCCTTGCTGCCTGCGTCCAGTGTCTCCCGAATAACCTCTGACACCTCAAGGAGTGCCGTCTCCGTGCTTAAATTAGGCCGGAAACCGGATTACGAGGGGTGCAGTAGGTCAATTGATTCTAGGAAGCTAGAAAGAACGCCATGCACATGCTTCTCCGTGATCTTGGCCAGGGCCGGGAGGAGAGAGATTGGCCTGTAGTTGGCCAACACCTCAGCATCCAATCCAGGCTTCTTGAGGAGAGGGATCACCATAGCCCTTTTCCAGGACCGCGGGACCCTCTCCTCCCTCAAAGACAAGTTCAAGAGAGGATTGACCAAAGGGTTCACCACCGACGCCATCCTGGCCAGAAATTTGGCCGGACAGGGGTCTAGGGGCGAGCCTGATTTAAGACTGGCCAGAAGCGTAAGCGAAGCATCGGGGGAAACAGAGGGGAACTCCGCCAAAACAACAGCTGGCGTGAACGATGGAGCGGGTCCCGCCCCAATTCTAAGAAACCCTTCGTTGGACCTCTCAGAAAAGGCGGCCTGGATCGATTTGATCTTATCCGTAAAAAACCTGGCAAGATCAGACCCATGACTCAGATGACACTATTTGAGGCAAGTTGGATCTAGGGGCCGTAAACTCCCTCACCACAGTGAAAATCTTGCATGAGTTGGAGGCCGCCTCTATCCTTCTGGCAAGATATTCTTTTTTTGCACAGAGAATATTGCGGTGGTAGGCTTTAACCGCCATCCTATAGGCAAGTCTGGCCTCCCCATCATACTGAGCGCGCCACGCCCTCTCGGCCACCTTACACTGGCTCCGGTTGATACGCAGCGCCTCCGTGTACCACGGCGCAGACAGCCGCTTGGCCATGGGCCGAGGGGCCATAACAGGGGCTAGATCATTCAGCCTCTCTGCCAGCCACATCTGCATGGCCTCTGTGTCCAACTCCAGGTCACCCGAGAGGGGGCACGGATGGTCAGCAAATGCCTGGGCTAACAACTCTGGCGTCACTCTGTGTAAAGCCCTTGAGGCTGATCCAAGCTGGGTGGGGGCGCCTCTGGGTAGATGCTCACTCCCCAATATGGAGAATCTGACCAACCTATGATCGGACCAAAGCACCGGGAGAAGTTCAATATCAACTAGGGGGATTGACGAAAACACTTGATCCAGGGTGTGTCCCTTATCATGTGTGGGGCCCGTCCAAGAAGGAGCAAGGCCCAAAGGGGCAGTGATGTCAAGCAATTTATTTGAGTTCGAATCCTCGGCCACATCCAAGTGAAAATTAAAATCACCCGCAAGCAGACAGTGCTGCGCAGACAGAGCCAATCCGGCGATGGCCACCTGGAGGTCCTCAAAAAAAGATCCCACAGGTCCTGGAGATCTATATACCAGCAGCCCTTTCAAGGCTTGATGCGAGGACAGCCTAATAGTGAAAGCGAGAGACTCAGAGCCTGCAATAGTGTCCAAGGGGAGAATAGAGCATGAAACACTCTTCTTAACAACCACCGCCACCCCACCACCCCTTCCCTTGGCTCTGTCCTGCTGAAAGATGTTATAGTCTGGTGGAATAGCAGCTAAGATGTCCGGATTGGACATCTCCCCCAGCCAAGTTTCGGTCAGCAGAAGGCATAAAGGTTTTTCCCTGACGAGAAGATCAAATATGTCAAGGGCATGCCTACCTACTGATCTCGTGTTAAGGAGTAAGCATAGATGTTTCACACGGTCCTCGCCTGACCGAAGATCAGCGGTGGGGGCATAGACAGGCGTCCAACCACACCCAGGGCAGAGTCGTTTTCCACTGAAACGACCCGGAAAAACGGATCGACACGCGCAGGAAGAACTTTGCAAGGCCCAGAGAGTCGTCAAAGAATAGCAAATCATCCTACCGATGAAAAAGAGCCTTGACAAGCCAGAGTCCAACGCCGCTCTGCCGCCTCCGGGACGCTGACGGGCGCAGACGGGCAAGACTCTGGCAAGACTCTGGCAAGACTCTGGCAAGACTCAGGCAAAGAGAAGGCAAAACCCGCTGCGCGTTCCCGCTGCACTAGGGGGACTGGTTAAATAGGGCCTCCAGGTGAGGTGCAAACCGCCCCACCAGGACGCTCAAGATTGCGCTAAAAAAGCATCAAAAGCCCTTCCCAAGATGGCGCCTAAGTTGCAAAGGACAGAGGAGGCAAGGCACCACCAACCCCAGAACCGGACCCGCTATAACAGCGGTGTATAACCAATTATGGTGCAAGTATAGGGCCAGCTCCCAGGTAAGAATAGGGGAGAATAAAAGAAAACTAACAAAAATAGTACAACAGGCAATTTTAGAAACGCGATGCGCTAGCCACGCAGCGCTAAGGACAATGCAGAGCTGCCAAACCTGGCACTAAGTCACTTCTGTTTCTTTGTGGAAATAATTGGCTTTGTTTTTCATTCCTGTTTTGAAAATATATGAACTTTGGTTACATGGTAACAGGAATGTGGGGTGTTAATGCATAAGGGTCACACCCCGGAAATGCTCCATACAAATTGATGACAATTGTTTTTTGCGTATTGTTTATGAATGCACATTTATTTGCTACGTTCTTTATTGTTTCTACACATTAACTGTATATATTCGTTTGTTGCTTGTTTTTTTGCAAACAATTATGCTTGGCTCAACATGGGGCTCAATGTGAAGTTGATAATGTATCTTCCTGCCTTCAGATGCTAAACATACAACTAAAAAACAAATGACATAAATCAAATGTCTAGGTGAACTAATTAATTGTGGTTTTCCCTTTGTTTGGCATTAAGTGCATACGCGAAATTATCCACAGTGGCATAGGTAAAACCCCCCTTTTTGACATTATAACAGGCCCGACCTACCCTCTATCCCACAGGGCCATACCCCCCTCTTTCTTTGAGCTGCCAAACCTGGCACACGATTCCAACGATTGATATTGTTCGCCCAGATTTCCTGGCACAGGGAATTAATGGTTGTGTTTGACCCCCACTCCCATGGGACTCATTTCCCCCCTCGTAATTGAGATGAGAGGCCCTGACCTGGAAATCTATGTCTGGGGTCCATTTGTCGATATAGAAGTTGGCCCCAAAGATGTTAAGAGCCAGTCTGGGACCACAGACAGAGGTGGGAGCGGACATGTTTCTGCATTGGTGCTTTGGTCTTGCTACCTCCAGGAACCTTTTTTCTGCAGTCTCGGGCCAAACAGTGTTATCCCCTATGGTGCCCTTATGGTGCATCCTGTCTACCAGGGGTGGGTGGAGAACTCCGCACTGCCAGCAGAGTTTTCAGTGTTTTGTCAACTCCACGCTCCACTGGGAATGGGGAGTTCGGCAAAAACTCTGATCCCGCAGCTTGGCAGAATTTGCCCCTGCAGTGACCACCCAGGGGCATGCGCAGTCCTCCCAAGTCATACAGTGTAAGTGGTTTGCTTTTGCACCCAGGAGAGGAGACCAGGAGGAGGACAACCCGGCCACGGCAGAGAACGCCAGACCCAGGTAAGTGTGTAAAGCAGGTGGCAGTATGGGGGTCAGGAACCCTCCAGTTCTGCTGCCTGCATGTAGTGCAGAGTGGAATTCAACTGAGTTTTTAGGCAACTCCTGGAATTCTGCGTAGTGGCACACCACCACCTCCGCCCACCCCGGCTGTCTACCTCAGATTAGATATCACTTGGCTCGGTGAAGAGATATAGGGCACTGGGGTTGGTTTCATACCTGGCGATGTTTACTAGTGTCCTACGAGGTTCTACTCTGTTGGGTTGGATGTATCTCTGATTCTACCTAGGTACAGATGAACGAGGCACTTTGCTTTTTCAGAAGCTATCTGCTGTGATAAGCAAAGCCTATCTGCACCTAAGGTGTCGGGTATCAGTGAACAGATGTAACATGACCTGTTCGTAGTTTGGGGGAAACAACGTTTACATTGCGAATTTTACTCCACGATGCAAACACAACACGGTCACTACAACGACCGCGTTGTCGCAACGTACTACCTTTACAAAGCAAGTTGTTACAATGCTTTCCCTAGTGTTGCACACACTGGAGTTGGATTAGTGAATCATACTATTCCGAAGTCCAGCATGCCATCTAGCTCAAGTCATTATAACGACTTGCATTGTAAAGGTAGTGCGTTGTGACAACACTGTCGTTGTAACAACCACTTTGTGTTTACATAGTGGAGTAAATTCCGCGATAGAAAGAGATAAATTCGTAGTATGTGTGCCTACGTTAGACATGTGCTGATAACAGATGTTGTGTAGGAGTGCACTGTGTAGTGAGTGAGGAATACTAGTGTTTGGGTCAGTGTAGGTGTATGTAAAGTGAGATAGGTCTTTGCACATGCGTTGAGCTCATGATATTCGGCATACTATTGGCTATGGAGGGGCTAGAGAGCAGCTAGGCTAGAGAGAGCTTGTACGAAAATACAAAAACACATAACTTAGGAAGCATTTGTAGGCTGTAGTGCCATCTTCAAATGAGATGTCTGTAGTCTGGGCCTGTTGTTTGTTGTTTGTTGTCCGGTGTCTGGGTGCCCAGATGTGTCTTACCCTAGTGCGGTGCAGAAAAAAAGTCTTTCAAGACAAGGCTACAAAAGTCAGTTTGGAATTTGTGTTGCTTGAGAGATTGGCCTATCAAAACAGTCTTTGAAAGCTTTGATCAAAGAAAGTGCGGATTGCGGCTGTGTTTGGACACTTGTAGTTTTGATTGCAGACATGTAGGATAAGAGCTGCAGGTTGTAGATTAGCTTGGAAAAACATATTATTAGGCAGTTTTGAAACATTCCTTCATTTATTTGTAAATAGTGCGCTCTATTGTTTTGCTGGGGGTTAATTTTTAATGAACTTGACGCACACAGCCACTCATACACCCACTCACAGCCCCTCATAGGCAGTGTCACACCCACTCACAGACCCACACAGCCACTCACACACTGATTCTAAGATGCATGCAGGCACTGACAGATCCATACACAGACCAACAGAGACACTCACAGATCCAGTCACTGACCCATGCAGGTAGTCAAACACCCATTTCTCTGACCCACACTGGCACTCTGAGACCCAAACACACATCCACATAAGTGATAGGAAGATGATGCTGAGAATGGACATGAGTCAGTCTCCTCAGACACAGCCGAGGCCCCCCTCAGGTGAGGACCTCATCCTAGAAAGATTGACCACTAGACTGAACTTAAAAGCTCAGCTCCTGGAAATCGAAAGACAAAGGTAAGAGATGGGTCTAGGACCTATGTCTGTGGGCCCCATATAAATAACTACAGAGAGTAAAGGTTCTTATGACTCAAAACTCCTCAAAGGGATTGTCCATAAATATTTAGAAGATAGTTGCAAATTGCGTCCTCGCCTGATTCTTCTTTGCAAGCTCACCTTAAAGAGCTCCTGGTGAAATACTCAGTGGAGGCTGACACTTAGGCCAAATTCCGGTTGAAATACAACACCGCTCGCTCCTATGGTGAGGGTGAACATCCTGGCAGAGCCCTGGTAGAGGTTAGCAGAATCCCCAGGTTTGCCAGTCACATTGTAGACAAAGAGGGGCACCAACACATACACTCCCAAGAAATACTACACACCTTCACAAACTATTATGCCATGCTCTACCATACCATCGGCCACGCTTCCCAAGAAAAAGCCACATACTTCGAAGATACGGTGGTAGGCTGGAACAATGATTCCCGCAGGGAATTCTTTTCCACTGACATTGAAGAAGATCAGATTTGAGCTGCAATCATAAGTCTGGGTTCTAGCAAGGCCCCAAGGCCTGACAGCCTACCAGCAGAGATCTACAAATGCTACATTGAGCAATTGACTCCCATCCTCAAACAGGTATTTGAAGAAGTGCGTGACTCTGGATGCCTCCCACTCTCCATGAGACAGGCTCTAATTATATCTCTACTCAAACCAGGCAAGGCCACAGACAAGTGTGAAGCCTATTGACCTCTGTCTTTGTGTCTTTAATTAATTGTGACACAAAGATACTCGCTAAGGTTATAGCCAACCGACTGCCCCGGCTTATGGAGGGTCTGGTTTTACCGGACAAAGCTTTGTCCCCGGAAGAGCCACTTCCCACAATCTACGCAACATCTTCGCGCTTCTTCACGACAAAGACCCCGACTGCTCGGCCGCTGGGATCTTTCTGGATGCCACAAAGGCATTCGATTCCCAGGAATAGGATTACATGCTAGCCATTCTGGGCCGAATGGGCCTCCCTCGCCCTTTCCCAGCCTGGATCCATTCACTTTCATCCAAGCCAGAAGCGGTGGTCCAAATGAACTGGTTATATTCTGACCCAATCCCCATTAAGCGGGGCACTTGCCAGGGATGCCCGCTATCCCTGTTACTATTTGCCTTGTCCATTGATGCCCTGGCCCCCAAAATTAGACATCACCACAGAGACTATACCATAATCTACCCCTCCCGTCAAATCCTAATTTCGCTGTATGCGGATGATATATCCCTTTACCTACGGGATCCCAGTGTGAGCATTAATCCCATTTTGAGGGAATTCATCAGGTTTGGCCATCTATTGGGGATAAAGTTTAAGCGGAGCAAATCGCAGATTTTCCCACTCACCCCTAACAGTCCTCAATTCACCCCTGATTACCCGTTGAGCTGGTGCGAACATGAAATCAAGTATTTGGGGGTCACCATCACCAGAAACCCTGAGAAGACACTGTGCTCAAACTATGGGACAGCTATAGAAACGATTAGCACGTGGTTTGACAGCTGGATCAATCTTCAGTGTTCCTTGGCAGGCAGGGTGGCCCTGATGAAGATGAACATCCTCCCCAAGTTACTATACTTTTTCCATAATATACCCTATTACCCAGGGTGCAACTTTTGTAATACTCTTCGCTCCCTGCTCTTTAAACTGGCCTGAGGTGGGAAGCAACCCCGATTAAGCTGGAAACTCATGACGCAGCCAATGTCCAAAGGAGGATTTGAAGCTCCGGACATGGAGCTATACTACCTCAGAGCACATGCTCATTACACCATCTACTGACTCCACCCACCACCCTTTATGCCGCACCTGTCCATCGAACAGGGTTACATGGCACCTACACCACTCACCTCCCTGCTGGGAGCGCACATCCTGGGTGAGAGGGTATTGCACAACAAGGATTTTTGAACCAATAACGCCTGGAAACGCTTGACTAGGGAAATGGGCAAGACCCTACTCTACCCTGCCCTTGTGCCACTGCCACGCCCGACACTCACCCCAGGTCACACAGGAAGCAGTATGTCATGACATGTTGCGTAAGAGGGGACTGCACACATGGGGAGACCTATATAATGAAGGCTGGTTCAAAAATCAAACTGAGCTCTTGGTGGGGGAGAATGTCACCCCACTGGAGATGTTCCTCTCTTTCAGACTCAAACATGAACTACGGGCCAATACACTGTGTTTCCTGCAGGAGCCGGTCCTGTTGGAGGTCCTGCATACCACACTAAAGATGTCTAGCCCTTCACATGCTGTGTTTCACATATACCGGGCGGCGCTGATAGAGCGGCCACATGGGCCACCAGGAGCCAGGGCTGCATGGGATCGCGACCTGGGCTCTCCTTGACAGATGAGCAGTGGGATTTCAGCTGCGGACAGACTGCTGATGGATCACAGGAATTACCTGCTCAGTTTACTATACTCACATGGGCCTTTTACATATATTTCATGAACAGGTAATCCTACTCTGCCTATCAGGTTTAATTCTCTAGGACCTTTACCTTTGACTTACCAATCCTTGTCACCTGCAATAAAAGTCCTAAGGATCTAATGGGGTGTTAGAATAGTGGGTAGCATATAACGTTTTCCTTCATAAATACCCACAGACTCAGGAAATATTTCAACACTTTATCTGTGTAAATTCTTGTTTGCAAAAGTCCATACAAGTGCAGTTAAAGCCTTTTGAAGTAAGAAAATAATAATTAAAGAAATAATTTGTAGAAATAATATGAGATTTCTTTTAGACATTGATACCTGGAAGGGTGAAAAAGGGAAACAGTACAATGGCATACCACACAGATTATTTTTACCTAAAATGGTGTGAAGACCAACCCTGGCCACGGGCTGAGGCAAAGACAGGACTCCCGATAAATCTGGTACCAATGGTACAGAACAGGTGCAGACCAGGACAGGACCTTGGCTAAGTGCAAAGCCAGAGTCACAACCCTCTCTCTCTCTCTGCGGCTAACATTCGGACCCTGACTGGGTCATCGATTCTTCTCCCTCAGGAATTTATCGATTCTTCTGACAGAGTGCTTAACTAGCACCTCTGCTGTCAATCTCCTTCAGCATCCGTTGGGTCAGTGACAGGTCTATGACAAGTCAGACAAACTAACTGACTAAGCCTACCTTACTTATACCATTTTCCAGGGGAATGTACCACCCCCCAGTGTTGCACATTTGTGTATTCCCTTGATTGTATTGGTCAGAAAGGCGAGGAGAGGTAATCACACCATACCAGTATGAGATCATTTTCATCCAATAATGTAGATCAATGTTCCCGCCCATAATTTACTTTCCCATGATTTTATTCCACCGAGCATTACTGTAGCAAAATGACAAACAAAATATAACAATTTATATTGTCTCTTCCTCTGGAGAGTTCACGAGGTTAGATTCCCAGGTGCATCACAGGCAAGACTGTCATTGGCATTAGTTCAATGTCATGGCCTAAGGACTCTTGATACTGTGACTCATGCGCGGTGCAGTTTTTCAAAATGTCGTTACAGGTTATTCTTCAGACCCAAATACGAGCTAATGATAAAGTCAAAGAAAAATACATTAGAATGTGAGAATAAATGAATGCACTGTAAACCACTTATTTCTACTCTATTCCCATTATTTTACTTTAACTTTAGCGTTAATAGTTAAGCAAAACGAACAAGGTCTTTAATATATGAGACATGAAGCGGCCATCTTTAATACTAGTGCACAGCTACAAGAATTCCCACCAAAAGCAGAGGTACGTCACACCATGTAGATGTGGCAGACGCATGCGCAGTAAAGTTCCCGTGTTTTCGGCGGCCATATTTAGAAACTCCGGTTACTGTTAGTAAAAGCACGTAAGCGAGCTTCCCCTAGATACCTCAAATGTCGTGTGGTGCAATTGTTAGTAATACAAAACATGTTGATTAATAGGTTACTTGTTATTTCAAGAAGATTGAGTACAAGCAAGTTTCTTTACGTATGAAACCTTGCTCCATCACTGCCGAAATGACAGCAAGCAGTAGGCTAAGCATCATACATTTCAAGTTCTTGCACAGGAATCTGTAAATATAAACTACAGACTGATGACTGCTGCCTGAGATGCCACCAAGAGGGAGCCGACTTCCTACATTTGGCATGGACCTGCGCGCAGGTCCAGGGTTAGTGGCGGGAGGTACTGGAAGCATTATCAGAAATGATCACACTATCCCTCCCATTCGCCACTCTGCTTGCGTAGCTGGGGCACACATCAGACATCCCTAAAATACACAGAAAGTTCACTGCTATGGGTTTACTGCTGGCCAAGTGAAGGGTGGCCTGCAGATGGGGTAGGGGGAGGGCCCCCAAGTTCAAAGACTGGCTGCACGATTTTATATACAGTAAAGACTAATTAACCACTTATGCAGAACTGTTGCCGGCTACGTCCCGCATCAAGGATATTTGGCGGCCACTGCTGTCCTACCTTAGGGAGCACTGTGAAGGTGACCAGGAACCATTACTGAAAGATCCCCAGGAGGATGCCACTCAAGTACAGCATGGCAGTGTGTAACATTGACTGACTGGAGTGCAAACTTTGTATACAGATAACCTGGAGGGGCGCCGGGTGGGACACAGGACATGTCTGGCGCAGAACTCCATATGCTCCCTGTCAAGGCTAGACACTGGAACGTGTGAGAGGGTTATTTCTCAACACGCTCTGCAATATTATCTTCACCCTGATTGGACCGTATTTGATGATCACTATGTAGGTGCAAGATTAATAATGCTATTCTTTGTATGTACCATGCATTGACTACTTTATGCAAAAAATTATGAGCTCATTTCAATGTTTGATAAAATATGATAAATAAAGTTATTAATAAATATATATATATATATATATATATGATTTCACCACATTGTTCACTGCATTTGAGATAGCCTGTGTAGCAAGAAAAGTAGTCAGAAAAAATGGGGCTTCTCGCTTGTGGGAATTATTCTCAGGGAAATGCAGGGATAGCCCCCCTACATTGCCTAAAAAAGATGCTGAGTCATATGACCTCATGCAGGGTACCCCGATTGAGTGCTTTGGATTCACCACTGAAGAGTATAGAATAAGATTCAGGGAGACTCAAAAAACCCAGAGTCATTCCTGGGTGGAATTTGTGGACTTTTCAGTGAAAAAACTAGGTATTTGGTTAACAAGTAACATTGTGAATGACTATGAAGGACTTTACAATGTAATTATGAAGTAGCATCTTTTAAGTAATTGTTACCATGAAAAGTTACATCAGCATCTGGTAGACCCAGGTCCACTTTCTCCTCTAGAGTTGGGGAAGAAGGCAGACCACTGTGTCAAAACAAGGGTGAACAAAACGAACACAGGTGGGGATGACTAAAAGAAAGAGGCCCCAAAAAACTCAAGGAAAGATGGTGACCAAAAAGAGAAAAACAAAATGAGTCTTCTTCAGGCCTCACAAAACCTGTTCAGGAACGTGAGCCCAGAATTTCTTCACAGTTCAAGGGTGAGTACCAGGGTAAACCCTGGAATCCCCAAAAGGCTTGGTGACATGACTGTAAGGCACTTCGAATTGGAGGCCCTGGATGTAAAAACAATAATTATGCCACTATCACACCTGCAGTAAAGGCCCTTGTGAGTCTCCAGATGGGATAACAGGTAAGACCTGACCATTTCAAGGTGCTCACAGAGGCAACACTAGTCTCAGAGGGATGGGTGGATGTAGCTAGCCTGTCTGCCTGGCCCAGTAACCAGGAGAGATACAGGCAAGAACCAAATATTAATGGGATTAGGGAGGAAGCCCTGAGAAGCACTGGTGCCAGTATCACCATGGTGGCTGAGCCCATGGTATCCCCAAACCAATATTTCATTGGACAGACCCATACAGTTCTCAACACTGATAATCAGGCTAAGGAACATCCAATGGCCTTGGTGATCTGAGATAGGGGAGAGGTTAGTGGCCTCAAAAGGATAATGGTGTCTCCAGCTATCCCTGTACAGTGTCTGCTTGGAAATGATTTGGAGTACTCAGCATGGGCTGGAGTAGAGAGGAAAATCCATGCAGCTATGCTGGGAATATCGGTATGGGTGTTTGTAAAAGCAAGAGCGCAAAGCAAGCCCAGGGTGAAAAAGAAATGTTGGAGCCTGAAATGATGGAACAACCTTCCAAGTGAAAGGGCAGGATATCTTTCTTGGCATTACTCACACGGGGCTGAAATCTCCTCGGGGCCACATTGATGAGCGGAGCCCTCGCTGGACCCACTTCCCCTGCTTTGCCCGAGTCCTCCCGCCGCCGCGCTAACATCTCAGGCGGCCGCCGAGTGGGGGACTCGGCTACCCAGAATACCTGGCGGCGGCGCTGACCTTCCCTGTCATCATCGGCGCCTGGAGGCGCGATAAAGGTCGGCGTTCCCCGACCAAGGGGTGATATCTTTCTTGGCATTACTCACACGGGGCTGAAATCTCCCCGGGCCACATTGCTGAGCGGAGCCCTCGCTGGACCCACTTCCCCTACTTTACCCGAGTCCTCCCGCCGCCGCGCTAACATCTCAGGCGGCCGCCGAGTGGGGGACTCGGCTACCCAGAATACCTGGCGGCGGCGCTGACCTTCCCTGTCATCATCGGCGCCTGGAGGCGCGATAAAGGTCGGCGTTGCCCGACCAAGGGGTGATATCTTTCTTGGCATTACTCACACGGGGCTGAAATATCCTCGGGCCACATTGCTGAGCGGAGCCCTCGCTGGACCCACTTCCCCTTCTTTGCCCGAGTCCTCCCGCCGCCGCGCTAACATCTCAGGCGGCCGCCGAGTGGGGGACTCGGCTACCCAGAATACCTGGCGGCGGCGCTGACCTTCCCTGTCATCATCGGCGCCTGGAAGCGCGATAAAGGTCCGCGTCCCCCGCAACACGGGACGCCGGGCGAAGCCCGGGCAAAGGGTGGGCCCTCCTAGGCCCTCAGAGGCCTGAGGAGACTGGGCTGGGCCAGACCCCTTGGCTGTTGTCTACCCAACGAGTGAGTAGTGCACCCTCTTACATTATTGGCGCTTTATTGACATTATATAAATATGGCTGCTATTTCTAACAGTCCTGCTACTTCTGGTCCAGATAAAATTGGGGGCGCGACAAACCGAACCCTGGACAATTACTTTACTAAAGCCGTGTCCGAGCGATCTGAAGATCATTTCTTAGATGAGCGACGGGCAGACCACCGTCGTTCTATTGAACGCATCAAGAATAGGACTCTTTCTGAGCCCATCCCTGCTGTCACCCCGGATAACGAGCATAATAGTACCATCTTGGAGGTTACATCACCTGCTTCCAGTGTGCCCGCATTACTGAGGGAATGTTTAGCACCCGCTATTGGCTCTACATCAACACAACCAGAAACCCTTACTGGCACTCATGACTCCCCTAGTATATTTAACTCGTCAAAGGTCATGATCTCACCGACAGCTAGGCCGGGGAAGGTAGTAAGAGGCAAAAGCATGAGGCCCTTGCAACACAAAATCCATGGCCCTCCACCATCAAAGAAGAGACGGAAGAGGATGGACCCCACCAAGCCAAAATTGAGTCATGCTGAGTTTGGGAAGAAGTCCAACCCTACTATTAACGAGGCCACGGGAGAAATAGCTGTTAAAGAATCAATAAGAACAGCACTAGTTCCTCTAACACCTGCACTATCATCTCCCCATCTTGATACGGAACCTGATATCAACCACGTTATAATGATCGAAGGGTCTCAACCAGACCCCCCCAAAACTCTTTTGGATAGCATTGAACTCATCGTGCGGAGTTACACGCTGGCTACAGCCGAAAGGTTAAAGGGAGTAGAACTAAGGTTGGGGAAAATAGAGGTGGATTTGGCAACATATGGGAACTCTATCAGGTCAACAGGGCCAACAATAGCATCAAAACCTCCTAAAGCCTCCACCATGGCCTATACCTCCTCAACAGACGTAGTAACCCCCTCTACCTCCACTATATATAACAATCTGAAACCAGCTACTCCGGCTGTTATCAACCACCCGCCTACAAGTGTACTACCTGTAAGCAAACATCCCCCTAACCCTAATCCAAAACAGCTAAAAACATCAACGGCCAGACCAACCATAAAACCAAACAGTACCTCAGACAACACAGCTAATACTCAAGCAAGGGAAACAAGCATCCCTCCAAGTAGACCTATAAGATTGGAGGAGAATTATATTAGCCATGTGAGAGTGGGCCAGGGAAGGAGACCACCCACCGAACTCCCGCCAGAAGCCGTACCATATGTGGTGGTACTTACTGGTGTCCCGGAACTGTCAAGTAGTAAACGGGAAGTTTTTTTCCAACTAAAAAATAAAATAATGCATTGGTTGTCATTATATAGACCTAAAGCAATCGACATAAATGGCGAAATAGTTCATGTCCGACACCTGCCATGGTTGGGTGGAAGATCCAAGGACATAGGGGGAGATATTGTAGTCGTAAATTTTAGGGACAAAAAAGCTGTACAATACATCCTGAACTGGCCTTATGGCAACGAAAACAACTGTATTGTACCGCGCCCTTTGACATACTTTTACCCAAGATCCACAGTATTCCCTCCCCAACATGCAACTAACAAAGTCCCTTTTGTTAACTATTTTTCTAATAGGGAGTTTGCTAGGAATTCCGCCTATATGCACCAATTAGATCCAATTCCTGTGACACCGGGGTGGAACACAATACCCCCCAGCCACAACACAGGGGAATACAGAAAAATGGCTCATTTGATGCCATTTACACCTTTAGAGTTATCAAACAGGTTTGATGTATTTAGTGGTTTGGAGGAGTGCGACTGAAGATTAAAGATCGGGGAGGATGTTAAGGGGGATGTAAATACTACTTGTACTGAAGGGTCTAAGGAGGAAGAAGGGTCCAGACCTGCAAAGGTAGACTACCATACTACTGTAACTGGAAATGAGGCTAATAGCAGCCCGTCTTTACCCATACCTTCAGTGCCTTTCGGGACAATCGAGGGACCTCCCCTACTTTCACTCGTTTCATGGAACATAGCAGGGGTGCGTGCTAAACTATGTGACCCAGACTGGAACAATTATATGAATACTTTTGATATCTGTGTGTTGCAAGAAACTTGGGCCACGGTTCAGATGCACAGGGCTGGTTACAAATCTTACCAAGTAGGTGCTGTGCCTTCACCAAGAGGCCGTGCTTCTGGAGGTCTTTTAATTTGGATCAGTGTATCCCTTAACATTGGTGTAAAGTCCCTTAATATTGATTCTCCAGATATCCTTGGTCTGGAAATAACCACAGTGGATAATAGGGTGATCTATCTCCTCAACGTGTATAATAGTCCTCACCCATCCCACAAGGAGTCACCTTGTATCGGGAAGCTGGAGACTTTCATGGACACATTAAAACCAGACGCAAGTGTAATCCTATGTGGGGACATGAACTGCAATTTTGAACCAATTGTAGGCATAGCACAATTGTTTGAATATGAGGATGCTGCTAACGGGATACCTACGTTATAAGAAACAAAGGTACTTAGCTCATTTCGAATCAAAACAATGAAGTATAGGAACACAATGGAATGCTATACGTTCTGGTTTCCTAACCCAGCCGGGTAAGGAATTTATTTCCAACAAACATGGTTAAATATACAATGTAGAACAGTAGTGTGACACAAGCCTGTGCCGTACTAAAAAAGAAAAAGGAGGAATAAGAGTAGAGTGAAAGGGGTGCTTTTCAGGCAAAGGAAGAGAGCAAAAACAGGGTACTGTGAAGAAATTAATGAGTGCTGACAGTATCGCCTGGAATGGAGTATACACAATTTCATAAACAATATCGTGAGTGTAACCCCACTCGTGGGTGTCGACGTTTCGATCCCTATTGCTCAATTAGTAACATGGGATCATCATCAGGACTTAGAGATACACAAGACATGCCTGAAAGTAAGAGAGCCTGTTTAGGAGAAACAAAAAGAATAAAAGTTTTTAAGAATAACACTGAGGAGTAGTTTCCATGTCTATCAACTTTGCAACAAAACCGGATTCGTAGTGTGTGAATTGGTGCAGGGTGATAGTGCCTTGTAAATAGGACATATCAACATTGTCACAACATTAACCGGAATCGCAGTGGCATGCGTGGCAATCCGCGAAACAGGCTGTGCAGTGACAGTGACTGACTTAGTTGTTCACAGGGCGTGGTGGTGAGAAGTGGGGATTTTTAACTATGCAGTGGTGCTGGCTCTAAATGGGACTTATTAAGTTTGAGAGTGGTGACAGTTCCCTATTTAGGGAGGGGTCAGGCACTATAGTCCTCCATTTGCTTTTGGGCCGATTTAGGAAACAAAGTCAATCTGATTCATACCTCTGGTTTGGAGATAAGAAGCCTCTCATGTGAGGTTTTCTGCAATTCTGGGTATATAGCACGGTGGTTACTGGTGCCAGGTTGGGACCTTTAAGAAAAATAATTAAATAACGGACCCCTGAATTAAAAGCCCATATTGGTGAAAACACTTTGACTGTCAAAGGGGTGCATGGTAAGGTAAGGATTAGCATACCAAGTGATGAAGAATTGTGAAAGACTTCCTTAATGGGATCCAGTTTGGAATTTCACAATAGACGTTCAGCGCGTCTCCCGTTTATGTTGCGTGTAAATTCCACTGAAAAAATGAAGAGGGGAACCTTTTTAAACAATCGTCCGGAGTTATCATGGGTGCAGGGCGCTGTCCGTGGACCGCGGATGGACCGTGACAGCATGGAAATGATCAACCTTATAGAACATCAATCCTTTGATCCTAATAACCAGACATTGTGCACACTTGATGTAGAGTCGCTCTACACCAACATACCCCAGAGAGCGGCTCTACTAGTCATAGAGAGAACCCTGGACTCCAGACCTCGACCACACAGAGTTCCAACGCTGTTCATACTACAATTACTTGAACTATGTCTCACGAAGAATTATTTTGTTTTCGATGGGATGTACTTCCAGCAGATCAAAGGCACCTCAATGGGAGCTATTTTTGCTCCTCATCTGGCTATTCTGTATATGGATGCTCTGGAGACGGGCACTATTCTTGCAGACACCAATCCTTTCAGATCCAGTATTGGCATCTGGCGTCGTTATATAGACGACATTTTCTTGATTTGGAACTCAGATGAAAACATCCTTGATTCCTTCTTACATTGGCTGAATAATAACTGCGACAATCTGCAGTTTACCCTTTCCCAGCACAAAACCGAGATACCATTTCTGGACTTAACAATCTACCATGAGGGTGGTGAATTGCTCACTCGCCTCTATAGAAAGCCGACTGAACGTAATACTTTACTCAGATACGACAGTAATCATCCTAAAGCCCTAAAAGACTCACTACCTTATTCACAGTTCCTCCGGATTAGACGGAATTGTTCATCGAAATCTGACCCCCCCTCCCCACCCATAACAGGGAACCGGCATCGACCGTGGATCCGCAGTAGAGGCGAGTCGTTATCTTGACTTGGTGAGTAACATAACTTATGGAGTTTGCTTTGCCTCTACGCGTCCATGAGCCACGCATTGACCGGCTCGCGCCCTGTTTATTTATTTCAGTATCGAAGCACCGCATCGTCGGTGCACTGCTCGAACGGCCATTGATGCCGATTCTGCAGAGTCCGATTCCCGCTTATTCATAGCATAAAGGTAGGTCCATCCGCGGTCCACGGACAGCGCCCTGCACCCATGATAACTCCGGACGATTGTTTAAAAAGGTTCCCCTCTTCATTTTTTCAGTGGAATTTACACGCAACATAAACGGGAGACGCGCTGAACGTCTATTGTGAAATTCCAAACTGGATCCCATTAAGGAAGTCTTTCACAATTCTTCATCACTTGGTATGCTAATCCTTACCTTACCATGCACCCCTTTGACAGTCAAAGTGTTTTCACCAATATGGGCTTTTAATTCAGGGGTCCGTTATTTAATTATTTTTCTTAAAGGTCCCAACCTGGCACCAGTAACCACCGTGCTATATACCCAGAATTGCAGAAAACCTCACATGAGAGGCTTCTTATCTCCAAACCAGAGGTATGAATCAGATTGACTTTGTTTCCTAAATCGGCCCAAAAGCAAATGGAGGACTATAGTGCCTGACCCCTCCCTAAATAGGGAACTGTCACCACTCTCAAACTTAATAAGTCCCATTTAGAGCCAGCACCACTGCATAGTTAAAAATCCCCACTTCTCACCACCACGCCCTGTGAACAACTAAGTCAGTCACTGTCACTGCACAGCCCGTTTCGCGGATTGCCACGCATGCCACTGCGATTCCGGTTAATGTTGTGACAATGTTGATATGTCCTATTTACAAGGCACTATCACCCTGCACCAATTCACACACTACGAATCCGGTTTTGTTGCAAAGTTGATAGACATGGAAACTACTCCTCAGTGTTATTCTTAAAAACTTTTATTCTTTTTGTTTCTCCTAAACAGGCTCTCTTACTTTCAGGCATGTCTTGTGTATCTCTAAGTCCTGATGATGATCCCATGTAACTAATTGAGCAATAGGGATCGAAACGTCGACACCCACGAGTGGGGTTACACTCACGATATTGTTTATGAAATTGTGTATACTCCATTCCAGGCGATACTGTCAGCACTCATTAATTTCTTCACAGTACCCTGTTTTTGCTCTCTTCCTTTGCCTGAAAAGCACCCCTTTCACTCTACTCTTATTCCTCCTTTTTCTTTTTTAGTACGGCACAGGCTTGTGTCACACTACTGTTCTACATTGTATATTTAACATTGTTTGTTGGAAATAAATTCCTTACCCGGCTGGGTTAGGAAACCAGAACGTATAGCATTCCATTGTGTTCCTATACTTCATTGTTTTGATTCGAAATGAGCTAAGTACCTTTGTTTCTTATAACGTAGTTATACCCATGGTCCTTAGCTATCATATGGGTTCCCCTTGTTTCTAAAAAACAGCTAACGGGATACCTGCCCTGATTGAAGATGGAATGGTTGCTGGTACTACATTAGCTCTCCAGATCACAAGGTTGCTTACAGCCCATGGTCTGAGGGCATGCAACGGGCGTATGCCATCTGACAGTCCAAAAGCACCCACTTTTAAGAGGCGAGAGTACGAAATCAAATTAGACTATGTCATTGTCTCTTTCGATCTTTGGCCATTTACAACCCACTTAAAAGTTAAGGAGAGATTTGACAGTGACCATTATCCATTAGAAACTGGTTTTCTTCAAAGTCTGATAAAGGGGCCGGGAGACATTGAGGGAAGTCCTAGTTTAGTACCTCTACCTATTACAGACAATATCATCCTCAGCAACAATCGTAGGGCTGTTAAATGGGCATATATACTGGAAAGAGAGGATCTACTGGCGAACATTTACTGTACCTTTGTAAATATATTTGAATCATACTGCCCATACAGATGTGATTCTAAAGAATTTATCAAACTACATAAATCCCTCTTTAGTAAATTACTAGAACTTGTTACAAAAAAACCCAAAAAAGGGATGGGTACGGCAAATGCAAAACCGGTAGGAAAGCCCTGGTACAAAAAGGAATGTCGTCTTGCCAAAACTGCACTGATTGATGCCGTTAAAAGGAAAGGTCCAATAGAAATTAGAGATAAAAGGAAGACATATAATAAAACAATAATAAAAGCAAAATCCTCTTGGGACGAGGAACTATGGCTTAGTATGTTAGCAGCAGCTAAAAATAAGGACCAGAGACAATTCTGGGAACTAGTGGCCAAGGGGAACAAACGCGAAAAAGGTTCCAGAGAGGTTTTCCTGGATGAGGACACGTGGGTCAAACATTTCACAACGTTGTATGCAGCCAAAACTTCTACGGAAGTTTTGATCGAAGAATCCATGGTTGCATTGTTAGAGAAGACCTACCCGTTGGTAGTTTTTGACTTACAGGAAACAGAGACAGCAATTGCTACGGTAAAGCAAGGGAAGGCGCCAAGGCTTGATAAAATTCCAGGTGATCTTTATCTGTATAATGTTGATGTTTGGGCACCCTATCTTAATCATTTATTTAACATTATCGCGGCCGGTGACCAAATTCCGGACACATGGAATGGCGCAGAAATTATTACTATTTTTAAAAAGGGGGATCGTGGCGATCCAGCCAACAATCGTCCCATCAGCCTTTTAGATATAACACAAAAGATATATGCCAGGCATATTTTAAATCGAATAGATACGTGGTTGGAGGATGAATCAGTTTTATCCAAATATCAGGCGGGGTATAGGGAAAAAACTGGAACCATTGACCAGGTATTAAGGCTATGCTGCTTGTACTGGAAATATGTTATTATTCGCAAAGGTAACTTGTATGTGACCTTTGTAGACCTGCGAGCAGCATTTGACCTAATCCCTCGAGATCTACTCTGGAAAACTCTGGAAAGGCAGGGGCTCCCAGGTGAATTGTTAAAACTTGTGATGGGGCTGCACCAGGAGAACTATGCCAAGGTTAGGTGGGTCCAAATGGGGAACTTACAGACCCAATCCACATAAAAAGGGGAGTACGCCAGGGATGCGTACTGGCTCCCACACTTTTCTCCCTTTATGTTAACGACATTGCAGCCTATATGGAGAATTGTGATAACGATTCGCCTCGATTGGGGGGTACGAGTAGCGTCCCTCCTCTTCGCGGACGATACGATTCTCATTTCACAAACACCACGGGGACTCCAGACCTTACTGGACAGGTTCCAGCAATATTGCACTTTAAAAGGATTAGAAATTAATATAAAATAAAATAAATATATGGCACTAAACCCGCACAAAAGTTATAAAAAAAACATAATGTTAAACGGCCATAAATTAGACTACGAACATAGTTTTACTTACTTGGGGGTCCTGCTAGATTCGACAATGGGATGGAGCCCACAGTTGGAAAAATCAAAACTGGTGTTTAAACAAAATTGTTTTCCAATACTACAAAGATACAATAAAAGTGTGAATAAGGCAGTTACCCCAGCACTAGAGATTTTTAGATACAAGGTTCAATCAGCTGCCCTGTATGGGGCAGAAATATGGGGTCCAGTATTTAGATAGATCTTCAAAGCACAGGAGAATAAATTTATCTGAAAGAAACACGTTAGTGTTAGATTCCTTACCTTAGAATATCCCCAGGCGTCAGTCTGGATCCGGAAACTTTTGCGTAGCAGTACCCTTGCGCGTTGGTAGGCGTCGTCTGCAGGCGTCTCCTGCGGCTCCGCGTCCGTCGTCGGCGTCGTGCGCCGTGATGACGTCGCTGGAGTATATAGACGCCGCCTCCGCGCGCTGACGTCAGCTCTTCTTTTTTCCGCGCCAGTGGACGCAGATCTGAAGAGCGGTACCCGGTCTTTTGACCAAGTTATTTCAACTTATATCTATCTTTTGTGCCTGGTAGGATGCCCGGTTTCAAAAACTGTGACGGTTGTGACCGCACGATGTCGGTCACGGACCATCACCGACTCTGTCTCCGGTGCCTGGGCCCGACCACCACGTCGACTCCTGCGTCGATTGCCGGGCTCTGACTAACAAGGCTAGGCGGGAGCGGTCCCGCAAGCTACTCGAGCTCCGGGTGTCGGCCCCGCGTCGAGAGCGGTCGCGGTCCGGCCTGAGGTCCAGGGAGCGTTCAAGGGAGCGGTCGCGAAGCCGCGCCGGGCGCTCCGGAAGTCGACATCACTCGTCGAGTTCATCAGGTAAGAAGCACAAAAAGTCGGGGCGTCGTCATCGTACCCCCGACTCCCCCCCGACGCTCGCGCGATGCGGCCGGGGGTTCGGGTGACCCCAACCCCGCGGCTCCGCGAGAGTCGCCGGCGCGGCCTGCCCCATACCCTCAGGTCCCTGGGCAAGGTGCGACGCCTGAGGAGATAGAGGCGTTCCTCGTGGCCATGAGGGCCCTATCTCCTCCGGCGGGTTCCACGGCACCTACGGGCCCAGTGAACCCGTCCGGGGGCCCTAGCGGTTCAGCTGACCCTACCTCGACGCCGCCGGCGCCGCCGATCCCGGCGCCGCTAGGGCCTTCGGGGTCGACGCCGGATGGACGTCCATCCAATCCGGCGCCGATTCCATCGGGGTTGCCCCCGGCGCCGCCTCCGCGCGACGCCGGTTCCTCGGTGCCGGCTTCGGGCGGCACTGGGGCTCCGGCGCCGGCTCCAGGCGGCACCGTCCCCATACCCTCACCGAATCCGGACGCGGAGTCGGACCGGCGTCGCTCGACGCCGGGCTCGACGCTGATGGGGTCTGTCGACCCCGTGGAGCCGGTCTACATGGTTGACACCGACTATGGTGATGATGTAGAGTACGGTGAGGGCTGGGAGAGGTCTGAGGACCCTCTGTCACGTGAGTGTCAGTATGACATGGACTGGACAGGTGATTTGGGGGACGCCAGTGGTTTGGATGACTCTCTTAACCCTGGTTTTGTCTCTCCTCCTTCCGTGGCATCGGAGGAGGGAGCTGCCTATTCAGTGGTGTTGATGAGGGCTGCCAAGGCCTTAAACCTTGAGCTCCCCGTCGCGGCCGTGAGGCCTAACATCCTCACTGAGGTCTTCAAACCGCGGTCATGCCCACAGGAGCCTCTGCTGCCGTTTAACGAAGCCTTATCAGACGTTCTGTTGGGCACGTGGTCCAGGCCCTCTTCAGGTGCGCCTGTTGATCGGAACGTGGCCAGACGCCACCGTCCTTGTCCGGACGACCCCAAGTTCCTGTCCACCCACCCCACCCCTGAGAGCCTGGTGATCCAGGCCTCTACCTCCCAGTCCGCATTCCCGTCGGCCCCGCCCGATCGGGAATCCAAGAGGTATGACCAATATGGCAAGAAGGTCTTCTCGTCCCTGAGTTTAGGACTGCGGTCTTGCAACACCCCTTGCCTCTTGGGCCGCTACACCCACTCTGTGTGGGATACGGTCGCGGAGCTGCTGCCAGAATTCCCCATGGAGGTGCGGGCAAAACTCGGCATAGCTGTAGCTGAGGGCCGAGATGCAGCTAGATATTCTATTCGATGTGGTCTTGATACGACCGACTCGCTAGGCAGAGCGATGTCCACGGCGGTTGCGATTCGTCGCCACGCCTGGTTGAGATCCGCCAACTTCTCGGCAGATGTCCAGAACACATTGATGGACATGCCGTTCGATGGCTGTCATCTGTTTGGTGACAAGGCGGACCACGCGCTGGAACGCTTCAAGGACTCCAGGGTCACGGCAAAGTCCTTGGGTCTCTCGACCCAGCGCCAGCAAACGGGTTCGTTTCGCTCCTTTCGTGGCCACGGAAGGGGCGCCCCCACACGTGCTGCCAGCCACGCACCGCAGCAATCACTTCAACGCGGTGGCGGCCGTGGAAACCGCCGTGGAGGCGGTCGGGGTCAACGGCGGGGTCAGGCCACACCTCCCCCCGCAGCATCTGCCTCAAAATCCTCCTAGTCCGTGCTTTCAGGCCCACGTGACGCCAGTGGGTGGCAGGGTTCGCCATCACCACGCCCGCTGGCGCACGATCACATCGGACAGGTGGGTGCTGCAAATCGTCCGAAGGGGCTACTCCCTCCCCTTCGAGACCACTCCTCCAGCCATGCCACCGCAGAACCACCGTGTGTCGGGGGACCACTTGCAACCTCTGCAGGAGGAAGTTACGGCCCTCTTGGCCAAGGGGGCCATCGAGCGCGTTCCTGTGCCAGAAGTAGGACGTGGTTGCTATTCCCACTACTTTCTGGTACCCAAGAAGGACAAAGGGGGCCTACGTCCTATCTTGGATCTAAGGAACGTCAACGGCTTCCTCCGGAAGGAGAAGTTCAAGATGTTGACTTTGGCTCAGGTCTTGGCTGCCCTAGACCCGCAAGACTGGATGGTAGCGTTGGACTTGCAGGATGCGTATTTTCACATCCCCGTCCTGCCGGCCCACCGGCGTTACCTGCGGTTCACGGTAGGCCAGGAGCACTTTCAGTTTATCGTGCTCCCCTTCGGCCTTACCAGCGCCCCACGGGTGTTCACAAAGGTGTTGGCGGTGGTCACAGCCCATCTGCGCAGGTTAGGGGTTTCAGTCTTCCCCTACCTAGACGACTGGTTGTTGAAGGCGGGCTCGCCCCAGACAGTCGTCCACCACCTCCAGATGACGGCAGACCTCTTGCACGACCTGGGGTTCTCCATCAATGTGCCGAAATCACACCTGTGTCCCTCTCAAAAGCTCCTTTTCATCGGAGCGGTTCTGGACTCGGCGCAGTTTCGGGTTTATCCTCCGGAACGGCGGATCCGGGATATTCAGGCGTTGATTCCCATCTTTCAGCCGCTATCCCGGGTTTCGGTCAGGTTGACGCTGCGGCTGCTGGGGCTGATGGCTTCCTGCATCCTTCTGGTGCATCACGCCCGGTGGCGGATGCGGGCTCTGCAGTGGGACCTGAAGTTTCAGTGGGCCCAGCATCAGGGCAACTTGTCCGACCACGTCTTGATCTCGGAGGGCACTGCGAGACAACTGCAGTGGTGGCTTACGGACCGCGATTGGGTCAGGGGCAAGTCCCTCTCCCTTCCCCAACCGGAGCACGTTGTCGTGACGGACGCGTCCCTCCAGGGCTGGGGAGGCCATTTGGGAGAGGCGGAGATCAGAGGCATCTGGTCTCCGGCGGAGTCCCGGCTCCATATCAACCTGTTGGAGCTACGGGCGATTCGTCTAGCACTGAAGGCATTCCTCCCCTTTGTCAACGGGAGTGTAGTGCAGGTGTTCACGGACAACACCACCGCCATGTGGTACTGCAACAAACAAGGCGGGGTGGAGTCGTGGACCCTTTGCCAGGAGGCTCTGCGCCTCTGGCAGTGGCTGGAACGTCAGGGCGTGACTCTGACGGTTCAACACCTGGCAGGTTCTCTGAACGCCAGGGCGGACGAACTCAGCCGTCGGTGCTCGATGGATCACGAATGGTGTCTGAACTCGGACGTGGCGCAAGGCCTCTTTCGGAAATGGGGAGAGCCTTGGTTAGATCTATTCGCCACAGAAGAGAACGCGCAATGTCATCAGTTCTGCGTGTTGGAGTTTCCAAGACGGCACTTGCACGGCGACGCCTTTCGGCGCGAGTGGAGTTGCGGTCTGTTATATGCCTTTCCGCCTATACCACTTCTGCCCAGAGTGCTGAAGAAGATCAGGCGCGACCGGGCCCAAGTTATCCTTGTGGCTCCGGACTGGGCTCGAAGGTACTGGTATCCCGAGCTACTCAGCATGTCAGTCGGTCCCCCGATCCGCCTGCCTCTTCAGGAGGACCTTCTGTCGCAGCAACAGGGGACGGTCCTCCACCCGAACCTCTCCAGTCTCCACCTCCATGCTTGGAGATTGAGCGGCGGCAGTTGAGGCCATTTGACTTGCCTCCTGAAGTCTGTAATGTAATTCTGGCAGCCAGGCGTCCCTCCACGAAATCGGTATACGCCTGTCGGTGGAACAAGTTTGTGGCATGGTGCACAGCAAAGGCTGTGGATCCTCTTTCTGCCCCTCTCTCCGAGGTTCTTCTGTTCCTTCTCTCTCTTGCCCAGCAGGGCTCTGCTCTGGGCACTATCAAGGGCTACCTTTCTGCCCTTTCAGCCTTTCTTAGGCTTCCTGATCAGCCTTCTTTGTTCAAGTCCCCAATTGTAACGAGATTCTTGAAGGGCATCACACACATGTATCCACCTGTTCCGTTTGTGATGCCTCAGTGGGACTTGAACCTGGTTCTAACCTTTTTAATGTGTGCTCCCTTTGAGCCCCTTCATTCTTGCCCTCTCCGTCTCCTGACTTTAAAGACGGCTTTCCTGGTTGCCATCACCTCTGCCAGGAGGGTGAGTGAGCTCCAGGCTCTTTCTGTCAAACCTCCTTTCTTGTCCATCCATCCTGACAAGGTGGTTCTGAGGACTAGACCTTCTTTCCTGCCCAAAGTAGTTTCTGCTTTCCATATCGGGCAGTCCATCACCCTCCCTTCCTTCTTCCCGCCTCCGCATCCTTCAAAGGATGAAGAGCGGCTCCATCGTCTGGACCCAAAACGTGCGCTTTCATTTTACATGGATCGCACACGCCAGTTCTGGGTGGATGACCAACTGTTTGTTGGCTACGTAGGTGCGAAGAAGGGACGGGCTGTACATAAACAGACCATCTCACGGTGGGTCGTTCTCTGCATCAAAGCGTGCTACTCTTTGGCTCGGAAGGAGCCTCCTGTTGGGCTGAGGGCCCATTCCACTCGGGCCACGGCGGCTACTACTGCCCTGGGCCGGGGAGTCCCCTTGCAGGACATTTGCCAAGCGGCTACGTGGGCCTCGCTGCACACCTTTGCGAGGCACTACTGCCTGGACAGTCAAGTCCGGAGGGATGGCTTCTTTGGCCGTTCTGTCCTCCAGGACTTTCTGGTGTAGGAATGTATTGGTTCGCAGACCCACCACCGGGGTTGGTATTGCTGGGGTATCTATTCTAAGGTAAGGAATCTAACACTAACGTGTTTCTTTCAGATGAACAAGTTACTTACCTTCGGTAACGATATATCTGTAAGAAACATTAGTTAGTGTTAGATTCCTTACCGAACCCACCCATCCTCCCCGTTCTGCGAACTGATACCTAGGGTTAAGGTCATCCCTTTCAGGGCCCTAGTTTCAAATGGCACCAATGTTGGTTCTCTCATGGCTCTGCGTCTTCTGGCGCGGAAAAGCTGTGTACAAAGAACTGACGTCAGCGCGCGGAGGCGGCGTCTATATACTCCAGCGACGTCATCACGGCGCACGACGCCGACGACGGACGCGGAGCCGCAGGAGACGCCTGCAGACGACGCCTACCGACGCGCAAGGGTACTGCTACGCAAAAGTTTCTGGATCCAGATTGACGCCTGGGGATATTCTAAGGTAAGGAATCTAACACTAACTAATGTTTCTTACAGATATATCGTTACCGAAGGTAAGTAACTTGTTCATCAGGGGACTATTAAAAATTCCTAACAATACTCCACTGATACCTTTATTTCTTGACTTAAATATTAAACATACTGACCATCATGTAATGCTGAGACCACTATTGTTATGGGTCCGACTATGGATAACCCCTGAACTGACTGATTACAAACATGGCTTGAAAGAAGTCCTGGACCTAGATAGTGGCAGTAAAATCTTCTGGTTTAAACATGTTAAAGCTTGGTTAACTAAGCTTGGATTAACCCATTTTTGGAATGAGCCGGAAACCTTAAATTCTGCCTCCAAGAAAATAGTTAAATTGTCTTTCTGGTCCTACGTGAGCCATGACTCGGTGTATATAAGAACACATGGTCCTCTTACTGAAAGATTTTTAATGGCAAAAAGTGAGGCTTTTTTTTAATCATTTCTCGATGAGATCCAGCCACCCTTGGCCAAAACATTGTATTTAAAATTTAGATATGGGACAAAGACCACTGAGAAAAGCTGGGGGAAGATAAATAACGACTACTGCACCTTGTGTACCAATAATCAAAGGGAGGATGTTTTTCACATATTGTTCTTTTGTCCCAGCTATGGTAACACAAGGAAAAAATGGATAGCTCCCTTGTGTTACAACATTGGCTCCACTTCCCACAAGGAAGCTGGCAGAATCCTAAGTACGGACACTAGCCAAGTAATTGTGTTCGGAATTAGCAAAATTTTATTGGCTGTAAACTTTATTAGACAGAAAGTATCTCTTTCTTTTTAAGATACCGTTTATCCCACGGACTTGTTTAAACCACGAATTATGCCTAATCAAGTTGTGTGATTTTAAATCTGTATTTGCCTTGGCTGTTATAAGTTCAATTCAATGAAAAACCTCCCAACATTTGACTCCCTCTGTTCACATGAGCCACGACACGCCACGCCCACGCCCACGCCAGACTGAGCGAAGCGCGAAACGTTTCGAGCAGGAAGCGAGGAAGCGAGGAAGCGAGGAAGCGAGGAAACAGGAGCCGAGCCGAGCGGGAGAACCACGGAGCGAGAGAGCCGCGCAGAGAGTGCTGCGTTTCTGCGTTTCTGCGGACACTCACCAGACAGCCACCGGACGATCGGACGACCGCCAGCTGATTTTAGCGGTAAGCGGGAAAAGTAGAGAGTGAGCATACAGCCGCAAACCCCCGTCCTCCGCCTCCCGCCCCGCCTGGGACTACAGCGGTGCCCGCGGGGAGGAGGAGGCGTAAGCCGGTGCGCCGCCGGAGAGCCGTCAAGAGGCAATAAGAGGCAATAAAGGTGCACGCGAAAAGGGCACACGGGAGGCAGTGGTGGCGGAGGCCACTTGACGCGAGCCCCACATCGTCAGCGCCTAAACAGAGCTTCAGCGCTAGTAACCATCCCCAGCCCCAAATTCCCCCCTAGGCAGACTGGGACGTACAGCTGGAGGAGTAACCAGCAGAGTCTGCAGGGGATCTGGGAAACAGGTGCCCAAAATACCGAAAGGGAGCGCCTATAGGCATCAAAGAAATTCCAGTATTTAAAGATTACAAGCCCAGTACAAGCCTTGGAACTATTGTGAAGCAGGCGACCAACCTAAATACGGGTGGAAGGGCAATTGTGGCAACCAAAAAGGAGGGAAAACTGGCGGAAGGCTCATAAGGTAGAACAGAGGTAAGTGGATTAATTGTAATAAGTAAAAATTTTAATAATTAAGTGTTACACCTACATTAACACAACAGCGCATGCACCCTGAAATGGCTCCCAAGAAAGGGACAAATCTACCTACAGGGGAGGAACAAGAGAGGAGTAAATTAGTGGAGGGATCAAAATCGCTGGATGAGAGTCAAGAAAGCCATGTATCATCCTTGGAGAATAGTAAGGGTAAAAGAAAGAAAAGGAAAGTTAAAAAAGCATCGAAGAATGCACAGAAGGCAAAAAGAGGTGGTAATCAAACGACCAATAAACAGAAAGAGAAGACGGAAGTGACAAAGTCCATAAAGGAGTTTGTGGGTAAACACTATAAATCACTGAATCCAGCGATAACATCGGAGATTGATGACGAAATAGTGGAAATTGGCGGAGAAAATGATGAAAACCCAGACAAACCGGACAAAAGGCAAAGTCGGTTAGATAAGGGAGGAAACCATGAAGAAGCCAGCCAGGACAGTAAAGAGGAGGGGGAGAACCTCAATACTATAAATCTGACTCTTCAAAGCCAAAACCACCAAATTTCGGCGCCTCGACTATCATCATCTCCCAAACTGTTCTCACAGCTGTCTCCAGGAAACAAAGATCAAAGGGGAAATGAAGATCAGAACCGAAGTGTTATCTGGGGAGGAGCGCCAGATCAGTTCCAGCAGCTCTATCAATTGCAAAAAACACCAACGCATCAAGAGAGCATAAAGTCCAGTATCCAAGTAAATCCGGCCAGAAACACAATACAGGATTCGGTGATCTCCGAAACGCCAACATCATCGCTGATAGAGGTAATCTTGTTACTCCAGAAGGCTCTACAAGGAATCCTGGAAGTGAGCCTCTCAAATAATGGTCTGATGAAAGCTCAGAAACAACATCTGAAGAAAATAGAAGAGGAACTAGGAGAAATAAAGAGCAAAATGCCAAACAAGGTAATGTCAATGGTCTCAACCCCGCTAAAGGAGAAAAGTGACATGGTAATACTAGAAGAAGAAGAAAGTAGTGTAGCTTTGGAAAGTGCTCACCAACCTGCAAAACAATCAGCACAGAAGGCAGAAGAGTCAGCAGATAACGTATATATATCAAGAAGACCAATGCTGATAAAAAGGCGCGGGGGTATGTCACACGTGGGGCCACGATCAAGACGGGAAAAAACAGGCAACTGAAACAAGAAGGGAAGAGAAAAGGGAAGGAAACAGAGATGGGGGTGATACAGTCAAGCTTGAATGCATCAGCAGCGACCTTCACAACAAGTAGACCCATGCATGTAGAGGCAAAAGCCCTAAAGACCCCAAGGACCCCGAGAGTATCAAGAAAAATGCTGAGATGCAAGGAGGCAATCGAGATCCCCCCTCCCAATAGTACGACGAAACAGAAAGTAAGGCAAAGGGATGATCGAGTTACAGAACAAAGGACAGTAAGAACCCAGATCTATGAAGACCCCAATATGAGAAAGAACGGGCGGCAACCAGTAAGATCAATCACTTATCAACAGGCGATGGTAACGAACACGAATCTCTCTGAGAGAGATAAGAACAACTGGTTATTTCTGGATTTAGTACCAGCTGGGAGGAAAGAGAGGCCGACAGGAAATCCAAGACCCCTAAATAGGGCACTGATTTTATCCAAACTTGAAAAATGCGACAGCCTGAAAGGGATTGGTACTAAAGATATACAGCATGTCGGCTTCGTAGAAAACAGGTCTGGGAAGGAAGTAACAAAAATTACTCTTCACTCAGATCTGGTGAAAAGGGCAATCCTGAAAGCATCAACTGAAATAACTCAACAAGGAATAAGGATTATCCCAGAGAGAGAAATAAAAACCCTCACCGATAACAAGTTCCTAAATCACCATGCCGGACTGCAGAAGAGACAAGTGATTCTCTGCAGAGAAACAGAAAAGGAGTTAAGCCGCCTGAACATCATAATAGACAACACAAGGAACGACTCCCCATGGGGTAACTGGTCGTCACATAATAACCCAATGGGTGAAGGTAACTTAAGTAACTCGTTGGACATGGAGGAAGTAGGTGTTCTGAGTGACATTGAATAGGATGGAGGGGGGTCGCAAGATTTAGGTCTCTTAACCTGGAATATTAACGGGATAGGCAATGAGCAAAAACGTGAGTACATAAAGGAAGCTATAAATAAAGTGGACATTGCCTGCCTGCAAGAGACCTGGTTATGCGACAACACCCCTACATTTGAAGGATACGTCCATATTCAGCGGCCAGCCACAAAGAATAAGCATGGTCGGCCCTCGGGGGGGTTACTGACTTTGATATCAACAAAAGTTATGAGAGATTTCGAAATACTGAATATAAAATGCAAGTGGGTACAAGCATGCAGAATTGAACTCATGAAGGTGGAACAGAAACATAAAATGATGATTTTAATGAATGTATATATGCAGTGGGATAACAGGGAGGAGTATGAAAGGGAAATGAAGAATTTTAAAGAGGATGTAGACAGTACCCAAGAAAAATTTCCCGTAGAGACAATACTAATAATGGGGGATTTTAACCATAAACTGAATCCAAAAAAAGCAGACCTATGGAATAGGGAACAGTTAGAGGTGTATGGGATAAACCCGGCTAAGTTCCCAATCGGGGAAATCTCGAAACAAGATCTAGGTCTAGTTCACACCCTAGGAGGTAGGGGTTTTCACTGCGTAAATGGGAGAGTAGAGACAGACTCACCAGCAGGAAAGACATTCATTCAGGGGCAACAGAATTGCCCCATTGATTATATATTCCTGCAGGCCTGGAGCTTCAACCTGATTAGGGATTTTAGGTTAGAACAAAAAGAAGTGAGCGATCACAAACTCCTGCATATAACATTAGCAGGAGGAAGGGATCTAGTGAGAGAAAGGGTAATCACACAGGAGGTCGAGTATCCCAAACGGGTGACGACACGCCTCACTGAGGAATACATGGAAAAATTGAAGTCCTTGCAACTAAAAATAGCACCAGACAACTGTGAGAATAAAAAATTGGAATGGTTTATAGGGAAACTAGAAGAGGTGGTCCAATGCTTAAAGCTAAAACTAAAAGGGAACCATCCCACAATGGGTAAACATACAAATTGATGCAAGGGGTTCTCTGTGGTGTGCCAAAACAAGAAAAAGGAGATACGTGCAATACAAAGAAGACAAAAAAAGAATTTTACATTAGAAAGAAAGGACCAGTTAGTTAGGCTGAAAAAAGATCTTAAGAAATTGGTAACCAACGCAAAAAGAGAATATAAAGAAAAATGCTGGTTAGAATTACTAGAAACCATAGAGAATAAAAACCTAAGGCAATTCTGGAGTCTAGTAAAGTCTGCAGCGGGTACTTCAGACGGAGATTTGAATTGTGTAGTGAGTGAGGCTGCATGGGAAGGGTACATAAGGGATCTGTACGGGGTAAGAACCCCTAGAGTGGAGGTGGAGTCTAATCTATGGCAAGAAATCTCGGATGACCTATTACATCAATTCAATGAAGATTGCGTTGAGCTCACAATAAGAGAACTCAAGCTAACTCGGGCAGCAGGGCCGGACAACCTCCCCGCGATAATATTAAAATCTGATGTAAAATGGTGGGCAAGATTCCTAGCCATGATGTTCCAGGTTGTCCTAAAAGAAGGGGTAATGCCACCAACCTGGAAGGGGGCCATAATTAGGCCAATACACAAGAAAGGGAGCAAAGAGGAGCCACAAAACTACCGGCTAATTAATCTGCTAGATATAGGCGAGAAAGTGTTCTCTAAAATTGTGCTGAAACAACTGGAAGTATGGGTAGAAGAGTTTCAAATAATACCCACAGAACAGGGTGGATTTAGAGCAGGCCACTCTACAATAGACCACGGATTTGCGCTATGGGCGATGGCGATGAAGACGACGGAACAGAACGGCAAGTTATGCTGCTGTTTTGTCGACTTCAGAGCAGCCTTTGATTCGGTGGATAGGGCCTGCCTATGGGAGTTATTAGAGAGGTTGAAGATCCCTAAGGATCTACTCACTATAATAAAAGAACTCCACAGGGAAAACTGGGGCCAAGTAATTAAGGATAAGGCGGGTTCTTTAACACTAAAAATACCCATAGCAAATGGACTAAGACAAGGATGTGTGTTGGCCCCACAGCTCTTTTCGATCTTCCTGTCTGATCTTCCGGCACATCTTGAGGTGGAGGGCAGTGCCAGCCCTAAAATGGATGGCAAAAAAATACCCTGCCTACTGTATGCAGACGATCTGGTGATAGTAGACCAGACCGAGAGGGGCCTACAAAGGAAGCTCAATGCTTTCAATACATACTGTGCCAATAAATTATTAACAATCAATCTAGATAAAACCAAAACCCTATGCTTCGGGAAAAAGATAAGCAAATTTAAATGGTATATAGGTGATCTCAAACTGGAGACTGTCAATGAATATCGATATCTGGGTCTGTGGTTCGATAGAGTTTTAAACTGGAACTCCCACCTGGATACCCAAAAAGCTAAGGCACTCTCTTCCATATGTGGTTTAAAAAGGTTTAATGGGGTATATGGAGAGATGTCACACCGTCCTATGCTGAGAGCTTTTGAAGCAATGATACCATCTCAAGTTTTATATGGCGCTGAGATCCTTTATTTGAGCGGTAAGGAATCTTGGGACATGTTAGAGGGGAATTGCCTAAAAAGACTCTTATCTCTTCCTCAATCTTCAATGATACAAGCCATCAGGTTAGAAATAGCCACAAAATCCTGGAAAATACAATCCCAGATGGCTGTGATTAGATTTTGGAAGAGATTGGAAAACCCCGAAAACCAAAAAGTAGCATATTGGTGTCGCAATGAAATAATGAGAAGCGAGCTAAAATGGGCAAAAGGTTGTAGAGACAAACTGAAAGGAATCTGCAAATCTTTGGAGATCGATTGGGACCAAGAATCGCTTCGGGCCCTTAGTACTAAAGGGGATCTGAAGCAAAGGGGGAAGGAAGTTTCTAAAGAGATTGATATAGGCTACCTAACAAATAAAAAATCAGTGGCGCATATGTTGAATGCTTGGTCTAATGAAAACTGGTTCCCCTACCTTGATAGACTTCCTAACCGCGGGCTCAGGCAAGAGATCCTGAGGTGTCGAATCGGGATTAACCCGTGGCTAATAAACAAAGAGTCCAAAGCTAAAATGTTAGATCATGAAGGCTGCTGCAAGTGCAACCTGAGAACCAAGGGAGACTGGCCGCATATTCTGTTGGAATGCCTGTTTCTCCTAGAGCAGAGAAAACTATGGCTGCGCCCGGTTTTCCTAAAATATGGAACAAAAACAAGGATGCAGGCAGCCAGCCTCCTAACAGAATTACCCTACATTGACATTGTAATTGCCCTAGGGAAATTCTTAAAGGTGGCCCAGAGTGCACTGAGACCCAAGGAAAAATGTAGTACTGTATGAATTTTTATTGTCTGAAATTTACACGACGTTAAGAAATATGAATAGGTTTTAAACTTTTATAGCATGTTTTTAGGTATCATAATTTTAATTGGTGTTTAGTGTTTTATAAGTGGAATTTGTACCCTTGGAAATGAAATATAGAACTGATTTTAAAAGAATATCATTCTAAAATAAGTATAGGTATTTATTGTATACTCCGCCTATTGTGTTATGCTCACTGTTTTGTTTAAAGACTACGGTCATAATAAACATACATTTTGACTTGACTTGACAATTCAATGCTCTTTTAACTTGAATTTTAAACTTTTTAAATATTTATTTATTTTCTGTGATAATTCACATCCATAACAGTGTGTCCTAAACATGATGAAATGTAGAATCGATAACAAGGTGACCTATTATGATGAAGAGTAGTACTGATCTTTGATTTCTGATGTGTTATTTGTATTTTATTGTTTATCTTTTATGTTGTAAAACAATGAAATAAAGATTAAAGAAGAGAAAGGGCAGGAAGTCTGGGAAACTAGATCCAAAACAGACACCAGACCAAGTCCCTTCTCCCAAGGGAGAAGACTTGTGTGCCCCAGAGGGAAATGAGCCTCAGGAGCTTGGACCTTACACAGCATAGCTTTTAAGTCTAGGGGGACCCTCTAGGGAAGATCTGTGCCAGGGGCAGAGAACCTGTCCCACTCTTGAAAACCTGAGGCAGAAAGCTGCTGATCAGGACAAGGGATATATCAGTGGTTCACACAGGACCTATTTGGAGGAGGATCTATTATATACTGAGGCCAGAGACCCAAACCTGGCGCCAGTCGGAGAGTGGTACAACCTTAGAGAATCCCCCCTCACACCTGCAGTAAGTTAGTCAATCACTTCTACTTGCCAGGAATGTCCCAGAAGGCGAAGCAGTTTTGCAACTCCACCTGAAAGCTCCCTTAATTTCAATGCCAGTGAAATGGAAGGAATTGACATTGTTGGTCCCTTTACCCTCCAACACCATCAGGAAACACATTTATTCTGGTGTTAGTGGAACATGCCACCAGGTACCCTGAGGCAATTCCACTAAACCACCACTGCGCTGTAGTGGCCAAGGCCTTCCTTGGTATTTTTATTAGGGTTGGCTTTTCTAAGGAGGTAGTATCAGACAGAAGTAAAAATATTATGTCTGCCTACGTAAAACACATGTGGACTGAGCTTAGGGAGACCTGTAGGTTGACTACACCATAACATCCACAGACAAGTGGGCTTGCTGATAGATTTAACAAGACCATAAAAGGAATGATTGGCAGACTCCCAGAAAAACTCAGAAGGATATTGGATGTTTTACTACCTTGCTTGCTTTTTACTTACAGAGAGGTTCCACAAAAAGGAGTAGTGCTTTCCCCTTTGATATTTTGTTTGGCAACCCTGTAAGAGGGCTCCTCTGTCTTGTCAAGGAAGGAAGAAAGAGACCCCTCCAGGAGCCAACACAAGACCTTGTGGATTATGTGCTTGGCCTTCATTGAAGGATGGCTGAATACATAAAAAAGTAAACAAAAACCTTGAGACCGACCAAGAGCTCCAGAAGCTTGGTATGAATAAAAGGCTTCCATGGTGGAGTTCCAAACAGGGCAGAAGGTGTGGGTTTTGGTGCCTGAGGCACCTATGGCCTTCCAGGGCAAATGCACTGGGCCCTACCCTATCCTTGAGAGAAATGGGGAGGGCACCTATTTGGGTGACGTTGGCACATGTAGAAACCCCAAGAGGGTGATACATGTAAATTGCAAAAGGTGACACATTCTCTCTGTGTTAGACAGTGGTCTGCTTGGTCCAGGTCTCCTGTCTCCTGAGTTAGGTGAATCAGGCAACCTATGTAATTGGATGCCTTTGTGCACAACTAGCAGATGTAACATTGCAATTGTAACTCCTTTCCAAATGATATCTACCTGTTCATCCACCAACACATTCATTCATCTATTCATTCATCAATCTATTCATCCATCTGTACATCCATCCAGGTACTCAGTCACTCACCAGTAAATCCACTCATGCACTCATAAATACAGTGAAAAAACATTACCTAATTCTTGCATTCGTTCACTCCATACACACATACCCAGCCACACACATTCACCATTCAATGGAGAAGTAAATTGACATGTAAACAAGCAGGGAAGCCAATTAGAATTTTTTACACCTCTACTCATCTTCTTTTTCTTCTCATTCTATTATATGGTGGCTGACCATACCATTTTATGTTACAGGTTTGTCCCCCATTTGGGTGGTCTGTCCTGTTCCTCTATATGAGAAATTGGGATATTAGTTAATGGGGAGTGCTGACCACATATAATAATCACAATCCTTAGTAGTGTGAACCCTTGGAGTCGCTAAATTAACAAAATATCCATCCCATTGTAGCTATGGCACAGGACAGGCAGGCTTAACTTCGAGGCAATATGTAAAAATGTAATGCAGTACTCAAACAATAATAAAGTATAAAAACAACACCCAAAAAAATCAAACCAATTTAGAAAAAAATAGAGTAAATGTTATAAAATAAAATGACACAAGAATGACAAACATTCAACGAGCAGAACCGGAGTTACACAGTTATACAGTTTTTGGTTCAAAATGGCGCCACAAAGCATTAAGCATCAATGACGGTCATCAAGTCATGATAGATTATGACAAGGAAAAGGTTTAGGGCTGACTGCATATGTGTGCATGTCTGATACAGGGACCAGGTTTGTGCCAGTGAAAAGTTTTACATTTGGAATTTGTCTCGGGTATTGAAGTCAACATCCCAAGTGCGGCAAGGCAGCAGGCTGTGACTAAAGAGGGCTCCCCGTAGTCAGATAGCCACTGGGCGAGGTATCTGTAATACCGTTGACTTTGGCTGGAAAGCTCAGAGCGGGGGAAATTATATTTCATGCCCAGAGAACGTCTCTTGCTGACTGGATACTTTATGCACCTTCCCTGTTGAAGATTTCTACCTTTGGATTCTGCCACTTATTTAGAGCTTGGATTCTTCCAGTAGTGCAAGGCTGAAGGCTATAGCCAAAGAGGGCTTCATGAGGCCAGATATTTTCTCTGCAAGGTGAATCTGCTGCTGCAGAGAAGAATGTAGCTGAGCAACCTGAAGCTTTGGCGCAGAGGCAACACACCATTGTAGGAACTGCTTGAAAGGTTGGTCCCAGTCCCCTGTTCGGTCCCAGAGCAGAAAGATGGCAAAAAAAACTTGTGATTACCAGGTTTCAGGATTTGATGGGAGGAGTACACTCTGAAACACGGCCTTGGGGACAGCAATTCGGGCTCAAGACTCACTTCAGCAGACACCAGCAGCAGGGTTCAGGATGGTACAGTTGGAACTGATCAGCTGAGAATGTAGGAAAAGGCTACCTGAGCTTGTTTTTCTGTCCCTGTAGCCCAAACAAAAGTCAGTCTTATGACCCTGAAAATCCAATTCTTTGTCCTTGGTAAAAGAGGGAGACTATGTCTAGTCGTCAAGGCTCTTTTCAGGTCACAGGCAGCAGATTCACTCCTCTCCTGTTCTTCCACTGATCCAGGAATGGCCAATCACAGCACTGCTCTGTCAGCAACCAACTAATGACAGCATGGCTTTCTAGTGATGTCTCACCAATCTCCCTGGCTGACTAACCAATTTATAAAGTATACAAAATGTGGAAAGGTGATGGATGGAATGCTTGAATTAATCTCAGCCACTGTAATTACAGGACCATTGCCCAGTCTATCACTATTTTGCACACCATGCACCCTGAGTTTGGACTCAGCTTTATGCTAATTAGCCTTGACCCTTCTCATGAAAACAGTTCAGCCCAAACTGCAAAGTCAGGTCCTCCCTGAACCAAAATACAAGCAACCAAAGACCAATTTTGCCCTCATTATAGGCTCATCAGCCAGGTATAGCATGATTCTAATGGCACAGTGAGCACAGGACTCAAGTCTGAACATAACCGTCACACTTAGGGCATCAAAAAACAAAGTGATGGATGGAATGTCTGAATTAATCTCATCCACTGGCAATTGCTCAGGCTGCATTCCAATCCATAATTTTTCACCCAACATCCCACTTCAGTTTGGACTCACCCATATGCAAATCAGCCTTGACTCTGGTCCTCAATGGAGCAGTCCAGCCCGACTGCTAGGCCAGGTTCCCCCTGAACCAAAATGCAAGCAACAGTGGACCAGGTTTATCCTTATAATGGGCTCATCAGCCAGTGTTATGTGTCCGAGTTAGGACCATGTATCAAAGCTGCATATTTTCTTACATTGTCCTCTTTTCTGCAGTATAACATTATTGTTGTGACCTTTTGCACATAATTGCGTGTGTGACAATGTTGGATTAGTTTCTCTGAAACAATTTTTATTTACACACCGGCTTTGCAGAACATTATCACAATGCCTCGAACATCAGGTACTAGGCCTTTACGAACGATGTACAAATGATGTTCCATCTTCATCCACGGGGAGATAGGGCTATATGCAGATCCATAACATTGCTAACCTGTATGTACATTGCCAGGATGCTTTTTCTTAAAAAATAAATAAGCATCTCAGGGGATTAGCAGAAGAGGCACTTCAGCTGAAAATGGGGGTCCCTGCAAGCTGAGACTTCACCACGCATCAGTCTGACATCTCCATGAGGGGTGTCTAATTCATGACCAGGACAGGGTCCTACATTCTTTCCTGCCAGGTATTGGGGTTGGTTCATCCCTTGGGGGGATTCTTGGCTCTACACCTACACACACTCTAGGTACTCATAGAGTAGGGATTGCAGAGCTGGAGTGCGTCTTATTTCTACCTTGAATTATGTGCCTGCATATATACACTGTCTTAGGATCATGGTGGACCTGTATCTGCCATTAACTCCTTTGGTGCTTTTAATCACTGTCATCTACATCTATCCACTGATTATCGCAACACATGTATTCTATGAAAGAATAACTTTGGTTCAATAAATATATTGAAAAAAGAACAAGAGTGCACAAGTGACTTGGTGAAAGTGTTCTAAGTCTTTTACCATGATTCCTAGGGGGTCAGGGTTGTCATGTTCAGTGGTTGCCAGAAACACTTTGCTCCCTATGCGGGGATGGAGGCTAATGGGGGCACTGTGAACTAGCTGGTCTCTAGGCCAAAATATTCTGAGGGGGTGTCCGGAATCAGTCTAGGCACCTCACTCAAAGCTTATGTTGTCCAACAAACATGCGGAACCTACAGAATAGTGGAAACTACACAACATGGCACCGCCAACGTTGGTTGGGTTCTTATTTTATGGTCTACCTGAGTAGTTCAATCGTGATTTCTCAGAGACTCCTACTCAACTCCAAACGGGAGACGTCCGAGGTGGTAGGGATTTCTGCCGCAGCTGAGTAGGTGTACCCTATGTATTGGCAGTAGGTTATTCAAGCTTGTAGGATAAAAAATTCCCACATTGTGCGAACACTACACTATGTCCATAAATTAATATACTAATTTCCTTTTCTTCAAACAATGTCCGAAAACAGAGAGAAGGTTGAGGAAGGAGCTTTAATAATAGTAGAGAATTGTAGACATGCAGTTACTATGAAAATATTACATTAAGGTCTCCCAGCTACGGGTGGAGACGTTACCTTCATGGCTGAGGCACACAAAGCATTCAGAACAGAGGTATTCTATCCCTGGGTTAAATTCCTAGTTGCATATGCTCGTACACAATTGCTTCACACCTGTATTGAAAATGAAACACCCAATGAATACACTCATATGTGAAACTAAACATTACTCTCTCTTCCTAAGAGCATATAAATGAGTTTGAAAGGGCCCTCTCACAAACTACAGAAAATGTGAGAATAGGGCCGCTCAGTAAAGAAGGAGCGACTTGGCCGGTGTTAGCATCATATGCAGCACATCCAAACACTGCAAATGTAATTGCAGCAGAAATGCGTACACTATACAGAGATTTAGTAAACATCTACAGAATCTTACAGAGTTCATTATGCAAACACTCACATTTAAACGGATTGCTCAGGCTGCACAACCACAATTGGCTACTATGGGTATCAACCCACAAACACTGAATCCCATAATGGGAAAGATTCCTACCAGTTGGGAGCAAATTCCATTCTGAATAGCACAAACAATTAGCCTGCTTGAAGCAGTTTTTCTCCCATACGGGCATGCAGGAGAAACACAGAATATTGACTATTTGCTTGAACATGGGGATGGCTCCCCCGGTGGAAGACTGTGCCACTTGGGGTACAGTCTCCGCTGCAGTTTACACTAGCACACATGGTACCTCTTCTCTGGCTGTGTTACCTGAGGTATTGAAAGAGCTACAGAATGAGTACGGCGCAGCACCTGCCCAGGACTTGAGAATGAAACTCATGGGCAATTTTGCAGCAGTATCAGCCATTATGTTAGGTAACATAAAGGGGAGGCAGCAGCATTGGCTATACACCAACGCCTGAGGAAGTTAACTCCTGCACAGCAGGAGCGGGAATTTCCTGAAATTGTCAAAGAAACCTATGCTACGCTAGGTAGAGATAATTTGGGAACCAGAACTGGAAAATTACAAGTTAAGAGTAATTCTGAAAAGAATAACTCTAAGCAAGCACCTGATTTGTTAAACATTAAAACAAGACACAGTCCCTTGGTGAGTCTCCTTAATAGGAAACCACTGAGAAGTAATATAATTTTAGAAACCATGATTACATTAGCAAGCCCGACAGGTATCAGGATACTGATACACGTTCCTCTCATTCCTCTCAGGAGTCAACCGATACACATTCAGAGAGAGGTGGACGGTCCAAGCGCAGACCAGATGAACACGTGAAAATGAAGAAGGAATCACAATGCTCATCAGATTAAAAAAGAAGAAAAACAAAAGACTGATGAACCTCAATTCAAAAAGAAGAAGTTAGCTGGGATTAAAATTAGGCATGCCCAGGTTACTGAGGACCGTGCTTCTGAAAAGGGAATAGACAGTGACAATGCTGAACAGGGCAGTAGATGTCTTGATAGCTCACTGGAATCTGTTGGACTATCTGGTAGCAGTAGCGCTGAGTGAACATATCACCGTGAAAGCACCTGATACAAGGGTAAGTGTCCCCCATCGTTTATACGAAATAACGCTCCAGTGTGATGGGGACATACCTTGGAACATCAAGGCTCTCTTTTTGGAGAACAAGACATATGGTTATGATATTCTTTTGACGGAAAAGGATTAGCCACCTGAATTCATAATGAAGTGCCCAAACGGGGAAAAAGGTATTTTAACCAGCGTTTTCAAGCCTCGTTCCATAATCAGTAAAAAATTATTAAGCCAAGGACTGCACCTTTGCTCTAGCTCCTACACTATTCAGCAATCATTTTGGATGAGATGAGGAGTCACCTCATCATGATATCCCATTAAAGTCAACTCCTCTACCCCGAAGACAGTACCCAATAAAACATGACGGTAAAACACAAGTTAGGATAATTCTAGAACAACTTGAATAACAGGGTGTAATGGAAAATTGCACCTCATCAATGAATAACCCTTTGTTTCCTTGAATGTAATCTGACAATTAATACTGTCTAATATTAGACTACAGACATTTAAACACATCTACTCACATTACAAAATGAACACAGTGACGCACTAATGAATAACATTGTGAGGAAAAAATACAAAACAACACTAGATATCTCAAATTGTTTTTTCTGCCAAAATATAGCTCCTGAAAGTAGATATTTGACTTCATTTTCGGTGCTAGGTACACAGAAGGAATGTTGTTGTTTGACTCCTGGGTAAAGGAATATCTGTGGGCTGTTTTCATCCAGAGTGATTGTTACTTCACACTTTTGATGAGGAGGCGTTATCCTATGTATATGATATATACCTGACGGGTGATGAATCAATGGACTGAGTAGACCGTATAATTCTGGGGTTTGCTCACCTAGGCTACAAATCTAATTTAAAAAATCAAAAATTGCCCTTCTCAATGTCCTATTTTTAGAATGTGAGCTGTAAAGTGAAGGCATTACTCCAACCTCCAAAGACTCTGAAAAGACTACAGTCCATTTGTGGATTATTAATTGTGGCACAACATACATTTTGGATTACTTAGAACGTGTAAAACCATTCTACGATTTGATTACACCTAACTTCAATAACACATTGGACACAGGAACATACAAACATTTTACTTTCAGTACAAGCTGACGTGATCACTTGTAAACATTTACACACATGTGTAAATAAAACCAACCTGGTGATCCAGGTATTTGCTGGACCAACCAGGTACACATACATCACATCCAACTAAGGTGATACTTTACCCATTGTATACAAATCACATTTGTACACAAACACTGAAATGCTTTAAGCACCTACTGGAAAAAGCTCACAGCAGTACAGACTGCTGGAGAGAGAGAGAGAGAGAGAGAGAGAGAGAGAGAGAGAGAGAGAGAGAGAGAGAGAGATCACTAGCTTAGCGAAATTGCATAATTGTGGTTACCCTTGTACCGGCCTTATAATCTGTTAAAAAAGTGGGCTTTCCAAATGCTAAAGCATTACAACCACAATGGATGAAATGGGCTAACTTGTAGTGTAGTTCCTATTTTCCCTATAGGCCTTGCGCATTGGAATAACATAAACAGCAGTGTAGACGTAGAAGTGCGGTCTTCCAGTTCTCTACTGACTATGCTAAACTTAATTGGGTTTGTACCAACTAGCTCAGAGGTCACTGGAAACTTTCTTGACTGAATAGGAAGTGATCAGCTCCCCTGGCTCAGACAAGAAGGGATTCAGTTTTCCAACAACCGCATAAACATGACAACTTTGCTCTTTAGAATAAGAGTCAATCTCTAGAGTCGTGTTAAACAATAGACAGCTGTTTCACTCAGTCAGTTGTGCAGATTACTTTCACCATTATGCAGAGAATAGAGAGACGGGCGTTTTCAATAAAAGTTATTATTTATTGAACAGTCTTTCTCCTCATGCAAGAGAAATTAATTGCCACAATTGCAAGACTTGTTATTATAAAAAGTGCGTACAGTAAAAGGAGGGTTGCGAAATAATACTGTAAAAGCATTGATATGGTTTCTTAGCCATACAATGGGTAAAATGAATAAAATATATACATTCATATATACACTTGACTAACGTACTCTATTTCTATTTCTATTTCTATGCGGAATTTGTTAAGCGCGCGGACACCCAGGGGTTTCATGGCGCTGAAGAAAACAGATGAGAGATGGTAAGTGAGGGGTCAGAAGGTGTAGTGCTCTAGCCGTACGCTTGTTTAAATAGCCATGTCTTCAGTGCTCGCCTGAACTCTGTCAACTTGGTGCAGCTCCGGATAGACAAGGGCAGAGAGTTCCAGGTTTTTGGGGCGAGGTATGCGAAGCTGGATCCGCCGAGTCGTTTCTTTTTAAATGTCGGCACCATGAGAAGGGACAGATGGGCAGAGCGAAGCTCGCGGTTAGGTTCATGTTTGTTAATAAGTTGGTTGATGAACCTGGGGCTTTTTCCGTGAAGAGCCTTGAAAATTATGCAGCCTGTCTTAAAGGTGATCCGATGGGTGATGGGGAGCCAATGGAGGGAGGCCAGCAGAGGTTTGGCTGACTTCCTGCGATTGCTCTTGAAAATTAATCTGGCTGCTTGATTTTGAACAATCTGCAGGCGTTTAGAGATGGTGAGGGGAAGGCCGAGGTAGGTAGAGTTGGAGAAATCTAATCGCGAGAGAACCAGTGCGAGTACTGCCTGGATGAGAGCAGAATGGGTCAGCAGATGAGCGATTTTTTTAATCTTTCTTAGCTGAAAGAAGCAGGAGGAGATCACTGTTCCGACCTGGGTTTTCAGTGAGAGATCGGCGCTGAGAGTGACCCCGAGGCTTTTAGCTGACTGGGAGGGGGATGGGGGAGTGCCTATTGAGGGTGGCCAGAAGTGGGGCCCCCAACTGAGTGCGCTGTTGCTAGGGAGTAATAACTCAGTCTTTCCTGGGTTTAGCTTAAGGTGGTTCCGATCCATCCAGCTCTGAATGTGCAGCATGGTCTTTTGAAATTCCTCAACGGAGTCCAGGGAGTTGAGGGGGAATACCAGCTGCAAATCGTCTGCGTAGTTGAATAAAATGACTTTTCTGTTTTTCAGGGAGTGCAGTAGGGGTTTGAGATAAAGATTAAAAAGTAGGGGAGACAGTGAGGAGCCCTGTGGGACACCACAAGTGGTTGGGAGTGTGGGGGCTGTGAAGTTCTCCAGCTTTACAGCCTGGGATCTGTCCGTCAGAAAGGACTTAATCCAAGAGAGAGCCGCGCCACTGAGGCCGGCTTGTTCGACACGGTGTAATAGTATGGTATGGTCCACCGTGTCGAACGCGGCCGATAGGTCGAGTAGTACGAGGGCTTGATGAATTCCATTGTCGGCGTTGGTCCTTAGGGTGTTCTGTACGGCGAGGATCACCGCCTCGGTGGAGTGTGCCTGGCGGAATCCCGCTTGGTTGGGTTCCAGATAATCTGACGTTTCGATGAAGTTGGATAAGCAGCTGGTTACATAGGCTTCCAGCAGCTTTGCGCAGTAAGGGAGAAGGGAGATGGGGCGGTAGTTAGAGAGGTTGGAGGGATCGGCACCTGGTTTCTTGATAAGAGGGACCAGGGTGGCATTTTTGAAGGAATTGGGTACTATTCCTCGTGATAGGGAGGTGTTCAGAATGGGGAGTATGCCCTGAGGGAGTGTGGCATAGACTTTTTTCAGAATATGCGGGGGCAGGGGTCGTTGGGTGAGCCCGATTTTACTTGGTTCATTAGTTCCAATAATTTGGGTGGGTCAATGGGGGGGATGTCCTGAAGGGTATTAGGATTTCTGCAGATGTCGGAATCGTCTACTACAGCATGGTTGGTTTGAATGCTGTTTTTTATGATGTCAATCTTCTCCTTGAAGAAGTCGTTGAGTCGGTTGCACATCATTTGTGATGCAGGTTGTGAGGGAGAGGTTCTGGCGTCATTGCATAGGTCGTTGGCGACTCTGAAGATTTCCCGTGATTTGTTTTTGGCGTTGGAGATTTTATCTGATAAGAAAGTAGCTTTGGCAGATAAGATAGAGTCCTTGTAATTTTTGCGGGCTGTCTTATAAAGTGCTTTGTCTGTGGCGTGGTAGCCATGTCTCCACTTCCTTTCTAGTTGGCGGAGTTCTAGTTTCCGCTTTTTTAGGTCAGCGGAAAACCATTTGTGGGCGTCCATGCGACGGGCGCAGGAGAACTTGGTAAGGGGAGCATGTTCATTGCATGCAGAGAAGAGCCACTCGGTGTGCGCTTTGTCCATCAGATTGATGTCTGATCCCTGGGTAGGGATGGAGTTGGTCAAAGTGGAGAGGAAATCTTGGAGGTTTAAAGATCTCCATTTCCTGACTGACTCTCCCGGGGGCGCTTGGTTTTTTAGGTGACCCTGAGTGGTAATAGAGAATTGCAATAAGTGGTGGTCAGACCATATGCATGGTGAGGCCGTGGGACAGGAGGTAGAGATGTTGTGAGACCAGATGTGGTCTAGGATATGTCCCTTTTCATGGGTGGGGATCGAGACATGTTGGTGGAGGTTTAAGTTGGAGAGGAGTTTGAAAAGTTCTGTGGCGTGAGGTCCAGCTTCCGCGTTGTTGTACCAGTAATTGAAATCTCCTATGACCATGACCTTGTCATAGTCGACGACTAGACCTGCTATTTGCTCAGACAAAGAGGCAGGGAAGGAAGGCATAGATGTAGGTGGACGTGATATCAATGCTAGCACCATGGTGCCTGTCTCGGTGTCAGATTTGATGACTAGGTTATCCGTATCTGGTAAGTCTAGGGGAGGTAAGGTGGTACACGTGTGGTCTTTATGAATAATGGCGGCAACACCTCCCCCAGCTTTTCCTGATTTTCTATTAGCAGACAGGATGTAATAATCTGATGGTAAAGCCCAGAGTATATCTGGCAAGGAGTCTGTGGTGAGCCATGTCTCAGTGACAAAGAGTATGTCAGGGGTATCCGCTTTCAGGAGCAGGAATATATCAAGTTTGTGTTTGACCAGGGATCTGGTGTTAAGATAGAGACATTGGAGGGTCCGGAAATTAGGTTTGGGGGGGGCTTATTGTTTTTAGAGTTTAGGGAGAGGATAGGGGTCGGTTCTTGTAAGTGATGGTGGGAAAGGATATTGCTTGCCTTTAGGCGGGCGTGAGTGGTCGGGTAGAGGGGTTGAGGAGCGGGATTGTGCAGAGAATGCAACTCTAGGGAGGAGTACCTGATGAATTCTTCATTCTGCCTGGTCCCTGGGCCCGTCCAGGCGCGGACGGGCGCAGACGGGCTTGCCTTAGGCGCGCCTTCGGCGCGCAAACGGCGCTCCCGCTGCGCTTCCTGCCCAGGCACATGATAAAGGAAAAGGAGGGGGCGTGGCCTCAAGGGGGCGTGGCTAGCGAGCACGCCTGCGATGGCGGCCGCTGGATGACACCAAACAATTACCGCAGCAGCGCTCAATCGGCTGCGTGGTAAGAAGGCGGGATACAGAGATCGGTAAGCTTTTTAGAGGTTTTCAATTCAACAAAGTTAAAAAGCAAATTGTACTCAACTTGTGCTTCTAAATACGCCTACCCCAGTGTACCTGACCTAAGCCTAATACTTGGGAGTGAGTAAGTAAGTAGCAGTTTAAGTTAAGTTGGTTTTGCCAAAGGTTTGCTTCAAGAATTCTCTCTAAGGGCTTAGTCAACACTGTACCTCTGGAATAGAATGTTGGAGGTCTTGTCTCTCCTCTCAGGACTCAATATCCCAGTCACCCGCAAGGGTAGGCTGGAAACGCCGGAGCTGGATTTTCTCGGCAGGAGAAAAGACAGCGTCTTTCTCAGAGCGTCAAGGAGGAGGAGGGGCAGCGTCCGTGGGCTTCTCGCATCTGCTGGGCTCTGCAAGGGACAGCTGTTCTGCTCCTGTATTCTCTACCACCACTGCTGTGTTTGCTTAAGGCAACGTTGGTAATATTTATACCTGGAAGGTGCCTTGTTTGACGTAAGTTTTTGGACATAAGACGTCAATAAAGTGTCACTAAGAACCGGTCGTTCTTACAGTGCTCATTAGAGTTCTATTACTAATCAAAACATAGCAAGCGGGGCTTCCCAGGTTGCTGGGGTTTTTTTCTGTTGAAAGAACTCGGTGTGTAATCTAGGAATCTTAGATAGTGGCTTCTGCTGTGTCATATACTGTAATGAGCTGCAGAGACGAGTTTCTGAAATATGGCTCTGATCGTTTATGCCATTATAGGGGTATGGATTGATTATAGCAGTATAGGGGCATAAGGTCATAATATTGATCGGGGTCCTAGATAGAACATGACACCCACTCCTCGAATTTATGTCCATCAAATTACTAAAAACTAAAGCAATAAGATGCATGTGTAATACTTCCCACCCCAAAATACATATTGCATTTGAAATGGCGTATTTGAAATACATAAAAATATAGGTACTGTACACCTTTAAGCATAGAAATCATTCAAAAATTATAGCATATGTAATCAGTTGAACGATTTTGCGAAGAAATTACACATGAAATGTCTCTCAATACAAAAAAAAAAGGCGAGACTATTTCATCACATATAAATGCAATTGCTGTAACATGTGCTAGAGGCTGAGGTAAAGTTATTATGTCTCTAGATCTACTAAAAATAGAAGTATTGTTCTTTATGAATAGTTCTACTTTAAGCAAAGGTTTTTGTGCCAGAAAAAAGGTAAATATTTTGAAAAAGTGTTCAATTAAAAAAAAAAAGATTTTCATGGTGGACGGGGGAATAGAGTTCCAAACTCTTTTTAGTAGTTTTTGTTGATCAAAACTGGAGGCCGAATTCAGAGTTCATGAGAACGCTGTGCGCCGGAATGTGTTTCCAAAAATTCATTGTTGTTGTTCAGGGGAGAACATCATATCAGACAGGCTCTTAAAGAATAGGTCTCCATATTCAGGTGACAGTTCGACCAAGTTCGATAATGCTGTAATTTGGCCGGTATGAGAATGATTTCTATCATCGATGTTTGGATCAGCAATGCTCACAGAAGGCCGTATCTGGGTGATGTTGCTTTCATGTATCGCTTCACTGCCGCCACCTAGTCGTAGCACAGGAGTCTCAATGAATGCCGTCATCAGGATTGGTAACCGCTGGGGACAACACGATGCGTGAGCCGTTACAGGACTTAGCAAAGTATCGATATCCATTGGTACTGCTGATGGTAGTGCAAGACAGGTGTCTAACATGCATTCTTCTCCGCATAGCATACATCGAAGCACAGGTAAGATGCAGGTCTGCCATATGGGTCTGAATGAAAGAAACCAGGTCATGTTCAGATCTCTTAGATGGGCCAATCCAAGGACTCTAGTTATGCGGTCCCGGTAGCGTACTGCTAGGATTGTTTCTTCCATCCTTGCCGGAGTCATGTCTGTGTTTTGGCTTGCTATATCGGAGCAGGAGGGTCAAAAATAAAATGCCTGCTACAAGTCCCAAAGTCAGGGGTATGCCGCCAAAGACTGAATGGACAAAATTAATAATATATCCCAGGATTGCTTTGAATGGTGTTAATAGTCCCGAAAAAATCATCTTAAATACGCCTGAGATACCTACGGCATCTGACATATTTAGAATTTGGCTAAGCATTTCTGTGGAATGCACGGGGCAATTTGTTGATAAAAGGTCATGTATCTCCGATGTTGTCCTTGCAACTTGGAGATCATACTTCTCTTTTGATGACATTATGGGCACTGTTGTCTGTAAAAGCACAGACTTCATTCTGCTTAAAGTATCAATTCACATAGAAGAGACATTCAAAGGAGGCCAAATCGGCGTCTAGGAATCTTCAGGGCCGTTTGGAAACAATGCTTGCATACAGCAAGTGACCATGGAAGTTACGCTTACGAGATATGCTTTCCCTGGCATCAAGCCACAACAGCTGTGATTCGTTATTAGAATGTAACTCCCGTTAGAGAGTTGCTTAAAGAAAGGCTCTATCTGCGTTGCAGGTGTGACATGTTGGTGGCATGAAAGGTTGTTTGAAGTTCCTTCACAGGCCCTGTGTAAATTAATACCCTGGCACAAAACTATACCGCTTAGTGAATATTTGCAATTTTCACCACTAAGAAATACATTTTTGTTGCTGTCACTATAACATGTGTGTGTATATGGTAATTTCCATGCTGACTTAATGTACCCTTTACCCAATCGTTCAAACTGGCAAGTCGGTATATACTCAAGACAATTTTTAAATTGGAAAGTGGTGTCGGAATTGTGATAATCCTGTGTATTATCCATTCAATGACAGGTCTTTCTGACATTGTCAATGGTAATCTCTCAAGTTTTTCGATGCTCAGGATTGTATCTGTGCCAAGCTGATTTGTTTATCAGTAAGGTTAAAGATGGAAAATAATGACGTTGTGTTGATTAAACGCCATGGCACATAGCCTGAACAAAGATTTTGCAGCGTCCAGCCTAGCTGTACAACAGAACACAATTGCGACTGGCCATGCTGTAACATTAGCAAGTCTTTGTCTATTATATCGATGGCAGATGATACAATACTGTCCAGTGAATATATTCTGGAGGACAGAGTCATTAACCCATTGTCCACAACAGAAAGTGATATTTCCAAATTAATACGATCAATTTCTCGTATTTTTTCAGCTGTTTCAATTTGTGTTACTTTCCAAGCCTCATTGTATGCCGCATATATACTTGCCACTATGAAACGTTTTTGACGCTGTTTGCGTGGTCCCATAATGAAATCGCGCAAATCAGCACCATCTTTAAGTAAAGATAAGTGTTGCTTATTTTCTGCCAGTGTGGATGATTCTAGCCATTCAAGGCACAGCTTCCCTACACTGTATGTTGTTACTGTCCCTGGATGTTGTCTCTGGGAGTATCTAGGGTCTGGTCTGGTCATTGTTAACCCCTGTGTTTTGTTCAGGAATCTATCTTGACAGTTATTCGTGTCAGTAGGCCAGATTAACCACTTTTTCCAATCAGGATGTGTTCTGTTTAGATGTAAAATTTTAGATACATCTATTTCAACTTCTGTTGTTGCATTATCAGGTGTTGGCTTTGGAATAGATGGTTTGTAAAGGTCTTTAATCTTAGCTAGGCCAAGACAGGTAGTTTGGTGAATTGTGTCATTTAAGAACATTATTTGTTCTGGGATCATGCAGGCTCGAAATAATGCTTCTAGGCCTTGTACCTGCCAATCTTTTGTACCCCAGATGGTTTTTGTTTCAATGTTATTTTTCAGTTTATAATAAAATGTTTCTGCATCACTTGTGTTAAACCCTGAGAAGTACTGGAATTTCTCATAGAATGTTTTTGAACTGCTTTTAGGTGGAGTAGCACAATGTTCCCATTGGTTATATTTAAAAACATTTCTAGGTTGTGCAGATTTATGTAAGTAATGGTCTCCGTAATGTGAGAAGCAGTACATCTGTTCATAATTAGACGAACCTTGTAAATAATCATGTTCTGTAAATCTTGCTAACAACACTAAATCAGACATCATATTATTTATACTTTCAAAATCCCAATCATCAGAAAATGTACTTGGTTTAACAAAGTCACTTAAGGAAACCTTGAACTGGTGAGGATATTTCAAGATCTCGACCGGGCCATATACTTCATAGTCAGTTTTGTCCCATACTACCCCGCCGGGTATTGGAATGGCTGTGACATTCACTGATGATAGTCCTCTTTTCTTCACGTGAGATGATTTGTGTGGTTTTAGAACTAAGTTGATGTTCTGACTTGCTGTGTCCATTGAACTGTATTTCCCTTCAATGAATTTTCCCAAACAAAGTATCATGATGAGCCAAAGCAGGAGGAAAAATAAACCAAGCCCAAACCAAAACTCTAACCATGGAAAAATAAGGTAAGTTTCCTTGAGTTGATGAAATAGTTCTGTTGCTTTTTCTTTAAAAGTCTTTGTTTCTGGCGTCACTTCAGGGTCGTTTTGATCTTCAGAAAAGAGGCCTTTTGACGGGCGCTACGCTGTCGACCTCGCGTACTAATCAGAACACATCGTCGCCTTCGCAGTGGGCTGCCATGGAGATGGAATATATCCGTATTACGGAGGACGAGAATGATGAACCCATGGAAATTCCCTCCGAGGATGATGGCACGGTCCTTCTTTCTACCGTTTCTGCCCAATTTCCCGGAGCTTGCGGTCTGCGATACAGAAACCCAGTCAACCAATGTATGAGGGGAGTCCGGCTAGTAGAAGGAATACAACATGCCCCTGAGAGTGGTTGGGGGAACCTGGTTTATGTAGTTAATTATCCTAAAGATAACAAAAGGAAAATGGATGAATCCTATGGGTCCTCCGCTGTAAAAGTGAAGCGTGCTGTGAAAACTTCAGATCTGATTGTTTTGGGGCTTCCTTGGAAGACGTCTGAGCAAGACCTGAAGGACTACTTTAGTACTTTCGGAGAAGTTGTTATGGTGCAGGTGAAAAAAGATGCAAAAACTGGCAATTCAAAAGGATTTGGATTTGCGCGGTTTACCGAGTATGAAACCCAAGTGAAAGTGATGTCACAGCGGCACATGATTGATGGGCGATGGTGCGATTGCAAGTTCCCAAACTCCAAGGGTCCTGATGAACCAGTTCGCAGTCGGAAGGTGTTTGTAGGGCGTGTTATGGAAGACGTATCTGCAGAAGAACTTCGACAGTTCTTTACCCAATATGGCGAAGTTGTTGATGTCTTTATCCCTAAACCCTTCAGGGCTTTTGCGTTCGTTACATTTGCTGATGATCAGGTTGCCCAGTCACTTTGCGGAGAAGATCTGATTATTAAAGGAGTCAGCGTGCATGTATCCAATGCAGAACCTAAAAATAGATATTTAGACAGAGGAGGTGGTAGATTTGGTGGGAACATGGGAGGCTTTGGAAACCAAGGTGGATATGGTCCTCCTGCTCGGGGTGGTGGCGGTGGTGGTGGTGGTGTAGGGGGTCCCCCAGGTGGTAACATGGGAGGAGGTGGGGCCGCAGGGGGCATGAATTTTGGACCATTTGGAGTTAATCCTGCTATGATGGCTGCAGCCCAAGCTGCACTGCAGAGCAGCTGGGGCATGATGGGAATGCTGTTGGGGCAGCCGAATCAGCCTGGTGGACCACCAGGGAACAATCCAGTGCAGGGGAATGTACCACGAGAACCAAACCAGGGATTTGGAGCTGGCCCTAATGCTTATGGATCAAACACTGGTTCTGTTGGCTGGGGTGCATCTAACCAGGGCCCTACTAGCGGCTTTAATGGTGGTGGATTTGGTTCTCCAAGCATGGAATCTAAATCTTCATGGTGGGGCATGTAGGATCAGTGTATCTAGTGCGTTTGTTTTTCTAAGTTCATGGTAAGACTACTGTATAATACCTGTAAGCAAGTCTCTTAAGACCGTGCAGCAAACATATACAACAGTATTTTGACAGTTGTTTTTCCCTTTGTTGTAAACCTAAAAATTGAACGTTCTACATTTTATAACTTGTTAATTGAGGGGTTGAAATTAAGTGACAGCGATGTAGAGATTTGTGTACTCTACCCTGCCATTTCTGTTCAATGTTTGTCATTGAGTCAGTGTTCATTTTATTTAGTCTAATTTTCTCTTGGACAGTGACTTTCTGCAGATTACCCGTTTGGAAAGCTTAACTTCAGAATTGGGGTATTGTTTACAGTCTTCCTCGTGTACAAAGCACAGTGAGGTCATCAACTGATTTCTACGTTCATCTTGCTGCCAATGTTCTGCAACGAGCACTTCCCCTTGAAAGCACAGCTGTAAATTGCTCCCCGGATTACTTTTTGCCGGATTACTATCCAATCCACCATTCTCCCTGCACGTGCCTCGTCTTAACACGGTGGGTGATGCATTTTTAATCCACTATTACATGGATTCGTGCCAACGCTAGAATCGCAAGGCTGAGAGATGGACCAAACAGCTGTTTGAACTTTGTGGAATTGATGATGGTGCCGAGGAATGAGAGGGTTGGGTATGAGCAAGGGAAAAGAGAAGAGCGCGTGCAGAGACCTGGTGTTGCTTTCATGGATTTTCTTTTCAAACGTGGCAAGATTGTCTCTCGACCCTGTGGCTTTGGTGAGAAAGTGTGCAGAGCAATGGGAGCAAGTAACGTACGAATGTTTCCTGCACTCAGAAGACCTCCGATCTGTTGGACGACTTGCACGGTTTCCGTGCCTTGCAAACCAATGTAGTTGTATGCGTTTTGAAATGAATTTGTATTTTTTTCCTCAATGTATACTGCTGTGAATGTTGTATGGGATGTAATTTCTGTTCATGACCTGGAAGCGTGGCTTTGCAAACTAGCTTGTGCTTCGGAAGCGAGCACTAGAATGTGCCACATGGAACTGGTGTGTCATGGAGTCAAAATGACTGTTAGAAATCTATAAGAATGCGGTCTGCTGTTGTCATTTGTTCTGCACTTGAATGCTTTTTTTACAAGTTGTAAATATAGATAAATCTTAAAACATTTAAATAAATGGTCCTTGTTTTACAGCTCTGATCTTCAGAAAAGGTATCGAAGTTGATGAAGTAGCCAGAGGCAGTTCTGTCAATTGTTGGAATTGTTTTCTCAATTTGTCTCTCGGTAGCACATTCTGATGCCACATCATTGTAGACTGGTGTTTCATGACGAACTGTTTCAATCTGTGTTTCAAGAGGCACGAGTTCCATGGCATTATTGCATAGTCCCTCTCTGTGCACTGCACTGCAGGTTTATCAAATGTGATTAGTCTTTCAGTTTGAGCCTCTTGGATTATTGTAAATTTGGGTATTCTGTTGTTTCTTGGGAGTCCACTTGGCCTACTGTTGATTATAGGCCATATGATTGTGGTTTTACCAGGTCGATTGATACAACTCGGTTCTCCTTGTTACCAGCAAGAGGCGGTAGTACTACTGATCTTGTTCCGTTGATTGCCAAGACAGGTACTGCTTTTCTGTAAGAAGGCCCAAATTCCTTCTTCACCGCTATTTTCTCTCTGACTAGATCCCCAATCTTTGGAATCCAGACAGGTCTTGCTGGGACAGGTGGTGTGTCTTCAGTGGTAGTTGGCTGTTGCTTTAACTTTATGTTGCTTAAGGATTTTCTTGTTTCATTGAAGTCCTGTAAAACAGCCAAACGATCTTTGATGTCAAAGTCTTTATTCTTATCTTTTACCACTGAAGCCTGACTATCGAGGTCCTGAACATGCATTCTAGTTCCGAACAATAGTTCGTACGGGCTGAAACCTTTTAGAGAATTTCTTGGCAAATTATTTAGACTAAGTTGGACACTTATTAAATGTTTGACCCACCCATCACCCGAACCTAATACCTTCGGTGTTATAGATTGCTTTATGTCTCAGTTTTTTCTTTCCACTACACTGTTCCCCTCAGGGTGTGATGGACAAGAGTATCGCAACCCAACGCCCATACTGGCCATGGCCTCCTTATAAGCTCAAGAGCTGAAAGCAGGACCTTGGTCAGAATGGAACATGGCAATTGGGTATGTGCCGATAAAGACTCACAGATCTTTTATAACAGTTTTGGCGTCAGCCGAGTGCTGGGGCCACATTTTCTAAGTGAATGTAGTCTTAAACAATTAATAGGACGCTGGTTTGCATATAGACAGCATTACGCTACCTACACACCAGGCCATGGCATTACTCCGCTTGACTCGCTGCTGCGATCTCTATCGCAGTCGGGACAGTTCTTTACATATTTATAGTGGTGCAGGCTCATCTCCGGCCACCAGTATACTGATTGTAATTCAGTCAGCGATTCCTTCATTTGTTTGTGCCTTGGACCTTCACCCATGTGTGCGTCTGCTATTAATAACTTTCTCCGGTTCATGTTTGGAATTACCCTATCCCCCACTCCAGGGATTAAAGCAAAAGGAACGGAGTTTGCATCAATTACGTATGCAAAATTGAGTGGATAGTTCACGGGTAGTGCTGCACAGTCGCCTTTTAAGGTTGTTTTGACTGCCAGCATGGTTTCCCCATTTATGTATTTTTCTGCACGCTTTTTGTGGCTACGGAAGCCAGTTTGGTTGCTTCCGCTGTGGCTGTAATAGCCAATGGATTCCCTGCAACGTGAACGCCATCACGTTGATGACTCAGAGTGTGTATCACGTGAGTCTTTTGTAGTTCTTTCTGTAAAAGAACTACCTGTTTCCAAAGCATTTTATGCTTGATTGTGGCACCTGTGTCATCTTTGTAATCATTTTTAATCCAGCTCTGCAAATCATTATTGTAGGAGTTGACGCAAAAATGCGAATCGCACACGATTAGTGTCGGGAATTCACGTTCTGCATTTTCAAGCGCCATCTTTAAAGATCTGATTTTAGCTCGCTGAGCCGAACATTTTCTCAGTGATTCAGTTTTAGTTATTTTCGGTCTAAATTTAGCACAGAGCCAGCAACCTTTAACAATCGCGCAGGCTGCATCGTAGGATTTATTTTCTACATTGTAATGTTGTACAAATCTGTCTGTGTAAATTATACAGGAGTATTGTTGTAGAGGAAGAATTTCGATTGGCAGAGGATATTCTTTTTCATAAGTTAAATAATTCAGGTTTTTCATGTGCGGGGCGAAATAGTATTTCACTTCTTCCGCAGCAAGCGAATCTTCCCACTGTATCCATTTTGGATCCAGTGGTACTGTAGGCAGGTTTACTGGGCTGAATAGTGCCTCGAAGGCGGATTCCGCCGTGAGGACATTGATCCTTTTGCCATGTGCTAGTTCTCATTCTTTAGCTATAGCAGTTTGCACTGCTTTCACAGTAGTTTCTGTGAGACTGAATGTTTTTTCTGCTTGTGTGTACAAGTGAGATTTGTAAGCAATTGGTACCTTTTCTCCCTCATTAGAGGTCAGGTAGGTGAATCCGCATCTTCCTGGGATGACTGGGATTACAAGGTTGCGTGTATTGTCGCGTGTATCTAATTTTGTTTTCGCTAACATGTCTGTTTGCAATGATCTCAAAATTTCTGTGTGTTTTTGAGTCCAGTTGATTGCTTTAAAATCAGGTTTAATTAGTTCGTAGAGAGGTTTAACCCTCTCCGCATAATTTAGAATGTAAGTTCTTCCGAAATTCAGGAAGCCTAGAATCGATTGTAAGTTCCTCAGCGTTTTTGGTGCTTGGAGTACAGCGCACTTCTCTAAGAAGTTATCCGCTAGGCTTTTTCCTTCACTTGATAATTCGTATCCTAAAAATAAGACTGTCAGATAGGCAATTCGAGACTTTTTAAAGTTGCATTTGTAACCCTCTGCTGCGAAACCAAGTATTATGATGTTCACCCTTTTCAAGTGAGTCTCCAAGTCGTCGTCTGTGAGATAGATGTCATCGACATAAGATAATGCCTCATCATCATATATTTGTAGTAACTCTGTTACTCTGGCTGAAAATAATCCTGGGCTGTTCTTGAATCCCTGTGGGAGCCTACAGAAATTTTCTGTGACCCCATTACTGAGAAAGCGGTCAAGTATCTGCTTTCTGGTGCAATATTTTGACAAAAGAAACCATTAGATATGTCTAATGTCGTTTTATATTTTTTGCGAACTATGTTATTCATTAGTGCAGCACTATGCGAATTTTGTACTGCAAATGTTTTGCAACATGAGTTAAGGTGTCTGTAGTCCAAGACTAGACAATATGAAGCGTCCGGTTTGGAGACAGGAAACAAAGGATTGTTCATTTGAGAGGTGCATGTTTCAATCACCCCCTGGTATTCAAGTTGATCTAAAATCTCCCTGACTTGTTTTTTAGCTTCTTGCTTAATTGGATACTGCCTTTGTGCAGTCGGTTGACTTTTTAACTGGATTTTGTGAGGAGGAGAGTCCTCATCCCATCCTACATGGTTTTTATATAATGCTGGTGCCTGGGCCACTGCCCATTTCCTTGCATATATATATTTAGTGTGAATCGGAATGTGATTCGAGAAGGCAGGCATAATCATTTCTTTGCCACAAGGGCTCTCCCTGACAAACTCCGGGGGCCAATCTTTTTCAGCTAACAGGGTGTCATAGCCTTTTGACAGTTTATTCCAGAATAGAGCCCTTATTTTCCTAGTCTTATCTCCCTCTATACCAGGGGTCTCCAACCTTTTCTGTAGGGAGAGCTACTTCTGATAAGTGAAAATCATTGTGAGCTACTAAATGCCAAGCAACTCGCGCATTTTTACGAGAGACACCCCATACGCAGCTTCATTGACTTTAAGTCTATTTTCTTCAGAGACCATACTGTGATTTGCACATGCACTGTAGTGAACTGATTCCCCGTGTAGAGAAAATTAAAAAATCAGTTCAGCAGTTATTAATCTTCACTTGAAAAGTGAAAATAATATTTTTTTTAACAAGTGGCTGTTTTCTTTCCATTACATCTGACAAATTCTGTGCTGGTACACAAAATATGTGGATCTTTTAAAAAACAAAGGGTGGCGGAATCTGGAGCTAACCTATGATTGCTGCATGAAAGTAATGCTCAGCCAAACAGCATGTACACACTGTGAGGTGCATAGCAGATTCCTTGTGATCGAAACTTGCTGCTAGTTTTGCCTGGGGATGGTGATGTAGTGATTCCGCATTAGATGAGAGGGCTGCTTGGTGACTTGTTGGTGCATGGACTCAGAGGCCTGACAGCAACTGGGGCTGTTGGTGAGGCTGGGGCATTACATGTGTCTCTTTTGCTGTGTTACCCAAACCTACTGCTGGTGCCCCAACAGCCCCTTAGCTCCACAGATGAAAGTGCCTACCTGACACAGCATATAGCTGTGCGTGTGAGATTCAAGTGAGCTCAGGGAGAAGACCTGCTCCACTGCCAGTCACGTGCTGGACCTCGATGCCACAGCCGACAAATAATTCAAGGGCCTCATATTTGCATGTCAGATGAAGCCTTGAGGACAACTAAAGGAGCATGCTAGCTGATGATATTTTTTTTCATCACATATCACTGGGGTGACATTGGATCATAAGCCTCCCACCATTCTTCCCTACCTCGATCCTCCTCAACAACTTCAGCCCACCAATGACTAATCCGGAGCGTGCACTACGCAGGAGGCCACTACTGTTGAAATGCCCAGCTGAAATTTAGTTTTGAGAGCAAATTATTGCAAGGGTGACTAATGGTGGACTCAGTCTGATAAGGTATCATGACCCCATTCTGTGCAATATATTAATTAATTCCCCTTTCAATAACAAACCCCTTTACACCCTCGCCATGCAACCAAGCACTGTAGCCTTAATCATCACAGTAATGACAGCTGACAAGCTGAAAAGCACATTTCTCTCTTTACACCGACATACATCTGAGAACCATTCAAATAAAGTTACCTAAACATGCGCACGATGCACTACACATGTTTAAAATTATCGAACTCAGTTCACTTTCACATTGACCAGCAGAAACTGATACTAAATCAGACGCTTAACAGGCCTCTATCCAAGAATACACAACCAAAGGCGATCTGGTCGAGCGCAGACCCAAATGCCATAAAAAGGGCCCCTAGAATGTAAAATTGCTTATTTGCAAATCTATTTGTGGAAGGCGCTAATTACACAGTTCTGTCCCCTGCTGCCGGGAATGCACGAATAAAGGTCTTCTCTAAAATGTAAATACATATTTATGTTGCTCTATTGCTGTCAATACCTGGTGCAAATTAATTTTAAGAATCATGGGGCAAGGGGATACCAAGCAGGAGAAAATACCTTTTGAGGCCAGACAGATTGCTTTTGTTAATTTCCCCCGCACTGCCCCGCCAGCCGTCACTGCTCACAACTAATAAAGCAACCACAAATATTTCAGCACATGGCTTACCGATTGCTCTGTTGCTGCTTCCCACGCAGGTCAGAGATTCGGTGGCAGGCTAGACAAGGCAGGTGGTGCAAGTACTGGTAGGTTAGCAGTTCAGTACTGCCTGCGCCACGCTACTGCCATGCTGTCAAGATTTCTGGCCTCTTTCTGCATCGGCACATGTCATGCAGATTGAAATCACTGTGCCTCGCAGGTGACGTAGTGATGACTCAGATGACGAACAACGTCGTCCTCTTCAGCCCGCCCTTACCCCCCAGCTCAGCCCAGTTAAGCCTATCAGAGCAGCTGGTTTGGGTGAGGGCACAACAGCTAATAAAAAAAGGACAAAAAATGTTAAACGAAAATAAAGGTTTACAAAATCAAAATGCTATGGCGAGCTACTCACAGGGCCTCGGCGAGCTACCAGTAGCTCGCGATCGACCGGTTGGAGACCGCTGCTCTATACGCAGTGTTATTTCGTATATCTTATGAGGTTCGCTAACTCTGGTGTCGGCAGTTTCTACTTGAATGTATTCATTTGTGTCCACTGTCTCCAGATGACTCCTCAGGATCTTGCGAGCTATGGTGATTTCTGCTGCACTGTCTAGCATTGTCTGTGCCCACTCCCCGTTTTTCAGCTGTGTCCTCAGTATTCTCGGCATGTTCGATTACTCTAATACTGGCTACCTTCTTTCTTGGAAATTGTGATTTTTTACTTTGAGCAGGTTCCTTGTCTTTGGACTTGGTGTGCTCTCCTGGGTCTGACCATCCTCTTCTTTCCGATTTCTGCGAAAAAGATCGAGAGGGACGTGTATCAATACTTTGATATCTATCAGGCTTCTTCAAGTTATCCCTATTTCTGAGGTTATATCTTTTCTCAGAGGCCTCCCTCTGGGGAGACTGGTGTTCTCGAGTCGGAGTTCTTTCCCTCCGTCGAGGAGACCTTCCTCTGGACTGGAAAACTTTTTCCTTGGGAGTGGATTGTTTATTTCCATCCCAGCTCTTTTTCGGAGTGTTTGAATTATTTTTAATAAATAATTTTTCAGGATTTTCGAGTAGTTGGAGTTTTACTGGTTTCCCACCCAAGCTGTCTCTACCTAATTCTTCATAACATTTTTCTATAATTCTGGCAAGCTCAATTGGTTGATCTGTTAAATCTGTTTCCTTCAACTTCTGGCGGATCGCCACAGATGCTGCTTTTCCTTTTATATTGGCTAGTAATATAGCCGAGACCTGCTTGAAGTCTTTCAGTAATTTCATACCAAGAGTTAAAGCAGGTTCTGGACTGTATTCATTCTGAATCTGTTTTAGCACATCTGGTATTACCGCCATTGACGGAACACCATGTGTTTTTGTGTAAATGGAAGCAAAGACTGTACCCCAAGTGTCACAGTCCTCCACGTGTGGTGTGACCCCCATTGAAAGGCAGATGGTCAGAATTCTGTGTTTCTCAATAGGGGTAGTATTCGGAAATACTGCCTCTATTTGAGTAATTTTCTGCGCTAACCAGAAAGGAATTTATTCCCGTTTTATGGGTGTTTTACCAAGACATGATTGTCTGTTCTGTGGTGTCATTTTATTTGTGTTCTCCTGATGAGGGGTCAGCTGTGGGACATTAACAGCTGTTTGGACTGTTGCAGCCGCATTACATATTGGACTAATTGTCTATGTATTTTGATTAATGCTTTTAGCTGTGCTAAAAGTTCTTCTTTCGACATTTTTGCAATGTCCGGATGTGGTGTGTATCTGGCTAGAACTAGCCACGTTGCTCCTGGTCTACCTAGTGGACCGAGCCTGATAATATGATCATTATGTTTTAGGGCGCCTTTAAACCAGAGCAGATGCTCTTGGAATTTTAATGGGATTTCAATCTCCTCGAAAGGAGCGTACTCTTCCGGTGGATCCTCTATTTTGTAATAGAGGAACTCGTGTGTTGCAGCGTTTGCCGCTGGAAATTTTATCCAAGAATAGAATACCTCTGTCTGCCGATATTCATGTGCCTCTATCACGAAGACAACTATGACACCTTGTGTGGTCAGTCCATTTTCTATAACTTTTAACGTTATAGTTTTTCTTATGTTGACCGGGATGAATATCGCACCCGGTTCATTAATTTCATCGGGACCCTGCTGAGTCGCATTTACTGCGGCATCAGTGGTTCAGTTGTTCCCGCCTTCTCCTGGCATTTTAATGTCAGCAAGGTCTTTTGTTGCAGATCAGGTTTCAAGGAAACAAAGATTAGGTGCACAATATTTTGGAACACTGTATCCTTCAACGTTGAATAAACCAGAAGCTTTACATAGGAATCTCTTCCTACGAAGTTCGGGCGGATTTTAACCTTACACCCACTCCAGACGTCTATTGGAGTATTTACGGGAGAAAGGATCTGTGTGAAAAAGCACGACTGAGTTACTCTAACGTCTTGCGTTAGTTTTATCGCCTTACCAAACGTTGGGCGCCATGTAGTGTAGTTCCTATTTTCCCTATGGGCCCTGCGCATTGGAATAACATAAACAGCAGTGTAGACGTAGAAGTGCGGTCTTCCAGGTCTCTACTGACTATGCTAAACTTAATTGGGTTTGTACCAACTAGCTCAGAGGTCACTGGAAACTTTCTTGACTGAATAGGAAGTGATCAGCTCCCCTGGCTCAGACAAGAAGGGATTCAGTTTTCCAACAACCGCATAAACATGACAACTTTGCTCCTTAGAATAAGAGTCAATCTCTAGAGTCGTGTGAAACAATAGACAGCTATTTCACTCAGTCAGTTGTGCAGATTACTTTCACCACTATGCAGAGAATAGAGAGACGGGCGTTTTCAATAAAAGGTATTATTTATTGAACAGTCTTTCTTCTCATGCAAGAGAAATGAATTGCCACAATTGCAAGACTTGTTATTATAAAAAGTGCATACAGTAAAAAGAGGATTGCGAAATAATACTGTAAAAGCCTTGATATGGTTTCTTAGCCATACAATGGTTAAAATGAATGAAATATATGCATTCATATATACACTTGACTAACGTACTCAACTGGTGCTTCTAAATACGCCTACCCCAGTGTACCTGACCTAAGCCTAATACTTGAGAGGGAGTAAGTAAGTAGCAGTTTAAGTTAAGTTGGTTTTGCCAAAGGTTTGCTTCAAGAATTCTCTCTCAGGGTTTAGTCAACACTGTACCTCTGGAATAGAATGTTGGAGGTCTTGTATCTCCTTTCAGGACTCGATATCCCAGTCAACCGCAAGGGTAGGCTGGAAACGCCGGAGCTGGATTTTCTCGGCAGGAGAAAAGACAGCGTCTTTCTCAGCGCGTCAAGGAGGAGGAGGGGCAGCGTCTGTGGGCTTCTCGCATCTGCTGGGCTCTGCAAGGGACAGCTGTTCTGCTCCTGTATTCTCTACCACCACCGCTGTGTTTGCTTAAGGCAACGTTGGTATTATTTATACCCGCAAGGTGCCTTGTTTGACGTAAGTTTTTGGACATAAGACGTCAATAAAGATGTCACTAAGAACCAGTCGTTCTTACAGTACTCATTAGAGTTCTATTACTAATCAAAACATAGCAAGCGGGGCTTTCCCAGGTTGCTGGGGGTTTTATATGTTGAAAGAACTCGGTGTGTAATCTAGGAATCCTAGATAGTGGCTTCTGCTGTGTCATATACTGTAATGAGCTGCAGTGACGAGTTTATGAAATATGGCTCTGATCGTTTATGCCATTATAGGGGTATGGATTGATTATAGCCGTATAGGGGCATAAGGTCATAATATTGATCGGGGTCCTAGATAGAACACAACAAACTCTCTCTCAGCAACAGACGTAGACTACAGATTTGATTCTACATTACAAACACAAACATTTCTGCAATATGAACAAGAACATCCTTGGCCACATGAAATATTGCCTCTAAACAAATATGATGACATCATCTACACTGATGAGACTGCTCAGCCTGCCAAAGAGACAAGACACCAATGTTCTGCAGCATGCACAATTGTAAAGCGGGGCATGCATGTTAGAGAATTCCATCCAGAAAAGACTTGCATGCAGTCCCTTGGGGACTGCAGAGCGCAGCTGGCCTAACTCAAAGCCTTGATACTGGCACTACAACATAAGGATCATTAATTCCCCACACTTATAGTGTGTGATTTCTATTATTGTGTCCAGTCATATAATAAATACCTTCACTATTGGGGCCAGAATAGACTTCGAGATTCCAAGGGTTGCACAATCAAGCACAAGTTGCTTTGGAAACAGGTGGCAAAGCTGAAAGAATGCTTGCTATGGGCACATGTGATTCACACATTGAGTCATCAATGTGCTGGCTTTTATGTTGCAGGGAATTCCATGGCTGATGAAGCCGCTAAGGCAACAGTTTGCACTGCTGCCACTGCTGCAATCACTCGTTCTAGCATGAGAATAGACAGAGACATCATGGTAACTGTCAATGCTGCGCGCAAAGACACTCACCTGCTCAAAGGTTTTCCACTCAAGTACTCCTACAAGTTGGATGCACAAAATATACTGTATGCTCAGATTCCAGAAGTGGGGGATGGAGTTAACCAAACACTGATCGCAAATTGGGGTTAATACTAACAGCACATGAGGGGAAGAGTTTCAGCACATGCAGGGATTACTGATACAGTTTTGTTACTAAAGCAGTGCTATTGGTGGCCAGATCTTACTAAACAGACCAAGGACTTTGTCCTCAAATGTGACATCTGCCTGCAGATGAAGGTTCCACCGTAGCACATCCCCCACAAACACCCCTATAGCTTGTGAATATTTAGGTCATTGAGACCCCTCACAATGAGATGGGGCATACAATTACATCTTAATTACAGTACATTCAGGCTCCAGATTCCTGGGGGTATGGCCAAAGATGTCGGTTGACACCCGAACTGTTATCATGGATTAGCAAGTCTTTATCTGGACATACGCAATTGACATGCTACATTACGGCCAGGGTCGGTGTTTAGCTCTTGGGCTTACAAAGAAGGCATGGGAAGTTTGGGTGTGACCATGTGGTACACCTCCCCCAACCATCCTGAGGGTAATCTGGTAGTTGAGGAAAAACCATGCTTTAAAGCAATCCTTAACAGCAAGGTTACTAGGTTCAGGTCACAGTTGGGTCCATCCTCTACATGGAGTCCAGCGAGCACACAGCAACATGCCAAGAAAATCCGTGGGTGGTCGTACTCCATATGAAATCCTATTGGGGGTGAGAATGTGCATCACAGACCTCAATATTGTCAGCACAGTGGCAGCAGACACACCGTTTGACATCAATGAACGTTTGTCTGTTTTACCGGAACTCAATGAATGCCTGGACAAACAAAGTAATGTCCAACTAAAATGCACTGCCACTGGAGAAGTGAAGGTTGTTCCGGCAAGACTCGCTTGGGGCCTGAAGACTGGAAATCTGGTCAGGGAGAAAATTGTAGACGAAAAATAATATGGGCCTTCTTGTAAATGTTCTGGCTGTTGAAGGTACCAGAACTGTACCCCTTCCACCCCTTGTCTCTAATGATCTGATTGAACCGTACTATGTGGCCGTTTCTCAACAGTAGGTCACATGGACTCCTGAGTAGCCACTGCACTCTTCTCGCTACCCTTCAGTAAGTTCAGATGGAAGTTTTAATAACTAAAGAAGATTCCCCTCTTCAACAAGAAACAGTAAACAACAATGAAGTACTTCTTCTTCCTATTGTAACAGCTACAAATGTACAGTCAACTAGTACAGAAACACAAATTTCAATTTGAAATATTTACGACTTCTACGTGAATAAGCCAAAGAGTGAATCATCTCCGAGCTCTTCAAAAGCTACAGAGCTGGAAAAAATAGACCGAACAGCGTCAGGCTATTTCATGGACTGTAACGACTTCTCATCTAATTCAACGGAACCTGAAATGCCATTCTGCCGCTTCTTCCTTTCAAGCTTCAAGTGCATGCTCTCTATCCTTAGCTAAAAAAGAAATACTTTGTTACTCCCTTGTTATATTTATGGATTACAGTCTGACTACTATTTCTGGTCCTCTGGATTGGTTTGGTGACTGTTTTTTTCCTGCTTCTGTATGGAACTGCATTTTGGAAAACTGTCCACTGTATCTTTAAAATGTCCGATAGAAAGGGAATAGTGCACCTTTATTTTAATATATTGGCTCTGGAATGGTTAGCACCTTTCAGACCATTTTCTGAGTTATACTATTTTTCAAACACTCCGTGTTCAGAAGCGTTATTGGAGGTCTCCCGCTTGTCCTGCTACTTGTGGTGGGAAGTTTGACTTTAATTTTTCCACTCCCCAATGGATGTCCCAGTTCCAACCGGGATGGAGACAGCTCTGCTTGTGCTGCAATTCTGGGAGCCTATGATACACTCCTTCAGCACACCTTGGCTTCGAGAACTGAATGAGCACCGTTTCTTATCGTTCAGGCCTGTGTGGCTTCACTGCGTACAACTTGTATTTCGCTGCCTGCTGTGCAGTCATAAATGCTCAATGGATTTCTGTTTTGGATCGTAATTAGTTGCGACATTGGACATTTAAGTATTAATGTTCCCCTTAGAGGTCCATGGGCATAGATGTCCCCATCATATTCCATTGCTGATAAATGCATTATTTGAGCCACCCTGGGATGCTTTAGCTCCTAGTGAATTGGATACCAGCTCTGTGGAACCCTTAAAGGAAATAGTCCCTCCAACTGCGGCTGCTGTGGGAATTGTACAGAACCACCTTTGCTCCCTAAACCTGCTTCAAGGTACGCCTCTGTGAACGTTGTCTGTGATTGCCAGCAACAGCAATGTTGCGACTACCTCTTGGAACACATAAACAATTGGCTTTTCTGTTTGGTTGGAATTATTCGGCCTGTTTTGTAACAAGACAAACCAACATATTATTTTTTGATTTTTATTGTAGGCACCATGGCTTTCTGAGTGCTTGTGTTGCAAACAGGATAATGACTTTTAAACTGCTTTTTAAGAGTACTTTAAAGGGGAAGCTTGCTTTTCGGTGATTTTAAAAGTGGTTTTGGAACTTTTTATAGTTTGATTTTTATATAGTCTGCTGCCTTTTTAAAATGGCTATTTAGGTCGACCCTTAGTATGACGATTGGGTGTTATGTGCCAGAGTTAGGCTCATGTAACAAAGTTGCACATTTTCTTACATTGTCCCCTTTTGTGCACAATGACATTATTGCTGTGACCTTTTGTACATATTCACCTGCGTGACAATGTTGGATTCCTTTTTCTACTTTTGTTTACACATCTGGCTTTGCACAACATTATCACAATGCCTCGTACTAGGCCCTCAAGCACAATGCACAAATGTTGTTCTATCTTCATCCACGGGGCGGCAGCGATATCTGCATATCCATCACATTGCAAATCTATTCATACATTGTAAGGATGCTTTTTATTTAAAAAAATAATCATCTCAGAGGATTAGCTGAGGAGGCACTTTAGCTGACCATGAGGGTCCCTGCATGCTGAGACTTCACCACGCAGCGGTCTGACATCTCCGTGAGAGGTGTCCGATTCGTGACCAGGATTGGGTCCTACATTATTTCCTGCCAGGTAATGGGGTTGATCATCCCTTGGGGAGATTCTTGGCTCTACACCTACACACACTCTAGGTACACATAGAATAGGGATTGCATAGTAGCAGTACAGACAGAGCAAGCTCAAGTCAGCAAAAACGGAGCACTGGGGAACCTCAAGGAGAAGCGAGGAAACATCCCTAAGCATAACAGAAGATGCGGTGATCTCACTGGGATAACCAAAACAAATCTTACTAGAGAAACACCCTCGGCACAACCCACCAACACCCCTGATAGTTCAAACTCTGTTAGGATCAGAACACATCAAAAGTTTTTATATCTTTTTACTCTCATCACTCTACTCACTGCTCATTATAATAGCAACCTTTTCCGTTACTATCGTGAATTGAAACAAGGCCGATTCAATCCACTTGATTGAGAAGTAAGTATTTCTTCTTCTCTATGCCAACCTTTGTAAAATATTAGCACACTTGCCGGTCTAGTTGCCTACTCTCTCCTACGAGTGAGCACTACTTAAGTCAGTTTCACTTCCGGTCACATGTCCGTACCAGGAACACGGCAACCGGGAACCATGAAAGAGGGAGACTAACATCGACAAAGTAAGAAATCTCTCCAAATTACAGAAAATCTTTTGTGCTTTGCTAAAAACTAGACACACAAGATGCCAATCATATATTGGTTTCAGAAGCGGTTTTAATAGAAAACACCGACATTCTAAATCACTTACGTTCCTAACAGAACTTTTGCTGACGTTGACGAGACGGCGCAACCGCCCCCTTTTTCAACGTTTTTCTCCTCCCGGTAAACCCAACTCACGGTGCAGAACAAGGTAGAACAAGGTAGGCACTCGTGAGAATTTGCCTTTTGATGGCCTTTTGAACACTGCTTTTGTATGTTCCTAATAATTTAACAACTAGACTGTGTACTTACTGAGTCATATGTAATTGATATCTCCCAGATACCCATTTAACGGTTTGGACCTTGACCTAAGTTTTCAAGCAACGCCCGGACGGGGCGTTCCCTTCTGAATGATCATCCCATAAATATTCTCTACGAGGGTGAGAGGCCTTTCTTGACTTATTCCACTCTATCTCCTAACTGTTTACCTAAGATACATGTCTCATACTATCTCCCTTGCTCTCTTTCTATTTTCTCTGTATCACTTACAGACACAGAACAGAGCCGTGTGCCTTCGAAATAAACCACCTATTTTTAACTGACAGATGACTAGAGATCTGTACGGATTCTTTCTAGTCTCCTAAGTGTTTCATCATTCAGGTATAACGCGCACCCAATAGATTACGCACACGTAAGGGTTATAAGGTCTCTGCACTATAGATCTATGCAATAAATAGATTTAAAATTGTTCGAGACTGCTTGACTCCGAATTTGCGATAACTTGTCCATATTTATTCCCCTTTTTTTTTTAAATTGTTTAAAAGAAAGCACCTATTACAAGTCACTTGGGGTCACGTGTTGACTTTACAAATGAATTTTTCACATCACCACTTCACCCATGAATTTGGCTTCTGTTTTCTCTGTCTTCATGACCATTTAACATATCTCTTACCCATAGATATTACTATGGTAGTGTGTAACAATGCACAAAGTCACATATAACATGGCATGCTTTGCTCACATTGGGTTGACATCACCAAGTCACCACCTTAATGTGTTATAGCATGAACATGTCTCCAAAAAATGTATCCTTATGTTTTTATCCAGCCCTGAAGATTTGCAGCGTGTTCCCTGCGATGAAACACGTGTTGGCTAACGAATTGGAACAATAAACTGAAGTACCCACACTAAGAACGAACTGTGTTTCTACTGATATTACCCATACTCAGGATTATGAACTTTTTCTCGGAGATGAACTACATGTTTGGATTGATTTAAAAACAATATCTGTTAATTGTAAAACACTTTGATTACAATCACTACCAGTCATCACATAAATGTCCAAGTGCAGGGGCACAGCTGTTTTTCTATAGTTACAGTTGATCAGTTTCCTGGTCAACGTTCTGAGCGATTTAGAGGTACTACCACCCGCCTCATTGCCTAGACTTATTAAAACAATCTGAACAGTACTTTGCGGATACTCAGGAAGTGCGCCCATTTAATTCTGGAAACCAAAAGACCTATTAGTTGTTCTTATCTCCGTGAGAGGTGTCCGATTCGTGACCAGGATTGGGTCCTGCTTTATTTCCTGCCAGGTAATGGGGTTGATCATCCCTTGGGGAGATTCTTGGCTCCCCACCTACACACACTCTAGGTACACATAGAATAGGGATTGCATAGTAGCAGTACGCCTGATTACTAACTTATATGATATGCCTGCATAAATACACTGTCTAAGCACCATGGTGGAACTGTTTCTGCTATTTACTCTTTTGGTGCTTGTAATCACTTTCATTTGCTTCTGTCTACTGAGAAGTAGACAGGGACATTGACATTCACTAGCTACAATGTCCCCGAATCGGGACTGGAGCTCACAAACTACCTCAAACACTAATATCGATCCACTATCCAAATCTTACTAGAGATACACCCTCGGCACAACCCACCAACACCCCTGATAGTTCAAACTCTGTTAGGATCAGAACACATCAAACCAATAGTGATCTCTTAAATTTCAGTGCGCAATCTCGTAAAACTTACAAAGCCATGCTTGACGCCATTAAAGATATGAAAAACCTACTGTGTCTGTCTGAAAAATGGATGGCAAAAATGGAGGTGTTTCAATCTTCCACCCCCGAAACACATGTTAAACAAAACGCCACCCCATTGGCTCTATCAATTAGAATATACCCCATTCGCACGCAACACAACTATCTGACTGATAGTGAGTTATTATCTATTGTGTCCTCGTATGAACCCATGCCTACCATTCAAAATAAACCAGAAGAAAACAATAATATCCAAACTATCGTAACGAAAGCCTGTAGAAACTCTCAAGCTAATACTAGAGGGATCAATGCCAACAATCTCAGGAAAGTGGCATTAACGCCCGAAAAATCTCTGCCACCCTTGAGCACGGAGCAGAAGCATTTTCGCTGTGCTCTACTTAACTGTCGATCGGCAAATAAACATGCAGCAGACATAGCTGATCTCATTATTAACCATAAAATTGACATAATCATTCTAACGGAAACATGGCTTTCTGACTCTTCGTCGACCTACCTAGACCTACTTCTCCCCCCTAACTACCAGATTTTGAGGCAGGACAGAATCATCAGAAAGGGTGGTGGTATAGCGTGCATACATAAATCTGACATTTCCATCACAAAAATACGGGCTGAGCCTTTAGAGTCTTGCGAATATCTAGGTATGTCTTTAAGTGCAGCAAAAAAACAGAACTATAAAATACATGCATTATACCACCCCCCGGGTACTAAGGCCAAATTCATAGACCAGTTGATAGAAATTATTACTTCTAACTCTAATCTACAGATGAGCGATATATTCTTAGGAGACTTCAACATACATTGGGAAGATCTCGATGACATTCGATTAACCCTATTAAAATCCTTCCTGGACAGCCAATCCTTAGTCTAAAGTTGCCATCTCCCCACCCACAATAAAGGATCTGTTCTAGATTGGATCTTAGCTAAAGAGAAATCTATTGAAAACATTGCAATCACACTCTGTGACTGGTCGGACCACCACACAATTACCTTTGAAATTTCGCTCAGAAAATCTAAATCATCTACACAAGCTAATAAGCCCAAAAAGTGGTATAGGGACACCAGAGGAATTCATATGGAAAATTTAGCGGCACAATGCAATACTGATCTGCAGCCACCCGTGAGCATGAATGACATCAGTGACCTCACGCTACACTACAACGAAACAAAGTCCAGCATCATTGAGGACATAGCCCCGCTAAAATTAAAAAGGTTCTCAGACAAAGACAAAAACCCTTGGTTCAATGGTGCCTTAAATGAAGAAAGAAGATCACTGAGATTAGCGGAACGTAAATGGCGTCAACACCCCTCTTTACCCCAGCTAACCTTACTGAGACAATCCAGGAAAGCGTATAATAAAAGCATTATTAAATCTAAAAAAGAATTCTTCAAGGAAGGACTGGATAATGCAATAAATAGACCAAGGAAACTCTTCGATCTACTTAACGATCAATCAAACAAGGCGGCCAAATTGGCGCCAGTCACTGCCAAAACTAACTTAAACAGCGAAGACTTCTCGATCTTCATTACACACAAAGCCAACTCATTGGAGAGGGAACTCAAAAAAGCGGCGGAAGACATTGAAGTGGAGAAGGACCGGGGAGATAAGGTGATGGATGAACTAAATTCAGCCTATCCTAAAAAAAATGCCAGATGGTCAGATTTTACACAGGTCAGCGAATTAGACATTTCAAAGATCATGGCGACATCAAAACCTAACAATCATTACAACGATCCCCTTCCGGCGAAATGCTGGTCCTCAATAAATCACCTGCTTATCCCGGTCTGGTCTAAGATCATCAATGCCTCGTTATCTCAAGGTCAAATACCGGCCTGCTTAAAAACAGGACAAGTCATACCGCTCCTAAAAAAAACGACTGAGAACCCCTTAGATGCGAACAACTTTAGACCGGTAACCAATATTCCAATGTTGGCTAAAATTCTGGAAAAATGTGTCCAACATCAAATGAGCCTACACATCTTAGAATTCAAGCGCCTAAACGACTGCCAATCCGGTTTCCGCCCAAATCACAGTACAGAAACTGCGATTCTGCACATAGTAGATGACGCTTTACTGGCCCTGGACCAGAATGAAACATGCCTCCTAATCTTATTGGACCTGTCGTCAGCTTTTGACACGGTGAACCATGCCTATATACTTGATCGACTGAAAAACAGGATGGGATTTGAGGGTACAGTGCTATCCTGGTTCATCTCCTTTCAGGAGAATAGATCGCAAAAAGTAATGGTCAACCAAACCCTCTCAAACGCAACTGACAATACTATAGGAGTTCCTCAAGGATCCACGCTGCCTCCATCACTCTTCAATCTATACGTAGAACCTCTTACGGAAATACTTCAAAAAGCTAACATTGCTTATCATATGTATGCTGATGACACTCAGCTGTACATTAAGGTGGCGTCGACTGATGATTTAAAGACAATGAATCTTGCTCTAACAAGAACACTTCTATGGCTAACCAAGAACCACCTAAAACTAAATCCTCAAAAAACTGAATTCCTCCTGATTACTCCAAAAAAAAGCAAAACATTGATTGCTGAATGGTCCAACCTCATCACTGCACTAAAGTGCTCTCCAAAGATTGTGGAATCAACTAAATCTCTGGGTATAACTCTGGACAAAAACCTTAATATGTCTGTACATATCAACACAATGGCAAAAAACGCCAGGTTCCACTTAAGCTACTTACGAAAACTAAAACCTTTCCTAAACAAAGCAGACCTCAAAACAGCAGTTCAGGCACTGGTCATCTCAAGGATTGAATACGGTTGCACAACCCTAGCCGGGCTGTCAAAGATCTCAACAGCATCATTGAAAGCATGTCTTAATGCAGCCACAAGACTCATAGCGGGATCCAAAAAAGTTGACCATATCTCGCCACACTTGAAAGCTCTCAACTCGTTTCCGTTTGAAGCACGTATCCAGTTCAAGCTGGCATGCATCACCCACAAAGCACTACATAACAAATCTCCAGTATACCTCGCCAAGAAACTCATTCTTTCGGGAGGGTCACGTGCCTCTAGGAGCAATGCGGAGCTGCTACTGAAACCGGCGCGCTTCCGTAAGAAAAGAACGTATGACCGAGCATTCTCAGGGGCTGCACCGAGAATTTGGAACGCCCTCCCCCCGAACTCGAGAAGAATTCCAACCATCGCAAAATTTAAAGAGGAAGCAAAATCTTTTTATATGAGGAAATTTCTCCCTTAAATCCTTAAAACTGTACATCAAGTATTTCATTCTGCAGGGCTGGCAGAATTTTCACACAAGCAGCCATTGTACTACGTTTGGAATGTTATACTAGTTTTTATCTCATTTAAGTTCTAAAGACTTTATGGAAATCTATCTGTGAACTTTCGGATGGTGATATATTTCTGTGAACTTTTAATGGTGCTGCCATTTCGGAATTGCTTATATCACAATCACCAATGGCTAGTAATATGTAAAAATGTTGTTTTATATGCTACTGTAAAGCGCTCTGATACCCAGGGTCATGTTCGCGCTATAGAAAACAATAAAAATAAATAAATAAATTATTGAAACACATTTATTCTATGCAAGAATAACACTAGTTCAATCGATATACTGAAAAACGTCCAATTATTTATTTTCTGCATATTTCTCTGAGTACAAGAGTGCACGAGTGACTGAGCAAAAGGGTTGTAGATCTGTTTACATGACCCCTGGAGGATCAGGGTTGTCAGGCTCAAAGTTTACCAGAAATCAATTGCACACTGTTTGGGTAGGGGGGTTATGGTGGCCCTGTGAGCTAGCTGGTCTCCAGGCCAACATATACTGCTAGGGTGCCCGGAATCAGCCTAGGAACCTCACCCAAATTTTATGTTGTCCAAAAAACACGCACACTCTACAGAATAGTAGCCAGGTATAGCTGTTGTAAATGAAATTCTGCCCAGTCCTAATTGTATCTAAATGTTTCCCTATGGAACAGCTAACGCTGCTACAGTGAAAATAGTCTTTTGAATCTTTTCACTGTAAAGTTGTTTAATATTAAACCTTTACTTGTCCTACTTTTAAATACCCTGCCTAGTGGGCAGGTAAGGTGAATGTAGACATAACTTATTAATATTTAAATGGAGGAGTTAGGCCTACTAAAAGGGGTTATTTTAATGGGTTAAATTTGCAGTTAACACCTATACAACCAGGCTACGGGTTGCAGGCTTGTAGTCAAGTTTACATTGTCACTGTAGTACAAGACCTAATGAGTCCACTTGTGACATTTAACTTACAGGCCCACTGTACACTAACGTACCATATACTATGGTCTTGGATGTATGACGGTACAACGCGTACCGTTACAACGCGTCCCTTTATGACGCAGTTTAACAAAGCGAGTCGTTACAACGACTTGCGTTGGGGGGGCGCTGATAGTGAATAGTTTAATTTACTATTCCAACTCCAGTCCCCATGGATAGTAGGGAAGGAGTTGGATAGTAAATAAATCTATTTACTATCCTGGAGCGCCCCCCAGCGCAATTCGTTATTACAACTTGCGTTGTAAAAGTTGCGTCGTAAGGGAACTGCGGTGTAACATTCGCGTTGTAAAGGATGTTTCCCTTCTAATGCGATACTGCTTGTTTCAAAGGCTATTACATTACCAACATATTAAATTTGGTGATTATACCATGGCACATGACACCGCCCTCAACCCTCTGAAGTAACAGCCATTACATTCCATAAAAACAAAATCAGTTGGAATCACACCTTTTGGTTTTGGATTGACCTAAGACTCTGTACGACACGAGGAAGTGCGTACAACAAGTTAATTGGCTCCAGTGTCTAATCGATAAGACACGCCGGCAGACACATTCAGCCCGGCTAGGCGTCGACAAAGCCAAGACCGGGCATCCCCGGTTCATTTACAACGTCTATCAGAACATTTGGACAATACCACAACACCACTCCCATGAGACACCATTTACAGGATTGAAAAGAAGTCTTTTGGTCCTGAGGAGAACCCCACAATAGGGGATTCGAAACGTGTCGACCTCTTCTGGCCTATTGTCACTATTAAAGAGTTGAAGGACTGTGTTAGGAAATTACAGGAGTGATTCCAACTGATTTTGTTTTTATTATATAAATGTTATAAATAAGTAAGTAGGGTTCACAAATGTGTATAATGAAGCACTCTTGTTGACAAAGGGCCATACCTCAGAGGTATAGCTTGTATGGATGTGAATGTGAGTTGAATGCTTGGAGTGAGTAAGGGATGTGGTGTGAATTTGTATAGATATTGTGTGTCATTGTAAAAATTGTATTGATTGGTATATATTTTGTATATGCACAAAAAAATGTTTTTGAGAAATAATGAAAAATGATCGGACTAGTGACTTTAAATGACTAAAATAAACTAGTGACGTAAGTTAAAACAGACTGGTATGTTTTATTCGTAGCAGCTCTTTGTATAAAAGGAACTAATTAGAGTCCAGCACTGGAAGTTGTGTTGTTGATTACACACTTACATCTGGGCATTTTTAATCTACATGATTAACACACCGTAACCTCTGCCGAGCCCCAATATCGGCATTGCAGTACACGCCGCACACCAAAACCGCACGATTGCATGTTTACAAAACCGCCTCCTTATTCGACACTGCAGTTTTTAGTTTCACTCCAATGTCGTTCTCATTTAAACTGCACTGCACTATAGCATTGTCAAATTCTCAACCACATTAACGCAGGGTACTACGTTCTGCCACCAGAGTGTATTTATTTTAAAGGTTTTATATAGTGCTGGCTAGACCCGGAGGTATCAGAGAGCTTTACATGAGCATCAGATCATAGTTACAGTGTAGTGTAGTTCCTAGTTTCCCACTAAGCCCTGCGCATTGGAATGACATAAACAGTAGTATCGACGTAGAAGTGCGGATCTTCCAGGCCTCCACTGACTATGCTAAACTTAATTGGGTTTGTTACCAACTAGCTCAGAGGTCACTGGAAACTTTCTTCTCTGCATAGGAAGTGATCAGCTTCCCTGGCACAGACAAGAAGGGATTCAGTTTTCCAACAACCGTGCAACATGACAACTTTGCTCCTCAGATTAAGAGTCAATCTCTAGGGTCGTGTGAAACAATAGACAGTTATTTTACTCAGTCAGGTTAGTGCAGTTTACTTTCACGATATGTAGAGAATAGAGAGACGGGCGTTTGTCAATAAAGGGTTAACATTTATTGAACAGTCTTTCTTCTCGTACAAGAGAAATGTATTGCCACAATTGCAAGACTTGTTATTATAAAAAGTACGTACAGTAAGATAAGTATTGCAAGATAATACTGTAAAAGCATTGATATGGTTTCTTAGCCATACAATGGTTTAAAAGTAATAAAACATATATACAGTCATATATACATTAGGCTAAAATACTCAACTGGTGCTTCTAACTACGCCTACCCCAGTGTGCCTGACCTAAGCCTAACACGTGGAAGGGGAGTAAGTAAGTAGCTTAAGTTAAGTTGGTTTTGCCAAGGTTTGCTTCAAGAATTCTCTTCTAAGGGTTTAGTCAACACCATACCCCTGAATAGAATGATTGAGGTCTGGTATCTCCTTCAGGGGGAACTCGGTATCCCAGTCACCCGCGAGGGCAGACTAGAAACGCTGGAGCTGGATTTCTCTGCAGGAGAAAGGCAGCGTCTCTCTTCAGCGCGTCGAGGAGGAGGAGGGGGGACAGCGTCCGCGAGCTGCTTGGCATCTGCTGGGCTCTTCGCAGAGGGACGGCTGTTCAGCTCCTAAGCTCACCACACCATCGTTCGCGCTTTAGCAGCGATAATGGTATCAGTAGCTTCACCATCAACGGGACAGCAGCAGCATCAGCGTACTGCATACAGCATACAACAGCAATGGGACACCTGCAATTGCTTAAGGCAACGTTGGTAGTATTTATACCTGACAGGTGCCTGGTTTGACGCAAGTTTGCTGGACATGAGACGTCAATTAAAGTTGCTCATTAGAGTTCCATTACTAATCAAAACACAGCAAGCGGGGATTTCCAGGTTTGCTGAGTTTTTATCTTGTTGAAGAACTCGGAGTGTTAATCTAGGAATATCAGATAGTGACTTCTGCTCTGTCATTGCACTAATTGGTTGCAAAGGAAGTGGCAGAGAACTATTCTGGAATGTGGCTCTGTTCATGTGAGGCCAGAGATGACTTTCTGAATATCGCACTTGAACGGTTATGCCCATATAGGGAATACATGGATTTATAGCCGAATAGGGGCATAAGGTCACAGTATCGATCAGGAACCTAGATAAACACACAACACCCACTCCACGGGTTCATGTCCATCAAATTACTAAAACTAGAGCAATAAGATGCATGTGTAACATTGCCCACCCCAAAATACATAAATGCATTCGAAATAGGCGTATATTGTAATACGTGAAAATTATAGGTACTGTACGTTTTTGAAGCATAGAAATCATTCAAAAATTATTGCATAAGAAATCAATGAACGATTATGCAAAAAGAATTACACATGAAATATCTCTGAACAGAAGAAGGGCGAGATAAATCATCACATATAAATGCATTGCAATAAATGTGCTAGAGGCTGATGTAAGTTATTATGTCTCTAGATGTGTGTAGAAATAGAAGTTTGAAGCTTCTGTTCTCTAAGAATAGTTTTTATCTTAAGCAAAGAATTGTTCGTGCCAAAAAAAGGTCAATATTAAAAAATGTTCAATTCAAAAGAATTAATGCTTGAACGGGAAAATAGAGTTCCAACGCTTTTAGCAGTTTTTGTTGTTCAAAACTGAAGGCCGAATTCAGAGTTCATGGGAACGCTGTGTGTCGGAAAGCTTCTCAAAAGTTATTGTTTCTGTACAGGTGAGAATATCGTATCAGACAGGCTCTCAAAGAATTGGTCTACAAAATCAGGTGACAGTTCAACCAAATTCGATAGCGCTGTAACTTGGCAGGTGTGAGAATGATTGCTGTCATCATAGTCGGGATCAGCAATGCTCACAGAAGGTCGTATCTGGGTGATGTTGCTTTTGTCACTCGCTCCACTGTTACCACCTAGTCGTAGTACAGGAGTCTCAACGAATGCCGTCATCAGGATTGGTAGCCGCTGGGGACAACACAATGCGTGAGCCGTTATCGGACTGAGCAAAGTATCGACGTCCATTGGTACTGCTGATGGAAGTGAAAGACAGATGTCCAACACGCACTCATCTCCGCATAGCATACATCGAAGTACCGGTAAGATACAGTTCTGCCATATAGGTCTGAATGAAAGGAACCAGGTCATGTTTAGATCTCTCAGCCTGGCCAATCCAAGGACGTTAGTTATCCTGTCCCGGTAGCGCATTGCTAGGATTGTCTCTTCCATTCCCATGGGAGCTATGTCTGAGTTTCGGCTTGCCATAACGAAGCAGGAGGGCCAAAAATAAAATCCCTGCTACAAGTCCCAAAAATAAGGGTATGCCGCCAAAAACAGAGTGGACAAAATTAGGAACGATTCCCAAAATTGCTTGAAAAGGTGTTAGCAGTCCCGTAAAAATCGTCTTAAATATGCCAGGGATGCCTGTGGCACTAGACATGTTAAGGAGTTGGCTAAGCATTTCTACGAAATGCACGGGGCAATTTGTTGATAAAAGTTCATGAACTTCAGTAGCTGTCCTTGCAACTAGAAGATCATACGTCTCTTTTGATGACGTTATGGGCACTGTTGTCTGCAAAAGCACAGACTTCATTTTGCTTAAAGTATCAATTCGTATAGAATAGAGATTCAGACGAGGCCAGATGGGAGTCACTGTGTCTGCAGGCCCACTCGGGAACAATGCCTGCATACAGCATTTGACCATGGATGTTACTCTTACTAGATAACTTTTCCCTGGCACAAGGCCACAACATCTGTGATCCGTTCTAAGAATGTAACTCCTCTTTGCAAGTTGCATAAAGAAGGGCTCTATCTGAGTTGCAGGTGTGACAAGCTGGTGGCATGAAAGGTTGTTAGAATTTCCATCACATGCTCCGTGTAAATTAATACCCTGACACAAAAGTATACCGCTTAGTGAATGTTTACAATTTTCACCACTAAGAAATACATTTTTGTCGCTGTCACTATAGCAAGAATGTGTGTATGGTAATTTCCATTCAGATTTTACAAATCCTTTACCCAATTGTTCATACTGGCCAGTAGGTATGTATTCAAGCCACTTTTTAAATCGGAAAGTTGTTATCGGAATAGTGATAATTCCGTGTATTATCCATTCAATGACAGGACTCTCTGACATTGTCAATGGTAATCTCTCAAGTTTCTCGATGCTCAGGATTGTATAGTCTGCTCCTTTCTGTGCCAAACTGATCTGTTTATCAGTAAGGTTAAAAATGGAAAATAATGACGTTGTGTTGATTAAACGCCAAGGCACATAGCCTGAACGAAGATTTTGCAGCGTCCAGCCCAATTGTATAATAGAACGTAATTGAGATTGGCCATGTTGTAACATTAGCAGGTCTCTATCTATCACATCAAAGGCAGAGGATACAATATTGTCCAATGAATATATTCTGAAGGACATAGTCATTAACCCATTGTCCACTACAGAAAGTGATTTTTCCAAATTAATACGATCAATTTCTCGTATTTTTTCTGCTGTTTCAATTTGTTTGACTTTCCAAGCCTCATTGTACGCAGCATAGATACTGGTCGCTATGAAACGCTTTTGACGCTGTTTGCGTGGTCCAAGAATGAAATCGCGCAAATCAGCACCATCTTTTAGTAAAGACAAGTGTTGCTTAATTTCAGCCAGTGTGGATGATGTTAGCCATTCGAGGCAGAGTTTCCCTACACTGTATGTTGTTATTATCCCTGGATGTTGTCTCTGGGAGTATCTCGGGTCTAGTCTGGTCATTTTTAACCCCTGTGTTTTATTCAGGAATCTATCTTGACAGCTGTTTGTGTCAATAGGCCAGATTAACCACTTTTTCCAATCAGGATGTGTTCTGTTAAAATGTAAAATTTGTGAAACGTCTAACTCAATATCTGCAGTTATATTTTCAGGTATTGGCTTTGGAATAGACGGTGTTTTAAGGTCTTTGATCTTAGCTAGGCCAACACACTTCAAGGCCTTGTACCTGCCAATCTTTTGTACCCCAAATTGTTTTTGTTTCAATATTATTTTTCCAATAATCAAAACCAAATGTCATCATTTTTTCATAAAATGCTTCTGAATATATCAATTTAGAATTTGTCAGCATTGTTTTCAATCCTGTTTTATCAACAGTTTGTAATAAAACGTTTCTGCATCACTAGTGTTAAACCCTGAGAAGTATTTGAATTTCTCAAAAAATGCTTTAGAACTGCTTTTAGGTGGTGTAGCACAATGTTCCCATTGATTATACATAAAAACATTTCTAGGCTGTGCAGATTTATGCAAGTAATGATCACCATAATGTGTGTAGCAGAATAATTGCTCATAACTAGATGAACCTTGTAAATAATCATGTTCTGTGAATCTAGCTGACATTACTAAATCAGACATCATGTCATTAATACTGTTGAAGTCCCAATCATCAGAGAATGTACTAGGTTTTACAAAGTCACTTAAGGAAACCTTCAGTTGATGAGGATACTTCAGGATTTCGACCGGACCATAGATCTCATAGTCAGTTTTCTCCCATACTACCCCACCAGGTATTGGAATTGCTGTGACATTTACTGTTGACAGTTCTCTTTTCTTCACGTGGGATGATCTGTGTGGTTTCAGGACTAGGTTGATGTTCTGACTTGCTGTGTCCATTGTACTATATTTTCCCTCAATGAATTTTCCCAAACAAAGTACCATGATGAGCCAAAGCAGGAGGAAAAATACACCTAGACCGAACCAGAACTCTAACCAAGGTGAAATAAGGTAGATTTCCTTCAGTTGATGAAAGAGTTCTGTTGCTTTTTCTTTAAAATTCTTTTTTGTTTCTGGCATCACTTCGGGGTCGTTTAGATCTTCAGAGAAGTTGTCGAAGTTGATGAAATAACCAGAGGCAGTTCTGTCAATTGTTGGGATTGGATTTTCAATCTGTCTTTCGGTAGCATTTTCTGATGCCACATTAGTGTAGACTGGTGTTGTTTCTTGACGAACTGTGTCAATCTGTGTCTCAAGAGGCAAGAGTTCCATGGCATTATTGCATAGTCCTTCTATGTGCACTGCAGGCTGATCGAATGTGACTAGTCTTTCAGTTTGAACCTCTTGGATTGTTGCAAGTTTGGGTATTCTGTTGTTTCTTGGGAGTCCACTGGGCCTACTGTTGATTATAGGCCACATGCTTGTGGTTTTACCAGGTCGATAGACACGACTCTGTTCTCCTTTTTACCAGCAAGGGGCGGTAGTACTACTGATCTTGTTCCGGTGACTGCCAAGACAGGTACTGCTTTTCTGTAAGAAGGCCCAAATTCCTTCTTCGCCGCGATCTTTTCTCTGACTAGATCCCCAATCTTTGGAATCCAGACAGGCCTTGCTGGGGCTGTTGCTTGTCGTGCCTCGTCAGTGGTAGATGGCTGTTGTTTTAACTTTATGTTGCTTAAGGATTTTCTTGTTTCATTCAGTTCCTGTAAAACAGCCAAACGATCTTTGATGTCAAAGTCTGTTGTTTTTTCTTGTACCACTGACATCTGACTATCGAGGTCCTGAATGTTCATTCTAATTCCGAACAATAGTTCGTATGGGCTGAAACCTTTTAGAGAATTTCTTGGCAAGTTATTAAGACTAGTCTGGACACTTATTAGATGTTTGACCCACCCAGCGCCTGAACCTAATACCTTCGCTGTTATAGATCGCTTTATGTCCCGGTTTTTTCTTTCAACCACACTATTCCCTTCGGGGTGCGACGGACAAGAATACCGCAACCCAATTCCCATGCTGGCCATGGCCTCCCTATAAGCTCGAGAGCTGAAAGCAGGACCCTGGTCAGAATGGAACGTGGTAATTGCGTATGTGCCGATAAAGACTCGCAGATCTCTTATAACCGTTCTAGCGTCAGCCGAGCACTGGAGGCCACATTTTTTAAGTGTGTTTAGCCTTAACGATGTACAATGGGACGCGCTTCTCTTCTTTGATTGCGCAGATAGACCGCCTTATGCTGTCTAGCAGGGTTCCTGAAAATACACTGGCCTGTTCATTACTACGATCTCTGTTGCAGTTTTCACAATTTTGAGCAAAACATTGAATATCTATGCTCATTCCTGGCCACCAGTACTCTGATTGCAATTCTTTCAGAGAGTCTTTAATTGTTTGGTGTCTCAGACCCAACCCCATGTGTGCTTCCAGTAAGAGGAAGCCCCTCCTGCTCCTGTTTGGAATTACTCTGTCCCCCACTCCAGGGATTCGAGCAAAAGGAATGGAGTTTGCATCGATTACGTATGCATAATTGAGTGGATAGTTCACGGGTAGCGCTGCAAAGTCGCCTTTTACGGTCGTTTTTACTGCAAGCATGGTTTCCCCGTCTATGTATTTTTCTGTACGCTTTTTTGTGGCTACGGAAGCCGGGTTAGTTGCTTCCGCTGTGGCTGTATTAGCCAATGAATTCCCTGCAACGTGAACGCCATCACATTGAAGACTCTGTGCGTGAATCACTTGAGTCTTTTGTAGTTCTTTGTATAAAAGAGCTACCTGTTTCCAGAGCAATTTATGCTTTTTTGTGTCACCTGTGTCATCTTTGTAATCGTTTTCAATCCACCTCTGCAGTTTATTGTTGTAAGAGTTGGCGCAAAAATGAGAATCGCACACGATAAGTGTTGGGAATTCACGTTCTGCATTTTCGAGCGCCATCTTTAAACATTTGATTTCAGCTCTCTGAGCCGAACAGTTTCTTACAGATTCAGTTTTTGTTACTTTCGGTCTGAATTTACCGCACAGCCAACGACCTTTAATAATCGCACAGGCTGCATCGTAGGATTTTCTCTCTACGTTGAAATGCTGTACAAATCTATCTGTATAGATTATACAAGCGTATTGTGGAAGAGGCAGAATTTCGATTGGCAGAGGATATTCTTCTTCATATTCTAAATCATTCAGTTCTTCGAATTGCGGGGCGAAATAGTATTTCACGTCTTCCGCTCCTAGAGAATCTACACACTGTATCCATTTCGGATCCAGTGACACTGTAGGCAGGTTTACTGGGCTGAATAGCGCCTCGAAGGCGGATTCCGCTGTGAGGATATTAATCCTTTTGCCGTGTGCTAGTTCTCTTTCATTTGCTAATGCGATTTGCACTGCTTTCACAGTTCTTTCTGTGTGACTGAATGTTTTTTCTACTTGTGTGTACAAGTGAGATTTAATTGAAATTGGTACCTTTTCTCCCTCATTAGAGGTTAGGTACGTGAATCCGCATCTTCCTGGGATGACCCGGATTACAAGATAGATCGTGTTGTCACGTGTATCTAATTTTGTTTTCGCTAACATGTCTGTTTGCAGTGATCTCAAAATTTCTGTGTGTTTTTGAGTCCAATTGATTTGTTTAAAATCAGGTTTTATTAGTTCGTAAAGAGGTTTAACCCTCTCTGCGTAATTTAAAATGTAAGTTCTTCCGAAATTCAGAAAACCTAGAATGGATTGTAAATTCTTCAGCGTTTTAGGAGCTTGGAGTACAGCGCACTTCTCTAAGAAGTTGTCCGCTAGGCTTTTCCCTTCACTTGATAACTCGTACCCTAAAAATAGTACTGTCAGATGGGCAATTCGGGACTTTTTAAAGTTGAATTTGTAACCCTCTGCTGCGAACCCAAGTATAATGGTGTTCACTCTTTTCAAGTGAGTATCCAAGTCGTCGTCTGTGAGATAGATATCATCTACGTAAGATAATGCCTCATCATCATATAATTGTAGTAACTCTGTTACCCTAGCTGAGAATAGTCCTGGGCTGTTCTTGAACCCCTGTGGGAGTCGACAGAATTTTCTGCGACCCAAATGCTGAGAAAGCGGTCAAATATCTGCTTTCCGGTGCAATGTTTTGACAAAAGAAACCATTAGATATGTCTAATGTTGTTTTATATTTTTTCCTAACTATGTTATTCATTAGGGCTGCACTATGCGAGTTTTGTACTGCAAATGTTTTGCAACATGTATTAAGGTGTCTGTAGTCCAAAACTAGATGATATGAATTGTCTGGCTTGGAGACAGGAAACAAAGGATTGTTCATTTGAGAGGTGCATGTTTCAATCACCCCCTGGTATTCAAGTTGATCCAAGATCTCCCTGACCTGTTTTTTAGCTTCTTGCTTAATGGGATACTGCCGTTGGGCAGTTGGTTCACTTTTTAACTGGATTTTGTGAGGAGGAGAGTCTTCATCCCATCCTACATGATTTTTATACAATGCCGGTGCCTGGGCTACTGCCCATTTCCTTGCATATGTATATTTTTTGTGAATCGGAATGTGATTCGAGAAGGCTGGCATAATCACTTCTTCGCCACGAGGGCACTCCCTGACAAACTCTGGGGGCCAATCTTTTTCAGCTAACAGAATATCATAGCCTTTTGAGAGCTTATCCCAAAATAGACCCTTTATTTTCCTAGTCTTATCACCCTCTATACGCAGTGTTATTTCGTATATTTTATGGGGCTCGCTAAGTCTGGTGTCGGCAGTTTCAACCTGAATGTATTCATTTGTGTCCACTGTCTCCAGATGACTCATCAAGATCTTGCGGGCTATACTGATTTCTGCTGCACTGTCCAACATTGTCAATGCCTACTCCCCGTTTTTCAACTGTGTCCTCAGTATTCTCGGCATGGTTGATTACTCTAATACTGGCTACCTTCTTTTTTTGAAATTGAGATTTTTTACTCTGAGCAGGTTCCTTGTCTTTGGACTTGGTGTGCTCTCCTGGGTCTGACCGTCCTCTTCTTTCCGAATTCTGTGGAAAAGATCGAGAGGGACGTGTATCAATACTTTGATATCTATCAGGTTTTTTCAGATTATCCCTATTTCTAAAGTTATATCTTTTCTCAGAGGGCTCCCTCTGGGGAGACTGGTGTTCTCTAGTCGGAGTTCTTTCCCTCCGTCGAGGAGACCTTCCTCTGGACTGGAAAACGTTTTCCTTGGGAGTGGATTGTTTATTTCCATCCCAGCTTTTTTTAGGAGTGTTTGAATTATTTTTAATAAATAATTTTTCAGGCTTTTCGAGCAGTTGGGGCTTTACTGGTTACCCACCCAAGCTGTCTCTACCTAATTCTTCATAGCATTTTTCTATGATTTTGGCAAGCTCAACTGGCTGATCTTTTATATCTGTTTCCTTCAACTTCTGGCGAATCGCCACAGATGCTGCTTCTCCCTTTATGTTGGCTAATAATATAGCCGAGACCTGCTTGAAGTCTTTCAGTAATTTCATACCAAGAGTTAAAGCGTGCTCTGGACCGTATTCATTTTGAATCTGTTTTAGCACTTCTGGTATTACCGCCATAGACGGAACACCGTGTGTTTTTGTGTAAATGGAAGCAAAGACTGTACCCCAAGTGTCGCAGTCCTCCACGTGTGGTGCGATTCCCATAGGAAGGCAGATGGTCAAGATTCTGTGTTTCTCTATAGGGGTAGTATCAGGAAATACTGCCTCTATTTGAGTGATTTTCTGTGCTAACCAGAAAGGAATTTGTTCCCGTTTTACGGGTGTTTTACCAAGACATGACTGTATGTTCTGTGGTGTAATTTTATTAGTGTTCCCCTGATGAGGGGTCAGCTGTGGTACATTAACAGCTGGTTGGACTGTTGCAGTCCGCATTACATATTGGACTAGTTGCCTATGTATTTTAATTAATGTTTTTAGCTGTACTAACAGCTCTTCTTTAGACATTTTTACAATTTCCGGATGTGGTGTGTAGCCGGCTAGAACCGGACACGTTGCTCCTGGTCTACCTAGTGGACCGAGCCTGGTAATGTGATCATTGTGTTTTAGGGCGCCATTAAACCAGAGCAGGTGCTCTTGGAATTTAAGTGGAATTTCAATCTCCTCGAAAGGAGCGTACTCTTCCGGAGGTTCCTCTATTTTGTAATAGTGAAACTCTTTTGTTGTAGCGTTTGCCGCTGAAAAGTTTATCCATGAATAGAATACCTCTGTCTGCCGATATTCGTGTGCCTCTATCACGAAAATTACTGTACCACCTTGTGGTGTCAGTCCGTTTTCTATAAGTTTTAAAGTTATAGATTTTCTTAAGTGGACCGGGATGATAATTGCATCCGGGTCAGTGTGTTTGGGACCCTGCTGAGTCGCATCTGCTGCGGCCCCAGTGGTTCCGTTTTCTCCTGGCATTGTATAAATGCAGGTTTTGCAGAGTTGGTCTCCAAGGAGACAAAGATTAGGTGCACAATATTTTGGAACACTGTATCCTTCAATGTTGAATAAACCAGAGCTTTACATAGGAATCTCTTCCTACTGAGTTCGGGCGGATTTTAACCTTTCACCCACTCCAGACGTCTATTGGAGTATTTACGGGAGAAAGGGGTCTGTGTGAAATATGCACGACTGAGTTACTCTAACGTCTTGCGTTAGTTTATTGCCTTACCAAACGTTTGGGCGCCATGTAGTGTAGATCCTAGTTTCCCACTAGGCCCTGCGCATTGGAATAACATAAACAGTAGTATCGACGTAGAAGTGCGGATCTTCCAGGCCTCCACTGACTATGCTAAACTTAATTGGGTTTGTTACCAACTAGCTCACAGGTCACTGGAAACTTTCTTCTCTGCATAGGAAGTGATCAGCTTCCCTGGCACAGACAAGAAGGGATTCAGTTTTCCAACAACCGTGCAACATGACAACTTTGCTCCTCAGATTAAGAGTCAATCTCTAGGGTTGTGTGAAACAATAGACAGTTATTTTACTCAGTCAGGTTAGTGCAGTTTACTTTCACGATATGTAGAGAATAGAGAGACGGGCGTTTGTCAATAAAGGGTTAACATTTATTGAACAGTCTTTCTTCTCGTACAAGAGAAATGTATTGCCACAATTGCAAGACTTGTTATTATAAAAAGTACGTACAGTAAGATAAGTATTGCAATATAATACTGTAAAAGCATTGATATGGTTTCTTAGCCATACAATGGTTTAAAAGTAATAAAACATATATACAGTCATATATACATTAGGCTAAAATACTCAACTGGTGCTTCTAACTACGCCTACCCCAGTGTGCCTGACCTAAGCCTAACACGTGGAAGGGAAGTAAGTAAGTAGCTTAAGTTAAGTTGGTTTTGCCAAGGTTTGCTTCAAGAATTCTCTTCTAAGGGTTTAGTCAACACCATACCTCTGAATAGAATGATGGAGGTCTGGTATCTCCTTCAGGGGGAACTCGGTATCCCAGTCACCCGCGAGGGCAGACTAGAAACGCTGGAGCTGGATTTCTCTGCAGGAGAAAGGCAGCTTCTCTCTTCAGCGCGTCGAGGAGGAGGAGGAGGGGGGACAGCGTCCGCGGGCAGCTTGGCATCTGCTGGGCTCTTCGCAGAGGGGCGGCTGTTCAGCTCCTAAGCTCACCACACCATCGTTCGCGCTTTAGCAGCGATAATGGTATCAGTAGCTTCACCATCAACGGGACAGCAGCAGCATCAGCGTACTGCATACAGCATACAACAGCAATGGGACACCAGCAATTGCTTAAGGCAACGTTGGTAGTATTTATACCTGACAGGTGCCTGGTTTGACGCAAGTTTGCTGGACATAAGACGTCAATTAAAGATGTCACTAGGAAGTGATAGCTATCAGTTGCTCATTAGAGTTCCATTACTAATCAAAACACAGCAAGCGGGGATTTCCAGGTTTGCTGAGTTTTTATCTTGTTGAAGAACTCGGAGTGTTAATCTAGGAATATCAGATAGTGACTTCTGCTCTGTCATTGCACTAATTGGTTGCAAAGGAAGAGGCAGAGAACTATTCTGGAATGTGGCTCTGTTCGTGTGAGGCCAGAGATTACTTTCTGAATATCGCACTTCAACGGTTATGCCCATATAGGGAATAAATGGATTTATAGCCGAATAGGGGCATAAGGTCACAGTATCGATCAGGAACCTAGATAAACACGCAACAACAGGTTACATCATTACAAAGGTTACACAGTTATTGGAGCATGGCAACATAGTTACTTGAAAGGTCGAGATAAACAATAAGCACAAATACGAAGGGAAAAAGCAGGCGGGAGAAAGATTCAGGGGAAGGGGAAGGAGCTGGGGAAGTAGACAGGTAATAAAGGCAGGAAAGAGAAGGGTAGGGTGAAGGACACCGCATTGGAAAGAGGAGGGGAAGGGTGACAGGGACACAAACCGGTAGATGAGTCAAAGCAACGTCCAAAGTCCAGTAAGCAGTGATCTCAGGGGAAGTGGTATCACTACCCTATCTCAGTTGCGGGAGGCTCCCTTTACGTAGTGGACTCTCTCAGAGTGGTCTCTGAGACTCCAAGGCCTACATACTGGATCCTTCCCCAAAAAGGGGATAGGGAGTGCTTTGGCAAGGGGTGCCATACGCCATACCATACCTCAGCTGTGAGTGGCTTCCTTGGCGCAGCGAACTCTCTCAGCTGGTTCGCTGAGACTCCAAAGTATAAATATTGGATCTTTCCCCAACAAGGGAAGAAGGAGTGCTTAGTCAAAGGGCACGAAGGACAGGGGGCTAGGCAGACTAGCAAGTAAGATGAGAGATTCAGGGGAGAAGGGATAGGAGCTAGGGAGGTAGACAAAGAGAGAATGAGTACTAAAGGGGAACAAATAAAATTAATGAGTTAATTATATAGCGCTTGCTAGACCCAAAGGAATCAGAGCGCCTTACATGAGGAATAATAATGTTGTAATTTACATCAGTTAAAAATATACATAAGTATCAAGAAAAGTATTTAAAGAACATAGCGGACAAGGTTAATGGAGCAAAAAAGGAGTAAAGGGATAGTGTAAAGGGGTAGGAGGAAGATAGGACGTAGAGACGAGGGGAAACTCCGCCCAAGGTCCGGCCTGGCAGGTGACAGCATGGGGGCAGTCCACAACCCATCTCCTCTTTAGCTATATGGTAGCTCCTCCGGGCATTCGCCAAATCGCTAGGTCTCCACAGTCTGGGGTAAGTTCTGCCGGTTCCAAGTCCTGATGTATAGGCAGGTTAGGGGATAGGTTCAAGGTCTGGTCAATGACCAATTGATGTCCCCGGGAAGTAAAACAAAGTGTGGGAGGCCATTATGGAAGCTATCTTGGGGACAGGCAGGGGACTGTACTGTACACTGGTACACTGGTGGCCATCCTAAGGTCAGGCAACTGGCAGTAAAAGTCAATATCAAGGACAGCGGCCACCAGAGAATAACAAATACAGCGTGCACACACCATCACACGCACAGACATGCCCAAGCACACACAAATGTGAGCAAACACTCTCTTATGCGCACTGACGCACACACCCAAGCACATAGACAGAAAACATCCAAGAACACAAGCACACATAAAATCCCATGCTCTAATACAAAAACACCCATATACATGCACACGCAAACATCATCACATGCCCAAGCACACACAAATGCGCTAACACCATCATACATGCAGACACGCACACACAAAGCACACATACAGAAACTATCAAAAACACGGGCAAACATACAATTACATGCTCCAGAACAAAAATACCCAAGGACGTACACACAAATACATGCACACACACACACACCATCACACGCACTGAAATGCACAAGCACACACAAAAGTGCGCACACAATCTCATACGGGAACAGACGGCGCATACAAGTACGCATACAGAAACATCCACACGCACAAGCAGACATACAATCCCATGCTCTAATACAATGACACTCAAATACATACACACACCATCACATGCACAGACATAAGCACACATACAGAAACATCTGCTCGCACAAACACAAGCACACATAGAATCACATGCTCTAATACAAAAAACACCTAAATACATGTCCACACCATCACACGCACAGACATGCACAAGCACACAGAAATGTGAACATAGTCTTTCATACACGCAAAGGCGCACACACACATGTGCGTATGTCAGTGTGCGTGTCAGCCCTACACTTATTACTTCTTGACACGGCATTCAAGCTTGCCCCAGTAGTATTATTTAACCTATGTTATACGTTAAACCACTGTCGTTCTCATTTAAGCTTCATTGAACTATAACATTTATGCATGGTACTACGTTCTACCGCCAGAGGGTGGGTGTGCATGTCAGCCCCTCCACTTATCACTTCCTGACACGGCACTCAAGCTTGCCCCAGTAACATCATTTAAACGATGTTACACGTTAAACCAACCCTCAGCACTTGCAATTGTATATTACTGTATGGCTTACTGACAGTTGACAAAAGGTCCTAAAACATACAACTTTGTACTCCTTAGAAATCCACAGCCCGGGTCCACCATGATTCTACCGCCTGGTGCCTTTCGAAGATCACATAGCCAGGATTCAGTCTGGTCTACCTTGGGTGAGTTTCCCTCTCCTCTCTCCTATGCGTTTTTCCTTTTAACTTAGCAACCAACACGCCTAACACCCGTCTTTAATTCACAGGCTGTCATTCCCCCCGGACCCCCGTCCTGTCCTGATGAAGACCCTACGCGACTACCCAATGGAGCACACTATGGGTTGAAACGTCAACGACTACACAAGGCTCAGATTGACTAAGGCTCTGAATATCGAAAGAAGCACTATAAGCTAACAGAGCAAATGGTTCTACATAATTGTCTGGCCTATATAAAAAAAATCCCCCCAATGTACATACGTTTTGCCCACTAAGTATACATTACACACCTGTTGAGCACGGAGCACATGTCACAAGATCACTATTTATGTGTAAATATTTCACCCAATGTTGACAGCCTTGATCGACTATGTATGTAAATGTATATGAATGATTTAATACTGACAAAACATAAATAGTAGACACTGATATTAACCTCATTGCTGCTAATGGAATTCCCATCCTGTGCTGCCCCTCATTGAAATGGGTGTGGTTGTGACGGAACCATTCCGTCATCAGCACAGCCCAACCGTGACTGATGACGGAGTGGTTCCGTCACAAGCATCAAAGGGGTTAAGTTATGTTTTCATTATTTGTAAAAATCCTTTATGCTGGCAGTTGAGATACTGATTTGAAAATCAAAATTAGATTACGCATGTGACATTAAGTGCGCTGAAAAGTAACCAACTTGAACCTGACAGAACCACCTTGGTTTACTATGATGGGAAAAAAGCAGAAGTAAAATATGAAACCTTTTCTTTGAGTCCTGAGGCACTCTAGTGCTTAATTTGATCCGGTGGTTGCACCTAAGGGCCACTCACACTCCTTTTTCGGCCCAGGGCTCATTAGTCATCATTTAATTTTGACCCAGAACCAGTAGCAGCTGTTACTGTGCAGTAGTGGTGAGAGGGAGGGGGAAGAATAAAAAGAAAAGGAGCAAAGAAAATAAATAATACCTTCCCTGTGGGTGCTTTCCTCTGTCCTTATCCTCTTCAGCCAGGGAATGGGATGCTGAGCATGTTCTCCTTCGGGCTGTACAACACAGCCCAGTGGAGAACATGCCAAGTGCGCATGACGGGTTGACCGGCCAGAGATGGCCTGCCAAACCCTCATGTGCACTAAGCAGAGTGCCAACACTCCTTCCCCTGCTCTGAGGGAAGCACTGCCCAGCCCTGCCCCTCCTGCACTGGCTTTACATAGCCAATAATTTAACATAAAATGTTAATAACATTGTTATTATCATTTTATTTTTCTTGTGAAGCGACGCTCCTCCGTCTTAGCCGAGCAGCCGCTATTGCCCAGAGAAAGATAGTGAAAGGAAGTAAAGGAGGAAAGAAGGTGGAAGAGAAAGATGGAAAAATAGTGGTAAAGGGAGAAAGGGATGATTAAGAACTTGCAAGACTGGGATAAATGAGCAGGGGGTGTCTCGTGGTAGGTAAAAGAAGAATGAGATGGAATCTTGAGTAGGCAGCCATGCTAGTTGGCAACCCTGAAGTTCAGCAGCACCAGTGGTGGTTGTAGGAGAAAACCTTTTTTGCACCCACACTAATCCTTATATAAACTATATGTGTTTACCATTGGAGTTTCAGGTCTTAAGTCTATTTCACTATATTTAGTCTCTCTAAAGGTGGCAATACCAGCTTCCAATGCTTACTATAGGAGGTAGTAAAAGAGTATAAAAGAATTTAAAATTGTATACGGTATGACACAGTTATAAGACTACATATGTTGGTGGGCGGAGCTTGCAGGCAGCGACGATGGCCGCCTAATCCCCTAGCTCCGCCAGCACCACTATTTAGCCTGCTATTATCCTTATTCAGAGCAGAGATTTAAACCTCCCTCCCTGTCTGCTGCAATCGGAGGGGCTCACGACCCTACCTGTCCGGCACCGAGGGAGAAGCGGAGCGGTGTGAGGATCGTACTGCTCGTAGGGAGTCCGGGCGGCGGCAGGCCGCAGTCCACGGTCCACAGCAATCCCTGGATCCCGGCTACGTCGCTGTGCGTGCGGCTGGGGGAGACGGGTCGCTCGGAGGTCGGCACAGGAGTCGGGCATATTCCGGCGCGCACAGTGGGAGCGGGATCGGAGTTATCTGGCTGGCCTCCCGGCAAGGTTGGTGACCATCGGCATGCAAGTGGACGGCCCCGGGAGGTGGAGGTAGAGCGGCAAGTCACGAGTCTGCGCCATTTTGGATCCCCAGTGCGGCTGCAAGTAGATCCACGCTTGCCGCGGCGGGGAGCCGGAGGGCGAATCTGAGAAGTTTTGGCGGTAGCCGATTATTGCAGTGTCCCTGCACAGACCTTGACGTCGGCGGAGGGCGGCCGACTGTGCCACTAGTTCTCTGTTCTTTCCGCATAAGGTATTGGGCGACCTTGAGCCCGAGGCCTTCATTTAATAGCCTGCAGAAGGGAAACGCTGCATCCCCACAAGTTCAAATCCCCCCCCTAAGGCCAACGAATTACCCGGAGGTGAGCGTTATTGGAACCACTACTGCCTGGACGCCGAGATTGACCGGGGTCATCGATCAGAAGCAGTCAGCGACAAGTTCTGTGACGAGATTGACGTGCAGGAAGGGCCTCCCATACAACGACAGGTCAGTCTGTGTGAGGCTGGTGCAGGCTTCCAGCGTATTGCCTTAACTGCCGGGCCGGGAGGATAGCGAAGGGCGTAGTGTGGGGCCTGGTGCGGTCCGTCTTCAGGGGTCCTGGTCCTCGCGCCTGGTGTGCCCCCCCTGGCGGACATAACTCTCCTGTTTCGAGCTGAGTGGACGCAGATCACCTCAACACAATGGGGAAGGGGGATAAGGCCCAAAGCAGGCTCCCTTTCTCGCAGCGGCGGGTCTGGTGCTAAGTCCTCCTTCACAGCACATAGAGGAATCATGCCCTGAGGTGTCCCATGCGGAGGACGATGACCTTAAATCCATGCTCCGGTCCATGGAGCAGAGTCTGCAGTCTAGTATCTCTGCACTGGGCTCCAAGATGGATGCCAAGTCTTATAGAATGGACCGCATGGCTGAAAGACTTGACAAACATGCGTACAAACATGATATGGCGGAACGGAGAATCACGGAGGTTGAGGAAGCAAAGACGGAGTTGGATACAGCCCACAGGACAGTGGAGAACATGATGAGATCCCTTCAAGACGAGACTGAAGACTTGGAGGCGCGTTCACGTCGCTGTAACCTCCGCATCACGGGCCTGCCTGAATCCACTCAGACAGGCAAAATGGAACTCTTTATTGAGCGGCTGCTCACCACCCTCCTGGGAGAGGGGGTATTTATGACAATGTTCGTGGTGGAACGAGCGCATCGAACTCTGGGTCTGCAACCAAAGCCGGGAATGCCTCCCCGCCCTATTATAGCGAAGCTCCTCAACTACAGGGACAGGGACACGGCTCTAAGGCTGGAACGAGCCAAGGCGGATATACAATATGAAGGCTCTGCGATTTCCATATTCCCGGATTTCACAGCTAGAGAGCAGGAAGCACGCGGAACTTGTTAAATTAGATCTAGTGGACATCTGGAGAAGCCGACATCCCCTTAGAGGCGGTTATACTCACTACTCGGCCTTCCATGACATCCATACCAGCATTGACTATTGGCCGGCATCACAGGCGCTCGCTCACAGTGTAAAGGAATGCATGATACTACCACGCACGCTCTCAGACCACTCTCCGCTGCTCCTGACTCTGGAAGCTCCTCTACAGAGGATTCAGCGGTTTACGTGGCGATTCACCCGTATGCATTGCTGGATGAGGTTTTCAGAGGAGAGCTGGCAGAGGAAATTGATAACTTCTTTGAGACCAATGCTGGGTCTGTTGATAGTTTTCAAACAGTGTGGGAAGCATTTAAAGTATTCATTCGTGGGATAGCCATGTCCAAACATTCCGGCCTCCTTAAGTCCATCGGACGGCGGTTGCAACAGTTGGAGTCCCAACTGTCGGACCTTGAGACAAGACAGCGAAATGAGCCCGATGCAGACCCCGCGGCGCAGATTAAACTTCTAATTACGGAACACAATGAGGAGGCTGACAGGGAGGTACAGCACATGGGCAAATATGCCACAGCCCGCTCCTATGGCGAGGGGGAGCGACCTGGCTCCCTCCTAGCTCGACTTCTATGAAATGAACGTCGCCAACAGGGGGTGGGTGAACTGGTATCGGAATCGGGGAGATTCCTTACGGACGACTCGGAAATAATTGAGGAATTCCGGAATTTCTATTCTGGCCTTTATAAATCCAGATCCTCCCAGGTTGAGGAGGAAATTGACGATTATTTAAGCTACATTAAAATGCCTCTTCTATCAAATTCCCAGAGGGAATTCCTTATGATGCCCATTCAGAGGGAGGAGATCTCTGATGCACTGGAAGGGATGCGGTCCGGTAGTGCCCCGGGCGCAGACGGATTAACAGTAGGCTTCTATAAGGCTTTCAAGGACAAGCTGGTGCCGCTTCTATCCACACTGTTTAATGACATATGCGAAGAGGGAAGTATGCCGGGCTCCATGAGGGAGGCCCTACTTGTTACGCTTCTGAAGCCTGGGAAGCCCCCTAATGAATGTGGCTCCTACAGGCCCCTGTCCTTAATAAACGTTGATGCCAAATTGTACGCTAAGGTATTGGTTACACGCCTACCTCTACTGGCGCCGGAGTTGGTTGCTCCGGAACAGGCTGGATTTATTCCCAGCAGGTACCTTACATATAATATCCGCACTGTATTAGGGACCATGCAACACGTGCGGCAGGAGAACAAAGCGTTAGCGGTTTTCCTCGACATGGAGAAAGCTTTCGACTCAGTAGAATGGCCATTTATGATCAGAGTACTACGAAAGCTGGGGCTAGGAGAACCGTTCCTACAGATGATAGGTGCCCTGTATTACAAGCCCACAGCCAGATTGCGAATGGGTGACCGGGTCACAGACGCATTTGATATAGGCAGAGGCGCCAGGCAGGGCTGCCCTCTTTCGTCTCTGCTGTATGCTCTAATGGTGGAGCCACTGGCATGCGCGCTTCGTGAATACCATCGAAATGAAGGTATTAGCTTCCCCACATACAAGATCTGTATTTCTACTTACACGGATGACACCTTGTTGTATGTCCGTGACCCGGAGGCTAACCTTTCTTCAGTATTGAGGGAGGTGGTTCGGTTCGGAGCTCTTTCTGGATTGAAAGTGAACTGGGATAAATCAGTGACGTTCCCCCTAACACCTGTGACACGGCAATTTAATATGGCTTATCCGCTGCAGTGGACTACGGATCCGGTTAGATACCTGGGGATCCAGCTCCACCCAGATCCCGACATTTTGGTGCGTGAAAATTATGGCGTTGCATACTCTAAGTTAGTGGAGGACATAGATAAGTGGTGCAGGCTCCCTCTGTCCCTCTTGGGCCGTATCGCCATTATGAAGATGGTCGTGTTGCCCAGATTTCTGTTCCTGTTCAATAACATCCCGGTGGTCCTATCCAAAGCCTTCTTTGCAACCTTGACGCAGGCTCTCATTCGGCTTGCTTGGGGTGGGAAACAATGCAGAGTTCAATGGAAAGTCCTTATGCTCCCCTATGAATTGGGTGGGCTGGGCGCACAGGATATGGAGTGTTACTACCGAGTCGCCCAGGCGGCTCACCTGCACACTTGGATACACGGGGACCGCAACACTCCACATGTTATTCTGGAACATCTGTTCACGAACCCATTGCCCCCTCCGGCCACGGTGTTCCAACCGGCTGACCGTCGCATAGGTCTGTTGGACTCGAATAAGTCTACTAACCATGCATGGCATGCGTTGTTGAAGGAGCAGGGTGGCGAGCTACTGTACTCTCCGCTGGTCCCGATAGAATGGGCGGTGTGGCTTGCTCCACTATGTGAAAAGGGGGTCTTGCGTGCTTTACACCATTTGGGTATTGTGAAGCTGGGTGACCTCTTCAAAGACGGAGTGGTTAAGACCTGGGAACAGGTTGTGTCAGTTGAAGCGATGACTACGCTGTTACTGCGCTTCCAATTCCACAGATTCCGCATGGCCTTATTGGAACTTTTGGGTCCCAACCTGGCAGAACCCCCGGAAATCCCAGAACTTACGTATGTGATTAAAACATCCTCGTCGCGCAAATTGATTACGCATTTATTTAAAATGGGAGCGCAACAAGGGGCGCAACAGCCACTCTTGAAAGCCAGACTGGCATGGCAGTGCGATCTGCAAATGCAGATTGATTATGTCATGTGGAAATACTGCTGTCAGAATACGAGGAGATTGTCGCTCAACGGCAGACACAGGCTGATACATTTCAAATATTTGCAAAGAGTATATTATACTCCAGAACGTCTACATAGATACGCCTTCGACAATCTGCTGAATGTGAGCGTTGCCATGCTTCAGTAGCAGACTTCATGCATATGGCATGGAGCTGCCCCGGTGTTAATACATTTTGGAAAGAAGTTTTTTTCGGAACTAAGCCTGATACTGGAGACGGAACTCCCTGCTAACCCAGCGCTGGCATTGCTGGGCTATTCCAAGACACTCCCTTTGGCGATACACCGCCTTACGGATATGGGCCTGCTGCTGGCTCGACGAGTAGTCGCCCTATGCTGGATGAGAGGCCCTCTGCCGACCACACGCAGATGGGCCAGGGACATGCTTTACTGTAGCACACAATCACAAATTTATAGTGAGCTCCTTCCACCTAGAAATAGACCTAAAAACCTTTGGGGCCTGTACCAAACATATTTACACTTCAAGGATGGGGCGGTAACGGAACAGGGTGGGGCGGACGATGGTCAGGAACCACGAGAAGAGTTAGTCGGACAGACCGATTAGGCACTCACTGACGCAGAGAGTATCACCCAGGGAGGGGGAGGTACCTGGCCTCACTTCTCCCGGGACACTGGGGGAGGTTTGTGAGTCTTGAGCCTCCCTTCGCACATTTACACTTGGGGGTATGTGGACGTAGAGGGTTGTATGGAGGATCTAGCTATATTTGTAGTGTTGGGTGGGACCGGAGAGTGGGAGGACTTATTACAATGATGGGTGGGACAGGATCACAGCATATTTTCTTTTTGAGGTACACGGTATGTGCTAGCGGGCAGTTAGTAGGTTATGGGGAGGGATGTTGTTGGGTAAAGTTCACACAATGTTTAGCGGGAAGGGACTTAGCAGGTTTCCCTCACAGCTTAGCGGCCGTAACGTTGTTCTATGACAACAAGAATGCCCTCATTCTTTTGAGACAGGGCTGGGTAGGGGTCCCGACGCAGCATGGGAATTGAAGACATTTGAAAGTTATTTTCCCCGGGTTGTCGGCTTACTGGCTGTGTTTGATCCGTCCTGATAGCTTGACTTTTCCGCCCATGTTTGCTGCCGGCCCTTCCGGGTTGTAGGTTTATGGCTGCGTGAGTTGTATAATACACCTGAATAAAGGTTTTTTGGAGAAAAAACAAATGTGAGTTGTATAATACCTGAATAAAGGTTTTTTGGAAAAAATAAAATAAAATAAAAAAGACTACATATGTTCCATTTGCAGTCGAATGACATAAAAAAAAAGCATGAGTTAGAGGAATGATTATGGAATAAAACCCCCAAAAATGTACCATGTGACTCATAATCCCCCCTGGATCCTATCAAACATCTTCAGATGTGGATTTGCACACAAATTGTTTCCAAATGTGCAAAATATTCCTGCACATGCAAAATGTCTCTGCTTGTGCAACGTTGCCAGTGAAGGTGGAAAGTTTGCCACCCATTCTATTATATCCTCCATCTAACTATTCGCACTCTCTTCTTGTCCACCTCGTCTCACCCTCCATTAGATTCTCTAACTTCTCTTGCTTTTATGCTCCCTGCTTTTAGCTCTCCCTTTCTCTCACTTTCTTCCTGTCCCTCAGTTGCCTCCTTGCTATGACTGTATGCCTATGTTTTTAAGTCTTGGGTAGTTTTCCTAATGAGCTCAGTGAGTGTTTTTTCTCGTAAATGGAAGTAAGAAGTTCAGGGCGTGAGGAGGGTCTAATGTAATAAAAGTGAAATTAAAAGAAATCAATTTATGGCAAATCAAAGTTTATTTTAGATAAGGGTTGCCATGTCACATAAAGCAAGCACTAGGAGTGTTAAGTTAAGATGGGTGTGTAAGTAGTTGCAGGACTGGAGCAGTACTACAGTATCACCTTAGACAGCAGTAACTAATTGCTTGTCAGAGAACTTTGAAGGCATGTGCTGCTTTTGGCTGGAAGTGTCAAAACCAACAATAGATGGATGGAATGCAGAACTATTTCATACATTCACCCCAGTACAGAGATCTGGGCCTAAATCCATAATTGTTTTGCTTGCCATGCCATTCCAGTTTGAACCCAGCCATATGCAAATCATTCTTGACCCTGTGCCTCATGGGAACAGTCCAGCCCAATTGCCAAGCCAGGACCGCCCTGGACTGGACACAAGCATCCTAGGACCGGTTTCGGGGTTTCACCCCTCTTCAGCCATGATTGCTTGATTCCAGTGGCATGGAGAGAAGGGGACCTGGGAACCATGTCTGGGCATAGTCTGGCAGCAAAAACAACAGTTGATGTACAGAATGCAGAACCATGTCATACATTCACCCCAATACAGAGATCTGGGCCTAAATCCATTGTTGTTTGGCTCACCATGCCATAACAGTTTGAACCCAGCCATATGCAAATCAGTCTTGACCCTGTGCCTCATGGGAACAGTCCAGCCCGAACTGCCAAGCCAGGTCTTCCCTGGACTGAAAACAAGCTTCCTAGGACCAGTTTCTGGGTTTCACCCCTCTTCAGCCAGGATAGCTTGATTCCAGTGTCATGGAGAGCACGGGACCTACGTCTGGGCATACCCGTCCCACTCGGGGTGACAAATGCAAAAACAACAGTTGATGTACAGAATGCAGAACAATGTCGTACATTCACCCCAGTACAGAGATCTGGGCCTAAATCCATTGTTTTTTTGCTCACCATGCCATTCCAATTTGAACCCAGCCATATGCAAATCAGTCTTGACCCTGTGCCTCATGGGAACAGTCCAGCCCGAACTGCCAAGTCAGGTCTTCCCTGGACTGAAAACAAGCATCCTAGGACCAGTTTCTGGGTTTCACTCCTCTTCAGACAGGTTAGCTTGACTCCAGTGGTGTGGAGAGCATAGGACCCATGTCTGGGCATACCCATCCCACTAGGGGTGACAAATGCAAAAACAAGCACTGGCGTTGCCAATAGGTCTCGCAGTAGGAAAGTTGGAGCTATTGGTTTTGTAAATGACATTTTATATTCATGTTTTGTGATTTACAATGCCAATACTTTTAACTTTAGCATATGTGACACTTTTAGTATTTGTAATGTCACATGTTTTGTATTGCCTTTACTTAGATGTATTGATATTACAATTAACATTGGCTTTTAATTGTTTTAAATAATTAATACTTAAATAAAAGTGATTGTAATTTTTAATGGCAATAGCTTAAACTTTTGTAAATAACTGTTGTGAAGATTATGTTCAGTGACTAAAATCCAAGCACAGAAGTGAAATATTAAAATTTTTTGTGACATTTGCAATAAAGCTTCAAACATTGAGAGAACATATTTGAACCAGTGATGCTGCGGTAGTGCAAAGTGATGCTGTGGTGGTGCTGAGTGATGCAGTGGTGCCCCTGAGTGATGCTGTGGTGGAGCGATAGATAGATAGAGGGCGATAGATAGATAGACAGAGTGAGGGCGATAGATAAATAGACAGTGAGGGCGATAGATAGAGTGAGGGCGATAGATAGAGTGAGGGCGATAGATAGATAGATTGATAGAGAGTGAGGGCGATAGAGAGATAGAGTGAGGGCAATAGATAGATAGAGTAAGGGGAATAGATAGAGTGAGGTCGACAGATGTGTGTGTTTGTGTGTGTGCGGTTGTGTGTGGTTGTGTGTGTAGTTGTTTGAGTGGTTGTATGTGTGAGTGGTTGTATGTGTGGATGGTTGTATGTGTGAGTAGTTGTATGTGTGGGTGGTTGTATGTGTGAGTGGTTGTATGTGTGAGTGGTTGTATGTGTGAGGGGTTGTATGTCTGTATGGTGGTGGGGTTGTGTGTGGGGTTGTGTGTGTGGGGGTTTTTGGGGGTGTGTGTGGGTGTTTGGGGTTGTGTGTGGGGTTGCGTGTGTGTCTTTGTGTGTGTAGTTGTGTGTGGTTGTGTGTGTTGTTTGGTGTGTGGTTGTGTGTGGTTGTGTGTGAGATTGTGTGTGTGGTGTGGTTGTGTGTGTGGTTGGGTTTGTGGTTGTGTGTGTGGTTGGGTGTGAAGTTGTGTGGAGGCTAGCCAAAATGACTATGTGAAAGTTTTAGTGATGGAAAAACGACTTTAATAAATGGCCAAAAATAAGCTATACAAATGACATAATTAGTTGGCCACAAACCAGCAAACCTTCTGAAGTGAGAAACCTCTAAAAAACTGCAAATTGTGTTCTGGCTTAGTTCAACTGCTGATTGCCATCTAATAGTCTTTATTGATATTTGAGTGCCTTCTCGTTGCCCAGCAGCAGGCAGTCCCAAGGACTAATCCCAGCCTCTGCTCCTGCTGTGTGATGAGCACTGACACGAACTTTAAAGGACCTGGATATGCTTGCAACCATCATTTTCTTTGGTGGTTGCTGAGGTTTTGGCTTTCTGTTTGTTTGATGCTTATGGTCGTATTCAGTCAGTGTATTGGCCAACAACACCGTACTTGTTTCCACTGTTTGTGCATATCTGCATAGGGAAAGATGCATGTGTAATAGTAACTATGGAAGGTTCACTGCATATCATAATATCCTTGCACATTACGCGCACCTATTAACGCTGTGTCTCATTGCAAGGATCTTCACGCATTCCTGTTTCTGCGACTCTCTTGCACGTCGTCTGCATAGCCGCATGCGCGCGCATCCCTCACTGGGTATTAGCTGTATGACATGATTACATCGATTCTTCTCAAGCATCTGAAGGGTTTAATGGAGTCGGTCCCAGCCCACTTTTGCTGGCGCTCAGTTAATTGAGGATCGTCTGTGTCTTGAGAGGAGGAAGCCTCTTCGGTCCCCAGCAGATGCGGACACCTCATTACCTCTCGGAGAAGCCCAGCACAACTTCAAGTAGATTAATACGTTTCATAAAAAGGATAATGCTAATGGATAAAGTGGTTTGTATTCTGTCTTTGGTTATGCTTTAATAAGCTCAGAAGTGAAAGAGTCAAGCAAATGCAGAAAACAGAAAAGAGAGCGATGAGGGGTGACAGCCTGGCACATATGATGAAAGAAAACAAAGGGACGAATAAGACTGACAAACTGAAATGAAACAAACGGGTAGACAAATAATCTGGAGAGAGACACAGATGACACATAAAGATATAGAGAAAGAGGGAGCTGAGAGAGAAAACAGTACAAGAGAGGGCATGTGATAGCATGAGAGAGAATTAGGGAAACAAGAGCGGCCGGGAAACTGAAAGTACGGCCGGCCAGCCATGAATAACAAGCAAATGCAGAAAACAGAAAAGAGAGCGATGAGGGGTGACAGCCTGGCACATATGATGAAAGAAAACAAAGGGACGAATAAGACAGACAAAGTGAAATGAAACAAACGGGTAGGCAAATAATCTGGAGAGAGACACAGTTGACACATAAAGATATAGAGAAAGCGGGAGCTGAGAGAGAAAACAGTACAAGAGAGGGCACGTGATAGCGTGAGAGAGAATTACGGAAACAAGAGCGGCCGGGAAACTGAAAGTACAGCCGGCCAGCCATGAATAATTAGGGGAGGAGAAGCCGCAGAGCACACGCTGGGAGAAGCCCTTTGATGTGGTGGCGGCCGTGAAAAAATGCAATTAGGAGGGAGGAAGGGAGGCTGATGCGCGTACTTGTTTGGTCACGTGATTCACGTGAACTCAAAGAAAACCGCACAGAAAAAAGCCTTAGTTTGACGAGTATTTTGAGCACTAGAATTCTCTCCATTTTCCATTCCTGCGGAATGGAAAAGGAGAGACCTAACAACAGTTGATGGACAGAATGCAGAACATTGTAGCAGCATTTTTAAACATATCTAAAGAGGATAATAGAACATAAGCCAATAACATACACAAAGCAACATAAAAAAATTAAAATGTAACCTGGTGCATCGCAACAAAGAGTCTAAATAAAATACAATTACAGCTTTACACAACACAACCTCATTGCAATAATGCAGCATAAGAACACAGCAATACAAAATAGAACGACTCAGTGGCACAACAAAATACCAAACAACAGATGTGCACAATTGTTCAGCCTACATTACCATCCCCGGAATACTATTTCATACCACAGTGCTAAAATGGTGTTTGGAACAAGTGCTGCTTTAAAAATACCACAAAGGACAAGAAATGGCGACAGTCAGAAATGTGTTGTGCTCCGGTTCACAGTATTTGTTTACTTCTTCAAACACAGACACTGCTGACTAAATATGGTGGACGAGGGGTCTTTATTCATTGACTAATCGATTGGCCTTGAATAGGCGGAGGGGCGGCACAACGCAGGAATGCGAGGTCCAGCTGCTCGAGCCGCCTACTCAGTAAAGTTTGCATGACCTCTGCCCGCGGATGTTGCAACTGAATTCCCCTGAACTGCAGGATTAAAACCAAGGCCAGGCAGTATTTAAACCAGTGGTCGAAGTGGGGAAAAAAAAGTAGGGGAACTGTGGGTGGAGAATCAGGGGGCGGGAATAACCGAAGATTGAATCAGTGGGCGGAGTCAGGGGTGTGGCTAGAAATAGCAAAACATACCAATTTTTAGTACGTTTAGCATTTTACTGACCCGTTACAGCTCATAACGTTATTTAATTAAAAGAATGGATATGTTTATTTGAGGTTTAATTCAGGAAAAAGCAAACACTCATAGGGAATACAGGTTTATGTAAAGCATGTGAAATATAAGCAGGAACAACATGTTACCTTAATGCTTTTACGCTCATTGTTCAGAAATCCATGATTATTTTTTGTCTCAAACATTGAGGTCATGAATGCAGGGCTCCTCCTATACAAATGTGTTAAGCAGGGCTCAGAAGAGAAAGGGACTCTTCAGGCGAATCTAGACTCCTGGAAACCCACAAAGGCATTTTCATATTCATGTCAGCCAGCTAGCTGCTCAATCATAATATAGCCAAAAGAACAACTGGTGGGCAGAATGCAGAGCAATATCATACATTCACCCCAGTGCAGAGAGCTGGGCCTAAATCCATTGTTTATGTGCTCGCCATTCCAGGTTGGACCCAGCCTTATGCAAATCAGTCTTGATCCTGCGCCCAATGAGAACAGTCTAGTCCGAACTGCCAGGCCAGGTCCTCCCTGGACTGGAAACAACATCCTAGGACCGGTTTCAGGCATTCAGCCCTCATCAGCCAGGATAGCCTGATTCCAGTGGCATGGAGAGCATGGAACTCATGTCTGAGCATACCTGTCCCACTCGGGGTGACAAATGCAAAAAGAACAATTGATGGACAGAATGCAGAACAATGTCATACATTCACCCCAGTTCAGAGATCTGGGCTTAAATCCATCGTTTTTTGCTCACCATGCCATTCCAGTTTGGACCCAGCCATATGCAAATCAGTCTTGTTCCTGCGCCTAATGTGAACAGTCCAGCCCGAACTGCCAGGCCATATGTATTCAAGTGTCCTTTCATTCGGGAAGTGAACACAAAGCAGTACCCACTGAACTATACACATAACATATTGCTCTTTGATATACATGGTACATGTTCTTTGCAGCAGGCATATTACCCCTCTTCACTACCTTAGATGAGTAAAACAGCCACTAGACAAAACATGCTCCCATCTCTCTCCAGCAGGTACATTGATTACCAAAGTTATCTTGGCACTTGTATTGTTGACTGAAACCTGCTGAATATACAAATAAGTTTGCAGTGTTTTTAAAACTCCTGCACTTGTACAAAACCCGTCCCCCCAAACTAAACTGGCCCCCTCCCCTTCCAGTCGCCCTGGGAAATGCCTGCTCCTGCCCTTTCACTGCTCCTGTCCAGTCAGTACTCCTGCTCATGCTCGATCAACACTCAAGCTTCGTCAATTCCCCCGCCCCCTCCCTTCTCCTGGCCCGTCACTTCAAGTTCAAGTTCAAGTTTGGCATTTATATAGCGCACTACTCACCCATAGGGTCTCAAGGCGCTTGAGGGAGGTGGGGGATTACTTATCAAATATCCACGTTTTGAGTTGTTTTCTGAAGGAGAGGTGGTTTTGGGTAAGGCGAAGATGGATGGGGAGGGAGTTCCAGGTTTTGTCCGCAAGGTAGTAGAAGGATCTTCCCCCCCATGGTGGATCTGCGGATGAGTGGTATTGTGGCGAGGGCTTGGTTGGACGATTGGAGTTTGCGGGAGGGGGTGTAGAAGGAAAGGCGTGTGTTGAGGCATTCGGGTCCAAGGTCGTATAGTGCTTTGTGTGCGTGGGTGAGGAGACAAAACTTTATTCTTTTGCTGACGGGGAGCCAGTGGAGGTCTTTCAGGTGACTGGAGATGTGAGCTCTGCGTGGGACGTCTAGAATGAGTCTGGCTGAGGCATTTTGGATACGTTGGAGCTTTTTCTGTGATTTGATTGTAGTTCGGGCATAAGGGGTGTTTCCGTAGTCTAGTCTGCTGGTGACCAATGCGTAGATGACTGTCTTTCTTGTTTCGGTGGGGATCCATCTGAAGATTTTTCTGAGCATGCTAGAATGTTGAAGCATGAGGAAGAGACAGCGTTGACTTGTCTGGTCATCGATAGGGTGGAGTCTAGGATGAAGCCCAGATTCCGTGCGTGGTCCGTAGGTTTGGGGGCGTTTCCCGGAGCCGGTGGCCACCATGAGTCATCCCAAGCGGAGGGGGATGATCCTAATATGAGGACTTCTGTTTTGTCCGAGTTCAGTTTAAGGCGACTGTTCTTCATCCATTCGGCCACTTCTTTCATCCCTTCGTGTAGATTGGTTTTGGCGGTGTTTGAGTCTTTGGTGAGGGAGAGGATCAGCTGGGTGTCGTCTGCGTAGGAGATGATGTTGAGGTTGTGTTTGCGAACGATGGATGCGAGGGGGCTCATTTATACGTTGAAGAGTGTGGGGCTGAGTGATGATCCTTGTGGTATGCCGCAGATGAATTCAGTGGCCTCTGATTTAAAAGGGGGGAGGCGGACTCTCTGCGTTCTTCCGGCGAGGAATGAGACGATCCAGTCCAGTGCTTTTCCTTGAATTCCGATTTTGCTGAGGCGGTGAATAAGGGTGCTATGACAGACTGTGTCGAAAGCTGCAGAGAGGTCGAGAAGGATGAGGGCAACTGTTTCTCCATTGTCCAGTAGTTTTCGGATGTCGTCTGTTGCGATGAGGGCGGTCTCGGTGCTGTGTTTGGCACGGAATCCGGATTGTGATATGTCGAGTGATTTGTTGGATTCGAGTAAGGCGGCGAGTTTACTGTTGACAGCTTTCTCGATGACTTTGGCAGGGAATGGGAGGAGCGAGATCGGTCGGTAGTTTTTAAGTTCATTGGGGTCTGCTGTGGGTTTCTTCAAGAGGGCGCTGAGTTCTGCGTGTTTCCAGTTTTCCGGGAAGGTAGCGGAGTTGAAGGAACTATTGATGATGTCGCGAAGGTGGGGAGCGATGATGGAGTCTGCTTTGTTGAAGATGTGGTGGGGTCATGGATCGGTTGGTGATCCTGATTGGATGGAGTTCATCAGGCGGATGGTGTCTTCAGTGGTGACTGGTTTCCAGTTGCAAAGGTTGTTAAGAGGGGGATTAGGTTTTGAGGTGGGTGGGGTGGTCTGGTCACCCGACTGGTTGATGAATCTGTTGTGAATGTCGGCGATTTTGTTGTGGAAAAATGATGCTAGGGAGTCGCAAAGGTACTGGGAATGAGTGATGTCATTGGTGCCGGCTGAGGGGTTGGTGAACTCTTTTACTATGTTGAACAGTTCCTTACTGCTGTGGGCGTTGTTGTCAAGTCGATCTTTGAATGCTGTTTTCTTAGTGGAAAGTATTAGTTGATGGTGTTTACGGGAGGCGTTCTTGAAAGTGGCTAGGTTTTCGGTGGATGGGTTTCTTTTCCAGGCTTTCTCGAGGGTGCGGCATGTCTTCTTGGATTTTTTAAGTTCATCGTTGAACCAGGGGGCTTTCTTGAGGTTTAACTTGGTAGGGTTGTTTTTTTGTGGTGCTAATTCGTCAGCGCTGCGGGTGATCCATTGTGCAAGGTTGGTGGCTGCTTGGTTTGGGTCTGATGAATAGGCAGGGGGGTATTGGTGGAGCGATGTGAGAAGCTGGTCGGTGGTGATTTTGTTCCAGTTTCTGCGGGGAATTTGTTGTGGGTGGTTGTGGGTTGTAGTCTTTTTGTAGTTGAAGTGCACGCAGCTGTGGTCTGCCCAATTGAGAGTTGTGGAGTGGTTGAAGGAGATGTATTTACTGGATGTAAAGATTGGGTCGAGCGTATGTCCGGCACAGTGGGTGGGGGTGTCGACAAGTTGTTTGAGTCCAAGATTTGCAAGGTTGTCCAAAAGGGTGGTACTGTTGTTGTCGTTGTTCTTATCCAGGTGGAAGTTGAGGTCGCCTAGTAGAATGTAGTCCTCGGAGGGGAGGGCGTGTGGGCTAATGAAGTCAGTGATGTCATCACAGAATTGTGTGCGGAGTCCTGGTGGGCTGTAGATGAGGGTGCCTCTGAGTGTGGTCTTGGGGTCGATGTGGATCTGGAAGTGGAGGTGTTTGGCTGTTGCGAGGTTGTCATCGGAACTGGTTGAGATGCGAATGGTGTTCTTATGAACAATGGCAATGCCTCCTCCTGTTTGGTTGGTGCGGTCCTTACGGATAATCTTGTAGCCGTCAGGGATGGCTATGGCGATGTCGGGTGTTGAAGAGGCGTTCAACCAGGTTTCTGTGAGGAAGGCGACGTCCGGAGCTGTGGTGTCAAGTAGATTTCAAAGTTGGATGGCAAGACTGTGGACAGAACGGGTGTTGATAAGGATGCATTTCAGGTGGTTGGAGCCGGTGTTCTGTTTGGTGATTGTGGATTTGGTGAGGGTCCTAATGCAGGCAAACTTGCAGGAATTGCAGGTGAAAGGTCCATTGGTGAGTCCAGTAGCGGCTTGGTAGCAGTTTGGTGGTCGGCCGGGGTTAAGGGCTGAGAGGGAAGAGGCGTCGTATGAAATGCGGGAGGGGTGGGCGGTGCGGGGGCCAGGGGGTCTGGGGGCCCGTCACTTCTCCTGCCCCTCACTTCTCCTGCCTATCACCGCTCCTGTCCTGTTCACTGCTCCTGCCCTGTTCACCGCTCCTGCCCTGTTCACCACTCCTGCCTTGTTCACCGCTCCTGCCCCGCTCACCGCTCCTGACCCGCTCACCGCTCCTGCCCCGCTCACCGCTCCTGCCCCACTCAATGCTCCTGCCCTGTTCAATGCTCCTGTCCTGTTCAATGCTCCTGCCCCATCACCTCTCCTGCCCGTCACCTCTCCTGCCCCGTCACCTCTCCTGCCCCGTCACCTCTCCTGCTCCGTCACCTCTCCTGCCCCATCACCTCTCCTGCCCCACCCCCTCTCCTGCCCCATCACCTCACCAACCCGTCACATCACCTGCCTGTCATGTCACCTGCCTGTCATGTCACCTGCCCGTCACTTCTTTTGCCCGGTCACCTCTCCTGCCCTGTCGCCTCTCCTGCCCCATCACTGCCCCTGCCCCATCACTGCTCCTGCCCCATCACTGCTCCTGCCCCATCACTGCTCCTGCCCCATTCACTGCTCCTGCCCCGTTCACTGCTTCTGCCCCGTTCACTGCTCCTGCCCCGTTCACTGCTCCTGCGCCCTTCACTGCTCCTGCCCACTTCACTGCTCCTGCCCCCTTTACTGCTCCTGTCCTTTCACCGCTCCTGTCCTTTCACCGCTCCTGTCCTTTCACCGCTCCTGTCCTTTCACCGCTCACACCCGGTTACTGCTCTAGCTCATGGCCCATCACCTTCTCTGCCCCGTCACCTCTCCTGCCCGGTCACCTCTCCTGCTTAGTCACCTCTCCTGCACCATTACTTCTCCTGCCCCGTCACCTCTCCTGCCCTAGTACCTCTCCTTTCCTGTCGCCTCTTCTGTCCGGTCACTGCTCCTGCCCAGCTCACTTCACTCTGTGTACAACATTGACAAAGGTGTCAAGCAGTGCTGGCTGGTAAAGTTTGAAAGTGGTGGGGTGTAAAATGAAGACACCAATTATCAATTAGTGAGCAAACATAAGTAGGCATAAGCTAAAGAGGAAGGGAGGCATGGTATATTGTTGACTGGACAGGATAAGCCTGGTACCAATAGTGTAGCGTAAAATGAACAGTGTTATTAAACAAAAGAGAAAAAGTTAAAAAAGCTTGGTGCTGGGTACTTTTATGATACGTCTTATGGGTCTACCAGCACAACACTCTTGACAGGTCAAAACGTGTTATTGCTAGCTCTTTCAAATTATTCACAAAGAAACATTATTTTGCACTTCATGTGTTTAACGCAGTTCTCGCTCTTTTGCTCTGCAAAGTGATGAGAAGAAAGACTTTCAAATCACGTCATTTGAAAACACACACACAGTCATTTAACATTTCAGCCAGGGCAATACCAAATACTTTAAACTCACCAGGGCCTGCATATGTTGACTTTCAGCCAATCACAAAAAGACAGTAAAAATGTTTGCCTGGCGTTCTGCAGTCATACAGACAATTCCAACCCTTCTCTTATAATGGTGTACAGATTCCTTGCTGTACTCCTGGCTCTTCTAATGCACCTCCGCAGGTTGCTAAAGGAAACAGCAGGCTGCGCGCACCACGCGGTGGCAATTCACCAGTGCATCTGTTTCTAAGTTCTGAAACCCATTTCACTGGTGAAATTAAATCCTGACTAGAATAAATGTTAGCGTACAGCAGCACCATGAAGTGAGAGAAAGAAAACAGACATAGTGGCTGATATGTAGTCACTATGGTAACACGTAATTAAATTCGCACATGTGAGCCCCCTACTAAAAGTATGTGCCAGGAGTTGCTGATACAATTGTGCCACAGCATCCTGTCTGCAAGATATCGACAGAGCTCACTTGGGGAGGCTGATCGGTGCTGAGGAAGTTGTTCTGCAATCACTTTCGGATAAAGTCCGCGCTACATAAAAATGCATTAAATTTAATAAAAAGATCGTGAAGATAACAAGCCACGCATTCACACTTATCTGTAGAACATTAACAGCGCCAGGGGATAGATTCCGGGGTTGAGTTTGCCGCCTCCATCCACACACACACTCACAACTCGTCACAAGATAGCCACTGGTGTCAAGTTCCCCACAGTACCCTGCTTGGGGAAAGCTCATCTCTAATCATCAACTCTAATCTCAGGGCCACTTGATATGCTAAAGGCAGAGGGCGGCGCATTGTTATTCGAAAGAGGTAATCAGCCTCAATCGGAATGACAATGGGCCTCCTCGGTCTGTTTGAGTTCAGGGAGGGACTGCTGCAGCCTCTGGAGTTCACACAGAAGTGCAAGCAGCCCCTGGAAGCGAATGAAAAAAGTTTTAAAGTTGGACTAGTCTTGCCGTCCCGGGACTCTTTTTTGAAAGCAAGAAATAGGGGATCGGACTGAACAATTTTTTAGAAGTAGGGGCACGCCGTGCCCACCGACCCCCCCTCCCCCCCCACTTCTACCACTGGTTCAGACCCTGTGCCCAACCCCGTCACTCGAGACCTCTGTTTGTTCTCAACAGCTGCCTATGGCCATACCCTTTGCCCAACCCCCTGTGGGCACCAACTCCCCTACACACACAGACTTTAGCTGTGCTAGCCTGGGGTTTGGTGCAGGGCTTGGCCTCTGACCAACTCCCCGGCAGAGCCACACATTTATATTTTTTCCAATTTATTTTGCAGTACTGCATTATTCTCATTGTACCGTAATTAAGTGTCACATCCATCATACCAAGAGATGATGCAAGCTTCACCCTGCTTGGTCCTGTTGGAGTACCGCAATAACTGTAGTCATTTTTGTTATTTCTTGGGCTGCTGGGGAAGGTTCCTCTGCATGCAGTGCTGACAGTTATCTTCAAACTTGCTGCAGGCAGGAGAGCTGTATCACAATTATACTTGGCCTTGACAAGTATGACTAAGGAGAACTTACAGACGGGAAAGCAGCATGGACTGCAGACCCTCGAGATGACCAATTGAAGTGGAATTGCAAAGGATCATGGGATACTCTAAAACTGTATCCAGAAATGTCAGATTCAGAATGATCCCATTTAACCTACTGCTTTGCACTTATTTAACTCCTCTCAAACTCCATTCTTTATTTCCCAGGGTACCAGACCAATGACCCAGAAGCTATGCAGAGAACACTAATCTTTTGCACATTTTCTGGATCTGTAGATGCAAAGCACAATAATGGCAACACTTACACAAGAGATAGGCCATCTGACTAGCAGAAAGATTATCATATCCTTAAAGATCTGCCTGCTGGGACTTATGATGACCTGCACAAAGAACAATAAAGCTGACTAAAAATGTGCCGGTTTGACACTCTTGCAGACGAAAAGGCAAATTGCCATGCAATGAAAGTCGGGGACTGCGTCCCAGGAAATGAAATAAAGATGGGACCTTCTCAGATGTGGAAGTGGAAAATACAGTTCTGAAATCACAGAAAACATGGAGAAGAATTAACGTCTGATTGGCAGAGAGGGAAAAAATACTTCAGAAATTAGCCAAACAGAACAATGACAGGCCAATGTGAAATATAGGGAGATATACACAGAATATTGAGCTGCATACGTATGACACCTAACACTGTGTGGATGTCGGTCCCTTGGGTACATTCAAGAAGCTTTGGGAAGAGCTTGTAGGATATAGTGAAGTGGGAGAGTGAGGTAAGGTGAAGCTGGAGGAGAGGTTGCTTGCAGGAGTCTCGTATGAACCTCCATGACCACTGCTTTGAGGAGAAGAGGATGTTTTTTAATATACGATATATTAATTGGACTGTCGGTCTGAAGGTTTGTGGACAGATTAGTGGTTCAACTAAGACGTAATCTGATAAAGTGGTTTGGCTTTTTTTAGAAGGGGGGATGGAGCTTGACGACTTGAAATCTGAAGTGGTTAGTAGCTAAAGGAAACATTAAAGGCTGTAACGTGCATTGAGTTTTATCTATCGGCAATTGCATTCCACAATGCCAGGTAATGAAGGAAATGGTGCAGACAAAAACATAGCTGCAGCTTTGTCTCATCAGTTGTAGGCGTCTGTCAGGGAGCAGCTCTATTGGCTGGCAGGAAACTAAGCCCAGTGTTGGAGAAGCTGCACACACTCGAAGAGCAGATTTATGAACATGATGGTAGCCTCAGCGAGAGGGGGTGGAGCCAGGTTGCAAAGCCTATGGCGAGATTTTCATCATAGATAACATATTGAGAGCGTCAGCGTGATCTATAAGGACTGGCTATTATGTGGCTTAGATCAATGATATTCCTGCATGCAACTTGTATCAACAAGCATTTGCAATGCAATAGGTCTCGCATTAGGAAAGTGTGAGCTATTGGTATTGTAAATGACAATTTTTTTAAATAAGTGTTGGCTTTGAAAATATATAAATTAATAGCATTGTTATTCACAAAGCCAATAGCTTACACTTTCCTAATGCGAGTCCTATTGGCTATGGCAATGCTTGTTGGTAGCAAGCAAGGACAGTGCTGGTGTGGTGCTGAGTGATGATGTGGTTGGGCTGAGTGATGTGGTGGTGTATTAGAGTGATGTGGTAGTGCCCCTGAGTGATGTGGTGGTGTCCCTGAGTGATGTGGTGGTGTCCCCGAGTGATGTGGTGGTGTCTTTGAGTGATGTGGTGGTGTCCCTGAGTGATGTGGTGGTGTCCCTGAGTGATGTGGTGGTGTCCCCGAGTGATGTGGTGGTGCCCCTGAGTGATGTGGTGGTGTCCCTGAGTGATGTGGTGGTGTCTCCGAGTGACGTGGTGGTGTCCCCGAGTGATGTGGTGGTGTACCTGAGTGATGTGGTGGTGTCCCTGAGTGATGTGGTGGTGTCCCGGAGTGATGTGGTGGTGTTCCCTGAGTTATGTGGTGGTGTTCCTGAGTGATGCGGTGGTGTCCCCGAGTGATGTGGTGGTGTCCCTGAGTAATATGGTGAATCAATCAATCAATCAATTAATGCATTTCTAAAGCGCACTACATACACGTGAGGGTCTTAAGGCGCTGGGGGGGGAGGGGGGGGAGGGGGGGAAGCTGCTACTGATGAAGAGCCAGGTCGTTGAGGTATGTTGGTCCGAAGTTGTGTAGTGCTTTGTTTGTGTGGATGGGGAGTTTGAAGGTGATCCTCTTGTTGACGGGGAGCCAGTGCAGGCCTCTCAGGTGGGGTGTGATGTGGCGCCTTCGGGGGACGTTGAGGATCAGTCGTGCCGAGGCGTTCTGGATTCGTTGTAGTCGTCTCAGGAGCTTGGATGTTGTTCCTGCGTAGAGGGCGTTCCCATGGTCGAGTCTGCTGCTGATGAGGGCCTGGGTGACGGTTTTTCTCGTGTCAGAGGGGATCCATTTGGAGATCCTGCGGAGCATTTGGAGGGTGTTGAAGCAGGACGCCAAGACGGCGTTGACTTGCTTGGTCATGGAGAGGGTGGAGTCGAGGATGAACCCCAGGTTGCATGCGTGGTTGGTGGGTTCCGGGGCTGTGCCTAACAATGTGGGCCACCAGGAGTCGTCCCAGGCTGATGGGGTGGGTCCGAGGATGAGGACCTCCGTCTTGTCTGAATTCAGCTTCAGTCTGCTGTCCTTCATCCAGTCGGCGACGGCCTTCATTCCTAGGTGGAGGATGGCTTTGGCTGTGTGGGGGTCTTCGGTGAGGGATATAATCAGTTGGGTGTCGTCGACATAGGAGATGATGTTGAGGTTATGTTGTTGTGCGACGTGGGCGAGAGGTGCCATGTAGATGTTGAACAGTATCGGGCTGAGGGAGGATCCTTGTGGGACGCCGCAGATGATCTCGTGGATTTCGAGCGGAAGGGAGGATGTGGTCCAGGCCAGGGCCTTCTCTTGGATTCCAGCATCATGGAGGCGTGCTGATAGGGTGCGGTGTCAGACCGTGTCGAAGGCTGCTGATAGGTCCAGGAGGATGAGGGCGGCTGTTTCTCATTTGTCCATCAGGATTCTGGTGTCGTCGGTGGCGGCGATGAGGGCGGTCCCGGTGCTGTGGTTACTGCGGCAGCCGGATTGGGAGGGGTCCAGGATGTTGTTGTCTTCGAGGTAGCCGGTTAGCTGTTTGTTGACAATCTTCTCTGTCACTTTTGCCTGGAATGGGAGCAGGGAGATGGGCCGGAAGTTCTTGAGGTTCTTGGGGTCCGCCTTGGGTTTCTTCAGTAATGCTTTGATCTCGGCGTGCTTCCAGCTTTCCTGGAAGGTTGCTGTCTCGAAGGAGATGTTAATTGTTTTCCGTAAGTGCGGTGCGATGGAAGTGCTGGCTATGTTGAAAACGTGGGCGGGGGCAGGGGTCGGAAGGGGATCCGGAGTGGATGGAGTTCATGGTCTTGATGGTGTCTTCGTCGCTGATGTTGGACCAGGCGGTCAGGCGATTGGTGCGGGTGGAGGTCGCAGGGGTGGTGGTCTCGGTGGTGGGTGCGGGGGTGTCGGAGTTGAAGTTGTTGTAGATGTCGGTGATCTTGCGAAGGAAGAAGGTGGACAGGGAGTCGACAGGTCCTGGGATGGTGGAATGTTGTTGGTGATGGAGCAGGGGTTGGAGAGTTCTTTCACGATGCTGAAGAGCTCTTTGGTGTTGTGTGCGTTGTTGTCTAGGCGGTCCTTTAAGGCGGTCCTCTTGGCGGTCCTGATGAGTTGGTGGTGTCTGCGTGTGGCGTTTTTGTGGGCTGTGTGGCTGTCTGGTGTTCGGTCGTGGAGCCATTTTGTCTCCAGTTTCCGGCAGGTGCTCTTGGAGGTCCGGAGGTCTTCGGTGAACCAGGCGGCTTTCTTGTTTGTGTGGTTGGTCGTAGGGATCTTGAGAGGGGCGAGGGTGTTGGGACAGTCGTTGATCCACTGTTTGAGGTTGGTGGCGGCGGTGTCGGGGTCGATGGGTGGTCTCAGGGCAAGGGTGGTAGTCAGCTGGTCCTTGGTGACCTTGCCCCAGCAGTGGTGTGGCAGCTGTTGGGTGCGGTGGTGTGTGGTAGGTTTTGTGAAGGTGAAGTGGACGCATCTGTGGTCTGTCCAGTAGGGTTCGGTGGTGTGGTTGAAGGAGACGTGAGGGCTTGCGGAGAAGATGGGGTCCAGCGTGTGTCCAGAGGCATGGGTGGGCGTCGTCACAAGCTGTTTGAGTCCAAGGTTGGCGAGATTGTTCATCAGGGCGGTGGAGTTGGAGTTGTTGCTGTTCTCGAGTTGGAAGTTCAGATCCCCGAGGAGGATGTAGTCCGTGGAGGCGAGGGCGTTGGTGCTGACTAGGTCGGCGATGGTGTAGCTGAACTGTGGTCGTGGTCCGGGTAATCTGTAGATGAGAGTTCCTCTGAGGGTCGTGTTGGGGTCGGTGTGGATTTGGAAGTGCATGTGCTTGGCAGTGGTGAGGGTGTCGTCAGTGTTGGCCGAGCCTCTGAAGGTGTCCTTGTGGATGATGGGCATTCCCCCTCCATCTCCGTTGGCGCGGTCTCTGCGGGAGATTTTGTAGCCCTCAGGGATGGCTATGGTGATGTCGGGTGCTGAGGTGGCGTTCAGCCAGGTCTCCGTCAGGAAGGCGACGTCGAGGGCGGTAGAGTCTAGGAGGTCCCAGAGTTCGATGGCATGCTTGCGGGCGAAGCAGGTGTTGAGGAGGATGCAGCGGAGGTGGTTGGGTTCTTTGGTATGAGGTTTGGTGGGCTGGATGCTGGTGAATATGCAGTTCCGGCAGGTGAAGGGCCCTTGGGTGTGCTTCAGGATGACCTGGTAACAGGGGTGGTCTCGTCCGGTGTTGAGTGCTTGGAGGGTGCTGGGGTTGTAGTGCAGTCTGGCGTTGCGGGGGGCGCGGGGACCAGGGGTTCTGGCGCTGGGTCCTCCATAGGAGGCGAAGTGGGAGGGAGGAGCAGCTGGGAGGCGGGAGCGGGGCAGACAATGGGTTAGGGGAAGGGACACAGAAGGCACAAGGGGGCAGGGCCGGAGGGGAGCAGCGGCGGGGCACAGAGGGCAAGGGGCAAAGGGAATGCCAACAGAATATCAAACAGAATCCAAATACAGAGAACAATGCAGTAAATCAAAAAAGCGAGGAGAAAGACAACTTAGCAAGGGGAGCGTGGTGACAGTCACCAGGGGCACACCAGCGGCGAACTCTCAGCGGAGGTTGCAGAGGGGAGAGTCACGGGCACACAGGAGGAGCCGTGCGGCGTGGGGGACGACCAGAGGTCAAGTCAAAACCACTGCCTTGCGGCGTCCTCCATAAGAGGCCAAGTGGGAGGGAGGAGCAGTGTTAGACCTGGCACCTTGGCGTGAGTCTCCCTTCTTCTTTTTGCTGATGTGCCTCCGATGTTTTGCTGGTTTTCCGATACTCAGGGCACTGCGCCACGGCTGACCCGTGCCGCAGTGCAAGTGCTCCCTACTGTAAATTGTACATGCGATTAGTATCCATGATTGGTTCATTGGATTTACTGTTAGTCCCTAGTAAAGTGCACTAGGAGTGCCGGGGCTTGTAGATGCCAATACTGCTGGCGGGCCTGCAGCGCTGGTTGCGCCACCCACCGAAGCAGCCGTAAAGATGTGTCCGGGAACTGCGACCGCAGAACCCGCGTGCGGTCTCGTACCGTCACGCTAGCTGGGCAAGTGCACCCACTTGCCAGCCCCGAACCTTCCCTTGACTACATATTAGTCACCCCTATGGTAGGCCTACGGGCAGGGTGCGTTGTAGGTGCAAGGTAGGACAAGCCCTGAAGTGTGTGGCCGTCCTAGTAGTGACTTACACCCAAAACCGTATTTCACTATTGAAGGCTACCTGCTCCATTAGGACAGACTGAGCTGCTGGAGTTATTACACCCTATAATCCCAGCAGGCTCAAGGAGCATGGTAGCGCGTCGTGTTTAGTATGCCTGAACTCAGGATGATAAAATATTTCTTTTAGTAAAGTTTATTTTAGTATCCTGGGTTTGCAAATGCTACTTTTAGAAAGTTAGCATTTGCTTGCCTAACCATTTCAGCCCGCCTCTGCTGGTATGTGTATCTGACTGTCTGGGACGTGTGAGTGACAGGGCTGGGAGGATGACAGGTGGTGAATGCGCAGATTACACCTTAGGGGGAGGTAGGAGTGGCTCTTGACTCTGGATCTTGCTGTGCTCTGCCACCACAATGCTGGCTCCACCCTCCTGGGGAGCGTCGGATGATTCAGCCGACACCTGGCTCAGGAAGGGCGAAGCCCCATCAACAAGGTACTCTGGCTGCCCCTGTCCGCACAATGCTGGCTCCACCTCCTGTGGGGCGTCTGATGCGCCTGCCCCTCACACTGAAAGCAGAAGCCGGAGTACACCCGCCAGGGTACTCAAGGACTGAGAGTGGCTATGCAAAGGCCCCCCTGGCCTGCGAGAACAAAAGAAATGCCATATAAAAGAAGGAGCCCTGCTCCTTGAAAATTAGATCCTGTTTGGGCTACAGAAGGAACTCTGCCCGACGAGAAGGACCGGGAAGGACAAGGAAGAGTGCTATCTCTTGCCTGTCTCTGGTGCCTTGCTGCCGAAGGAGAGGGAAAAGGAAAGACTACGAAAAGACTTTTGCTTTACAAAACTTTGTGCCAAACTCTGCTAGAAAGATCTCCAAGGGCTTGAAACTGAACTTGCCCCCTGACCAGCGCCCCAGGACCAGTGGGCGCGACACCCTGAAGAAAGCAACTGCGTGTGCTGCTCCTCGTGGCAGTACCGACGGAGGAATCTCCTCCAAGGCAACGACATCCACCTGACCACCGTGACCGGGGCCCAGAGCAACAGCGAGAGCAAAGTGAGGACCAGCCGCCGCTGGCCCAAACACCGTGACCGCAACTGCACCGGGAGCCCGAGAGCAAAGCGAAGGAGGACCCGTCCGGTCCGAGCTCTCGAGTTGACTGCGCAACGAGCAGCCAATCCACTTGCAAAGACGGACAGTCGCCCTGTGAGAGTCCCCTAGGTCGGTACCTTGCCCGACAGCTCAGCTGTGAGCGCACAGCTGCACCGGCACTTGGCTGGGTACGTCCTGCACTTGAGGACCGTACTGCCACTTGCCGCCACCACGCAACCGCCGCCTCCAGGGTCGGAGCGGACGACGAGGGGAGGACCCTGCCGCCACAGAACACCGCTGCCCCGGATGACCCGTGAACTGCTCGGCTGAGAACCGCAACGAACAGCGACCCCGGGAAGGCAACGCGACGTGGGACAGATCCCCTGGGAGCCGCCTGCTCCACAAGAACTTTGTTGAACTGGGCAGAAGGCCCTAAAAGAACTCTTATTGCTTGAAAGAACTGTGGCAACTTGAACTAAGTAACTTGGAACCGCTACTTGAAAGTCTGATAACTGTATTCCTAAGCCTGCTTGAATTCTATATAAAGGTATATATTTTTAAAGAATACAGTCTGGTCTCACTGTGTGGTGGGTTGGTTGTGACGGTGTAATATTGCAAGTGTTTAACCCTATGTGCTCCAAAGATTAGCCTACGACTGCTTAAGCCACACTACCTAGAGGGTAAGCAGAGGTTGTCTGGAAGGTAACCCTCAGCCCTGACGAGGAAGAGAGAGTCCCTGCTTGTCGCTAGTGTTTCACTGCGCCAACTAGAGCCTCCCCCTTCCTACATTGGACGCAGCGGAGAGGATTTTTCGAATTTACACTTGCGTTATCTATACCTTAGCTTCCGACCATTGCACAGTGATTTCAGTCCAGTTACTTAGCCACAGACTTTGCTTTTTGCTGAAAGAAGATTCCGAGTGTGAGAACCATGCCGGGCATGAAGAGCCTGGATGGAGCGGAGTCCACGACCTCTGAGGTGTTGGAGGTGGAGTGGGACGCCGCAACGCTGGACAAATACTCAAAGACAGAGCTGAAGTTTTTCTGTAAGAAACTCAAAGTTCCGCACGCTGGTTGCAAGAATAAGCCAGAACTCTACAAGGCCCTGAAAGCCTGGATAGAGTCCAGAAAGGCCCCGGAGGAGCAAGATGCGACTGAAGAGCAGAATGCACCTATGGATCTGGTGGATCTCGAAAGGCAAGACAGCGTGCACAGCTTTGGTAAAGGCCTGTCGCCAGAGGAGCTGGCAGACAGGAAGGAAACAAGGAATCACGAAAGAAAGCTGGCAGAATTGAAAATCCAACTGGAGCTTGAAACAAAAAGAATGGCGCTGGAAGAGCGAAAGCACCAAATGGATTATGAAGTGAAAATGAGGGAGATAAGTCTCAAGGAGAGAGACTTGGATCGTCCTCCCTCTGGTGGCAGCACATCGCCAGTGCAGGTAGAGTCAAGAGTGCACATCCCGAAGGACGTAGTTAAGGAGTTCTTTAAGGGGGATGACATAGGACAGTGGTTTAGGTCATACGAGGTAGCCATGTCCTCCCACCGGGTCCCTGACAAGGATTGGGGAGCGGGGTTGTGGGGAAGGTTCCTTAGCGAAGGGCGAGATACCTTGCTAGATTTGCCCGTTGAGAAACAGAGATCCTATTCCCACATGAAAGAAGCTTTAATGCGCAGGTACGGGCTTACCCCTGAAATGTATAGACAGAAGTTTAGGGGATGTACTAAGCGGCCTGGGAATACGTATGTGGAGTATGTGACTTATTTTTGCAGAGCACTGGATGGTTGGGTGAAGGGTAGCAAAGTGAATGATTTTCAAGGTCTCTTTGATTTAATTGCATGGGAGCACTTGTCTGATCACTGTTTTCCTGAGTTACGCCAACACCTGATCGATAGCAAGCTGTCCAACCCGAGGAAGCTTGCTGAGGAGGCGGACCGCTAGCTCAGCACCAGGGTCCACAAGGGTCCCGTGGGAGACTCCGCCAAGAGTGGGCAGGGTCCCCAGCAGAAGAGTGGGGGGACAAGGGGGGAAAACAGAAAGGGTTCCAAAAAGGCCCCCAAAGTAGTTCCCAGGGGAACCAGCAGCAAGGTTCTCAGCCTCCCCCACCCCCAAAGCAGAATGGGGCCCCGACAGGTAAACCTGTTCCAAAGGGGCCCTTCAATTGTTACAAATGTGGCGAGCCTGGGCACATATCCAGTGACCCCAAGTGTCACCTGTTTGGAAAACCCGCACCCACTGGTGCTCCGCCCCGTCAAGTGACTAGTGTTCACTTAGGAGAAGAAGTGATGGTCCCGGGGGGTAGAGATCCCGTTCAGATGACCCTAGTCTCGCTAGGAGACAGTGAGATGATCCCTACGAACTACCTGCCCTCTAACACTAAGAAATATGGGCAGATGGTGATCATCAATGGCAAGGAAGCTGAGGCTCTTCGAGACACAGGAGCCAGTGTGACTGCAGTGAGGCAGCACCTGGTGTCTCAAGAGCAGGTTGTACCCCATGCCTACTGTAGGGTTATCAACGCTGATAATTCTGAGAGTCAGTGTCCGATGGCTCAAGTTCCCTTCGAGTGGGGGGGGGTCTCTGGTACTCTGCAGGTCTGTGTAAGAAAAACCATGCCTGTTGACTGTTTGCTAGGGAATGACTTGGAGCACTCCCCTTGGGAAAAGGTGGAGAAAACGACTCACCTGCGGATGGTGGGTCTGCCTGACTGGGCGTGCGTGACCACCCGGTCAATGACAGCCAGTAGGGGTGATCAAGAGGTCCTGGGGCCTGAAGGAGAGGCCCAGGAACCGGCCTTAGGGAGAGGGCGCAGGGGGCGCGGGAAACCGGCCCCTGAGGTTCCCACGGACCAGGAGGAAGCAGACCTTGAGGGGGATGCCCTGGAGCCTACAGGGGAACAGATCGCCGAACTGGGGGACCTGCCTGAGCTGACCCATTGGCAGCAAGAAGGAGGTCCCTCCAGGGAGGAATTCTGCAAGGAGCAGAAAGAATGCCCCTCTCTCGTGGGTATGCGGCAGCAGGCTGCAGACCAGGCCAATGGTGTTCAGGCCAAAACACATTACGTGTACTGGGAGAACGACCTCCTGTATTCAGAGCCTAAGGCTGCTGAACCTGGGTCAGCCCGTGTGCTGGTGGTACCCCAGAAGTTCAGAGCTTCTTACTGGGTCTGGCTCATGATGTGCCTTTAGCAGGACATTTGGGGATGGACAAGACCTATGACAGGCTTGTCACCCACTTTTACTGGCCCCAAATGCATAAGAGTTCAGACGCTCATTGCAGAACCTGTCCGACTTGCCAGGCAAGTGGGAAGACCGGAGGGAAGAACAAGGCTCCCCTCCAACCCTTCCCTGTGGTCGGTACGCCATTCCAGCGAGTGGGTATTGACATTGTTGGGCCTCTGGACCCCAAGACAGCCATGGGCAACAGGTTCATCCTGGTCTTGGTGGACCATGCCACCCGGTACCCTGAAGCCATCCCTCTGAGGACAGTGACGGCCCCCGTGGTGGGACGTGCACTGATGGGAATTTTCTCACGAGTAGGATTCCCTCTAGAGGTGGTGAGCGACAGGGGGACCAACTTCATATCCAAGTATATGAAGTCCCTTTGGCAAGAGTGTGGCGTAACGTATAAGTTCACCACGCCTTACCATCCCCAAGGTAACGGGTTGGTTGAAAGATTCAACCGAACCCTGAAGGGCATGATCATGGGCCTAGAAGGTCCGATGAGGCGTAAGTGGGACGTCCTCTTACCATGCCTACTCTTTGCATATCGCGAGGTACCTCAGAAGTCCCTAGGGTTCAGCCCCTTTGAGCTACTGTACGGTCACCCCGTGAGAGGACCACTGAGTTTGGTAAAGGAAGGCTGGGAGCAATCTCCCAGGAAACCTCCCCAGAATGTATATAGCTACATGCTGGCCTTCAGAAACCAGACCAGGCGCTTCAGACAACTTGCCGAGGCAAATCTGGAAGCGAGCCAGGAGGAGATGAAGCGGTGGTACGACCAGAATGCCACTCTGGTCGAGCTTCAGCCTGGACAAGAGGTGTATGTCCTGGCCCCAGTGGAGCCCTGTGCCCTTCAAGATAAGTGGACAGGCCCATTCGAGGTTGTGGAGCGCAAGAGCCCCGTGACATACTTGGTGGACATGAAGACGCCCAGGAACCCTTTGCGGGTCCTACATGTCAACCGCCTCAAGCCCCACTAGCGAAGGTCCGAAGTGGGCATGTTGTTGGCAACTGATGACGGAATGGAGGAGGAGTCGGAGCCTCTCCCTGACCTCTTAGTGGCCTGTGAGAAAGACGGGTCAGTGGATGGAGTTAACCTCTCACCCACCCTGACCCCCGAACAACAGGAGGACTGCCGCCAGTTGCTGGGGCAGTTTCCAGATCTGTTCTCCCTGGTTCCGAGTGTCACAGATTGGTGCGTCCATGACGTGGACACCGGAGACAGCTTACCTGTAAAGCATAAGGCTTACAGGGTAACTGACAGGGTCCGGGCCTGCATCAAGGAGGAGGTCTCCAAGATGCTTGCCCTGTGGGTGATTGAGTCTTCCAGCAGTCCTTGGTCCAGCCCCGTGGTCTTGGTTCCAACGGCTGCTGCGCCGGGAGCCACACCGGAACTCCGGTTCTGTGTGGACTACAGAGGACTCAATTCAGTCACGAAGACTGACGCGCACCCCATCCCCAGAGCGGATGAGCTCATTGATCGGCTAAGGGCTGCTCGGTTCCTCAGTACGTTTGATTTGACGTCTGGGTACTGGCAGATCGCCTTGACCGATGGGGCAAAGGAGAGGTCGGCATTCTCTACACCAGATGGGCATTTCCAGTTCCGGGTTATGCCATTTGGAATGAAGAATGCCCCTGCCACCTTTCAGAGATTGGTCAACCAGGTGTTGGCTGGGCTGGACGAGTTCAGTGCCGCCTACCTGGATGACATCGCGGTGTTCAGTGGCACCTGGCCAGAACACCTGCGACACCTCTGGGAAGTGTTGATGGCCCTGCGCAGAGCAGGCCTCACAATCAAGGCAAGCAAGTGCCAGATTGGGCAGGGTTCAGTGGTGTACTTGGGACACCAAGTTGGGAGTGACAAGGTAGCACCCTTGCAACCCAAAATTGAGACCATCCTGGCTTGGGAACCCCCCAAGACCCAGACTGCCGTGAGAGCCTTCCTGGGGCTCACTGGGTATTACAGGAGGTTTGTCAAGGGCTATGGCACGATCGTAACCCCCTTGACAGAGCTGACTTCGAAGAAGCAGCCCAGGAATGTGATTTGGACTGACACCTGTCAGAAGGCTTTTGACACCCTGAAAACTTCCATGTGCACGGCGCCCGTGCTCCTGGCTCCTGATTTCTCCAAGGAATTCATAGTGCAAACAGCCGCTTCAGAGCATGGTGTAGGGGCTGTTCTTTCACAGATGACTGAGGAGGGCTTTGACCAACCCGTAGCCTTCATAAGTAGGAGGTTACTTCCACGGGAAAGTAGGTGGAGTGCAATAGAGCGAGAAGCATTTGCTGTGGTCTGGGCGCTGAAGAAGCTAAGACCCTACCTGTTTGGGTCTCACTTCCGAGTTCAGACGGACCACAGGCCCCTCAGATGGTTGATGCAAATGAGGGGTGAGAACCCGAAACTGTTGAGGTGGTCCATTTCTCTACAGAGTATGGACTTTACGGTGGAACACCGCCCTGGCACCGATCACGCCAACGCTGACGGTCTGTCCAGATTTTTCCGCCTTAGTGATGTGGAACTCCCTGGGGAAGGGTAGTTCCCCCCACATTTCAGCTGGAGGGGACACATGTTAGACCTGGCACCTTGGCGTGAGTCTCCCTTCCACTTTTTGCTGATGTGCCTCCGATGTTTTGCTGGTTTTCCGATACTCAGGGCACTGCGCCACGGCTGACCCGTGCCGCAGTGCAAGTGCTCCCTACTGTAAATTGTACATGCGATTGGTATCCATGATTGGTTCATTGGATTTACTGTTAGTCCCTAGTAAAGTGCACTAGGAGTGCCGGGGCTTGTAGATGCCAATACTGCTGGCGGGCCTGCAGCGCTGGTTGCACCACCCACCGAAGCAGCCGTAAAGATGTGTCCGGGAACTGCGACCGCAGAACCCGCGTGCGGTCTCGTACCGTCACGCTAGCTGGGCAAGTGCACCCACTTGCCAGCCCCGAACCTTCCCTTGACTACATATTAGTCACCCCTATGGTAGGCCTACGGGCAGGGTGCGTTGTAGGTGCAAGGTAGGACAAGCCCTGAAGTGTGTGGCCGTCCTAGTACTGACTTACACCCAAAAACGTATTTCACTATTGAAGGCTACCTGCTCCATTAGGACAGACTGAGCTGCTGGAGTTATTATACCCTATAATCCCAGCAGGCTCAAGGAGCATGGTAGCACGTCGTGTTTAGTATGCCTGAACTCAGGATGATAAAATATTTCTTTTAGTAAAGTTTATTTTAGTATCCTGGGTTTGCAAATGCTACTTTTAGAAAGTTAGCATTTGCTTGCCTAACCATTTCAGCCCGCCTCTGCTGGTATGTGTATCTGACTGTCTGGGACGTGTGAGTGACAGGGCTGGGAGGATGACAGGTGGTGAATGCGCAGATTACACCTTAGGGGGAGGTAGGAGTGGCTCTTGACTCTGGATCCTGCTGTGCTCTGCCACCACAATGCTGGCTCCACCCTCCTGGGGAGTGTCAGATGATTCAGCCGACACCTGGCCCAGGAAGGGCGAAGCCCCATCAACAAGGTACTCTGGCTGCCCCTGTCCGCACAATGCTGGCTCCACCTCCTGTGGGGCGTCTGATGCGCCTGCCCCTCACACTGAAAGCAGAAGCCGGAGTACACCCGCCAGGGTACTCAAGGACTGAGAGTGGCTATGCAAAGGCCCCCCTGGCCTGCGAGAACAAAAGAAATGCCATATAAAAGAAGGAGCCCTGCTCCTTGAAAATTAGATCCTGTTTGGGCTACAGAAGGAACTCTGCCCGACGAGAAGGACCGGGAAGGACAAGGAAGAGTGCTATCTCTTGCCTGTGTCTGGTGCCTTGCTGCCAAAGGAGAGGGAAAAGGAAAGACTACGAAAAGACTTTTGCTTTACAAAACTTTGTGCCAAACTCTGCTAGAAAGATCTCCAAGGGCTTGAAACTGAACTTGCCCCCTGACCAGCGCCCCAGGACCAGTGGGCGCTACACCCTGAAGAAAGCAACTGCGTGTGCTGCTCCTCGTGGCAGTACCGACGGAGGAATCTCCTCCAAGGCAACGACATCCACCTGACCACCGTGACCGGGGCCCAGAGCAACAGCGAGAGCAAAGTGAGGACCAGCCGTCGCTGGCCCGAACACCGTGACCGCAACTGCACCGGGAGCCCGAGAGCAAAGCGAAGGAGGACCCGTCCGGTCTGAGCTCTCGAGTTGACTGCGCAACGAGCAGCCAATCCACTTGCAAAGACGGACAGTCGCCCTGTGAGAGTCCCCTAGGTCGGTACCTTGCCCGACAGCTCAGCTGTGAGCGCACAGCTGCACCAGCACTTGGCTGGGTACGTCCTGCACTTGAGGACCGTACTGCCACTTGCCGCCATCACGCAACCGCCGCCTCCAGGGTCGGAGCGGACGACGAGAGGAGGACCCTGCCGCCACAGAACACCGCTGCCCCGGATGACCCGTGAACTGCTCGGCTGAGCACCGCAACGAACAGCGACCCCGTGAAGGCAACGCGACGTGGGACAGATCCCCTGGGAGCCGCCTGCTCCACAAGAACTTTGTTGAACTGGGCAGAAGGCCCTAAAAGAACTCTTATTGCTTGAAAGAACTGTGGCAACTTGAACTAAGTAACTTGGAACCGCTACTTGAAAGTCTGATAACTGTATTCCTAAGCCTGCTTGAATTCTATATAAAGGTATATATTTTTAAAGAATACAGTCTGGTCTCACTGTGTGGTGGGTTGGTTGTGACGGTGTAATATTGCAAGTGTTTAACCCTATGTGCCCCAAAGATTAGCCTACGACTGCTTAAGCCACACTACCTAGAGGGTAAGCAGAGGTTGTCTGGAAGGTAACCCTCAGCCCTGACGAGGAAGAGAGAGTCCCTGCTTGTCGCTAGTGTTTCACTGCGCCAACTAGAGCCTCCCCCTTCCTACAAGCAGGTGTCCCTGATTGATGTGGTGGTGTCCCCGAGTGATGTGGTGGTGTCCCTGAGTGATGTGGTGGTGTCCCTGAGTGAAGTGGTGGTGCCTCTGAGTGGTGCCCCCGAGTGATGTGTTGGTGTCCCCGAGTGATGTGGTGGTGTCCCTGAGTGATGTGGTGGTGTCCCTGAGTGATGTGGTGGTGTCCCTGATTGATGTGGTGTCCCTGAGTGATGTGGTGGTGTCCCTGAGTGATGTGCTGGTGTCCCTGAGTGATGTGGTGGTGTCCCTGAGTGATGTGGTGGTGTCCCTGAGTGATGTGCTGGTGTTCCTGAGTGATGTGGTGGTGTCCCCGAGTTATGTGGTGGTGTCCCCGAGTGATGTGGTGGTGTCCCTGAGTGATGTGGTGGTGTCCCTGAGTTATGTGGTGGTGCCCCTAAGTGATGTGGTGGTGTTCCTGAGTGATGTGGTGGTGTCCCCGAGTGATGTGGTGGTGTCCCTGAGTGATGTGGTGGTGTCCCTGATTGATGTGGTGGTGTCCCCGAGTGATGTGGTGGTGGCCTGAGTGGTGCCCCCGAGTGATGTGGTGGTGTCCCCGAGTGATGTGGTGGTGTCCCTGAGTGATGTGGTGGTGTCCCTGAGTGATGTGGTGGTGTCCCTGAGTGATGTGATGGTGTCCCTGAGTGATGTGGGGGTGTCCCCGAGTGATGTGGTGGTGTCCCTGAGTGATTTGGGGGTGTCCCTGAGTGATGTGGTGGTGTCCCTGAGTGATGGTGATATGGTGGTGCCCCTGAGTGGTGCCCCTGAGGTATGTGGTGGTGCCCTGAGTGATGTGGTGGTGCCCTGAGTGATGTGGTGGTGTTTGATGTGGTGGTGTCCCTGAGTGATGTGGTGGTGTACCTGAGTAATGGGGTGGTGCCCCTGAGTGATGCGGTGGGTGATGTGGTGGTGTCCCTGAGTGATGTGGTGGTGTCCCTGAGTGATGTGGTGGTGACCCCGAGTGATGTGGTGATGTCCCTGAGTGATGTGGTGGTGTCCCTGAGTGATGTGTTGTGTCCCTGAGTGATGTGGTGGTGCCCCTGAGTGATGTGGTGGTGTCCCTGAGTGATGTGGTGGTGTCCCTGAGTGATGTGGTGGTGTTCCTGAGTGATTTGGTTGTGCCCCTCAGTGGTGCCCTGAGTGATGTTGGTGTGCCCCTGAGTGATATGGTGGTGTCCCTGAGTGATGTGGTGGTGTCCCCGAGTGATGTGTTGTGTCCCTGAGTGATGTGGTGGTGTCCCTGAGTGATGTGGTGGTGTCCCTGAGCGAAGTGGTGGTGTCCCCGAGTGATGTGGTGGTGTCCCCGAATGATGTGGTGGTGTCCCTGATTGATGTGGTGGTGTCCCCGATTGATGTGGTGGTGTCCCCGAGTGATGTGGTGTTGTCCCTGAGTGATGTGGTGGTGTTCCTGAGTGATGTGGTGGTGTTTGATGTGGTGGTGTCCCTGAGTGATGTGGTGGTGTCCCTGAGTAATGTGGTGGTGCCCCTGAGTGATGCGGTGGGTGATGTGGTGGTGTTCCTGAGTGATGTGGTGGTGTTCCTGAGTGATGTGGTGGTGTACCTGAGTAATGGGGTGGTGCCCCTGAGTGATGCGGTGGGTGATGTGGTGGTGTCCCTGAGTGATGTGGTGGTGTCCCTGAGTGATGTGGTGGTGTCCCCGAGTGATGTGGTATTGTCCCTGAGTGATGTGGTGGTGTTCCTGAGTGATGTGGTGGTGTTTGATGTGGTGGTGTCCCTGAGTGATGTGGTGGTGTCCCTGAGTAATGTGGTGATGTCCCTGAGTGATGTGGTGGTGTTCCTGAGTCATGTGGTGGTGTCCCTGAGTCATGTGGTGGTGTCCCTGAGTGATGTGGTGGTGCCCCTGAGTGATGTGCTGGTGTCAGTATGTAGTGGTGTCCCTGAGTGATGTGGTGGTGCCCCGGAGTGATGTGGTGGTGTTCCCGAGTGATGTGGTTCCCGAGTGATGTGGTGTGTGAGGGTGAGGGTGTATGGCGGTGTGAGAGGTAAGGGTGAGTGAGGGTGAGAGGTTTGTGAGTGTGAGGGGGGTGATGGTGTGAGGGTGATGGTGTGAGGGTGAGTGAGGGTGGGTGAGGGTGAGAGGGTGAGTGAGGGTGTGTGAGGGTGTGTGAGGGTGAGAGGATGTGAGGGTGTGTGAGGGTGAGTAGGTGTGAGGGTGAGGGTCTGAATTAAATGGCGGCAGGGCAGACATCATAAGACAGAGAGAAGAGACTGCATGGTGACTGCGTTGGTCAGTTTCAGAATCAGGAGGGTCAGAGTCAGCACAGTTTGCGAGGGATCAACGTGTCTAGAGACAAAGCATAGCGGATGTAGCATTGCAGCTAGCAAGCCGAGTGTTTTAAAGCTGAGTGTCCCTAGAGAGATGGCAACACAGCAACAGCATTTGAGGAGCAAGGCTACTGTAAACAAGCACGGTAGGCTTTAACTTTCGTTCAGAAACAAGCTCTCGGCATTGCTGTGGAGGGGGGGCAGGGGAGTAGGAGCGGGAGCGCATTCCTTTGAAGTCCGATGCGGGGGAGCGGCAGCCTTTGAAGTCTGATGCCGAGGCACAGACATATGGTGGTGTGTTATGTGGCTTGCGATGGTGTGCACGTGCATAGATCACATGAACTGTATGCGATCCGCAGCCGTTTTGGTAGACTTTTCTTTTACGCTTACTATAATCTCGCAGGAGCAATGCGCAAGCGCATTGGCTCAGGCGAGATCTAAAAACACAGACCACCCTGTCAGAACTTAAACGGTTTTTCAGTTTCCAGGGCCCAACTATGGTTTAAGAAAGGGAGGCCCATTGAATTTACCCAAGTGACCGACATCCACACAGTGTTAGGTGTCATACGTTTGCTGCCTCTCCTCCATGGTTAATATGCAGCTCAATATTCTGTGTATATCTCCCTATATTCCACATTGGCCTGTCATTGTTCTGTTTGGCTAATTTGTGAAGTATTTTTTCCCTTTCTGCCAATCAGACGTTAATTCCACCCCATGTTTTCTGTGATTTCAGAACTGTATTTTCCACTTCCACATCTGAGAAGGTCCCATCTTCATTTCATTTCCTGGGACGCAGTCCCCGACTTTCATTGCATGGCAATTTGTCTTTTCGCCAGCAAGAGTGTCAAATCGGCACATTTTTAGTCAGCTTTATTGTTCTTTGTGCAGGTCATCATAAGTCCCATCAGGCAGATCTTTAAGGATATGATCATCTTTATGCTAGTCAGATGGCCTATCTCTTGTATAAGTATTGCCATTATTGTGCTTTGCATCTACAGATCCAGAAAATGTGCAAAAGATTAGTGTTCTCTGCATAACATCTGGGCCATTGGTTTGGTACCCTGGGAAATAAAGAATGGAGTTTGAGAGGAGTTAAATAAGTGCAAAGCAGTAGGTTAAATGGGATCATTCTGAATCTGACATTTTTAGATACAGTTTTAGAGTATCCCATGATCCTTTACAATTCCACTTCAATTGGTCATCTCGAGGGTCTGCAGTCCATGCTGCTTTCCCGTCTGTAAGGTCTCCTTAGTCATACTTGTCAAGGCCAAGTATAATTGTGATACAGCTCTCCTGCCTGCAGCAAGTTTGAAGATAACTGTCAGCACTGCATGCAGAGGAACCTTCCCCAGCAGCCCAAAAAATAACAAAAATGACTACAGTTATTGCGGTACTCCAACAGGACCAAGCAGGGTGAAGCTTGCATCATCTCTTGGTATGATGGATGTGACACTTAATTACGGTACAATGAGAATAATGCAGTACTGCAAAATAAATTGGAAAAAATATAAATGTGTGGCTCTGCCGGGGAGTTGGTCACAGGGCTTGGTCAGAGGCCAAGCCCTGCACCAAACCCCAGGTTAGGCACAGCTAAAGTCTGTGGATAGAGTAGCAAAGGTCCAAGAATTCCAAGGCTTTAACAACGCTTGAATAAGCTATGATTATTATTGAATGGAGACACACTCAAAGCTCTGGACCTCTTGGGCTTCGTGTAGCAAAACAAGTTTTAGGGAAAGATGATTGTGTACTCCAAAGAAGATCTCGAGAGTTTTTCAGAATTAATATCCGTTCTTTAGAATTGTAGTACAAAGGACAGAGCTGTTTTTCATTGCAGAAAGGTAACTTTATTGTTTTTCATAGAACATGGACAGCTGACACGTGTTTCGCCCCCTCATGGCGATTTGCGCCGGGGCTTTCTCAAGGCTGTAAAAGAAGACAGAATAAATTGTTAAGGTGTGCGAAATGATAGCAGTTGACCCCAAGAAGAACAGAAAATCACCTAAAGTGCAGGAGTGATTGTGATGATTTATAGTATCATAGCGTCAAGGCCTTATCTGCTTCTTCAAGTAGTGGTGAATCGTGCAGCAGATACAATTATTGTGGCTAAAATTATACTAGAATAACGAAAACTAAGGGGTGCGAAGGGAGAGGTTTCTTGGGTTGTCATGGAAGAAGGAGTGTAATTTTAGTCTCCTAGTGAATTTAAAAAGATCTATTTTAGTTTTCACCAGGTCCCATTGGCCAGTTGGACAGAAGGAGAGCCCTCTGTTCAGAATTTGATTGTGTGTTTCCGTCAGGGTAGTTGTGGATAGGTAAAGTACCAGATTGTTAGTTATGTTTTGGTCAGATGTTGTTCCCTTTTCCTTGCTCTGGTTTGGACACCCGGCGTGTTTGGTTTTGGTGTTTCCAGGTTTGGCGGTCGTGGTCGATTGTCCTGTATGTTTCCAAGCCGGTGTCGTTGGACCTCCTCCCGAGAATTTACCTGTGGTCGCAGATTTGAGGATATGGATAAATTTTCTACTGACATTGACCGCACTGTCTGTATATTTTTTTATTTGCCAAAAGTGTTTACCTTAAATAACATGCGGTAGCACTAGACTTGGTTATTTAAACTAATGTATCAATAATTGTTTTTTGAATTGATAGAAGAACCTTGTTCCTGAAAAAACTGTATTTTTTGATATTTTGGACATTGACACTATTTGGATACTTAAAAGCTTTACGCCAGAAAAGAAAAACTAGGTATATTTACTATACACTGTTTTCTATACTGTGATTCCCTTGTCTGCCCACCTGCTCTTTCTCTCTGACCTGGTATTTTGGGAGATTTTTCGGGTTGTCAAAAGAAATCTGCACACTGAGAAACTACTCTCAGATATCTTGCGGTTTTAAAATTACACACCTGTTTCACTTTTCCTCTCCCTTCGCACTCCTTAGTTTTCGTTATTCTAGTATAATTTTAGCCACAATAATTGTATCTGCTGCACAGTTCACCACTACTTGAAGAAGCAGATAAGGCCTTGACGCTATGATACTATAAATCATCACAATCACTCCTGCACTTTAGGTGATTTTCTGTTCTTCTTGGGGTCAACTGCTATCATTTCGCACACCTTAACAATTTATTCCGTCTTCTTCTACAGCCTTGAGAAAGCCCCGGCGCAAATCGCCATGAGGGGGCGAAACACGTGTCGGCTGTCCATGTTCTATGAAAAACAATAAAGTTACCTTTCTGCAATGAAAAACAGCTCTGTCCTTTGTACTACAATTCTAAAGAACAGCTAAAGTCTGTGTGTGTAGGGGAGTTGGTGCCCACAGGGGGTTGGGCAAATGGTATGGCCATAGGCATCTGTTGAGAACAACCAGAGGTCTCGAGTGACGGGGTTGGGCACAGGGTCTGACCCAGTGGTAGAAGTGGGGGGGGATCGATGGGCACGGCATGCCCCTACTTCTAAAAAATTGTTAAGTCCGATCCCCTACTCCTTGCTTTCAAAAAGGAGTCCCGGGACGGCAAGACTAGTCCAACTTTAAAACTTTTTTCATTCGCTTCCAGGTGCTGCTTGCACTTCTGTGTGAACTCCAGAGGCTGCAGCAGTCCCTCCCTAAACTCAAACAGACCGAGGAGGCCCATTGTCATTCCGATTGAGGCTGATTACCTCTTTCGAATGACAATGCGCCGCCCTCTGCCTTTAGCATATCAAGTGGCCCTGAGATTAGAGTTGATGATTAGAGATGAGCTTTCCCCAAGCAGGGTACTGTGGGGAACTTGACACCAGTGGCTATCTTGTGACGAGTTGTGAGTGTGTGTGTGGTTAGTGGATGGAGGAGGCAAACTCCAAATCTAGCCCCTGGTGCTGTTAATGTTCTACAGATAAGTGTGAATGCGTGGCTTGTTATCTTCACGATCTTTTTTTTAAATTTAATGCATTTTTATGTAGCGCAGACTTTATCCGAAGGTGATTGCAGAACAACTTCCTCAGCACCGATCAGCCTCCCCAAGTGAGCTCCGTCGATATCTTGCAGACAGGATGCTGTGGCACAATTGTATCAGCAACTCCTGCCACATACTTTTAGTATGGGGCTCACATGTGCAAATTTAATTACGTGTTACCATAGTGACTACTATGTCTGTTTTCCTTCTCTCACTTCATGGTGCTGCTGTACGCTAACATTTATTCTAGTCAGGATTTAATTTCACCAGTGAAATGGGTTTCAAAACTTAGAAACAGATGCACTGGTGAAGTGCCACCTCGTGGTGCGCGCAGCCTGCTGTTTCCTTTAGCAACCTGCGGAGGTGCATTAGAAGAGCCAGAAGTACAGCGAGGAATCTGTACACCATTATAAGAGAAGGGTTGGAATTGTCTGTATGACTGCAGAACGCCATGCAAACCTTTTTACTGTCTTTTTGTGCTTGGCTGAAAGTCAACATATGCAGGCCCTGGTGAGTTTAAAGTATTTGGCATTGCCCTGGCTGAAATGTTAAATGGCTGTGTGTGTGTTTTCAAATGACGTGATTTGAAAGTCTTTCTTCTCATCGCTTTGCAGAGCAAAAGAGCGATAACTGCGTTAAACACATGAAGTGCAAAATAATGTTTCTTTGTGAATAATTTGAAAGAGCTAGCAATGACACGTTTTGACCTGTCAAGAGTATTGTGCTGGTAGACCCATAAGACGTATCATAAAAGTACCCAGCACCAAGCTTTTTTAACTTTTTCTCTTTTGTTTAATAACGCTGTTCATTTTACGCTACACTATTGGTACCAGGCTTATCCTGTCCAGTCAACAATATACCATGCCTCCCTTCCTCTTTAGCTTATGCCTACTTATGTTTGCTCACTAATTGATAATTGGTGTCTTCATTTTACACCCCACCACTTTCAAACTTTACCAGCCAGCACTGCTTGACACCTTTGTCAATGTTGTACACAGAGTGAAGTGAGCTGGGCAGGAGCAGTAACCGGACAGAAGAGGCGACAGGAAAGGAGAGGTACTAGGGCAGGAGAGGTGACGGGGCAGGAGAAGTGATGGTGCAGGAGAGGTGACTGGGCAGGAGAGGTGACGGGGCAGGAGAGGTGACGGGGAAGGAGAGGTGACGGGGCAGAGAAGGTGATGGGCCATGAGCTAGAGCAGTAACCGGGTGTGAGCGGTGAAAGGACAGGAGCGGTGAAAGGACAGGAGCGGTGAAAGGACAGGAGCGGTGAAAGGACAGGAGCAGTGAAGGGGGCAGGAGCAGTGAAGGGCGCAGGAGCAGTGAACGGGGGCAGGAGCAGTGAACGGGGCAGGAGCAGTGAACAGGGCAGGAGCAGTGAACGGGGCAGGAGCAGTGATGGGGCAGGAGCAGTGATGGGGCAGGAGCAGTGATGGGGCAGGAGAGGCGACAGGGCAGGAGAGGTGACCGGGCAAAAGAAGTGACGGGCAGGTGACATGACAGGCAGGTGACATGACAGGCAGGTGACATGACAGGCAGGTGATGTGACGGGTAGGTGAGGTGATGGGGCAGGAGAGGTGATGGGGCAGGAGAGGTGATGGGGCAGGAGCATTGAACAGGACAGGAGCGGTGAACAGGGCAGGAGCAGTGAACAGGGCAGGAGCGGTGAACAGGGCAGGAGCGGTGAACAGGGCAGGAGCATTGAACAGGACAGGAGCAGTGATAGGCAGGAGAAGTGAGGGGCAGGAGAAGTGACGGGCCCCCAGACCCCCTGGCCCCCGCACCGCCCACCCCTCCCGCATTTCATACGATGCCTCTTCCCTCTCAGCCGTTAACCCCGGCCGACCACCAAACTGCTACCAAGCCGCTCCTGGACTCACCAATGGACCTTTCACCTGCAATTCCTGCAAGTTTGCCTGCATTAGGACCCTCACCAAATCCACAATCACCAAACAGAACACCGGCTCCAACCACCTGAACCGAATCCTTATCAACACCCGTTCTGTCCACAGTCACGCCATCCAACTTTGGAATCTACTTGACACCACAGCTCCGGACGTCGCCTTCCTCACAGAAACCTGGATGAACGCCTCTTCAACACCCAACATCGCCATAGCCATCCCTGACGGCTACAAGATTATCCGTAAGGACATCACCAACCAAACAGGAGGAGGCATTGCCATTGTTCATAAGAACACCATTCGCATCTCAACCAGTTCCGATGACAACCTCGCAACCGCCGAACACCTCCAGTTCCAGATCCACATCGACCCCAAGACCACACTCAGAGGCACCCTCATCTACAGGCCACCAGGACCCCACACACAATTCTGTGATGACATCACTGACTTCATCATCCCACACGCCCTCCCCTCCGAGGACTACATTCTACTAGGCGACCTCAACTTCCACCTGGATAAGAACAACGACAACAACAGTACAACCCTTTTGGACAACCTTGCAAATCTTGGACTCAAACAACTTGTCGACAGCCCCACCCACTGTGGCGGACACACGCTCGACCCAATCTTTACATCCAGTAAATACATCTCCTTCAACCACACCACAACTCTCCATTGGACAGACCACAGCTGCGTGCACTTCAACTACAAAAAGACTACAACCCACAACCACCCACAACCACCCACAACATATTACCCGCAGAAACTGGAACAAAATCACCACCGACCAGCTTCTCACATCGCTCCACCAATACCCCCCTGCCTATTCATCAGACCCAAACCAAGCAGCCACCACCCTTGCACAATGGATCACCCGCAGCGCTGACGAATTAGCACCACTAAAAAACAACCCTACCAAGTTAAACCTCAAGAAAGCCCCTGGTTCAACGATGAACTTAAAAAATCCAAGAAGACATGCCGCACCATCGAGAAAGCCTGGTAAAGAAACCCATCCACCGAAAACCTAGCCACTTTCAAGAACGCCTCCCGTAAACACCATCAACTAATACGTTCCACTAAGAAAACAGCATTCAAAGATCGACTTGACAACAACGCCCACAGCAGTAAGGAACTGTTCAACATAGTAAAAGAGGTCACCAACCCCTCAGCCGGCACCAATGACATCACTCATTCCCAGTACATTTGCGACTCCCTAGCATCATTTTTCCACAACAAAATCGCCGACATTCACAACAGCTTCATCAACCAGTCGGGTGACCAGACCACCCCACCCACCTCAAAACCTAATCCCCCTCCTAACAACCTTTGCAACTGGAAACCAGTCACCACTGAAGACACCATCCGCCTGATGAACTCCATCCACTCAGGATCACCAACCGATCCATGCCCCCACCACATCTTCAACAAAGCAGACTCCATCATCGCTCCCCACCTTCGCGACATCATCAATAGTTCCTTCAACTCGGCTACCTTCCCGGAAAACTGGAAACACGCCGAACTCAGCGCCCTCTTGAAGAAACCCACAGCAGACCCCAATGAACTTGAAAACTACCGACCAATCTCGCTCCTCCTATTCCCTGCCAAAGTCATCGAGAAAGCTGTCAACAGTCAACTCGCCGCCTTACTCGAATCCAACAAATCCCTCGACATATCACAATCCGGATTCCGTGCCAAACACAGCACTGAGACCGCCCTCATCGCAGAAACAGACGACATCCGAAAACTACTGGACAATGGAGAAACAGTTGCCCTCATCCTTCTCGACCTCTCTGCAGCTTTCGACACAGTCTGTCATAGCACCCTTATTCACCGCCTCAGCAACATCGGAATTCAAGGAAAAGCACTGGACTGGATCGTCTCATTCCTCGCCGGAAGAACGCAGAGAGTCCGCCTCCCCCTTTTAAATCAGAGGCCACTGAAGTCATCTGCAGGGTACCACAGGGATCATCACTCAGCCCCACACTCTTCAACGTATAAATGAGCCCCCTCGCATCCCTCGTTCGCAAACACAACCTCAACATCATCTCCTACGCAGACGACACCCAGCTGATCCTCTCCCTCACCAAAGACTCAAACACCGCCAAAACCAATCTACACGAAGGGATGAAAGAAGTGGCCGAATGGATGAAGAACAATCGCCTTAAACTGAACTCGGACAAAACAGAAGTCCTCATATTAGGATCATCTCCCTCCGCTTAGGATGACTCATGGTGGCCACCGGCTCTGGGAAACGCCCCCAAACCTACGGACCACGCACGGAATCTGGGCTTCATCCTAGACTCCACCCTATCGATGACCAGACAAGTCAACGCCGTCTCTTCCTCATGCTTCAACATTCTACGCATGCTCAGAAAAATCTTCCTATGGATCCCCACCGAAACAAGAAAGACAGTCACCCATGCACTGGTCACCAGCAGACTAGACTACGGAAACACCCTTTATGCCAGAACTACAATCAAATCACAGAAAAAGCTCCAACGTATCCAAAATGCCTCAGCCAGACTCATTCTAGACGTCCCACGCAGAGCTCACATCTCCAGTCACCTGAAAGACCTCCACTGGCTCCCCTTCAGCAAAAGAATAACGTTTCGTCTCCTCACCCACGCACACAAAGCACTATACGACCTTGGACCCGAATGCCTCAACACACGCCTTTCCTTCTACACCCCCTCCTGCAAACTCCGATCGTCCAACCAAGCCCTCGCCACAATACCACGCATCCGCAGATCCACCATGAGGGGGAAGATCCTTCTCCTACCTTGCGGCCAAAACCTGGAACTCCCTCCCCACCCATCTACGCCTTACCCAAAACCACCTCTCCTTCAGAAAACAACTCAAAACCTGGATATTTGATAAGTAATCCCCCACCTCCCTCAAGCGCCTTGAGACCCTATGGGTGAGTAGTGCGCTATATAAATGCCTAACTTCAACTTGAACTTGAAGTGACGGGCCAGGAGAATGGAAGGGGCGGGGGAATTGACTAAGCTGGAGTGTTGATCGAGCATGAGCAGGAGTACTGACTGGACAGGAGCAGTGAAAGGGCAGGAGCAGGCGTTTCCCAGGGCGACTGGAATGGTAGGGGGCCAGTTTAGTTTGGGGGGACGGGTTTTGTACAAGTGCAGGAGTTTTAAAAACACTGCAAACTTATTTGTATATTCAGCAGGTTTCGGTCAACAATACAAGTGCCAAGATAACTTTGGTAATCAATGTACCTGCTGGAGAGAGATGGGAGCATGTTTTGTCTAGTGGCTGTTTTACTCATCTAAGGTAGTGAAGAGGGGTAATATGCCTGCTGCAAAGAACATGTACCATGCATATCAAAGAGCAATATGTTATGTGTATAGTTCAGTGGGTACTGCTTTGTGTTCACTTCCCGAATGAAAGGACACTTGAATACATGTGGCCTGGCAGTTCGGGCTGGACTGTTCACATTGGGCGCAGGATCAAGACTGATTTGCATATGGTTGGGTCCAAACTGGAATGGCATGGTGAGCAAAAAACGATGGATTTAAGCCCAGATCTCTGAACTGGGGTGAATGTATGACATTGTTCTGCATTCTGTCCATCAATTGTTCTTTTTGCATTTGTCACCCCGAGTGGGACAGGTATGCTCAGACATGAGTCCCATGCTCTTCATGCCACTGGAATCAGGCTATCCTGGCTGATGAGGGCGGAAAGCCCGAAATCGGTCCTAGGATGTTGTTTCCAGTCCAGGAAGGACCTGGCCTGGCAGCTCGGGCTAGACTGTTCTCATTGGGCGCAGATCAAGACTGATTTGCATAAGGCTGGGTCCAAACTGGAATGGCGAGCAAATAAACAATGGATTTAGGCCCAGCTCTCTGCACTGGGGTGAATGTATGATATTGCTCTGCATTCTGCCCACCAGTTGTTCTTTTGGCTATATTATGATTGAGCAGCTAGCTGGCTGACATGAATATGAAGGAGCCTTTGTGGGTTTCCATGAGTCTAGATTCTCCTGAAGAGTCCCTATCTCTTCTGAGCCCTGCTTAACACATTTGTATAGGAGGAGCCCTGCATTCATGACCTCAATGTTTGCGACAAAAAATAATCATGGATTTCTGAACAATGAGCGTAAAAGCATTAAGGTAACATGTTGTTCCTGCTTATATTTCACATGCTTTAAATAAACCTGTATTCCCTATGAGTGTTTGCTTTTTCCTGAATTAAACCTCAAATAAACATATCCATTCTTTTAATTAAATAACGTTATAAGCTGTAACGGGTCAGTGAAATGCTAAACGTACTAAAAATTGGTATGTTTCGCTATTTCTAGCCACACCCCTGACTCCTCCCACTGATTCAATCTTCGGTTATTCCCCGCCCCCTGATTCTCCACCCACAGTTCCCCAACTTTTTTTACCCACTTCGACCACTGATTTAAACCCACTTTCGTCAAAGCGCAGAGGAAGCTCGAAGGACCGGGCGAGTCTGATCGGCTGCAGCATGAAGGCGCTGGGGTGCTCCGTCCTGCTGGTACTGTGGGCCTGCTGCGGGGCTGAAGGTAAGATGCTGCCGGACTGGGCAGAGTATGGGCGGGCGTACTGCACACAGGGCCGGGTATCTTCGAACATAAGACGAGGCACATCTGTAAGACAGAGTGTAAAGACAGAGCCGGGAACTGAGCAGAGTCTACTGTAGAAGGCAGGGAGACGGGAGAAGGTGGACCCGTGGGTCTCGTTTCTCGTCGTCTCCTTTCTTTAGCTACAAATAAAGCTGACTTCACTCTGTCCAAACAGGGAGGCGCCCTTGTGATCCTCGACAACCCGGTCTGAATTAAGTCTAAGGATCCAGGACCTAAAGTATGAAGCGGATTTCATTCACCAATGAACATATATTTATCATTGATTATAAGAAACTTTGGCAGAGATTTTAGCTTCAAATAAATAAAGTGATTTTGCTATTGGTGCCAAATAAGTCCATTGTTTGCTACTTGCGAAAGTAGCGTTGGCCTGAATGTGCTGAATTCCATCACATATTACGTTTTCAACAAGTAAGGGGCACACAGTGATCAAAATCTACTCGTAACGATTTGACTGAAATGCTCCGGAGTGCGGTAAACCAGTTTTTGCATCATACTGTTTGTTATCAAAGCCATTCTGAATCCGTTCGTATTGAGAGAAGGGATTAGTTTCCTGATTTTATCATGAGGGCTTGCGGAGAAGATGGGGTCCAGCCTGTGGCCAGCGGCATGGGTGGGCGTCGTCACAAGCTGTTTGAGTCCAAGGTTGGCGAGATTGTTGATCAGGGCGGTGGAGTTGGAGTTGTTGCTGTTCTCGAGGTGGAAGTTCAGATCCCCAAGGAGCATGTAGTCCGTGGAGGTGAGGGCGTTGGTGCTGACTAGGTCGTCGATGGTGTCGCTGAACTGTGGTCGTGGTCCGGGTGGTCTGTAGATGAGAGTTCCTCTGAGGGTCGTGTTGGGGTCGGTGTGGATTTAGAAGTGCATGTGCTTGGCAGTGGTGAGGGTGTTGTCAGTGTTGGTCGAGACTCTGAGGGTGTCCTTGTGGATGATGGCGATTCCCCCTCCATCTCCGTTGGCGCGGTCTCTGCGGGAGATTTTGGCTGTGGAGAAGTGTGGCTCAGGGGTTAGAGGCGGCAGACCCGGAAGCTGAGATCGGCCCTGGACCAGGGTTCAATTCCCCGCCTTGGCGGATCTTGGGCTAAAAAATTCCACGGACTCGATAATACTCGCTCCGGTGCCTTCTCGACTCACGGGTTCACACTCTGCGACTCTGGGCAATAGCTTGCTTAATCTCCACAACGGCCCCTTGCGGCGGGATGCCTGGCTTTCACCTTGTGGGTACCCTGCCGGGGTTATCTCACAGGGGAATACCAGGACGGGTTCCCTAAGCAAGAGCCGGGAAACCCACTGCGGGTAGCTGTGCGCTATATAAGCTCAAAACATTTACATTTGTAGCCCTCAGGGATGGCTATGGGGTGCTGAGGTGGCGTTCAGCCAGGTCTCTGTCAGGAAGGCGACGTCGGGGGCGGTAGAGTCTAGGAAGTCCCAGAGTTCGATGGCGTGCTTGCGGGCGGAGCAGGTGTTGAGGAGGATGCAGCGGAGGTGGTTGGGTTCTTTGGTAGGAGGTTTGGTGGGCTGGATGCTGGTGAAAATGCAGTTCCGGCAGGTGAAGGGCCCTTGGGGGTGCTTCGGGATGGCCTGGTAGCAGGGGTGGTCTCGTCCGGTGTTGAGTGCTTGGAGGGTGCTGGGGTTGTAGTGCAGTCTGGCGTTGCGGGGGGCGCGGGGACCAGGGGTTCTGGCGCTGGGACCTCCATAAGAGGCAAAGTGGGAGGGAGGAGCAGCTGGGAGGCGGGAGCGGGGCGGACAATGGGCGAGAGGGAGGGACACAGAAGGCACAAGGGGACAGGGCCGGAGGGGAGCAACGGCGGGGCACAGAGGGCAAGGGGCAAAGGGAATGCTAACAGAATATCAAACAGAATCCAAATACAGAGAACAATACAGTAAATCAAAAAAGCGAGGAGAAAGACAACTTAGCAAGGGGAGCGCGGTGACAGTCACCAGGGGCACACCAGCGGCAAACTCTCAGCGGAGGTTGCAGAGGGGAGAGTCACGGGCACACAGGAGGAAGCGTGCGGCGTGGGTGGCGACCAGAGGTCAAGTCAAAACCACTGCCGTGCGGCGGCCTCCATATGAGGCCAAGTGGGAGGGAGGAGCAGGTGTCCCCGAGTGATGTGGTGGTGTCCCTGAGTGATGTGGTGGTGTCCCTGAGTGATGTGGTGGTGTCCCTGATTGATGTGGTGTCCCTTAGTGATGTGGTGGTGTCCCTGAGTGATGTGGTGGTGTCCCTGAGTGATGTGGTGGTGTCCCTGAGTTATGTGGTGGTGCCCCTAAGTGATGTGGTGGTGTTCCTGAGTGATGTTGTGGTGTCCCCGAGTGATGTGGTGGTGTCCCTGAGTGATGTGGTGGTGTCCCTGATTGATGTGGTGGTGCCACCGAGTGATGTGGTGGTGCCACGAGTGATGTGGTGGTGCCCCGAGTGTTGTGGTGGTGTTCCTGAGTGATGTGGTGGTGTTCCTGAGTGATGTGGTGGTGTTCCTGAGTGATGTGGTGGTGGCCTGAGTGGTGCCCCCGAGTGATGTGGTGGTCTCCCCGAGTGATGTGGTGGTGTCCCTGAGTGATGTGTTGAGGTCCCTGAGTGATGTGATGGTGTCCCTGAGTGATGTGGGGGTGTCCCCGAGTGATGTGGTGGTGTCCCTGAGTGATTTGGGGGTGTCCCTGAGTGATGTGGTGGTGTCCCTGAGTGATGGTGATGTGGTGGTGCCCCTGAGTGGTGCCCCTGAGTGATGTGGTGGTGCCCCTGAGTGATGTGGTGGTGCCCTGAGTGATGTGGTGGTGTCACTGAGTGATGTGGTGGTGCCACGAGTGATGTGGTGGTGCCCCGAGTGTTGTGGTGGTATTCCTGAGTGATGTGGTGGTGTTCCTGAGTGATGTGGTGGTGTTCCTGAGTGATGTGGTGGTGTCCCTGAGTAATGGGGTGGTGCCCCTGAGTGATGCGGTGGGTGATGTGGTGGTGTCCCTGAGTGATGTGGTGGTTTCCCTGAGTGATGTGGTGGTGACCCAGAGTGATGTGGTGATGTCCCTGAGTGATGTGGTGGTGTCCATGAGTGATGTGTTGTGTCCCTGAGTGATGTGGTGGTGCCCCTGAGTGATGTGGTGGTGTCCCTGAGTGATGTGGTGGTGTTCCTGAGGGATTTGGTTGTGCCCCTCAGTGGTGCCCCTGAGTGATGTTGGTGTGCCCCTGAGTGATATGGTGGTGTCCTTGAGTGATGTGGGGGTGTCCCCGAGTGATGTGGTGGTGTCCCTGAGTGATGTGGTGGTGTCCCTGAGTGATGTGGTGGTGTCCCTGAGTGATGTGGTGGTGTCCCTGAGCGAAGTGGTGGTGTCCCCGAGTGATGTGGTGGTGTCCCCGAATGATGTGGTTGTGTCCCCGATTGATGTTGTGTCCCCGATTGATGTGGTGGTGTCCCCGAGTGATGTGGTGTTGTCCCTGAGTGATGTGGTGGTGTTCCTGAGTGATGGGATGGTGTTCTATGTGGTGGTATCCCTGAGTGTGGTGGTGTCCCTGAGTAATGTGGTGGTGTCCCTGAGTGATGTGGTGGTGTTCCTGAGTCATAGGTGGTGTCCCTGAGTGATGTGGTGGTGTCCCTGAGGAATGTGGTGGTGCCCCTGAGTGATGTGGTGGTGTCACTATGTAGTGGTGTCCCTGAGTGATGTGGTGGTTCCCCTGAGTGATGTGGTGGTGTCCCTGAGTGATGTGGTGGTGTTCCCGAGTGATGTGGTGTGTGAGGGTGAGGGTGTATGGCGGTGTGAGAGGGTGAGGGAGGGTGAGAGGTCTGTGAGTGTGAGGGGGTGATGGTGTGAGGGTGATGGTGTGAGGGTGAGTGAAGGTGGGTGAGGGTGAGAGGGTGAGTGAGGGTGTGTGAGGGTGTGTGAGGGTGAAAGGGTGTGAGGGTGTGTGAGGGTGAGTAGGTGTGAGGGTGAGGGTCTGAATTAAATGGCGGCAGGGCAGACATCATAAGACAGAGAGAAGAGACTGCATGGTGACTGCGTTGCTCAGTTTCAGAATCAGGAGGGTCAGAGTCAGCACAGTTTGCGAGGGATCATTGTGTCTAGAGACAAAGCATAGCGGATGTAGCATTGCAGCTAGCAAGCCGAGTGTTTTCAAGCTGAGTGTCCCTAGAGAGATGGCAACACAGCAACAGCATTTGAGGAGCAAGGCTACTGTAAACAAGCACGGTAGGCTTTAACTTTCGTTCAGAAACAAGCTCTCGGCATTGCTGTGGAGGGGGGGCGGGGGAGTAGGAGCGGGAGCCCATTCCTTTGAAGTCCGATGCGGGGGAGCGGCAGCCTTTGAAGTCTGATGCCGAGGCACAGGCAAATGGTGGTGTGTTATGTGGCTTGCGATGGTGTGCACGTGCATAGATCACATGAACTGTATGCGATCCGCAGCCATTTTGGTAGACTTTTCTTTTCCGCTTACTATAATCTCGCAGGAGCAATGCGCAAGCGCATTGGCTCAGGCGAGACCTAAAAACACAGACCACCCTGTCAGAACTTAAACGGTTTTTCAGTTTCCAGGGCCCAACTATGGTTTAAGAAAGGGAGGCCCATTGAATTTACCCAAGTGACCGACATCCACACAGTGTTAGGTGTCATACGTTTGCTGCCTCTCCTCCATGGTTAATATGCAGCTCAATATTCTGTGTATATCTCCCTATATTTCACATTGGCCTGTCATTGTTCTGTTTGGCTAATTTGTGAAGTATTTTTTCCCTCTCTGCCAATCAGACGTTAATTCCTCCCCGTGTTTTCTGTGATTTCAGAACTGTATTTTCCACTTCCACATCTGAGAAGGTCCCATCTTCATTTCATTTCCTGGGACGCAGTCCCCGACTTTCATTGCATGGCAATTTGTCTTTTCGCCAGCAAGAGTGTCAAACCGGCACATTTTTAGTCAGCCTTATTGTTCTTTGTGCAGGTCATCATAAGTCCCAGCAGGCAGATCTTTAAGGATATGATCATCTTTCTGCTAGTCAGATGGCCTATCTCTTGTATAAGTGTTGCCATTATTGTGCTTTGCATCTACAGATCCAGAAAATGTGCAAAAGATTAGTGTTCTCTGCATAACATCTGGGCCATTGGTCTGGTACCCTGGGAAATAAAGAATGGAGTTTGAGAGGAGTGAAATAAGTGCAAAGCAGTAGGTTAAATGGGATCATTCTGAATCTGACATTTCTGGATACAGTTTTAGAGTATCCCATGATCCTTTTGCAATTCCACTTCAATTGGTCATCTCGAGGGTCTGCAGTCCATGCTGCTTTCCCGTCTGTAAGGTCTCCTTAGTCATACTTGTCAAGGCCAAGTATAATTGTGATACAGCTCTCCTGCCTGCAGCAAGTTTGAAGATAACTGTCAGCACTGCATGCAGAGGAACCTTCCCCAGCAGCCCAAGAAATAACAAAAATGACTACAGTTATTGCGGTACTCCAACAGGACCAAGCAGGGTGAAGCTTGCATCATCTCTTGGTATGATGGATGTGACACTTAATTACGGTACAATGAGAATAATGCAGTACTGCAAAATAAATTGGAAAAAATATAAATGTGTGGCTCTGCCCCAAACCCCAGGCTAGCACAGCTAAAGTCTGTGTGTGTAGGTAGTTGGTGCCCACAGGGGGTTGGGCAAAGGGTATGGCCATAGGCAGCTGTTGAGAACAACCAGAGGTCTCGAGTGACGGGGTTGGGCACAGGGTCTGACGCATGCAAGAGATAGAAACATCGACAACATCCCCCTTCTACCATCTACCTACATACCACATGTGATGTACAACCGATAATGGAAAGAGTTCTCGATGGCTTGAGTGGAGTCCCCGGTTGCCATTAGTAACCACTAAATGAACTTAGATCTCCGTATTCTGTGACTACTGTGCAGCGGGTCTGCGTTTTTATTCATGACCCTCGACGTGATGAAAAATGTCGTAATAATCCTGTAATAAAATGGCCGCGTTTCTCATATTTCAAACCGAGTGCCGAGGCGCTTCTTTGCGTTGCATTTATATGAATATGGATTATTTTAGCCCCAGTATTTTTCCTTGTTATTAGCGATTGGTTTCCTGCGATACCTACCACCTTTATTTAGCCGAAGTAAATTGTAAATTACTCCTGATGGAGACGTTTTTGTGTTGTGACTTTAGAATTTTCTATAACATTCCTCTGAATGGATGTGTGCCATGCCGTGCAGCACACATGCAGTGTGTGGAATGTTTGGAAATATTAAAATATTTCTCCAATTTTGCACCTGTGTCAATTTACATATTGGTGCTGGATAGTAAATACCCTTTCAAGACTTACAATTCCTCTCCGCGACTTTCCACTTTAGCTGTGTATTGGTAAATAAGCCTCTTGTGCTGTCTTACTCTCTCCCTCTCCTCTGCCCATTACCCCCAAGCACTCTTTTCACTCCCACATCCCGCTCCCCATGTTATCCGTTTTTGTATTTATTTTTCCTTCTTATGAGAGCCCGGCAGCTGAAAAGTGCTGTTGGGGCAGTCGCTCTCCTTCTCCCATTCCCACACTATTCTTTTTCTTTAATTTCACATTTTACTTTACCGTTGTAACTTGGCCGTCCCCCATGTGAGCTGAAGTCAGTAAGTACATTGCCGATGGCTGCAAGGGCCCCCTGTGTTCTAGATCTAGAGAAAGGAAGGGGGCTTCTTGTCACCAGTGCTGCGATGCCACCCTAATGCTAAAAGGAGCTAGACGAGTGCAACTGCTGTGGCCTCACAAAAAAGTAAATAAGAAATTACCTCTCCTAATGCACCGTGCATGGATGTTGTGAGGGCTGGCATGAAGGGTCTCTGGGAGAGTCAGGCTCTGTGGCTGTTTACATTGAAAGTGAAAGCGCTTGTACACTTCTGTATAATGAACGGAACACACTTCCCATGGATTCCATGTTTAAATATCAATATCACAAATATCGATGTAAAAATATCGATAACAAAAATATCGACTCCCCATACTTAAACAGGTAAGTACAATAATATCGACCCAAAAATATCGATGTAAAAATATAGATGTACACAAATATCGACTTTAAAAAATAACATAACTTAAACAAAATTAATTAAAAAATATTATCATTAACAAAATATATTACATTTGATATATATTTTAACTAATTATAACAAATAAACTTAATTTAATAATTATAAACACAAAAGATTGTGTACATATACATATATTTACTTAAATACATTTTATTAACTATCTTTATTTAGTTTATAAACTTTTGTAATTATATAAAAATAAGTAAACATATACACAAATAATTTTAAATAAAGTAAAATATTCTATATTTAATTAACAAATTAAACTATTAAAAAAAAAAAATTAATAACAAAATAAGAACATTAATAGTTAAAACGTTAGATAGCGAGGGGGTAAAAATTACTATTCCGATTCCAGTGTTTGCAACAGTAGGGAAAGCGTTGGATAGTGTAGGGGTAAAAATTACTATTCCCACTCCAGTGAGTGCAACAGTAGGGAAAGCGCTGGATCCCACAACAATATAAAGCAAAATCATCAACATTTCTATTACATTTAATAACAATATTAACATAAATAATATATACATTTAAATATAATATTATTAGCAAACATAATTAAAAATAATGATAATAAAAATACATTTAATAATTACTAATTAATTAATGAGAAATTAAATCATAATTATTTATTAACTAATCAATAAAACAATATTTACTTACCACCTTTTACACCATTTACACATATAAACACCACAATACACACCTAAAGTTAATTACACAATTACAATTAATAATTACTAATTAATTTATGGTGATTAATTAAAAAATATGTAATAATTAATCTATACAAATTAATTACTTACCACCCTTCACACCATTTACACATGTACACAACACAACACACCTAAAATTAATTAAACAATTAACACAATTAATTATTCATGAACTAATTGAAATTAATTAACAACTATTATTAAACTATTATTAATTAAACAATTAACACATTAATTATTCAATACATTAATTATTCAATACATTTTATTTAATTAAATTACTACCCACCCTATTCTCCTAAAAACCCACAACCCGCTATGGAACTAAAAACGCAGAATTAAACTTAAAATAAAGTAAAAACTAGTAAAATTCTAAAACATGTCATAAAATAACTAGCAATTCTCATTAAAAACAAAAAATACATCACATTAATAATAAATCAATATTTTTTGTAAACTATATTTTTGTAAATGATATTTATTACAACAATATTTTGTAATCAATATTTCTTACCTGTAAGTCGATATTCTTGCCACCTATATTTTTGTTGTTGATATTTATTCCCCACAATTTTTTTGCATCGATATTAATGTCCCACGATATTTCTCCATCAATATTCCTGCTCTGCGCCCTTTCCATGCGCTTATGGGGGAGCGCAGGGAAAGTGAGCGGGAGGAAGGGGGTTAAGGGTGGGTGCATGGTGGGAGGGTGACTAGGTAAGGGAAAGAGGGATAAACACCTTTAAGGGACTTGTCTTGAAGCAAGGAGGTGGCTTAACATATAAAGCTGCCGACTTTGGAGCTGGAGACCAGGGTTCAAGCATTGGCTAGGCTGTATTACTTAATAATAAATAAACAGCGAGCTCCGAGGGGGTGGAGTCAGACAAATAAACAAAATACAACACACAAGGAGGGGCGAGACAGCTAAAAGTAAAAAAAAACACGGTTGAGATGGGTAAATGTAGCATCTGAAACCAACGGTGCAGAGAATCATAGCGAGGAGGTGGCTTAACATATAACGCTGCCCACTTTGGAGCTGGAGAAAAGGGTTCAAGCCTCCGCATGGGTTGAATCACTTAATAATAAATAAACGGAGATCTCGGAGGTAGGCAAGACAAATTTAAAAAAACTTGTGCCAGAGCAGTTCTATGTAAATATAACATGGGAGGGGAAAGTGCAGTGTAAGAAGCTGCCTTCCTCCCAAGGTGTGTACATTAAGTAAATAGTTCTCAGGACATTGTAATAAAAGCTCCTGAGTCAGTACACATACAAAATGGCCAGTTCTCATGGGAGGTAACTACAGGAGACAGGGAGGTAACTTGGGAGGGACTAATAAGCATATTGACAAAGCAAAACCATACATTTACAAAGGACAGACACAAAAGCCAATAGACAGTCACAAAAGCCAATACAAACAAGCATTTGCAATCAAAAGGTCTCGCATTTGCGAAAGTTTAAGCTTTTGGCATTGTAAATGACAGAGCCTTTTATTTATCTGTTTTGATAATTAACACAAAAATAAAAGGCAAAGAACTAATCCTAGGGTTAACCTCATTTATACATTTCCTTTTTTGGTGGATAATGTAGGGATTGTGTATTCTAGCACACAACACTCAGGTGATCCTCATTATGTTATTTAGACAGAGCTCTTTTAACATGGGCCAGGTAAATACCAGGTTGAAAATATGTTATGCAATAGTTTACAATCAATGTGATGTGGTATACTCGCATATATGCCAAATGCACAGCTCTGTGCCGCTTTTTAGCGTGCACAAAAATTCACACTTCTTTATCAATTCTTAAAGTTTTCAACCTTTTTTAACCTTATCTTTACTCATAGTTTTAAACTTAAATTCATTGTTTTTAATCTTCAGTCCACAAATCGGGCTCAGGTGCCAATTTTCAACTTTCTTACAATCATACTGTGCCAATCCAGGCCTCTAGGAAGAATGCGATTGAAGCAAGAAGTCCTTCACAAGCAGTCCTTTATTGTTCGTCTAAAAAACACAATGCATTTCGGGCCTCTATGTGCCCTTCTTCGGGGGTCACTATAAATTAATAATGATATAAACAAATTGTTAGCACTTCGTTTCATAAGTACACAACATCACACCAACATTTCTTCTCTGAACTACAATCATAATATCCAAAAACATTACCCACTGATGCACTACCCCAATGTGACTCCCATTTTATACCTCAGTCGTCGTGGCACCTAATCATCCGTATTCAGGATTAAAACACCAATTCCCAACATCATTAGTTCTTATACAAATCATTCCAGTACTTCTCCCTCCCCTCAATTTTAAACACAATCCATTGGTGTTTTAATCCTGAATACGGATGATTAGGTGCCACGACGACTGAGGTATAAAATGGGAGTCACATTGGGGTAGTGCATCAGTGAATTGATAAAGAAGTGTGAATGTTTGTGCACGCTAAAAAGCGGCACAGAGCTGTGCATTTGGCATAGGGGCTGTACAGTCCCTCTCCTTATATACTGTCTTTACTTAGGCCACGGGTAAAGCAAACTGCTGCAAGGAAAGAACTGGCCAAAGACAATAAGCCACTTTGACAGCAGAAGGTGTATTTAGGGGAATAATAGTCTACTCGTATACTGGGGAAAAAGTAATGGATATTATCTGATGCAGCACAGCGGTGTTTGCCTCCAACATATAAAGTAAGAGCAAAGTCTGAAAGTCAATACGAGACCTACTATGTTTGCAAATGCGTCACGTTTGTAATTGCTTTATATGTCGGAATCCCGCACAGCTGGGCTGCATAATTTACTAAACATTAAACTATACTTTGATCTTCTGCGTCAACCACGGTCAGCTAAAAGCAAAAATATTTTGGGCTATTATAAAGTACACTTCGCCATGGTAGGCCCTGGCACTTAAGGGAACCAACTGTGCACAGATGTGTTTCTGTTAAAAGAGCGCATCATGTCTTCACTCTCAGTTAAGTTAGCCAATGGCTGAAGTGAGGTCATCCTTTGCCCCTAGCTGTAAAAGGGGATGAGGAAAAAACGTGAATAAGAGAACATACAAATGAATGAAAAGTGTCCAATTGTCATGGCTAAAGTCAGATTTAAAAATAGAATCCCGACACAGGTGGCCACACACTTGTCTGGAGTCGATAGTAGGCAATGACGTTCAAGTTATCAAAGCTCTGGTTGGCTGGCAGCATGCGTTCCGCTGGTTACATGCAACTTCCTGGAATTGTGTGTTCACTTAACGATAGTGGCTGCTAAATGCTTCACACACGCCAATTTGTAGACGAGTGCTCCTCAGGTGGATGAACACAGCAAATGGCTGCTTCTCTTTTTAAAGCCATGTGCTGGGACTGGATACAGCTGCTGGAACATAAAAGACCAAATGGCTTTTGACATTTGGTAAACCCTAAAAAGGTTTACTGGACAAGGGCTTCCCCGGGAGCCCATGAATGCCAGAGAACAATCCGCATTCTTGGGGGCTCAGTGTGTGTTTGTTTAAGACCCACCCTCATTCAGAAGATAATTGTTTGAATGGAGATGAAGAGGTTGTATGCTGTTTGTCCAGCGGGGGGTTTAAGCTGTGCTTTTTTAAAGTTTCATTTATAGTCTCGCTCTAGTGGCGCGGCGGGCGGTGGGGAGACGGGACTGACTGTTAGCTCAATTAGCAGCTCCCAGTGTGACAGGAACTAAAGCTGTGTAGTTACAAAGAAATGCTGTAAGGCATTTATGGTGCTACAAGTGACTTATAATACACCAATAGTCCGAAAGGAAACAATAAAATAATGTTACCTTATAATCGCGAGTTAAAGCAAACACGCGGTTCATCGAGGCAACAACTTTCCATAAAATATTTGGCTGCACACCTCGGGTTAACAAAGCCTCGGCTCATATTATTACTAATGAAGATGTCATTATGGCCAGCGTGGCACAATATTTCAATAAGTAAACAATCATGGCCAAAGTGGACCGGATAAACAAGCACAGCCGAAGTGGACCGCGCTGTAAATAAAAACAAAAGAGTGCTTACAGACTTATGGGGACCGTGGGTGTAACTCTGCAAGCTAACAATCCAGTCCGGATAGGCCATCGCAGAAGGAGACAGGGCGGTAACAAAAAAGCCTTACTTTCAATCGGAGGCCAGCACTTAACACAAATGATGACGCCAGCCAATCAAAATGATGGGCGCTGCCACAAGTACACTACTGAAATTTTCTCGATCACAATAAGCCTCACAGAGCGAGGAGCGCATGCTCCCTCCAGCGCTAGGCGAGACCTGAATAGGGGCGGAGAGTGGATGCAGCTTCCAAAAAAGACCCCAATGCAGCATGTCTCCAAGTGACAGCGCAAGCGCTACCTAGGCAAGACCTAAAAAGTCACTGAAAGAATGGATTCCTTATTTGCATGTCTTTAATTGCCCACTAACAGTTAAGTAAAATAGAATACATTATACAGTGAACCCAGCTTATATTTCCCAAACGAACAAACATCAACTGGATAAAATAATTGGAGGCAAATTCTGAATCTATATGGTATTGGCCAGCCCAAGCGTCCTCGCACATGAAAGGTAGGCATCGCTGAAGGAATCTTATGCTTTTGAAAGGTGCATTCAGATATTGCTGCTGCTTTACAAAGATTTGAAAGGATACTCTACTAATCTAAAAATTGAGGCCACTTATGGATTTCTGTTCATATCAGCCATCCTTAAATGGATTATTTTAAAGCATTAAAAAGTCACTGAAAGATGGTCGCCACGTGTGCATGTGTGTGTTTAAGTCCATCTGTGGGTAAAAAAACATGCATTAGCACAAGTAATAGGTTTCACTGGAGGGATCAATCTGCTTTGCAGAAGTTTGTTAAAATAAGTCACAGCTGAACTTTGGACTCAAATGCAATTTTTTTTATCAAAGGCCATATATTCAACTATTACTCATGGAGGAACAATTTTAATGGGAAACAATCAACCCTAAAAAAATTTAAACTTGAAGTGTGCAAACGTAATTTGTGGCATGGTAGCTGTATTAAGCCTTTGCATATGATTACTATGTGAAGTCTTTTCATAGATTTAAACTATGGTTTATCAAATTTTCAGGTTCATGCGTATTGGAACAGGAAGAACTTATCAAGAAAAACATAATACTACGTTCAGCGTTTGCAGACTTAGTGTATGCAACTGACAACCAAATTATTGAATTTTCCTGTAACGAAGGATACATAAAACACACAAGCTCAAGTGACTTCTCTCAAGTATGTGATGCCGGGATCATTGCATACCCCACCTGTGTCAAAGTAAGTACAGACTTAAAAAAATATATAATGATTGCTGTTGAAAAATCTGTTAACCTCAATGTGGTGCAACTGAAAACAAAGTAATGACTTATTCAGCGGTACCTCCACCGCTAAGGTGAAGGAGCATCGCCCCACTTCTCTCTGAGCAGTTCAAATAGGAAAACTAAAATGATAATAATGCAATTTTATTATCATTTTATTTTTCCGTGCTAGCTTTCATGCAGTGCAGGGCTAGGGTGGCAAGAGCAGGGGGAGGAGTGATGCCCACTATCTAAGTGTGCATGACGGTTTGGCCGGTCGTCTTGTGCCAGCCAAACAGTCATGCACACTTACCGGGCTGTATTGCTTAGTTGGTTGGAGGGGAGGGAGCTGCGAGCGGGGGGGGCAACGCCCCAATGCCCCCAATGGACCCACCGCCACATACAGCATGCAGCTAAATAGCTCTTGTCAGAACCCCTGTATAGGGCCACGGGCCTACATGGGCTTCTGGGCCCAACTGTGGAGGTCGAGGCTTTTTACTACTGATGTCCCAGGGCCCGACCTACTAAGGGTTCTGAGCAACTGGGCCAAGTACCCCTTCTGCACTTGACTCTCAGCAGTAAACGTAGTCCAGCAGTCCAAAGGTTCTCTGGGTTGTCTGGGGGGGAGGGGGCTGAGGATAAAGATAAGTGGACAGGGGCTCACAACTTAAAATTCGTGCAGCAGCAAAAGTCGTTGTCCAGACAAATACTCACTTTTATATCGAAGAGAAATATTTTATTTCGATTGCCTACCACGCAAAAGAAGGAAACAACATACACAATTACACAGTCCTCCCCTGAGGTCGGGCTCTAGTGTCTCTCTGGTGGTTCCCTGTCCCACACACTCCTCGTGTTAGTGATCGTGGTTATTCCCCATTTATTATTGGTACCATCCCTGGTATGCCCCACTAGTAGCATCTGTCTCAAGAGTCCACTATGACTCTGATTTAAAGTCACTAGTAATTCAGCACACAAGCTCAATGAAGCAACAAGTTTCCCCGGGCCATCAGGCCCTGAAGTGCACCCCATCTAAAGGCGCTAAAAGCATCTCCAGTCCAAGTCAGGTGAGTCGGCCGCACGCTGACTCAGTGGCTGCACTCGGCAGGGGCAGCCTCTCTACAGTGCGGTTGAGCTTCTGCAGCAATTGGAGTTTTCCTGCAGCTTCTATTGCAGGGTAAATTTTCACATGCTCCAGGTGGGAGATTGGTTATGACAATCCTGTTCTTGGCCCCACATTTGTGTGATGATGAGCCCACGGCAACCTACCTCATTAAACGGGTGTGAATCAGTCACAGACCTTGTTGCTTCCGATGACCCACGGTTCACCACTGCTCTCCCTCCACAGCTCCGGCCAAGTCAACACAGCACAGTTATTTATGGCAGCCTCTAACGGCCTATGAGGTTGTTGCACTGCTACTGCACATGGTTTTAGCCCTTGCAGCAAGACCGTCTTTTCCATGGCCATCTTCACAGTGGCCCTTTCCTGGCAAACTGGTGCAGTCCGGTACAAGGGCAGCAACGTGAACATGCAGCAGACATTTCTTCACATCTCACATGGAGTGCACTGAACTGGGCTTTTCAGTTGACCTTGCTCCCTCGAATGCTCTACTCTTCCTCACAGGGCACACTGGTCTTGGCAAACATGCAGGTGCTGGTGCTCCAGGCTCTAAAGCAGGTATCCTTGGATTCCATGGGTGATGTCACCTTACCCAGTAGGGAGACTAGCAAGGCTTGTCCCTCAGTTCCGGCCACAGGCAGAAGTCCTGTAGATCCTTCCCTCCCCCCACAGCCCATCTGGCTGCTTGGCAGATGACAATTTATGAGATCTCAGACTTCCCTTCTTAAAGTCCATTTCCAGGCACCAAATATGATTTAGGGTCAGAGTCTTTAAAGTTTTAAGTTGGGGTTCTGCTTCTTTTGAAGTGCATATTTCTCTGCTCCCTCTTCCTCTTAAAAAGCAGCAGAAATGTATCTGTAGCTGATAGCCCCACAACACAGGCCATGGGAGTGACTAGAATTCACATTTGGATGTCAGCCACAGTGAGATATGCATAAAAAGCAAAGCCCAGGGCTCCTAGAGCTACTCTTCCTGATCAGCCTCCTCTCCATCCTGAGATGTTCCCTGCCCCTTCCTCGTAACATCTCACTGAATCACAGAGCATTGTTTCAAGTGTATAGGGAAGGCCTGGTCCTCCCAGTGTTTGTGCCACCCATTTACAGGAATGCAGCAAACCACAAATATGTCTGGAGGAGCTCTCTACCTTCACTCCATAATTCACTATGTAGGCCTGGGTCTCCTAAAATAGAATCCAGGGTCCTCCATGTATAATACTACCCACAGGCACACATACACCCAATGAATGTATACAGCATGCAGACACTACACAGCACTGTACTCTCCATGTACTATACCATTCAGAAGGCCGCATACATCCAGCACTTGCATTTGACATGTGCGAACTACCCAGCACTGTATCCTTTATGTATTTTACCACTCATAGGCACACATATACCCAGCACATGCACCTATGATGAACACCCTGCATCCTGCATGTATTGTACCACTCACAGGTACACAGACAGCCAGCAATGCATTTATCATGCACACAATATAATCTTCATGTATCTTCATGTGTACCACTCACAGGTACACATACTCTCAGTCATGCACTTCTCCTGTATGCATACAGGAAATCTTTTTTATTGGCATTTATGTGCCGCTCCAGAAAAATAACACTCAAAGCAGTTACATATCCATAGTGAGATCAACATATTACATAATGTTCTTGCCAGCTATACTGCACTTTACATTGTTCAAATCATTTTGGACCAGAACAATTGATGTCATAACAGTTTCTATTTCGGTGCAAGTTATCTCCAACATAACAATCCCTCCCAGTGATTGCTGAGGAATAGATTAATCTATGGTGAAATAGACACTGGCGAGTGGTTAGGGTATTGTCCATTTTGTTCTGCCAGGACTCATAAGCATGGAAAAAACAGAAATCTGTGGTGTAGGCAAATCATTCAATGGTTATGCGAAATTAGAAGCCACCTGAAGAGATAAAGGAAACCAATGGAGCAAATTCCTTATCTTCTCTCAAAATAAAACAAAACATGTAACTAAAACTAAAGAAAAACCACAAGGGGTCTGCAACGAGCTCAGAGATCTGCTATCGGTTGATCGTCACTATTTGAAGGTCAGGGGGGCACCCTGTGGCGGAGGGAAGGCAAGGGTAGAAGGGAGACCTAGTCTGCCAGGTAATGAACTAGCAAGACCTCTATCCAGTTCATGGACAGCATGGGTGTGTGACGTAGTCGTGGTCCGGTGTGTGAAGGCCAGATCCCTCTCACTCCCTGAGAATCCTGTCATCAGTGTATTTTCTGCAACCTTTACTCAACCCTAAGGTGTGTGAGTCTGTTCCCGTCCATCTGAGTCAGAAGAGCTGGAGTGTGAGGTAAATGTTGTGTGTCCCATACTTTCACTATTTCCGCCCAGGGTTCAGCCAATGGTTTACGCCACTTCGGGACCCTATCCTCCTTAATCAAAGCCTTCTCCTCCGCTCTAGCCCAGCAGGTGATATCCTGTTCCTAGTGTATCACTAGAGAGGGGTGTTTCGCCTTCCATCTGAGTGCTAGTCGCTGTTTGTATAAGAGAAAGGCCAAATCTATAAATCTATTACCAAGTCTTTTGGCTTTAGATCTCGGGAAAATGCCCAATAGGCAAACCACCGGACAGCATGCCAGGTTGCGAGATAACATCTTGTTAAGCATGTCAACCATCTTAGGCCAATAGTCGTTAAGCTCAGGAAAGGCTCAAACCATGAGGTCAAAGGCAGCATCCCTCTGTGAACACCTAGCACAGACTTGGGTGTCACTCCCATACACTACGTTCAATCAGTGTGGGGTGAGGTAAGTTCTATGGAGCATGTTGAATTGTATGAGTTTAAAAGCTGCATTCCTGGACGTGATGTGATCTCCATTATAGCTTGATAAAGCCACTTCACCAGATATCCTGCCAAACCCAACGTTACCATGGACTGAAGAGTCGCATGGGTGACTGTTTCTTTCACATCAGGCCCCCACAATTCTATCAGAGCTCCCCGTATTTTATGATAATTTAGGAACTGTCCCGCTGCAACTCGAGGTATTCCAGAAATTCCTGCAGCAGGAGTAGCTCACCGTTACAGTAGCACTCTCCCACCATCTGTATTCCTGCGTCTTCCCAGCCCAACAACTGTCTTTGTGGAAGGTGGGGGGGGGGGCACCCATTCTTATCTGTTGGAGCCCTGCAAGGGAAATGTTTGGTGTATACAGCGGTGCATCTTTGGAGTGTGTCGTACATCTATCACCAGCACTTCATTGCCATCAAAAGTAACGTTCCCATTGGTTTGATTCTCTGGCGATGGTTAAGCATCCTAGTAAGCAAAACCATTTGCACTGAACTAGCTGGCTGCAGCAGCGTGTCTCAGCCTCTCCCATCAAGCCACCTGGCCAGCCACTGAAGCTGTACTGCCAAGTAGTAGGCTTCGAAATCGGAAGCTCCAATCCACCTCCCACAAGAAGATCTTCAGGGAAACCCTATTGTATCCGCCGTCCCACACCATTTCCCTCAGAATCCCATCCAATGTTCTGAACCAACTTTTTGGGATAACCACCGGTAGGTTAACAAATTAATAAAGGAGCTGTGGTAGCATCACCATTTTTGACAGTGCCACCCTTGCCATAGTTGTCAGCTTAAGCGTGAGCCGAAAGGCTACATTCATCCGCAGGGCTCTTAGGGCACTACCCAGGTTGCCCTCAAAGAGGTCAGTCTTATTGTGATAAATCTGGATCCCGAAATACTTAAAGGAGGTAGATGTCCATTCCAGATCCAGCTGGAGGGCCATCGGCCTATCTGGAGCATGGCTCAATGGGAAGACCCAGGTCTTCCTCTTATTAATACGAAGACCTGAAAGCTCAGCAAATTCCTCCAGGATATGTAGGACGAGCTGGATCTCACAGACCCGTCTCTAAGATAGATTAGTACGTCGTCTGCGTATAGTGAAACAATGTGCCAGGTCCCTTCTAGTGCCAACCCCAGCCCCTCGCCCTCCCGTTGAAATCGTACTGCCAATGTCTCCATTGCTAATGCAAATACCAAGGGTGATAGGGGACATCCCTGACGGGTACCTCTGTTGATGGAGTAAAAGGCTGGATACCACAGTGCCTGTTCTCACTCGAGCTCTAGGGTTTTCATATAAAAGACAAACCCAACTTAACCATCAGGCTCCCATCTGCATCCTCTCCATCACCGCTAATAAGAAGTCCCAGCAAAGGGAGTCAAAGACCTTTTTAAGGTCGACTGCACTACCACCTCAACGGGTGGTTTCCCAGGTCTTTATGGAACAGGACACTGAATAGTCTCCTCGGATTGTTAGACATGGGAGCGTGCTAGGATGAAACCGCTTTGATCTGTGTGAATTAAGAGCTGCATGTGTGGTAGGAGCCTGGATGCCAATGCTTTGCTTAAGATCTTGAAGTCCAAATTCAGCATTGCCAAAGGGCGAAATTCCATCACTCCTGAATGTTCTATTTTAGTCTTAGGTAGAGGTATCACCAGTGCCTCCCTAGGAGAAGGCGGCAGCTGCTTCTCCTTGAGTGCGACTGCGTACATTCTCTCCAAACTCAGAGCTAAAATGTCGACAAAAGTTGCATAGAATTAGGCAGGGAGACCATCAGGCCCAGGTGTTTTCCCTCTTGCAATATCTTTGAAGGCTGCCCTAATTTCTGTTGTTTTAACTGGTAGCGCCAACGATTTCCGTGAATCACGATCGAGGCCCATCAGCCGTAGACCGTGCAAGTAGGTCCGGGGTGTGCCCTCCAGATTAACCCTCGGAGGCCCATAAAGTGCCTCATAATATTTTGGAATGCTTCATTATTGGCTCCCGGGGAACAGAGAACTTGTCCATCTACGTCTGTGATATTGGGGATCCCTGGCCTTCTGGTCCAATTAACCAGGCCAATAGCCTCCCTACCATGCTTCCCTCCTCATGATGCTTTGCTTGGTATGTCTGATAAACCAGTGCCCATAACCTATCCCGCGTGGAGCTGTAGAGGCTCTTCACAGCTGCTAATTTGCCTTTTTACCTCTGCCCCTCTCTCTATCTCCTTGTCCAGTGTCAGGATTTGGGCTTTCAAATCTTCTAGTTCACATGTAATCTCTCGCCTAGCCCCCACCACTTGTCCCAGGCATTGCCCCCTTGTTATCTTGATTCTATGGAAAGTAGGTAACCAGGGCCGCAGAGAGGAGCTCCCTAAACCCTCAATATTCCAATAGGGCCGGGTTCAATCTTCACGTTGGAATTGGGGCTCTCTCAAGGGTAAGGGCAAACCGTAACAATATGGGACTATGGTCAGACAAAGATCTTCCCAAGTATTCAGCCCCAGACAGCGTTGGTGCCAGGTTGTTAGAGCAAAGGAACATATCTAACCGTGTGTACAAATCATATAGGTGGGAGTAGTAAGAGTATTCTTTCCGCTGTGTATTGTGGAGTCTCCGGATGTCTAGCAAGCCCCACCCCGCGGCCCAGTTTCTAAATCCATTAGCTGTAGCAGCAGCGAGTGTACTCCGTAGTGGAGGCGTGGATCTAACCCTTTCAATGTTGTACACACAATTATAGTCCCCACGCAGAATTAAATCCTCGTGGGCCACCCCTGCCAGGGTTCCTGAAAGCCGGTCCAGAAAAGGAACCTGGTCACAGTTTGGTGCATATATCCTCCCCAGTGTTAATTCCTTGCCCTTCAACTGGCCCCTGAGCACCACAAACCTCCCGTCTGAGTCTATGAATTTCCTGGAGAGCTGAAAAGGGACCCCTGGCCTGATCCACACCAACACCCCCCCTCGCAAAAGCCAAATAAGTAGTTGCATATAATTGTCCTCTCCATCTACGGCGCAATCCTGTGACCTCAATTTCCGTTAAGTGGGTCTCCTGCAACATTACCACATGGGCTCCCCTGCGTCTAATGTAGTTCAGAATACTGTGACGTTTAAAGGGCGAGCCCATGCCTCAAATATTCCAAGTGAGGAGTCTGAACTCCTCAGCCTGACTAATAGTGTGTGTCATCACAACCCCGCCTTCCCCCGCACCCCGCATCGTCAGCTAAAAAAAATGCTGCAGTCCTCCTGGTGTGTAACAACAAACCCATAAGTCCAACTCCCCTACCCAAGAGCAGACTGACAACAGTCAGCTGCCTAAACTCGCAAAAAAATTACCTGATATTAAACTACATTAAGTATTCAAGGCCCAAAGCTGCTAGCGCGATGGTCTACAGGGAAGCGTGACTATCTCAGCTAATGCTCAACAAGAGCATTTTCAAGAACAAGAGGAATTTGCTCAAAATCCCTATCATGGTTCACTTCTTTTCTGAAAGATCGAACCAATCAATCAATCAATCAATCAATCACAAAATTTGTATAGCGTGCTACTCACCCGTAAGGGTCTCAAGGCGCTGAGGGGGGAGTCGCTACTGCTTGAATAGCCAGGTCTTGTGTTGTTTCTTGAAGGAGAGGTGATCCTGGGTCAGCCGTAGGTGAGTGGGGAGGGAGTTCCATGTCTTGGCTGCCAGGTAGGAGAAGGATCCTCCTCCGACAGTGGATTTCCGAATTCTTTTGACGGAGGCGAGGGTGAGGCTGGCGGATCGGAGCTGGTGGGTGTGTAGAAAGTTAGGCGGCTGTTGAGGTACTTCGGCCCAAGTCGTGGAGAGCCTTGTGTGCATGGGTGAGGAGTCTGAACGTGATCCTTTTGTTGACGGGGAGCCAATGCAGGTCTTTCAGGTGGGCAGAGATGTGGCTGCGGTGCGGGATGTCCAGGATGAGTCGTGCTGAGGCGTTCTGGATGCGCTGGAGTCTTTTCTGGAGTTTGGCTGTGGTTCCAGCATAGAGGGTGTTCCCGTAGTCCAGACGGCTGGTGACGAGGGCCTGGGTGACCGTCTTCCTGGTTTCGGTGGGGATTCATCGGAAGATCTTTCGGAGCATGCGCAGGGTGTTGAAGCAGGATGATGAGACGGCATTCACTTGCTTGGTCATCGTGCGGGAGGAGTCCAGGATGACACCCAGGTTGCGTGCGTGGTCCGTAGGTTTGGGTGCGCTGCCCAGGGCAGGGGGCCACCAGGAGTCGTCCCGGGTGGAAGGGGATGGTCCGAGGATGAGGACTTCCGTCTTGTCTGAGTTCAGTTTCAGACGACTGATCTTCATCCATTCCGCAATGTCTTTCATTCCTTCCTGGAGGTTGGCTTTGGCGGTGGCGGGGTCGTTGGTGAGGGAGAGGATCAGCTGGGTGTCGTCGGCGTAGAAGATGATGTTGAGGTTGTGTTGGCGGGCGATGGCTGCGAGGGGGCTCATGTAGACATTGAGGAGGGTGGGGCTGAATGAGGATCCTTGCGGGATGCCGCAGATGACTTCAGTGGCCGTGGATCGGAACGGGGGGAGGCGGACTCTCTGGGTTCTTCCGGCGAGGAACGAGATGATCCACTTCACCCAAACAATTCAAATGGGATCTTGTACTTCAACTTCAAAATACATAGAATATGGAGTCCTTCAGTGAGCCACCTTGAGCCCTACCCCTTTAAAAGGAATATGTATTATCTTTGGCAGACATCAGTAGAAAATGGGGTTTTGACATTGTTCATACACCGATGATACCCAATTAGTGAGTCTCTTCATAAACAGACCTACCAATACCGAGGCTAAGCACAACCTATTAAACTGTCTCACTGAACTCACAGACTGAATGTGCTAGCAATGACTAAAATGAAACACCGGGAAGTCTGAAATTCTGGTCTTCGGGGGGCCCAGGCGATTTGAGACCATAGTTGGTGGCCCCAGGCGCTAGGCATCGCTCCAGAATCAAAATGTACGGCAAAAAATCTGGGAATCATTGATCTATGCAGGACGAAGTACGCACACTGTGCGAAACTGTTCAGACGACTCTTTCCTTGGATCCCATTAAACGGCAGACAAACAGTAACTTAAGCTCTGCTCTTAAGCAGACTGGACTATGGCAACGCCCTTTATGTGGGCATGGCCGTTTTTTCTTTTCTCTAGACTCCAGGTGGTTCAGAACGCCGCCGCTAAACTAAAAAGTAGTTAAAAAAATTACTGCTCGGCTTCACACTACTTGGAGGAACTATCAGTCTGCGAGAAAGCCAGTTTTAAGCTCCTTTGTTTTGCACATAAAACATAGCATAAAAAGGGCCACACATATTCCAAGATAAGCTACAATTCCATATCCATTCATGCCATATGAGACTGTGTCATCTGGCTCTCGCCTCAGTCAAACGCACTTCCACAGTCAGGATGGGCGATCGGTCTTTTTCCAAATCAGCTGCGACCTTTAGAACAACCTACCCCTTGATCTCCTCCTGACAGATGATTACTTTCTGTCCAGGAAAGAATGAAAAACCACCCTGTTTCCTAGATGCTCATCCTATTCAACTGACCAACTTGCACTGTAATAAAACCCGTCCTAAGCGTTGTGATGTCCCTCGGGATGATTGATGCACTTTATAAATTTCATTAAATACAAAATATAGACTTGTAAGTTGAGAGCCTCAGCCTAGGTTGGCTGATCCACCCCACACCCTTTTACTTAAGGGGCATTTTAGTTATCTGTGCAGAAAGCTCGCTTTTTCAGACATCAGGGAAACGAACGATTCCTGATTAGTCACTTTTTATTTAACATAGATTAGTGTTGGTATCCCGACTAAAATTTCTAGGAAGGAAAGTTGAAGAAAGCAAATGGTATGTAGAGTGAAGAGTCAAGGTTGTACTAGCTGTATGACATTCCCGTTTTACATCAACTTTACTTTTTATTTGTTATGCACTTTTTAACCGTGTGATTTTGTTTATGGTTTTATTGACTAATAAACTAAACTAAAAAAAAAACAAACTAGTGTTTCCCTTATTCACTTATGTTAGATGTAAAATGATTACATTTTTCTGTCTTGCCCTGCTAAGCGCACAGGAGAAGCCTCTACCAAGTCCACATGGCATGCATTTAACTACACCGATTTTATTGCATAAGATGCTGAGCCTATGCTGAGCCTATGTTCATTGTTTTAAATTCCTTGACTGTGTTTTTATATTATATTTCTCTCATCAACATGTAAGCAAGAAAGCCCATCTGAAGTCTGTTGTATTAATTGGTAACACTACCTCCACTACACAGGTGCAGAAAGATTGTCATTAGCTGGTTTAAATCTGGAATAAAAAAATCCTTAAGGCATATGTATTAAGACCATATAAGCAACAAACAGTATGTAAGTTTTTTCCAACTGTCTTTATTATCTCCTCCAAAATCCCTCATAGCCATCGGGTGCATGTTAACACTTTCCACACAGGTGTGTTTCATTTTAGCTCAATATAGTACCAGCAAAAGGGGTGGCTTTATAATCTCTAATGATTAGTCATTCGATTTAGCCATCTCACTAATTAAAGACAAGATAATGTTTCATCTTACTCCACATCGATTCTGCCCTCCTCAGCACATTTTCTATCTTCATTTAAAGCAAGTCAGCATTGGATGACTTCTCTGTATAGAAATACAGAGTGACCCTTACAGGTTATTTTCATTCTGGCAGGCTCTTGCAATGCGACTTCATCAAGCATATACTTAAAATAGATACATTTTACCTCATTAACTATCTTTTGTCCAGTGTCACATGCTGGAAGTCTGATTTGAAAAGAATAGTCCATCTACAGTAACTGCATTTAATGCAGCTGGTTTCTTATTTTAATGATCTCATAATTTAAAGACATGCAGGTTAGTGAGTGTAAGAAACTGGTTGATGAGTTGAGCAGGGTGGAAGCCCTTCACTCAGACAACAACTACAATCCTTGGCAGGGTGAACCGCAAAAGTCAATAAATTAACCTGTGCTTAACCCTCAGTAAGTTTGGAACAAATCAGTCTGGCTTATTTTAGAGGCAATGTGTAAAGTATTTATGCAGCACACAAACAGTAATAAAGTGAAAACACAAAAACAAAATCCAAATCATTTTAATAAATACAATGATACCAGAGCAACAAAAATCCAATCAGTAGAACTGGAGCTATTAACTCTGAAAGTTTTCAGTGGAAAGAGGCAGACAACACCCACTGCAGTAATATGGTCGCCCTGGACCAGGACAAAGTTGAAAGTACATTTTAACTATGATGGAGTGCAGGCCAGGTACATGACCTAGCTTGGCCTCTTGGGAGTTGTAACTTAGTGTCCCTGAGTTTGATCAATGAGATGCTGCATCAGTCTGAGACGCACTGCATCGGTTCAGATGAAGTCGCTAACCAGGAGATACGAACACTGCAATTCTAGGTTCTGCGTCTGGCTGCGTTGCACTGCGGCATGTTCTGATGAAACTGCCAATCAAGAGCTGTGAGGTGCTGCGATTCGTGGTCCTGCATTGGGTTATGTCACTCTGCATTAGTTCCAATTAAACCTTTGGTTGTGCTGGGAGGAATACACTCTGGATACAGCCAAAGGCCCAGGACCTGAGGACTCCTCTGGGGGATTAGGACTAGGCCTGGCCCGAACTCATAGAGTTTGGCACCGCGTAATTCAGCAAGGTTACAGAAAAACTCAGTGGAATTCTGTGGAGTTCCGCGATCAGGCAGAGTAGAGCAACAGGGACCCACACCCATCCCAGTGGGGTTGCAGGACCAAGATCCAGTAGCTTCAGCCCAATGCCAGGGTAGCAACAGGCACCTACATCCGCCTCAATCAAATCCCATGGGGGCAGCAAGTGATCCGATCCATCCCAGTGTGGCAGCACAGGTGCCTCCAGCATGGTACCAGGCCCATCTCAGGTCCTGGAGATCTGCCCTCCCTGGTGAGAGCTGGTCTTGGACATCTGTACTCAGCGGCAGTAGTGGTCGCACTCACCGCGCTCATGGCCACCAGGGTTGGAGGAGTAGATGAGGAGCTCCCCACCATGAGGCTAGCCACAGCCATGCAGACAAGGGGTCACTGTGCAGCGGCAGCACAGCGTAAACCTAAGCCCATGTAGGCAGTACAACAGGATGTGATGAATATGACACTTTACATCGCAGTTTTTACACTGAGTTGCAATCACAACACGGTTGCTACAACAACCGTGTTGTTACAACGCAGTGCCATTACACCACAAGTTGTTACAATGACTTGCGCTAGATGGCGCGCTCGACTTAGGAATAGTATGATTTACCAATCCAACTCCAGTGTGTGCAACACTAGGGAAGGTGTTGTAATAGTAAATCAAAATATTCCTTAGTCTAGAGTGCCATTCAGAGCAAGTCGTTGTAACGACCTGCGTAGTAATGGCACTACGTTGTAACAACGCAGTCGTTGTAAGGACCGTGTTATGATTGCATCGCAGTGTAAAAAACGCGATGCAAATGTTGTTTTCCGGATGTGACGTATCATGACAGAAGTACAGGCTGAATGGCCCTTCACAGCTGATGGTCTACAGAGGCAATGAGCCATGCCTTACCAAGAGTCTATGTAGTTTATGACAGCCTCTAGACCGGCTTCTGCTGACTGCCCACAGAGTAATGAATACATTTTGCCAATGCTGGTATGTTTTATACAATAAACATTATTGTACTGTCTGTCACCAACTACAGTTAGCATCTTTCTGCTGACGTTACTAGAGCCCGCCCACTGCGAGCAGGGTGGGATGATGTGTCTTTCTTGAAGACTTTCCGTCTCCTTGGCCAAGGAACAACTTGCAAGCTCTCCACTCAACCCAATCCCAAACCACTCTGAAGGTTCTCATGCCCCAATGAGCAAATGATAAGATCAACCCAGTGTATCACTTGACGAGCGACCCCAACCAATGCACCATTACTTCTCCTCCAACTACCATCATGATTGAATTCCTGAATGATTGTGAAGATGGCCAACAATAGGAGGTAGATGATTATTTACTGGAGATGGGAAGGATTAGAGGAATAACGGGGCATATTATCAAGGGGGTTTATCTCCGCTTTTTTGGCTTTAAAAGCCAAGAAAGCGGAGATAAAATTATCTCCCTATTACCTAGCTGCCGCTAACACCAGTTAGCGACAGCTAGTAGGAGATAGCGACTATCTCGGGCTCCACTTTGCATGTCAGTGATATTTATCACTAATGAGATGCAAAGTGGGCGTGCCAAGATGTTAGAGACTGAAAACAGTCGCTAACATCGCTATCTCCTATTACCAACATTTTTGGAGATATTCGCGCTAAGCGGGAATATCTCCAAAAGCTAACACCTGCCCTGAGCAGTTCTTAGCCATGTTATCCAATGGGAGGTGGATAACATGGCTAAGAGCATTAGCTTGCTAATGCATGAATATCGCTGACTTTTCAGCGATATTCATGCTTTGCGGCGATTTTTACTGCATTTGCGTTAAACCTTGGTAATACCAAGGTTTATTTGCGGTAAAAATCGCCGCAGCGCTGCGGTAAAGTTTTGTCTCTAACCAAGCAATAGCGATAATTATCGCTATTGCTTGGTAATATGCCCCAACGTGAGTAGTAAGCAGTAGCAGGAAATGTTGATCTTTTGTAAAGTAGAGGGATTTTAACACCCAAAAACCTGGACAGGAGCAGATAGAGATGTTGGTCTAAATGCTGCCCCAACCATAGACGTGGAAGTACTGCATTAACAGTGCCCAATGACAGGGAAAAAGGATTATGTTGGTGAGCGTTCTGGTAAACTCCACTCCATTAATGCTTTTGCTGAACTCCACACTCCAAGAGGAGCACAGTGGCAAAACTCCACAAACTTCACCAGCAGAGCGGAGTTTACTGCCCACCCCTAATAAGGACTCACTCTAGCAGAGGTCAGCAGCAGGGATCAGGCAGGTCCAGTTGTGGCAAGCCAGATGCATAGAGGCCTCCGAAGCACGTTGTGTCCCTGTTGCTCACACAGGCAGTTAGCCATATGACCCTTGGAGTCACTCTATGTAGACTGGGATGAAGGCAAGCAGGTCCAATTTTTCTTCTCAGATAGCAAGGCAGTCCTTCAAGCATCATGGTAGTCTTCCGACAGGAATGCAGTTCTTCTTTCATAAACTCCACAGGTCCATGAGTGTTCTGATAAGTGGCTCTGGAGGTCTAATATTAACTCTCTGTCCTACCCCCACATATGGTTCTGGAAAGTTCTTCCCCCGTCAAGGTTCCAAACTGCCTGGGGGTGACAAAGGGCAGGTCTGGAGTCAGTATCCTTTGTGTGTGCAAAAGGCAAAGCCCTTCAAGTGTAAATGGGGCTGGGCACAACCACTCCCGAGTCATCCTGCTAGGATCCACACCTAAACCCCCTATGTGTTACAGTCTAGAAGCACTACACAAACCCCAACACTAGAGCCATTCACAGTCTTGTGACCCAGGAAACTTGCAGAAAGCTCAAATGGTGGCAACATGAAAATGACAACTTTCTAAAAGTAACCAATTTACAATCTGTCCAATAGGGTACTGGATATATATGCGCTGAATCTTTTCTGAACCTTTTAAGAAATGGTATGTTATTTGTACCAATATCCTGCCCAGATTGTGTAAAAGCCAGAAAAAACAGTTTCCAATTCTTTTGGAAGATGAGATTGAAGATTTTTTTTATATCAAAGAATTCCACAAGCACATACAATCTCCAGATTTAAAAGACCATTGAGCTTCTACCCAGCTACTCAGAGCTTGCCCTTTGAACTATAGACTTTTGAAAGGACCATATTAATATAATTGGACAAGATTGAACAGGAAAATGAATGTGTTAGGAGCAATCTCCCAAAGGATTTCTTAAGAATACCAAGCACTTCTTTGACTAAAATAATCTGAAGAGATTACAAACAAAGCAGCCAAAAAAAGCAATTGTTATTATGGGCATGTCTAAATAGGAGGAAAAGATTCTGTGCTAACTCCACATTGAAGAACACTACCAAGAAATCCTTAGGCATCCCAATTTATTGATGATGAGTAAAATACCTGAACTAATCAAAAGTGGCGAAAGTGAAGCGTGACTGACTAACAAATATGAAGACTTCTTGAGCAACAAAAACACTAGAACACCAGTAGTATGCATCTACCCAAGATGAATCGACTGAATCCGCCTGGGCACCCAATAATAATATCAGGTGTGAATTACATACGCTCGGTAACCGGTGGAATCACCGCTCTTTGCCGGTCCCTCGCCTTTGTTTGTTGCTTTGGCGGACATCTTTGGTTGGGGAAGAGGGTGCACGCGCTAGTCCTCTCTCTAGGAGGCGACTAGGGCTTAAAAGCTGACAAATCTGGCAGCTCGTTCTTGACCACTAGCGCATTACACACAGCGCTTCCACTCCACTCCATGCTGACTTGCTAGCTGCTCCCTTGAGCCTTTTTAAATCCACTCGTTTTTGTAAAATTTGTAAAATCTGTATTTTTAATTAAAATTGTTGCCCCTGTTGTGTATTCAGCTGGCATATGCCTAATTGTGTTTGCATCCACTGAAACGCTCGGTAACCGGTGGAATCACCGCTCTTTGCCGGTCCCTCGCCTTTGTTTGTTGCTTTGGCGGACATCTTTGGTTGGGGAAGAGGGTGCACGCGCTAGTCCTCTCTCTAGGAGGCGACTAGGGCTTAAAAGCTGCCATGTTCACGCGCAGCGGAGACGCGCAGCGGGGATGCCGGAATATCGCCGGAGTTTCGCCAGAGTCAAGCCCGTCTGTGCCCGTCCGGGCCCAGACGGGCCCCGGGCACACCACTCTGCTCAATCCATCTAGACATCTGGCCCCTCCACTCAGGTATTCACGAGACTCTCTGCTCTCGCTTCGCGCGACTAAACTTCCTAGTTGCCATTATAATTGGGTTGAGGGTACTGCCTTTAAACACTGTCTCGGGTGTCCTGTGTCTAATAACTGTGTGGCTTTAAACACACTCACTATGGCTCTGCTGAATTGCAGATCATTGCCCTGTCACGCAATAGAAATACACTCCCTCCTTTTGGACCACTGTCTGGATGTGTTATTCCTAACGGAAACGTGGTTGACCGCCTGTTCAGGTCCCGATATTGTCCATGCTCTCCCACCGGGTTACCTCATTTTCCATCTGGATAGGCCGGATGGGAGAGGAGGTGGAGTGGCCATCGTTTATAGAGACACTTTCGTGTGCAAAGCTGCAGACTGCGGTATTACCAACACTGAAAGTTGTCATTTCTCCCTTGGCTTATCTTCCTCCGTTTCCATCTCCGGCCTCCTTTTATATCGCCCTCCTGCTGCGCTGGGGAATTTTGTGGACTCTATTATTGAGGCCATCATTCCATTAGCCGCTGCCTCATGCAACTTTGTACTTCTGGGGGATTTTAATCTTCACTTTGATGACCCCAATGACGTGGTGGCAAGAGATTTATTGAGCTCATTTGATGCTCTCGATCTTCACCTCACTCATCTGGGAGCCACTCATAACAGAGGTCATCAGCTTGACGCTGTTTTTGCTAATACTGCCAACCTGCAAGCCCTCCAGATGTTGGCCCTTCCCTGGACGGATCACCACCTTATTCCTTTCAGCTGGTTGTTGAAGAACCGGGGAGACCCCGTGCCTAGACAATACACTATGGAACGTCTCTGGTCGAAGCTGCCGGTTGAAAGTTGGGTTGAAGAGCTAGCGATAACTCGCCCTGACCCGGTAGATGACCCCAATATTGCTGATCAACATCTAGCTAATTGGCTCACTAACTCTCTGGATCGACTGATTCCTAAAAAAAGGAGGCTTATCAGGGAGAGAAGAACTGCTTCTGCCCCCTGGTATACTCCGGAACTCAGGAGTTGCAGAACTTCCTGCAAAAGGCTTGAACGTGCCTGGAGGAGAGAGCAGACGGAAGAAAGCCGGGCTAATTATAAAAGAGAGATGAGAAAATACAAAAGTGCACTGAAAGATGTCAAAAAGATTTTCTTTAGTGATAAGATTGAGAGGGCAAGTAACTCTCCAAGAGAATCCTTTAAAATTTTTAAAGAACTCCTCAAAGCCCCAGTCCCGCCAGTCGTGCACGTCAATCCTAAAGATAAATGTGAAGAACTGGCTAGTTTCTTCCATTCTAAAATAGATCCAATCCTATCCTCTCTGCCCGCTATGCCTCAAATCTCTGAGCCGGCTACTGGTCCTATAAGCTGCCCGACCGAACTTGTCTCTTTTGGCCCCTTCTCGGAGGAGGAGGTTACAAAGGTCTTGGTGGAGATGAAGAGTGGTTCTCCAAGTGACCCAGTGCCTATGAAACATCTTAAACTTGTGGCTAATACTCTGTCAGCTCCTCTTACTGACCTTGTCAACCTCTCTCTCTCTCATGGTATAGTCCCTCAGAGATGGAAAAAGGCAGTAGTAAAAGCCCTATTAAAAAAACCAGGCTTGGATCCCGCCAATCTGACCAACTTCAGGCCTATCTCGCTTCTACCGGGGTTTTCTAAAATCGCAGAGAAGCTGGTTAACCGTCAGCTCTCTCACTATCTTGAGTCCAACCACCTGTTGGGAGACTCCCAGACTGGTTTCCGTCCCGGCCAAGGAACGGACACAGCCCTGCTGGCGGTAGTGGAGGAAGCAAGGAGCACTCTTGATGCTGGAGGATCAGTGGCAGTGATCCTCCTGGACTTGAGTGCTGCCTTTGACACCGTGAGTCATCAGGTGCTCCTCCAACGCCTGTCAGAGGTAGGTGTCTCAGGGACGGCCCTGAAATGGTTGGGATCTTTTCTCTCCAACCGTTTCTACCAAGTCTGGGAAGGGGCAGAACAGTCTTCCCTATTCCCTCTTCAATTTGGAGTCCCTCAGGGCTCATCGTTGAGCCCTACTTTGTTCAATGCATATATGACTCCACTTGAAAGAGTGGTAGCCCCCTCGGGGCTGAAGATCATCAGCTATGCTGATGATACTCAGCTGGTGGTGGGCCTCACTCAGCTGGCGGAACAACCCAACTTGTTGCATGACTGCCTGGCTAATGTCTATCAATGGATGTCCAACTCAGCTCTGAAGCTCAATGGAGGAAAAACTGAGCTGATGCTCTTGGGCAACACCAGTCCCTCCATCATTACCAGCTGTTGGCCCCGGTCTCTTGGCGACCCTCCATCTCCCAAGAAGGAGATCAAGTCCTTGGGAGTATGGTTGGAGGAAGATCTGTCCTTTAGGACCCACGCCAGAAAGACCGCGGGGGTTTGCTTCGGTCTACTGAAGTCAGCCCGAAAGGTTCTCCCACTGCTTCCGGATCCAGCTAAGAAGCTTTTGATGCATGGCTTAATCCTTTCTAGGCTTGACTTTGGTAATGCCCTGTTTCTTGGTGCCCCTGAAGCCACCTTTAAAACCCTACAACAGGTGCAAAATGCAGCTGCCAGAGTTTTGATGGAGATCCCTAGAAGGCAGTCTGCTGCCCCGGCCCTGAAAGCACTTCACTGGCTCCCTGTTAAGGAGCGGGTGAAATTCAAGGCGTTGTGTACGGCCCATAAAATTCTCCATGGCAAAGGCCCCCCCATCCTTTTTAATATGGCCCGTCCTTATAAACCTCCCCGCCTTTTGCGCTCAGACCAGCAACATCTTTTGCAATCTGTGAGAGTCAGGAGAGCTCGGACTGGGGGCAGGCGCTTCTCGGTACAGGTGGCATCTCTGTGGAATTCTCTGCCCCTTAAGATTCGCTCAGAGCACAAGATCCTAGTATTTAGGAAACTTCTTAAAACCTACTTGTTTCCACAGTAGTGAGTTATCGAGTTCCTCCTTCTTTGGTCTGTTGCGCCGGGATGCCCCCGGGTAAGCTGAGCGCATTACAAATTTCATATAATAATAATAATAATAATAATAATACTTTAACCAGTGGCTAAGTATATTGATGTCTTTTTAAAGCCTCCGATTAACTAAATTTCCAGATCCTTGAAAGATACAATGGATATAATTAATTAACTGGAGCACACTGAATTTAATGAAGCTGAAGATGTATTTGTCACATTAAATATTGTGAACGTGCACACCAACATATCCCAAGAATATGTGATTGAAGAGATTGGATCCAGGGAATATATCTTGGAAACGAGAGAGAGAGAGACCACACAAAGTCCCCACAGAATTTATTCTGAAAATAGTTGAAACCTGTTTAAAAAATACATTTATTTACTTCAAACCAGGGGAACAGCAATGAATGGGCTGTCCTTTTGCACCATATGCAAAAGAAACAATTGATGTATGTAATGCTGGACAATGCAAACATTCACCCCCAGTCACAAGGATCTGGTTTAAATCCATCTTTCTTTTGCTCACCACACCACCCTAGTTTGGACCCAGCCATATGCAAATCAGTCTCGACCCTGTTCCTTTTGGGAACAGTCCAGCCCGAACTGCCAGGCCAGGTCCACACTAGACTGGAAAAAAGGATCATGGGATTGGGTTCAGGGCATCACCCTTCATCAGCCAGACTAGCTTGAATTCAGTGGTGTAGTGAGCACGGGACCCAAGTCTGGGCATTCCCTTCCCACTTAGGGCGACATATGCAAAAGAAACAATTGATGGACGGAATGCTGGACATTGCAAACATTCACCACCAGTCACAAGGATCTGGGTTAAATCCATCATTCTTTGGCACAGGGTCAAGACTGATTTGCATATGGCCAGGTCTAAACTGGGGTGGCATGGTGAGCAAAATAATGATGGATTTTACCCAGGTCTCTTGACTGGGGGTGAATGTTTTGATTTGTTCTACATTCTGTCCATCAATTGTGTGTCTTTTGCTTTCTCGCCCTAAGTGCTCCGGGTATGCCCAGACGTGGGTCCCGGGCTCACTGTTCCACTGGATTCAAGCTATCCTGGCTTTTGAGGGGTGAAACCCTGAAACCGGTCCTTAGATGTTTGTTTCCGGTCCAGGGAGGACCTGGCTTGGCAGTTTGGGCTGGACTGTTTCCATGAGGCACAGGGTCAAGACTGATTTGCACATAGCCAGGTCTAAACTGGGGTAGCATGATGAGCAAAAGAATGATAGATTTAACCCAGATCTCTTGACTGGGGGTGAATGTTTTGATTTGTTCTGCATTCTGTCCATTAATTGTGTGTCTTTTGTATCCTTTTGCACCAGACATGGCAATTGTGTTCATGGCTTTGCATGAGATGAAATGGATTTCTAGAGAAAACCTTTCAAACATCAAATTGTTCTATAGAAATGATATATTGACTATGTTTTGATGATAAAGAAAGGCCCTTAAGAAAAACTATCATACATAAAAAAAATGAGCATAAGGGGGAATATTAATCAGGTTGCCCCCATTCAGTCACTTATAAATCCACAAAACCTTATTGATTGTGAACACTATTTTATTACCGGATGGCGGGAGCAGTTAAAGCATTTTCTCTGCTCACGGGATGGTCTAAATGCCATTCACCTCACGGTCCGAATGCTCAATTCTTAATATTTGTCAATACACCATATGTCATTTAGTCTTGTAAACAGCAAAAAGAAAAAATATCTGAAAGGTCAGAAAGTACCTCACATAAACATCACCAAGGGAGCTGCTGGTTGATAGTCACCATTTTGCCCACGTTGTCATCATCTGTGACTTTCATGACCATAAAGGAAGAAAAAGAAAGAAAAAAGTGCCCACATTTTTGCGAGGTGAAGAAAAGAAAAGAAACGGAGGAGGTGAAGGAACAAATACTTGGAGTGACCCTGCAGAGAGGGCCAGGCCCAACAGTAATGAATGGAATAATTTGGTTAATGTCTTTCAGTGCATGCAACGGTAGAGGATAAACTCTGTGTCTTTCCTTGGGGGACTCCAAAGTTTTTTTTTATCGTTATTTATATATTTTCATCAAATACAAGCGACAGTGGTGACCCATTGCAAGCATGGACAGATTAATGGGACATGATAGTGTCATTCGTACACATTTGTATTCACCCGATGTATGTGTTAATCTGTTGATTTTGAAAGTCCAGAACGACCTCCAATGTCCTGGTATCCATACAACAGACTTAACCCGCTTACATTCCCAGTGTAAGAACACCCAACTGTATCTATAAAGAAAAAATAGAAGGTAAAGCAGGAGGGGGAGGAGGGGGGAGGAGGGGGGAGGAGGGAAGGGGGAGAAGGGATCTCTATGGCCCACGCTCAGGAAGTATCTCAACGGCGCGAACAATGCCATCACAAATAATTCAAACATTCTCCTCGCACCACCTAACCATCAATGGCGGGGCCTCCACTCGGTTGAGTGGATGGGCTATGAGGTAGCTCTGTAACAGTGCCGATATATTCCTGGAACACGCCTATGCGGGCAGTAACTCCAAACATTCAGATAGCTGGAAATGGCAGAATGCGACATCTTGAAGCCAGCCAGCCATACGCGGTTTCCGCCTGCAGCCCCAGCATATTGCCACCCGCCTTTTAGCCAGCAGCAGCCGCATGGCCGCCAGCTTCCTATGTTCCGCCGGCACCTTTCGTATGTAGCCAGGTAATGCAACCAGCGGGGAGCATTCAAGTCTATACCTTATCACTTCTTCCAACAAATCAAAGATTCTACCCCACAACATCCGGGCACACCCACGAACTCATAAGTTATAATTGTTTACATGATGTAATTACTTTATTAGTTTGTGACTCTAATAACCTAGTGGGCCATTTTTCTCCCTGTCTTCTATTAGTCCAAAAGCGTGTTGGTTGTTTCCATTCATTTCCCTCTAAAAGGCTCTCATTTGTGCCAATGAGACTTCTGTCTATCTAGTTTATTGATAGGCCACGCTTTCAGTTTCACTCACAGTCTTCAAATTCTGAAACCCCTGGCGCGGGTGACGGCTTCTTGACTTTTTTTATAAGAATCTTGTTTGAAAGACATACGGCCAGATTCATGAAGCTTAATTGCGCTCGCAAAGATTCTGAGAATCTGGCCCTTTGCGAGCGCAATTTTTGCATTTAGGATTCATCATCCCAAATGCAAAAATCGCTATTTAAGAACTCGCAAATTTGAGAGGAATAGCATTTAAGGAATCTCTATTAGAGATTCCTTAAATGCTATTCTTGAAATATTTAAAAATTGCGAATTCGCAAATTTGGGCCGCTATTTACCGCGCGATCAAACCTCGTGGTAAATAGCGAAAACTTAGAAAAATGCATTTAAATGCATTTTTCTAAGTTGCATGTTACACACACACATGTCCTTTGGACATGTGTGTGTGTAACATTTGTGTAAATTTACATTTCAGGGGTGTTACAGGATGTCCTTTGGACACCCCTGCACCCTTGAAATCGCAATCTCATTTGCGATTAGCTAATTGCTAATCGCAAATAAGGAATGTCTCCCCATTCATTCCTATAGGCCTTTAGGCCCATAGGAATGAATGGGGAGTTATTCCTTATTTGCGATTAGCAATTAGCTAATCACAAAAATAGGAAGCTGTAGGAATCGCAAAAAATATTGCGATTCCTACATGAATCCCGTTTAGCGAGACTGGAATAGCGATTCCTTATTAATCGCTATTTCAGACTCGCAAAACTTCACAATGATGAATCGGGCTGTCTATTTGCTGTAGAATGGTCTTAAAATTGCAATGTGTTTCCTCGTGATTTTGATGCATCAACTTCAGAATGTCTTTTAGTGCTTCTCTGAGGGTATCACTATTCACTGAAGTTCCTTCTTTCCCAATGGTTGCCTCACAGTCACTACTAAACCCATTTAATGTTTAATGCACAGTCCGATACTGAAAGACAGAGCTGATTTGGTTTCAGTTGTATGTATTTCTCCTTCTTTCACCAGGTCACTGTTGTACTGTCCTGCCAGCGTTTTCTCTCTGACACGGAATCAGCAACATCTGCTGCAATACTTTGTTTAAGGGCCGAACAATGGTGGTGCTATCATAGCATCAATGTTTACCTCTGTTAAGAAAGAGAACAGCCCTTCAAATAAAGCTACTTTATTAGCACTCATTCATTCCCCTTTGGGAATTCCCAGCTTGGGAGTCAGTAACTGATTAATATTTGGCAACTGTATTGAGGTTGCAAATCATTGATACATAACATACCAAGTCACACTTTGGAAGGAACGCTCTCTACCACTGCCTGCTTTTAAAAAATATTTTTAGAAACATTCACAAAGGGATGGTCTAAATGCCATTTGCAAATGGGCTGCCACCTACTTTAAGCAATTTGGATTCAACGTTTTGTCCCCTGGTTTCCATAATGTAGTTCACAGCTCCCTTTGGTACCTTGCTGAGGGGGTTTTGTCGGCTCTTGAGATCTCAATATATTAACTTCCTCAGAATGCCAGTGTTCCCAAACTGATGGGGGAACTGGGCAGGAATAAGTCACACAGAGGGATTGTTTGAATTACAGGGTATGTTATGTTCACAGATTTGCGTGGCACCCCACCTATCCAGAAGGAAGCTGCCATGCTGTGAGTGCCTCCAATGTGTTAATAGTCAAGATAGTCATGTCAGAAGACAATGAGAGGCAAACCTCATCCTACTGGGAGGGCAAAGCCAGTCTGCTGTTTATGCACCTGGGGATAGTGGGGTGAGCAGGAAAGGGGTAGAAACACTAAATGCCAACCTAAACACTGTCTGGTGTGATCAGATGGGATCCCCATGCCCCTTCTTAGTGGGCTCCTATAGGGAGATTCCTTAGTGCAAATTCGTATGCCGGAGGCCAGGCCAATTTTTTGACCCAAACATGCCTTCATGGCATGGCCTTTTTTGACTGACCCCTAGTCAGCAGGGACATAAGTGACCCCAGAGGGCCCCATAGGGTCACCACCACCTTACTTTCTGCAGGCACCCCCCAGGAACGGCCATCTGCAATGTAGGTCCTTCCGGCCTCCGTAAGTTATCTCAAGGGCCCGCATGACAACGCCTGTTAGTAGCCACTCTGCGGGCCCAGAGCGATCTCCAGCAATGAAGGGCTCTCTCCCAATAGATTTCTAATTAGATTGAAATGGGATGCCTAGATCCTTGGTCCACTGCCTTACTTCAGTTTAGCTCCACTCCCCAGGTCTTCTGGCAGAGGGTAGCAGAAATGTAGGTACCTCACAATACCATCCCAAGGCACACTCGATCACTCTTTTCCCCCATGCCACAACCCGCCTCAGTTCTAGTCCTCTGTACTGTGGGTTTCCATCTTGCCAATACCTTGCAGTCAGTCCCAATGGCACTACCAGGGTGAGCTAGGACTCAAATAGGTAGACACAGATTTAGGCATCCGCCATCTTTGACTCATCGCCATGTCCCCTCTTCTCACACTTTTAAATAGTTCGGTTTCTAAGTGACACTATTGTGCTTACTAATGTGCCGTATGCTCTTTTGAGAAAAATATGCTATGATAAAGCTGTGATGGTGTTTGCGTGTCATTATAACCAGCTATTCACTAATTGATGCTTGTATCTTCAGATCAGAACTCGAGGATAGACTAATAAAGAAAGAGAATCCTGATTTCCTGACCTGTACGATTCTGAAGAGAAAAAAAAAACGTATTATTTCATCTCACGACCATCACATACGCCCACATCATGTGACCTGAAGCCATATTCATCGGTGCAGTGTTTAATTGTTTCTAGTGACTATTCAAAATCAGTCAGTCAAAAAAATGGATTCTTTAATGTGTTGCTGTTTAAAAACCACATTCAAGTGTTTTTGTATAAAGAAAGATTTTAAGCTATGAACTTGTAAAGCCATTGATAGTTACAACTGGACATTTTCTCTTCATTTATCTGTTAAACTACTACTGGTATGGTTTCTTTGTCTGTGTCTTCAAATAAACATTTATACCTTAAGAAGTGTTTCTTTTTCTGAAATGAGGTGTGCACTGAAATATACTAAATATAACTGCGGGGGTCCATCTCCCAGGCAAGTGAAAGAGAACATACCGTGCCAGGTCAGAAGTCAGAGTCTTTATTAGGAGGGTGAAAAGTGCTCTTTCCGCCTGATGCATAGCTGCCCCCCTCAGATGGTAGTATAATGTACAGAGTCCGGAGGGTGTGGGCTAGCTGTAGGTTTCCAAGAGCAGCCGAGCAGTAGGATGCAGGGACGACTCGGAAAGTGTGAGGCGCAAGGGCGACTTAACTGCTAAGTTGCTGTTTAAACCACAGTCAAGTGTTTGTATATGAAGAAAGCAGTTAAGCCATGATCTTGTAAAGGAGTTGATAGGTACAACTGGACATTGTCTCTTCAATTATCTGTACTATTCGCATGTTTCATTTGTCTTTGTCACCAAATAACATATTTCTCTGAAATGAGGTGCGCACTGAAATATACTAAATATAACTGTAAGGGCCCCTCTCCCAGGTGAGTGAAAGAGTACACACTGTGTCAGGTCAGAGGTGAGAGTCTGTATTAGGAGGGTGAAAGAGATCTGTATAGAGTCTGGAGGGTGTGGGTTAGATGTAGGTTTCTAGGAGCAGCAGCAGGACACAGGAAAGACTGGTAAAGTGTTGCAGTCAACTTGCACTATATGTGAGCTGGAATGTCTAAGAGACTGAGAGGAAGTTCTGAGGTGTGCCTCAGGGACCGTTGGGCCTATTAACAAGCCACTTGCTCTGTCGGTATGTCACCTTTTTACCATATTAAAAGTGACGCTCCAGCAGGGAAAGGGGTTTGTAAATAAGCCCCAGGGCTTCTTAATGTTTGTCTCATTATGTGGAAGGTTCCAGCTGTGTAGCTCTAGTGCTATAGTACTGTCTCTCAAAGCAGTGGCACATGTCATGAAAAGCGGGGTCCTTCCGAGGGTAGGACAGGTTCAATGACTTCCAATTGTTGGAAAGACGAGTACTTGTTTCTCGGAGCCATTGGGATTTCCTGCCTCCCACCACTCCAGTTGCACTGAGGCGTGCATATTGTGGACACTGGCAAAGACCAACAGATCTGGGATGAGGATCATTGAGTTGCCAACATGTTCGGCCACCTACCAGCACAGTTCCATTGCAAGACATTTAAGAGTCTTCGCCAAAATGAAACTTTGTCATTTGGACGCTCCGGCTCCCCTTGCAACATGCCCATTAGTTGAAGTCTGGTACCCTCCTGTGGCCTCCTCTCCCATGGCAATAGCAGACCCTCCTCCAGTGCTTTAATGGACTACAAGTCTTGTGAGAAACATCTAGTAGCGTTCATCGTAACCAGTGTTTATCTAGGTTCATTTACAACAAGGAATGGGGCTAGGAAGTCTCTAACTATATTCCCCAGAGCCAAGCAATATTCTTCGTAAAGTTTTAATTCTATGTTATGGTTTACCCAATTGGTTAAAATTTGGATTGCAAGTCTTTGATCTAGTGTGTGAGGACCCTAGACCAGGGTCAATAATGACCAGGCACCCTATTTAGCCGGGCTCCCCCTGGGATCTGTTTTCTCCTCATTCCCCAGCATGAGATCACAAATGTTTCAGCTGACTGTGGAGCCAGAGTGTTCCCCTCTGTAAATGTATTTGTTGTATGATTCATGATGAGTAAAATGGTCTGATTGAGATGTATCTTTGTGAAAAGGGTTCTGATTCCCTTTTTGTGCTTAATGGAGTGATAAGTAAATGTGGCGTAAATACAATATAATATTCTATGTTTTGAGAAAATTGAAGTTGTTTTGTTACTAAAACAAAGAGGCAGCATTGTTTATTCTCTTTGTTTCCTCTTTGTTTCCTCCTGGCAAGTGAGACATAGTACACTATGTAAGTGAAACTATGCAAGAGAGACATTGGTACACTAAGTTAAAACAGCACAGTGCTGATCTCCTCAGCAGAGGAACTTGTGAGCCTTTCCTGTTTACATACAGGTTGCACCATTTACAATTCTTTGTACCTGGATAGTGAAAATGCGTGAGTTTCCAATATCACTAAGATAATTCTGGAAGCTGCCAACAGGTGCATTACACCCTTCTGTACAATACCTAACTTCTCCAACCCTCACAAATTACTAACATTCACTTACCAATATTCCAGAACTTCCACTTGTTTATGATTGTTATTTGGTTCCTTGCACATCTATCCTTGAGTCAACCAACCAATCTGACAAGCAAACTGCCCCACGTAATATTAACTGCTTCACACTTACATTTACCTTTGCTGTTTTAGGACAGCCTTCCAAATAATAGCATTGGAATACTTTACAAGATGTTAGAATAAACAATGTAACATAACAAGATCCAGAAATAATGTAAAATGCAAAAAAAAATACCAAATGTTGGGTACAATTGGCCTTGCACTTCTGTGGAAGTGAGTGCCGGGAAATAGGTGAAAGCCCGAGAACCTTTGAAAAAAAGTTTTCATGTATGGTGACCTTTTTAGGTCTCGCCTAGGCAGCACATATGCTCTGCTCTAGGAGGGCCTTTAGCCATTGGTCTTCTCTTTTCAAGCACTGCACTCGTGCTTGTGGCGGCATCTACCTTGCGGGAGCGAGCAGCGGTGCGGCACACGCCCGAATGCAGTGCTTGAAAAGTGAAGACTGATTGTTTTTAGGTCTCGGCCTGATCCAGCGCATGCGCTGTTCTCGGGTGAGACATTTAGAAGCCGCTTATGGAACTGCTTTCAAAGCGGCGATCAGCTCTCCCTCACGTGCACAAGCACGCATGCAACGTGCACAGCACTTTTTTTCATTGCGCATGCACATGCGCACAACTCGCGTTACATGGCTTCATGGTTGATGCACGTCTGTGTCTTTGCCACCATCGTCCCCCACACTGCCACCCGCCCTCTGCCACCCCCGAGTGCCACCCGCCCGTCGCTCCTTGTTACTGTTTGCTTTGTAACCGTTACTGCATTTTAACTGCATTTGCAGATGATTGAGGCAATTTAAAAAAAACAGAAATCATACTTTAATAAGCACTTTGTCAAAACTGAGTAACATCATTTGGATAATAGTACCACCTGTTATTTACAGTGCTTCGAATCTGCGGTGTGAAATGCTACAAAGTTTTTTTCAGTGAATAAAACCATTATTGGCATGGTGTTTGGCGCACTTTTATTTCGGAGATTGTGCATACCTATAACGTATATGGGGGATATGTGAGTTTATAATTTCCAGCTTACACTTTGGGTTGGTGAAATGGTCATTTATTCATAAACATTCAACGTTTACTTTTCTCGGTGGAACAAAGGAAACTGTGGTAGTGCTTTTATTCACGTAACAACTTTTAGAGTAGGTTCTAAAGCAAGGTTTTGTTGGAAAACCTAGCGCTTATACACTTTGCTCTTCCATATGTACTTTGGCAGAAGCTGGATTTACTCCGAGTAGCCGCCTGGGTGTTAACGATGTAAAATTAAAAATGTTATTCCTGGAAATACTCGACCTTGGATGACGATGTCGAAACATTTCTGGTCCTTTTTACGTGTTTGGCGAGGCACACATTAAATCAGTTAGCACATGGCTGCGCCGAAGGAGTAAGGAACATGGATGTTGTCACGTTTTAGTTTCGGAAGGCCACCTGCGAGACTTGTCGACAGTGATCGCTAATTTTTCTGAAACTGCTTTCTCACCAAGAGCACATCCCCCTATTTGACTTCCAGGCACCCGCTAATCTTTTCTTATGAGGGGATGATGGGCCAGAAAGCGGGAAGTGAGGTGCAATATTGTTGGCAGAGTCTGTTTTCGTACGCATCCTGAAGCATTTTACGACTGCCACATATTGACACTCCGTGAATTCTTTTTGAGAACTCCTCTTGTCTTAGTTAACAACCAGTTCATCTTCGTTCTGCTGTACAAAGACAAACATTGTTTGCCTTTGTGTCTTTGTATCTTGGAATTTCCCCTTTATTAAGGATTTCCAGAGCAGCTCTTTGCAAGTGGCTCTTATCAGAGCAATATTATCTTATTGTCACCAGGAGCTTCATAAAGTGCCACTTATTTACAGCTGAACAGCAGAATGTTTAAATGGCCCGTTGAGTTGGTGGCACTTTTTCTCTGACGCCTTACGGTGCCCAGTATGTGTCAAAACACACTAGCCGCCATATTCATGAAAATCGGCATTTGCGATTCTGTAATAGCGAAAAAAAGCGAATCGCAAATTCCGTTAGCGATGACCGATAATCGCAGAAAAATCGCTATTTTCGGCTACCCGCGCCCGGATTGCGAGCTCGCAAATAGCGATATCGCTATTTGCGATATCGCTATTTGCGAGATCGCAAACTCGCGAGATCGGGAAAACGGGAAGTCACATTTCGAGCCCAGTGATGACATCACAACCAGGAAGCTGCCGGTTCCCACCACCATTCTCCACAGTGAGGCTGACAGAGAGGGAGCAATTTGGAGAGCTGCAGCTATTCAGGAGAAAACCACAGAACCACAACCCTGCTACAATGGCTGAGGAACCTGCACCTGGCACCAGCAGCTCGTCTGGGCGCAAAAGAAAATTAAAATTTTTGGAGCAGGAGCTAGAACACCTGATAGAGGGGGTGGTGGCAAACCATGAGAGACTGTTTGGCAAAGATTCAAGGAGGGTCCCTGAACAGGAGAAGCGCAGAATATGGCAGGGGATAGCCTCGACTGTGAACTCCGTGGGAGTGGCGGACAGGTCCCTCGAGGAGTTAAAAAAGCGCTGGAACGACCTCCGAGGCCGTGCCAAGGAGAAGGTGGCGGCGCGCCTTGGGGAGTCCTCGGGCACTGGAGGAGGAGGACCAACTGTCCCACCCAATACTGCCATGGAGGACCAGGTGGAGGACACCCTGGAGAAGGAGGCCTGTGTAGGATTTACACAACTTGACTCATCCCGCACCACCCAAGACACCCAAGGTAAGTGGCATGCGACTGCGACCCTGCCCCCTATGGATGTCCATGACCAAATAGGCTCCCCCAATGTCCCATAGGCATGCCATCAAGGAATGTCCTGAAGCATTGTGGGAGATGTAGTCTGGCCACAATGTTGTAGTACCACAATGCAGCCAGACAGGTCCCAAAGCACACAAAGCCACTGCCATTCAGGGAATGTCACCCAGCATGCATGTAGCAACTGCACGTCTGCCAGATACATGCAACTAATGATCCACCACTTACCCCCACAGGTGGCGAAAGCAGCGACAGCGAAAGGCTGCAAATCGATGAGGGGGTCCAGGAGGAGGAGGAGGTGCCACCACCAACCCAGGCACCAGCCCCTGCCGCTGCATCAACACCAGCAGCAAGAACCACCTGCAGTGTCCCCCCTGCGACTGGTGCAGCACCCACAGCCGCTGCCAGGCCGGCCACCATCGTGCCACCTACTACCGCTGCTCCACCTAGAGCCGCAGCCAGGGCAGTCACCACTGTGCCTCCTGCATCTTGTACACCAGCCACACCAGCAGTCACACCCCCTGCATCTGGCGCACCTGCAACACCTGCGGTCATACCCCCAGCAGCTGTCGCCTCAACATCCGGGGCTGCGCCAGTTTCCACACAGCGGCCAGCCACACACTCAGGCCAGCAGGGCAGGCGTGGCAGGTCACGCCAGCACTCCACTCCAGCAAGCAGGCGGGCCAATGAACAGGGACTGGCACGGCTCAGCGTTGAGAGACGCATGCTTTGTTTTCACCAGCGCCAGGCACAGTAGCAAGGAGCTATCCAGCTGCAGCTGCATATGATAGGGCGCAATGTGGCCACAGTTGCTGGCCACATGGACGGCATGAGGGCAGCCATGGCAGGTGTGGGTGAACGATTAGACAGCATGACTGCAGCCATGGCAGGTGTGAGTGAGGGAATGGCCCGCATGGCTGCAGCCATGGAGGCCAACACCGCTGCCATGTCGAGACAGCGCAGTGGAGCACGCCGGCGCCACCGCCAGCTTATGACCCGGCTGGCCTCTTACAGCAGGGCAAGTTATGTAGCAGCAAATGCTACTGCTCTGATGGCGCGGCGCTCCCTGACCCAGCAGCACCAACTAGTGCAGTGCAGCGAGGACATGACTAGGGTGCTGGAGCACCTCACCACGGCCGTCATTGCACTACACCCTCCAGCAATTCCATCTGTTGTGGGGGGTGATGATGCGAGTGAAGGGGCGTCCAGCGTCAGCTCTCACTCTGCCTCACAGGTACCACCACACAGCCGCAGCATCAGGCCCACGCCAGGGCCTGAAGGCCCGGAGGAGGATGCCCCTCTGAGGCGCTATGGCCCAACGCGCTGTAGGTGCTCCTGAGTACTTCAGACTATCGTTGGCACAGGCTGACGTTAAGCCTGCCATGTAGTGATACACAGCAGTATGCCGTAATACTGTTTGTTGTAGTTATTTGGACTGGAACCGTATTTTTATTTTTGTGAATTGAACAAATACATTTATTTTGCTACACACATTAGCGTTGTGTCATCATTACATTTTGCATGCATTGTTGATTTGTGGGGTGATGGAAGTGGTTGTACTAGAAACTGTTCACTGTGATGTGGTTGCGACGTCTGTGCCCTTCTGCTGGGTTCTCCCCATGTGCATGGCGCGCATGTGCAGGTGGCCGGTTGTCCCCCTCAGATTCACTGCCAGAGATGTCAACAGGTATCCGGCGCTTGGTTGCAATTTTATGTAGTATTGCGCAGACAGCCACAATGCGGCAGCACTTTTCTGGACTGTAATACATGGCCCCACCTGTCTTGTGCAGTATGCGGAACCTGCTCTTGAGCAGGCCAAATGTCCTTTCTATGCAATTCCTTGTCCGTATGTGTGCAATATTGTAGCACCGTTGCTGGGGTGTAGCAGGGTTGAGGTATGGGGTCAGGAGGTATTCACGGAGGGCGTAGCCACTGTCACCTGAATGAGAGGAGCAGATGGTGATTGCCTGTGCTGCGCTGTTACATCTTAGCAATGTGACATTTTCAACAAAGTGTACTTACCAAGTAGGTGTCCTTCCCCAAACTCTCCCCTGACCAGTCGTGTGTGGAGGCCGCTGTGCCGGAAAATGAAGGAGTCATGGGTACTCCCTGGGTACTGTGCGACAATGTCAGTGATGTATGTCTTAGCATTGCAGACCATCTGGATGTTGAGGGAGTGGTAGGACTTTCTATTGCGGAACATATACTCCATGCCAGCTGGTGGGCAGATGGCGACGTGGGTACAGTCTATGCATCCGAGCACATGTGGAAAATGGGCTACATTGTAGAATTGTAGCTTGGTCATGTCCAATTTCTGTTGGCTGGCGGGGAATTTGATGTGACGGTGTAGCTGGGTGAGCATGGCGTCAACAAAAGTGTGGAGGCAGCGTGACATGGTGGGCTTGGATATTCCCCCAGCAGCCGCAACTATCCCCTGGAAACTCCCGGAGGCCAGGAGGTGCAGGCTACACAATACCTGCACATGTGTAGGCACAGCATTGGTACGGCTTGTTGGGTGCTGCATCAGGGGGTCAAGGTCCTGTATTAGCTGCATTATCATTTCCCCATTCAGCCTGTATTTAGCATATATCTGCTCTCTGGTTTGGCCCAGCAAGGTGACCCGCTGGCGGAATATCCTGTCCTGGATCCTGCGTCTACTCCGTGCTAATCGCTCTAGCCTTCGACGCCTCACCACCATGTTCATTCCTGGCATTGTGGGACTCCTAATGCTGCTGCTGATGATGGTCCTTATGTGTGATTGGTCAGGCCAGTACCTGTTGGTGATAGGACAAAGGTTTTTTGAAAGTTTTTTTTGCATGACTTTCATAGTTACCACCTGCTTTGAGTTATCCTTATTTTGCGCGGTGCAAATAGCGATTTTGGGGTTTTTCGCTAATTGCGATTTTTCTTGAATACCGATTGCGATTATATAGCGAATTCGCTATTATTTTCGCAGAATCCGTGGTGTGTCGCAATTTCCGAATCGCTAATGCTCACCTGCCGGGATTCTGCGAATATATTAGCGAATTTGCAAATCTGTGTTTGCGATTTTGCTATTTTGATGTTGAATGCCGATTACGGAAATTGCGCCCGCATTTGCATTTTCGCAGCGATTGTGGGCGCAATTTTACTTCATGAATCAGGCTGTAGGTGCCTTCTAGTGACTTTTTTAGGTTGAGCTTAGACATTGCTTTAGCAATGCTTATTGGTGAGATATTTAGTGGGGCTTTCAAAAGTGCAACCAAAGTGCGGATTAGGTACAGTGCATTTGAGCACAACCACGCGCATTGTGCACAGCTTTCATTTGCCACCAGACACTTTGTGCGCACGCGCCGCGCTCCGCCTCCGCTGTCACTTCAGCTCACAAGGCTGCACGCAAGGCTGCACACCCCCTCACCCCTCGATCGCCAATGTCCCTCCCATCCTTCCTTTGATCTCGCCGCGAGTTCTTACAGGCTAATGCGCCCCACCACAGAGCGGACATCGCTTGTTTACTCTCCCAATTTGTCCACAGCATCACTGAACGCCACAGCATCACCAGCAGCGGACGGTAGCGGATTACCTGCCGAGGTGGTGACGTGGAGAGGGGGTGGGGCAGGGGGGGTTTAGTAATGTATGGATGTTTGCAGGTAAGTAAACATATAAATAAATCAAATGAATTATGTTGCGTGCACTGCATTGCATTTGGGGATGCAGTGCACGCAACGAAATTCGTTTGATTTATTTATATGTTTACTTACCTGCAAACATCCATTATTCATATATTACTAACCCCCACCCTGCCCCTCCCCCTCCCCACATCACCGCCCGGCAGGTACTCCCCTACCGACCGCGGCTGAGCAACACTTGTCGCCGCCATAACATCACTCAGCGCTACTACAGCATCAATCTGTGCAACCATGCAACAACTGGTTCAAATATGTTCTATCAATGTTTCAAGCTTTATTACAAATGTCACAAAAAGATGTTAATATTTCACTTCTGTTCTTGGATTTTCGTCACAATAAAATACACTGAAGATTATCTTCACAAAAGTTATAGCTATTGCCATTATAAATTACAATAACTTTTATTTAAGTATTAATTATTTAAAAAAATAAAAGCCATTGTTATTTGTAAAATCAATACATCTAAGTCACATAAATATAACACATATTACATTACAAATGCTATAGGTGTTACATTTGCAAAAGTTATAACTATTGGCATTGTAAATGACAAAGCTAATAATTTCGCTATTTTCAAAACCAACACATAAATACAAAATGTGTCATTTACAATACCAATAGCTCAAACTTTCCTAATGCAAGACCTATTGCATTGCAAATGCTTATTTAATTTGGTGGATTTCCCTTTGAATCACTGCCATCTAGTGGCTATTGCCATGAATAGACGCACTCGTGCTTTTCTTCTTTTCTTTTTTTTTATTTCAAAGGATTTTATTAGGAATTTTTTTAATATACAGTACAGATATGCATTACACATATAGTGAAGGCAATACTGGTGTCATCGTGCACCGATGGGGTTACATTCGGTATATTGTTGACATAATCGTAGCACGTATAGGAATCGCTAGGTAATTTCGATCTTGGCGTATGCTGACATAGGTGGTCATTTGTATTGCCCTCGAGGAAGGAAGCAAAAGTGGGAAAGGAGAGAAAGGAAGAGAGGACAGGATGGTTCGCGCGGTAGCTAGCTGCCCGAGCTTCACCAGTCTGCGGTGTACGGGGGCTGGATGTGGGGGTATCGAGCCCCGGTGGACTGCCTAAGGCGGCTTGTGTGAGCTCAGGTAGTTGTCCAGGGAGAGCCACATCTCGCCTTTTGTGGTGGCGTTGGATGAGTGTTTAGAGGTTATGTTGTTCGCCCCCCTTAAGAAGGTGATCCAGTTGAACCAGCTTTTGAAGGATGCCTTCCCTGTGTTTTTCCAGTTCGTTAGGATTGTTTTAACTGCCGCCGTGAGCAGGAGGTCAATCAATTTGCTGTCGTTTTTGGACTGGATTTCGGCGACCATGAAGGCGGCGGCTATCCCTGGGAAGTCTAGTTGTAGTGAGAGCCCCAATATGCTGTTTATGAAGTCTCTTATTTTACCCCAGAAGGACTGGACTTTGGGGCAGTAGAAGATAAGGTGCGCCAAATCTCCTTTTTGTTTGAGGTAGTTCCAGCATAGGTCGTTATCACATATTCCTACAGCCGCTGATGGGGTCCAGTATGCTTTTTTTAGGAGCCAGTATAGAAGACCCGTTCTAGGCCAAGTTTAAAGCATTTCTTCTGTGCAATGCGTGATCTAATCTCTTTCCACCATGTCTAAAATGGTTCAATTGAAAGGGATTATCCCCCCTTTAAGCTATTAGTGCAGGGCCTGCCTCTGCCAGAGATGGAAGGCTGGGGCTCTTGTGCTGCAAGGTGCCGATTAGCATCGGCCAGAGATAGGGTGGTGGAGGCTACCTTGCCCCTCCTAGGCTACTTCAGTTCAAATGGCCTCTGCCTTTGATCTTTAAAGATTTGGGGGTTGGGTGTCCAGAAGGTTGTTTGCATTGCAAACGACTGTATTTATCACAGCTTCCCATCGTAAGGACACAGGCTGGAAAAGTTCACATGCACGCGTTTACTTCCCCAGGGAGGCCACCCCGAAATCTCCCCAAACCTGAATTGTTTTTATTTAGCAGTGATTGGGGAGCAGTTAAGTATCTGTTGCTTTCCCTCAAACAAAGCTACTTCCTCCAGCGTTAGTGATCTAATGAAGGGGGCTTGTGCATCTTCAGTTGGACGCACAGCACACCTTGACATTCATCTAGAAAGATAACGCGGCATTCCAGAGATGCTGGCAGCCCAATAATAAATGTTTCTCCAGACATCTGATGGAATAGAGATTTTTCGAAAGGCATTCCGGCACTCTGGTCTTTTTTTTTTTTTACTTTAATTGTTGAATCATCTTTTTACCTTGCAGCTGGAGACCAGAAAGGCAAGATAGTTAAATTGGAGCCGCGAGGTCCAGCAGTGGCACAGCAGAGGCCTTCTAGAGCTACAGTTATCTAAGATGCACTTTATTTTACACTTTATTAAGACTTTGTGGTCCGCATGCGCAGCTTAACTACCTCCATTTTTTTCATAACACTGACAATTCTCTCCGTGTGGTGCCCTCCCTCTCGACACCTAAATCTACACTCCTCACACCCCGATTCCGTGTTAAGGAGACTAACCTTTGTTATCGACAGCCGGAGCTCAGCCTCTCCCAGATCACCGCTATAGCCGCAGGGGCCAAGGTAATCAGCCACTCAGCTGGCCTCAGACCTGATCACATTGTCTCTCCTGCAGCAGCTGATCTTCCACCGCAGCTCACACTGCTCTGTAGCACTTCAAATGGCGGGGTGTGGTAATGATGTCCTTCCAAGTAAAGCGATTTAATGCCTTTCTCCATTTCCAGGTCAATATGTGTTAGACCTGACATCATTGTCGTGAGTCTCACTTCCATTTTTGATGGATTGCCTCCTCTGTTTTGACATATTTTTGCTGGTTGCATGTTTTGGGCCCTGTGCCACTGCTAATCAGAGCCACAGTGCAAGTGCTCCCTATGTTAAATTAATATACTGATTGGATTCCATGATTGGCTTATTTGATCTACTAGTACAGTGCACCATGTGTGCCCAGGGCTTGTAGAGCAAATGCTGCTGGTGGGCTTGCAGCACTTTGTGCCACCCACAGAAGCAGCTTGTAAAGTGTGTCTCAGGCCTGCCATTGCAAGGTCTGTGTGTAGTCTGTGACTAACATGTCGACTTGGCCAAGTGCACCCACTTGCCAGTCCCTAAACCTTCCCTTTGCTTCATATTAGACACCCCTATGGGGATGTCTAATATGATAATAATAATACAGGATAAGGTAGGACATGCTCTGATGTGTGTAGCAAGTTCTAGTAGTGAATTACAGCCATTTTCGTTTTTCACTATTGAAGGCTACCTGTTCTCATAGACTAGAATGGGCAGTGAAGATTGTTACATCCCTACAATCCTGACTGACTCAGGGAACATGGTAGAAATTCGAGTTTAGTGTGCCTGAACTCAGAATAATAAAATACATCTTTTAGTAAAGTTCATTTTAATATTCTGTGTTTGAAAATACCACTTTTAGAAAGTAGGTATTTGCTTGCCTAACTATTTGAGCCCGCCTCTGCTGACTTGTGTATTCCTTGTCTGGGTTTGTGTGTGACAGGGCTAGGGAAATTCAAGGAGACAGTCTGGGACCACCCAGTGGTGAATAGGGAGATTTACCTCCAGATGGGAGGGGGAGAGTGCACCTGGGACCTGAATAGGGCTGGGCCTTCCCTCCACAATGCTGGCTCCACCTCCTGTGGCTTGTCTGATGTCTCTGCCCTGCACAGTGAAAGGAGAAGGGGAATCCTGTCAACAGAGTGCTCCAGAGCTGAATCTTCCCTCCCCTGTGCTGGCTCCACCTCCTGTGGGGTGTCTGATGTTTCTGCCCTGCACAGTGAAAGGAAGAGAAGAGCCATGTAAACACAGTGCGCAGGAACTGGTTTGAACTAGGCAGAGGCCTCTCTGCCTTTAGAGAACAAATGACTTTGGGGTATAAATATTGGGACCCAGTCCCACAAACTTTAGATCACTTCTGGAACAAGAAACTTTTCTGCTAAGGAGAAGAACCAAGGAAGCTGCAGGAGTTTGGGCTGCCCCTCTGCCAGTGTGCTGTTTGCTGGGTTGGCCTGCAGTGGTTACTTCATTGCCAAGGGAAAGAAGAAGGAACTTTGTAAGGACTTTCATCTACAGAATATTCTCCAAGGGCTTGAACTGTGCTTGCCTCCTGCTGAAGTCTCAGGGCCAAAAGACTTCACCCCCAGCTCCCTCCTGAATTTCCTTGCTGGGAATTCTGACTCCAGTCACTTGCGTGCCGCTGGGAGCTGGAAGCGTGACGCATCGAGCAGAAGCGTGTCGCCACCGCAGCTGAAGTCATCGCAATGCCGGAGAAGCGAGAGTTCGGCGCATCTCCCTGGAAGCGTGTGTTCATCGAAGCTGTCTGCTGTTGCATCGCCGGAGAAGAACAACGCATCGAGAGAGCTGTCATCGCATCACCGGAGAAGCGCATCGCAGGGCCTGTCGCGGCTCCAGTACAGAGTCGCAAGGCTGCCAGGGCGTCATGGCATCATCATCGCATCGCCGCATCAAGGGCGCCATCTTCTTGCATCGCAACTGGCTCATCGCATCGGCATCGCATCAAGGCGCCATCTTACGCACCGCAACAGGTCGAGAATCTACGCATCACCTCAGCACCGGTAAGGCTCACAACGAGTCCCCTACTCTGTGCAAGCATTGAGGAAGGAGGCAACCATTCCCCTGGGTCACGGAGCCAACGCATCTCCCCTTCTGCGAGCCTCTTATTTACTTTGCGTGCCTCATCCAAGAACTTTGTTGAGAACTTTGTCGCATTTACCAACAACTTGAACTAAGAGACTTTTATCATCCTTTAAGTAACCTTTAGTATAGTATTGTGGATTTTTGTCGTTTGTGGTCTCGTGTTTAAGTCTATATAAAGAATACCTATTTTTATAAAACCTGTGTTGTGTCCATCTGTAGTGCTATCACTGTATTACTGTGTATATTCACAAATGCTTAACACACTGCCTCTGAGATAAGCCTGTCTGCTCGTGCCAAGCTACCAAGGGGGTGAGCAGGGGTTATTAAGGAGACTAATCCCCTTGTCTGACTTAGAAGTAAGGGTCCCTATTTGGACAAAGGTGATAACCATTGCCAACTAGAGACCCACAGATCTAACAATATGGTTTTATATTTTTCAATGAATATAAGTCCTCTTTAACTTAAAAATAATATACGCATGTGCTCTGCGTAAGAAAGGACTTAAAAAAGTTTAAGCACATATCTTAATTATCTGAAAGAGACACGTTAGTGATAGATTCCGTACCTTAAAATATCCCCAGGCGTCAGACTGGATCCGGAAACTTTTGTGAAGCAAATCCCCTGCGCGTCGGAAGTCGTCGACCGCGGCTCCGCGTCCGTCGTCGGCGTCGTCTGCGCCGGAATGCCAACGCCGGAGCACCCAGATGCCGCCCTCGCGTGCTGACGTCAGTTCTTCTTTTTTCCGCGCCAGCTAGCGCAGATTCGGGGAAGCTCTACCCCTTAGTCATTTTTTGACTAAACTTTTTTGATCTTTTGATCTGTTTTTCTCGAGTTTCTACAACTCCTACGGAGCCAGTAGGGATGCTCGGGTTCAAACCCTGCTTCAAGTGCAGCCGACTGATGTCGGTTACCGATCCCCATCGCCGGTGTCTTCAGTGTCTAGGCCGTGACCACGACGACCGAACCTGCTCCGACTGCCAGGCCCTGACGTCTAAGGCTAGGCGAGAGCGGTCCCGAAAGTGGCATGAGCTCCGGAAGTCAGGCCCGCGCCGTTCAAGGTCCTGGTCCCATGGGAGGTTGAGGTACCGGTCACGGGGTCGGAGCCCTCATAGCTCTGAGAGTCGGCATCAGTCTTCAGGATCCAGGTCCTCAGGTAAGAGGCAAGAGAAGTCGGAAAGGCGTCATCGTTCTTTTGACCCACCCCGACGCTCACGCGACGCGGCCGGGGGTTCGGGTGACACCACCCACGCGGCTCCAACGGAGTCGCGGGCGTTGCAACCTGCCCCATACCTTCCGGTCCCTGGGCATGATGCGACACCAGAGGAGGTCGAGCGGTTCCTCATGGCCATGAGATCTCTCCCTCCTCCGCCGGGCTCCGTGGTGCCTTCGGGCCCAGCGGTCCCGGCTGGGGGGCCTGGCAGGTCGTGTGCTTCGGCTCCGACGCCGTCAGGTGCTTCGGCCCCAGCACCGCCGGTGACTTCGGTCTCTGCGCCGCAGGCCCCCACTGGATGCCGGTCCGGATCCGGGTCGTCGCGGGTCGACCTCACGACCTCACCGACACTGGCCCCTAGGGTGTTGCCCCCGGCACCGACTACTGGTTACGCCGTCCCCAATCCTACCCTTGATTCGGTTCCGGCGCCGCTCTCAACGTTGTATGGAGACTTTTACTTCCACGAACCGGCCCCATCCGTTGAACCTGAATTTCAGGTGATGGGTGACGAGAGGGATTAGGAGGGGTCTGTGGACCCTCTGGCACAGGTGTGCCAGTCTCAACAGGACTGGACATATGAGCTTGGGGATGCCAGTGGAGTGAACACTTCGCCACACACTGGTTTGGTCTCCCCTCCAACCATGGCTACGGAGGAGGGGGCTGCCTACAGTGTAGTGTTGACACGGGCGGCCAAGGCATTGGGCCTAGAGCTCCCCATTGTGGCCATGAGGACTAACCTCCTTACTAAGGTCCTTAAACCGCAGGCAAGCTCGACTGAGCCTCTGCTGCCGTTTAATGAGGTCTTGTGTGACGTTCTTTTGGGCACTTGGTCCAAGCCCGCTACAGGTCAGCCTGTGGATAGGAACGTGGCAAGACGCTACCGCCCGGCTCCGGGCGACCCTTGCTTCTTGTCCACCCAGTCCACCCCACCCTAGCCCGAGAGCCTGGTTATCCAGGCCTCTACTTGCTCCGCCCGATCGGGAATCCAAGAAGTACGAACAATTTGGTAAGCAGGTGTTCTCGTCCCTGAGTTTGTGACTGTGGTCAGTCAATACCGCATGCCTTTTGGGCCGCTACACCCACACTCTGTGGGACACGGTCGTGGACCTGCTGCCACAATGTCCGGAGGAGGCCCGGACTAAACTCACCCAAGCCCTTGCAGAGGGTCGAGATGCGGCACGCTATTCCATCCAGTGTGGGCTGGATACCACGGACTCACTGGGCAGAGCGATGGCAACGGCGGTGGCCATTTGACGCCACGCCTGGTTGAGGACCGCCAACTTTTCGGCTGATGTCCAGGCCACCCTTTTGGACATGCCGTCTGAAGGCCGTCGCCTCTTTGGCGACAAGGCAGACCATGCGCTTGAGCGTTTTAAGGACTCCAGGGCTACGGCCAAGTCCTTGGGCCTCCCGGCCCCACGCCAGCAAACGGGTGCCTTTCACTCCTTTCGTGGCCAAGGAAGGGGCGCCCCCACACGTGCTGCCAGCCACACACCCCAGAGTAATACACAGCACAGTGGCGGCCGTGGAAACCGCCGTGGCGGCGGTCCTCGACAACGGCGAGGCCAGTCCACACCTTCCCCTGCAGCATCTGCTTCAAAACCCTCCTAGTCCATGCTTTCAGGCCCATGTGACGCCGGTGGGGGGGCAGGGTTCGCCATCACCACTTCCACTGGTGCACTGTCATGTCGGACATGTGGGTGCTGCAAATTGTCCGAAGGGGCTACTCCCTCCCCTTCGAGGCAACCCCTCCAGCCATGCCACCGCAATACCACTGTGTGTTGGGGGATCACTTGCAACTTCTGCAAGAGGAAGTTACGGCCCTCTTGGCCAAGGGGGCCATCGAGCGCGTTCCTGGGCCAGAAGTAGGGTGTGGTTGTTACTCCCACTACTTTCTGGTACCCAAGAAGGGCAAAGGGGGCCTACACCATATCTTGGACCTAGGGAACGTCAATGGCTTCCTCCGGAAGGAGAAGTTCAAGATGCTGACATTGGCTCAGGTCCTAGCTGCCCAAGACCCTGGAGACTGGATGGTAGCATTGGACTTGCAGGACGCTTATTTTCACATCCCCGTCCTGCCAGCCCACCGGCATAACCTGCAGTCCACGGTAGGCCAGGAGCACTTTTAGTTTACCGTGCTCCCCTTTGGCATTACCAGCGCCCCACGGGTGTTCACGAAAGTGATGGCGGTGGCCGCAGCTCATCTGCGCAGGTTAGGGGTTTCAGTCTTCCCCTTCCTCGACGACTGGTTGTTGAAGGCGGGCTCGCCCCAGACAGTCGTCAGCCACCTCCAGACTACGGCCGACCTCCTGCACCTGCTGGGGTTCTCCATCAATGTGCCGAAGTCACACTTATGTCCCTCTCAGAAGCTCCTCTTCATCGGAGCGGTTCTAGACTCGGGACAGTTTCGGGTTTATCCTCCCGAATAGCGGGTTCGGGATATTCAGGCTCTGATTCCAATCTTTCAGCCTTTATCCCGAGTCTCGGTCAGGTTGATGCTGCGGCTTCTGGGGCTGATGGCCTCCTGCATCCTTCTGGTGCATCATACCCGGTGGCGGATGCGGGCTCCGCAGTGCGACCTGAAGTTTCAGTGGGCCCAGCATCAGGGCAACTGGTCTGACCATATCTTGATCTCGGAGAGCACTGCAAGACAGTTGCAGTGGTGGCTCACAAACCGCGATTGGGTCAGCGGCAGATTCCTCTCCCTACCCCAACCGGAGCACGTAGTTGTGACAAAAACATCTCTCCAGGGCTGGGGGGGCCACATGGGAGAGGCGGAGATCAGAGGCCTCTGGTGTCCGGCAGAGTCCCAGCTCCACATCAACCTTCTGGAGCTGTGGGCGATCCGTCTTGCACTGAAGGCATTCCTCCCCTCTGTCCGGGGGAGTGTAGTGCAGGTGTTCACGGACAACACCACCACCATGTGGTACTGCAACAAACAGGGCGGGGTGGGGTCGTGGACCCAATGCCAGGAGGCTCTGCGCCTCTGGGAGTGGCTGGAATATCAGGGAGTGACCCTGGTGGTTCAACACCTGCAGGTTCTCTGAACGCCAGAGCGGACAAACTCAGCCGTCGGTGCATGATGGATCACGAATGGCGTCTGAACGGAGAGCCTTGGTTAGATCTATTCGCCACAGAAGAGAACGCGCAATGTCATCAGTTCTGCGCGTTGGAATTTCCAAGGCGGCACTCGCTCGGAGACGCTTTTCTACGCGAGTGGAGTTGCGTTCTATTGTACGCCTTTCCGCCTTTACCACTTCTGCCCAGAGTGCTGAAGAAGATTAGGCGCGAACGGGCCCAGGTTATCCTTGTGGCTTCGAACTGGGCACAAAGATATTGGTATCCAGAGCTACTCAGCATGTCTGTCGATCCCCTGATTTGTCTGCCTCTTCGGAAGGACCTTCTGTCGCAGCAGCAGGGGACGGTCTTCCACCCGAACCTGTCCAGTCTCCACCTACAAGCTTAGAGATTGAGCGGCGATAGTTGAGGCCATTTGACTTGCCTCCTGAAGTCTGTAATGTCATTCTGACAGCCAGGCGTCCCTCCACAAAGTCGGTATACGCCTGCAGGTGGAACAGATTTGTGGCATGGTGCACAGCAAAGGCTGTGGATCCACTCTCTGCCCCCCTTTCTGAAGTTCTCCTCTTCCTTCTTTCTCTTGCCCAACAGGGCTCTGCTCTGGGCACTATCAAGGGCTACCTTTCTGCCCTTTCCGCCTTCTTAAGGCTACCTGATCAGCCATCTTTGTTCAAGTCCCCAATTGTAAAAAGGTTTTTGAAGGGCATCACACACATGTTCCCTCCTGTTACTTTCATGATGCCCCAGTGGGACTTGAACCTTGTACTTACTTATCTGATGTGCGCTCCCTTGGAGCCACTTCATAACTGTCCTCTCCGTCTTCTTACTCTGAAAACTGCTTTCCTGGTTGCCATCACCTCTGCAAGGAGAGTGAGTGAGCTCCAGGCTCTTTCTTCCAAACCTCCTTTCCTTTCTGTCCATCCGGACAAGGTTGTGTTACGGACAAGACCCTCTTTCCTGCCCAAGGTAGTCACCGCCTTCCACATCGGGCAGTCCATCACCTTGTCCACCTTCTTTCCGCCTCCGCATCCCTCGAAAGAGGAAGAGAGGCTCCACCGTCTGGAGCCAAAACGTGCGCTCTCTTACTATCTGGATTGCACACGCCAGTTCCAGGTGGATGAACAACTCTTTGTTGGTTACGTGGGCGCTAAGAAAGGTCAGGCGGTGCACAAGCGGACCATGTCTTGGTGGATCGTATTGTGTTACTCTTTGGCTAAAAAGGATCTTCCTGTTGGGCTGAGGGCCCACTCCACTCGGGCCACTGCAACTACTACTGCCCTGGGCCGAGCAGTCCCCTTGCAGGACATTTGTCAGGCAGCTACGTGGGTTTCGCTGCACACCTTCCCGAGACACTACTGCCTTGACAGTCAAGTCCAGAGGGATGGCTTCTTTGGAAGTTCCGTCCTTCAGGACTTTCTGGTGTGATTATTGGTTCGCAGACCCACCACCGTGGTTGGTATTGCTGGGGTATCTATTCTAAGGTAAGGAATTTATCACTAACGTGTCTCTTTCAGATGCAAAAGTTACTACTTGTGTATCTGTAAGAGACATTAGTTAGTGATAGATTCCTTACCGACCCACTCATCCTCCCTGTTCTACGAACCGATATCTAGGGTTAAGGTCATCCCCTTTCATGGCCCTAGTTTCATGGCACCAGTGTTGGTTCTATCATGGCTCTACGTATCTGGCGCGTAAAAGCTGTGTATAAGAACTGACGTCAGCGCGCGAGGGTGGCGTCTGGGTGCTCCAGGGATGTCATTCCGGCGCTGATGACGCCGATGACGCACGCGAAGCCGCGGACGACGCCTACCGACGCACAGGGGTATTGCAAAAGTTTTCAGAGCCAGTCTGATGCCTGGGGATATTCTAAGGTATTCTAAGGTAAGGAATCTATCACTAACTAATGTCTCTTACAGATATATCGTTACACAAGTAGTAACTTGTGCGTTCAGGCCTATACAGTGCAGCGCACTTGTAAAACCACACAATTCCTTAATGATAATGAGATTTGGATTTAAATGGTTCATGTTTGGTTTTTAAAGGGACGATGTGCAGATTTTCCGTCTCTCCATCCTTTTAATACTTTTCAACTCCTCCCTGCTTTCCAGGGATCTTCAAGTTACAAGTGAAATGTACAATGCAAAAGTTCCTTCGCTGTTGTGGGCCTGAATTTTTTGCTACAATTTAAAATGTATTTTAATGAATTGGAACAAACTGAACTAATATGTGATGGATTTTCATACTGAATGTTTTAATATGTATTATGATGTAAGGAAGCTGTAATGTGGCATCCTTGCCATAGCCAATATGTCTCGCCTTTGGGACCTTATAAGTGTCAACTCTTGCATGGCTAAACACTTATAAGGTCCCAAAAGTGAGACCTATTGGCTATGCCAATGCTTGTTAGAAATGTCCTGGCTTCAGCATCACTTGAGATGCTCTTGTCTATGACAACAGAGAACACCTTGAGTAGGTTAGAGCTTTTTAGGTAATATCTGCATTGCATACTTTGCAGAAATCAAAATAACCATTCCCAAAAAATACCTAAGAATATTCAAATACGTGGACTGACACCACTCATACTTCGGTAAAAAAAAAAGTCACATTGAATCCCTCTAAACACGCTGCCTTAGTCAAATGTGCTGATTGCACATCACTGTTTAATTCTTTAAAGCATCTGGAGTTATTGCACAGAGGGATATATTGTACTGTTGCTCGGATATGAGTTTACCTTAAATTAATGAAAAGACAAGAGGCATTTGGCAAAAACAGGAAAAAGTTGGTTTAATTAAATGATGTGGTTGGGGGGATGCTAGGTAGCCCGGAGAAAGATGGCCATACTTTAGTGCTGCTCTGCAGGTCGAGACATCAATCCACCTAATACCCTGCTTGACTGGCGCCATCTGGAGTTTCCAAACACAGATTCATAGTTCTTAACCCCTAGGGATTATTTTGATAACTTTTGGTTGTAGATTGATGACCCTTGGCCGTGCTTTTACCTTCTGTGAAGTTCTGGTGTGAAATGGCGGCTTCGCTGTCTGCTTTCTAACTGCCTACCTGCTGTGGACTTATTTGCGGAGGTCTGTCGCTGCCTGCCAGGTTACCCTATGCTGCATTGCGGAGTGGAGGCTTGGCTGCTTCGATTACTGTGGGCTCCCGAGACGCCCTGGACACCTGGAGCCTGCGGGACTGCAGCGTGAAGGTAGGCCGCCCGCCCGCGGCTGTGTGCTTGACCGCTGCGGTGCGTGATTGTGTCCCTGGCGGGGGGCAGAGTGTCTTTGCTGGCGACTGGAGGTCCCTACCTGTTTCACATGGTAATCGCTGCGTGGCCTCGGCCTCTGTGTCACTCCCCTTCCAGCCGCGGCTGCTACTCCCCTGACCCCCGATTGTACTCCGATTTGGTGGTTGTGTCCGGGCACTGCCGGGGCTGATTCTTCTGCCGCCATAGTTGCTGAACACGGCCGAAGGTCTCTGGGTCTGATCACAGTGGAGCCGGCACCTACACTATGCTGCAACCTGATCGGCCCGGATATTGTTTGAAATCAGCCCATCGGTCACGCTTCGCGATTGCTTCTGCCAGCCTAGCTCCTCAATGGGGGTCGCAATTGTTTCCTCCACGTTATCGGAGGTGCCTGCTGCGAGGCCTGAGCTTGGTGATTGTTGGAGTTGATGCTGGGCGAGATTTGCTGACTCTAGTGCTTCATTGCCTGGTGCACTGCTGCAAGTAGCTGGTGATGTGGAATTGCTCCTCTGTGAAATGTGGGCTTTATTGAGACTGTGATCCTGGCCAGCTGCCCATATTTGCTCAGAAGCTCCGGGATGTGCCTGTTCTTGATGCTTGTTTTGTACTAAATGTTGGCAGGGTATGCTCAGACGTGAGTCCCTTGCTCACTTTGCCACTGGATTCAAGCAAGCCTGGCTGAAGATGGCGGAAATGCCAGAAACCGTTCCTAGGAAGTTTCATTCCGGTCCAGGAAAGGCGTGTCTTGGCAGGTCGGGCTGGACTGTGCCCATGAGGCACAGGGTCAGACTGATTTGCATATAGCCATGTCTGAACTGGGGTGGCAGAGTGGGCTAAAGAACGGTGATGGATTAAACCCAGATCTTTTGACTGGGTGTGAGTGTTTGATTGATTCAGATGCTCCGTCCATCACCACCCCCTTTTGTACCGCTTTGTTTGCCAAAAGTTGGCAGGGTATGCTCAGACGTGAGTCCCTTGCTCACTTTGCCACTGAGTTCAAGCAAGCCTGGCCGAAGACGGCTGAAGTGCCAGAAACCGGTCCTAGGAAGCTTGTTTGCGGTCCAGGAAAGGCATGGCTTGGCAGTTCGGGCTGGACTGATCCCATGAGGCACAGGGTCAGACTGATTTGCATATGGCTATGTCTGAACTGGAGTGGCAGAGTGGGCTAAAGAACGGTGATGGATTTAACCCAGATCTGTTGACTGGGTGTGAGTGTTTGATTGGTTAAGATGCTCCGTCCATCACCACCCCCTTTTGTACCGCTTTGTTCGCCAAAAGTTGTCAGGGTATGCTCAGACGTGAGTCCCTTGCTCACTTCGCCACTGGATTCAAGCAAGCATGGCTGAAGACGGCTGAAATGCCAGAAACCGGTCCTAGGAAGCTTGTTTCCGGTCCAGGAAAGACGTGGCTTGGAAGTTCGGGCTGGACTGTTCCCATGAGGCACAGGTTCAGACTGATTTGCATATGGCCATGTCTGAACTGGGGTGGCTTGGTGAGCAAAATAACGATGGATTAAACCCAGATCTGTGACTGGGGGTGAATGTGTTGCCATTGTGCACCATTCCATCCATCATCTTGTGTGTTTTGCTGTTCACCCTATGTGGGAAGGGTATGCCCAGACATGGGTCCTGTGCTCACTAAGCCAATGGGGTCAAGCTATCCTGGCTGAAGACGGCTGATAGCCGAAAACCGGTTCTAGGATGCTTGATTCTGATCCAGGGAAGACATGGCTTGGCAGTTCGGGCTGGACTGTTACCATGAGGCACAGGGTCAAGACTGATTTGCATATGGCCATGTCAGAACTGGGGTGGCTTGGTGAGCAAAAAAACGATGGATTAAACCCAGATCTGTGACTGTGGTGAATGCTTTGCATTGTGCAACATTCCATCCATCATTGTGTGTTTTGCTATCTCAGATTTCCTGGCACAGAGTGACTATGGTTGCGTTTGACCCCCTCCCATGGAACTCAGATCCCCTAAATGGTTGAGATGAGAGGTCCTGAACTGGAATTCCATGTCTGGGGTCCATTTGTCATTATAGAAGGTGGCCCCAAAGAGATTGAGGGCCGGCCTGGGACCGCAGACAGAGGTGGGAGTGGACATGTTTCTGCATTGGTGCTGTGGTCTTGCTACCTCCAGGTACCTCTTTTCTGCAGTCTCTGGGCCAAACACTGTTCTCTCCTATGGTGCCCTTTCTCTGCATCCTGTCTACCAAGGGTGGGTGGAGAACTCTGCACTGCCAGCGGAGTTTGCAGAGTTTTGCCAACACCATGCTCCGTTGAGAACGTGGAGTTCGGCAAAAACTGTGATTCCGCTGAATGGCAAAATTTGCCCCGGCGACTGCCACCACATGGCATGCACAATCCTCCCAAGTCATACAGCGTAGGGGGATTGCTGTTGCACCCAGGAGAGGAGACCAAGAGGACAGCCCTGGCACGGCAGAGAATTCCAGGCCTAGGTAAGTGTGTCAAGCAGGTGGCAGTATGGGGGTCAGGAATCCTCTAGGTCTGCTGCCTGCATGTAGGGTGGAGTGGAATTCCACTGTTTTTACGCAACTCTTGGAATTCCGCGTACTCGCACTCTACCACCTCCACCTACCAAAGGTTAGCAGACTCCCCAGGTTTGCCAATCACATCCTAGTGTAGAAGCTGAAATAATAAATAATAAATGAATCCACGCATATGACTCTCTGTCAGAACATAAGATAGTAAAGTTTATTGGAGACCAACAAACAGAAAATTATTGTGCAGCACAGAGACATCAGGAAAGTCACTGAATGTCCAAAGAGGTGACGGGTCTGACAGTTTTTATAGGCCCAAACCGCAAAGTATGCAGCATCATAACATACGTAGCACAAATTAAGCACAGTTCCTTTGACCAATTAGCAAGATTTTAAACAGTTGTGTACCATGTAAGGTCTGAACTATACTGTTGCTGACCACGTGACCCAAGTGTGCAGCTTCTGGGACTTTCCACTGTAATGTAAGATATAAGTCTGGTGCTTTTCCAGTTATTAATTGCAGCATATTAGTAATGACGGGAAACATATTGCAAAATGGGATATGCTGAAATGTATGTGTACGTGCCTAAGCGAGCATCTTCCGTTGTGCCACGTATCTCTCTCTCTCGATCAAGCCTTGCGTTACTAAAAGCTGTTTCTCTGAAGCTAAGAAAAAGTGCAGGCATCTTGTGCAGTGTTTATTATGTCAAATTAACGGGCCTAGAAGCTTACTGCATTTGGTATCATACAGAAACTGGCTTCTACATTGCTCCATCTGATGCCAAATCACTATCTCCTAACCCCTCACCCCCATCTCCTCTCCATCATCATCATTGGTATGGTGTTCATGAGGTCCATGCCATTTGTTATGGAGCATACAGCGTGCACAGCAGGATACAAAGGCTGTGCAGCATGCTAGGCAAACCTGGATCATTACGCAGAGTGTAATTAATACAGTGATTATTACGATAATCACTTCCAATATCCATGATCCCCAGCTTGCTAACCATATCATTAAGTCCTCCCACATGCTCCCTGTGTGTATTCCGTGTGCTTCGTCCCTAATGTCTGTAATCTTGTGTATTGCATCATGTTGGACTTGGCCCTTATGGCAGGTTCACCCCTAGACTTTTTGCTTGTAATGGTGACCTGGTGATGGTGATTTGTGGGTTCTGTGCACTTTCACTGTGTCCCAGTGGAAAGTGCGTGCGCACTCTGAGTGCATGTGGTGAGATAGGCCTGCCCTCCCATAGGAATGCATGGGGAATGTATGTGTCCCTGGTAGTTCCTGATGCGTGGGGTGTACAGGTTCAAATCTGATATGTGCGAACTCGTGAGAGTGAATGCTTCGCAATGGTGTGTGTTGCATGAGTGTGTCATATGTAGAAGTGCCACTTCTAGGAGTTGGCATATTAATATAAAATGTGTCTGGCGTGTGATTGGCTGGAGCAGGCTGGTGAGCCTGGCTCCAGGAAGGCTGGATGGGTCTGCCCGGTGGTGAGTGGGAGATTAGCATGCTGATGGCTGGGGAGGAGTGTACCTGTGGCCTGAATGAGGCTGGGTTTTCCCCAGACAATGCTGGCACCGCCCCCCTGTGGTGTGACTGATGTCCCTAGCCCTGCCAGTGAAAGAAAGGGGTGGTTGGGCCATCAAGGGTACTCAAGAACCAGCTGCGACTGGTTCCGCCCCCACCCTGCACCTTCAGACAAAGGAATGTACTGTATAAAAATGGGGCTGTGTCCCCACAGAAGTTGTTCTTTCCTGATCCTACTTGAGGGGGCTGCTGCTGCTGGGGCCAGGAGGAACCGCCACTTGGACTGCCTCCCTGCCTGGAGGGCCAGTGAGCTGGCCCCTGGCCCAGCCTTGCCCCCCCTGCCTGCCCAAGGACTTGTTTGCTGGGGCTCTGTCCTTGCCCCTGGGAGCACTTTATTCTGCTCGTAGCGCTAGGAGCGCGCTTTATGCCCTCTAGCGCTTGGAAGCGCTTTGTTTTTTATTATAGCGCTTGGAGCGCTGTGATTGTCTGCCTAGCGCCTGGGAGCGCTTTGTTTTACTGATTGCGCTTGTGAGCGCTTTGGTTGCAGAGGCCGGTGCCCACCCGGCGTTGTCAGCCCTGATCGAGTGACCACCTCGATCTGTCCTTTTCAGGGGAGCCGGTGCCCACCCGGCGTTTGTGGCAGATTGTGGCCGTGAGGTCTTCCCCCGGGCCGCCGCTCTACCTACGGCGACCCGGAAGCAGCTGGCAGGCCAGCCAATCGCGGCGCGGCCTGCCCGGAAGTCCCGCCCCCGCAGCCAGAAGCAGGAAGTGGCCGTCTCCTCCGGGGCTCCCGAGGGAGAGAGAGAGCCCCGGGGTGTCCCGCCGAGGAGCCTGGACGCGTGCCCCAGGCAGAGCACGAAAGAGGAGTTCCCCGCCCGAAGGGAGCAGAGCTGGAGGAGCCCCGCCACGGAGCCGGTGAGTGGGACTGGGAGAGCAAGTGCAGGGAGCACACGAGCCTGAGAGAGGCTCTCGGGGGCATTCCTGTTTGTGAGCCTTGCGAGGCTCACCACCCACAAGTGATTTACAAGCCAGAAAAGCTCGTGGGGCCTCCCCCTTTGTCCCGAGTCCCCCGTGAGGGACTCCAACGAGTGCCAGTTGTCCTTCGAGCCCCTGAGAGGGGCTCACGGCGCCACAGTGGTTTGGCGAGCCAGAGAGGCTCAGAGCGCCCTAAGTCTTCCTGGGTCCCCCGAGAGGGACCCCACAGCCCAGCGAGGCTGCACCTTTGTTGTTGGAGCCCTGAGAGGTTCCCAAGGAGGCATATCTCTTTTCCTAAAGAGCCCTGAGAGGCTCAACAGTTGCCCAGCACTTCGTGGGCAACTGCCACGTTTAGGCCCTGACCTTGGGACACAGGGACTGCCACAGGTGGTGGCTAATGTGGATTTGGCGCAATTTTGATTGCTACACCTCTGAATGTATTGTTGATGCATCATGTGTTTTCCCTCCTTACACCTCTGAATGAATGTTATGCATTGCATCATGTGTTATGTTCTTACACCCCTACAGGTAGTGTGATATGTAGGTGGTTGTTTCCTTCTTGCTAGTACAGGTGGTGCTAGCAGAGCCCAGGTTCCCTAGTGTAATCTCCTAAGATAGTGAGGGTTGCATAGGTGGTGCTCACCTGGTACCAGTAGTGACTGGTTGTATGTTATTTTTGCGCTACAGTAATAATTCTATGATCTAAAAAGTGCTATTTCTGAAAGTGTTACTTCTGATTCCTGACAGTGGTCCAGGTGGCCCTGTCTTGTAAATATCCCCTGTAAATTCTGCCCGTGCCTCTGGCACATTGTAAAGTGTGTGTTTTATCTAATGTATTTTGGTGTAATACAAAGGCTATTTTTATATATAACCTTGTGTGGAGTTTCCTTTGTGGTGGGCCTTGGGTGTTGTTACTGGGGTGCGTGCGCAAATACTTAACTCATATCGCCTCCAAGTTTAGCCTTGCTGCTCGCGCCACGTTACCTAGAGGGCGAGTAGGGGTTATCTTGGCGTGTAACTCCCTTGCCCTGACTTGGGAGTGGTGGTCTCTGACTGACTTTGGCGAAAGCCCTGGCCAGCCAGGGATCCCATTTCTAACACATCATCTATATTGCGGATGTTGTCAGGTATATAGGAACAGCACACCTGGTGGATGATGTGGCAGACTCCGCCCTCTTTGGCCAGAATGATGTCTAACGCAACTCTGTTCTGCATCACTACAGCCCTCATGGCGGTCAGTTCCTCAGTAATATTTCCCATTCCTGCTGCTGTTGAGTCAGCTAGATCTTCAATCATTCTTGCAACCTGATGTATTCTCTGTGTGGTGTATATAATCCCTGCACCAGGGACCATCATCCCAAGGCCTGCCATTACGTTGTCTGCCCATTCTGGCGTCCTCCTAATTCTCCTTGGCCGTGGGCCTTGGAGTGTGATCTATACTATGTCGGGAAAATGTGTCATTTGTGGTATGATGGAGGCAAGATAACAACTGCCATCCCATCCTGGTGGCAGGTAGAAGTATGCCTACTGGCTGCATATAAAGAATAGTCCCTTGTATCCTACTAGTCCGGGTGAGGATCTATGGTTATTGTTCCTGATCCGTGATAGCCTTGTGGTGTGTCTGCAGTTACTCTCGCCCACAAAAATTTGTTCCACGTTCGCTTCCTGATTAATTCCCTTTATTTTGTTTACCCTGTCTTCGCAATCAAGCTGTTCCCTTGTGCCATATCTGCTATAGTGCATCCAAATGAGACGCAATCCTTCCATGCGTCTTTCTGTAGTAACTGTTATATTGAGCAGCTTTTTCCCTCCTGTGGCATCTTATGTATTCTTTTTGGCAGTACCACTTGGTTATTCTGAATACAGGAAGGGGCAGAAGGAAGTTGTGCTACTTTAAATCTGGGTATCTTTAATTCTCCTCCCTTATTTGTACCCAAGTTTTTCCACCCTACCCTTACTTTCCATCCTTCATTTCTAGAAGTCTTATCAAATGTGTCTAATTTTTCCTTATCCCTTCTTGCTGGTTGCATATTCATGCATGGCGTTCTCTTTCTCCCAGGTACTTCCCCACCCTGTTTGGTTGCAATTCTGCTGCTCTCTGGTGGTGCAACTGTCACTGACATGTTATGCTGGTTGAGGAGCAAAGCTCGCATTAATATGCATCCCACATATTTGGGAACCGGCAGCACATTGTAGCTCATGCTGTTCTCTGTGTCTGTTGGCAAATGTGTGCAAACATAGCATCCAGGTATGTTCATTATGCGTACATACATTTTTAACATTTCAACATATTGGCTTCAATTATATTCATTCCACAATTCCCTTTCTCCTCCTCCTTTAATGTCAAACCTCCCCAAAGTGTCTTCATTTTCAAAATCTATTAGTCTTTCATCATTAGTTACATTTTGGTCCCCCCTCATCCCTCTGCCGGCCATCGATGAATGGTATTTCATTGTCTTTTGCAAATATTATTAACAGCGCAGTCACTATTATCCCTAGGACTGGTGTCAATATTGCTCCTATCACTGATGGCCATTTTCTATCCGGTCTTTTCGTTCTTGGCATTGTTCCTTACTTTCACTTGTTCAGTTAATGTCCCTGATAAGACCAGATCCTATGTCTTCTATTGCATGGATCACACAATGAAAATGTCAAGGCATACGTCTGCAATATCTTGTGCTGTTGTTTGAAGTCCAAAAGTGGGGAATGAAATGTCTTGCAAAATCAGGTCTGTCAACCCACTCAATAGCGGAGGATTTGGCACCATCAGTTCCAGCACACTATTTAAGTCTATTCCAGGACACAATAGCCTTATATGAATTATTAGTTGTGACTCTTCTACTCTCACCTGTATAGACCTAAGCCTTCCAGATCTGTTTGCTGGCACTTGTCGTAAATGTGGTCTACTTAGGTTTTGGCATATTCTTAACCAAGCATTCAATTCAGTTCTTTGATGTTCCAAAACCTTGTCTTTGATGTAACTAGCGGGTGATGCACCGCTATGTGTCTTATTGGAGCATCACCAGCAACTCTAACTACCGGGCTCTGCACCTCCTAGAGATCTATTGGTGCAGACACCAGTCAACCATTTTGAAGAAAACGGTGCCTTGATGGTATACCGTCAGAGGTTGCTAGCACATGACAGTTGGCACTCTCTCGGAAGGTAGCTGGTATAGGCTTCTTTGGGGGTTGAGACCTGGACTTGGACTTGTTGTGCACAGTAGGCAACTGCCTCTGGTATCTTCTGTCTTCTGTTGGAGGCCTAGTCTGCCCCGAGCAGGTATCTGCCTCTGGTGTCTTCTGTCTTCTGTTGGAGGCCTAGCCTGCCCCGAGCAGGTATCTGCCTCTTACTTCCCATTGGTCTGGTCTTGCATGGTGGATCGCAGGTTGTACCTGCATGGTGCTTCAGATGTCGCTGGTGGTGCTGGTGAATCTGGTTCTGTGCTGTTTGGTCCTTCTGCTTTCTTGGTGTGCGAGCTGTTTATCCAGGATGTCATCCCTTGGCACTTGACTGTTGTTGCTGTACTGAGAATAATCTGGTGGGATCCTTTGCACCTTGGCTGGAGGCAGTGCCGTCGGGTGTGGGCCTTTACCCAGATCCAATCCCCAGGCTGCAGGTCATGTGGTAGTGGAGTTGTTGCTTCTGGAAGAGCCTGCAGAACCTGGTGGTGAAGATAACGTAAAGTCTATGTTCATTTCTTACAGTAACATAAAATCAGATCATCTGTTACTAATAGTGGGGCCAAGGACATATGGCCTGCAATGGTCATGGGGCGGGCAAATACTATTTCATGGGGGCTGAGTTTTGTTGCCCTATCTGGTGTGCTCCTCATTGCCAGCAGGACTAGTGGTAGTGCATCTGCCCAAGAAAGTTCAGTTGATGCACACATTTTTCCAATCTTATTCTTTAACACCCCATTCTTCCTCTCTACCGAGCCCGAAGCCGGGGGGTGATAGGCGTAGTGCAGTTTAAGTCCTTTACATATTCCCCCTATGACAGGGGAAATGAACACTGGCCCATTGTCGGAGCTCAGAAGGGCTGGTATCTCAAAGCGTGGGATAAGTTCCTGTAGGAGGTATTTAGCAACCATATGTGCATCAGAGTTCTTTGTTGGGTATGCTTCGGTTCATTTACTGAACATGCACACAATTACCAGCACATGTTTGTACTTGTGGGTGGGGGGCATGTCAATGAAGTCCAGCTGGAGGCTCTCAAAGGGTCCGTGGGGCAGTGGGAAGTGGACAGGTACAGTCTGTGTACCTTTCCCAGTATTGTATTGTCCACAAACGGTGCACTGCCTGTGAAGTCTTTCTGCTAATTGGCAAAACTTGCAGCTGTACCAGCATTGGGAAAATAGTCTGATTATTCCATACCTGCCCACATGTGAGGGACCATGAAAAAGGCGTGCCATGGAGGGGAGTATGGATGAAGGTAGGCATATTTTTCCATTTGGCCCTGTCCATAATCCCTCATTTGTTTGCTCACACCCTCCCTTTACCCACTCTCCCTTTTTTTCTTTCTCCACTTTGCTCTGAATGCGTATGGGGTCAAAGTGTAGCGAATCATTGGTAGCCTCTGTGTTATTGCTGGTGCTTATTATCTGTACCATAGCTAGCTTACAGCTTGTCAGTGCTATTCTCTGTGCTTCCCCGTCTATGAATGCATTTCCTTTTGACACATAGTCTTTTGCTGAAATGTGTGCTGCACATTTGACGATATCTACCTTTGATGGTAGTAGCAGGGCATGGAGGAGATCACTTATCAATTGGCCGTGTTGGATTTGTTGGCCTGCTGATGTGAGGAATCCCCTCATTGACCACAGCTAGCCAAAGTCATGGACCACTCCGAAGGCATACTGGCTGCCTGTATTTATATTTGCTCCTTTTCCCTTAGCCAATGTGCATGCCCTTGTTAGTGCCACGAGTTCAGCTGCTTGTGCGCTCTTGGCATTTGCCAGCCTTCCCCCTTCCAGTAGTTTATTAACTGTGCCCACTGCATAGGAGGTCTGCAAAGTTCCATTGTCATCCGGAAGACATGACCCATCTACAAACAAGTCCCTTTGTGCATCAGGAAGTGGTGTGTCTTTCAAGTCTGGGCGCACCTTCGTGTGTCTGTCTATGGCTAATACACAATTGTGAAATGCATCGTCCTATTTCTAGGTCATCCAACTTGTGCTCTGTTGGCAAAAGGCATGCTGGGTTCAAAGTGGTGCACCTCCTGATGGCAATGTGGTGTGCTAGCAGTATCAGTTCATACCTAGTAAGACATGCATTTGTCAGCTGCTGAGTCGTAGTTTACGTTAGTAGGGTGTCCACTGCATGGGGAATGTGTAAAATCATGGTGTGTGCCAGCACTATGCTCTCTAACTGTTCTACTGCTAGTGCGGCTGCAACCATGGCTCCTAGGCAAGGCGTAAGCGTGGTGGCCACTGGGTCTAGTGTGGCTGAGTAGTATGCCACTTCGCAGTAGTAAGATCTGTGATTTTGACTCAGTAAGCCGAGTGCGCACCCTCCCTTCACATGGCAGAACAAGTGGAAATCTTTGCTGTAATCTGAGAGGCCTAGCACTGGTGCTTCGCTCAGTTCGCTTTTGAGTCTGTTGAATGCCTTGTCACAATCTGGTGGTCAAAGTACCATGTCTGGGACCTCTTTGTGTGTCAGGGCTTGTAATGGTTTTCCAATGAGGGAGAAATTTGGGATCCAGTGAGGAAAATATCCCGCCACCCCCAGAAATGCCCGAACCTCTTTTTGTGTGCGTGGTCGGGGAAAGTGGGTGATAGTTGATATGCTTTCAGCCAGGTAGTAATCTCCTGGTCCCTTTGGACAGTTCATGGCCTAGATATCTCACAGCAGTGAGGCAGAACTGCAATTTTAATTTCTTTGGGGAAACCTTGTAACCTTTCATTGCTCAATGGCACAGGACGGCAATAGTGCCCTGAATGCAAGCCTCCCTTGAAGATGAGGCCAGTAGTAAATCATTTTGTACTGGACAAGAGTTGAGCCACCCTTCAGCACTAGGGAGTCTAGATCTGTCTTCAGTGCATTCATAAAGATGGAGGGTGATTCTGTGAACCCTTGAGGAAGCCTACACCAGGTGAATATTTTACCCTTGAAACAGAATGAGAAATATGATTGGCTGTCAGGGTGCCGAGGGATGGTAAAGAAGGCGGAGCTCAAATCCAGTACTGTGAAGTGTGTGGCTGTGGCTGGGATATTAGACAGTATTGTTGCTGGGTTTGGAACTACTGGGAAGGAAGGTATCACTATTTTGTTCAATTCTCTCAGGTCTTGTGTAAAACGGTATATAGGGGCCCCATCTGCGCCCTTGGATGCTTTCCTTACGGGGAGTATGGGTGTATTGCATTGGCTAGAGCGTATCTCCCTTATTATTCAATGCTTCAGGAGGTCCTGTATTACTGGTGCTATGCCCTCCTCCACTTCTTTTGAAATTTTGTACTGTGGTACTCTCTGGAGCGGGCCCCTGGCTTCAATGTAATCTGTACTGGTGGGTAATCCAACACTTGCCCTACATCATTTGCACTGGTAGCCCAGACTTGGGGTGGCACGCAGTCACGCAGCTCTGAGGGTATGACGGGGTCAGTGCAGGTCATGAAGGCCTGTAGCATCAGACCATTAGGTCTGCTTTCCAGGAAGACTCCTGTTGGTGAGCAGTGTATGGTGCATGGTAATTTACAAAGCAAGTACTTCCCTAGCAAGTTCACTGGGCAGAATCTGCTGAGGATAAACTGATGGTTGACAGTTATGGTGCCTACCCTTAATTGCAATGGCTGTGTTAGATATTCATCAATTGGTTGTCCTTTCATTCCGACTGCTGTAACCTTTATTCCCGAAAGTGGTGCCTCCAGTGTCACTAACACTTTTAGCATTGATCTTTGAGCTCCTGTGTCTATCAAGAAGGTTACCATTTTCCCAAACCTGTCCCTTGCACATGGACCTGATTGATCCACTGCTATGGCTGGAGCAATTAATGTCTTCCACTTTCAGACATCCTTAGAATAAATCCTGGGATGGCAGTGGGAAGCTATTGTCCTGCTGTCCCTCCCTGGCAACTCCTGTTGTGTTGGAGGCATTTTGTTGGAATGTCTGACATAATATCGACAGACAGAATATCGAAATGCAAAAATATTGGAGCAAAAATATCGACAGCAAAAATATCGGAATCCTATCTTCATTAAGGTAAGTACAAAAATATCGAAAAAATAATATCGTAGTACAAAAATATCGGAATCAAAAATATCGTTTTTTTTTAATGTATTAATAATAATGTAAAAATAATTTTAAAATACATATAATTTTACAAATATTAAATAAAAATATTAAAACAAAATTAAAACTAATACATATACATTTAAAATAAATATAACACTTAATAATTTAATGTAATTCTAATTTTTTTTCATGTAATTTATTTGATTTAATGTAATATTTTTTTGTTTTTACCCTGTACGCCTGTACCCCAAAAACCCAAACTGACCCTGAACCCTAAAAATATCCCTGTACCCCAAAAAGCCAAAACTGACCCTGAAAACTAAAAATACCCCTTTACCCAAAAACTGAAAACTGACCCTGAACCCTAAAAATACACCTTTACCCATGAACTGAAAACTGACCCAGAACCCTAAAAATACCCCTTTACCCAAAAACTGAAAACTGACCCTGAACCCTAAAAATACCCCTTTACCCAAAAACTGAAAACTGACCCTGAACCCTAAAAATACCCCTTTACCCAAAAACTGAAAACTGACCCTGAACCCTAAAAATACCCCTTTACCCATGAACTGAAAACTGACCCAGAACCCTAAAAATACCCCTTTACCCAAAAACTGAAAACTGACCCTGAACCCTAAAAATACCCCTTTACCCAAAAACTGAAAACTGACCCTGAACCCTAAAAATACCCCTTTACCCATGAACTGAAAACTGACCCTGAACCCTAAAAATACCCCTTTACCCAAAAACTGAAAACTGACCCTGAACCCTAAAAATACTCCTTTACCCAAAATTAATTAATATTATTTAATTACCAATTAATTATTAATTAACAATAAAGTAAATATATTAGCACATTTGCTGTAATTAATTTAATTTAATAATTAATATTATTTTTCCCAATTAATTAATTAAGAATAACAATAAATGATATATAAAAAAATTACTATAATTAATGTAATTAAATAATTAATAATTACCAACTAATTAATAAATATAAATATGTACAAAATTATATTAATTAATTAACTAATTAGTAGAAATTAATTACTAATTAATTATTAATTAAAATATGTACAAACATATATCAATTAATTAATTATTATTAAATTACTTCCCACCCTATTCCCCTATAAACCCATAACCCGCTACAGAACATATTTATCAATTAATCAATTAATTAAAAATAATTAAAAATTATTTCTCAATTAATTAATTAATAATTCCTACTAATTAATAATTAATGTAACATAATTAAATTACTTCCCACCCTATTCCCCTATAAACCCACAACCTGCTACAGTAGTAAAAGACAATATTTAATTAAATTACATTAAAAATAAATAATAAAACATAATAAATACAATATAATATACACTAAATTTATTTAAAAATTGATATTAGTAACATCGAAGTTATTAATTTCGATATTATTGACATCGATATTTACAACTTCGATATTACTGATATCATACTAATATCGATATTAAGACTGTCGATATTACTTACCTTCGATATTTTGTCCCATCGATATTTAAACTTCGATATTTTTGTATATCGATATTTAAAAATCGATATTTTGTCTGTGTACCATTTTGTTGGACATGTACCCCTGCTGTTCATTGTTTGTATACTCTGTGCACTGGGTATTATGCTGGTATTGTTGTTGGTCATGTCCCCTATTCTGTGTGTGCCTGCCTTCCGCATTTTTCTTTTGTAATTTGGGGCAGTCTGCTTTCCAGTGCCCGGGGTCCTTACAGTAGAATCAAGCTGTACCTGGTGGCAGGTGGGAAGCTGACCTGTTATTCTGTGGTCTTCCTGTACCCTTTCCCCTAACCCTGCTCCTCCCTCTTCCTTGCTGGCTGGTGTAGAACCTTTCTTGTGCTACCATTAGTCTTACTTTTTCCTTTTTTATTTTGTCTGCTTCCATTGTCTGTACGTTGGACTGATAATCAGAGCAGTATCTTGATGCTGCCAGCACCTTTTCTATTGGCTCCTGCTGCCAGCAAACAAAAGAGGTTTGTAGGTGTGTTTTAATAGGTGATCTCAGGCACTGGACAAAAGTTGTGATGATTCTCCCATTGGATTTTTTAGCCCACTGTTCTTCTTATAGACTTGCAGAAGGCGGTCAAAATACGAGTTCACACTTGTTTAGTATGTGTAATCTTGTTCCAATCTACCTTGTCTTCTGGTATTTTGTCTTTTAAGTATTTCACTACTTCTTTGTACTTCTCATCTACTTCATCTCCTGGTCCTCCTCCCTTCCCCCTTCCTGGCTCCCCTTTTGGACAATCCACTTTCCTTTTACAATCTTCCCTCAGATCCTTTGGAATTATTATATCAAATAAGCTGACAAAATCTCGCCATAACAGTTCTCCCAAAACTGCCATCCTGTCTAGCTCAGTGTACCATTTCCTTGGTTCTTCTCTGAGCTTCGGAACGTCCTTCATGAAACACATAATGTCTTGTCTAGACCAAGGGACATGGACATATGCTAAGTCGTCATCCTTTCTACCTTGTATTTCCCTAAGGGGCATCATAAGTATTGGTGGGGTGGCTGGTGGTAGTGCTGTAGTTCCTGCATGAGGGTCTGAACTACTTCCAACACTGCAAATGTGTGCACCAGCTGCTTCCACTGTTGCAGTTTGTCTACCGCATATTGTAGTATATCTTTCATGTCTTCCTCTTTGTACATTTGCAAATCTGAGTCTGTGAAACTGAACCTCGCTATGTCCCATTCATACTGTGCAGTTAGTAGTGGGAGTATACCTGTAGTATCTGGTCCTGGGGCCTTTGCTCTTTGGATATAAGCATTATAGGCCTGGGGTCCCTTTTCCATTAACTGTGCTCGTACTAGTGATAACACCTTTTCTAGGTATAGTCTGGTGTGGTGTTGTGTGAAGTCTTCTACTGCTAGTGTTCCTGCCACCATCTGTTGTAGTAAATCCTACTTCAGTAGTCTCCTTTGTGTTGAGGGCGAGCCCTGTGGGGATTTAGTGACTCTATTTGATCTGCCTAAACTGTCCCTCCTATTCTGTGGTGCAGACTGTTGAGACCCCATGTATTGCCTCTTCTAGCAATCCAATGTCATGGAATGTTTGCAGTACGTATGTACAAAGATCCCAAACCAGGGACTGCCACTGTGTTAATGACATAGTGTCGTCTGCTGATTTGTCGTCAAATCGTTGCAGCCATTTGTGACCTATCAGTCTTGGGTGCATTATGCTTCCCGGTGTACATTCAGCCTGCAGCCGTCTTTTCTTATCACTATATTTTCTGGCGGCGTGGGCTGCCTCTGTCCTCATTAGCTGTAGAACAGGAATGTCTTGGACAGTGTCCAAGTCTATTTTGGCAGCGTCTTCATTGATAAGCCTGCGTGCTAAAGCTACAGCGTCTGTCTTTTGCTGCTCGGTTAGCTCAGAGGGTTTTTCTGTGGGAGCGGAGTGTGAGATTGTGGTGGATCTTATCCGCCCCATTAGAATGTCTTCTAATATTTCGACAGCATCCTTCTCTCCCTGCTTGTCTTTCTCTATCGCTATGCAAGGGTATACTCCTACAATATCCAGTTGCCCTTTCTTCCAATCCTCATTTATTTTCTGCTTACTTATCTCATTTAGCACCCTATTTTTAACCTCTAATAATTCTTTGTGGACCTTTAATTTTACAACGTTAGTTCCGCGTTTGTCACGCAGAGCCAGATCCCATTGATAGAATGATTCCCATTCCACTGGGCGTGTTTTTTTTCCTTTCAGTTTCAGCATTTGTCTCAAATATGAATTTGTGTTTATGTCATACGTTCCCTGACGCGGGAACTGCAAGTCCGGTCTCCTAGCTGTCAGGTCATGCCATTTATTTATAAATAGTATGGAGTGAAGTCCTTGGCCTAATGCCACATTGTGTGCCGGAGAGTCTTTAGGGGGGACCAGCTGACTGCTGTCTAAATTATTTTTCTAGAGTGTGTTTCCCATTGCCCCTTGCTGTTCAACATTTATATTAGACCCCTGGCAGATCTGGTTGAAGAATCTGGGTTGTCACTATTTTCAAATGCTGATGATACCCAGATCATCTTCTCTCTCTCAGCCGGGAAATCCTCTGATCCGTCCGCACTTAGATCAGGCCTTAGTAAAGTGGTGACCTGGATGAACGGCAACTTTTTAAATCTCAATGGCGACAAAACTGAGGTCCTGATTCTAGGCAAAGATCGAGGTCAGAGACCTCGATCTTTGCCTAGAATCAGGACCTCAGTTGGCCGCCTGAAATGGGCATGCTCCCCCAACCTTCTACCCAAGTACGCAACCTCGGTTTCATTATCAATGACACCCTCTCTATGCGGCAACAAGCGACCAAGGTTGCGGCCACTTGCTTCACCATCTTAAAATGGCTGAGGAAGATTGTGTGGATGCTCCCTCCTGACGCCCAGCTTACTGTAAACTAAGCCCTTGTAACATCTAGGCTGGATTACGGGAATATTCTTTATCTGGGAGCCAATAAAGCGGTAACACGCAAATTGCAACGTGTACAAAACTCGGCTGCTAGACTGCTTTGCCGCGCACCTAGAACTGCCCTGACATCCGGGCTGCTGGCCGACCTCCACTGGCTTCCCATGGAGAAATGGATCCAGTTCAAGCACTGACTTACATGTTTTGTATTAAGCATGCAAAGCGTCCACGCTACTTACAACTCCTTGCAAGTCCTTATGTTCCCTCCCGCACCCTCCGGTCCACCGCCCAAGAGAAATTTCAAACCCCTAAAGTTAGATTGGCTCGAATGGAAGGACGTTCATTCTCCCACCTGGGCCCCATCTTATGGAATGCCCGGCCTCTTTCGCTATGCACGCAATCTAACCTTCTCCTATTCCGTAGATCTCTCAAAACTTTGCTGTTCAGCCAATAGGCCCCTCTACCCTCTACTGTTCCACATAGCGCCGGGAAACCCTTGGGGGTAGCTGCGCGCTAATATATACATTCAAAGAAATAAAATAAATAAATACATTGTGAGTTCTGGAGTGTGTGAAGCGCAAGCGCTAACCTGGCTTGAGGTACAGAGACAGTTCAGACACACCAGACAGGTGGGTGGTGTCTTGCGCTACACTATGAACAGACAACACAGTGGGTAAACAAACGCTATCATATGCTTCTCAGCCACTCTCCCGCTGTTAGGATAGCAGAGGGAGCCATTCGTTAAGCAAACAGACAGGTCAATTAATTCAAGTTCACCCAAGCGTTCATCAGTTGGAATGAGAAAGGTCTCTGGGTGTTAATTTACTGGCGGCCAGGAGACGAAGGAAAGGTGACAGGAAAGTGTTTTAGAAGAAAGATTAGTAATTCAGACCCCTTGCAATCTTCCGTTATCCCATAATCGGGCAAAAGGGGCGGCTAGGCGGAATTGTCCTGAAGACACTCAGGCAATCACGTAAACAGTGCAAGATGGTGAACTAGGCATCCAGTGCAGACAAACACATAAAACATAAAAAAACAGATTCTGGCAGCCCAGCGCGTAGCGCTGTCAGAGAGTCTAGTCTGTGTACTTGTAACTATGTGCAGTGTTTTTACACTAATCCCAGAAAAGTAACAGGGGAAATAGAGACAATGCAGGGCGAACCTTAAGAAGTCAGCCAGTCAGTCCATAATAAATGGACAGTGCTATAAAAGGACGTTTGATATGGTGGCAGTAAATATTGGAAGGGAGCTTATTATATAGCCAGACAGTCAGAAGCTTCAAATGTCCGTCATGTAGCGTTGCAATACCCAAAGAAGAAATTATTTCTGGCAGATGCTAACACTACTCTCCAACCCTAACTACACTTTGCCACAATATATGAGAGGCATATAACAATACACAAATATAAAAATGCAAGGAATACAACAATAGCAGACAAGAAAACAACTGATACTCTCTCCTCTCTGTGCCTAGGAAACTCCCTAGGCACAGCTGGAGACCACCTCTGGTGTCCAGTAGGAGTCAGCGCCCCACTGAGTACCCGTATCCAGCGGCGCTGAGGTGAGTTAGCTGGACTCAGACCTGAGTTCATGGACCCTAAGAACAGGCGCCCTGAGAAACTGTTGCAACTACAAGAGGAGCAGCCTGACAGGCTTCAGGTCCAGGACTCTTCAGGATTACACCGATGATGTTATGGGTTCCATCTCATGACGCCCCTGGAGTCTGAAGTGATATACACAGACTACCAGGATATTCACACGAGGGAATAATAGAAAAATAGAAGGATAGAAAGCCAGGAAGGAAAGGAAGGGAACAGCGGGGAGGGAGATCTGGAACGACAAGGAACATATGTTCAAATACAATTCTATTTCAGGAATACATAGAACAACATCAGATCTCAATTCCCTAGAGATAGCTTCAACCCTCTGCCTACCTGTAAAGCAAAATACGTGGGATTATATTTAGGAGAGTTCTCGGGATGGAACCTGGACTTTGGATAACTGAAATCGAGAAAACAAGCCTTACAACATGGGTCGAAAGATGTGGGACTGAGCATAGATCTATATGTGTATCAACTTAGAGAACACACCTGAAAACATGTTTCTTGTGCTTAACCAAACCCACTGACAGTTCTCCCAGGTAATTCTCTCCTAAAACAAACAAGAACACAAAAGAGCAATGAATGGTAGGTTCGATAGTTAATACGTCTTAACCTGGAACGTTACTGGTGATGTTATTGAATAGTGGTTACAGTTGCAACAAAAGACACAAGGTGCTGCAAATGAATGTTCAAGCACCGAACCTCCAACACAGAATACCACAACAAACTGTTCCAAAGTCTGTACTCAATGCATTGGGATTTTCTTCACGACTCCAATAATCAAAGTACTGAGGAAAAGAAATCTCTCGCTCTTACGTCAGAGCCCTACCAAAGAGTCTTTGCTGCTTGCAACACGAAACAATGTTTACTGACCACGCGACTCTTAGCCTCAGAGCCCAAAGTCTATTCAGAAGTTCGAATAGTTAACGAGTTTCATAGACAATACCCTGTGTATTGGATAATACACAGGTTCGAGACAAAGATATCTCAGATCGAACAGTTCATAACAAAGTCATCAGAACCAATTGTACCACCGCGAGGAGAAGCTCAACGGCTGGGATTAAATCGGAACGACCTTACCGGATTTCTGGACTAGCCACCAGAACCAAACGAATTATCGGCAGCGTTTCTGGTTGCGCCGGCTTGTTTTACTTCCTGGTCTGCGTCAAGACGTACGTGACGTCTGGCTCTCCGTCTCTCCCACGCAGGCCTGCCGGGAGTTGTAGTTCTGGTCTATCGCTGACTCAGGTACTCCGGAAATAAGAGTTCGTGACTGGCCGGGTTACTCAGTTAACGGCCGCCACGACTCAAAACAGGATAATCATGACAGTACATCCCCCTTTACAAGGGGTTCCGACCGCCTCTCGGCCGAGTCGGATGCAATCTATGGTAGTCTTTCACCAAACGGGGAGCATGCACATCATCAGCTGCTTCCCAGGAATTCTCCTCAGGACCAAATCCCTTCCATGCCAACAAATACTGCAGCTTTCCCCGCACCACTCTAGAGTCCAGCACCTTTTGTACTTCATATTCCTGATCTTGCTGCACCCATACACGATGCGGTGCTTTCTTCACCGGACTATACGAGGGTTTAAGCAGGGATACATGAAATACTGGGTGGATCCTCAAATGAGCAGGCAATCGTACCTTCACTGCAACAGGGTTAATGTGTTTGATCACTTCATATGGCCCTATGAACTTGGGGTTAAAGACACTATGTTTCTTAAACCTGATGTTCCTAGTGGAAACCCAAACCCTATCCCGGGGTTTGTAAACTGGACCGACCCTGCGATGTTTATCGGCCTGTGCTTTGTATTTAGCCTTGGCAGTGACTAGATTGGTTCGTGTGGCACGAAGAATTTGGCGGACACGCAACAATCTTTCCTGAGCTAATGGCGACTTGTTAGAAGAACCCGGGAGCAATAACGGAGTGAACCTAGGGTGATGTCCATAAGAACTATAGAAAGGAGTATGTTTGGTGGAAGAATGCTGTGTGCTGTTGTACGCTATTTCTGCCACCCACAACCAATCCACCCACGACCCTTTATTGCTATGGACATAACACCGGAGATATTGTTTGAGTGTTTGATTCACCCTCTCAGTCTGTCCATCTGTTTGGGGGTGAAAGCTGGTGGACAGAGAGGAATGAATCTGTAGATCGGCACACCAAGCTTTCCAAAAGTTTGCAGTGAACTGGGCCCCCCTGTCTGATACAATAGCTTTGGGAAGACCGTGCAGGCGTACTACATGAATCATCAGTAAATGGGCTAATTGTCCTGCTGTGGGGACCTGATTACATGCTATAAAATGTCCCATTTTGGTGAGGTAATCTACAACAACAATGATAGCAGTCTTCCCCTGATCTTTTGGAAGGCCCACAATGAAATCAACTGAGAAGGTACCCAAGGAATTTCTGGGGTTGGTAGAGGTTGCAATAACCCTTGGGGTCTCTGTCGGTCGGATTTCATTTGAGCACATACTGAACATTCTTTCACCCATTGTTTCAGATCAGGTCTAATCGAGGGCCACCAGAATTGTCTCAATGTTTTTTCCAAGGTTTTGGCGTACCCCACATGTCCTGCACTGGGTGCCTCATGACACCACTGGAACACAACTTTTCTGAGATGCAGCGTGGGCACCAAGACCTGAGTTCCTTTCATGGGTATTCCTTGAATCACTTTCCACTCTTTATGATGGTGTAACCAAGTTCTCCAGACACACGTTGTAACCCCTGTTCGGACCTTCATCAAAAAGTCATCGGTTTGAGTTGCTCCTACCACTCGAAGGTTCTATAATGGCTCGAAGCGGGGTGACGTCGTGCAACACAGGAGATTCTAGTCGGGTGAGAGCATCTGCTTTCTTGTTCTGAGATCCGGGGCGATAGGTTACTAAGAACTGGTATTCCTCAAAAAATAGCATCCATCGTAATTGCCTGGGTGTGAGATGTCTTGCATCTCGCATAAATTGAAGGTTTCGGTGATCCGAATAGACTACCACCTTGTGTTTGGCCCCCAACAGCCAATGTCTCCATTCCCGAAAGGCGTCCCTGATGGCCAGCAGCTCCTTTTCCGCTATGGTATAATTTACCTCGGCAGGACTCAACTTTCGAGACATGAAGGCTATGGGGTGTAAACACCCTGTCTGTTTATTCTTTTGTGAAAGGACAGCTCCTATCGCCACTTCCGAAGCATCAGCTTCCACAATAAAGGGGTCCTCGGGATTGGCATGCACCAACACAGGAGCAGTGGAGAAGGCGGTCTTCAATCCTTCAAAAGATCTTTGTGCTATGGTGTCCCATAAAAAGGGCGTGTTTTTCCTCGTAAGTTTGGTTAATGGCGTGACCAAATTGGAAAAGTTATTAATAAATCTTCGGTAGAAGTTGGCAAAACCCAACAGACATTGAATGTCTTTGATGGTATGGGTTTGGGGCCACTCTTTGATCGCTTTAACTTTTCTCTCGGCCATTTCTTGACCGTTTGGAGTGAGCATGACGCCCAGGTACTCAACCGTGGTAACGTGAAACTCACATTTTGTGATTTTGCAATACAGATGGTGTTCTCTTAATGCATGCAGGATTCTTTTCACATGTATCACATGTTCTTCTGTGGTGTTGGAATAAATCAAAATATCCTCTATGTAGACTACAACATAACGATCCAGATGTTCTCGGAGTACTTTGTTAAAAAAAACTGAAAAGCTGCAGGGGCATTGCAGAGCCCAAAGGGCATCACAAGATATTCATATAGCCCATACCTCGTCTTAAAGGCCGTCTTCCACTCGTCACCTTTCTTGATTCGTACCAGGTGATAAGCGCCCCTGAGATCCAACTTGGTGTAGATTTGAGCGGCCCTTACTTGTTCCAACAGCACCGGAATTAAGGGTAACGGATACTCGTTTTTGAGAGTGATAGTGTTCAGTGCTCTGTAGTTTATACAACATCTTTTCTCCCCATTGGCTTTGGGGATGAGAAACAAAGAAGAGGCAGCCGGGGAACGTGAGGGTCTGATAAATCCTAATGCAAGATACTTATCCAGGTATTCACGAAGGACTTCGTTCTCGGGCAGGGTTAAAGCGTACACTCTTCCCTTCGGAATATTGGCTCCGGGTACCAAATCAATTCTACAGTCAAAGTCGCGATGTGGTGGGAGTATTTCTGCTTTGGTATCACTGAACACCTCCTCGTAGTCTTTATATTCTGTGGGTAGATCCACCTCCTTTTCAGCAGCTGTTGCCACATGGTGCCTTAGGGACAATGTATGTGCAGGTCCTGTTTTTTCTGGTACACAATGTTCCTGACAATATAGGGAATCAAACACCACCATATCCGAGGACCAGCGAATCTCCGGATCATGTTTCTTCAACCAAGGAAGACCTAGGATTGTTCCAAAATGAGGAGCGTCAATAAGATCAAAAGAAAGACGCTCCTGATGCTTATCCTCATATACAAGATCATACTCCGAAGTCTGGTGTTGGATAGGACCGGTTGACAATTCCCTACCATCCACAGCATACACAGGTTCGGGATGGATTTTGGCAATAAGATGAACACCTAATCTTTCGGCCTCTTTATGATCCTTAAAACACCCAGTGGCTCCTGAATCAATCATCACCCGAATGATTTTCACTTCACCTTGGACCACTACTTTCATGTCCAAAAACAAATGTCGTTTTTCTTGACTACAGGGGTGAGTTGAAGGGATGGTCATGGCGCTTGAGGGTTTCCCTTCTTCCACCTTCAAGCTTTGGAGTTTTCCGGCTTGTTCTCGGAAATGCCTGCAGCGGCTTGATTGGTACGATATCTCCCAGATTTGGGTCTCACTGGGCAATCGCGTAAATAATGTCCCTTTTTACCACAGTAGAGACATAATCCTTGTTTTCTGCGATGATCCTTTTCACTGAGGGTTAGAGAGGCCCGGACTGCACCAACCTCCATTGCTTCTACTGGCGTAGACGTTTTGTCCCCTGTGCGCTCAAATGTAGGAAGAGGACGATCCTTCTTCTTTAGATCCCCCTTTCTGTCCTTCATTCTGTGATCCAACCTAAGTGTGAGTTCAATAAGAGCAGCGCTAGTTTTGGGTTGGGGATCAATGGTAGCCAAAGCATCCTTTAGATCATCCGAAAGACCATGATAAAAGACGGCTGACATCTTCGCTTCCGGCCAATCTGTTTCCGCCACCAGTCGTCGGAAGATATTAAGATAGGTTACCAGATCAGAGTTCCCTTGTTTGAGTTCTAGCAAATCCTTATCAGCAGAAAAGGTTTCTGCTCTTCGATCAAAAGTTTTTTCAAATTCACAACGGAATTCTGCCCAATCATATAACAAGGGGTCGTCTCTTCGAACTACTGGCACTGCCCATTGAGCAGCTTGACCTCCCAAATACGATATCAAAAAAGCCACTCGAGCCTGGTTGGTAGCAAACATTTTCGGTTTGCACATAAAGTGCAACAGGATTTGGGACATGAATACCTGCACTTTCTTGTTGTCTCCCATAAACCTCTCGGGGGGAGCCAATGGTATTTGAGAAGGCATTTCTACCACTACAGATGTTGTGGGACCCGGAGCACCCCCAGAATCAGATGGTTGTAATGTATCTACACGTGCCTGTAACTGTGCCGTCACGGCCCGTGCAGCTAGAGCTTCTTGCCTAGAAGTTACTAATTCTGCCTGCACGACTGCCAAGGCTGCCATAACATCATCCATGGTGGCCATAGTGTTGATGGAATCAGGAAGAGTAATAACCGTGGGCCGATAATTCTGTCAGGCTTCAGGTCCAGGACTCTTCAGGATTACACCGATGATGTTATGGGTTCCATCTCATGACGCCCCTGGAGTCTGAAGTGATATACACAGACTACCAGGATAGTCACACGAGGGAATAATAGAAAAATAGAAGGATAGAAAGCCAGGAAGGAAAGGAAGGGAACAGCGGGGAGGGAGATCTGGAACGACAAGGAACATATGTTCAAATACAATTCTATTTCAGGAATACATAGAACAACATCAGATCTCAATTCCCTAGAGATAGCTTCAACCCTCTGCCTACCTGTAAAGCAAAATATGTGGGATTATATTTAGGAGAGTTCTCTGGATGGAACCTGGACTTTGGATAACTGAAATCGAGAAAACAAGCCTTACAACATGGGTCGAAAGATGTGGGACTAAGCATAGATCTATATGTGTATCAACTTAGAGAACACACCTGAAAACATGTTTCTTGTGCTTAACCAAACCCACTGACAGTTCTCCCAGGTGATTCTCTCCTAAAACAAACAAGAACACAAAAGAGCAATGAATGGTAGGTTCGATAGTTAACACGTCTTAACCTGGAACCTTACTGGTGATGTTATTGAATAGTGGTTACAGTTGCAACAAAAGACACAAGGTGCTGCAAATGAATGTTCAAGCACTGAACCTCCAACACAGAATACCACAACAAACCGTTCCAAAGTCTGTACTCGATGCATTGGGATTTTCTTCACGACTCCAATAATCAAAGTACTGAGGAAAAGAAATCTCTCGCTCTTACGTCAGAGCCCTACCAAAGAGTCTTTGCTGCTTGCAACACGAAACAATGTTTACTGACCACGCGACTCTTAGCCTCAGAGCCCACAGTCTATTCAGAAGTTCGAATAGTTAACAAGTTTCATAGACAATACCCTGTGTATTGGATAATACACAGGTTCGAGACAAAGATACCTCAGATCGAACAGTTCATAACAAAGTCATCAGAACCAATTGTACCACCGCGAGGAGAAGCTCAACGGCTGGGATTAAATCAGAACGACCTTACCGGATTTCTGGACTAGCCACCAGAACCAAACGAATTATCGGCAGCATTTCTGGTTGCGCCGGCTTGTTTTACTTCCTGGTCTGCGTCAAGACGTACGTGACGTCTGGCTCTCCGTCTCTCCCACGCAGGCCTGCCGGGAGTTGTAGTTCTGGTCTATCGCCGACTCAGGTACTGCGGAAATAAGAGTTCGTGACTGGCCGGGTTACTCAGTTAACGGCCGCCACGACTCAAAACAGGATAATCATGACACAGCCCAACTGGCCACAGCCTTCACAATATCGTTCCAGCACAAGTAGGATGTGCAATAACAGAGGTACAATCACCACCTGAACCTGAGTAGCAAAACTGCTACACCTCTAAAACGAGGGGCGAACTGCTACAACCCAACCTGGAGTACTTAAAACCCCCAATCAAGTCTTACCGTTGTCTGTTGAGTCTGGCAAAGCGTTCCGACCTCTGCTCCAGTCAATGGGATATAGCTGTGAAGGTCCTCCACCCCCATCGGCCTGGGACTCTCTGCTAGCAAGACAGTGGGTCGCCCTCCTTGGTACTTCGTCATCTAGGTGCTGCCTGGCACCAAGGAGTCACTGTGTGCAGGGAACTTGCAGATGTACACCGTCACAGGCCAGATGGGGAGGGTATCCGGACCGAGAACTAAACACAGAGCAAAATTGCACATGTAAAAATTCAGGCAGAGATCGGCAGCAATGTCAGAGGTCAAGAGGCACGCACGGAAAACGAGGAGAAAGCCTGTCAGTGCTCGTTAGCAAAAGTTGACGTTAGACAGGAGTACGCCTTTGACCGAATGATGTCTAACACAAAAACACAGGGGTCTACCAGCTAAATTATGTGGCTGTAGTGTCAATCCGAGTCACCAGGATCTCGGGGTGTATAAATCACATGAAGACAGCTAATTTCAATATAAGGTGAACAATATATGTATTGGAAAAACCAACACAACACCAATAATTCGTACATGGCTGACAAATCCAAAACAGTTAGCAAAAGGTTTCCATCAAATTGACTCAATGATCAGTCCTATCATTTGGCCAAACCAAGGTGTTTATCAGGCTGGCCCCCTGATCATTGGGACATCAAGCACCACACCTTTTATTGCTGGTTAAGGATTTGGTCCACCAACATAGACGAACCGTCAGTGATGGCTGATCTTTGATGGTCAAGTAAATAACAGTGAAACAGAAAATATAGTGACTTTAAAATATGATGGAGTGTCCTCCTACTGATAACTTTATTCTACGGACAAAACACACCTCTTAATTAAAAACCTAGAACAGTGCAAGAGAGACAGTCAACAAATATCTGTCTAGTACCGGGCCAACATGTTTCTGCCTAGCGGGTAAAGCATCCCATGGCATTCGTCAGGGCCTCTGTTCTTATAGTAGTTGCACTAATAGTAGTGAGACAAAAGAAACACCACCATCACCAAAGTGGGAAAAGTAAAATGTAAAAGTGGTTGAATACGGTACAACCTGTAACAACCATAGACATTACCCCTCCATCTCAGTTAGGAAATACGAATTCTATGGCGGAAAATGTATAGTCGTTAATTTTAAACTTACTGTGTTAGTCACCTACACATTTTAATTCACCAAAATTAATTAAAGAAAATAATGTATTCATGCTCATCCTTCATGGTAGGGAAAAGGACCTCACCTCCCCTGGACCTTGCTCAGGTTATACGAGGCCCCGCGCTACAAAAATATATAAGAGGTAAAACAGAAATACAGCACCCTAAAGCATAGTTTCAAAGCTTTTTTAAATGCCCACATACTTTCTGTCTATCACATCCCCTTATATCTAGATATCAACAAGTGAAAGGATCTCCAGCACTCAAACTATGTGCGCCCAGTCTCTAAGCATCCCAGAACTATCTACTAACACTAAACTATATCCATAAGGATTATTTACATATTACTAGTGGGACTAGTAGTCAGCTAAAAACTATCAGCATCATTCTTTATGGCTATATTTCACATACTAGGATTGCTGTGGCTCAGCTGTAGACTCAAAGTCAGAAGGAAATCCCTGGGATATGTTTGTTAGCCTAATATATCTATACCCTTACAGTTGCACTATAGCGTCTAGATTACAGACTACTATAGATCACTGTCTTACGGGGAGAGATTTACATAATAATTTCCACAAAGAAAAAACATTTGTTAACAATCTAGTTTTTTATTAAAAAAAGATATTTTACAGTAAAAAGGCACAGAGTTAAAATTTCAAGAGAACTTTCCTTGAAAAATAAAAATTATTTAATGAGACTAATTTCGCATATATAAATGGACAATACAGTAATTGATGATATAGAGCATACGAGTACATGCACAACACATTACATATCATAAACAGCAAATAATTATTACCAAAGACAACATATGAAACAAAGCAAAAGACCCCTTTTAAAACGGTGGCACTTAGATATTTTTGCCACTATAGATTTCTGGATCCACTAGCCTGAAGTGACATGTACAATCCTACACAAGTGCGACAAAAATACATGTACATCCAGTGTGTATTTAGGCTTAGAGTGGATTCTCTCGTTCGGAAATGCGTCGACGCGTTTCGGTGCTATACACTTAATGCTGTGGCACCTTCCTCAGGACTTCTTGATAGGGGTTTTCCTGTACAAGCAAGACTTCGCTCTCCCTATAGTAGGGGGAAGATGTTCCCTTAGATGCCTGTGGCGAAGGATTCCGACTGGGCGCATATAGCGTCGTTCCAAGACAGTTGTTAGCAATCCCTGGCTGTATTGGCCTTTTTGTCTTCTGCAAGACTCCTCATACGGGGTTCCTTTATCTTCAAATTATCTGGTCTTTTTCTTTTAAAACCATGTGTCTTCAATAGTTTTAAAACCCACTTCAAACGGGCATATATTGTCTGGGGGCCTCGCAGGAACTGGATATGTTCTTCGTGCTCGTGGCGCCGCGTTTCTGCCTCGTTTGAACCGCTGTTCAAACGAGGCAGAAACGCGGCGCCACGAGCACGAGGCCCCCAGACAATATATGCCCGTTTGAAGTGGGTACAGCCAGGGATTGCTAACAACTGTCTTGGAACGACGCTATATGCGCCCATTCGGAATCCTTCGCCACAGGCATCTAAGGGAACATCTAGGGAGAGCAAAACAAAAATTAAAAATACTGACCATGGTCGGGCAACAACACGTACTGACTCCCACAAACCTCTTCCACACCTCGATCAGGTGGTGGAAGCGTTATATTGATGACGTGTTGGTGGTGTGGAGAGGCTCTGTGGACTCGGTCAAAGAATTCCATCTATGGTTGAACAGTAGAAACCAATACGTAAAATTCACGATGGAGGCGCATAAAGGAAGGATTGCTTTCTTGGATCTGTCCATCTATGCTACACCTGCAGGCTTGCAGAGAGAGCTGTATAGGAAACCCATGGCGCGAAACTCTCTGCTCCTTAATGAGAGCTATCGCCCAAGGTCCCTACGCCAAAACCTACCTTATGGTCAGTTCCTACGACTTCAGAGGAACTGTTCGTGCAAAGAGGACTTTGATGTACATGCACGAAACCTTTGTACACAACTGAAGGAGAGACATTATCCAAGCTCGTTGATTAAGAGGTCAAGGAAAAGAGCAATTAATAACAACAGAGAAGCCCTCCTTGAACCTCCCACTCCTAAACCACCATTAGAAAGACTCACATTTGTGAGCACTTTTAACACCAGGAGCAACAGCATCCAGAAAATCATAAGAAGACACTGGCGCCTTCTCAATCATAGCAAGGACAAGATAGCGCACCCTTATTTGCGTTCAAAGGGGCCAGTAACATTCGGGACAGGCTTGTACATACACGCCCCAGAGAAACAAGTAAGAAAATTGGTGAAACCCTATGAAATCTCCCTCCTGTGGTTGGTCATCACCCCTGTGGCATTTGCTCCGTTTGCCCCCAGACAAAACATACTAGTGAGGTGGACATAGGTGCAAATAGACCTTGGGTGCAGTGTAATGTCAGCAATTGCAATAGCAATAATGTAATCTATATGCTGACATGTATTTGCTCCATTCGATATGTGGGCATGACAACTCGTAAAGTCCGCACAAGAATGTTAGAGCATAAAAGCTCTTTTCGCTGCAAGAAATCCCACACGAAACTCACAAGACATTTCTTGGAGAAACAGCATAATGAAACTGACTTCCAATGGACTGTCCTTGAGAAGCCTCATATACCAGGACATATAAGTGATGTGTCAAGTTACCTCTTCCTAAAGGAACAGAAATGGATTTACAAGCTCCAGACAGATAAATGTGGATTAAACGATGATATCCTGTGGACCCTGTTATAGGGTTCCACCCACGGGTTTAGTGTATTCTAGCATGAAACCCTACGCATTAAATGTGCTCAGAAATATATATTTCTACATGAACTGAGATAGATATTCTCATACCAAATATAGATGCTTTATTGCAACTAATATAACTATACATGCGGGCTGATACATGCTTTAAGATCACCAAGAGAACTTAAACAAAGTGTTGTTGTGGCATGCACCGTCACGATTAACAAAAACTTCATGAGCATGACCTTATATATCAAAAGTAAGTGTATATGCACTTCAGGTGTAGTGGACTCTGCACCATCAATATGTGTTATTTCTTTACTCACTGTCAGCATATGTCATTTGTAATACACTGTGAGCAATAACAAATACAGTGGATATAATCTATGCAGTAATACCTATAGGCTGGTTGTCAGGCATTGAAAATCATTAAAAGAACACACTTAAAAATAGGTCCTACCCCCGTGGGAAAGACAGGATAATCATAATTTTGACTGGACAACATTGGGCTCTGCTGCCGATGTTGCCATGGTGATTAAACTACCACGATGGGCGTTATGGCATCATTGTGTAGTCTAGATCATTCTAGCTCTCGCAAGATTTGCAGTGCAACACACAGCCTCAAGGAATTTAGAACGCACGGGGATTCTGTGTTCCTAATCGAGCGCAATGGTGAGCGCACTATTCATGCATATAAGAGAAAACAAAAATTAAAAATACTGACCATGGTCGGGCAACAACACGTACTGACTCCCACAAACCTCTTCCACACCTCGATCAGGTGGTGGAAGCGTTATATTGATGACGTGTTGGTGGTGTGGAGAGGCTCTGTGGACTCGGTCAAAGAATTCCATCTATGGTTGAACAGTAGAAACCAATACGTAAAATTCACGATGGAGGCGCTTAAAGGAAGGATTGCTTTCTTGGATCTGTCCATCTATGCTACACCTGCAGGCTTGCAGACAGAGCTGTATAGGAAACCCATGGCGCGAAACTCTCTGCTCCTTAATGAGAGCTATCACCCAAGGTCCCTACGCCAAAACTTACCTTATGGTCAGTTCCTACGACTTCAGAGGAACTGTTCGTGCAAAGAGGACTTTGATGTACATGCACGAAACCTTTGTACACAACTGAAGGAGAGACATTATCCAAGCTCGTTGATTAAGAGGTCAAGGAAAAGAGCAATTAATAACAACAGAGAAGCCCTCCTTGAACCTCCCACTCCTAAACCACCACTAGAAAGACTCACATTTGTGAGCACTTTTAACACCAGGAGCAACAGCATCCAGAAAATCATAAGAAGACACTGGCGCCTTCTCAATCATAGCAAGGACAAGATAGCGCACCCTTATTTGCGTTCAAACGGGCCAGTAACATTCGGGACAGGCTTGTACATACACGCCCCAGAGAAACAAGTAAGAAAATTGGTGAAACCCTATGGAATCTCCCTCCTGTGGTTGGTCATCACCCCTGTGGCATTTGCTCCGTTTGCCCCCAGACAAAACATACTAGTGAGGTAGACATAGGTACAAATAGACCTTGGGTGCAGTGTAATGTCAGCAATTGCAATAGCAATAATGTAATCTATATGCTGACATGTATTTGCTCCATTCGATATGTGGGCATGACAACTCGTAAAGTCCGCACAAGAATGTTAGAGCATAAAAGCTCTTTTCGCTGCAAGAAATCCCACACGAAACTCACAAGACATTTCTTGGAGAAACAGCATAATGAAACTGACTTCCAATGGACTGTCCTTGAGAAGCCTCATATACCAGGACATATAAGTGATGTGTCGAGTTACCTCTTCCTAAAGGAACAGAAATGGATTAACAAGCTCCAGACAGATAAATGTGGATTAAACGATGATATCCTGTGGACCTGTTTATAGGGTTCCACCCACGGGTTTAGTGTATTCTAGCATGAAACCCTATGCATTAAATGTGCTCAGAAATATATATTTCTACATGAACTGAGATATATATTCTCATACCAAATATAGATGCTATATTGCAACTAATATAACTATACATGCGGGCTGATACATGCTTTAAGATCACCAAGAGAACTTAAACAAAGTGTTGTTGGGGCATGCACCGTTACGATTAACAAAAACTTCATGAGCATGACCTTATATATCAAAAGTAAGTGTATATGCAGTTCAGGTGTAGTGGACTCTCCACCATCAATATGTGTTATTTCTTTACTCACTGTCAGCCTATGTCATTTGTAATACACTGTGAGCAATAACAAATACAGTAGATATAATCTATGCAGTAATACCTATAGGCTGGTTGTTAGGCATTGAAAATCATTAAAAGAACACACTTAATTGGACAACATTGGGCTCTGCTGCCGATGTCGCCATGGCGATTAAACTACCACGATGGGCGATATGGCATCATTGTGTAGTCTAGATCATTCTAGCTCTCGCGAGATTTGCAGTGCAACACACAGCCTCCAGGAATTTAGAACGCACGGGGATTCTGTGTTCCTAATCGAGCGCAATGGTGAGCACGCTATTCATGCATATTAGAGAAAACAAAAATTAAAAATACTGAACATGGTCGGGCTTGCAAGACCTAAAGCACCCCCTATCACAATAAACTACAAAGATGGCATACATGAGGTCATACAGTAGTTCGAAGCGCGAGTTCTCGCACGATTTCAGGCGCGAGTTAGTGCGCTTTACATTCTATTAAAAATAACGAACAATAACAATATTCCTGGGTTCTAAGCCATGAAGAAGCAGGGTTAAGCCATGGGGTCTAACAATCGTTTTGAAAGGTCGGAATGCAAACACCGATGATGATAGGAACCCGAATAAACTACAAAGATGGAGGACATGTTCTCATGCAGTAGTTCTAAGCGCGAGCCTTAAATGTTATTAAATTCTATTAAAAACAAGGAGATTAACAATGGCCCTGGTTTTCAAGCCATTTAGGAAGCAGGGTTATGCCTTGGGGATCAATAAAATCTCTCTGAGAGGTCGGAATTCAAACAACGTAGGTGGAGGGTTACCACACCAACAACCCCCAGAGACACTACTAAAGAAGAGACCAATTACAAGTCGGTGCCTCCCTCAAGACTCAGATGGGAGCCTGAGGTACCGCCAGATAGGTGAGTCTACAGCTGACCACACTAAGTGGGAGCCACAGCAATCCTAGTATGTGAAATATAGCCATAAAGAATGATGCTGATAGTTTTTAGCTGACTACTAGTCCCACTAGTAATATGTAAATAATCCTTATGGATATAGTTTAGTGTTAGAAGATAGTTCTGGGATGTTTAGAGACTGGGCGCACATAGTTTGAGTGCTGGAGTTCCTTCACTTGTTGATATCTAGATATAAGGGGATGTGATAGACAGAAAGTATGTGGGGCATTTCAAAAAGCTTTGAAACTATGCTTTAGGGTGCTGTATTTCTGTTTTACCTCTTATATATTTTTGTAGCGCGGGGCCTCTTATAACCTGAGCAAGGTCCAGGCGAGGTGAGGTCCTTTTCCCTACCATGAAGGGTGAGCATGAATACATTATTTTCTTTAATTAATTTTGGTGAATTAAAATGTGTAGGTGACTAACACAGTAAGTTTATAATTAACGACTATACATTTTCCTCCATAGAATTCGTATTTCCTAACTGATATGGAGGGCTAATGTCTATGGTTGTTACAGGTTGATCGTATCCAACCACTTTTACATTTTACTTTTCCCACTTTGGTGATGGTGGTGTTTCTTTTGTCTCACTACTATTAGTGCAACTACTATAAGAACAGAGGCCCTGACGAATGCCATGGGATGTTTTACCCACTAGGCAGAAACATGTTGGCCCGGTACTAGACAGATATTTGTTGACTGTCTCTCTTGCACTGTTCTAGGTTTTTAATTAGGAGGTGTGTTTTGTCCGTAGAATAAAGTTATCAGTAGGAAGACACTCCATCCTATTTTAAAGTCACTATATTTTCTGTTTCACTGTTATTTACTTGATCATCAAAGATCAGCCATCACTGACGGTTCGTCTATGTTGGTGGACCAAATCCTTAACCAGCAATAAAAGGTGCGGTGCTTGATGTCCCAATGATCAGGGGACCAGCCTGATAAACACCTTGGTTTGGCCAAATGATAGGACTGATCATTGAGTCAATTTGATGGAAACCTTTTGCTAACTGTTTTGGATTTGTCAGCCATGTACAAATTATTGGTGTTGTGTTGGTTTTTCCTATACATATATTGTTCACCTTATATTGAAATTAGCTGTCTTCATGTGATTTATACACCCCGAGATCCTGGTGACTCGGATTGACAGTACAGCCACATAATTTAGCTGGTAGACCCCCTGTGTTTTTGTGTTAGACATATAGAAGTAGCTGGGGATAATAACCAGGTGCGGGTCTTTAAATCAGATATCCCTTGGACCCTCTCTGAACTGTGTTGTTGTTGATTTTTGACCGAATGATGACAGACTGCGACATAAATTATGAGAGCCACGAAGAGGGCACAGAAGAAAGAGATAAGCACGGCCGCTACTACAGCCATTGGTATTTCCCACAAGCTGTGGAAACATAAGATATATATGTCGCCAGGGCACTGGCAAACGAGCCCAGGCATTAGAAGAGGAAAAAGCAGATGGAGAGGGAGAGAGAGAAGCGCAGAGGAGAACTGTGAACTTGGGGTCATACAAATGTGTTGAGAGAGAGCAAAAAGCCGGAGCCAGAGTCAAGACAAAGTCAACTTACGGGCAGGCAGTCCCCCGGCATCCAAGGGACACAGAGGAGAGAGAAAGACAAATGTAAATATTATCGAACCTCATGTCTACGAACTGCGGTCCGTGAAATCATCAGAGGTCTGAAAGCAGCATTCTCCACCAAATGTAGAAGCTGAAATAATAAATGAATCCACACATACGACTCTCTGTAAGCACATAAGATAGCAAAATTTATTGGAGATCAACAAACAGCAAATTAACGTGCAGCATGGAGACATCCGCAAAGTCACCGAATGTCCAAAGAGGTGACAGGTTTGACAGTTTTTAAAGACCCAAACAGCAAAGGATGCAGCATCATAACATACGTAGCACAAATTAAGCATAGTTCATTTGACCAATTAGCAAGAGTTTAAACAGTAGTATACCATGTAAGGTCCGAAGTATACTGCTGCTGACCACGTGACCAAAGTGGGCTGCTTCTGGGACTTTCCACTGTAATGTAAGATATAAGTCTGGTGCTTTTCCAGTTAATAATTGCAACATAATAGTAATGACCAGAAACATATTGTGAAATGGGATATGCTGAAATGTACGTGTATGTGCCTAAGCGAGCATCTTCCCTTGTGCCACGTATCTCTTTCTCGTCAAGTTAACAGGGCCTAGAAGCTTACTGCATTTGGTATCATACAGAAAATGGCTTCTACACTAGAAATTGTAGACGAAGAGGGGCACGACACATAGCCTCCCAGGAAATACTACACATCTTCATAAACTATTATGCCATGCTCTACCATACTGTCGGCTGCGCTCCCCCTGACATAGCCACGTACAGGTATTGGAAGAAGTGTGTGACTCTGGATGCTGCCCTCTCTCCATGAGACAGGCTCTAATTATATCTCTACTCAAACCAGGCAAGACACAATTAATTGTGACACAAAGATACTCACTAAGGTTATAGCCAACCGACTGACCCTGCTTATGGAGGGGCTGGTCTTACCGGACAAGGTGGGCTTTGTCCCTGGAAGAGCCACGTTCCACAATCTACGCACCATCTTCACGCTTCTTCACAACAGCGACCCGACTGCTCGGCCGCTGGGATCTTTCTGGATGCCACAAAGGCATTTGATTCCCTTGAATGGAATTACGTGCTAGCCATTCTGGGCTGAATGGGCCTCCCTCGCCCTTTCCTAGCCTGGATCCATTTACTTTATTCCAAGCCATAAGCAGTGGTCCAAATTAATGGGTAATATTCAGACCCAATCGTCATTAAACGGGCACTCGCCAGGAATGCCTACTATCCCTGTTATTAGTTGCCTTGACCATTGAGCTCCTGGCCGCCAAAATTAGACAACACCACAGAGACTATGCCATAATCTACTCCTCCCATCAAATCCTAATTTTGCTGTATGCAGATGATATTGCCCTTTACCTATGGGATCCCAGTGTAAGCCTCAATCCCATTTTGAGGGAATTCAACAGGTTTAGCCATCTAACGGGGATAAAGCCTAACTGGAGCAAATCGCAGATTTTCCCACTCACCCCTAACACTCCTCAATTCACCTCTGATTACTCGTTGAGCTGGTGCGAACATGAAATCAAATATTTGGGGGTCACCATCACCAGAAATCTGAGGAGACACCGTGCTCAAACTATGGTACAGCGATAAAAACGATTAGCACGTGGGTAGACCGCTGGTTCAATCCTCCGCTTTCCTTGGCAGGCAGGGTGGCCCTGATGAAGATGAAAATCCTCCCCAAGTTACTATACTTCTTCCTTAATATACTCTATTACCTAGGGCGCGACTTATTGAATACTCTCTGCTCCCTGCTCATTAAGCTGGCCTGGGGTGGGAAGCAACCCCGATTAAGCTGGAAACTCATGAGGCAGCCATTCGCCAAAGGAGGATTTGAAGCTCCAGACATGGAGCTATACTACCTCAGTGCAAAGGCTCATTACACCATCTATTGGCTCCACCCACCACCCTTTATGCCACACCTGGCCAGCGACAGGGTTGCATGACACCTACACCCCTCACCTCCCTCCTGGGAGCGCACATCCTAGGCGAGAGGGTATTGCACCATACGGTTTCTTGCACCAATAACACCTGGAAACGCTTGACTAGGGAAATGGGCACGACCCCACTCTACTCTCCCCTTGTGTCACTGCCACACCTGACACTCGCCCCAGTCACACAGGAAGCAGTATGTTGCAACATGTTGCGTAAGAGGGGACTACACACATGGGGAGACCTATATAATGAAGGCCGGTTCAAAAATCAAATGGAGCTCTTGGTGGGGGAGAATGTCACCCCGCTGGAGATGTTCCTCTATATCACACTCAAACATGAACTACGGGACAATACACCGTGTTTCCCGCAGGAGCCGGTCCCGTTGTAGATCATGGATACCACACTAAAGATGTCTCGCCCTTCACATGCTGTGTCTCGCATATACCGGGCGGAGCTGATAGAGCTACCACATGGCCCACCAGGAGCCAGGGCTTCATGGGATTGCGACCTAGGCTCTCCCTTGGCAGATGAGCAGTGGGATTTCAGCTACGCATAGACTGCCGAAATTACAACAAGCAGTAGGCAACGCATCATACATTTCAAGTTCTTGCACAGGAATCATTACACTCCCACACTGCTCCTTAAATATAAGCTACAGAACGATGACTGCTGCCTGAGATCCCACCTAGAGGGAGCCATCTTTCCACATCTGGCCAGGGTTACTGGTGGGAGGTACAGGAAGCATTATCAGAAGTGATCACACGATCCCTCCCATTCTACCCTCTGCTGGCGTTGCTGGGGTACACAGCGGACATCCCTAAGGTACACAGAAAGTTCACTGCTATAGATTGACTGCTGGCCAAGTGAAGGGTGGCCTGCAGATGGGGTAGGGGGAGGGCCCCCAAGTTCAAAGACTGCTGCACGATTTCATATGCAGTAAAGATCAATTAACAACTTATGCAGAACTGCTGCCGTATATGTCCCGCCTGAAGGAAATTTGAGGGCCACTGATGTCCTACCTTAGGGAGCACTGTGAAGGTGACCAGGAACCATCCCCGCAAGATACCCAGAAGGATGCCACTCGAGTACAGCATTGCAGTATGTGACATTGACTGCCTGGAGTGCGAACTTTGTAAATACAGCTGAGCTGGAGGGGCGCCAGGTGGGACACTGGACATGTCTGGCGCAGAACTCCCTATGCTCCCTGTCAAGGCTAGACACTGGAAGGTGTGAGAGGGTTATTACGCAACACGCTCTGCAATATTATCTTCACCCTGATTGGACTGTATGTGATGATCACTATGTATGTGCAAGATTAATAATGCTATTCTGTGTATGTACCATGCATTGACTACTTAATGCAAAAATTGTGAGCTCATTTCAATGTTTGATAAACCTTGATAAATAAAATTGTTAAAAAAATTAAAAAAATATTCAGAAAGAGATGACATCACCAAATTTTTCACTTCATTTGAGATAGCCTGTGTAGCAAGAAAAGAAGTCAGAAAAATGGGGCTTCTCTCTTGTGGGAACTATTCTCAGGGAAGTGCAGCAATAGACCACCCTACATTGCGTAAAAAAGATGCTGTGTCATATGACCACAGGAAGGGTACCCTGATTGAGGGCTTTGGACTCTCCACTGAAGAGTGTAGAATAAGATTCAGGGAGACTCGAAAAACCCAGAGTCAGTCCTGGGTTGAATTTGTTGACTTTTCAGTGAAAACACTGGGTGGTTGGTTAACAGGTAACATTGTGAATGACTATGAAGGACTTTACAATTTGATTATGAATAGGGCTCCCTGTTTTATATTATTTCTTTTTTTGCCATTTCCGTCTGTATTTATCCATATTTTTTTTCCAGCATTTTTTCTGTATTTATCCACATTTATTTTTGCCACAAGCAAAAGACGACGCTACAGCTAGTATTTTTCCACATTTATTTAAATTAACAATACACACATGCGCTCGGTTGTTAAGTGAGGGCACTGCCACCGTCAATGTACGAGAGGGGAGACATCGGAGGGCAATAGCTGCTTGCAAGGATGAGGGAATCCATTTTGAGGAATTTCAATCAATTGCTTGGCTAGGGCTCTGCTAGAGGGGATTAGTGTTCTATTTGGTCAAACTGTGAGGATGATTGTACAGATCTGTAGGTAGCTGTCTCCCCTGCATTGTTTCACAAACCAGTCAAAACATCCATGCCAGACTCTCAAATTGCGCTGGCTAGTTTCCAAGTGATCAGACCTCATAACATGGATTTACAGGTTCCCGGGTTGCACAGTGGGGCCATCTCTCCCACCAGGTGTGCACCACCCATTGGGCTCAAAGGGCTTCAGCCCCCCCCCCCCACAACCCCACTCTCCCTCACCCGTCCTGTGTATCGGTCCGGGCTGAGACAGCTTTCCGGGCACACACACACACAGACAGTTTTTGAGCTGCCAGCCGCACCCGAGTACTTCACAGGTCTTTAAAAAGACCATTTACTTGTAAACAAGGCTTTGTTCTTTTTTTCACCCCTTCTTAATGGACTTCTGGCAGTGTCTACAGGGGCCCCCCCTGTGCTCAGTGGCTTAATCATTGAAACGTCAAGATGCTGGAGGGAGACCGGGAGATCTTACTGTGCAGCCTTGGGGAGAATGGAGGCTAGAAGCAAGACAAGTGCTGGGTTCAGCTACTTATGTCACAAGCCACGAGCTAGCCCTTCCTGCTTGGACGTTATTTTTCAAAAAATTGTGATTACCTATGCCTCCAAACTGTGATTTAGACAACACTTTATTGTGGATAAACAATAGTTTATTAGTTTACCCCCGACATTGATTTATGTCTTTGAGTTATGTCTTAGTTAGCGACAATTATTTTCATTGTTTTCAAACAACAGACATGAGATCACCGTCAACCTCATATCAGGCCATATACAATTCAATAAGTGATTTGTGCATATATACAGTGCAGAAATAATGATAATAATCCAACACAATTAAAGACAAAACATTCAAACTCTTTACATGGACAAGAATTGTCATGAACAAAAATTCAGAGAAAAGAACAGTTCACAGAAACAAATCACAATTACGAGGAGAGCGAGAGTAAGCAGTTTTTTTGTAAGGATTCAACTCTCAGCTCATCAGACACAATCAATATGTGCTATTGAAGGAAGAAAGCCCAATTTGTGCAACAATCGTATTGACCCTTAGTGACAGGGAAAATGCCGACGCGTTTCGAATCCTGCGACTTGTTTACAGGAATCTCGTCAGGGCGCTGTAATTGTGGTCCATGGGAACTTGTACTTTGGTGCCATGGAAGGCTCCTACTTGAATGAAGGATCGTCTATGCCGCGTGGGGTTTGGGCTTAGGTTTCAGCCGTCCTTCGGCAGGTGTGCCGGTAACGGAGTTTTTAATTCTCCATGCTAGCTTGGTTTATTTGTATGCGAAAACGCAATGGCAGGTTCGCCGGTATTGGAGACTGTTTGGTTGTAGATCGCCAGGTGACGCGGAGAGCTCTAAAGTTCGAACATTAGAGCTCTCCGCGTCACCTGACGATCTACAACCAAACAGTCTCCAATACCGGCGAACCTGCCATTGCGTTTTCGCATATAAATAAACCAAGCTAGCATGGAGAATTAAAAACTCCGTTACCGGCACACCTGCCGAAGGACGGCTGAAACCTAAGCCCAAACCCCACGCGGCATAGACGATCCTTCATTCAAGTAGGAGCCTTCCATGGCACCAAAATACAAGTTCCCATGGACCACAATTACAGCGCCCTGACGAGATTCCTGTAAACAAGTCGCAGGATTCGAAACGCGTCGGCATTTTCCCTGTCACTAAGGGTCAATACGATTGTTGCACAAATTGGGCTTTCTTTCTTCAATAGCACATATTGATTGTGTCTGATGAGCTGAGAGTTGAATCCTTACAAAAAAACTGCTTACTCTCGCTCTCCTCGTAATTGTGATTTGTTTCTGTGAACTGTTCTTTTCTCTGAATTTTTGTTCATGACAATTCTTGTCCATGTAAAGAGTTTGAATGTTTTGTCTTTAATTGTGTTGGATTATTATCATTATTTCTGCACTGTATATATGCACAAATCACTTGTTGAATTGTATATGGCCTGATATGAGGTTGACGGTGATCTCATGTCTGTTGTTTGAAAACAATGAAAATAATTGTCGCTAACTAAGACATAACTCAAAGACATAAATCAATGTCGGGGGTAAACTAATAAACTATTGTTTATCCACAATAAAGTGTTGTATAAATCACAGTTTGGAGGCATAGGTAATCACAATTTTTTGAATTTTAGTGTGGCCCTACCTACCCTCCCTCCCATTGGGCCCAACCACCCCTTTGCGTCTATGGACGTTATTTTTGGCAGTTACTTCTAAGCCATTTGCTCTGCTAGTTGTATATAAGGTTTCTTAAATAAACTTTACCTTGAAATATTTTTTCACACAGCCACAACAACCTGTCTGATCGTGGGGGAATTGCTACACACGTCCCCCCCCCCAGTACTGAAAGTAAATTAGCGCTGCTAGAAGCTCTTTAAGTTTGGCATGAGGATTAAACAAACAAGTTGTGATTTATTTGGAAGTGTTATCAACACACATGTGCACGCCCCCAAGAGCTGGTTTAAAATTATTTATAGAAATGTTCTCAGCCACATAACACTACAATCACAGCGAGAATAAATACATCTCTTCACAACATCCGGCATTCGAAAGAAGCAGCCATCCCGCCGGCCCTTTCCGCTTAGAAGCCCTCGCCCTGCCTCTCTTCCATTGTGTTTGGGGAGATCTGAGTTAAAGGTATGTTTCCTCTGGCCCGGGAGCGCGTCCAACGTGATGCTCCTCTCAGGAGAGACACCGACCTCCCCCCAGAAGCCGTCTGCTCAGGAATCGCCTGAGTAATTCACGGCATTGTGTGGGAAGGAGAGGTACTTGGTGAAGTTTAGGCTAACAAGTGTCCTGACAGCACTTTATTACCACCCTTTGGCCGTGGTAAATGGATGTTCATTTGAGTTGTTGTAGACCGTAGAGCTTTCCAGTGGAAATGAAACAGGCTTGTGATGTACACGGTCTTGTGCACTTGGAGCACGGCAGCGTGGCAACATTTTCTAGTATTTTGCTGTTTCTAAATATATATACAGACAAATAAAATATAGATTTCCGTCTGTATTTATAAGTAAAAATCCGTAAAAAAAGGAAAACCGGGAGCCCTTATTATGAAATAACATCTTTTAAGTAATTGTTACAATGAAAAGTTACATCAGCATCTTGTAGACCCAGGTCCACTTTCTCTTCTAGAGTTGGGGAAGAAGGCAGACCACATGGTCAAAACAAGGGTGACCGAAACTAGCACTGGTAGGGGTGACCAAAAGAAAGAGGCCAAAAAAAACAAGGAAAGCATGTGACTGAAAAGAGAAAAACAAAAATGAGTCTTTTTCAGGCCTCCAAAAAACTGTTCAGGAGGGTGAGCCCAGAAAATCTTCACAGCTCAAGGGTGAGTACCAGGGTAAACACTGGGATCCCCAAAAGGCTTGGTGTCCTGACTGTAAGGCACTTGGACATCGAATTGGAGGCCCTTGATGTAAAAGCAAAAAGAATGCCACTATCACACCTGCGGTACATGCACTTGTGAGTCTCCAGATGGGATAACAGGTGAGACCTGACCATGTCAAGGTGCTCACGGAGGCAACACCAGTCTCAGAGGGGATGGTTGGATGTAGCTAGCCTGTCTGTCTGGCCCAGTAACCTGGAGAGATACAGGCAAGAACCAAATATCAATGGGATTAGGGAGGAAGCCCTGAGAAACACTGGTGTCAGTATCACCATGGTGGCTGAGCCCCGGGTGTCCCCAAAGCAATTTCTCCTTGGGCAGACCCATTCAGTCCTCAACACTGATAATCAGGCTAAGGAACATCCAATGGGCTTGGTGACCTGAGATTGGGGAGGGGTTAGTGGCCTCAAAAGGGTAATGGTGTCTCCTGATATCCCTGTACAGTGTCTGCTTTGAAATTATTTGGAGTACTCAGCATGAGCTGAAGTCGAGTGGAAAATCAATGCAGCTATGCTGGGAATATCTGGATGGGTGTTTGTAAAAGCAAGAGCACAAAGCAAAGCCCAGGGTGAAAAAGAAGTGTTGGAGTCTGTAATGATGGAGCAACCTTCCAAGAGAAAGGGCAGGAAGTCTGGTAAACTAGCTTCAAAGCAGACACCAGACCAAGTCCCTTTTCCCAAGGGAGAAGACTTGTGAGCCCCAGAGGGAACTGAGACTCAGGGGCTTGGACCTTACACAGCAGAGCTCTCAATTCTAGGACCCTCTAGGGAAGATCTGTGCCAGGGGCAGAGAACATGTCCCACTCTTGAAAGCCTGAGGCAGAAAGCTGCTGATAAGGAGAAGGGATATTTCAGTGGTTCCCACAGGACCTATTTGGAGGAGGATCTCCTATACAGTGAGGCCAGAGACCCCAAACCTGGTGCCACTAGGAGAGCGGTAGTGCCTCACATTCCCTTAGCTGGGCATCACGGCCAGACAAAAACCTGGAGTAAGTTCGTCAATCACTTCTACTGGCCAGGAATGTCCCAGAAGATGAAGCAGTTTTGCAACTCCACCTTAAGGATCCCTTAATTTCACTGTCAGTGGTTGGGGTACCCTTTAAAATGGAAGGAATTTACATTGTTGGTCCCTTTACCCTCCAACACCATCAGGGAATACATGTATTCTGGTGGTAGTGGAGCATGCCACCAGGTACCCCGAGGCAATTCCACTAAGGACCACCACTGTGCTATAATGGCCTAGGCCTTCCTTGGTATTTTTATTAGGTCTGGCTTTTCTAAGGAGGCAGTATCAGACAAAGGTACAAACCTTATGTCTGTCTACATAAAACACATGTGGACTGAGTTTAAGGAGACCTGTAGGTTTACTGCACCATAACATCAACAGACAAATGGGCTTGTTGAAAGATTTAACAAGACCCTAAAATGCATGATTGATGGACTCCCTGAAAAACTCAGAGGGAGATGAGATGTTTTACTACCTTGCCTGCTTTTTGCTTACAGATAGGTGCCACAAAAGGGAGTAGTGCTTTCCCCTGTAAGAAGGCTCCTCTGTCTTGTCAAGGAAGGGTGAAAGAGACCCCCTTAAGGAGCAAAAGCAAGACATTGCGAATTATGTGCTTGGCCTTCATTGAAGGATGGATGAATACATAAAAAAAGTAAACAAAATCCTTGAGGCCGGCCAAGAGCTCCAGAAGCTCTGGTATGAACAAGAGGCTTCCATGGTGGAGCGCCAATCAGGGCAGAAGGTGTAGGTTTTGGAGCCTGTGGCACCTATGGCTTTCTAGGGAAAGTGGACTGGGCGCTACCTACCCTTCAGAGGAATGGGGAGGTCACCTATTTGGTTGACCTTGGCACATGTAGAAACCTCAAGAGGGTGATGCATGTAACTTGCCAAAGTTGACACATTCTGTCTGTGTTAGGCAGTGGTCTGCTTGGTCCAGATCTCCCATCTTCTTAGTTAGGTGAAACAGGCAACCTATGTAATTGGATGACTTTGTGCACAACTAGCAGATGTAACATTGCAATTGCACCTCCTTTCCAAATGAAATCTACCTGTTCATCCACTCTCATATTGATTCATGTATTCATACATCCATCTATTCATCCATCTGTACATCCATCCAGGTACTCAGTCACTCACCAATTTATGCACTCTTGCATTCATTAATACAGTGAAAAACCATTACCTAATTCTTGCATTCATTCACTCAATGCATACACACATACCCAACCACATACATTTACCATTCAATGAGAAGTAAATTGACATGTAAACAAGCAGGGAAGCCAATTAGAATGTTCACATCTTTACTCCTCTTCTTTTTCTTCTCATTCTTTTATATGGTGGCTGACCATACCGTTTTATGTTACAGGTTTGTGCCCCATTTGGGTGGTCTGTCCTGTTCCTCTATATGAGAAATTGGGGTATTAGGTAATGGGGTGAGTGCTGACCGCATATAATAATCATAATCCTTGTCAGTGTGAACCCTTAGAGCCACTAAATTATCATGATCTCCATCCCATTGTAGCTATGGCACAGGACAAGCAGGCTTAACTTCGAGGCAATATGTAAAGATTTCATGCAGTACTGAAACAATAATAAAGTCAAAAAACAACACAAGAAAAAAATCAAACCAATATAGAAAAAATAGAGTAAATGTTATTAAATAAAATGATACAAGAGTGACAAACATTCAACGAGCAGAACCGGAGTTACACATTTATACCATTTTTGGTTCAAAATGACACCACAAAGCATTAAGCATCAATCACGGTCATCAAGTTATAATAGATTATGACAAGGATAAGGGTTAAGGCTGACTGCATATGTGTGAATGTCTGATACAGGGACCAAGTGTGTCCCAGTGAAAAGTTTTACATTTGGAATTTGTCTCTGGATTTGAAGTCAACATACCCATTGGGGCAAGGCAGCAGGCTGTGACTAAAGAGGGCTCCACATAGTCAGATAGCCACTGAGTGGGCTATTGATAAAGCAGTTGACTTTTGGCTGGAAAGCTCAGAACAGTGGAAATTATAATTTCATGCCTAGAGAAGGTCTCTTGCTGAGGGCTTCATGAAGCCAGATATTTTCTTTGCAAGGTCCCACTGAATTGGATTTGCGGCTGCAGAGAAGAACGTTGCGGGAGCAACCTGAATCTTTGGCCCAGAGGCAACACATCTTTGTAGGAACTGCTTGGCAGGTTGATCCTAGTCCCCTGTTGGTTCTCAGAGCAGAAAGATTGCAAAAAGTTTGTAAGTCCCAGGTTTCAGGATTTGATAGGAGGAGTACACTCTGACAACAGCCATGTGGTCTGGACCTTGGGGACAGCAATTCAGGCTCAAGACTCACTGCAGCAGTGTTCAGGGCTGGTACAGTTACAACTGATCAGCTGAGAATGTAGGAAAAGGCTCCCTGAGCTTTTTTTCTGTCCCTGTAGCCCAAGCAAAAGGTCAGCCTTTTGACCCTGGAAGTCCACTTCCTTGTCCTCTGTAAAGGAGGGAAAGCATGTCCAGTTTTCAAGGCTCTTTTCAGGTCATAGGCAGCAGGTCCACTCATCTCCTGTTCTTCCATAGATCAAGAAAGGACCAATCACAGCACTGCTCTGACAGCAACCAACCAATGACAGCATGGCTTTCTGGTGATGTCTCACCAATCTCCCTAGCTGACTAACCAATTTATAAAGTATGCAAAATCTGGAAAAGTGATGGATGGAATGCTTGAATTAATCGCAGCCACTGTAATTACTGGGCCATTGCCCAGTCTATCACTATTTTACACACCATGAATCCTGAGTTTGCACCCAGCCATATGCTAATTAGCCATGACCCTTCTCATGAAAACAGTTCAGCCCAAACTGCCAAGCCAGGTCCTCCCTGAACCATAATACAAGCAACCAAGGACCAGTTTTGCCATTATTATAGGCTCATCAGCCAGGTATTGTAGTGTAGTTCCTATATTCCTAATAGGCTCTGCGCATTGGAATAGTATATCGTATAGATATGACGTAGGACTTAGGTCAGTAGGGCTCTATCGAATATACTAAACTTAACAGTGAGTGCCAGCTAGCTCAGAGGTCACTGGAAACTATCTCAAATACACAAGAAGGGATTAGTTTTTGACAACTTTGTTTCCCTAAGACTGGAATAACTATCTTCAGAGTTGTGGAAACAATAGATAAGTATTTCACCCAGTCAATCGTGCATGCTTCGTTTCTATAGAGGGTGCACAGAAATAGAGAGACGGACATTTCCATAAAAAGGTTTTATTGAACAGTCTTCTTTCTCATGCAAGAGAGGTGAACTGCAACAATCGTTAGGCAGAATGCAAAGTATAATGCGTAAAAACAGTAATATGATATAATACTGTAAGAGAATTGTATGGCCACATAAAAATACATACATAAATAACACAGGCTAAAATACTCAACTGGTGCTTCTAAAATACGCCTAACCCAATGTACCTAACATAAGTCTAGTACGAGGGAAGAAGTAAGTATAGCCTTTAGCATAGGTTTAGTTTTTGCCAAGAATTTGCCAAAGATTTTTGTAGGTTTTAATCAGCTCCATACCTTAGAATGAAGGAGGTCTGGTATCTCTGTCTCGGGACTCGATTTCCCAACACCCCGCAAGGGGAGTCAGAACACTGGAGCTGGGTTTCTCGGCAGAGGAGGGCAGCTTCCTGATCAGTGCGCCAGCTATAGAGTCGGCTTCCTTTGGCACTTGCTTTAGCGAGCTGTGTCGGGCAAGTAGGTCGTTGAACTGCACCGAACCACACCGTGCTGTGCCATAGCAAGTGAAGGTATATTTATACCTTGAAGGTGTTTAGGAATGCCATCTTTGACGTAAAGTTGGGCATATGAACGTCATGAATGAACCCCTAAGGAATAGTTATTCATTTTAAAATATCTGAGTACTTGGAGAAATCATTATTCAAGCAAGGGGAAGTTCCTAACGGCTTCAGCTGGTTTTCCAAGAAATCGTTGTGACGTTTGGTGAACGGATGGAAGTAGCCATGCCTGTATTTGGGTAGCATGGGCTATGCCTAAATAAGGGCTTGATTTCTATGCCTACATAAGGGCAACGTGAATTGTATCTATATAAGGGCATGAATCAGGAAAATTAATTCGGAATCTAAAATGCCATACAACAGTATAGCTTGATTAAAGTGGCACAGTGAGCACAGGACTGATGTCTGAACATACCCGTCACACTTAGGGCATCAAAAAAACAAAGTGATGGATGGAGTTTTTGAATTAATCTCATCCACTGGCAACTGCTCGGGCTGCATCCTAATCCATAATTTTTCACCCAACATCCCACCTCAGTTTGGACTCACCCATATGCAAATCAGCCTTGACTCTGCTCCTCAACAGAGCAGTCCAGCCCGAACTGCCAGGCCAGGTTCCCCCTGAACCAGAATACAAGCAAAAGTGGACCGGGTTTATCCTTATTATGGACTCATCAGCCAGTGTTATGTGCCTGAGTTAGGCCCATGTAACAAAGCTGCACATTTTTTTACATTGTCTTCGTTTCTGCACAATAATATTATTGCTGTGACCTTTTTTCACATATTTGCATGCGTGACAATTTTGGATTTGTTTCTCTAAAACTATTTTTATTTACACATTCGGCTTTGCACAACATTATAACAATGCCTCAAACATCAAGTACAAGGCCTTTACGTACGATGTACAAATGAGGTTCCATCATAATCCATGGACGACAGGGCTATCTGCAGATCCATAACATTGCTAATCTAGACATACGTCGCAATGATGCTCTTTAAAAAAAAAAACATCTCAGGGGATTAGCAGAGGAGGCACTTCAGCTGAAAATGTGGGTCCCTGCAAGCTGAAACTTCACCACGCAGCAATCTGACATCTCCGTGAGGGGTGTCTAATTCATGACCAGGACAAGGTCCTACATTCTTTCCTGCCAGGTAATCAGGTTGGTTCATCCCTTGGGGGGGTTCTAGGCTCTACACCTACACACACTCTAGGTACACATAGAGTAGGGATTGCATAGCAGGAGTACATCTTATTTCTACTTTGTATTATATGCCTGCATATATACACTGTTTTAGCGCCATGGTGGACCTGTATCTGCTATTAACTCTTTTAGTGCTTGCAATCACTTTCATCAACTTCTGCCTACTGATTATTGCAGCACATGCATTCCATGCAAGAATAACTTTGATTCAATAAATATATTGAAAAACGAACAGGGTGCACAAGTGACTGAGTGAAAGTGTTCTAGATCTGTTACCGTGATCCCCGGGGGATCAGGGTTGTAATGTTCAGTGGTTGCCAGAAACAATTTGCTCCTTGTGCATCTAGGGGGGCTTATGGTGGCATTGTGAGCTAGCTGGTCTCTAGATCAACATATTCTGCGGGGGTATCCGGAATCAGTCTGGGCACCTCACCCAAAGTTTATGTTGTCCAGCAAACATGCAGAACCTACGGATTAGTGGGAACTACATGACATGGTGCTGCCAATGTTGGTTGGGTTGGGTTCTTATTTGACGGTCTACCTAAACTGGAGACATCTGTGGTGGTAGGGATATCCGCCTCAGCTGAGTAGGTATACCCTATGTATTGGCTGTGGGTTATTCAAGCTTGCATGATAAAACATTCCCACATTGTGCGAACACCATCTCCATAAATTAATTTACTAATTTCCTTTTCTTAAACAATGTCCGAAAACAGAGAGCACATTGAGGAAGGAGCTTTAAACATAGCAGAGAATTGCAAACATGCAGTTACAATGAGATTATTACATTAAGGTCTCCCAGCTATGGGTGGAGATGTTACCTTCATGGCTGAATTTTTTGGAAAAAGGGGGGTGGCTGACCATACAGAGAATTTGATCTCCTTGTTTGGAGTGACAAATAGAGAAGATTTCAGAATTTGTCTGGTATTATTTATTTTATACCCTTTTGCTTTTTGTTTTTTTATAGGATTCAAAGATTCAATTGTCCGTAAAAAGACATACCATATACATAAAGTTAGTCAAAAAATATATACAAAACAACATTGAATATGACAAAACATAAATTGAGCATTTCATATATACATTTACACAAATGTTTGTGCATCACCATAAATATTCATTGTTCGAACTATCTTCATATAAAAGAAGTGTATTAACACTCAAATAGAGAAGAAGTCAAATGGAGAGAGTGATAAGTATTCAAAGCAGTTCTATAAAGACTGGAGATAACAATCTCAAACTCAGTCACACTAAGAAAAACTTGTTGCTAGTTTTCATCAGATGCTTGTCTCCATTTTGGCCGACGCGTTTCGAACTCGCTATTTTACTTGGCGGGTTCTCGTCAGGGCTTTATCACTTTATCCTTACAAATATCATGACCAGAAGGTGGGGTTCAGAAATGATCTACGGAGGTCCCTGTCGTAGTATCTTACTGTTTTGTTTCTGATTCAGTGGAAGATTTCGCCCATTGTTTGTGAATATCCCATGTATCCCGGATGCCTGTGCTTCGAGCTTCGATACTCGGCTGGGGCGGGTTAGTCGCTTGTCATTTGTAAGCGTGGGCTGCTATGTAAACCGGAGATCTGTCGGCTTGCAGCGGGACTCGGCTGATGTTTACAAGCGCGGTCCGTTTCCGTTGCCTCTGGTCAATCGGTCGTCAGTGCTCGCGGTGGCTAACCATCAATGAGCATCCGGGATACGTGGGATATTCACAAACAATGGGCGAACTCTTCCACTGAATCAGAAACAAAACAGTAAGATACTACGACGGGGACCTCCGTAGATCATTTCTGAACCCCACCTTCTGGTCATGATATTTGTAAGGATAAAGTGATAAAGCCCTGACGAGAACCCGCCAAGTAAAATAGCGAGTTCGAAACGCGTCGGCCAAAATGGAGACAAGCATCTGATGAAAACTAGCAACAAGTTTTTCTTAGTGTGACTGAGTTTGAGATTGTTTCCTCCAGTCTTTATAGAACTGCTTTGAATACTTATCAGTCTCTCCATTCGCCTTCTTCTCTATTTGAGTGTTAATACACTTCTTTTATATGAAGATAGTGCGAACAATGAATATTTATGGTGATGCACAAACATTTGTGTAAATGTATATATGAAATGCTCAATTTATGTTTTGTCATATGCAATGTTGTTTTGTATATATTTTTTGACTAACTGTATGTATATGGTATGTCTTTTTTTGGACAATTGAATCTTTGAATCCTATAAAAAACAAAAAGCAAAAGGGTATAAAATAAATAATACCAGACAAATTCTGAAATCTTCTCTATTTGTTACTCCAAACAAGGAGATCAAATTCTCTGTATGGTCAGCCACCCCCCTTCTTCCAAAATATTGCATATGGTCCAGCTAACCCTACGTCCCAGGACCTTACTCCCTGTTTCAGAAACCTTCATGGCTGAGGCACAAGAAGCATTAAGAACAGAGGTATTCTATTCCTGGGTTAAATTCCCAGTTGCATATGCTCGTATGCAATTGCATCACACCTATATCGAAAATGAAATACCCGATGAATCCACACCATATAGGAAACAAAAACATCCTCTCTCTTACTAAGAGCATATAAATTGGTTTGAAGGCGCCCTCTCGCACACTACAGAAAATGTGAGACTCAGCTCGCTCAGAAAAGAAGGAGCGGCTTGGCCGGCCTTAGCATCGTACACACCGCATCCAAACACTGCAAATTTAAACTACAGCAGAAATGCGTACACTATACAGAGATTTAGTAAACATCTACAGAATTTTACACAGATCATTATGCAAACACTCACAGTTAAACGGATTGCTTAGGCTGCACAACCACAATTGGCTACTACGGGTATCAACGGACAGACACTGAATTCCATAATGGGAAAGATTCCGACCAGTTGGGAGCAAATTCCATTCTGGATAGCACCAAAAATTAGCCAGCTTGACGCAGTTCTTCCCCATATGGACCAGCAGGAGAAACACAGACTGTTGACTATTTACTTGAATATAGAGTTGGCTCCCCCGGTGGAAGACAGTGCCACTTGGGGTACAGTCTCCGCTGCCATTTACACTAGCTCACTTGGTATGTATTCTCTGGCTGTGTTACCTAAGGTACTGAAATAGGTACAGAATGAGTACAGGGCAGCACCTGCCCTGGACTTAAGAATGAAACTAATGGCCATTTTGCAGCAGTATCAGACATTATTTTAAGAAACAAAAAGGGGCAGGCATACACCAACGCCTGAGGAAGTTCACTCTTGCACAGCAGGAGTGGGAATTGCCTGAAATTGTGAAAGAAACCTATGCTACGTAGAGGTAATTTGGGAGCCAGAATTGGAAAACCACAAGTTAAGAGTAATTCTGAAAAAGATAACTCTAAGCAAGCCCCGATTTGTTTGAGAAGAATTGGTACAATAATTTTTTTTTTTTAAAACAGTCACTTGGTGGGTCTCCTCAATAGGACACCACTGAGAAGTAATATAATTTTAGAAACCGTGATTACATTAGGAAGTTCTACAGGTATCAGGATACTGATAGACGTTCTTCTCAGGAGTCAACCGATACACGTCCAGAGAGAGGTGGACAGTCAGAGGGTAGACCAGAAGAGCATGTGAAATTGAAGAAGGAATCACAACGCTCATCAGACTACTTAATTAAAATAGAAGAAAAACTAAAGACTATTAAACCTCATTTCAAAAAGAAGAAGGTAGCTGGGATTAAAATAAGGCATGCCTAGGTTACTGAGGACTGTGCTACTGAAAAGGGAATAGACAATGACAATGCTGAACAGTGCAGTAGATGTCTCGATAGCTCTCCGGAACCTGTTGGATTATCTGGTGGCAGTAGCGCTGAGTGAACATATCACTGTTGAAACACCTGATACAAGGGTAAGTGTCCCCCATCGTTTATACGAAATAATGCTCCAGTGTGATGGGGACATAACCAGGAACATCAAGACTCTCTTTTGGGAGAACAAGACATATGGTTATGATATTATTTTGACTGAAAAGGATTGGCCACCTGAGTTCTTAATGAAGTGCCCAAACAGGGAAACTGTAATTTTATCAGCGTTTTCAGGCCTCGTTCCAGAATCACTAAAATATTATTAAGCCAAGGAGTGCACCTTAGCTCTAGCTCCTGCACTATTCCGCAATCATTTTGGGTGGGATGAGGAGTCACCTCATCATGAGATCCCATTAAAGTCAACTCCTCAACCCAGGAGACAGTACCCAATAAGACATGAAGTTAAAATACAAGTTAGAACATCCTAAATAAGAGGGTGTTATAGAAAATTGCACCTCATTAATGAATAACCCTTTGTTTCCTGTAATGAAACCTGACAATTCATACCGTCTAATATTAGACTACAGACATTTAAACACATCTACTCACAGTACAAAATGCACACAGTGACGCACTAGTTAATAACATTGTGAGGAAAAAATACAAAACACTAGATATCTCAAATTGATTTTTCTGCCAAAATATAGCTCCTGAAAGTAGATATTTGATAGCATTTTCAGTGATAGGTACACAGGGGAAATTTGTTGTTAGCCTCAAGGGTATAGGAATAGCTCTGGGCTGTTTTTATCCAGAGTCACAGTTACTTCACACTTTTGATGAGGAGGTGTTATCCTATGTATATGAAATATACCTGACGGGTGATGAATCAATGGACAGAGTAGACCATATAATTCTGGGGTTTGCTCACCTGGGCTACAACTCTAATTTAAAAAATCAAAAACTGCCCTTCTCAATGTCCTATTTTTCGAATATGAGCTGTCAATTTAAGGCAAAAAGCCTGGAGACCCATTTTTTTTCATTAACTTTTTTTTATTGATTTTACACACAAATAGAATGAACAAGCCATAGTGCTCCACAATCATCGGGGTACAAGCCGGCATATCGCTATTATGTATTTCAGGCATAAACAAACAACAAAAGGGAAAACAGCCCCCCCTCCTCCTCATAGGAAAGCCAACCCGATAAAATGAAAGGAAAGTACGCCAGTTCAATGACCAATCCTCATAGTTTACTGGGTGACAGATGTAGCAGAGGCAAGCGTTGAGGGAAGATCCGCCTATCTTAACAATCTAAGATATTTGGGACAGATGAGCTCCTTAAATTCGGATGTCATTAGCGCGAGGAGGGGATGCCCACAAGTCGTGAAAGTAAGCCCCGGGGTTGGTTGAAGAGAGGGAAATCTTCTCCATCCCTAGAATAGACCATAATTTATGAAGCCAGCCTATCGGCGTAGGGACTGTTGTGAAATCACAGTGTGTTAGGATGTTCTAGACTGCCCCACCTAAGGTTAGCGCTACTTGTTTGCCTCTCCTAGACGTAAGTGGGAAGGTGATGGCATTGGGGAGGCCCAGGAGAAGGTTCACCGGGAATCTCGGGACCTGAGTATCAAAGTGGGAGTCAACCTCATCTAGGATTTGTTGCCAATATGTCCCCAGAATGGGGCAATCCAAAAGTAAGTGGGTAAGGGTGCCTGGTGAGCCGCAGGCTCGCCAGCACAGCAGGCTTTATGAAGAGGGTTACCCTTGTGAAGCCTCACCGGAGTTAAGTACCAATAGGTGGCCAACATAGTGGCCGTTTCGATAGATGCAACATTGCGGGCCGTGCGGTGGGCCCGGTAATAAATATCATTTCATTCTTTCAGTGTGAGTTCCCTGCCCAGCTCCCCCTCCCAGCGCAGCAGGCCAGGGGATTTCCCAGTGTCGGAGGTGTTTCGAGTGAATTTATACAGATCTGATGTCAATCGTGCATCACTGTGCCATGTGATTAACCACTTCTCAAACGGTGAGAGCAGTCTCTATGCACTCTCCCTCACCTCCCTGTGGAGCACCCAAAGTCTGATCTGTAGGTACTGGTAGCGCTCCGTTTTGGGAAGTCCTTGATCTGTATGGAATTCAGCGAAAGGGCAGGGTCCGGAAAGGTCAAAAAAATGGTTAATGGAGTGGTTAGCTTCCGTCGTACAATGGTGAAATTCCCATAATCTAGTCCCGGTGAAAATTCTGGGCTCTGTACAATGGCGTAAAAGGAGATGGGAATGTTGTGAGCCCCCTTGTGGTAGAAGTCTTATCCCAAGCCAACATTATGGGCCAAGTTACCTCTGAGAGATACAGGTTGCGAGGGCGTCCCTTGCGTGAAAGGAAGGGAACTCTCCATAATGGTCGTGCAGCCAGGGACCTATCCATAAATAACCAGTGTTTCTCGGATTCAGGGCGTGACCACACCACTAGTGCTCTCATCTGAGCTGCTCGCCAGTAGGCCAAAAGGTCGGGAACACCTAGTCCCCCATCAAGCGGGTCCCTGTATGTAAGGTTGCGACGCATCCAAGCCCTCTGATCCTGCCAGATAAAGCGCTCTATGTCTCTCTGTAAGGCCCGTAAAACTCCAGATGGGGGTATCAGTGGAGGAGTATGGAATAGGTAGAGAATCTGGGGCAGTAGCACCATCTTCACCGCCGCAATCCGTCCCAACCACGAAAGGGAATGGGGTCTCCACTTGTGGAGGGAATCCTGAACTTGTCTCAAATGTGCAGTGTAATTCGACTGTCTAGTGGCAGAGATGGTGGGAGCCACCCAAAGGCTTAGATAAGTGACAGAATAATAGACCCATTGAATTTGAAAGGTGCGCTGTAGAAGTTCCAGCGTCTCGGGCTCTAATGATAAATTAAGAGCTTGCGACTTATGCACATTGATCTGAAAGCCTGAGGCGAACGCAAACCGGGCAAGTTCATCTAAGAATGCCGGCAGAGATTCCAGAGGATGCTCCAAGGTCGCCACCACGTCATCAGCATACAGACAGAGTTTGTGGTCCGAGCTCCCGAAGCGCGCTCCTTTAATAGTTGGATCATCACAGACCCTTTGAGCTAGAGGCTCCATACAGAGAGCGAAGAGGAGCGGCGACAGCGGGCACCCTCTCCTTGTTCCCCTGCAAATAGAGAAGGCCACTGATGCCACACCATTCCCCTGCACCATAGCTGTTGGGTTTACATAGCTCTGGAAGATCCAAGTAATAAAGCGATCCAGCTGGACAAAATGGACTAGCGTCGCCCGAAGGTACGGCCAGTGAACCCTGTCAAATACCTTTTCGGCGTCGACCGAGAGGATCATGTGTTCCGCCGGGAACAGCTCCGAACGGTCAATCAAGTGGAAAAGCTGTTTGCTATTATCGGAGCACTGTCGCCCAGGAACATAGTGTGATTGGTCCGGGTCTATTGGACCAGGAAGATGATGAGAAAGTCTGGCCACTAAAATTCCGGTAAAGATCTTTAGGTCTACCTTGAGAAGGGATATGGGCCGGTAGAAGTCGCAGAGACGTTTATCTTTCCCTGGCTTAGAAATTACTGTTAGTAAGGCTTCCAACATGGCGGACGGAAAGGAAGAGGCTGATGACGACCCAACTGAGTTAAAAATGTGCACTAAAAGTGGGGCCAACATCTCACAGAACTTTTTATAAAAACCGGAGGTGAACCCCTCGAAAACGGGTGATTTGTTAAGTTTTAGGCGAGCGATCGCTGAGATGACCTCCTCCAGTCGAATGGGGACCTCCAGGTCAGCTGCCTGGGTCAGAAGCAGTCTGGCTGTAGCCACGTCATGAAGGTATCGAGTCGGTTCAGTCTCAGACAGAGCTTGAGCCGAATATAGCGTATCATAGAAGTGTCTGATAGCTTCCACAATCTCAGTGTCCTCGCTACATTCTCCCCCCGTGGATCCTGTATCTCAGGGACTCTGTAAGCCTGTCTTTGCGCTCGAAGGTGGTTTGTGAGAAGACACCTACAGTGATCTCCTCCTACATAAAAGGCATGTTTGGGGCGAAGAGCCACATATTCAGCTCGGTCAACATCCAACCCCGCTAAGTGTGCCCAGGCCGCCTTTAGGAGCTTCCAGACTCTGGGAGCACCAGTCCGCTGGTGGATGCATTCCAGCTCAGTGACCTCGCTCATCAAGCGTTCTTGATTCTCCTGTCTATCTCTGTTGTCGGCTGACGCTATGCCAATGAAGACCCCTCGAATCACCGCCTTCATAGCCTCCCATAAAGTCATCAAGGATATGCCTGGAGTGTTGTTTGTGGCTAAATAGTCGACTATGCTCTTCTGAATCTGTTGCACTACTGAGGGATGCTGAACCATAGTCTCACAAAGGCACCAGAAGGGGTGGGTAGGAAGCCGCAGGGGCATGGTAAGAGAAACCCGCAGTGCGGAGTGGTCAGACAAGGGACAGGGGAGAATCTCCACATCACAGACCTGTTGCGTTAAGGGGTTGGAAGTAAAGACCTAGTCAATTCTGTTGTATGTTTTATGGGGGTGTGAATAAAATGTGTATACCCTGGTGTTGGGATGTCGAAGCCTCCATATATCGGTAAGTCCAGCCTCCACTAGTAAACATTTCCCTGTGGTAGACCAGGTCATCGTCTGGCCCCATCTTTGCCCAGAGCGGTCCATGTCCCCATCTACTACCATATTAAAGTCCCCCCCCAGCAAGACTGTTTTGTCTGGCAGGACTGTAAGCTCCTGAATTACTATCTTAATAAAAGCCTCTTGCCCACTATTGGGAACATATACCGAGGCTATCGAGAATGTGTGTGCATCTAAGGTGAAGGTGTAAGCTAAGAACCTCCCTTTAATTTCAGCCTGTTTGCTACCAACACGTCCCGAGAACCTGGAAGATACCAAGATGGCAACCCCAGTGGTTTTGGAAGTGGCTGAGGAGAACATCTGGTGAGGGAACGCCTTTGACCTCAGCCAGTGGGTATCAACAGAGAGCAAATTTGTCTCCTGGAGTAGGCAAATATGGGCATCTGAACCCTCCAGGTAGGACAGAAGGGCATGGTGCTTAGTGGGGGTATTTAGCCCCTTCACAATCAGGGACGCAATGTGAATTTCAGGAGCCATAGGGGTATGGGCTCAAACTCACCATACTTGACAGTGCTGCCCTTGTAGGGGTTGGAGGCATGGTGGGATAGCGTAATACAACACTTAATAAACATCGGAGGAGAAGGAAGCAACCCAAAAGAAAAAAACTCAAACAAAGAACATAAAAGAAGAAACATTTAGATGAATAGTCCACAAATATCCCAGGCAGTCCACCCGTGGTGGATAGCAGGACCCCCGGCCGCCCCCTGCCCCGGACCCGGCCATGACATCTGGTTTAACCCAACAAGAAAGCAAAAATTGGCCCCTCCAAAATTATAGGTCAGTCCGCGGTGTTGGAGTCTTCTGACAGGGACTGAAGAATTGCTGAGCGTTCTTTGGCGATCACATCTGGATCTAGGCGAGAGCCCAGTGGCAAGGTTCCGACTCTCTGCCAGCGGATTTTGTCAGCTCGGCGGTTGGAGGCAGTAGGTTTCTCCGGTCCGGCGTGGTCAGCCTCCGGCAGCCGAAGGTGCGATGTTGCTTCCTCCAGAGAGTGTAACTTGCTGAATCTGCCCTCCCATTTGAAAAGGAGATGAAATGGATGCCCCCAGGAGTAAGAGATATCTTTGGAGCAGAGAAATGTGGTATTGGGGTGGAAGTCGCGTCGTTTCTGTAGAGTGGAAGCTGCCAAGTCTAGGAAGAGAAGAGGCCTGCAGGAGCGGAATTCAATGTGGTGATTGGACCGTGCCTCGCGTAGAATGCGCTCTTTGAGTTTGAAGTGGTGTACACATGTCAAGATATCAAGTGGAGGGGCCATTGGTGATCCCTTAAGGCCCACTCAGTGTGTCCGGTCGAGTCAGATCTTCTGGTCAGGGGGACCTCCCAGAATGTGACGGAACAAATCTATGACAAAGGTCTTGATGTCCTGCTCCTCTGACCCCTGAGGTACTGCACGGATCCGTATATTTTTGCCGCAAGAGCAGTTCTCCAGATTCTCTGCATGGGATTGAAGATCTAGATGCTGATCTCGCAGCCGGAGCACATCCTGTTGGAGCTGTCTGATTCTCCAGGTCATCCACTCGCTCCCCCACAGAATCAATGTCTCTGTGTATCTCACAGATTTCAGCAGTGAGGTCTTTCTTCATGGTGTGGAACTCTCTGGTGAGGTGCGCGAAAAAGTATTCCAGGACGCTACAGGTGACAGACCCATCGAGCTCCTCTGGTCCCTTCCGCTCAACAGCCCCTCCAGAACGTGGCATCATCTTGGTTCCACCACCCCCTGCCTTCAGTTAAAAGTCCTTAACAGATCTGTCCTTGCGGGCTCTGGCAGCGGCCATTTGTAGGAGTCTTCACTCCTGGCCTATCGTTAGGGGGTCGCGTGCAGAGATATCCAGTGTCAGTTCAGTAAAGTAGGCCTCAAGGCCTGGCCTGCAAGAGGGTCCCATCCATACCTGAGACACGTTGCGAGGAAATGTGAAGCGCGAGTGTTAGGATGTACTCTCTGGGGGGTGTGTCGTGCGTGGTGTATCACGCAGAAGTACGCACCTCTCACTCAGTGCTCGTTGCCAATGTCCGTGTGTAGAGAAGGCCCACTTCTTTGTTGGTATCCCAGGGTTGGTGAAGGAGTATCAGGATCTGTGGTTACCAAGCCTCGGATGTGCCTATCGGTTCCGGCCTACCTCCTGGGTCTGTGGCGGTGTGAGCGCTGCGGGGGAGGGATGCTCGGACCACACGTCGCTATCTCTTCCAAGAACACACTCACCGCATGGCAGCTGCAGTTTCAGGGCTTCCCCGATCTGTGCTCTCCAGGACGGTAAGGCATTAAGTAGCTCTTCCAGCGGCCAACTTGGAACAAGCCTGGATTCGCTCACTTCTGGGCCAGAGTCAGCCTAGCCACACAGGACTCACTCCACGAGGGTCCCGGCATCAGCCCCTGTTACTTCCGGTCACAGCTGTATAGGGCACAGCCGACCCTCAGTGGAAGAGTTCAGAGCTGGAGACAGAGATGTCACAGGCAACCGCAGTGGATCGGGCTCACTGTCGGGTCGCATCGTTGGGTACTGCTGCCTTCATTTCACCTCACATTTGGCCAGAACTCTGTGCTGGCTCACTTTAGTGGGTAGGCTGCTCCTCCGGGCTTGTCACCGCTAGGCTTGAGCTGGGCTGCACACACTTTGTCACTGACACTCGGGAGGCAAGCTCCACCTGCCGCACCGCGCTAGGCAGCTCTCGATCACAGTAGCACTGTCAGGCTCTGGAGTCGGCCGTCCCGGGCCTCGACCGCCTCCAACAGTGGGCAACGGTCCCAGGGCAATGTCCGGACCCCAGGGAGGTCCGAGGATGCAAAACGGGTCACGCTGCTCAAGGGCGTGCAAGCAGGTCCTGGATGGCAAGAAGGAGGGGCGAGTATACACGTCCTACTCGGCCGCCATCTTGGCCATGCCGAAACCCATTTTTTTTATAGAAATGTGCATTGCTCCAACCTCCAATGACTCTGAAAAGACTACAGTCCTTTTTAGGGTTTTTCATTTTGGCACAACATACATTTTGGAATACTCAGAACGTGTAAAACCATTCTATGATTTGATTAGACCTAACTTCAATAACACATTGGGCACGGGAACATTCAAACATTTTACGTTCAGTACAAGCTGACATGATAGTTTCTAAACATTTACACACATGTGTAAATAAAAACAACCTGGTGATCCACGTAGTTGATGGACCAATGGGTACACATACATCACATTCAACTAAGGTGATACAGTACCCATTGTATACAAATCACATTTGTACACAAATGCTGAAATGCTTTTTGCACCAACAGAAAAAATCTCACAACAATACAGACTGCTGTAGTGAGAGAGAGCACTAGCGTAGGGAAAAAGCATAATTTTGCTTACCCTGGTACCGGCCTTAGAATCTGTTACAAAACGAGCTTTCAAAACGCTAAAGCATTACAACCACGATGGATGAAATGGGCTGACTCTCTCACAGCAACAGACATAGACTACAGATTTGATTCTACCTTACAAACACAAACATTTCTGCAATATGAACAAGAATATCCTCTGCCCCATGAGATATTGTCTCTAAAATAAATATGATGACATGATCTACACTGATGGGACTGCTCAGCCTGCCATAGGGACATGACACCAATATTCCGCAGCATGCGCAATTGTAAAGCAGTGCCTGCATGTTGGAGATTTCCATCCAGAAAAGACTTACATGCAGTCCGTTCAAAACCTTGAAACTGGCACTACAACATACGAATCATGGATTCACCACACTTATTGTGTGTGATTTGTATTATTGTGTCTGGTCATATAATGAATACCTTCACCATTGGGGCCAGAATAGATTTCGAGATTCCAAGAGTTGCACAATCAAGCACAAGTTGCTTTGGGAACAGGTGGCAAAGCTGAAAGAATGCTTGCTATGGGCTCATATAATTCACATATTGAGTCATCAATGTGCTGGCTTTCATGTTACAGGGAATTCCATGGCTGATGAAGCTACTAAGGCAACACTTTGCACTGCTACCACTGCTGCAATCACTCAGTCTAGCATGAGAACAGACAGAGACATCATGGTAACTGTCAATGCTGTGCACAATGACACTCGCCTGCTGAAAGGTTTTCCACTCAAGTGCTCCTACAAGTTAGATGCGCAAAATATACTGTATGCTCAGAATCCACAAGTGGGGGATAGAGTTATATCAAACACTGATTGCAAATTGGTGTTAATACTAACAGCTCATGAAGTTCTGGGTTCCAGTACTTGCAGGGATTACTGCTACAGTTTTGTTACTAAAGCAGCCCTACTGGTGACCAGGTCTTACTAAACAGACCAAAGACTTTGTCCTCAAATGTGACATCTGCCAGCAGATGAAGGGCTCCACTGTAGCACACCCACCACAGACACCTCTATCGATTTCAATTCAAACAAGCCTTTAGCTTGTGTCTCTTTAGATCCTTGAGGCCCCTCACAATCAGATGCAGATTACAATTACATCTTGGTCGCAGTAGATTCATGCTCAAGATTCCTGTGGGTATGGCTAAAGTGGTCGGCTGACGCCCGAACTGTTATCAAGGATTTGCAAGTCTTTATCTGGACATACGCAATTTGCACACTACGTTCCAGCCAGGGTAGGTTTTTACCTCTTGGGCTTACAAAGAAGCCATGGGAAGTTTGGGTGTGACCTTGTGGTATACCTTCCCCAACGATCCTGAGGGTAATTTGGTAGTTGAGAGGAAAAACCATGCCTTAAAGTAATCCTTAACAGCAAGGTTACTAGGTTCAGGTTGCAGTTGTGTCCATCCTCTATATGGGATCCAGCGAGCACTCAACAACTTGCCAAGAAAATCAGTGGGTGGTCGTACTCCATATGAAATCATCTTTGGGGTGAGAATGTGCATCACAGACCTTAATAATGTCAGCACAGTGGCGGCAGACACACCATTTGACATCAATGAACATTTGGTTGTTTTACAGGTTCTCAATGAATTCCAGGACACACAAAATAATGTCCAAGTAGAATGCCCTGCCACTTGAGAAGTGATGGTTGTTCTGGCAAGACTTGTTTGGGGCCTGAAGATTGGGGATCTGGTCAGGGAGAAAATTATATGCAAAAAAGAATTTGGGCCTTCCTCTACCTTTCTTGGCTGTTGAAGGTACCAGAACTGTACCCCTTCCCCCCTTGACGCTAGATGAGACAAAAGGTTTGTCTCTATTGATCTAATTACACCACACTATGTGGTTGTTTTACAACAGTAGGTCACATAGACTCCTGAGTAACCACTGCACTCCTCTTGCTACCCTTCAGGAAGTTCAGATAGAAGCTTTAATAACTAAAGAAAATTCCCCTCTCCAACGAGAAACAGTAAATAACAACAAAGTATTTCTTCTTCCTGTTGCAACAGCTAAAACTGTACAGTCAACTAGTACAGAAACAAAAATTTCTGTTTGAAATATTGACAACATCTATGTGAATATGCCAAAGAGTGAATCATCTCCCAGTTCTTCACAACCTGCAGAGCTGCCAAAAATAGACCGAACTGCATCAGGCTATTTCCTGGACTGTGACGACTTCTCATCGAATTCAACGGAACCCTAAATACCATCGCTGCCGCCTCTTCCTTTCAAACTACAAGTGCTGGCTCTCTATCTTTAGCTGAAAAAGACATACTTTGTTACTCCCTTGTTGTATTTCTGAATTACAGTCAGACTACTATTTCTGGTCCTCTGGATTGGCTTGGTGGCTGTTTTTTTCTTGCTTCTGAATGTCACTACATTTTGGGGTACTGTCCACTGTATCTTTAAAATGTCTGATACAAAGGGAATAGTGGACCTTTTTTAATGTATTGGCTCTGGAATGGTTAGCACCTTTCAGTCGATTTTCTGAGTTATTCCATCTTTTATCCACTCCGTGTTGAGAAGCGATTTTGGAGGTCTCCCGCTTGTCCTGCTAATTGTGGTGTGAAGTTTGATTTTAATGTTTCCACTCTGCAACGGATGTCCCGTTCCAACAGGAATGGAGACAGCACTACTTGTGCTGCAATTCTGGTAGCTCATGATACACTACTTCAGCACACCTTGGCTTTGAGAACTGAATGAGCACAGGTTCTTATCGTTCAGGCCTGTGTGGCTTCACTGCGTACAACCTGTATTCCGCTGCCTGCTGTGAAGTCATAAATGCTCACTGGATTTCTGTCTCGGATCGTAATTGGTTGCGACATTGGACATTGAATTACTAATGGACCCCTTGAAGGCCCATGGGTATAGTTGTCCCCAGCGTATTCCTTTGCTGATGAATGCATTCTTTGAGCCACCCTGGGATGCTTTAGCTCCTACTGAATTGGATACAGGCTCTGTGGAACGCTTACATGAAATAGTCCCTCCCACGGCTGCTGCTGTAGGAATTGTATGGCACCACCTTTGCTCCATAAATCTGCTTCGAGGTATGCCTCCGGGAACATTGTCTGCGGTTGCCAGCATCAACAATGTTGCCACTACCACTTGGAACACATAAACAATTGGCTTTTCCTTTTGGTTGGAAATATCCAGCCTGTTTTTTAACGAGACAAATCAACATAATATTTTCTGCTTTTTATTTTATGCACCATGGCTTTCCAACTGCTTGTGTTGCAAACAGTATAATTACTTTTAAATTGCTTTTTAAGAGTACTTTTAAGGGGAAGCTTGATTTTTGATGATTTTAAAAGTGGTTTTGGAACTTTTTATAGTTTGATTTTTATAAAGCCTGCTGCCTTTTTAAGATGGCTATTTAGGTCGACCCTTATTATGACGAGTGGGTGTTAAGTGCCAGAGTTAGGCTCATGTAATAAAGCTGCACATTTTCTTACATTGTCCTCTTTTGTGCACAATGACATTATTGCTGTGACCTTTTGCACATATTCACTTGCGTGACAATGTTGGATTAGTGTATCTCAAACTACTTTTGTTTACACATCTGCCTTTGCACAACATTATCAGGATGCCTCGTACAAGGCCTATACGCACAATGTACAAATGTCGTTCTATCTTCATACACGGGGCGACAGGGATATCTGCATATCCATAACATTGCTAATCTATACATACATTGCAAGGATGCTTTTTATTATACAAAATAATCATCTCAGGGGATTAGCTGAGGAGGCACTTCACTGATGTGAGAAGAGAACACTAGTTTAAGATCTAATCCTGACTTTACCTAAATATGCAGGAAATAAACAATGAGTCTAAAATCTGCCCAGGGACCACATTAACGTGATATTTCCCTGGGAGGGTGTTCTCTGGGCCCTTCCATCATAATCACTGTCTTCTGTGCTATGGTCTAGTAGGCTAGACCATAGCAAGGTGTCTAAGCCAATGATGGTTCCCAGCATGTGTTGGGAGCTATTGACTGCACACATGTCCTACCTGTGCCCCTGGCAACACTGCACACAATAACCGCAACAGAAAGCACACGCATTCCATCTATGTGCAGGCAAGAGTGGACCACTGGGGAATCTCGCACAACGTCGACGCCAATCACCCAGGAACTATGCATGATTCTACATCTACCAACAGTCCGTCATCAACCAGCGCTACCAGGATGGCACCTATGGATATGCACTTCTCGTTGGCAAGTACCAAATGAACACACCACACACCTCAACTCCACAATCATCCAACTCACAACACTGAGAATGCACACTTCACAAACTCACATACAACATGCAAAACAACATGCCCACCCACCAGACATGACAGCACAACTTACTGTAGGAACCTAGGCCAGCCATGCACATAAGCCATCAACGGAATTGCACCTCACCCACACGATAGCAGATTGTGGGAAGAGGTGGAGACCAGGCATGTGCGAAGGAGGCAAGTGACCAATGAATGAGAATGTATTCAATGCCAAGTGTGGAGTGGATGTGATGGCCAGACTGCAGTATGCAGACCACTTACATATCCATGTCGACATACACCACTCCTGTTTGGAGTGTAGTGGACAGTGGATGCAACCATGTCACCCCAGCCAGTGGCGAAGCTTGCGGAAATGTAGCTTGTTACGCACCCCTGTAAGCGTGAGTGGAGTGGGCTGGCCCGGCGTATGCCAGGCCAGCGTAGGGGTGTGAATAAAAAGTATATGGATCTGGGCATGGTACTCTTCCAGAATGCCCAATGGCTCTGCCAGGGTGGCGCCCCTCACACCGCCATGAGGCTGTCGCTGTGAGCAGTGTTGCCTACGATCCTGTGCACCTGCTGCACCCCAGGCCGCTGGTCCCCGAGCCAGTCTTGGCCACCCCTGCGCACACAGGCCTCACTGCTCACCTGCCGACACCAGCCTGTGTCGGAGAGGGCCCACCATGTGCCGGTGCAAGCTCCAAGCCAGAGGCCTGTGACCCTGGCAGCCTGCTACGACCATCACAGCCTCTGCGAGCAAAGCCCTCAGTACTCCTTTCTCGTTCACTTACTCTACCGGCATACAAGGCGGACTAGTAGGTCACACATTTGGAACTGAGTCTTGATTACACTATGGCAGAGGACATTAATTATGGCTGATTTTATGTCACTATACTCCCTTCGATGTGGTACCACCAAGTCTGTGCATAGCATTACAACCACACATGTCTGTGGGTCCACACGGACTTCTGCCCTCGGGCCACACTAATCTCGAGTAGGTCACACATTTGGAACTGAGTCTTGATTTTTTGATGGTAGAGTACATATCAGGGAAGCATTTCCTTATTATGTCCCTCTCTCTACTATGCAGTTTGTCATTTCTCCAGATATATTGATTTTCTTAGGCCATCTCCTGTTTTATAAGGTACATATCGTTATTAAGTATAGTTACCTCTATGTTAATAATTGTCAGAAGCATGAATGGAGGCTTATGTACTATTCATGATAGATAAGTCCACCGATCAATATAAATGCAATGTTGAAACAAAAATATATATATATATATATTGAATATTGGTTGAGTGTATATTATTTCTCTCATTCAGCTTGAAATCTTCGAAGCCATCTTACCCGCTGTTTATTCGCCTCATAGTTTATGATCCCTTGACAATATCAGTTAAGATAACTAGTTATTCTTGAGTTATCTATTCACCATAAACTTTGCACAAACCTATGTAGCAACCGTGATGTCTTTTCCAATATAGGAACGGAATAAGTCAACATAGAGCGAATTGAATTTGAATTTAAAACATTTGTAAAGCGCAGCGTTCACCCTACGGTTTCTTGGCGCTATAGTGGTAGGTCCAGCAACTGAGGGCGGAGGGAGCCTGGCGCAGGGAAAGGAGGGACAAGTTACAAGGAAAAGGCCTGTTTGAACAAAAATGTTTTTAGATCTTTGCGGAAGGAGGAATAGTGTGTGGCAAATCGTAGGTGGTCGGGGAGGGAGTTCCAAAAGGTTGGAGCCAAAGTTGAAAAATTGGCTCCTCCCCACTTTTTACGTTTAAAACGTGGGATTTGCAGGAGGGATTTAGAAGAAGAACGAAGCTCTCTGACCGGAACATATTCGTTGATCAGAGAGGAAATGAAGGCTGGGGCAGTGCCCTGGCGGGCCTGAAAAACCATACAACCGGTTTTAAAAAGGGAGCGTTCCTTGACAGGAAGCCAATGGAGCTCCTTGAGGGGGGGTGTAGAGTGGTGAAAAAGTGGGAGACCATACACCAGCCGAGCCGCTTGGTTCTGGACCATCTGGAGCTTCCGCGGGCTGTATACAGGGATGCCGTTGTACAGGCATTGGCATAGTCCAGCCGCGAAATCACCAGCGCGGACATGATCAGTTTAAGTGCCTGGGGGGAAAAGAAACGGGAGACAGTGCGGATGGTTCGGAGAGTGAGGAAACAGGAAGAAACCACAGAGCTGATTTGTGAGTGTAAAGTGAGTTGGTTGTTCATTTTGACACCCAGGGTTTTAACTGTGGAGGAAGGAATGGGGGAGGGACCAAAAGAAGAGGGCCAAAAGAGAGAGTTCCAGGGACTGGAAGAACCACCTGTGAGAACCAACTCGGTTTTGTCCGAGTTCAGCTTGAGATGGTTGTGGTTCATCCAGTCCCTGATGAAAATCATAGTGGACTGGAAATTAGAGATAGAGAGGGGAGAAGAGGAGAGGTTAAAGATGAGCTGGAGGTCATCCGCATAATTATAAACGGTGACCTCCAGCTGCTGAAGTGCAAAGATTAGAGGAAAGATGTAAAGATTGAACAGTAAGGGAGAAAGAGAGGAACCCTGGGGGACACCGCAGGTGACTTGAAGTGGGGTAGTCGTGAAATCCCCCAGCCGAACCGCCTAGGTGCGGTCCCTCAGGAAGGAGGATAGCCAGACCAGGGCTGAGCCCTCAATTCCCGCCGCCTTGACACGTGAAAGCAGGATGGTATTGTCCACCATGTCAAAGGCGGCGGAGAGGTCGAGGAGCACCAGAGCCTGATGTTTGTTGTAATCCATGCCCTCCCTGAGGTTGTCCAGGACCGACACCACAACAGATTCGGTAGAGTGCCTGGGGCGGAAGCCGGCCTGACGAGATGCCAGACCCCCATTTGCTTCTACGTGGGGAACCTCTGTGCAAAGGAAGCCTCTGCTGCCCTGACGCTTACCTGATTACCTGGAGAGAACTGCACCTCGCTGACTGCCTTCCCGCCTCCCGCCTCCCGCTGCCTGTCTCCCCTGCCATCTCGGAGCACGGTAGCCGAGTAGAGCGCGGTCGAGGGGGAAAACTACATTTCCCAGAATTCCCAGCGGCGCACGCCGCGTCATCTGCGCGCCAGGAGGCGCTGAAATAGCGAGTCACCCCGGTCGAGGGGGGGAACCTCTGTGCAAAGGAAGCCTCTGCTGCCCTGACGCTTACCTGATTACCTGGAGAGAACTGCACCTCGCTGACTGCCTTCCCGCCTCCCGCCTCCCGCTGCCTGTCTCCCCTGCCATCTCGGAGCACGGTAGCCGAGTAGAGCGCGGTCGAGGGGGAAAACTACATTTCCCAGAATTCCCAGCGGCGCACGCCGCGTCATCTGCGCGCCAGGAGGCGCTGAAATAGCGAGTCACCCCGGTCGAGGGGGGGAACCTCTGTGCAAAGGAAGCCTCTGCTGCCCTGACGCTTACCTGATTACCTGGAGAGAACTGCACCTCGCTGACTGCCTTCCCGCCTCCCGCCTCCCGCTGCCTGTCTCCCCTGCCATCTCGGAGCACGGTAGCCGAGTAGAGCGCGGTCGAGGGGGAAAACTACATTTCCCAGAATTCCCAGCGGCGCACGCCGCGTCATCTGCGCGCCAGGAGGCGCTGAAATAGCGAGTCACCCCCGTCTCGCGGGACGCGAGGGGGACGCCGGGCGAAGCCCGGGCCAAGGGCGGGCCCGTTTTAGCCCGTTCTAGACTGTAAGAGACTGGACTGGGCCACCCCTCTTACTCCCACCCTCTAAACCGAACAGTGGCAAGGTAAATCACTCTTACATCTACAGTGTAATTGGACTATTATTGTTATATATCTTTCCAGGGCCCCGCTACTAATTGTTGTTTGATCACTATGTCAAAGCAAAAAACGCCTGTCACCCCGGCTAATACAATGCACAATTACCTGGTCCAGGTAGTGACAAAAATTAATAATAATCGGAGGTCCTCGCTGGGCATGGGGGACTCGCCACCTTGTGCTCAAATTAATCAATCAGGGGTATCTCAGTCCGTCGCTGATGATCTCATTGTCACCGACCCTATCGAGGACCCAAATGAGCGCTCAGCAATTAATGTATCAATGGCCTCTACTGACCAACAACTTGACCCCTTTACAGATTTGATTAATTTAGAAGATCAAGATAAATCTGTAACAATTGAGGAGTTAGTTATAGAGAGTAATACCCCGCCCACTCCGGTCCCCGCTCCAAGAGCGAAAAAAGGGATTACCAAGGCGCCACCTAGAAGAGGCGGCTTACGCTCTTGTAAAAACAAACCCGCAACCCCACTTAGACGAACAAAGAAAAGGACAGAGGACGGGATAAGGGAGGAAGAGTATGAGAATGAAGAAGGGGAGGACACCCTCTTAAATAAGCTTATGGGTGCATTAGAGTCCAAACTATTAGGATTAATGAAACCCCTCATATCAAAAGTTGACCAACTAGCCAATAAGGTCAACAAGCTAGAGTCCCTGCTAAAGAAAACCAATGAGGGGGTGGGGGAAATATCAAATTTAGTAGTATCTAAATTTGAACAAATGGAGACTGCGGGGAAATCACTTGGGGTGAACATGAATATTGGCCTACAAGCTCCTTCTGAGCAAGTCCAACAAGCCGGCTCTATGAATGATAACACCCCTGACATGGCCCTAGTTCCAGATGCAGCCCAACTAGTGGGCAATAACATCCCTGAGATCCTAAACCCAGAAACTGCCCCAGTTGAACTAATTGTTGAAGCCTCGCCCCTCATCTTAGTACTAGCAAACACACCCATGCTGAAAACCGGACAGATCGAGTCTCCAGATTCCTTAAGAAACAAGGCTCTCCAGTGGCTTAGTTGTAATATGCACATAACTCCCTGGGGCAAGGAAAAACTATCTGACGATCTGCTCACAGCAAGAAGGGTTAGGTGGATAGGTACTAAGGCGAAGAAATTCCAAGGGGATTGTGTGGTCTTGAACTTCAAGGGCCCTGAAGTCCTGCCTGATGTCCTACGGAACATCCTCCCCCCACAACGTAGGACAGCTGAAATAGTTCCACTGACACTGGATTTCTTCTATAGTAGAAGAGGTCTAGTAGCCAAACCGAGTATACTAAGAACAAAATGGACAGTTGTGGGAAACAGAAGGGCCAGGTCCAATCCAGTATGTGAGTGGGGGCTAAACTTGGACAACCAATATTCTGTGTTAACTGATTTAAACGAGTGTGATTGACTAGCATGTGTCCCCCCAGTCAACCTAGATACGCAGTTGGGCCAAGGATATGTTAAGACTTCGATGTTAGACGAATCTACACTAGTCCCAGATGTATTCCGTACTTCCGTTCCAGAGGAAGAAAATAGAGTCCAAGTGGAAAAGGAAAGATTACTGGAGGGAATTGAGATGTCATCAACATTGAGTAAAAATGTAATACTAGGAATAGATTCTGCAGAAACATTAAATATTCCTGATATTGTTCAGACATACCCCCAAAAGGTTAAACCGCAATTATCAATTATTTCATGGAACATAGCTGGAATTATTAATAAACTAAGCATCCCAGACTGGGTCGACTTTATTAACCATTACGACATTATCATGTTCCAAGAAACCTGGTCGCTTACACCAATCTTCAGGCAAGGGTATTTGAACTTTTACGTCCCGGCAATAAGAAATCGAGTGGGACGTCCCTCGGGGGGCCTGTTAATTTGGGTACGCCAAACTCTGAATTGTTCGGTTAAACAAAAGTCTATACCCTCTAATGACATTTTGGCACTTGATATTACCTGGCAAAATGGTCAACAATTAGCCCTGTTTAATCTCTATTCAAGGGGAGTTGCCAGGGGTAAACCATCAGAGACCTTAACGTGCCTCGAGAATAATATTGAATTGCTACCAGACTCTACCCATATAATAATAGGCGGGGATTTTAATACTACCTTTGAACCCTTGGGTGAGGAGGATAAGATCCTGGCCGAAGATGAGGATACTAAGTGGGGAATTCCTCAACTAGACATCCCAGCAATTAGGAAATGGAGTACGGTAGCAATACAACTGAAAAGTTTTTGTCTTTCTAGAGGACTTAGAGCAGTAAATGGTCGGGCATTGTCAGATTCTATGGGGAAAAATACCTTTGATAATGGTCGATCGACCAGTAGGATAGATTATATACTCCTGGATGTAAGGGCCTGGGATAAATTGGTAGATATGGAAGTGAAGGATAAGATTGAAAGTGATCACAATCCATTGTGCCTGACACTACATACCTACCACGACAAACCCGAGCATCCTAGAGAGGATCATATGGTTACGCAGGACCTAGTAAGTTCAAACAACTCCCGACATTTGAAGTGGAGTATGCTCCTAGAAGATATTACTAAAATAGAGACTCTAAAGAAAGTAGTGGTGGGCGAAGTTGCTGAGATTAAGTCCCATTATGGACAGACTGATTTTATTGACTATATGATGGCTGCCCATGAGACACTTTTTTCTAAAATCCAAAGTTTCTTTCTTAAAAAAATTTCCGCAAATAAAATGAAGAAAGTTCAAGAAACTAGAGGGTGGTATGATAAGAGTTGTAGGGCAGCACGAGATAATCTTAGCAGGGAACTAAGATTAGGAAGGCCGGAAGCAGTAAGGCTGGCGAGAAATCAGTATAGGCAGGTTCAAAAATTAGCTAAGAAGCGTTGGGACGAGGATTGCTGGCAAGAACTCAAGGAGGTGTGTGCCTCCAAGGATTCTAAGCGCTTCTGGGCTTCAGTAAAATGGGCAAAGGGTGGCACAGCACCCCAGCCTGCTAATAATGTCGCAAAAAACAGTTGGATAGAATACTTCCAACCACAGTATGCCTGTAACCCCATGTTTAACAATGTTAGTCTCCCTCCACAAGTTTATTACAAAGCACCTATATTTGTTGAGAGGGATGTGAGTATTGTACTGGACTGTGTAGCAGGGGGGAAAGCCCCAGGCATGGATGGAATTCCGGCAGATATTTTCCTATCTGATCGGAAGTCCTGGTGCAGCTACTTTACAATGCTGGCCAATGCAGTGGCTATGGGAGGGAAAGTGCCTGCCTCATGGAAGGGTGCCGAAATAATTCCCATATATAAAAAAGGCGATCGATCCCTGGCTAAAAACTATAGACCCTTTAGTTTGATCGATACAGCACAAAAGCTAATGGGCCGATTAGTGCAAAATAAACTGCAGCATTGGATCGACGAAAATAACATCTTGTCTTCTTATCAAGCTGGGTTCAGGCCCCTAACTAGTAGCGTCGACCAAGTCCTCCATTTTCTAGCAATCTATTGGAGAAATGTCACCTTGAAGAAGGGGACATTGTATGCAGTTTTTGTAGATCTAAAAGCCGCTTTCGACCTGGTCCCCAGGGAAAAACTCTGGCAGACCTTGGCGGACGCAGGCTTAAACCAGGAATTGCTCACACTCCTTGTTCGCCTACACGAAAACAATTTTGCTAGGATACGATGGGGCAAACAAGGAGATGTAACTGATCCCTTCCCAGTTGAACGTGGGGTGAGGCAAGGGTGTGTCCTAGCGCCAACTCTCTTCTCTATTTATATAAATGGCATCGTCGAACATCTAGAGAAGATTGCTAGTGACGCCCCTGTAATAGCCGGTTCTCGTGTGCCAGTCCTCATGTTTGCGGACGATACACTTTTACTTTCCCGCACCCCCAGTGGGTTACAAAAAGTAGTTGATGCCTTTGGTGTATATTGTGATGAAAGGGGCCTAGAATTAAACACTACTAAAACGAAATTCATGTGCCTCAACCAGCAGTCCTCTTTTAAGGGTGTAATAAAATACAAAGGAACACCACTAGAAAGAGTGGACTCTTTTTCATACCTAGGTATCACTCTGCAGGAAAACATGAGTTGGAAGCAACACATAACCACAACCCTACTAAAGTTTAGACAGCTAGCAGGCGCTATTACGTTAAAACACCGAACCTCACTGACAAAGCCTGTAAACTGTGTGATGGAAATATATTCCATGAAAGTCCTGGGGGCTTGTTTATATGGTTCTGAACTATGGGGTTTCTCAAACTTGAGTGAACTGGGCCGAGCTGAAAATAGGTTTCTAAGAGGGATCGTAATGGTCCCCAAAAGCACACCAACAATCCCGTTAAAACTAGACCTGGGAAGAAAATCAGTCGAGGATATAGCGAGGCTTCGGCCCCTCCTATATTGGAGACGAATTATGGTGACCCCAGAATTAGGCCACTATGCAGCAGCATTGATGGACGTCATCAAATTCGATCGTTTCCATACTATCCCATGGCTAAGGGAGCTGCGGGGACTACTTACAAAATTGAAATTGGACTATTTATGGGACAACAAAGACCTAGCTTCCTTCCCTACTAAGGAAAAGCTAAAAGATCTATATTGGGAAATGGTATATTTTACATTGTTTAGTGACAGCACAAGCGTAAATTTAACATCTCGCTTTTTAAATACAAAAATGTACCCGTCTTATGAACCTTTTTGGGACCTAATTGAAAAACCTTACGATAGAAAACTTTATTTTCAATTTCGCATTGGTACATTACCTTTGAATGCGTTCAAGAAGCATTGGTCCCAGGCATGGGATGAGCATTGTCACCATTGTAATGAAGAAACTGAACACATCTCCCATTTCTTGTTTTGTTGTCCACTGTATTTGTCCCCCAGACGTAAGTGGTTAAAACCGGTGTGCTCAAAGTTGGGAACCCGAAGCCAATCGGAAGCGCTTAGGATACTTGAAACAGACTGTTCAACATTATATGTGGTTGGTGTAGCAAAAATTTTGGCTTGGTCGTGGCTAATCCGTACCCGATCATTAACGGCTACTGTATTACAATGAAATTATGTATATCCTTATTCTTGTTTTTTTGCGACATGGATTATTGTCCTTTGTTTTTTTTTAACATACAGAAACGTGATTTTTTAAAACCGTAATAATGTGTTGTAATTTCTATGTACTTTTTACTATGTATCATTCGACATTTAATGTTTAATATGTATTTTTAGAAGTATTTTTATAAGTAGTATTTATTGTATAGGGTTAGGTGAATGCTTTTATGACAAATGTCGAATAAAGCTTTATAAATTGAATTGACACCCAGGGTTTTAACTGTGGAGGAAGGAATGGGGGAGGGACCAAAAGAAGAGGGCCAAAAGAGAGAGTTCCAGGGACTGGAAGAACCACCTGTGAGAACCAACTCGGTTTTGTCCGAGTTCAGCTTGAGATGGTTGTGGTTCATCCAGTCCCTGATGAAAATCATAGTGGACTGGAAATTAGAGATAGAGAGGGGAGAAGAGGAGAGGTTAAAGATGAGCTGGAGGTCATCCGCATAATTATAAACGGTGACCTCCAGCTGCTGAAGTGCAAAGATTAGAGGAAAGATGTAAAGATTGAACAGTAAGGGAGAAAGAGAGGAACCCTGGGGGACACCGCAGGTGACTTGAAGTGGGGTAGTCGTGAAATCCCCCAGCCGAACCGCCTAGGTGCGGTCCCTCAGGAAGGAGGATAGCCAGACCAGGGCTGAGCCCTCAATTCCCGCCGCCTTGACACGTGAAAGCAGGATGGTATTGTCCACCATGTCAAAGGCGGCGGAGAGGTCGAGGAGCACCAGAGCCTGATGTTTGTTGTAATCCATGCCCTCCCTGAGGTTGTCCAGGACCGACACCACAACAGATTCGGTAGAGTGCCTGGGGCGGAAGCCGGCCTGACGAGATGCCAGACCCCCATTTGCTTCTACGTGGGCGCTGAGTACCGAGGTGACATGGCGCTCAAGCACCTTGCCCAAATAGGGCAGCAGGGAAATGGGGCGGTAGTTAGCTGAGATGGACGGGTCAGCGCCGGGCTTCTTTAAAATGGGCACTATTGTGGCTGATTTAAGAGCGGGGATCACCACTCCATGAGTAAGGGAACTATTAAGGAAAGTAATGGGGGGCTGGGGACAAGAAGAGTAGATCTGTTGTAGGATTCGTGCCGGACAGATGTCTGCCGGAGAACCCGATTTGACTTTAGGAAGTATCTCCAAGAATACTTCCTCAGTGAGGGGGGAATTGAGGTAAGATGGCACTGAACAGTGGGAGGGGAAGGATCAGCAAAGATAGAAGTTGGGGGGGATGTTAGCCTTGATGGTTGCAATCTTGTCCAGATAATAGGAGTTTAATTGGTCACACAGGGGCTGGGTTGGAGGGATTTGGGGTGAGGCTCTATCGGAATAGGGAAGGTCGTTGACTATACCGAAAATATCCCTAGTTTTATTTTCCGCTGTCATTATTTTTGTGGAGAAATAGGTGGTTTTGGCAGCTAGGATGGCTTTTTTATACTCAGTTAGTAGTGTTAAGTAATGAGTTTTTAATAAGGGGCAGTAATTTCTTCTCCACTGCCTCTCTGCTTGCCCTACGGTCAGTTTTTGTTCTTTTAGGTTGTCGTTGAACCACCTGTTGAAGTCCTTGGGTCGTCGGGTAGAAATACGACGTAGTGGAGCAACCGAGTCGCAACCTCCAGCCAGCCAGGTATTGATAGCGATGGCTTGAGAATTGGATGAAAGACCAGTGAGGGTCGGAGAGGAGTTCTGAAGCAGCGAGGTCAGGGAAGGAAGATCAACTCGATTCCAATTCCGCGCCCAGGTGTTTTTGGCATATGGGACCTTAGAAACAGGGTTGAGAAGGATGGAAAAAGAGATAAGAGCATGGCCAGACCAGGGACAGGGAGATACAGACACCGGGGAAACAGAAAGGTTGAGGGACCAAACCTGGTCGAGTATGTCACCGTGAGAATGTGTGGGGACGGATATGTGAGGGACAAAGTTCAGGGAAAGGAGAGATTCAGTGAATTGTTTAGATGCGGTGCACTCTGAAGGGTCCGAGGGCCAGTAATTAAAATCGCCTAGCACCAAGACCGAGGCATAGTTGACCGCCAGGGTGGCCAATAGGTCTTGAAATGCTAGCAAAAACAGAGACGAAGACTGGGGTGGACGATACATCAAGAGGCACGTAATTGGAGGGGATTTGAAAAGAGGCAACGCTTTCTGGTCACATTGAAGACCGATATTAGGTAAAACGTTTATAGAAGTATCCTAACTCTAACAGAGTAGCGGTTGCATGAACCTTGCACATGTCTTGAAATCAATAGAGGGATAAAATAACTGTGTCATTAATGTTTTTACAGTGTTTGCACTTGAGGGAAAAAAAAGAATACCAACCTGAGGAAAATAATTGCTACTTTTACACTGGCCCCTAATACATCACTGCGTGTCTAAATAGATGTAGGTAAATCTTGGATATGACTATATACAGGATTCATTTTGACTTAAAAACAGGAATATTGACTGAAACATTTTATTTCAGCTACTTATGATGTGAGCTTTTTTACCTTCAAACTGAAAAAAGGAATTGAGCTAATGACGCACTGTCCTTAAAAACATATCCTAAACTACTCCAGGGAGTGTAAGTATTAAGTAACTAAATTTAATAAATCAATCCTAGGTTACAACAAGACCACTCTATGCCATCCAATAGGAGTGAAGATTGGTTATATACAGTAATTGACTCTTGTGCTCTCTATTCTAATGAATCCCCCCTTCATGTGACAAATAATATTGATTCCCAATGCGTTGGTTGCCATATCCAAGAACTTGAAGATGTAACCATCTACCTGTCCTTTTCCTGTCTACTATATTATTAGTGGCAGGTTCCCCCTTGGTGGTTGACAATATACGAGGAAATGAAATACATTTTTGTTTGCATCATTGAACTTATGTTAACGATGGAGGTGTAATTATGACTACTGGTCAAATGTTCAGAGAATTGTTATTTCTATTTGATTAAATTGTCTTTTTAATCTTAAAATAGAGAATGTAATTGATTATGTAATATTAAAATCTTCCTACATGACTTACCTTTTTAGAAAGTACGTGGCTCCTCCCGAAGAACGAGCTGGCCGCCGAAACGCGCGTCGAGAAACATTGTGACACCTGTTGATTTTAATTTTATTTCTTTAATTGTAATTGTGTAAACCTTTTTAATTGTGTCTTGATTGTATTTTATGTATTCCCCTTGTGGATTTAATGTGTAAATGTATTTTTAAAACTGACAATTAATAAATACCAGAAACTGAACTGACTTGCAGGCTACCCTGCATTTTTAATTTTATCTTTAAGTTCTAAGTATTGATTGCCTAGGTTGTTTTTTTGTCAAAAGAGTACATATCATTGCACGCAAGGAGAGGTGTAAGAGGATAACACGTTTCAGTCATGAGGGGAAAAGGATCATCGTTACGGAGGTGATCGAACACTACCAACAACTGCCCTGGTGTCACTAACTCTGTGCATCGCGAGCCAACGACAGATGGCTGTGGGCCACTGTGGACCGCTGCCTCCGGCCTACACTGCGGATGAGAAGGACACACATTTGGAACTGAATCTTGATTGTTCAATGGCCGAGTACACATGTGTAACGACCAGATTTTCGGACCAGATGGAACCAGCTCCTAGGAGCCCCCCTAACCCAGTCGAAACGTAATCACCTCCCTCCTTAGAACGTATTTACGCTGAGAATAGGTATATGTATGTACATCTCATAGCTAAGGATGGGGAAAATAGCAATAAACATGCATGGGTTTTCTACAATATCCTATTCATACCAACTAGTCTCACGACCACATGGGTCCAGACTAATCTACCCCGGGGCAGTTCTAATCATTTACCATCACACACTGATCACCATCAGTGCTCACTCTTTTGTTTGACCCACAATCCGGCGGATCTACACACTGATCACCATCAGTGCTCACTTGACACGCAATCCGGCGTATCTACACACTGATCACCATCAGTGCTCACTCTTTTGTTTGACCCACAATCCGGCGGATCTACACACTGATCACCATCAGTGCTCACTTTTTGTTTGACCCACAATCCGGCGGATCTACACACCGTTTCCCTACGGTGCTCACTCAAGCCGCAATCTTGCGGGTATAACGCCGCATACCAACGACGATCACTTTCCTATGAACACCTGTGGAAGAAGTCTCTCATTGTCTACTCAGGATGATACTACAATAATAGGGGTTAGCACGGCTTTCCAAATTGAAATATGTACCTTCTGCTCTCGATATCAAACATTCCCTCTCTCCCTCATTGTTCAGTCATCTCTTACCTGACCAGGATTCACATCCGTTCATGCAAAAAAAATGTCTAACTAGAAGACCAGGTTACCCTGATTGAACAAGAATACAAGGCACATGTCGGTTCACTAAGAACTGGGGGTATTTATTAGAATAAACACAATATTATACGATAACATATATATATATATCCTGCAAAGAAAAGTGAAAGGTTAGAACGTGCACACTATAGGGGAAAGGGCAGGCATCACCTTAGTAATGTGGAGTCTGGGTTCAGCATTCATCTAGGTTTCCGTCTCGTCTGTGCCTTGGCTCGTCTTAAAATCACACCTCAGCAGTCACGAGTACACGTCTGCACCGCTATGCTCTTGTCTCCTCTGCTTCCCTCCAAGCCACTGGAACCTCCCTCGATATTAGCTGCTGTCTTTCTCTGTCTCTGATCGCTCTGCGCTATTTCTCCATCTCCTTCAGTCTTTCTCAGAGAGTCTCAGTTTCATGATCTTTCTCAGACTTCAAAATGGCGACTGTCTGCCTGGAAATAATTAATAGACATAGATGCTAACGGCTAGCTGCCGCCTACGGACTGACTGACTCATAGCCTAACACTTTGGCTAATATGGAAGCTTGTCCTCTCGTGGAAAATTACGGCCAGTAACCTGCCGCCCACCAAATTCTTGTACCTCCCCGTACCAAGGACACGTTCCCAGCCGGCCGGCCTGATGTTGTGTCTTCAGAGTGGAGAAAAAATACATTCTTTCGGTAAGGGCCAGCCTGAGCCGGTTCTCTCCAAGCGAATAACACTTCGAAACTAAAACATTACACTTGACCTAGAAGCATCTCAAGCTGCCGAGGCAAAAAGCAAGATGGAGTCTCTCCCGTTTGAGGCCTACAGGGCCCAAAGTAAACGTAACTCCATAGAAAGTATACTAACACTCCTGCAAAAGGACGGATTATCACTAATACTAATGAATCTATCCCCTAACTTAAATTTACAAGCCCTGACGTAAGGAAAAAGGGTACAAAAATGCACTACTGTCCACTATAAATAGATCCTATTTATAGTTCTAATCCCTGCACTGGGAAGGAAATAGGCTGGAGTCATCTTCAATCATTCTCCCTCCAAAGAGGGCCGAAAAAGTCGGTCAGAACAACATGGAAATGCAGACTTCAAACCACTATACTCCCTTTGATGCCACCAAGTCTATGTATAGCATTACAACCAGACGTGTCTGTGGCTCCTTGCTATAAACGCCTTCCGCCTACACTGCAGTCGAGTAGGTCACACAGTTGGAACTGAGTCTTGATTTAGCAATGGCAGGGTCCATATCATCTTACCGGCCTCATTGCAGACTGCATCCCCTCTCAGCCCCAATGCCACTACGTCTTTTTTCCCGACATTCATGGACAGTCTCTGGTTTGTACTTTGGTGGCGTCTGAGTCTATGGACTGAGGGTTGTCTTCATCCTCTTGTAGCTGAGACAGATTTGGTGGTAGTAACGAGGCAGTAGCATTCCACTCCTCAATTTGCCGCTTCCGGATGGCATCTGCCCTCTGCATCATGCCCTGGAGGACACCTTCCGCTGTCCCCTGCAGCCCTCCGCCACATTCCCCTTGGTCATCAATGAGAACCCGCTCAGTCCGTGTGGCCCTACCTCAGTGCACCGCAAGTCACCGTCCCATGGCGGAGTGCCTGTGCCGTCTGCAGTGCATCCGGGGCCACTAACTCTGTGCAGCTCAAGTCAGGGACCCTGTCTGCTGAGATATTGGATGGCCTCTGAGACAATGTACTTGGGCCATCAACGCCATGTGTCTCTGGCCCTGTGCTGCCCGCTGCCTCCGGCCTACACTGCGTTCCACCAGGGCTCACACATCAAATCAAGTCCTGACTGGGCTGGACGTCGCATCACTGCAGGAGGCACACGCCACCACTGCCAGACCAGCTCCAAATGCAAACTGCCAGAGTCGAAACAGCCATAATGGTAGACTAATGGAGTTGCTCATACCTGTCGTTGATGCCATCATCTGCCTGATACCCTGCTTGCTCAGCACTTCGGGTGCCGCTAACTCAGTGCACCATGAGTCATCATCCATTTCTGTTTTAGTTATGTGCTGTGGAGAGCTCACGCAGTAATGTCACCTCAGGCATTGTGGGAGACCTGGGATGATGATGATGAAGATGATGCAGGAGTGACACCCCCCACTGCAGCTGAATAAGGAATATCCTGAAGGGACTCAATCCTAGACATTGTCTTCACATCAGTGCACTGCAACTCACAGACACTTCTGTTTGCTCATTGGGTGACCTCTGTACTTTCTCCGGCTACCACCATGATGCTCCGCTATTGTCTCTGTAATAATGGTGTTTTCTGTTTCCATTTTAATAGTGTTCACTGTTGTAGTTGTTGCCAGCACCAATAACTCCGTGAGGGCTGGCTTACACTCACTTCACACACATCCAGCACAGGCGTCACTGTACATGTGACCCAGCCAATAAAGGGGCAGGGCATACGTGCCCATAGCCAGTCCCACCAACTACATAAGTGTGTACGTGTGGTCATAATGTATGCATGAGCGCCCCAGGCCCTACAACATTACATTGTGCTGTGTACAGCAGATGCAACCGTGCCCCCGCTGGCAGCGGGTATGACCTTGGGCATGTAGCTTTGTCGTCAGCCACTCAATATGTAAGAGGAGTGGACAGGGCGGCCGTACGGAGGTCCAGCGTGGGTGGGCGAATGGTAATTCCGGGGCTCTGGTCGTGGTTCAGTACAGGAAATGTGCAAATGCATGTGTCTCAGTCACAGTGTGGGTCTCCCGTGTGGTATGTGGGTGGTCCGTGATGGGACTTAGACACCGGGAACCTGATTTATGAAAAGTGACGCATCGCTGCGTGAAAACAGCGATATGTTACTTTATACTGCCCTCTCCTTGCGACACTAACGATGCGTCATATTTACAGTATGACGCATCATGTCGCAAGGAGTTACAGATACGTCAGTATTTCTGACGTATCTGTGGGCACAAAAGTCACGCATTGCTGGAGTGTCACAAGAGTGACGCAACTCCAGCAATGTGTACTTTCACTTTTACATGTGTACTTCCCATGTTGTTAGTGCCTGCGTTAGTCTTACGCCTGCCATGAGGCAGGCGTAAGATTTTGACGCATTAGCATCCAAGAAACGGCTCAGTGAAATCCTATAGATTTCACTGCGTCACTTCTATGACGCTTTCTTGCGTCAAAACGCCCCCCTTGCATACATTATACCTGAGGCAGGTATAATGTGGCGCAGGGGATTACAAAGTGACGCATCTGCCTAGATGTGTCACTTTGTAAATATGGTGCAACCGGCACATTTTTTACTCTGCTGGTGCGTCACAAAAAGTGACGCACCAGCTGCGTAAAAGTGACGCAAGGGCTCATAAATGAGACCCCCGGTATGTGATGTAGTTTGGCTTCCATGAGCTCTGACCTCACGAGCACCTGTTCGGACACATCCTTTTGGCATTCTGATACCTGGCTTCTGGATGCAATATGTGCCTCGATGGAGTGTTGGGAGCCAGCCGTGGTGGCGGTTGCTTCCCGCTGTGTGGTCTGTGTAGGGGCTGGGGTCTCTTCTTTGTAGCTTGGCAGCCCTGCTCCTGGGGTGGGTTGCCTAAGATGTCCACGAGCTGTTGTAGTGCATCGATGTCGAAGGTGTGGTGGTCGTCTCCAGCATCACTGATGAGTTTTCTGGTCTCCTCTGCTGGAAGTGTTGTTTGTTCCTCTGCAATGTAAAGAGGAGATGCATGTTGACATTGTGTTGACATGTATATTGGCATATTGTTTTTGTTGACATGCAGACTGTATGAAAATGTACATTGTGACTGTTTGGGAGGTGCTGGCAATTTGATGTGGGACAGTGTACATTTGGACTATGTGATGGATGTGAGGTTGTACACATACATTTCAATCTCACAGTTTCCTGCTATGTTAAATGTGACTGGCCTGTTTCTGCGCATGAGCGGACCCAGTTGTGTCCCTTGTTCCTCAGTGTCGGTGTTGCACTTTGTACCACATTGTCATGGGATGTGCTGTTATTGCTATGTGCGTGTGCTGCAGTGTGCCACAGGATCAGGGACATGATCCTGGGTCATTGCGGGTGTGCAGTGTGCTACACATCGTTGTGCATGAGTGTCATTGTGCCCATCTTCCTCTATCCCCACTGTCTCTGGTCGTTATTCACCCTGTTGATGCTGTGTCAGGTCCTATCGAGCTGTGGCCATACTCCCAACTCCTTGCACCATCTGCAGACTGATGACTGTGGCCTCCATTTCCTCCAGTTCCTCCTGTGGCGCAGGGCTCTCACCTCCTGTCGCCGTTGCTGCCTTCCTGTTAGCAGCCGGTTTGTGCTTGGTTTGGCTTTTCACATCATTCCAGCACCTCTTGGCCTCCTCCATTGACCTCCTCGACACTCCAACTGCATTCACGTTAGTGTATTTGTAGGTCAGTTGATGGTAGTGTACTGTCACCTCCGTGACGCAGATCTGGTTATGCTGCGGACTGCATCCCATCTTACTCTTACTCTTCTCCTTGGCCTTCCCCGACCCCGAGGTTCCGTGATGGTGGTCTGTGTGGCTTGTGGGGTTCGCATTGGCCTCTGCAGTAGGTCCGGATGCATCCATGGTGCTACGCACTTTGAATTGTTTTTGGTGTGTTCATTTTGTTGCTTTTATAGTGCGTTTTCCCACCTGACGCATGGGATTTGCAGGCCTGCCGACGATTTTCGCTGCTTTTTGTATCGCTATTGGCCTCATCGCAACACTTTTTCTGTTGGTGGTTTGCATTTTTGCGGCGATGCGTTGACTTTGTGGTGTACATTTGATGCGTTGTTCTGGGCCTATTGCATACTACCTCGGTGTTGTGAATACTGAGTTAACACTGCATTGTTTTCCTGCGACAGACTGCGATATGAAGAGTTGCATTAAGCAAATTTTGCGGTAATTATCACACGTTCTTGAGAATATCCCCCATAGAGTAGGGATTGCATAGTAGCAGTATGTCTGTTTACTACCTTGTATTATATGCCTGCATAAATACACTGTCTTAGCACCATGGTGGAACTGTATCTGCCATTTGCTCTTTTGGTGCTTGTAATCACTTTTATCTGCTTCTGTCTACTGATTATTGCTGTATAACAACAGAAGGGCCTGACTCTAATCAGTAAGGCTGAGTCATCTACACCACAAACCAAACAAGCTGCCAATACTGATAAGCAATTCCTATGCCAATAAATGATAGATGCAAGGATATCAAACCAAGCAATCAAAAACGTATTAGCTTTTATTTTCAATATTCAAAAAATTATTATTATTATTATTATTTTTTCATTTAAGAAACATATAGGGGATATATACAAACAAATGACAAAACAAATAATGACACTAAATAAATAAACCCACCTCTTTTCATTCACACTCACTCCTAATTGGTCATTCGTACAGTCACAACCACATTTACACATTCAACACCCTCAACACATACTACATAATCCTAACAGGCCAGTATAATAATTATGAAAACAGGCCTTACCACTACCCTAACAAAGTTTATGAAAATACATAAAAATTGCACGAGCAACTAAACAATTTTAACAACACAGTTTTTACAATGTGACATCAGTTTTGATCACTAGGTTGACACAAATTAATTGGGAGTGGCATAGACAAAGGTCTACGCGTTTCAAACCCGAGTCATTGTAGGGGTTCTCATCAGGACCAACAACCACTGTGAAAACAGAAAAAACAAAAAAATAATGTCAGAGTCAAATTCTAATTTGATCTGCCCAGCGCTCCTCGACATTCGCACCTGGCCACGACTTACCAATTTCAAGAAGAACCACCGCCGTGGACTTCCTCTAAAATCTAATTCAAAGTGTGAATCTAAAGAAAAAGAAAAGAAAACAGAAACGTCCTGTTTTCAAGAATCATCTTGAATACATGAGATGCAAAAGTTTTCTAGTTCAGGCTTGTGTACTTACTCACTCCGATTTTTCACTATGGATCCTGAGTTTATATGAATTATTTGATGCACCACGACCTCGGCACCTAAACAGAAATATGTGTGTTCTCATGAGCTGACTGTATATCCATCCCTAGACTAAACCCCACCGTCCATATTGTAGTGTGAGGCGTACATTCTAGATGGAGTACTCGTCTGCTGGGTGTATTTTAAATTTCAGTTCCCCTCGCCGAAGGAAAATTATGTGTATCTCTCCCCAGGCTGCCACCAGCTGGAACAAAACATTGCGGTTAGAAAGCTTTCCCATTTTCCTATTGGATGCTGTTTCTAACTTGCATCCCTCCATACGAGGCTTACCTCTCAGTTCTGGTGGCTTTCTCCACTATCCGGCAAAGTTGAAGCGGCTGATACCAACTCTCGATCACTGCTGTGTAGCCGCGTATTCTACCCAGAAGTTGAATTCCCATTCTATGTGGCCCGACCTCTGTTGGACGTGCATGACGGGCGCAAAGCTTATCGGATCTTGTAGTTTGGACCAGAGGGAATCGATAAATATATGGGGGTTGTATACTCCGTAAAATACAGCCCTCATGTCATGTTAAACAATAGCCTGCTCATTTATTAATATTAGGCAGTATCTTCAACCCGAAGGTTGAATTCTCATTGTACATAGTCCGGGCGCTGTAACAGGAGCGTGACAGGCGCGAAGCCTGTTGGTTGATGTAGTTTTCTGTCAGGGGGCTCGAGATAGGCGGAATGGAGAACATGTTAAAGACAAGAGATACAGTCCACCTGAAATGTTTAAAAGTGGGCTGTACTCAGTTTCTAAACAAATATAGATGTAAACTCATAATCACAACTTGAATTTAGGTTGTGTGGTTTACTGATTATTGCAGCACATGTATTAAATACAAGAATAACATTGGTTCAATAACTATATTGAAAAATGTCCAGTTGTTTATTTTCTGTATATTTCTCTGAGAACATAAGTGCACGCGTGACTGAGCAAAAGGGTTGTAGATCTGTTACCGTAATCCTTGGGGGATCAGGGTTGTCAGGTTCAGTGGTTGCCAGAAATCAATCACACCCTGTTTGGGTAGGGGGTTATGGTGGCCCTGTGAGCTAGCTGATCTCTAGGCCAACATATACTGCTAGGGTGCCCGGAATCAGCCTAGGAACCTCACCCAAATGTTATGTTGTCCAACAAACATGCAGACCGTACAGATTAGTGGGAACTACACGATACAAGGTATAGATTGATTCCTGTGGCACAGTAAGCACAGGACCCACATCTAAGTATGCCCTTCACACTTGGGCATCAAAAAACAAAGTGTTGTTTGGAGTGCTTGAATTAATCCTAGCCACTGGTGATCACTCAGGGCTTCATCCCAATTTATTGTTTTTCGTCCATCATGCCACCTTAGTTTGGGCCTAGCCATATGCAAATCAACCTTGATCCTTCTCCTCATGGGAGCAGTCCAGCCTGAACTGCCAGTCTATGTCCTTCCTGAACCATAATACAAGTAACCCAGGATGGATTTCACCCTTATTATGGGATCAATAGCCAGGTATAGCTGTTGTAAATGAATCTGCCCAGTCCTAATTGTATCCCAGTGTTTCCCTATGGAACAGCTAACGCTGCTACAGTGAAAATAGTCTATTGAATCTTTTCACCGTAAAGTTGTTTAATATTAAACCTTTACTTGCCCTACTTTTAAGTACCCTGCCAAGTGGGCTTGTAAGGTGAATGTAGAGATAACATATTAATATTTAAATGGAGGAGTTAGGTCTACTAAATGGGGTTATTTTAATAGGTAAAATTTGCAGTTAACACCTATACAACCAGCCTACGGGCTGCAGGCGTGCAGTCAAGGTTAAATTGCCACTTTACTGCAAGGCCCAACGAGTCCACTTGTGACATTAAACTTACAGCCCCTCTGTAACACTGTGGTACCATATACTAGGGACTTATACGTAAGTTAAATATGCCAATCAGAGGCATGCCAATTTTAACATTGTTGACAAGGGAACAGCAGCACTTTACGGAAAAATGAGATCTCTAATGCAGTACTGCTTGTTTCAAAGACTACTACATTACCAACATATTACATTTTGGTGACTATACCATGGTACATGACACCGCCCTTAGCCCTCTGAATTAACAGCCATTACATTTCAGTTTTGTTTTGTTTGTTTGTTTACCACAACCTTACTAACAGCTTTCAGACTGACTTTAAACCTTTGCGATAATGGGCAAAAAATTAGGACAAATTAGTTAATTCTAAAGCTGGTTGTACAAGAGCACCGATTTAGCCAATTGGGAAGCCCAGGATTAAACACAAGGTCTAATGGTTCTAAAGTTTCCAACTAGCCTACTAGACCATAGCACAGAAGACAGTGATTATGATGGAAGGGCCCAGAGAACACCCTCCCAGGGAAATATCGCGTTAATGTGGTCCCTGGACAGATTTTAGACTCATTGTTTATTTCCTGCATATTTAGGTAAAGTCATGATTAGATTTTAAACTAGTGTTCTCTTCCCACATCAGTGAATTGTTCACCTTGTGAGGAATCCTGTCAAGGTATTATTTTAATAGCACTTGCTACCTGTGTGATGCATATTTCTCTGACCTCCCTTCATTCCCTAGTATTTCAATATTTGCATATGATTGGAAAAAAACAGAAGTAAAATGTGAGATCTTTTCTTTGAATCCTGAGGCAATCTAGTGCTTAATTTGATTGGGTGGTTGCACATATGGCCCACTAACACTCCTTTTTGGGCACAGGGCTCATTAGTCATCATTTAATTTTGACCCAGAACCAGTAGCGGCTGCTACTGTTCAGTAGTAGTGGGATGGAAAGGGGGGGAGGGAGAATAAAAAGAAAAGGGGCAAAGAAAAAAAATAATACCTGCCCTGCGGGTGCTTTCCTCCAACCTCGTCCTCTTCAGCCGGGGAATGGGATGCTGGGCATGTTCTCCGTCGGGCTGTAAAACACAGCCCAGGGGAGAACATGCCAAGTGCGCATGACGGGTTGGGTGGCCCGAGATGGCCTGCCAAACACTCATTTGCACTTTGCAGAGTGCCAGCACTCCTTCCACTGATCTGCGGGAAGCGCAGCCCCACCCTGCCTCTCCTGCACTGGCTTCACATAGCTAATAATTGAAAATAAAATCATAATACCATCGTTATTATCATTTCATTTTTCTTGTGGGGCGACGCTCCTCCATCTTAGCGGAGCAGCCGCCAATGGCCAGAACAAGATAGAGAAAGGCAGGAAAGGAGGAAAGAAGGTGGAAGAGAAAGATGGGAAAACAGTGGCAAAGGGAGAAAGAAGGGATGATAACCTGCGAGAGTTGGATACATGAGCAGGGGGTGTCTCATGGTAGGTAAAAGAATGAGGTGGAATCAAGACTCAGAGTAGGCAACCATACTATTTGGCAACCCTGAAGTTCAGCAGCACCAGTGGTGGGAGTAGGAGAAAACCTTTTTTGTACCCACACTAATCCTTATATAAATTATATGAAACAAAATAAAGAGGATAGCACTCCTATGAAGCAATAGTTGTAATAATTGGAGCAAAATTAGGTAGTCCCCAGTAAGTGAAACTCTAGTATTTGTAGAGTAAACACAGAAACAAGTTATAAGATAACATTCAATGGCAATGATAGAGTTCTAAAATATAGTCCACTTGTTTTTATTTTCAATCTTTATTCTTGTGATTCCAAAGCACAGGTTATTCCAGCAGGATTAAACATCACCAACACGTGTTTCGTCCTACACAAGGACTTTTTCAAGGCTTGTAATTAGGTGAGCTGATATGTCCGATGGATGTCCAGAATGAAGTAATAGGCCAAAGTTAGTGAAAAAGAATAGGATATCTAAATGTAAACGGTGGAGATTAACATATGTATGGTAACATTCAGCAACTTTCGGTCCAAAGAAACAGTATCAGAGGTCACATTAGACCTAGCTAGTACGCGAACTGCACAATTGAGCAGAAGTTATATACAGGTCAGGTTCTCATAGATGAACACATGAGCATGGACCGTAAAGAGTTCAGTAATACAAAACGACAACCATGATAAGTTGAGACGCCTAAGTTTAGGACCGTTACATGACCTCAAATAAACAGTATCTGGAGCGCTCCAGATACTGTTTATTTGAGGTCATGTAACGGTCCTAAACTTAGGCGTCTCAACTTATCATGGTTGTCGTTTTGTATTACTGAACTCTTTACGGTCCATGCTCGTGTGTTCATCTATGAGAACCTGACCTGTATATAACTTCTGCTCAATTGTGCATTTCGCGTACTAGCTAGGTCTAATGTGACCTCTGATACTGTTTCTTTGGACCGAAAGTTGCTGAATGTTACCATACATATGTTAATCTCCACCGTTTACATTTAGATATCCTATTCTTTTTCACTAACTTTGGCCTATTACTTCATTCTGGACATCCATCGGACATATCAGCTCACCTAATTACAAGCCTTGAAAAAGTCCTTGTGTAGGACGAAACACGTGTTGGTGATGTTTAATCCTGCTGGAATAACCTGTGCTTTGGAATCACAAGAATAAAGATTGAAAATAAAAACAAGTGGACTATATTTTAGAACTCTATCATTGCCATTGAATGTTATCTTATAACTTGTTTCTGTGTTTACTCTACAAATACTAGAGTTTCACTTACTGGGGGCTACCTAATTTTGCTCCAATTATTACAACTATTGCTTCATAGGAGTGCTATCCTCTTTATTTTGTTTGGTTTATGTGACACACTTCACAGTGTGCGCTGACGGCATCTTCAGGTGGTAGGTGCCTTGAGGTTTTATAGCACCCTTACCATTACTTTTCTTTTGATACAATGTGTACTTAACATAAAGACAAATAACAATTGTTTATATAGGGTGTTGTGCAGACATTTCCCTTTTGGGAACACTACCGCCTTTTGCTTTGTTTCTAATAAATTATATGAGGCTGTTGGTGGTCACTTAGCAGTATCTATCGTTGATAAATGTGTTTACCATTGGAGTTTCAGGTCTTAAGTCTATTTCACTATATTTAGTCTCTCTAAAGGTGGCTATACCAGCTTTCAATGCTTACTATAGTAGTTAGTAAAAGAGTTTAAAATTGAATACAGTATGACACAGTAATAAGACTACGTATGTTCCATTGGAAGCCGAGTGACATCATTTAAAAGGCATGAGTTAGAGGAAATATTATGGTCTAAAAACCCCAAAAATGTAACATGTGACTCATAATCCCCCCTGGATCCTGGATCCTATCAAACATCTTCAGATGTGGATTTGCACGCAAATTGTTTGCAAAGGTGCAAAGTATTCCTGCACATGCAAAATGTCTCAGTTTGTGCATAGGATATCTGCTTGTGCAACGTTGCCAGTGAAGGTGGAAAGTTTGCCACCCCATTCTATTATATCCTCCATCTAACTATTTGCACTCTCTTCTCGTCCACCTCGTATCACCCTCCATTAGATTCTCTAACTTCTCTTGCTTTTATGCTCCCTGCTTTTAGCTCTCCCTTTCTCTCACTTTCTTCCTCTCCCTCTGTTGCCTCCTTGCTATAAATGTATGCCTACGGTTCTAAGTCTTGGGTGGTGTTCCTAATGAGCACAGTGAGTGTTTTTACTCGTAAATGGAAGAAAGAAGTTCAGGGCGTGAGGAGGGTCTAATGTAATAAAAGTGAAATTGAACGAAATCAATTAATGACAAATCAAAGTTTATTTTAGATAAGCGTGGCCATGTCACATAAAGCAAGCACTAGGGGCTAGGGGCCAGATGTAGGAGCCCTAATACCGGTCGGTAACGGCCGAATTCGGCCGTTACCGACCGGTATTAGGGTTTTCTAATGTAGGGGGCCTATATTTTACCGATTCTGTAAATTTACCGAATCGGTAAATTTACTGAATCGGTAAATACCGAATCTTACAGATTCGGTAATTGTAAAATAATAATTACCTACATCTGCCTCCTTCCTATTTACCTACTCTAAAGTACCGAATCGGTAAAATTCGGTATTTAAGACTAGGTAAATCGGAATTACCTAATTCCGATTTACCTACTCTTAAATACCGAATTTTACCGATTCGGTACTTAAGAGTAGGTAAATAGGAAGGAGGCAGATGTAGGTAATTATTATTTTACATACAGATTCGATATTTACCGATTCGGTAAATACCAAATCGGTATTTCCCATTGATGCCTATGGGCCTTGAAGCCCATAGGAAGGATGTATGATGTTACAACGCGGACTTTTAGCACGCATACCATTACCACGGATTTTTTACAACGCAGGTCATTTTACAACGGATACCTTTACAACGCAATACACTACAACGCAGATACTATTACAACGCAGACCATTACATGTAAGTATAATTATAGGTAAGTATATAATATTAATATATAATGTAAATAATTATTTTGAATTATTAAATTTAATTATTTATTATTTAATTAATAAAAAAAATTAAAACAAATAATTGTAAGTTTTTAAATTTGTAAATATATATTAACAATACCCCTGTACCCCAAAACCCAAACCCAGCCCTTAAACCTAAAAATACCCCTGTACCCCAAAACCCAAACCCAGCCCTAAAACCTAAAAATACCCCTGTACCCCAAAACCCAAACCCAGCCCTAAAACCTAAACATACCCCTGTACCCAAAAACCCGAACCCAGCCCTAAAACCTAAAAATACCCCTGTACCTCAAAACCCAAACCCAGCCCTAAAACCTAAAAATACCCCTGTACCCCAAAACCCAAACCCAGCCCTACAACCTAAAAATACCCCTGTACCCCAAAACCCAAACCCAGCCCTAAAACCTAAAAATACCCCTGTACCTCAAAACCCAAACCCAGCCCTAAAACCTAAAAATACCCCTGTACCTCAAAACCCAAACCCAGCCCTAAAACCTAAAAATACCCCTGTACCCCAAATCCCAAACCCAGCCCTAAAACCTAAAAATACCCCTGTACCCCAAAACCCAAACCCAGCCCTAAAACCTAAAAATACCCCTGTACCCCAAAACCCAAACCCAGCCCTAAAACCTAAAAATACCCCTGTACCCCATAACAAAATACCACTAATAAATGTTTTTAAAAAAAGATAAACTTACCTATAATTATACTTACAATGTAATGGTAAGCGTTGTAATAGTATCTGCGTTGTAGTGTATTGCGTTGTAAAGGTATCTGTTGTAAAATGACCAGCGTTGTAAAAAATCTGTGGTAATGGAATCCGTTGTAAAAAATCTGTGGCAACAGTTACATACCCCATAGGAATCAATGGGAAATACCGATTCGGTATTTACCGAATCGGTAAATACAGATTCCTGCAAGGGGAAAGGGGTGTCACTTTGACACCCTGTCGCACCCCAATTCCAGGCTTGTGTGTCATGTGGCACATATACATGCCCTAAGGGCATGTCTGTGTCTCACATGGCACAGGTGTACATGCACAGATGTGCATGTACACCTGAATTCGGTATTTTACCACCCAATAGGATTGGGTGGTAAATACCGACTCCTAAAGGACCTGTGGCACTCTTTGAAGTGCCAGCTACATCTGGATTTACTGAACCGGTAAATATACTGATTCGGTATTTTACCGATTCGGTAAATTTCCCGATTCGGTAAATTTACAGAATCTGTAAAATATAGGCCCCCTACATTAGAAAACCCTAATACCGGTCGGTAACGCCCGAATTCGGCCCTTACCGACCGGTATTAGGGCTCCTACATCTGGCCCTAGGAGTGTTAAGTTAAGACGGGTGTGGTAAGTAGTTGCCGGATTGGAGCAGTACTACTGTATCACCTTACACAACAGTAAATGGTCGTTTGTCAGAGAACTTTGAAGGCATGTGCTGCTTTGGGCTGGAAATGTAGCAGTATATTTTTAACATATCTAAAGAGAATAATGGAACATAACAAAGCAACATAACAACAGAATTAAAGTGTAACCAGGTGCATAACAACAAGTAGTCTAAATAAAACACAACTACTACTTTACACAACAAAACCACATTGTACAGCAACACAAAACAGAACACATCACTGCCACAACAAAATACCACGCTACAAATCTGCAGAACTGTTCATCCTACTTTACCATCTTCAGAATACCACTTTCATATTACAGTGCTAAAGCGTGTTTGAAGCAAGTCATGCTTTAATAATACCACAAAGGACGTGAAATGGCGCCAGTCAGAAATATGCAGACCGTACAGATTAGTGGGAACTACACGATACAAGGTATAGATTGATTCCTGTGGCACAGTAAGCACAGGACCCACATCTAAGTATGCCCTTCACACTTGGGCATCAAAAAACAAAGTGTTGTTTGGAGTGCTTGAATTAATCCTAGCCACTGGTGATCACTCAGGGCTTCATCCCAATTTATTGTTTTTCGTCCATCATGCCACCTTAGTTTGGGCCTAGCCATATGCAAATCAACCTTGATCCTTCTCCTCATGGGAGCAGTCCAGCCTGAACTGCCAGTCTATGTCCTTCCTGAACCATAATACAAGTAACCCAGGATGGATTTCACCCTTATTATGGGATCAATAGCCAGGTATAGCTGTTGTAAATGAATCTGCCCAGTCCTAATTGTATCCCAGTGTTTCCCTATGGAACAGCTAACGCTGCTACAGTGAAAATAGTCTATTGAATCTTTTCACCGTAAAGTTGTTTAATATTAAACCTTTACTTGCCCTACTTTTAAGTACCCTGCCAAGTGGGCTTGTAAGGTGAATGTAGAGATAACATATTAATATTTAAATGGAGGAGTTAGGTCTACTAAATGGGGTTATTTTAATAGGTAAAATTTGCAGTTAACACCTATACAACCAGCCTACGGGCTGCAGGCGTGCAGTCAAGGTTAAATTGCCACTTTACTGCAAGGCCCAACGAGTCCACTTGTGACATTAAACTTACAGCCCCTCTGTAACACTGTGGTACCATATACTAGGGACTTATACGTAAGTTAAATATGCCAATCAGAGGCATGCCAATTTTAACATTGTTGACAAGGGAACAGCAGCACTTTACGGAAAAATGAGATCTCTAATGCAGTACTGCTTGTTTCAAAGACTACTACATTACCAACATATTACATTTTGGTGACTATACCATGGTACATGACACCGCCCTTAGCCCTCTGAATTAACAGCCATTACATTTCAGTTTTGTTTTGTTTGTTTGTTTACCACAACCTTACTAACAGCTTTCAGACTGACTTTAAACCTTTGCGATAATGGGCAAAAAATTAGGACAAATTAGTTAATTCTAAAGCTGGTTGTACAAGAGCACCGATTTAGCCAATTGGGAAGCCCAGGATTAAACACAAGGTCTAATGGTTCTAAAGTTTCCAACTAGCCTACTAGACCATAGCACAGAAGACAGTGATTATGATGGAAGGGCCCAGAGAACACCCTCCCAGGGAAATATCGCGTTAATGTGGTCCCTGGACAGATTTTAGACTCATTGTTTATTTCCTGCATATTTAGGTAAAGTCATGATTAGATTTTAAACTAGTGTTCTCTTCCCACATCAGTGAATTGTTCACCTTGTGAGGAATCCTGTCAAGGTATTATTTTAATAGCACTTGCTACCTGTGTGATGCATATTTCTCTGACCTCCCTTCATTCCCTAGTATTTCAATATTTGCATATGATTGGAAAAAAACAGAAGTAAAATGTGAGATCTTTTCTTTGAATCCTGAGGCAATCTAGTGCTTAATTTGATTGGGTGGTTGCACATATGGCCCACTAACACTCCTTTTTGGGCACAGGGCTCATTAGTCATCATTTAATTTTGACCCAGAACCAGTAGCGGCTGCTACTGTTCAGTAGTAGTGGGATGGAAAGGGGGGGAGGGAGAATAAAAAGAAAAGGGGCAAAGAAAAAAAATAATACCTGCCCTGCGGGTGCTTTCCTCCAACCTCGTCCTCTTCAGCCGGGGAATGGGATGCTGGGCATGTTCTCCGTCGGGCTGTAAAACACAGCCCAGGGGAGAACATGCCAAGTGCGCATGACGGGTTGGGTGGCCCGAGATGGCCTGCCAAACACTCATTTGCACTTTGCAGAGTGCCAGCACTCCTTCCACTGATCTGCGGGAAGCGCAGCCCCACCCTGCCTCTCCTGCACTGGCTTCACATAGCTAATAATTGAAAATAAAATCATAATACCATCGTTATTATCATTTCATTTTTCTTGTGGGGCGACGCTCCTCCATCTTAGCGGAGCAGCCGCCAATGGCCAGAACAAGATAGAGAAAGGCAGGAAAGGAGGAAAGAAGGTGGAAGAGAAAGATGGGAAAACAGTGGCAAAGGGAGAAAGAAGGGATGATAACCTGCGAGAGTTGGATACATGAGCAGGGGGTGTCTCATGGTAGGTAAAAGAATGAGGTGGAATCAAGACTCAGAGTAGGCAACCATACTATTTGGCAACCCTGAAGTTCAGCAGCACCAGTGGTGGGAGTAGGAGAAAACCTTTTTTGTACCCACACTAATCCTTATATTATTTATATGAAACAAAATAAAGAGGATAGCACTCCTATGAAGCAATAGTTGTAATAATTGGAGCAAAATTAGGTAGCCCCCAGTAAGTGAAACTCTAGTATTTGTAGAGTAAACACAGAAACAAGTTATAAGATAACATTCAATGGCAATGATAGAGTTCTAAAATATAGTCCACTTGTTTTTATTTTCAATCTTTATTCTTGTGATTCCAAAGCACAGGTTATTCCAGCAGGATTAAACATCACCAACACGTGTTTCGTCCTACACAAGGACTTTTTCAAGGCTTGTAATTAGGTGAGCTGATATGTCCGATGGATGTCCAGAATGAAGTAATAGGCCAAAGTTAGTGAAAAAGAATAGGATATCTAAATGTAAACGGTGGAGATTAACATATGTATGGTAACATTCAGCAACTTTCGGTCCAAAGAAACAGTATCAGAGGTCACATTAGACCTAGCTAGTACGCGAACTGCACAATTGAGCAGAAGTTATATACAGGTCAGGTTCTCATAGATGAACACATGAGCATGGACCGTAAAGAGTTCAGTAATACAAAACGACAACCATGATAAGTTGAGACGCCTAAGTTTAGGACCGTTACATGACCTCAAATAAACAGTATCTGGAGCGCTCCAGATACTGTTTATTTGAGGTCATGTAACGGTCCTAAACTTAGGCGTCTCAACTTATCATGGTTGTCGTTTTGTATTACTGAACTCTTTACGGTCCATGCTCGTGTGTTCATCTATGAGAACCTGACCTGTATATAACTTCTGCTCAATTGTGCATTTCGCGTACTAGCTAGGTCTAATGTGACCTCTGATACTGTTTCTTTGGACCGAAAGTTGCTGAATGTTACCATACATATGTTAATCTCCACCGTTTACATTTAGATATCCTATTCTTTTTCACTAACTTTGGCCTATTACTTCATTCTGGACATCCATCGGACATATCAGCTCACCTAATTACAAGCCTTGAAAAAGTCCTTGTGTAGGACGAAACACGTGTTGGTGATGTTTAATCCTGCTGGAATAACCTGTGCTTTGGAATCACAAGAATAAAGATTGAAAATAAAAACAAGTGGACTATATTTTAGAACTCTATCATTGCCATTGAATGTTATCTTATAACTTGTTTCTGTGTTTACTCTACAAATACTAGAGTTTCACTTACTGGGGGCTACCTAATTTTGCTCCAATTATTACAACTATTGCTTCATAGGAGTGCTATCCTCTTTATTTTGTTTGGTTTATGTGACACACTTCACAGTGTGCGCTGACGGCATCTTCAGGTGGTAGGTGCCTTGAGGTTTTATAGCACCCTTACCATTACTTTTCTTTTGATACAATGTGTACTTAACATAAAGACAAATAACAATTGTTTATATAGGGTGTTGTGCAGACATTTCCCTTTTGGGAACACTACCGCCTTTTGCTTTGTTTCTAATAAATTATATGAGGCTGTTGGTGGTCACTTAGCAGTATCTATCGTTGATAAATGTGTTTACCATTGGAGTTTCAGGTCTTAAGTCTATTTCACTATATTTAGTCTCTCTAAAGGTGGCTATACCAGCTTTCAATGCTTACTATAGTAGTTAGTAAAAGAGTTTAAAATTGAATACAGTATGACACAGTAATAAGACTACGTATGTTCCATTGGAAGCCGAGTGACATCATTTAAAAGGCATGAGTTAGAGGAAATATTATGGTCTAAAAACCCCAAAAATGTAACATGTGACTCATAATCCCCCCTGGATCCTGGATCCTATCAAACATCTTCAGATGTGGATTTGCACGCAAATTGTTTGCAAAGGTGCAAAGTATTCCTGCACATGCAAAATGTCTCAGTTTGTGCATAGGATATCTGCTTGTGCAACGTTGCCAGTGAAGGTGGAAAGTTTGCCACCCCATTCTATTATATCCTCCATCTAACTATTTGCACTCTCTTCTCGTCCACCTCGTATCACCCTCCATTAGATTCTCTAACTTCTCTTGCTTTTATGCTCCCTGCTTTTAGCTCTCCCTTTCTCTCACTTTCTTCCTCTCCCTCTGTTGCCTCCTTGCTATAAATGTATGCCTACGGTTCTAAGTCTTGGGTGGTGTTCCTAATGAGCACAGTGAGTGTTTTTACTCGTAAATGGAAGAAAGAAGTTCAGGGCGTGAGGAGGGTCTAATGTAATAAAAGTGAAATTGAACGAAATCAATTAATGACAAATCAAAGTTTATTTTAGATAAGCGTGGCCATGTCACATAAAGCAAGCACTAGGGGCTAGGGGCCAGATGTAGGAGCCCTAATACCGGTCGGTAACGGCCGAATTCGGCCGTTACCGACCGGTATTAGGGTTTTCTAATGTAGGGGGCCTATATTTTACCGATTCTGTAAATTTACCGAATCGGTAAATTTACTGAATCGGTAAATACCGAATCTTACAGATTCGGTAATTGTAAAATAATAATTACCTACATCTGCCTCCTTCCTATTTACCTACTCTAAAGTACCGAATCGGTAAAATTCGGTATTTAAGACTAGGTAAATCGGAATTACCTAATTCCGATTTACCTACTCTTAAATACCGAATTTTACCGATTCGGTACTTAAGAGTAGGTAAATAGGAAGGAGGCAGATGTAGGTAATTATTATTTTACATACAGATTCGATATTTACCGATTCGGTAAATACCAAATCGGTATTTCCCATTGATGCCTATGGGCCTTGAAGCCCATAGGAAGGATGTATGATGTTACAACGCGGACTTTTAGCACGCATACCATTACCACGGATTTTTTACAACGCAGGTCATTTTACAACGGATACCTTTACAACGCAATACACTACAACGCAGATACTATTACAACGCAGACCATTACATGTAAGTATAATTATAGGTAAGTATATAATATTAATATATAATGTAAATAATTATTTTGAATTATTAAATTTAATTATTTATTATTTAATTAATAAAAAAAATTAAAACAAATAATTGTAAGTTTTTAAATTTGTAAATATATATTAACAATACCCCTGTACCCCAAAACCCAAACCCAGCCCTTAAACCTAAAAATACCCCTGTACCCCAAAACCCAAACCCAGCCCTAAAACCTAAAAATACCCCTGTACCCCAAAACCCAAACCCAGCCCTAAAACCTAAACATACCCCTGTACCCAAAAACCCGAACCCAGCCCTAAAACCTAAAAATACCCCTGTACCTCAAAACCCAAACCCAGCCCTAAAACCTAAAAATACCCCTGTACCCCAAAACCCAAACCCAGCCCTACAACCTAAAAATACCCCTGTACCCCAAAACCCAAACCCAGCCCTAAAACCTAAAAATACCCCTGTACCTCAAAACCCAAACCCAGCCCTAAAACCTAAAAATACCCCTGTACCTCAAAACCCAAACCCAGCCCTAAAACCTAAAAATACCCCTGTACCCCAAATCCCAAACCCAGCCCTAAAACCTAAAAATACCCCTGTACCCCAAAACCCAAACCCAGCCCTAAAACCTAAAAATACCCCTGTACCCCAAAACCCAAACCCAGCCCTAAAACCTAAAAATACCCCTGTACCCCATAACAAAATACCACTAATAAATGTTTAAAAAAAAAGATAAACTTACCTATAATTATACTTACAATGTAATGGTAAGCGTTGTAATAGTATCTGCGTTGTAGTGTATTGCGTTGTAAAGGTATCTGTTGTAAAATGACCAGCGTTGTAAAAAATCTGTGGTAATGGAATCCGTTGTAAAAAATCTGTGGCAACAGTTACATACCCCATAGGAATCAATGGGAAATACCGATTCGGTATTTACCGAATCGGTAAATACAGATTCCTGCAAGGGGAAAGGGGTGTCACTTTGACACCCTGTCGCACCCCAATTCCAGGCTTGTGTGTCATGTGGCACATATACATGCCCTAAGGGCATGTCTGTGTCTCACATGGCACAGGTGTACATGCACAGATGTGCATGTACACCTGAATTCGGTATTTTACCACCCAATAGGATTGGGTGGTAAATACCGACTCCTAAAGGACCTGTGGCACTCTTTGAAGTGCCAGCTACATCTGGATTTACTGAACCGGTAAATATACTGATTCGGTATTTTACCGATTCGGTAAATTTCCCGATTCGGTAAATTTACAGAATCTGTAAAATATAGGCCCCCTACATTAGAAAACCCTAATACCGGTCGGTAACGCCCGAATTCGGCCCTTACCGACCGGTATTAGGGCTCCTACATCTGGCCCTAGGAGTGTTAAGTTAAGACGGGTGTGGTAAGTAGTTGCCGGATTGGAGCAGTACTACTGTATCACCTTACACAACAGTAAATGGTCGTTTGTCAGAGAACTTTGAAGGCATGTGCTGCTTTGGGCTGGAAATGTAGCAGTATATTTTTAACATATCTAAAGAGAATAATGGAACATAACAAAGCAACATAACAACAGAATTAAAGTGTAACCAGGTGCATAACAACAAGTAGTCTAAATAAAACACAACTACTACTTTACACAACAAAACCACATTGTACAGCAACACAAAACAGAACACATCACTGCCACAACAAAATACCACGCTACAAATCTGCAGAACTGTTCATCCTACTTTACCATCTTCAGAATACCACTTTCATATTACAGTGCTAAAGCGTGTTTGAAGCAAGTCATGCTTTAATAATACCACAAAGGACGTGAAATGGCGCCAGTCAGAAATATTTTGTGATCCGACCCACAGCGTTTGTTTAATCCTTCAAACGCAGACGCTGCTGGCTAGATATGGTGGACGAGGGGTCTTTATTCATTGACTAATCAATTGGCCTTGAATAGGCGGAATGCGGGGTCCAGCTGCTCGAGCCGCCGACTAAGTAAAGTTTGCATGACCTCTGCCCGTGGATGTTGCAACTGAATTCCCCTGAACTGCAGCACGTTGCACCGCGGATTAAAACCAATGCCAGGCGGTATTTAAACCCACTTTCGTCAAAGCGCCGAGGAAGCTGGAAGGACCGGGCGAGTCTGATCGGCTGCAGCATGAAGACGCTGGGGTGCTCCGTCCTGCTGATACTGTGGGCCTGCTGCGGGGCTCAAGGTAAGTTAAGAGATTCTGCCGCACTGGGCAGAGTATGGGCGGGAGTGCTGCACACAGGGCCGGGCATCTTCGAACATAAGCCGAGGCACATCTGTGAGACAGAGTGTAAAGACAGAGCTGGGGATTGGGCAGAGTCTACTGCAGAAGGCAGGGAGACGGGAGCAGATTGACCCGCGGGTCTCGTTTCACGTGGTCTCCTTTCTTTAGCTACAAATAAAGCTGACTTCACTCTGTCCAAACAGGGAGGCGCCCTTGTGATCCACGACAGCCCTGTCTGAATTAAGTCTAAGGATCCAGGACCTAAAGTATGAAGCGGATTTCATTCACCAATGAACATATATTTATCATTCTTTATAAGAAACATTGGCAGATATTTTAGCTTCAAATAAAGAATGTGATTTTGCTACGGGTGCCAAATAAGCCACGTTTGCTACTTGCGAATTGTAGCGTTGGCCTGAATGTGCTGAATTCTAAAACATGCTACGTTTTCAACCAGTAACGAGGCACGAGATCAGAATCGCGCACTATTATATCTGCGAATGGTGGGATTTGCCTGCACTGCACGGAAAGACTAAGGGACAGATTTACAAGCCCCTTGCGCCACGTGTGCGTCACTTTTAGGGGAAAGGGACGCCAAAGTGGCGCATGGGGCTTTGAAATCTGCCCCTAAGTGCGGGCGGCTCGACGTCTTAGCTCGGGTTACTTTAGTAATGACAGCATGGTTGGGTCTACGTTTCTTATAGGTGGGCTTTTGTTCTTCACTCACTTCCTTGACAGAGTTATTTTACTTGAGTTTGGTTTTATAATATGGGGAATCAATCACGCAGGTGGGTGTTTGGTTTTTATTCGGAGTTTAATCGCTTACTGGACAAGGTTATTTTTGCTACTGAAAGCATAACGTTCAACCTGGTTTTATATAAAAACTGGTAATAAATCGCGTTTTATTTCCACTACCTTCGTATTGGAAAGTTACTGCGGGGCGAGTCAAGGACTGCTCCCTGTATTACACATTTGTGATTAGGCCGTTCTGGGGAATGAATATTTTTTGGAAACCAATAAGAGGTGTGCATGATGATGCTAATACACGCACCTCATGCGTATATATTCCTGTCCCTTTTCACCCAACATTTCAGGGCATAACCCACGTACTTGGAAACGCCAGAGGCACCAGCGAGAAACCGCTGACCTATTAACTTTTTTTTTTCCCAAGGTATGATTATTAAAGATAAATATGACATCTACTCCTCTTGATCGCTAGTCGTCGCGGTGCTTTACTGTAGATAGCATTTGGGTATTGACTTTTAAAACGCTCTTGCCCTCACTAGCCACCTGTATACAGACAACATATTTACCCAGGCACTGCACGTGAAGAGCACCTTTGGCCACGCTAAGCCTAAGTGACGGAACAATTGCATAATCTATGACTCCTTATTTTCACAATAGAATTGTGAGATGATTGCGCACTTTGAGGCCTGATAGAAATGGTCATTAGGTGTTCGAACCAATGTTGGTATATGGTTGATGAATCGCGCTGAGTTAATACGATTTCTCTCCGTGTTTAGGCTACCAGAGTACAACACTTGATGCTTTAAAGTAATAATATGATTGACAAAGGTACGGTACTAACTTAATTTGATGCTGGGGTTTCCCACCATGAATTCTTGAACAGTGCTCACTATAATACTTTGGTAAGCACTAATTACTCAATACCTCCTAACTTCTTAGGGCTTATCAATGGAATGACACCGCGGCCAGGTGCTTCGGTAGAGTTAATAATTGAACAGGGGGCATGCTTCTTGGCCCCCCCCCCACCATCACTACACAATATGGCTACCTACTTCTTGCTGGTCTCTCTATTTATCTAGTTCACACTATCTCTCAGCCTCTTATTGCTTAGAGAAACTTTTTTGTACTTTTTAAGGTTGAGCTTAGCTTTTAAACACATTCTTTGGCATTTCTTGTTTCCTTTTAACAACGCCTCACGGTTGGTTCGGTTCTTCTTAAATGTTTGAGTCACCCAGACCATGCTGGAAATACTTTCAAAGTATCTTGTAGAGCAGGTAACAAGTACCCTTTAAAAAAAAAAAAAAAAAAGATTGTATGTATTTACAGCCTTGAAGAACCCCTCTCTAGGGCGAAACGCATTGGCTGTACCTACTTGTCAAAGGAAATTAAGAAAGAAAGAACCTTCTACGCACAACAAAAAAACCTGTGATTGAAATGTTGTTGAACATTGAAGTATTACTGTATGATTTGTATTGCCTCTTGTTAGAATTTGGGGTCTCTAGTTGACACAGGTAGGTACTTGTGTCAAACAGGGACCCTCTCAGCTAGTCAGAGTAAGGGGGATTCCGCTCCCAAAACAACCCCTGCTCACTCTCTAGGTAGCGTGGCACGAGCAGTCAAGACTTATTTCAGAGTAGGTGTAAGTTAAGCATTTGTGACCACATAAAGTAACCCAGTGACAACACTACAAATGGACACCACACAAGGTTTTATATAAAAAATAAGTATATTTTATTTAGAGTTACCACAAGACCAATAAGTGACAAAAAGAATCTACAGTATTATTAGATTTCAAGAGTTCTGGTTAAAAGGCTTAAATCAAGGTTCTGTGCAAGTCGGTAGCCTTGTCCGGCTACAGCGTTGTTGAAATAACACAGAGTCTAGCAAATCTAGCGGACAGCATTGGTACGGGCCCACTCAAATGTCGACAGACTCAGTCACAGTACCTTTTACTTGGGGCGGCCGGCACTAGTGTGCGAGCCAGTTCTGGTGATCGTCGTGGTGCAGAAAGGAAGCGTTGCAGGACGGGTTGTCCCTCTATGCGGTGCAGGCAGCGGTCCGTTGACAGTCGGTGGATCCAAGGCTGCTTAGCAGGGCGAGACGGTGCTTCGGCGCAGTGCTTGCAGCTTGCGGTGTGGCGAAGGAGCTGGAGTTCGGGAGCTGGCATCGATCGGTCCGGACAGCGGTGCGAGTCGGGCAGTGCGTGGCAAAGCGTGCAAGGCGGTGGCCAACTCCGGTGCGGTCCCAGGACTCAAAGTCAGCAGCAGTGATCGCGTCGGTCAGACTTGTTCGATTTGGTGTAGTGAGGCGTTGCACGTCGTGGTGTACTTCCAGTTGCGGTGCAGGCTACGTCTCAGTGACGGCGTCAGGACGGAGTCAGAGAGCGCAGAGCTTGCGTTGTTTGAGGCAGACGTTGTTTGATGCGGTGCCTACAGAACACCGGGCCGGTCGTGAGGGTCGGTCACAGCTCCCTGCCTCTTTAGCAGCACTTCACAAAGGCTGGTGAAGTCCACTGGTCCTGGGACTTCGGTCAGGGGGCCAGCTCTCTTCCAAGCCCTTGGAGATCTTGCACAAGTTCAAAGTAAAGTCCACAAAGTCCTTTCTCCTCCCTTTGGCAGCAAGGCAACCACTGCAGGCCAATCCCCCAAGCAGCACATCAGCTTGGGAATAGTCTCTCCTCAGTTTCTTCAGGTTCCTTCTCCTCAGCAGAGGTTTTGTCTTGTAAGTCCAGAAGTGATCTAAATTCTTTGGATCCGGGTCCCAATACTTATACCCCAAAATCCTTTGATCTCTGAGGGAAGAGGGGCCTATGCCCAGTTCAAGCCAGCTCTGAAGCCCTCTGTTTACCAGACTTCTCCTCTCCTTTCACAGCACAGGGCAGGCACATCAGACGCCCCGCAGGAGGTGGAGCCAGCATTGTGGTAGGCAAGTACAGTCCTGGAGCACTTTGTTGACAGTCTTCCTTTTCTTTTTTCAGTGTGCAGGGCAGAGACATCAGGCGCACCACAGGGGATGGAGCCGGCATTGTAGAGGGAAGGCCCAGCCCTATTCAGGTCCTCCCTCCCATCTAGATGCAGATCTCCCTATTCACCACCGGGCTGCCCCAGCCTGTCTCCTGGAATTCCCCAGCCCTGTCACTTACAAACCCAGACAAAGGAATACACAACCTAGCAGAGGCAAGCTGAAATGGTTAGGCAATGAAATACCTACTCTCTAAAAGTGGTATTTGCAAACACAGAATATTAAAATAAACTTCACTAAAAGATTATTTTACTACTCTGAGTCCAGGCATACTAAACTCGAATTTCTACCATGTTCTCTGAGCCTGTTAGGATTATAAAGTGTAATAATTCTAACACTCCATTCTGGCCTATGGAGAACAGGTAGCCTTGCAATAGTGAAAAATGAAAATGGCTGTAATTCACTATTAGGACAGAACACACACATCAGGGCTTGTCCTACCTTATACTTACAATGCACCCTGCCCTTGGGCCTACCATAGGGGTGACTAATATGAAGATAAAGGATGGTTTAAGGACTGGCAACTGGGTGCACTTGCCCAGCCAGCATGACAGTACCAGACTGCACGCAGGCTCTGCAATGGCAGACCTTAAACACATTTTACAAGGCCACTCTGTGGGTGGCACAGCGAGTGCTGCAAGCCCACTAGCAGCATTTGGATTTACATGCCCTGGGCACACTCAGTGCACTGTACTAGGGTCTGACAAGTAAACCAAATATCCAATCATAGAACCACTAACCAATACATCAATTTACAGTAAGAAGCACTCGCACTGTGGCACTGGACAGTAGTCACACAGTGCCCAAAGCATCTAACACCAGCAAAAACACATGAGGCAACAGCAAAAATGGAAGGGAAACTCACGCCAATGGTGCTAGGTCTCACACGTGTCCCCTCTAGCTGAAATGTGGGGAGAACTACCCTACCTTCTCGGAATTCTCATCACTAAGGCAGACAAATCTGGACCGACCATCAACGTTGGCGTGTTCTGTACCAGGGCAGTCTTCCACTGTACAGTCCATACCCTGTAGGGAAGTAGACCACCTCAACAGCTTTGGATTCTCGCCCCTCATCTGCATAAACCATCTGAGGGGCCTGTGGACTGTCTGAACTAGGAAGAGAATCCCAAACAGGTATGGTCTCAGCTTCTTCAGTGCCCAGACCATAGCAAATGCCTCATGCTCAATAGCACCCCACCTCTGTTCCCGTGGAAGAAACCTCCTACTGATGAAGGCTACAGGTTGATCTAGGCCCTCTTCATCCATCTGTGACAAAACAGCCCCCACACCATGCTCTGAAGAGTTTGTTTGAACGATGAACTCTTTGGAGAAGTTGGGTGCCATGAGCACGGGCGCCGTGCACATGGAAGCTATCAGGGCCTCAAAAGCTTTCTGACAGGTGTCAGTCCAAATCACTTTCTTTGGCTGCTTCCTGGAAGTTAGCTCTCTCAAGGGTGCAACAATGTTGCCATACCCCTTGACAAACCTCCTGTAGTACCCTGTGAGTCCTAAGAAGGCCCTCACTTCTGCCTGGGTTTAGGGGGGTTCCCAAGCCAGGATGGTTTCAATCTTGGGTTGGAGGGGCTCCACCTGCCCGCTCCCAACTTGGTGTCTCTAGTACACCACAAAACACTGCATGATCTGGCACTTACTCACCTTGATCGTTAGGCCTGCCTTTCGCAGTGCCAACAACACTTCCCAGAGGTGGTGCAGCTGTTCTTCCCAACTGACATTGAACAATGCGATGTCATCCAGGTAGGCGGCACTGAATTCCTCATGCTCAACCAAACACCTGGTTGACCAACCTCTGAAAAGTGGCAGGGGCATTCTTCATCCCAAAGGGCATAACACAGAACTGGAAATGCCAATCTGGTGTGGAGAATGCTGACCTCTCCTTAGCACCATCAGTCAAGGCAATCTGCCAGTACCCAGACGTCAAGTCAAACATGCTGAGGTACTGTGCAGCCCCTAACCGATCAATGAGCTCATCAGCTCTGGGGAGAGGGTGCGCGTCGGTCTTCGTGATCGAATTGAGCCCTCGGTAGTCCACACAGAACCGGAGTTCGGGTGTGGCACCCAGCGCCGCAGCCTTTGGGACCAAGACCACTGGGTTGGCCAAAGGACTGCTGGAAGACTCAATCGCCCCTAGTGCAAGCATCTTTGAGACCTCCTCCTTGATGCAAGCCCTCACCCTGTCAGTTACCCTGTAAGACTTGTGCTTCACAGATAAGCTGCCTCCTGTGTCCACATCATGGATGCACCAATCTGTGACACCAGGAAACAGGGAGAACAGGTCAGAAAACTGTCCCAGCAACTGACAGCAGTCATTCTGTTGCTCAGGGGTCAGGGTGGAAGAGAGGTTAACACCATCCACTGACCCATCTTGCTCTATGGCAGACAGGAGGTTGGGAAGAGGCTCAGTCTCCTCTTCCAATCCAGCATCTGTTGCCAAGAGCATGCCCACTTCAGACCTCTCTAAGAGGGGCTTCAGGCGGTTGACATGCAGGACCCTCAAGGGGTTCCTGGGAGACTGCAAGTCCACCAAGTAGGTAACTGGACTCTTGCGCTCCACAACCTCAAATGGTTCGGTCCACTTATCTTGGAGCGCACAGGGCTCCACTGGGGCCATGACCTACACTTTTCGACCAGGTTGAAGCTCTACCAGAGTGGCATTCTGGTTGTACCACCGCTTTATCTCCTCCTGGCTGTCTTCCAGATTCGCCTCAGCGAGTTGCCTGAAACGCCTAGTCTGGTTCCTGAAGGTCAGCATGTAGCTATATACATCCTGGGGAGGTTTCCTGGGAGATTGCTCCCAGCCTTCTTTGACCAGACTTAGAGGTCCTCTGATGGTGTCCATAGAGAAGCTCAAAGGGGCTGAACCCTAGAGATTTTTGTGGCACCTCCCGGTATGCAAACAACAGGCATGGTAAGAGGACGTCACACTTATGCCTCATGGGTTCCTCAAGACCCATAATCATGCCTTTCAGGGTCGGTTGAACCTTTCAACCAACCCATTTCCATGGGGTGGTAAGGAGTGGTGAACTTGTAAGTTAACGCACACTCCTGCCACAGGGACTTCATATACTTGGAAATTAAGTTGGTACCCCGGTCAGCCACTACCTCTCAAGGGAATCCTACTTGTGAGAAAATTCCCATCAGTGCTCGTCCCACCATGGGGGCCGTCACTGTCCTCAGAGGTATGGCTTCCGGGTACCGGGTGGCATGGTCCAGCAAGACCTGTATGAACCTGTTGCCCATGGCTGTCTTGGGGTCCACTGGCCCCACAATGTCAATCCCCACCCGCTCAAAGGGGGTACTGACCACAGGGAATGGCTGGAGAGGAGCCTTCAGCTTCCTCCCACTCTTTCCACTTGCACTGGCAAGTCTGACAGGTCCTGCAATGAGTGTCTGAACTCTTGCGCATTTTGGGTCAATGGAAGTGGGTGACAAGCCTCTCAAAGGTCTTGTCCTGTCCCAAATGACCTGCCAATGGAACATCATGAGCCAGCTCCAGTAGCAAGGCTCTGAAGCGCTGGGGTACCATCAGCACATGGGCTAACCCAGGCTCAGCAACCTTAGGCTCACTATACAGGAGACCATTCTCCCAGTAGATCCAATGTGACCCAGACTGATCACCTGTTGCCTGGCTTGCAGCCTGTTGCCGCAAGCCCTCAAGAGAAGGGCATTCTCTCTGCTCCCTGCAGAACTCTTCCCAGGAGGGTCCTCCTTCTTCCTGCCAATGGGTCAGCTCAGGCAGGTCCCCCAGTTCAGTTACCTGTTTCCTGGTAGGCTCCAGGACATCCCACTCAGGGTCTACCTCCTCCTGGGCTGTAGGAACTTCGGGGGCGGTTTCCCAGTGCCCCCTGCCACTTCTCTCGATTGCAGGTTCCTGGGCCTCCCTCTCAGGCTCCAGGTCCTCTTGAGCACCGTTACTGGCTGCCATTGACCGAGTGGTCACGCACGCCCAGTCTGGCAGACCCACCATCCTCAGGTGAGTACTCTTCTCCACCTTCTCCCAAGGTGAGCTCTCCAAATCGTTCCCCAACAAACAGTCAACATGCATGGCGGGCCTCACAGCTAAATGAAGAGTACCAGAGACCCCCCTCCTTTCAAAGGGAACCTAAGCCATGGGGCAATGGCTCTCTGTGTTGTCGGCGTTAACAACTTGGCAGAATGCAAGTGGGACCAGGTGCTCTTGAGACACCAGGTGACACCTGACAGCTGTCACACTGGCTCCTGTATCTCTAAGAGCCTCCACCTTTTTGCCATCGATGGTCACCCACTGCCCATATTTTTTAGTGTTCTTGGGCAGTTGGTTCTCTGGGACCACCTCACAGTTTCCTAAAGAGACAAGGGACATCTCTGCGGGACCCCACCCACCTTGGACTTCTACCTCCTCCCAAAAGGCTACACTAGCCATCTGCTGGGGCGGAGCACCAGTGGGAGCTGGTTTACCAAACAGGCAACACCTGGTATCAGTCGCCTTATGACCCAGGTCCCCACATTTGTAACATCTCAGGGATCCCTGTGGAACAGGACTACCTGTTGGGACCGCTGGCTTTCTCTCAGGGGGAGGCTGGGAACCTTTCCCTGGGTTCCCTTGGGAAGTACTTTGGGGCCCTCTGCGGAACTCCCTCTGTTTACCCTTGTCCCCCCCACTCTTCAGCTGGGGACCCTGCCCACCCTTGGCTGAGTCTTCCATGTGACGCTTGTGGTCCCTGGTACTGACCCAGAGGTCCTCCTCCTCAGCAAGCTTCCTAGGATTAGTCAGCTTGCTATCAATCAGGTGCTGGTGCAGCTCTGGAAAACAATTATCAGACAAGTGCTCCCATGCAATCAAATCCAAGAGACATTGAAAATCATTAACTTTGCTGCCCTTTACCCAACCATCCAATGCTCTGCAAAAGAAAGTAACATATTCTACCCAGGTACTGTTCTCTATCTTCTTGCACTTCCTGAACCTCTGCCTATAGAGTTCAGGGGTCAAACATACCTAGTCATGGGTGTCTATTTCATGTGGCAATAGGAATTATGGACTTCAGAAAGCAAGTCCAACGGTGTGTCCCGCCCCCTCACTAAGGAACCTTCCCCACAACCCCGCTCCCCAATCTCTTTCAGGGACCCGGTGGGAAGACATGGCTACCTCATAGGCTCTGAACCACTGCCCAGTATCATCATTCTTATAAACTCCTTTACAACATCTTTGGGGATGTACACGCTACCTTCCCCAGGTGCTGACGGCGTGCTGCTTCTAGAGGGAGTAATCTCTAGGCTCCTAGCTTTCAGATCCAACTCCCTCAAAACGTTGTCATGTTCCAATTGCAATCTCTTTTCCTCTAGAGCCATCTTCTTGCTTTCTAGCTCCACTTCTAGAGCCATTTTCTTGCTTTGTAGCTCCTGTTGCCCATTCAATTTGAGCTTGGCCATTTCCATTTCATGCATCCTTTTTTCTTTCCTGTCTGCCAACTCCTCTGGGGACAGACCTCGGGCAGAAACACTGCTACCCACTGGGGAGGGTGCACCCCTCTTCTCAGGACCCAGTGGCCCACCAAGCTGCTGCTTTGCATCCTCATCATCTCCCAAATCACCAGGGGCATTCCTTGCAGCCATCCAGGCCCTCAGCGCCTTGTGGTACTGCTCCCTCTTGGTGATTCCTGTCAGGGGAATTTTAAACTTTTTTTTAGAAGCTCTTGAGTTGCTTGTTGGTGTAACTTTCTAGTTTCTCTTCCTCCCAATCATAGTCAACAGATGCAACAAGGCTGTCTGCTCCACGATGACTGAATCAGGCATGATTTGAAAAAAATGGAGCTCTCTGGCAAAACAAGTATCAAAAGTACGTGGTTGCGTTATGGTCTGCACTCACTAAGTAGTGTCCACCAATCACTGTACATGAGTCACAAATGCAAATTCGGAATCCCTTCCGCTGACTACCAATGTTAGAATTGGGAGTCTCTAGTTGGCACAGGTAGGTACTTGTGACTAATAGGGACTCTCTCCTCTAGTCAGAGTAAGGGGATTACACTCCCAAAACAACCCCTGCTCACCCTCTAGGTGGTGTGGCGCGAGCAGTCAAGACTTATTTCAGAGGCGGTGTAAGTTAAGCATTTGTGACCACATACAGTAGCCCAGTGACAACACTACAAATGGACACCACACAAGGTTTAATATCAAAAATAAGTATATTTTATATAGAGTTACCACAAGCCCAATAAACAGTAAAAAGAATCTACAGTACTATTAGATTTCAAGAGTTCTGGTTAAAAGGCCTAAATCAAGGTTCTGTGCGAGTCGGTAGCCTTGTACAGCTACAGCATTATTGAAATAACACTGAGTCTAGCAAATCCAGTGGACTGCCTTTGTACGGGCCCACTCAAATGTTGACAGACTCAGTCACAGTACCTTTTACTTGGGGCGGCCGGCACGGATGTGCGAGCCGGTTCCGGTGATCGTCGCAGTGCAGAAAGGAAGCGTTGCAGGACGCGCCATCCCTCGATGCGGTGCAGGCAGCAGCCCATTGACAGAGTCGGTGGATCAAAGGCTGCGTTGCAGGGCGAGACGGTGCTTCGATGCGGTGTTTGTAGCTTGCGGTGCGGCGAACGAGCCGGAGTTCAGGAGCTGGTGTCGATCAGTCCGGACAGCGGTGCGCCAAAAAGTGTGCGAGGTGGTGCACAACTCCGGTGCAGTCCTAGGACTTGAAGTCAGCAGCAGTGACCGGGTCGGTCAGACTAGTTCGATTTGGAGTAGCGAGTTGTTTCACGTCGCGGTGTCCTTCCAGTCGCGGTGCAGGCTACGGATCAGTGACGGCATCAGGACGGATTCAGTGAGCGCAGAGCTTGCGTTGTTCGAGGTGGACGTAGCTTGATGCGGTTCCTACAGGACACCGGGCCGGTCATGAGAGTCGGTCACAGCTCCCTGCCTCTGTAGCCACTTGTTTCCAGCAGCACTTAACAAAGGCTGGTGAAGTGCACTGGTCCTGGGACTTCGGTCAGGGGGCAAGCTCTCTTCCAAGCCCTTGGAGATCTTGCACAAGTTGAAAGTAAAGTCCACAAAGTCTGTTCCCCTCCCTTTGGCAGCAAGGCAACCACTGCAGGCAAATCCCCCAAGCAGCACTTCAGCTTGGGAATAGTCTCTCCTCAGTTTCTTTCTCCTCAGCAGAGGTTTTGTCTTGTAAGTCCAGAAGTGATCTAAATTCTTGGGATCAGGGTCCCAATACTTATACCCCAAAATCCTTTGTTCTCTGAGGGAAGAGGGGCCTGTGCCCAGTTCAAGCCATTTCTGAAGCACTCTGTTTACCAGACTTCTCCTCTCCTTTCACAGCGCAGGGCAGGCACATCAGACGCCCCATAGGAGGTGGAGCCAGCATTGTGGAAGGCAAGTACAGTCCTGGAGCACTTTGTTGACAGTCTTCCTTCTCTTCTTTCAGTGTGCAGGGCAGACACATCAGACGCACCACAGGGGGTGGAGCCGGCATTGTAGAGGGAAGGCCCAGTCCAATTTAGGTCCAAGGTGCAACTCCTCCCTCCCATTTAGATGCAGATCACCACCGGGCTGCCCCAGCCTGTCTCCTGGAAGTCCCCAGCCCTGTCACTTACAAACCCAGACAAAGGAATACACAACCTAGCAAAGGCGGGCTGAAATGGTTAGACAAGCAAATACCTACTTTCTAAAAGTGCTATTTGCAAACACAGAATATTAAAACAACTACACTAAAAGATGTATTTTACTATTCTGAATCCAGGCATACTAAAATAGAAATTCTACCATGTTCTCTGAGCCTGTTAGGATTATAAAGTGTAATAAAGTTCTAACAGCTCATTCGGGCCTATGGAGAACAGGTAGCCTTGCAGTAGTGAAAAATGAAAATGGCTGTAATTCACTATTAGGACATGCCACACACATCAGGGCTTGTCCTACCTTATACGTAAAATGCACCCTGCCCTTGGCCCTACCATAGGGGTGACTAATATGAAGACAAGGGAAGGTTTAGGGACTGGCAAGTGGGTGTACTTGCCCAGTTAGCATGACAGTACCAGACTGCACGCAGACTCTGCAATGGCAGACCCTAAACACATTTTACAAGGCCGCTTCTGTGGGTGGCACAACCAGTGCTGCAAGCCCACTAGCAGCATTTGGATTTACACGCCCTGGGCACACTCCGTGCACTGTACTAGGGTCTGACAAGTAAACCAAATATCCAATCATGGAACCACTAATTAATACATCAATTTACAGTAGGAAGCACTCATACTGTGGCACTGGACAACAGTGACACAGTGCCCAAAGCATCTAACACCAGCAAAAACTCATGAAGCAGCAGCAAAAATGGAAGGGAGACCCACACCAATGGTGCCAGGTCTAACACCTCTCAGCTTTCTGTTCAGACCTTATTCTATTTGTGGCCATGTGGCAGCTTTGTCGTTTGAGGTGGGCAATACGTGTGTTATAATACATCAGTGACTAGACTGGGTAGTGCAGTGTTTTTGAACCTTGCTGCCATTTTTTGCCTTGAGCAACTGAGGAAATGCGGGGCATGCGGCTCAATAGCGCTTAGTTTGCAATAAATACATAAATACATAGATGTTAAGTGCTCCAGCCGAAAGTATTTCTGAAGAGCTCGCTACAAGCACTGCTGAGTACCAGGGCTGCGAAGTCTTGACTCCACCTCATGGTTCCAACACCCTATAATTTATCTTTGTCCCAGTCTTGCATGTTTCTTTTCATCAATTATTTTTCATATATCACTGTTTTCTTATCTTATCTTCTCTAGGTACAATTGTGAGCAAGTAGGCACCAGTTATCAGGAAAAGCAAAATCTCTTTCTGATAAATCACTGCTGTGGCGGCCACCATTGTTCTTTATTCTCGTGACATCACATCGGTAGACGCCAACATAATGGCTGCCTGCATGGCTCAAGTCCTAAAAAATAGAAGTGGGGGACTCACCAAGTTAGGCAGAATGGGTGTGACTCACAGCGCATGACATCAAAGAAAGTGACTGCCCAGTGTGTGACAGCTTAGGAAAAGACATCATGGTGCGTGACATTGCATGTGGCACCACAGAAAGCAGCATCACAAACCATGACCTCACAGGAAGTTACATCAGCTCTTGAAACCTCACATATGTTTAGCAGCTCTATCATGAGTACATTTGAGTGCATTACAATATTGAATGAATTACATGTTGCATTGTGCAAAAATATTGACGCAACCCCGACCCAAAAGACGCATACCCAACGCAAAATCTGGGCCATAATTTATAAATATTGTTTTAAAACCCTGCTACAAAGTAATTGGCAACAAAGAGAAATGTGGTTGCATTGTCTGTATTTTAAAATATCTTATGGGGTTTAGGCACCTGCTACGGAGATCTTTGTGTGCCAGCTAGATACCAGGGACTAATAATAATGGTAAGATAACTCTGTAGGATAATGTATTTCCTGGAGGGACCTGTAATTTGTCAAGCCTTAGTTTTGAATCCACGAATCATGGAGGGTTAATATGTCTCCTGCAAAGCACAATATGTAACACGCAGATGACAGATTTTTATTTTATGTAAATTGGTAAGTGGGTTACTGCTTTTCTGACAGAAATCCTTCTGGTACTTGCAGTTCATAAATTGTAATCCTTCTAATATAGCAAAGTCGGGTATGAAGGACATGTGTTTCCTTCACCGTTTAACCCTCACTGTCTTATGTAACACATCCGTCATATTGATGCACATACATGATTTATTGTCGATGTATAATCTGTACTTGAGATGCAAAGCGCTCTGACACCCTGCTTTGGGATGAGTAGTGGCACTACTCATTCCAATGCATAGTGTCAGAGTGATTTACATTACACGTACACAAATAATCTAAATGCACCTGTTATGTTACATTTCTTTTAAATTTCTTTTATAGTACATTAGCACTACTGTAGTGCTAAAGTGCTATAAAAGAAATACAACAAAATAGTGGTATTTAAATTGTTATTTGTGTAAATACTGGGGTGACCAACACATCTGACATTCTTACTGTGTATGCACATCTCTTATATAAGGGACTGAACAAAGTCAAAAGCATTTCTCTCTTAAGTAACTATGAAGTGATAAGATGTATCAGGTAAGACGCTCCCGATAACTTCCAGCCAACAAAAAGTGGGCTACTGCAGGTACGGCCCATGCAGGTAGGAGCGGTGGGGCCGGGGGGATAGGGAGGGGGTTCATTTTCCCTCTTTATCGTCCGTAAACACCCCCCCCCCCCATCCCCTTCACTGCCCCACCGCTTTTACCTGCACGGGCTGCAGCTGGTGTAATGCTCACTTAACTTCTGCTTTTGTTATGGGCATTGCTGAAATCTGATAAGCCCCTTCCACCCCCTTCCCATTGCTGCTCAGAACAACAGGAAACAAAGTGAAGCTGCTGCTGAAAGTGTTCCAGTGCCGGAAAATTACATCGGGACCTGTTAAGCATATTTCTGTGAAGTAGGAAAGGAACGTGCCACTCTGTTCAAAGGGGCCAGTTTTGCAGCAGGAAGTGGACAGCATCTTTCCACTGAAAATAGTGTGTAGATGGAGCCTACCTGCGTCTACCCTCGACTCGAGCCTTGGCCTCTTGTGTACTTGCTTGCCTTTCTTGGGCCAGGATGGGTTGAGGAAAAGAAGGCAAAGTAAACTAAGGTAATTCTCTGATTTGATAATGCAGGGAAGCCGGATGTGATCCCAGGTTTTCTGGTTGTGCATTTTTGAGGAGCTAAATCAAAACATTGTGTTACGTAAAACATGTATCACTTAATAAATCAAACTAATGCAAGAAGACTTTCTAGAAAATGGTAACTAAGGAAAGTGAGGGAGGAACATAAACCACATAAAACTTTTGTATCAAGATTCAAAGAGGCCCTCAAGCTGACCCAGAGCCAGATATCTGTCTCGACCCTTCAGAGGGATATTTTCTTTCACAGTTGTCTTTAAAGTGGGCATAGCTGCTGCTTCTGAGTGCTTCAGCTTGCAAGGTGGTTGCATCTAAGAGGGTAACCGGGAGTATAAGAGAGTCAGGATGGGGTAAGGGAGATATCCAGAGATCAAGGCAATTAGGAAACACTAGAAATCGAGAATTTGGTAATGGTATCATAGCAAATAACATAGTAAACATATTGGGAAAGCAGTTGATATAGAGATATTTGTAAATAACTGCTGTGATGCTTTCAAAATATATCTATCAGCTTTCAGGCTCTTTTGAAGGCAATAAATTTGAAATTAGATTATTCCCTCAACGCTACCTTGTCTCAGTGCACACATTATGAGGCTGGGCACCAGTGGCCCATGTTTTCCCAACTTGATCCTATCCTATTTGCTTATTTTACCCCTGTGTCCTGGACTATTTAAAATGCAAAATCCCTCCATTCAGTCTGTTTGCCTTGAGCAGGCATTGGGTGAACTCAGTACTAGACCCTGGATTATTTTTGTTTGTTTCTTGGCATACTTGAAACATTCCAACTTTAAATAAAATGCAAAATCTTGGCAATTACCATTTTTTGCTCAGCATTACCCCCAGAATTTTGCATTCCCTACCCAATATTTGCTGACTTCCATTTTCTTTGGCTTTAGGACTCTTCACACTTTACTCTGGCTAACTAGTGGTGAAGCGCCTGTGCTCACCCTTCCCAAGATGGCACAATTGTTATATACTTGATTGGTATACTTAATTTATATATATAAGTCCCTGGTATACAGTACTGCTTGTACACACAGCTTGCAAATAAATACTAATAGTGGGCTTCTACACTCATTGTGCCACCCACTACAGAAGCACTGTAAAACATGTCTCAGGCCTGACTTTGCAACCTGTGGATGCAGTTTAAAAACTTACATTTCGACCTGCCAAATTTAAACATTTACCAGGCCCAACCGTTCATTTTAAATACCTCTTAGAAACCCTTAAGAAAGACCCTAAAGGTTCATAAGACAGGGTACATGGCATTTAAGAAGTAGGACATGTGTATTAGGTTTTATATGTCCTGTTAGCGAAAACCCCCAAAGACCTTTTTCACTGTGGCAAGGCTAGGTTTCCATAGACATCTAACACTGGATTTCCTTATTAGATTTAATAAGTGAGAAAGTCCAAATCGGAGAAACTAGAAAATACTTCTTGCACTTCCTGAACCTCTGCCTATAGAGTTCAGGGGTCAAACATACCTAGTCATGAGTGTCTATTTCATGTGGCAATAGGAATTATGGACTTCAGAAAGCAAGTCCAACGGTGTGTCCCGCTTCCTCACTAAGGAACCTTCCCCACAACCCCGCTCCCGAATCTCTCTCAGGGACCCGGTGGGAAGAAATGGCTACCTCATAGGCTCTGAACCACTGCCCAATATCATCATTCTTATAAACTCCTATACCACATCTTTGGGGATGTACACTCTACCTTCCCCAGGTGCTGACGGTGTGCTGCTTCTAGAGGGAGTAATCTCTAGGCTCCTAGCTTTCAGATACAACTCCCTCAAAACTTTGTCATGCTCCAATTGCAATCTGTTTTCCTCTAGAGCCATCTTCTTGCTTTCTAGCTCCACTTCTAGAGCCATTTTCTTGCTTTGTAGCTCCTGTTGCCCATTCAATTTGAGCTTGGTTATCTCCATTTCATGCCTCCTTTTTTCTTTCCTGTCTGCCAACTCTTCTGGGGACAGACCTCGGGCAGAAACACTGCTACCCACTGGGGTGAGTGCACCCCTCTTCTCAGGACCTAGTGGCCCACCAAGCTGCTGCTTTGCATCCTCATAATCTCCCAAATCACCAGGGGCATTCCTTGCTGCCATCCAGGCCCTCGGCGCCTTGTGGTACTGCTCCCTCTTGGTGATTCCTGTCAGTGGAATTTGAAACTTTTTTTTAGAAGCTCTTAAGTTGCTTGTTGGTGTAACTTTCTAGTTTCTCTTCCTCCCAATCATAGTCAACAGATGCAACGAGGCTGTCTGCTCTACGATGACTGAATCAGGCATGATTTTAAAAAAATGGAGCTCTCTGGCAAAACAAGTATCAAAAGTACGTGGTTGCGTTATGGTCAGCACTCACTAAGTAGTGTCCACCAATCACTGTACATGAGTCGCAAATGCAAATTCGGAATCCCTTCCGCTGACTACCAATGTTAGAATTGGGAGTCTCTAGTTGGCACAGGTAGGTACTTGTGACTAATAGGGACATTCTCCTCTCGTCAGAGTAAGGGGATTACGCTCCCAAAACAACCCCTGCTCACCCTCTAGGTGGTGTGGCGCGAGCAGTCAAGACTTATTTCAGAGGCGGTGTAAGTTAAGCATTTGTGACCACATACAGTAAGCCAGTGACAACACTACAAATGGACACCACACAAGGTTTAATATCAAAAATAAGTATATTTTATATAGAGTTACCACAAGACCAATAAACGGTAAAAAGAATCCACAGTACTATTAGATTTCAAGAGTTCTGGTTAAAAGGCCTAAATCAAGGTTCTGTGCGAGTCGGTAGCCTTGTACAGCTACAACATTGTTGAAATAACACAGAGTCTAGCAAATCCAGTGGACTGCGTCGGTACGGGCCCACTCAAATGTTGACAGACTCAGTCACAGTACCTTTTATTTGGGGCGGCCGGCACGGATGTGCGAGCCGGTTACGGTGATCGTCGCAGTGCAGAAAGGAAGCGTTGCAGGACGCGCCATCCCTCGATGCGGTGCAGGCAGCAGCCCATTGACAGAGTCAGTGGATCCAAGGCTGCGTTGCAGGGCGAGACTGTGCTTCGATGCGGTGCTTGTAGCTTGCGGTGCGGCGAACGAGCCGGAGTTCAGGAGCTGGTGACGATCAGTCCGGAGAGCGGTGCGTCACAAAGTGTGCGAGGTGGTGCATAACTCCGGTGCAGTCCTAGGACTTGAAGTCAGCAGCAGTGACCGGGTCGTTCAGACTAGTTCGATTTGGAGTAGCGAGTTGTTTCACGTCGCGTGTCCTTCCAGTCGCGGTGCAGGCTACGGATCGGTGACGGCATCAGGACGGATTCAGTGAGCACAGAGCTTGCGTTGTTCGAGGCGGACGTAGCTTGATGCGGTTCCTACAGGACACCGGGCCGGTCATGAGAGTCGGTCACAGCTCCCTGCCTCTGTAGCCACTTGTTTCCAGCAGCACTTCACATAGGCTGGTGAAGTGCACTGGTCCTGGGACTTCGGTCAGGGGGCAAGCTCTCTTCCAAGCCCTTGGAGATCTTGCACAAGTTGAAAGTAAAGTCCACAAAGTCCGTTCTCCTCCCTTTGGCAGCAAGGCAACCACTACAGGCCAATCCCCCAAGCAGCACTTCAGCTTGGGAATAGTCTCTCCTCAGTTTCTTCAGGTTCTTTCTCCCCAGCAGAGGTTTTGTCTTGTAAGTCCAGAAGTGATCTAAATTCTTGGGATCAGGGTCCCAATACTTATACCCCAAAATCCTTTGTTCTCTGAGGGAATTAGATTATTCCCTCAACGCTACCTTGTCTCAGTGCACACATTATGAGGCTGGGCACCAGTGGCCCATGTTTTCCCAACTTGATCCTATCCTATTTGCTTATTTTACCCCTGTGTCCTGGACTATTTAAAATGCAAAATCCCTCCATTCAGTCTGTTTGCCTTGAGCAGGCATTGGGTGAACTCAGTACTAGACCCTGGATTATTTTTGTTTGTTTCTTGGCATACTTGAAACATTCCAACTTTAAATAAAATGCAAATTCTTGGCAATTACCATTTGTTGCTCAGCATTACCCCCAGAATTTTGCATTCACTACCCAATATTTGCTGAATTACATTTTCTTTGGCTTTAGGACTCTTCACACTTTACTCCGGCTAACTAGTGGTGAAGTGCCTGTGCTCACCCTTCCCAAGATGGCACAATTGTTATATACTTGATTGGTATACTTAATTTATATATGTAAGTCCCTGGTATACAGTACTGCTTGTACACACAGCTTGCAAATAAATACTAATAGTGGGCTTCTACACTCATTGTGCCACCCACTACAGAAGCACTGTAAAACATGTCTCAGGCCTGACTTTGCAACCTGTGGATGCAGTTTAAAAACTTACATTTCGACCTGCCAAATTTAAACATTTACCAGGCCCAACCGTTCATTTTAAATACTTCTAAGAAACCCTTAAGAAAGACCCTAAAGTAAGCATGGGCGGAAAATCCGTTGCGCTCGCGGATTTTGCGGATTTTTGGTAAATTCGCAATCCGCGAGATTCGCGAATTTCCCGCAAAATCCGCAAATCCGCGAGCAGCAGATTTTATGGCTTGCTCGCACTGTTCGCGTGAGTTCGCGGCTTCCCAGTTCAACTTCGCGCCCCGCGAATAAGCGCTAAATTGCAGAAATACGATCTTAGCAAAACTGAAACTACTTACCAGGTTCAAAAGTTCAAGCTCATCATTAGTAGCCATTTCCTGTAGTGCTTCTTGAGGGGCCCCTCCAGAGTTCAGTTGCCTACTTGCAACTATTATGTGACCCTGCTCTGACCCTCAGAATAGTTACACAAAGGTCCTGAATTACAGCTAAGGCAGACAAGCAGGAGCCAGGCTGGAAGTTCAAATCCAGTGACACATTAATAAACCCCTAATTCATTATTGTCAGTTGGGGCAGGGCAGGTGTTGTAACTAATTTTGCAACAATGAAAGCACTTAGCAAGTGCAAAAGATCACTAATCAGGAAGCACTAAGGAAGCAGGTGCCAGCTAAAAAAATATTCTGTGACACATTAATCAGCCCCAAATTAATTCAGGTCACTTGAGGCAGGGAAGGTGTGCTTTGCTTTGCCACAATAATGTACACTGGACAACCAGAGGGTGCTGTGATGAAACAGAGGGTGGCATGGGTGGGCCAGAGGGTGGCATGAGTAGTCAGAGAGTGGCAGTGGTGACAGAGAGTGGCAGTGATGAAGAAGAGTGTCCCAAACAGGCTGGAAAACGTAGAAACAACAAGTTCGCAAAACTTGCGACCCGACAGGTAAGTTCGCGTTTGCGAAATTGTACAAAACCCTCGCGAACTGGCAGAAACCCGCGCGAACACAAAAAAAAAATCCGCAAATTCGCGAGAATTTGCGGATTTTGCGGATTGCGAGTTCGCAAATCCGCAAAATTCGCGAACGCGAGATTCGCAAAATTCACCCATGCTTACCCTAAAGGTTCATAAGACAGGGTACATGGCATTTAAGAAGTAGGACATGTGTATTAGGTTTTATATGTCCTGTTAGCGAAAACCCCCAAAGACCTTTTTCACTGTGGCAAGGCTAGGTTTCCATAGACATCTAACACTGGATTTCCTTATTAGATTTAATAAGTGAGAAAGTCCAAATCGGAGAAACTAGAAAATACTTCTTCCACGTATTGTCATTTTAATATTAAATCTTATTTAACGCCTTAACTGCTGAGCCTCTTCTGTAGCCCACCCACCCCCAGTGCTAAGCCATTTTTTGTCTATTTGGGGTAGTTTGCGCATAGGACTGCATATTTTTTGTCCGCCTAAGGCAGCCTCACCAAATTTGCATCCTTTTTTCCTCATCATCGTGGTTAGTCAAATGGTACCCAGTGTTTGTGGATTCTCCTGGAGGGGACTAAGAAAATATAGCTGGATTGTATGATTTGTGGGAAAAATAGAAAAAAGTACTCAAGATGAAAGTGTCTGTTTTGTTTTCTAAAAATGGCATCAATGATTGTTTTGCCGTGCTAAAGTCACTATCTACCAAGCTTTCAGAAACATGCAGAGCTGAATCAAAAAAACAAATTTTCTAGCACTGTTTTGGCAGTTTTTCCTTTTTTGTGGTCTTAACCTACTTTCAGTTTGTGGTGGAAAAAAATGTGAAACCCATGGATGATCCAGGAAAGCTATAGGTTTCTGGAATGCAGACAAAAGTCTGCATTCAGCAAGGGGCCATTAGTGTAGATCCCTCAAGGTCTACTAAAGAAACTAACTGTTGAAATAAGGAACTATTGAAAATGGGTAGGAAAAAACGTTATTTGTGAGGTGTTCATCTTTAATTTTTCGTCATGATGGCTAATTTACAAAAGCAATATACCGTAACTTCTGCTAAACCATTCGGTTTGCGGGTATATATAGGGTTTTTAGATTCGTCAAGGCACTCTGAGCCAGGAACTGAGCTGCCCCACACAAAGGGCACAGGATATGGAGTTTAGGAGCAGTGGTCATTTGTACATCTTTGAATTTTTGGGTACCCCTTACTAGCACATGATTTAGAAAGTATTTTGCAAAATGTCTTCTTTCTTACACACTAGTTTATGTTTGCAAGGCACAAACGCAGTAACATCCAATTGTTAAACACAAATGTTTTGTGCAACACTTCAAACAGTAATGAGGTGAAAACATCACACAAAAATAGATCCCACACCAAATTAGAAAAATAGAATGTTCTTTAATTAATAAAACAAGACCAAAATTAAAAAATCCAATTAGTAGAACCAAAGAGATTCAATTTTAAACATGAAGGACAAAATTGGCCAAAGAGCGCCACATGTGGATATCTGGTCACGCCACACCGGGCCAAAGTCACAAGTCCAGGCCGGCAGTAATTGAGTGTGAGCTAACTACAGGGATCAAGTTAGGCCCGCTGAACACAATACCTTAAATCCTGGTTTGCGGAGTGTTTCGAGGATCTGCATCAAAGATGCGTAGCACAGCCAAAGCAATGCTTCAGTTTCGCGTTTTGGCGAGGCTGTGATTGGAGGGGATGAATCGTCATTGAGGATCCCATCGACGGAGCTTGCAATGGGAAGTCCACAGTCAAGGATGTGCCATGCAGTCGGGTAAATGCATCAGTTCTTATGGGCTGCAAGGCTGCAACGCGGAGTCCGTTGTTGAGGCTGCTGTCAAGGAGAAATGCGAGGTTCTGTCATGTAATGCGTCATGTAACAGTGGTTCACAAGGCAATGCTTGCTGCAGCGGAGAGGCAGGTTTTTCCAATGGGTGCAGTCCATGCAGTAGCGGAGATGCATCCGTTCTGCTCAGGATTGCACTGTGTAACAGAATAGATGTGTCAGTTCCACTGGATCCACAGAGACTCGCAGAGCACCTTAAGCCTAATTCTAGGGGTCCAGGACTCGGGTGGCACCACTTGGCAAGGTTGACTCACAGATGAAATAGTGCAGTGCAGATGCAAGGTTGATTGAAGCCTGTTATGTCCCTGAGGCTTCAGGTCCGGAGGCCAGATGCAGGGACAGTCCATCCCACAAAGGCAAAAGGGCAGCAGGTCAGCATTGCAGGGCAGCAGTTACTTCAGAGCAGCAGTACAGTAGACTGGAAGTCTTTGTAGCTTCACAGAAGTCCTTCTGCCTAGCAGCCTATCAACAGGTCCTAAAGTGTAAAGAAGTGGTGGTGTCTGAGGTTTAGTATTTATAACCGGTGGTGCATTTGAAGTAGGGAGAAGCTTCTAGACATACGCCTTTTAACCCCTTCGGTGCTGATGACAGAACGGTTCCGTCATGAGCGTCGGTTGAGCTGTGCTGATGACGGAACCGTTCCGTCATGAGTCCGTTAGAACCTTAGAACCTTCAGCACAGCGCGAAAATTCGCGCCGCGCTGAAGGGGTTAAGTGCACAGGTGCCGTGCCTTCTTGACCCTGGCTCCAGACTAACTACGGCGGCTGTGCTACCCTTTGTCTACAGACAGGACACAGCCTATTTAAGTTTAAGTGGGTCTGGGCCCAGCTCCTTCCTCCCATCCTGCCAGTGATGGCCAATCCAGTCATACCTAAGCTCACCATTGTGTGGCTGTCTAGAAGGAACACACAAAGCCCACATGTCAACCACATCCAGTCATTTGACCTAGAGACAAGCTTCAGGAACCAAATAGCTATGGCACGAAAATGTCAACTTTCTAAAAGTAAAAAACCAAACCCAGACGAATATCCGGGATGCTAAGTGCACTCCTTTAGGTCACTGTAAAAGTGTACCACATTTTCAAAAACACAATATTGGACGTATTCCAAAATTAAATAAGTCCTTCAACAGATGAATCTGTTAATCCGTTCATCAATCCAACCAGAAAGAAATGTTGAATTTTGCTCAATCTGCTTTATTTCCAAATATTGCAGATGAAATAAAGTTCATTGAGAAAAACTCAGATTACAAGATAACAGGATAGGATAGGATAGGATATATGTTTATAAAGCGCTTAATTGCCGTGGCGTCTTGGCGCTAATGTATGTCGGAGGACAGGCAGTTTCTCCATCATCCGACGGACTAGATAGATGAGAAGAGCAGAGTTTTCAGATCTTTCCTAAAATGCTGCCGATTAGCTTGGAATCTCATGGCGGTTGGCAGTTTGTTCCATAGTTTTGCTGCGCCATTTGATAAAGTCCTTCCTCCCCATCTTACCCGCCTAATCTTAGCAGTCTGAAGTAGGTCTAAATTGGCCAAACTAAGGGCACGCGAGGGAGTATAAGGTAGGAACATTCTTGAAATTTCATCGGCACCACCACTGTAAAGTGCTTTGTGCGCCAGGCACAGAGCCTTGAATTCCACACGCTGCTGTATAGGAAGCCAGTGAAGTGATTTGATACCCGCTGAGGTTGATTGTCCTTTGGGGATATTCAGAAGCAGTCTAGCTGCTGCATTCTGTAAAGACTGGAGCTTCCCCATCTGTGTCTTGTCAATGCCCAAAAAGAGGGCATTGAAATAGTCTAATTTAGACAGGAAAAGACTCACCATCACTGTCTTTTGTAGTTCCTGCGAGATGAATGGAAAAAAAATCTTCCTCAAGGTTTTTAAGAGGAAGAAACAGGACGAAGTAAGACTGTTCACTTATGCCGAGAAGTTCAGCTAGTCATCAAAGATGACCCCAAGATTCCTGACTTTGGAAATAGGACAAGGAGGACAAGGAAAATTCCCGGCCTCAATTGGCCGCCAGGAGTCATTCCAGAGGGACCGTCCACATCCGAATTCTATAAAGTGAAAATGGTTACTCCCAAAAGATAACAGAAGTATCCAAAGTGAAGATAGTTACTCCCAATGCATTTCGGGCTTTACAACAGCCCTTCGTCAGGGGAATCTGAAACGTCAATATCATAAAATCAGTTGAACAATTTACTCACAGTAACAAGCTGAAGAGAGTGGAGTAATGAAAATAGGCTCAAATGGGTGAGGGCTATAGGCATCTGACGCTAATGTGTGGAGAACTCTACAAATCACCAAAGTGCACTGTAGAGACTGTAGAGACACCTCTAGCAAAAGAAACCAGTGAGAGAACCGCCATGGGTTCACTCTATGTAATTGATTAAACACTGAAAGATTCACAGCCACATGTACACCCGTAAAAGAAAAGAACCCGAGTGAGGTGTTTGCCCTGATGTGACATGCAAAAGCAAGCGGATAACCAAGTGCATACCTCGGAAACCGTAATTGTCAACAAATAACAAAAAATAAAGGGGTCCAAACAGACACCAGCTGTAAATAAATCAAAAGGTCAGAAACGGAACTGAAAACGGAACTAAATAAAACAAATATAACAATGCTCTAAGAACTCCTTGAACGAGTCCACGCTGGCATGGAGACACAAATCAAAATTAAAATGCCTGACGCGTGAAAATTATTTACACCGGTTTTGGAATTTTCCTTTTCGAATCAGGCGTCGGGCAGAGCCCACTACAAGGTGCACACTTGATTTATTACAGTGCTTGTATACTGTGTTTATATTGATTATATTTTGTGTAAGTGAGTCCATCTAAGCTGTATATACCTTCACTTTCTAAAAGTGGCATTTTCAGAATTGCAATTTAAAATACGACTTAACCATACGTTGTGATTTTAAATTGTGATTCCAGAGACAGCAAACATAAACTACTTACCTGTTCCCTTTTGGAAATTATACTTAAAACATATAAAAAGCTAACTCCAATGACATCCTATGGTAGAGGCAGACCTTGGAGTAGTGAAAGATACAGTTAAGAATGTTTCACTACCAGGATAGGTCAATCTCAAGGTACTTGTCCTACGTTTTAAATACACTGTTTCTTGCCCTTTGGGCTGTCCATGGCCTACCTTTGGGTTGACTCTTGTGTATTAAAAAGGACAGTTTGGGCCTGGCAAATAGTTTAGTTTGCCAGGCCGAAATGGCGGTTTTAAACTGCACTCAGGCTGCAATGGCAGGCCTGAGCCATGTTTAAAGTGTTGCTTAAGTGGGTGGCGCAATCAGTATTGTGGGCCCACTAGTAGCATTTAATTTACAGGCCTTAGGCACTAGTAGTGGCACTTTACTAGTGACTTAGTAGTAAATTAAATAAGCCAATTAGGTACAAGCCAGTCTAAAATGTTTCAAAAAGAGAGCACATACACTTTAGCCCTGTTTAGCAGTGGTAAAGCACAGAGTACTGATGGGAAAAAACACAAATTCAGCAAAAATAGGAGGAGGAAGACAAAAAGTCTGGGAGAATCCTGCGGAAAGGGCAAAGTCCAATAGACGATTCATATTTTTCCACTGAAAACTGCCCCTTTTTAGGTCTCGGCCTGATCCAGCGCATACGCTGGTCTGGCCAAGACATTTAGTAGGCTGCTTGGGAAACTGCTACTTTCCCGGCGACCAGCGTACTATTGCGTGCAAGCGCACGACGTGCCCAGCAACTTTTTCGTCACGCGTGCCCAAAAATCGCGTTTTTTTTCCTCCAATTATTTCTTTGCAGCCCGGCCTCGCGGCCAATGCTTTTTGTGCGTGTTTTTAAAGTCTAATTGAAAAATAAAATGGTATGGTTCAGCCCATGCAGCGCAAACTGTGTCATGGTTTGTCATCCTAGACGCATCCGATGGATTTTCAGTTTATTTTATTTTCTGTTATTTATCCCCTCCACAAGCTTTCATTGATATCGTGCCAGCTTGTTCCCTTTCACTGCGGCTCGGAAGGAGGGCTCACAGGTTCAGGGGAGTTTCTCCCTCATAATCTGGTGGGCAGTGTATTGTTTCTTGGTCTGAAGTCTTGCCGCCCTCCCCTCCGGGGTGAAGTGTCCTTCCAGTTCATGGAGCAGGCTGGGACAGAGGCGAGAGCAGTCAGAGGCTCACAAGTCACAGCCCAGCTGCACTGCTTCAGTCGGGCGCACGTGCAACACACACTCACTCACTCTTTTTTTTGCGATTTTATTATAGCGCAAACTCGACCTGAAGGTATTCAAGCGCTTTGCACGAGCACCATCTTTTTTGTAGGCCCTGGTAGTATAAGTGATTTGCCCAGAATTACAGGATGCTTAACATGGTTCCTCAGCTCTAAAGTCGGCGGCTCTTGCCTTTAGGCCACATCCACCCTTGTATATGTTTTCCTACTTTACTTGAATATATATAGCGCTTTCAACTTTTCCTTTACGATCATGGCGCTTTCTTTCTCAGGGTTATTTTCTCAATACATTCTGAGAGTATCTTAAGTTGATGCAGACATTATGTCGTGAATAAGTGTTACAGTCTAAGTGGGTACTACTAATGCAGAGCTGTGTGCGTGGTATTTTTTCAGATTTTATGTAATTGGTTTTAAACTGTGTGTTGGTGTTCACAAGCCAGTGCTTGTCATAAGCCAAGAGTGGCCTGAGGGATAAATTCATTATCATATAGTGCCCTGTCTGGGACCAGTTTACACCCAAGAATTTAAGCACAACACAAGCAATAAAATAGAGTAAGGCGCTTCTTTATTTACGTGCCGAAGAAGGAAGAGTCCCTAAAAGCACATTTTGAGGCACTGCATACTATTCATAGCCCCGTCTATCCCCCGTGTATTTCTTGTGTGAGATTGTTGGAGTGGTGGGTGGTGCGTTCTTTGGTTTCGTGTTACTTTTCTGAAGCAGACCCTTGCTTTTGCTTCCTACAGCACAGTAGCCCTAACCCTGTTTTACCTAAAACCTACTTTTAGTTTTTAAATATTTTGTTGTCTCTTGTAAGTTTTTGCTTCTTTTCTGTCATTTTTGGCAACTCACTCCCCCGCCCACTCGCATGAATGATGCTTCTCTGTCCGAGTTGCTCTGCTTTATGGCCTCAAGTGTTTTTCTTGAATTATATGTTTTAGGTGAGCCTAGTTATCAGCAAGGATTTAAGTGGGCCGGGTCTCACCGGTGCTGAGCACCAGCAGTTTTTTAAAGGGGGTCTTTATATGGCTCTGTTTTGTGCCCTGGCGTAGCCGGTCTGTTTTTCCCAGACTGTAGTGACAGCAGGCACATCGATGTGCGCTGCTCACTTCTCACTAGTGGAGAAGGTACGGCATGAAGTCATACCAGGTGAGCGTAGCAAGAGAAGGCAAATCCTTTAAAGCACGGGTACTCATAGTACGGCCCACGGGCCGGCAGCGGCCCGGCAAACCTTCCGTGGCGGCCCACAGACCACAAGACATCGTACCCATGTTTAAAAAAAATCCAAGAGTGTCTGCAAAGTGCAAACACTGCCGGTTGCAAAGACACTCTGAGAGAGACTGCTGCTCTGTGGGGCCGGGCGATTCATTACAGGAGGCCAGAGTGGGGCTGAAGGGGTGCTAAGAGGTGAAAAAAGCCCCATTCACATGCATATGGTCTTTTTAAAGACCTGAGAAGTGCTCGGGTAGGGCTGTGTGCGCTGGGGAAGCTGGCTGGGGAAGCTGTCTCAGCCTGGTGACACACAGGCAGGGTGAGATGACAGAGAGAGGTAGAGGGACAGAGACAGAGGGCGAGGGAGGGAAAGGGAGAGCGAGACATGGGGACAGAGAAAGGGACACAGACAGAGGGAGGAGGGCGACAGAGGGAGGGCGACAGAGGGAGACAGAGGTAGGGAGACGGAGTGAGGGAAGGGAGTGAGGGAAGGGAGTGATGGAGGGAGTGAGGGAAGGGAGTGAGAGAAGGAGTGAGGGAAGTGAGGGAGGAAGTGAGGGAAGGAGAGGGAGGGAGTGAGGGGAGTGAGGGAAGGGAAGGGAGTGAGGGAAGTGAAGGGAGTGAGGGGATGGAGGGAGTGAGGGAAGGGGAGTGAGGTAAGGGAGTGAGGGAAGGGGAGGGAGTGAGAGAGGGAGTGAGGGAAGGGGAGTGAGGGAAGGGGAGTGAGGGAAGGGCAGGGGGAAGGGGAGTGAGGGAGGGAAGGGGAGTGAGGGAATGAGGGAGGGAAGGGGAGTGAGGGAGGGGGTGAGGGAGGGGAGTGAGGGAAGGGGAGTGAGGGTGGGAGTGAGGAAGGGGTGTGGGGAAAGGGGAGTGAGGGAGGGAGTGGGGTAAGGGGAGTGAGGGAAGGGAGTGAGGGAGGGAGTGAGGGAAGGTGAGTGAGGGAAGGGGAGTGAGGGAGGGAGGGAGAGAGGAAATGGGAGTGAGGGAAGGGGAGTGAGGGAAGGGGAGTGAGGGAGAGATGAGTGAGGGAGCGAGGGAAGGAGAGTGAGGGAAGGGAAGGGAGGGAGAGAGGGAAGGAGAGTGAGGAAGAGAGGGAAGGGGAGTGAGGGAGGGAGTGAGGGAAGGGGAGTGAGGGAGTGAGGGAAGGGGAGTGAGGAAGGGAGTAAGGGAAGGGAGTGAGGGGAGGGGAGTGAGGTAGGGAGACAGTGGAGGGGAGTGAGGGTGAGGGAAGAGGAGTGATGGAGGGAGAGGGGGAAGAGGGGGAAGGGAGTGAGGGGAGGGAGGGAGTGAGGGAATGGAAGTGAGGAAATGGGAGTGAGGGAGGGAGTGAGGGAAGGGGAGTGAGGGAAGGGGAGTGAGGGAGGGAGTGAGGGAAGGGGAGTGAGGGCGTGAGGGAAGGAGAGAGAGGGAGTGAGGGAGGGAAGGGGAGTGAGGGAAGGGGAGTGAGGGAGGGAGAGGGTGAAGAGGGGGAAGGGGAGTGAGGGTGAGGGAAGGAGAGTGAGGGTGAGGGAGGGATAGAGAGGGAAGGAGAGGGAAGGAGAGGGAGGGAGAAGGAGGGAGAGGGAGGGAGGGAGAAGGAAGGAGAGGGAGGGAGAGAGAAGGAGAAAGGGAGAGGGAGATAGAGAGATGGAGGGAGGGAGGCAGAGATATATATATGTATATATGCCGGGTCTGGTAGCGCAGTGGACGAAGGCGTACGCTGCAAGGACCTGTGTTTAACCTCATGGTCACAGTTTTTTTGTTGCTCTAGCCCCGCCCCCTCCCCCACTGACCCCGCTCCCACCGGTGCGGGCCTCGGACACAAACCACACTGTAAATTTGGCCCTTGAGAGAAAGTTTGTGGGTACCCATGCTTTAAAGAGTCATTTTCTCTCTGAATTTTCCTTCTCTTATTGAAACTCAGGCGCATGAACATTAATGTGGTGTCACCAGAGCTTTAAGTGTAAGTTTTTTCAATATTATATACAAGCCATAGTTGCTGCTTATTTATATTATGCAACTAACAACCATTGACAAAGCCAATAGTCCTGACTTGTTGTAGGTATGATATTACTTGTTGTATCATTTATATGACACAAACGACAAAATACAAGTCGGACGGCACACTATGCTAAGCACAGATTTTTAGCTTATGGGTTTTAAGCCATGCCCTTAATTACATTGGCCATGTCCCTTTGAGAATTCCCCCCCCCCCCCAGTTTTGTCATCCCACTTAAAGCCCTGGTTAACAGGAACGTCACCTTCGAGTGTACTGTTTCCTACTTTTAACAATTGAAGTGTAGAACTTTAACATGTCTGATTTAGCCAGGATTAGAACTCCCAGAATGCTTTGGGTTGCCTTTGTCTTCTCTCCTTGGACGGGGCTCCTTTGTGTCCTCATGGGAGGTATACCTTTGTTTCTGTGAGGCATCCTTTGTACTCTCTCCTTGTGTGTGGCTGCTATTTCGTCCAATGGAAGGTATACCTTTGTCTCTGGAATGCATAACTTTGTCTCTGGAAGGTATGCATTTGTTCTTTGCACTTATATGGGGCTCGTTTCTTTCCTCATGGGAGATATGCTGTTTGTCGTTGTGAAGTGTTTTCGTCTCCTCGTGGGAGGTATGCCTTTGACAAGCATTGGCATAGCAAATAGGTCTCGCTTTTGGGACCTTATAAGTAAGCATGGGCGTAAAATCCGTTCCGCTCGCGGAATTTGCGGATTTTCGGTAAATTCGCAATCCGCAAACTCTCGCGAATTTGCCGAAAATCCGCAAATTCGCACACAGCTGAGTTTTTTGCTTGGTGATACAATATTGCGGCGCGCGGCGTTCACTTACCGTCATTCAGCGTTTGCCCAGTTGTTTTTCTCGATATTTTACGAGTGCTGCGCCATTTTGGATCTTGCTGCGGGATCCCGCGGGAGTTTGGCGACCGCGATTACGTCATCGCGACTTGCCGCCTTGCACAGCGAGAGTTTGTCAACGCGAGTACGCCGTGATCACGTATCGCGGGAGTTCGCAATTGCGAACACGTAGATGCGGCAGGCAGCAACAATAACAATCTCGCACTCGCGAAATTACAAAATTTGCAATTCTGCACAAGAAATCCACCAGCAAGCAGCATAAACCTTCTGAAAATGATGATTTTTATCAGAATAACTCCTCAGGTTGACATTTGCCTGCACTTTTTTTTGCAAGGAGTCCATTTTTGGGGGGGGGGGGGGGGTAGGAGGAAGAAAGTGCCCCACAGTCTCCAACTTCCTGTTCCTGTCCAGCAGGCTCCTCCCAGTGCTTTCTTCATGTGCTGGTCACTTTCATTTGGATCTTGACCTGGAAGGATTACTTTTTGTGAATGCTGCTGGATATTTGGATTTGAGGCCTTTTTGACTTTCTTTGGATCACTTTTGGATAAGAAATTTCACAAGTAAGTTTGTTTGGGGCATTACAGTTGCTGCAACTACAATTTTGCAATTTTCGATTTTGGGGCTGTTGTTGGGGCCTTTTGCCCAGGGGTAGTGAGTGGTGCATGGACTGAGTCTTTCTGTGGGGTCTCTTTAATGTAAACAGATTGTGGTGATTTTTGTGCGTTTTTCGATTTTTTGGGGTGTTGATGGGGACTGGCCACGTGGGTGGGGGCCATTTTGAGTGCTGGTACAGGCAGGCCATGTGCTGGGGGGGCAAGGGGCCATTTTGAATGCAGGCAGTGTTCTCAGGCCTGCACCCATTTTGCCTAGCTTTCATCCACTATGCCCAAGGGTAGTGAGTGGTGCATGGGACTAGTCTTTCTGTGGGGTGTCTTGAATTTAAACATCATTGAGGGCATGGATGGCATGGGATTGTGCTGATTTTTGTGTGTTTTTTATTTTTTTGTCTGCTGGTGGGGCCTTTTGCCCAGGGGTAGTGAGTGGTGCATGGACCGAGTCTTTCTGTGGGGTCTCTTTAATGTAAACATCATGGAGGGCATAGATGGCATGGGATTGTGCTGATTTTTGTGTGTTTTTTGATTTTTTGGGGTGTTGATGATGGGGACTGGCCATGTAGGTGGGGGCCATTTTGAGTGCTGGTACAGGCAGGCCATGTGCTGGGGGACAAGGGGCCATTTTGAATGCAGGCAGAGTTCTCAGGCCTGCACCCATTTTGCCTAGCTTTCATCCATTATGCCCAGGGGTAGTGAGTAGTGCATGGGCCTAGTCTTTCTGTGGGGTGTCTTGAATGTAAACATCATTGAGGGCATGGATGGCATGGGATTGTGCTGATTTTTGTGTGTTTTTCGATTTTTTGGGCTGCTGTTGGGGCCTTTTGCCCAGGGCTAGTGAGTGGTGCATGGGCCTAGTCTTTCTGTTGGGTTTCTTGAATTTAAACATAATTGAGGGCATGGATGGCATGGGATTGTGCTGATTTTTGTGTGTTTTTCGATTTTTTTGGCTGCTGGTGGGGCCTTTTGCCCAGGGCTAGTGAGTGGTGCATGGACTGAGTCTTTCTGTGGGGTCTCTTTAATGTAAACATCATGGAGGGCATGGATGGCATGGGATTGTGCTGATTTGTGTGTGTTTTTCGATTTTTTGGGGTGTTGATGGGGACTGGCCATGTGGGTGGGGGCCATTTTGAGTGCTGGTACAGGCAGGCCATGTGCTGGGGGGCAAGGGGCCATTTGGAATGCAGGCAGTGTTCTCAGGCCTGCACCCATTTTGCCTAGATTTCATCCATTATGCCCAGGGGTAGTGAGTGGTGCATGGGCCTAGTCTTTCTGTGGGGTGTTTAGAATTTAAACATCATTGAGGGCATGGATGGCATGGGATTGTGCTGATTTTTGTATGTTTTTCGATTTCTTTGGCTGCTGTTGGGGCCTTTTGCCCAGGGCTAGTGAGTGGTGCATGGGCCTAGTCTTTCTGTTGGGTGTCTTGAATTTAAACATCATTGAGGGCATGCATGGCATGGGATTGTGCTGATTTTTGTGTGTTTTTCGATTTTTTTGTCTGCTGGTGGGGCCTTTTGCCCATGGGTAGTGAGTGGGGCATGGACTGAGTCTTTCTGTGGGGTCTCTTTAATGTAAACATCATGGAGGGCATGGATGGCATGGGATTGAGCTGATTTTTGTGTGTTTTTGGATTTTTTTGGCTCCTGTTGGGGACTGGCCATGAGGGTGGGGGCCGTTTTCAGTGCTGGTACAGACAGGCCCTGGCCATGTGCTGGGGGCAAGGGGCCATTTTGAAGGCAGGCAGTGTTCTCAGGCCTGCACCCATTTCGCCTAGCTTTCATCCTTTATGCCCAGCGGTAGTGAGTGGTGCATGGGCCTAGTCTTTCTGTGGGGTGTCTTGAATTTAAACATCATTGAGGGCATGGATGGCATGGGATTGTGCTGATTTTTGTGTGTTTTTCGATTTCTTTGGCTGCTGTTGGGGCATTTTGCCCAGGGCTAGTGAGTGGTGCATGGACCTAGTCTTTCTGTTGGGTGTCTTGAATTTAAACATCATTGAGGGCATGGATGGCATGGGATTGTGCTGATTTTTATGTGTTTTTCGACTTTTTGGGGTGTATAACTGATGTTCCTCTGTCTTCCATTGCTTTTAGGTGCACAAGACTCAAGAGAACCACCAGTGCCAGGAAGAAGTCCTGCAGCGGTGTGTGTGTGCAGCATAACGTCACGCGACGTCACGTCTGGCCACAGACAAGACAACTCTGCAACTCGTGCAGCTGCGGCCTGCTGTTCTGACCTCTGAAGAAGATGGCCCCAAAAAAAGTTCCCCGTAGCTTCTCTAGAGGAGCAGAAGAAGCAAGTTACCAAGGAGACTGGTGTGCCGCCCGCCACATTTTTTGGGAATAAAAAAAAAGTACGCCTGCAGCAGCAGCGGGATCTGCTGGGGACCAAGCTGGGAGCAGCACCCCGCTCCATTGGGCTCAGTGCCACCACCACCACACTAACTTAAGTCCAAGCCCTTGAGTACTGCAGAGGCAGCCAGTCTAGTTGTTCAATCACCATCGACCAGTGATGTTGGCTCATCGCAAGAAAGTAGCAGCAATGTCCCTCAATCAACACAGGTCGTTGTAACTCATCTGACGAGTGTTCAACAACCACAGCCGCAACAACAACCACATGTGCAAGTACAAGCCCAAGTATATGTGGAAGGAGAGGCAGCGCAAGGAGATGCGCAAGCAGAGGTGCATGGAGGGGCACAAGTGCCCACAATAGTTGTTCCTCCCGAAGTAGGGGCACATCAGGAAATCGACATTCAAGCTGAGGTGTCATTTGAGGAAGCCACTCCTCCTGATCATTCATTGTCTTCCACATCCCTAGCAAGGAAAAGATCAAGGATGGTGTCCACATCTTCTTCAAGCCCACCTCCTTCTGATGATATGGATCAAACTTGGGAACCACAACTGCCGTCTGAGAGTGAGGCACACCATGATCTGACAAAGGTAGCTAAGCGTAAAAGGAAGGTCCCCGAAACTCTCGTACTTATGGAGTGTGGTGCTGAAGAAGAAGTGTCGTCTACTACTCCTGCTGATGAAAACTCTCACGACGACGACGCAATCATCATACACGCCACTCCAGCCTCAGCGGGCATGCAGCAAATAGAAATTTTGACCCTAGCCCGAAAAGCTGCTGAGCGTGATGTTGTCGACGAGGAGGCAAATGGGAACACCATCATTGGAGTTAACTAGTACACCACCACCTACCGCTTCCATATTTCTTACTCGCCAGAAGGGACCTCCATCCACCTCGACCTCAATTAGTGGTGGTGCAAGTGCACAAGGATGTAAAGTTCGGCAACACACATCCTCCACTTCATCTGGCATTAGCAGCATGACCACCAGTATCGCCTCCTCCATCCCCCACAGACATTTCAAGTCCGCAGTTTGGGATTTCTTTAGTGTTTGCCCAAAAAGGGAAAACATAGCCATTTGTAGCATTTGTAAGCTTGCAGTTAGTCGTGGGAAGTTTGGTACCAACTATGGGACCGGAGGCCAGAGAGGCCATCTTGAGAGACAGCACACTGTCCAATGGCATGCGCACCTAAAGGAGATCAAGAAAGCCCGAATTGGAAGTCAACAAACTGTATACGTTGATGTTTCATCTGATGATGATGAGGAGGAAGAAGCGTCAAACACTTCACTTACACCCAGTACCCCTGTCAGCAGGACACCCCCTGTGAGCCACACTAAGAGTGTGGGAGAGAGTGAGACACCAATGCGAAAAAGTTCATCATCACCGAGCGTAACTGGGTCGAAGAAGTCATCATCATCATCCCGTAAAATCATGGTCCAGCCCACCATTAGAAGCATGTTGTTTTCAGAAGCGCCATTTGATCGCAACCACCCACTGACGCGTCTGTATAACACTAAGCTGGCTAAAATTCTAGCTCTGGACCTTCTCCCTTTTTCTTTTGTGGAAGGGGTTGGTTTTCTAGAATTAGTGGCAACGCTCAGCCCTAAATGGAAGGTTCCTAGGCGGTTCTATTTTGACAGAGTTGCGGTTACAGCAAAACATGAAGATGTGCTGGAGGTGATTGGGGCAGCTTTGCAGAAGAGTGCTGTTCACACTATACATCTGACAACAGACATGTGGACCAGTGGCGCAGGCACTGATTACATGTGCATCACTGCACACTGGGTCTCTTTTTCAGGAGTTACAGCAAAGCTAAGGGCAGGTGTTGACTCGGACAATGTTTTTAAAGCTGCTCGGAAACAGGCAACACTAGCCATGTTTGGCATGGAGAAAAGTCATACAGGAGAAAACATTTTGAAGGAGTTTAACACAAAGGTCTTTCAATGGCTGTCCCCCAAAAAATGCAAGATTGGTTATGTTTCCACGGATAATGGCGCCAATGTAGTTAAGGCCATGGAGCTGGGTAAATATTTCAGAGTGCCGTGTTTGGCGCACTGTATAAACCTGGTTGTTAAAAAATTCTTGAGTGAAGAAAGTCCAGTGTGCGAGTTAGTGACCACCTGCCGAAGAATGTGCACACATTTCAGCCATTCTTTTAAGGCCCGGAAGCATCTGAGGGGCCTGCTACATGAACGTCGAATGCCAGTGAAAGCACTCATCCAGGAGGTGCCAACACGTTGGAACTCTACCTTCTACATGCTTGAGCGTCTGTATGAGCAGTTTACGGTACTCGATCAGTATTTCTTAACACTGGGTACAGCTATGAAGGACCTGAGGCTAGATTGGGAGCGATGGGAGCTAGTTAAAAGCCTGACAGACATGCTTTGTCCTTTTGAGGTCTTCACGAGTGCAGTCAGCAGGGAGGACTGTAATTTGGGAAAAGCTATCCCATTGTTACGCATGCTAGAGCGCCAACTGAAGGCGGTGTCTTCTATGTTTGAAAAAGATGAAGAAAAGCAAGAAGCTTTTGTTTTGGCGGAGAAAATATTAGAGTGCCTACGTGGTGATGAACGTCTTAAAATGATCCACTCAGAACAGCATTACATTTGTGCTACTATTCTGGATCCACGCTACAAAAAGGCACTGGCAGGCAGAGCATTCTCTTCTTTTGGTGACGCACAAGTTTTAATGTACAAACATTGGCTAGCTGTGTCAGCCATGAGGTTTGAAAGAGAACGGCAGAAAATTGAAGGAAAAGGCAGTACATCAGCATCAGCAGGCCATCCCCAATCAAAAGAATCCACTTCTGCACCTGTGACTGTGGCAGAAGTGACCTCTCAGCCGTTAAAGACACCGTCAACCGGATCATCTGCACCAGACACAACAGTAACATTGGGTGAAGAAGAGGATTGGCTAACTCAGCTTGGGTTTGCTTCTCAAAAGGTCCCAGCAAAAAGTAAGCAAAGTGGAGGAACCGTGGAGAACCTTGAGTCGATGGTGCAGGACTATCTGAATGACTCAACAGAGGTCTATGTTCATGATGACCCATTGGCGTATTGGCATGGGAAAAAAGAATTGTGGCCAGAGATCTCCAATCTGGCTATAAACTACTTGTCTTGCCCACTCGCAAGTGTGTCTTCTGAACGTGTTTTCAGTGCTGCTGGTGGCATTGTAACTTGCAAAAGGACCCGCCTCTCGCCCAAAAATCTGGAGAGGTTAACAATGATCAAGAGGAATCAGCACCTCATACCACCAGATTACAAAGTACGAGAATACACGCCGGAAGAAGACGAGGAGGACACCAACTTAGATGAGGGAATTTCTTCTCTGTTAGGTGACCTACTCCCGCCTGAATTCGCAGAGTATGAGGACGAAATATTATTCCCTGACACCGAGCCCTGAAAATGAGCCAATGAATCAATACCCTTCTTTTTCGTCCTTATTCACTTTTATTCCTGTGTGTCGGTCTTTCTTTGCTTTGCACAGTCAATATAAATAAAAACTTTAATTACCTAATCACAAAAACAAGCCCATCAGCAGAACTGTCTTCACTTATTTGCTTATTGATTTGAAGGTGCCGCAGTCTGCATTCCTCAGGTTCACAAGTTCACAAGAACATGCTCCTCTATCCTCCTCCTCCAGACTCCTATTTCCCTCAAAGCAGAGGGCGGGATTACACCCAATGAAGAAAGACTCTGCACTTGTGGGGGTGTTCTACTTCTTTGAGGGTGAGTTGGGGGGTCTTGGGGCATTGCTGGGAAGGTCTAATACCGGATAAAACTGGTTTGGACAAAATCAGACTTGAAAACGTTTTTGCCTTTTTGCTCACTATCATCTTTTCGGGGGCCTGTTTGGGGGGCTTCCTGGTGTTTGTGGGTGGGTTTCGGGGTCTGAAAGCACTGCTGGCACAGTCTAATGTTGATTGCATTTGTTTTCTAGGACATCCATGGTGGAAAAGTGGAGTTATGACCTAGCTGCACAGCGCGTTTGGACAGAAGGCCAAAAAATATTGTAAGTATGAGATTTTCGATTTTTGCTTTTTGCCTTTTTGGGGGTGTTGTGCTTTTTTGCGGGTGGGTTGGTGGGTCTTGGGGCATTGCTGGGAAGGTCTAATACCGGATAAAAGTGGTTTGGACAAAATCCGATTTGAAAACGTTTTTGCCTTTTTGCTCACTATAATGTTTTCTGGGGCCTGTTTGGGGGGCTTCCTGGTGTTTGTGGTTGGGTTTCAGGGTCTGGGAGCACTGCTGGCACAGTCTAATGTTGATTGCATTTGTTTTCTAGGACATCCATGGTGGAAAAGTGGAGCCATGACCTAGCTGCACAGCGCGTTTGGACAGAAGGCCGAAAAATATTGTAAGTATGAGATTTTCCATTTTTGCTTTTTGCCTGTTTGGGGGTGTTGTGCTTTTTTGCCTTTTTGCTCACTATCATGTTTTCTGGGGCCTGTTTGGGGGGCTTCCTGGTGTTTGTGGGTGGGTTTCGGGGTCTGGGAGCACTGCTGGGTATGGATACTTTTGATTGCAAGAGGTTTGAAGCAAATCCATGGTGGCAGAGGGGAGTTAGGGCCTAGCTGCAGAGCGCGCGCGGAGTGATTTTGGAAATTGCCCTGAAAATGACTAAGTGCCCATTTTTGAAGTTTTGCTTTTTGGCTGTTTGGGGGTCTTCTACTTGTTTTCGCCTGGGTTGACGGCTTTGGGGCCATTGCTGGGAAGCTCTAATACCGGATAAAAGTGGTTTGGACCAAATCCATGAGGAAAAAGTTTTTGCTTTTTCTGACATTTCGCTCAATTTAGCGTTTTCAGGGGCTTGTTTGGGGGGCTTCCTGGTGTTTGTGGGTGGGTTTCGGGGTCTGGGAGCACTGCTGGGTATGGATACTTTTGATTGCAAGAGGTTTGAAGCAAATCCATGGTGGCAGAGGGGAGTTAGGGACTAGCTGCAGAGCGCGCGCGGTGTGATTTTGGAAATTGCCCTGAAAATGACTAAGTGCCCATTTTTGAAGATTTGCTTTTTGGCTGTTTGGGGGTCTTCTACTTGTTTTCGCCTGGGTTGACGGCTATGGGGCCATTGATGGGAAGCTCTAATACCGGATAAAAGTGGTTTGGACCAAATCGGAGGCGACATTTTGTTGGCGTTTTTGCTGACTTGCTTGTCTTTGAGGTGCTCTTTGGGGGGGTTCCGGTTGTTTGTGGGTGGGTTTTGGGTAACCCTGGGCATAGTGGGCGTAGTGGGGCTTCGCGGAGCTACGTGAAGTGGGCGAGAAACTACGCCCACCTCCGCACTCCGCGTAGCCCCACTACGCACCATAGGCCTCCCTCCCGCCCTCCCTAAATACTTTAACTTACATCTGTAAAAGAATTAAAAGGCACTTACCTTGCCCGCCGCTGCCCGCCGCTGCCCGCCGCGTCTCCTCGGCACCCTCTCTTCGTCGCTTCCGTCTTGGGTAATAATGCGCATGCGCGGGCGCCCGCGCATGCGCATTTCTCGTGAGAAATGCGCATGCGCGGGCGCCCGCGCATGCGTAATATTACCCAAGACGGAAGCGACGAAGAGAGCGAGCCCCGGGGACGCGGCGGGCAGCGGCGGGCAAGGTAAGTGCCTTTTAATTCATTTACAGATGTAATTTAAAGTATTTAGGGAGGGCGGGAGGGAGGCGGGTGGCGGCCAGCTACGCTCCGTCTGCGGAGCGTGCGTAGTGCCGGATTCTACGCCTGTTACGCAAAATGCGTATAAGCCGGCACTACGCACACTCCGTGCACGGAGCGTAGCCGCCCGCCCACCCTTAGTTTTGGGGTCTGGGAGCACTGCTGGCACAGTCTAATTAGGATTGCATTTGCTTTTCAGGAAATCCATGGTGGAAAACGGGAGTTATGGCCTAGCTGCACAGCGCGTTTGGACAGAATTAAAAGAAGGCTGAAAAATAAGTATGAGATTTTCAATTTTTGCTTTTTGGCTGTTTGGGGGTGTTGTGCTTTTTTGCGGGTGGGTTGGCGGGTCTTGGGGCATTGCTGGGAAGGTCTAATACCGGATAAAAGTGGGTTGGAGAAAATCCATGCGGAAAAGCCTTTTGGCACTTTTTGTAACTTAGGGTTCGTTAGGGTTAGCACTACCAGCAGAATTGCATGTGTTTCAGGGTGTTCTAGATTTTTGCAATTGAGTTCTGGGGTCTTAGAGCACTCGTGGGAATGTGTAATTTTGGTTGCAGTGATTTGAAGAAAATCCATGGTGGGAAAGGGGGGATTTGGCATAGTTAAACAAAGTGTTTGCCTCTATTCGTAACTTAGGGCTCGTTAGGGTTAGCAGTTTTTGTATTGCATGTGTTTGGGCGGGGGGCTGTTTGTGGGGGGGTTTGCGAGTCTTGGAGCGATGCTGGGTATGGATACTTTTGCTTGCTTGCAAGTGGTTTGAATACAATCCACGGTGGGTAAGGGGGGATTTGGGCCTACTTTTACTTTCAAAGTACGTTTTGTCACCAGTTTTCTACTAGGCCTCGTTTTTTGAGATCTGATTGGGGATCTTCTACATTTTTGTGACTGGCTTTAGTAAGGGTCTGGGAGCACTGCTGGGAAGGTCTAATTTTGTTCTAAAACACAGTTTACAGTACACCTAGCTTGAGGGGAAAGATCCGCTATATTAATTTGCCCATACTTATTTATCCTTCAAAAGGAGACTCAGACAGAGTACGCACTTTCAAAAATATTGTACTGTCTATTAGGAAACTCAAAGTGTGACTTTTTGCACTACACAGCGTACATACCTTATATTTATTTGTTAGTGGTGTTCTAATATCACTTCCTGTTTTTCCATCAATAATTACAGGCCGGGTTTCAGTCTGTGCAATGGGAAAAAAAGGATGAAGTCAGGCTTCACATTAGCGAGCCGCAATTCAGCATCCACCAGGCGGGCAGTGGACAGGGTGTCTTCTAGTCACCAACATTGATGGACGGAGCGTCAGCTGGAATGGAAATGATTCCCGCTAATAAGAGGAATGGTTTGATGCATGCAACTTACCAAATTCAACAGGACAACTACAACAACATACAGATACAGTATCCGCTCTTTTCTAATTATCTTTTAAGTAATGTTATTGCTGTGAACTTCTATGAGTGTGACTCTGCATTTCTTTGATCTCTGCTTCTAAATTCATCCCTACAGCCATTCTATAGGTTTTACTTCTGCTATTTTTTAAACCTAATTTAATGTAAGAAGTGTTTCTCTGAGTGCAGAGATAGGCAAGTGAAAACGCATAATTATGTCACTTAAAAGATTTATGGGTACCGTTGTACCCAAAGATTTATTTATCTTCAATTATTGTTTGTCCATGCTGTGCTTTTTTTTTCTTCTCTCAACAAAACTTTCCCAAAATCCCCCATTCCCATCCATTTTCCAAACCCTAACCCTCTTCTCCCGGGCTGTGGGGTTTTGATTGATGTGTGACTAAATGACAGCAATAATTCCACACACGTGCTGGGGAGGATAAGGTCATAGCAACAGGCTGGTGAAGGAATCTGAGGATATATTCTATTCTTACTCAGCTTGACACTCAGTCACTATTGGCAAATGAAAGCAGATTTTCATGTGCGCCATCAACTTGATTGGTCATCAAGAACATCCTCCTCCTAGACGTGGCAAATTATTACGCTGCTGTGTCCTTCACCTTCGGTACTATTTCTTGTAGTAGTAGCCAATGTCAAAGAAAGTCAATGCAAGTGCTAGTTATACTTTCAATACTTTACCATTTGTTAGGCTACATTGTGGCACTGTTCTAGTGTACTGTCACCTGCTATATTCTCTATCATACCGTTCTAATGCTCCGGTAAGGACAAACAAGGTTTCATTTTCTTTTTTTTCAGATGCTGCCACTGCCACTGTGTAACACCACTAGTACCAACGCAATGATGACATTTCATCCGCCCAGGATTGCCAACTTTAATCGCCATTTGCCGTGCAGCCAGCACTGTGCCTAGCCCTATTTCCAAACACAAATTACAGGTAAGATAAGCGTTTGGGGGGAGGAAGTATAATGGAGTATTAGGAGAGACGAGAGACTGACGCTAGTACTAGTAAAGTCCTAGGACAATTGAATTCACTTACTCTGTGAGAGGCACTTAGTTTTGAAAACATTTGGGCAATTAATCACACAACTTGAATCAAGATGCCACTTAAGTTTTAGGAAAACAAACTTACTGTTAAATCCCCACCCACCAGCCTCACAAGCAGTAAAAAAACACGTATGCTAAGATAAAGTTTAAAGTATATTTATATCCCTAACAAAAATAATCTCCCGCAAGACCCAACCCACCCCCACTCCCTAACCCCAACAAATGTCCGTGAAAAGTCTAAAAAACCCAACTCCCAATTCCTACCCCCCAGAAGTCTTTAAAAAAGGGGCAAAGGACAGTCTCCACCTACTGCTGGCTGCTGCTGTTGACTTTCCGGGCCAGGTCGGAATGCTCCTTGCGGAGGGTCTCGAGCAGGGTTTTGGTGTTGAGGAGCTCCTGCTCGAGGTAGGACACCCTCAGGGAAAGGCGGTGCATCCGTTTTTTGCAACTGCTGTAGGGGGCAGCTGATTTCTTTGCTGCTCGGCGGTGGCGGGTGGCTGCGGTACCCCGGCTCCGTACCGCTGGAGACCTGCTGCACTGACTGGGTGACCCAGGAAGCGTGGAGGAGGATGCAGCTGTGCCGGTAGATGTTGTTGTAGACTGCGTATCCCCCTCCTCCTGGGCCACCAGCCGCCGATATTCAGCGACAGTGGCCTCCAGCCTCCGTTGCCGGGCCCGTCTAGCCAGCTCCTTCCGGATTGGTTTGGATGGAGCATCTATATGAAGAAAGAAAGACATAGTCTGTAACGAATGCTCTTTAAGATTAACACAACATGATTCAGCAGAAAGTTGTGTCACAGTAGAACTAGCAACTTGCAAGTGCAGTACATAACCATTGTGGCCAGTATCTATCTAACCTCCCACTTCTTCACCCTTGCTCAAACATTAGTGGGAGTTTAAGGAATCAATTCTACGAGCACTATGGACTCACTCCATTAGAGTCGACTATGACAGTACACCAGTCTTATTCTTCTTATCTCTTGTTTAGCAAAATTGGTACGTTAACTTCTGCAAGCCGGCATAATGCCAGCGCAGTCAACTTGCACCCGAGAAAAACAGACGCCCGAAATGATGAGTGAGACAGACTTGCGTTACTGTACCAGTATAGTACATGCAGGTGGTGATGCTCTTACTTTTCTATTACAGGTGGCACTGAGAATTCTGTTACAAGGGCTACTGCTTAATTAATTTAACTTTCACCCTACAGTGCCAATGAATACTAGAAAAGGAAAATGAAGAAGATAAATAATCTGATTATCTATCACTGCACATGGTATGTATTTGCTTACATATGGGATGACTTTAGGTGCTTTGCTTTTTATTGAGTGAACAGTGATACATCCACACATGATGACCGAGTTCTACTAAACTTATTAACAGAGGTAGTGAGTGGCCATCGTAATAGCCGGATATATGCTGTGCTTGCAATACAAACTACTGCTACTATTCATGGTAGTATTCGGACAAAATTACAACTTCTTTTCCTTGCCTTTCCTACACTGGGACGGACGTGCGGGTGCGGTGTTACATGCTCTTCAAAGTAACACTTAGTTCATCCAGTGACCGTCTACTCTCTCTAGAAACACATATGCTATCTATGACTCAGATAGTACCATGATCCAGGCATCCATCCATTCAAACTATGGGGCAGATTAGGATTGCGGATTTCCCGCATCCTCCGGGCCGGCGGAATCCACCGCCGGCCCGGAGGATGCGGGAAATCCGCAGCGGACTGAAAAAGACCCCCCGCCAGATTAGGATGGTTGGGGGATCGTTTTTCAGTCCGCAGTTTTTCCGCCGCGGTCGCCTCCCGTCCGCGGCGGAAAAGCACTAACATGGCTAGCGGTGTCTCTCAGACACCGCCAGCCATATTAGGATGTCTGGAGGAACATGCCTTTACACGGCGGCATTTCCGCCGTGCAAAGGCATACACATTTTTGTTTGGGGGCCCGTTGCGGGCCCCCAGGGGTGAAGGGGGAGTGGGGGGTGCACATGGGGGGTACCTATGGTACCCCCCTGCATTTGCCTGCACAAAGCGGCAGGCACCGCGCGGTGCCTGCCGCTTTGTGCATGCAAATGCACAACTTAAATTTTTCATTCTTCAAGCAGCACCCGCCGCAATGATAAAAATACAGGATCTGACCGCCAGGGTGGCAGTCACATCCTAATTACCACGGAGGGACTGCCGCTGCCCCTGCGGACGGTCCCTCCTACTCTATGGTGGCGGACGGACTCAGGTCCGTCCGCCATCATAATAGGCCCCTAAATGTCAATCATTCTTCTTCATGTCTCTCATCTGGACAAACCTTACGTTTTCTCACGGGGAGCAGCACACTATGCAGTCTGCAATCTCAATAAGTAAGGAATATAAGAGCTTACCACTGCCCGCCACTACCGTGGCAACCCGCACAACAGTTTGGTCCGGCACTTGCACCGCCTCCTCCCCAGAGCTTTTCTCCTCCACCTCCGCGCTGAGCCCAGCACCATATGTTCCACCTACAAAGTACATTTAAGAATGTTAGATGTCATAGACATACACCACTCACTAGTATTTTGTCTAGGAATGAAGAAATGTGAATACAGAAACCAATCTAATAATTTGTGACTGTCTACTCTAAAGTAAAAATGTCCCTTTTTCCAGGGAAGGGTGTTGTCTTGCTGCACTTTTTGGCACAACTGATGAATGCTTGCTTTTTAACACGCACCATTTTTCTCATAACAGACAGAAGCTTCACTTCTAAGAACAAATCATCATAACTAGGACGAAGGGACCAACGAATCATCACCAAAAAGAAAAATGAAAGTTCAAACCAGGTGAGGGCTCGGCTCGCCCACAATAAATGTGTGAAATAAAAAATCACTATAAGCCCTTTTCCATTTTTAATCAACTGTTTATGTTTTATGACAAGCTTGATTTTAATAAATATTTTTACTTTTAATAAAGCTTTAAAACTTAAATAGACTCTGTGGTTTTTGGTCATGAGTGAATGAGCAAAAGGTTTTGCAATTTGCAAGCATGAGTCCGTGCCTCTGACACTTCTGGACTCTGACTCCGTACTCTTGTCCTGCGTTGAATAATCATCATTGGGGATCAATTATCGATGAATTCGGGAGCTAAATGACTCTGCCACACTATCTAGTCAGTAAGGAGATTGGGGGTTCTTCAAAGTCTGATATCACTGAGGTATGTGGAAAGTCTACCTGCGCCTATTATAATTGATAAACAATGCACTATTTAGTGTCCATAGTTCTGTTTGTGCAGATTTGTCCCTGCAACAGTAATAGTATGGATTGTCCTCCTATCCAAACCAAAAGTAAAGTAGTATCTTATTCGTTCTTGGTGGTCATTCACCTTTTTATTGTTGGTAATTGTCAAAGCATAAATATTTAGAAGACTTGAAAAGACATTATGGACAATCCCAGAGGACTGCACTCAGTGCATAGAGCTATTGCTGACTAGAATGGAAGTTTCGTTTTACACTTTTTGCCAAATGTGCAGTATTAGTTAGCTACACAGACAGACTAATAAGAATAATCTAGTAATACCACAGGGAGTTATAGTCGAGGCGGGATAAGAATTTAGATACAGTCTACAAGAAGATCAAAGATGATTTAGAAAGAATCGAATGAGGAACGCTAGGAAAAAATAGGTACTCTATATTAAAATTAACTTACCGGGGCCAGCAAAGGAGCCCTCGCCTGACCGATCCTGGCCTTGTTCAGCAGCAGCAGCAGCCTCCTCCAATGCCCTCTTGCCCCTGGGTGGAGCTGATGTACAACATGAAAGAAAGAAAGACCAGAAAACATGGATGATATTTGTCAACCAAATCAAACATTTCAAAAGAACAAATACAAAATATTTTGGCGAAATAGCAAATAGACAACTATTCCACGGGATATATTGACCTATCTCATGTGGTCTGCTACGATATTAGTATTGCTTGATTTGCGGACCGTCGACTTGGAAAGTTATGTAACTCACTAAACAAACTACTAAAAAGGTTTGCCTAGGACTGGCAGGCAGCAGTCCGCAGCACGCGAAGTGACAGACAGAGTCCATTGTGATTGCAGATCAGCGACAACACTACATTAACCAGTCATTAAAATACTCAAACTATCACTCCACCACCACTATTTCTTCTTATTGCCAGGTGTACAAAGGAAGGACTGGACTTGAGTCTGTAGGGGCAGATTTACAAGCCCCTTGCGGCTCTTTTGCTCCATTGCTGCATGACTTTTGTGACGCAGCGGCAGAACAAAAGAGGTGCCATGGTGCGGCGCATATTAACAACGTGACGCATATGGAAGATGCATCACGCTGTAAAGCCCTGCGCCATCAGGGGGCGTTCCGGCGCAAGGGAGGGCGTTCCTGCGCAGGAACGCATCCTAAAAGTGGCTGAGGGAAATATACAAGATTTCAATCAGTCACTTTTAGGACAATGATGCGTGACTCAAACCCTGCGCCTGCTTGAAGCAGATGTACGGCTTGACGCAGCATTGGGGAGATAGGGCACCCCAGAGCATTGCTGGAGCTGCGCCATCGTTGCGACGCAACTCCAGCAATGCGCCGGCTTTACGGCACAGATGCGTAACGCTTCGGTGACGTTTTGGGCCCATGGTGCGCCGCATTGTAAATACGGCGCACCATGGGTTGGTGGTGGCGTGACGCACAATTACTGGTGCATCCCTGCTACTTTGCAGGGATGTGCCGGTAATTAAAAATCTGACCCTTAGTGTCTAGCATTATGCAGTTCTTTAAACTACACTCATACATAATTTCTGAGGCCAATGAAATGAACACAAAATCGAAAACAAATAAGCATATTAGCAACGCTACTGAGAAGGAGAGCAGTGCACCTGAAATGCACAGAAGATTTTGAAATATAATTTACCTACAATGTAATCAGCAGCATTATTGCTCTTGGTAAAAAACAAAAATTTGCAATATAATAACACACAGAGCAGGAGAAAACAGAGTAGTGAAGAAATAGCTACTACTACTCACCAAGCCCGGGGATCTCAAGGCCGAGCAGGTCGATCAAGTCGCGTTCCCGGTCCAGGAGATCCGTCCAACGGTGGGTGGCCTGGTTGTAGGTGTGCCGGACCCGAGAGTGTTGGTACATGGCCCGGCACACCTTCTCCCACCGCTTCCGGCGCTCCCGGATCCCGTACCTGCTAGCGATCTTGCCGCCTGCCATGATGGTCCTGGGGAGGCGACGCTGAACATAAAAAACTAGTGCGGCCACCTCCTCCGCGCTGAAGATCTCCCGGGCTGTGACCTGCTCCCCCCTCAAATGCCCGCACGGGAGCCGGGCACGGGGTGCGGGACTCTTTCCCTTCTCAGGATGCTTCCAGGCTCCCTTTACCATGGTCTGGGCAGAAAGGAAGGTAAATAATAAAGAAGAAATAGAATAGGGAAGAAGAAAAGAGAAGAGTTTAAAAAAGTAGTTTAAAATGAACCAAAAGTAGCAGAAAACACAAACATATAGAGCTAGAAAAATAGAGGGATAGATAATAAGTAAAATAGATCAAAAAAATCTTCAAACAAGCAAAGGATGGCAGAGATTCAGAGAGGATACAGAAAGCATGCCCAGAACCATAGCAATGAATGAGAAACAAGATGGCCGCGCCCGTTCACGACTGCGTGGGTAAGTTCATGCGAGATTTTCCTCGCGATCACACGCAAACTTGTACTAGCGAGCCGCACACTTTGCGAGATTACACATCGCGCCCGTAAACGGAAATACGTCATGCAAACAAGATGGTCACGCCCGTGAACAACCGTGAGGGTAACTTCGTGCCGTTGCGCTACAAGCGGCTTGCTAAAATGCACAAAACCTTGCGAACTAACACGCCGCAAAAAAACAAATCGCATATTTGCACGAATTCGCAGCTTCCGAATTCGATCTCGCGCATATTCGCGCCCCGCGAATCCCGCTAAATTGCAGAAAAACGAGTTTTGCAAAACTGAAAGCACTCAGCAGGTGCAAAAGTTCAAACTCATCATTAGTAACCATTCCCTGTAGTGCTTCCTGAGGGGCCCCTCCAGAGTTCAGTTGCCTACTTGCAACTATTCTATGACCCTGCTCTGACCCTCACAGCAGGCTCATAGAATAGCTAAAAGTTGGCCACAAAGGTCCTGTGTAAAAAAATTGCACTGCAACAGAAAGCAAATTACAGATAAGGAAGCAGGTGCCAGACTGGAAGTTTAAATTCAGTGACCCATTAATCAACCCCAAATTAATTCATGTCAGTTGAAGCAGGGCAGGTGTGCTTGCTTTCCCCCCCATAATCTACAGTGATGAACCAGAGGGTGGCAGTGATGTACCAGAGGGTGGCATGTGTGAACCAGAGGGTGGCAGTGGTGAAACAGAGGGTGCTGTGAACCTGTGATGATGAACCAGACATAGAAACAACATAGTCGCGGCCGTTGCGAGCGGACAAGTAAGTTCGCAATTGCGAACTTTTACAAAACCCTTGCGAACTGCCAGAAACCCTTACGAACACAAAAAAATAAAAAATCCACAAATTCGCGCGAGTTCGCAGATTTTGCGGATTGCGAATTCGCAAATACGCAAATTCGCGAACCGCGAATTCGCAAAATTCGCCCATGCCGACTTATAAGTGTTTAGTTATCCAGCACAATATACTTGGTGCAACAACATCAAGTGTTGCATGGCTAAACACTTATAAGGTCCCCAAGGCCAGACCTATTTGCTATGCCAGTGTTTGTTTCCAAAGTGGGTAGCTGTGGATTTTGGGCCCTAGCTCAACCGGCAGCTAAAGAAACCTAGAAAACCTGTACATTTTTGAAAATTTAACATTGAGGGTAATGGAGGTCAGGATGACTTGCATGACTCTCAAATGGGTTTCTTGCCCAGAATCCCTTGAAAATATAAAAATTTGAAAAACAACACATTACCCTCATATTTCTTTGATGGAATATGAAATCTGCGTGGAGCCTCAACATTTCCTTTCACCCAGCATTCCCCACCGTCTCCCGATAAAAATGGTGCCTCACTTGTTTGGGTAGGCCTAGTGCCTGCAACAGGAAATGGCAAAAAACACAGCATGGTACGTCACATTTTTCTTCTCACAACTAACCTTTTGTGGGGGGGCAAATTGGGTAGATGTGGGTTTTGGGAATTAGTTCAGCGAGCACCTATGGAAACGTAGCAAACTTGTACGTTTTTTAAAACGAGAAACCGTGGGGAATCCAGGGGGGGTGATTTGAATGACTCTCACAAGGTTTTTTTTTTACCCAGAATCCCTTGCAGACCTCAAACCTCAAACTTTGACAAAAGAAACATATTTTCCTCACATTTCTGTCATGGAAAGTTCTGGAATCTGAGGGGAGCCAAAAACTTCTTACCACATAGTATTTCCTGAGATCGCCTAATAAAAATGGTACCTCACTTGTGTGGGTAGGTCTAGTTCCAGCAACAGAAAAAAACAGCCCAAAATGCAACAAGGATACATCACATTTTTCGACTGAAATCTGACCCTTATTTCTCAAATGGGGAGCTGTGGATTTTGGGCCCCAGCTCACCCGGCACTTGCACTTTTTGGGAAAACAGACACCTGGGAGAATCCAGGGTGGGTTGCCTTGCATGTCTTTCATCAGTGTATTCTACCCAGAATCCCTTGCAATCCTCAAACGTTGATTTGAAAAAACACATTTCCTCACATTTCTGCGATGGAAAGTTCTGTATTTTGCGGGAAGCCACAAACTTCTTTCAGACAGTATTTCCTCAAGTTTCCCTGATTAAATATGGTACCTCACTTGTGTGGGTACTCCTAGCACGCAAAAGGAAACGGCACAAAACGCAAATTGGGTACAACAAATTTTTCTTCTCAAAACAAAAAATTTTTGGGCAAATGGGGTAGCTGGGGATTTTGGGCCATAGCTCAGCCAGAACATAGGGAAACCTAGCAAACTTGCACATTTTAGAAAAAGCAGACACCTGGGGGAATCCAGGGTGGGGTGATTTGCATGCTCTCACCATTTTTAGGTCGAGCCAAAGATAGCGCATTCGCTGCCTGCAAAACCTGTTGTATCCTATTCTATCACTTGTGGCACACCCAGCGATTTTTATTGGCTGTTGTCTGTGTCAATCAGAAGTGCAGCTTTGTTATTACTGCATTTCAGTAACAGTCCTATCTTTGTGTGCTTAGCTCTGCTTCTGGCGATTTAACTCACGGATCATTTTGTTTGGCCATCACACTGTATAGCGTCCTTCCTGTGTTTCTCTTGAAGAGTGGAGCAGGCCTTGATTTATCTTTAATCATTATAGCTGCCCGCTTCATATTTCAGCTGCACGGGGTTGGTCAGTGTTGTATAAAGACACTGAGTGCTGTGTCATGCCCTGCGGCTTTTTATCTTTTTTTTTCAGCACGCGCCTGCTTACGGATACCGTTCTTCTGGTTGCATGTTTCAGCCTAGCAGGGTAACTCAGCGTTGCATACAGATGGCGAGTGCCCTGTCATGCCTTGCGGTGTTGCAGTCAAACAAGCAACAATGAGGCTGGCCACTATACCGCACTGCTGTGTCTCTTACTCCTGCCCATTTACATCTGTGATTCAGAAAAGGGGGTGGTGATGAACAGAGTGTCTGAATTAAGCAGACCACTCTTACCCAGTCCAAAGATCAGGGCTTGATCCATCACCGTTATTTATCTCACTGCACCATCCCAGCTCAGAACCTGGCTATATGCAAATCAGTCTGTCCCTGGCCCAGTGCATCATGGGAACAGGGCAGACTAAACTACCAAGCCAATTCTTCACCAGAAAGGAGACAAGCTACCGGGGACCGGTTTCTGGCATTTCAGCCGTCTTCGGCCCGGCTTGCTTGAATCCTGATGGTGCAGTGAGAAAGGGACTCATGTCTGAGTATACCCTGCCACACCTATAGTGGCCAAAAACGATTCAGAAAAGGGGGTGGTGATGAACAGAGTGTCTGAATTAAGCAGACCACTCTTACCCAGTCCAAAGATCAGGGCTTGATCCATCACCGTTATTTATCTCACTGCACCATCCCAGCTCAGAACCTGGCTATATGCAAATCAGTCTGTCCCTGGCCCAGTGCATCATGGGAACAGGGCAGACTAAACTACCAAGCCAATTCTTCACCAGAAAGGAGACAAGCTACCGGGGACCGGTTTCTGGCATTTCAGCCGTCTTCGGCCCGGCTTGCTTGAATCCTGATGGTGCAGTGAGAAAGGGACTCATGTCTGAGTATACCCTGCCACACCTATAGTGGCCAAAAACGATTCAGAAAAGGGGGTGGTGATGAACAGAGTGTCTGAATTAAGCAGACCACTCTTACCCAGTCCAAAGATCAGGGCTTGATCCATCACCGTTATTTATCTCACTGCACCATCCCAGCTCAGAACCTGGCTATATGCAAATCAGTCTGTCCCTGGCCCAGTGCATCATGGGAACAGGGCAGACTAAACTACCAAGCCAATTCTTCACCAGAAAGGAGACAAGCTACCGGGGACCGGTTTCTGGCATTTCAGCCGTCTTCGGCCCGGCTTGCTTGAATCCTGATGGTGCAGTGAGAAAGGGACTCATGTCTGAGTATACCCTGCCACACCTATAGTGGCCAAAAACGATTCAGAAAAGGGGGTGGTGATGAACAGAGTGTCTGAATTAAGCAGACCACTCTTACCCAGTCCAAAGATCAGGGCTTGATCCATCACCGTTATTTATCTCACTGCACCATCCCAGCTCAGAACCTGGCTATATGCAAATCAGTCTGTCCCTGGCCCAGTGCATCATGGGAACAGGGCAGACTAAACTACCAAGCCAATTCTTCACCAGAAAGGAGACAAGCTACCGGGGACCGGTTTCTGGCATTTCAGCCGTCTTCGGCCCGGCTTGCTTGAATCCTGATGGTGCAGTGAGAAAGGGACTCATGTCTGAGTATACCCTGCCACACCTATAGTGGCCAAAAACGATTCAGAAAAGGGGGTGGTGATGAACAGAGTGTCTGAATTAAGCAGACCACTCTTACCCAGTCCAAAGATCAGGGCTTGATCCATCACCGTTATTTATCTCACTGCACCATCCCAGCTCAGAACCTGGCTATATGCAAATCAGTCTGTCCCTGGCCCAGTGCATCATGGGAACAGGGCAGACTAAACTACCAAGCCAATTCTTCACCAGAAAGGAGACAAGCTACCGGGGACCGGTTTCTGGCATTTCAGCCGTCTTCGGCCCGGCTTGCTTGAATCCTGATGGTGCAGTGAGAAAGGGACTCATGTCTGAGTATACCCTGCCACACCTATAGTGGCCAAAAACGATTCAGAAAAGGGGGTGGTGATGAACAGAGTGTCTGAATTAAGCAGACCACTCTTACCCAGTCCAAAGATCAGGGCTTGATCCATCACCGTTATTTATCTCACTGCACCATCCCAGCTCAGAACCTGGCTATATGCAAATCAGTCTGTCCCTGGCCCAGTGCATCATGGGAACAGGGCAGACTAAACTACCAAGCCAATTCTTCACCAGAAAGGAGACAAGCTACCGGGGACCGGTTTCTGGCATTTCAGCCGTCTTCGGCCCGGCTTGCTTGAATCCTGATGGTGCAGTGAGAAAGGGACTCATGTCTGAGTATACCCTGCCACACCTATAGTGGCCAAAAACGATTCAGAAAAGGGGGTGGTGATGAACAGAGTGTCTGAATTAAGCAGACCACTCTTACCCAGTCCAAAGATCAGGGCTTGATCCATCACCGTTATTTATCTCACTGCACCATCCCAGCTCAGAACCTGGCTATATGCAAATCAGTCTGTCCCTGGCCCAGTGCATCATGGGAACAGGGCAGACTAAACTACCAAGCCAATTCTTCACCAGAAAGGAGACAAGCTACCGGGGACCGGTTTCTGGCATTTCAGCCGTCTTCGGCCCGGCTTGCTTGAATCCTGATGGTGCAGTGAGAAAGGGACTCATGTCTGAGTATACCCTGCCACACCTATAGTGGCCAAAAACGATTCAGAAAAGGGGGTGGTGATGAACAGAGTGTCTGAATTAAGCAGACCACTCTTACCCAGTCCAAAGATCAGGGCTTGATCCATCACCGTTATTTATCTCACTGCACCATCCCAGCTCAGAACCTGGCTATATGCAAATCAGTCTGTCCCTGGCCCAGTGCATCATGGGAACAGGGCAGACTAAACTACCAAGCCAATTCTTCACCAGAAAGGAGACAAGCTACCGGGGACCGGTTTCTGGCATTTCAGCCGTCTTCGGCCCGGCTTGCTTGAATCCTGATGGTGCAGTGAGAAAGGGACTCATGTCTGAGTATACCCTGCCACACCTATAGTGGCCAAAAACGATTCAGAAAAGGGGGTGGTGATGAACAGAGTGTCTGAATTAAGCAGACCACTCTTACCCAGTCCAAAGATCAGGGCTTGATCCATCACCGTTATTTATCTCACTGCACCATCCCAGCTCAGAACCTGGCTATATGCAAATCAGTCTGTCCCTGGCCCAGTGCATCATGGGAACAGGGCAGACTAAACTACCAAGCCAATTCTTCACCAGAAAGGAGACAAGCTACCGGGGACCGGTTTCTGGCATTTCAGCCGTCTTCGGCCCGGCTTGCTTGAATCCTGATGGTGCAGTGAGAAAGGGACTCATGTCTGAGTATACCCTGCCACACCTATAGTGGCCAAAAACGATTCAGAAAAGGGGGTGGTGATGAACAGAGTGTCTGAATTAAGCAGACCACTCTTACCCAGTCCAAAGATCAGGGCTTGATCCATCACCGTTATTTATCTCACTGCACCATCCCAGCTCAGAACCTGGCTATATGCAAATCAGTCTGTCCCTGGCCCAGTGCATCATGGGAACAGGGCAGACTAAACTACCAAGCCAATTCTTCACCAGAAAGGAGACAAGCTACCACTGGGACAGGAACAGACTAATTTGCATACAGCCAGGTTCTGAAACTGGGATGGTGCAGTGAGCTAAAAAACGGTGTTGGATCTAGCCCTGATCTCTTGACTGGGTGAGAGCTTTCTGCTTAATTCAGAGACTCTGTCCCTCACCACCCCTTGTTGTAAATATTTTTGTCCACCCTAAGCGTGGAAGGGTATTCTCAGATGTGAGACCCTTGCTCATTGCACCATCAGGATTCAAGCAAACCGGGCCGAAGACGGCTGTAATGCCAGAAACCGGTCCCCGGGAGCTTGTTTCCTTCCCAGTGTAAGAATTGGCTTTTGTAGTTTGGTTTGCCCTGTTCCCATCATGCACTGGGACAGGAACAGACTAATTTGCATACAGCCAGGTTCTGAAACTGGGATGGTGCAGTGAGCTAAAAAACGGTGTTGGATCTAGCCCTGATCTCTTGACTGGGTGAGAGCTTTCTGCTTAATTCAGAGACTCTGTCCCTCACCACCCCTTGTTGTAAATATTTTTGTCCACCCTAAGCGTGGAAGGGTATTCTCAGATGTGAGACCCTTGCTCATTGCACCATCAGGATTCAAGCAAACCGGGCCGAAGACGGCTGTAATGCCAGAAACCGGTCCCCGGGAGCTTGTTTCCTTCCCAGTGTAAGAATTGGCTTTTGTAGTTTGGTTTGCCCTGTTCCCATCATGCACTGGGACAGGAACAGACTAATTTGCATACAGCCAGGTTCTGAAACTGGGATGGTGCAGTGAGCTAAAAAACGGTGTTGGATCTAGCCCTGATCTCTTGACTGGGTGAGAGCTTTCTGCTTAATTCAGAGACTCTGTCCCTCACCACCCCTTGTTGTAAACATTTACATCTGTGAGCAGCATTTAAATTGCATCCTACTCCTAAAAATCCTGCTGCTGGTCAAGCTATGGTCACTCTAATGTTTACTCGAAGTCATATATAAAAAATAATATGTTGCTCCTTGTTTTAACCTTGCTGGCCCTTCTTTGAGCTCTACTGCTCCAGACGGTCATGTGACAGAGCTCAGCTGAGCCTGGTCTTAGTGGCAGAAGTCGGCAGCTCCTCTGCAGTGTATGCACAGTTGGGATTCTCATTATTTGAGACACGGACACACCTCACAGTTTGACCCTCTCCAAGGTTAGAAGATGTCGTGCAAAGACAGGATTGAAGTCTTCCCCTCCCGAATGTAAGTACAGCCATTGGCACCCGTTCTATTTTGTGCTGCAAACGTTTAACCTCAATCACCTATTTTTCATTAATTATATGGTTTACGGCTCCTATTCTCATACCTTTTTGCCTTAACGGTCCCATTGCGAAGTCACTGCTCTCAGATTTATATTGTTGTTTATTTATTGCCCAATGTGTTTGATGCAAGCATAGTCTCAATCATACCTCAACCTTATGCGTCACAATGGAGTGTGAGAATGTACGGTGTTTTGTCGAAATGATGGTCTCAACCAGTGGCGATGGCACGATTTTGGAGGCTAAGGGCGGTTTTCAGGCATTTGATCCCACCAAAGTCAGAGAGAGTAATGTTGTTTGTTGAACAACGAGTTCAAGAAGGACAGCGTAAAGAAAGAGGTATGCTGCAAGGCTCTTTTGCAAAATAAATAAATAACAGATTACGGGGAGAATTCAACGAGGGATAATTAACACAGAGTGGATTGACCACAGCCATGTCTTTCGGGGGTGCTTTGAATGGGAGGAAGTCTGAAATACATCGTATATGTTGAGGTAGGACTTTTGGCTTTGTTGCTCTTCTTGTGAGGGCCTTCTGTTTCCCCTGACGAGGATTTGAGGGGGTTGGGGGATCAGTGAAGTTTAGCAAGACAGATATCTTCGAATCAGTCAGGTGATGTCTTAATTCTCTACGGCTCAATTGCATTTTTGATAAAGTTACTTTTAAAGTACCATCATTTACCGTAACTTTACTCCTGAAACAAAACCTTGGCATGTTGTAAGCAGTAGAGTTTCCACATACTTACATTTTTTAAAAAGTAACTCGAACCGCTTTGGCAAGTGTATTCCAAGGTCGATGAAGGAAGTACAGTCTACAATTCAAGAAAAGCGCTAGATACACTGCAGCTGTCATCCCTGATGCGGTTCGGGGGCCTGAGTCTATTTTGCTACATATATATATGTTTTGCAAACAGAATTGGCCTCTTCATAAGCTGAACATTATTTGCATAAGCCTTGTTGATGCCCAGACTACTGATTTTTTAAATTGCATATGATGGACTCAATCACTTTAAGTACATGTACGTGTGTTGTGATCGGTAGTCCCTGTCACTTGCTATACATTCTATCATACACTTTAAGATCCTTTTTTGTATTTTTACTCATCCATTCACTCCCCTTTACATTCAAATTGCCATAGATTTACTGTACAGTTGCTATAAAAGTTTATGATATGGTATAATGTGTATTTAAAAAAAATCACTTCACTGCAAACAAAAAAACATAAATAAAAAACATTGCCATTTACAATTCCAGTAGATCCAACGCCAATAAATGTGAGGCTTTTGCATTGCAAATGCGTGTTTTTTATGTTTCCATCTGGATCAAGTAGGGAAACAGCTTGTTATGCTAAGTGCGAGTTTTATGACTCACATTTTATGGATAAAAATCCTGGTCATTCTTATCGACTCCGCCCATGTACTTGCTGTAATCAAGTGTACAGCTAGACTTGTGAACTTCGGCCATCTAACCCCAAATCATGACGGGGAAGTGCTCTCATAATATATTGTAATTTTGTTAAAATTGGCTAAAAAAAAACATTTTCTTCACATTTCTATGAAGGAAAGTTCTGGAATCTGAAGAGAGCCACAATCTTCATTCTAAAACACACAAGATGATGGTCGGAATGTTGCACAATGGCAAAACATTCACCCCCAGTCACAGATCTGGGTTTAATCCATCGTTATTTTGCTCACCAAGCCACCCCAGTTCAGACATGGCCATATGCAAATCAGTCTTGACCCTGTGCCTCATGGGAACAGTCCAGCCCGAACTGCCAGGCCATGTCTTCCCTGGACCAGAATCAAACATCCTAGGACCGGTTTCTTGCTATCAGCCGTCATCAGCCAGGATAGCTTGACTCCAGTGGCCTAGTGTTTACGGGACCCCCGTCTGGGCATACCCTTCCCACATAGGGTGAACAGCAAAACACACAAGATGATGGACGGAATGTTGCACAATGGCAAAACATTCACCCCCAGTCACAGATCTGGGTTTAATCCATTGTTATTTTGCTCACCAAGCCACCCCAGTTCAGACATAGCCACATGCAAATCAGTCTTGACCCTGTGCCTCATTGGACAGTCCAGCCCAAACTGCCAAGCCATGTCTTTCCTGGACAGGAAGCAAGCATCCTAGGACCGGTTTCTAGCTATCAGCCATCATCAGCCAGGATAGCTTGACTCCAGTGGCCTAGTGAGCACGGGACCCACGTCTGGGGGAAACAACACTTACAATGCAACTTTTACAACGCCCTACCTTTACAACAAAACTTTTACAACGCAACATCCATTACAATGCATACCATTACAACGCAACCATTACAACGCATGTCACTACCACGCATACCACTACAACGCATGTCATTACAACGCAGTCATTACAACGCATACCTTTACAACGCATACCTACACTGTCCAACACTTACCCTAGTGTTGCACCCCCTGGAGTTAGAATAGTAATTTTTCCCCCTACACTATCCAATACTTACCCTACTGTTGCACCCCCTGGAGTTAGAATAGTAATTTTTACCCCTACACTATCCAACACTTACCCTACTGTTGCACCCCTCTGGAGTTAGTATAGTAATTTTTACCCCTACACTATCCAATACTTACCATACATGCAATGTAATGGTATGCGTTGTAATGGTATGCGTTGTAAATGTATTATGCGTTGTAGTGGAATGCGTTGTAAAGGTAGTTTCAAAGAATTCGTTGTAATGGCATGCATTGTAATGGATGTTGTGGTGTAAAACATGCGTTGTAAAGGTATGTGTTGTAAAAGTATGCGTTGTAACGACATACATCCACGTCTGGGCATACCCTTCCCACATAGGGTGAACAGCAAAACACACAAGATGATGGACGGAATGTTGCACAGTGGCAAAACATTCACCCCTAGTCACAGATCTGGGTTTAATCCATTGTTATTTTGCTCACCAAGCCACCCCAGTTCAGACATGGCCATATGCAAATCAGTCTTGACCCTGTGCCTCATGGGAACAGTCCAGCCCGAACTGCCAAGCCATGTCTTCCCTGGACTGGAATCAAGCATCCTAGGACCGGTTTCTGGCTATCAGCCGTCATCAGCCAGGTTAGCTTGACTCCAGTGGCCTAGTGAGCACGGGTCCCATGTCTGGGCATACCCTTCCCACATAGGGTGAACAGCAAAACACACAAGATGATGGAGGAAATGTTGCACAATGGCAAAACATTCACCCACAGTCATGTATGTTGTATACATTTTACTTCACTGTCTGAGCACTGCTTCATCTGCACCAATTTTGATATATACTGAAATGTATATTGTCCTTATACTAAAAATGTAAAAATCCTCATGTAAGATATTGTGTCCTGTATCATTTTTCATTAACATTGATTGTGATGGAAGTTAACAATTGAGTTTAAAAGTAAATGTATTGGTGAATGAGTCCCAAGGGTCATTGGTTTGGCTTATTACACTTAGGGCCTTATTACGAATTTTGCGGTCTAACCTCCCATAGACCAATGCCTCTGGAAAACTGCAGTGCCGGCAGTCTTCAGACTGTCATATTATAAGTTGACCACCATGTCCACGGTTTTGCTGTGGCAGTCTTGCAGCGGTGGTGAGTACTTTTCCATATGTATTGATGCAGGTGTGAGAATTTCAACTGCATGCGTTGAATGCACACATATGCATGATACATGTGGAAAAGTTCCACCTACCCATTTCCATAATCAGGCCTATATGTTGCAAATACTGCAAATGGGTATATGGTACAAAAAGTACTTACGTGCGTATCACCACAGACATGTTCCTGTTCCTTGGGGTGAAGATGGTGCTGTGAAGTGGGGACCTTGAGAATTGGATCCACATCGACTGCTCCTGGAAAAAAAAGGTAAAGGGTGAGTATACACCCCAAATCCTTCTTGTCTGCCGATCTGAAGCTGGAGGTTCCCACTGCTGCTGTCAGCTCATGGAAAAGCCATTTCATAATATGGATGGGCCTAGGGGAGCTGCTTTCCTCAGACCGCAGTCCAGCGGTTGGCGATGTGCTGGCGGTGTCAATGGTTCAGCCGTGGTCTTTGCAAGGACAATCAGACCAACTCACAATACGGCGGTCGGTCTGCCGAGCTGACGGAGGTTAGACCACGACCGTGGGTACGACAGTCCACAGACCGTCAAACTCGTAAGAAGGCCCTTACTCTGGTTCTCGTGGGGAATCAGAGTGGTCCTTGATTTGTAAACCTAAGTTCCCTAAAAAGCACTTCATAAACTAGTCAAGAATTTATGTTTTTGCCACACACTTTTCCTTGTTGGTGTCTTTTCTTTCTTCTTTTTGTTTTTTCCCTGCAGACCAGCAATGCCACCATTTTGTTTCATTTCTTAGGAACAAGAAAGATTGAGTTCTAATGGTGGCTAAGACACCACTAAGGTGACAAATAATAAGTCTTCATCTGACTTGGTTTTAGACTTGGCATCGTTTGGCGTGTTTCCCATGTCGTTTTATTTCTGACCTCCCCGTTTTCACTCCGTTTTTAGTTGGTTTAGTGTCTCTGCGCACTTCTCACTACTGTTCAGTGTTAAAGTGCAAGTGCTCCTGCTGTAAATTATGTTTTCGATTTGTGTTTCCATTACTGGCATATTTGATTTACTGGTGAGTCCCTAAAAAAAAAAAAAGTCAAAAGTCGTATTTTAAGTCACAATTTGGAATATTGCACTTTTTCAAAGTTGGCATTTTCTTGTCCCAACCATTTACGCATTCTTCCAATGCCCTGGGTCACATGATTGTAAATTGCTCTCCTGTTGGGGTTTGTGTATTCCTTTCAGACAGTAACACAAAAAGGGCCGATGGGAGGACAGTCACAGGATGGGTCATCCAGGTCAGATTACTGGGGTGGGGTTTATCTAGGCCCACTTACACCTCAAAGGGATATGCCTCCTTCACACATGAAGGAACCTCAGATCAGGTCTGCATTCCTTTTGCCACTCCCAGACATTTTGGAGATTTGACAGGGGAGTGGGACAAACTTTCCAGTACCAGATAAGGGGTAAGACATGGAGCCCCGCTCCCCCCGCAAAAGCTGGCACCAAGTCATAAATAGTGTACCTCCAGAGCCGTTCATCAGAACATTCCTGGACCTTTAGAAGCAGAAGAAGTACTGCCTTGCTGCAAGAGGACTGCCAGTCTACTACAGGACTGCCTTGCTGAGTGAGAAGGAAGAATGGACATGCTTATCTTTATCCCAGGCAAACCCGTAGTGACTACAAGGGTCAGTTGGCTGACCTTCTCTGTGGTACACAATGAGCTTTAGAAGCCTTGTTTCAACTGCCTACCTGACCAACTGCAAGTTGCTCTCCCTGGACCTGCAACTGGACCTGCCTGAGCCCTGCTGGCCTCTGCAGGAGTGAGTCCCTGATCCCCCAAGAAGTGCATCCTAGGTCTTGAACCATTGGCTGGCATCTGAGTGTACTTTTACTAAAGAAAATGTGCAAACCCTGAAGTTTCGACTCCTCGTGACCAGAACCACACCTGCTCGCATCAAGACTTTGCTGCCCTCGACAACCGCCAATGTGATACTCCAGTGAGACCTGATATATGTGTCAACAGTGATTGCTGGCGAAGACCAGGAATACAAAGCAATAATAAGGACTGTCCATGACCCTGGCCTTAATTGCCTCTTCACAGTACAGGAACGACTAGACATGATGCCTGGCCTGCGGTTCGCTCTACAGTGCTGACTGCCCACGACCCTCAACTTCCCCCTCATGGACTCCTTTAATGCAAACTGAACTCTTCCTGCCAGACTCAGAAGGTAACTCTTCATCAGGACGAACCTGGTCCCTGTATCCGACCCTGACTTCATTGCAGTCGAACCTGTGACTTTCCCCCGGTCTAATGTGACAAATGATTTTACATGGCACTTTGTGCTTTTAGGCACTATTTATAGATACAACTTTAAAATGTAATATCTCCGACTCTATCTATTGGATTTTTTTGTTCTAGTATCATTTTATTTATTAATATGCACTCTACTTTCTACACTGGTTTCCGATTTTTGTTATGTTTTATTTTTCTATTGTTTGTTTGCTATAAAAACACATTGCCTCTAAGTTAAGCCTGCTTTTGAGCCAAGTAAACGGAGGGTTAAACACAGGTTTATTTGGTGACTTTGTGGTTCACCCTGACAAGGAATGTGGGTGTTGCTTCCACCCCCTCAACCAATAACCCAATTTCTTACAGCCTGATTCGAAGCAAACTAAAACAGATGCCCTTTCACAGGTAGAAACCCCACTGCTAGATGCAGATCAAGAGGCAAAGGACATCCAGAGGAACAAATAATTTGACAAAACTGCCTGGGATAGTTTTGGGGCAAAACTGTGCCCAGGGTGTCATAGCCTTGGTCCAGACTTGCCCAGCCTGTGCTCATAGCGAATCATGCTCCTCCTCTCGTACAGGTAATAAAATCATATTGTATACTAAATATATCAGAGGCAGTGTTACAAATAGGGCACACTTTCTCTGTTTGCACCACAGCAGACTTTGAAACTGGTGTGCTGGACACAAACAGGGACAGTGTGCCATATTACTGATAATGTGCTAACCTAAGTGCAGTCGTGAACCTGCACTGCCCTGGGGGCAGTGGATTAGTGGAAGATGGTGTGGCTGCTTGAAATCGAAGGGAGGCAGAGGTCACCCTGCAGGTGGATGTAATGATTGACTGTACCCACCTGCAGAGTGATGGCTAGAGGGCATCAAGTGTTGGACTGATTTGCATGGGGCCACATTTCTATGAAAAGGAGCTGTATGAAAGTGCCTATAGCACCCTCTGTAATACTACCTTGCTCTGGGGCCCAAAGACAAATTATGCACATGCCCATTGTACACCTGGAGCAAGCAAGCAAAGTCCTGGAAAAGCCTCCACACGTACCTCATTCTTGTTTTAAAGGCTGAAATTGGGGTACTCAGAATATTTGTTCAATCTTTATCTCATACAATGAATCAGTTCCTAGCCTTTAATAAACAGCAACCCTTACAGCTTACTCCTTCCATGCAGAGTACAAGCTCCACAGTACTGTGAGCGGTATGCAAGGGTCCTTCTCCATCCAGTAAATTAGTAAATACCAACAGAGCGCAGTGCCCTTCAAAATCCTCGGTTGCCATAATTCAACATCCAAACCCTGCAATATCCTTATCTTGGGGTGGCCAATCTCTGGGAAGTCAGGAAAACATCTTGCTGTGACCAACTCCCTGTTTTCCCATTTTGAGAAGGAGAATCTTAGAACCACTTCTAACATTAACGTACCCAACTTGCAAAGTAGGATCTCAAAAGCCAATAGTATTTTGATAATAAATGTCCCTAAGTTGGCTACAACAGTGAGGCACGAAGGGGAAGAATCACTGAAGAACAAAGTGACCCACTGGATACGTCATGTCAGAGGTTGTCGCTCGTTTATTTATAATGACATCTATAGCATCAAAAGATCCACCTCTTCCACTTCTAATTCTGATACCTTAGAATTGATACATACATCAAAGCTCTTAGTCGATAGTTTGGAGGCTTTGGACGTTAGGACTAGTCTTCCTGGCCATTATAGGATAAAATATAAATACCCTCGGCCAGGTTACCATATATCCAAAGCGGCTAACATGACATCCCTATGTGAGGCTTAATGATATTGACTGACTGGGAGAGACGAACGTCCCACCGTGCTGTCCACCTTCTGTGCAGCCCACAATTTCTATCACAACAGGACGCCCAAGGGACATACGAGGGTTCAATTACTCAATCAATCCCAGATTTAATGGGAGTCACCACCTGAGTACTCTTTCTTCTAATTCCTTGCCTGATAATATTCCTATTTTTGAAGTTGGTAATATCTTGCCACTAGTGGCACCCAGCAGTATGTGGTTCTCTCTGCCTGAAATTACTACCTTCTCTCAGGCACATGTATCTTCTGACCCTACCAAAGTACATTTGATATCTTGGAATTTAGCCAGCCTTAGATCTAAATTACCTTTTCCAGATTGAAATATCGTAATGGACAAACACAACATCTGCAGACTCCAAGAAACCTGGTCCCGGGATCCTATCCATAGACCGGCATGTTTTAACTTCTTTGTTTCTGCTGTTCCAAGCCCAACGGGTAGGGCTGCTGTGGTTTGGGTATTTTGATATGTGCTTCATTAAATTGCAAAGTCCATCAGCCTAAAATTGTTTCTCCTGATATATTAGGTAATCAGCAGAACATTGGCAGTACTTACCAAATAACTATTCCTAATATCTATGCAAGGGGAGCTAGGAATGGGTCTGCCTCACGTACTTTACATGCACTTGAGAATTTTCTCAACCAATACTCCCATCAACACTTCCTCATTTTAGTTGGAGAGTTTAACCACACATTTGAGCCACCAAATGCTGAGGACGTCCATCTATCTGAGGATGATGATGCCGCTTGGGCAGTTCCCCTTCTAGATATTTCACCAAATCTGATTATAATGGCGCTCATACTTTAACAAGCCTTTCCACACAAGCAGCATAGATTACATTTGTGTTGACTTTAGACTATGGCCAGCAGTTATTGAAATGTCAGTGTAGATAGAATTGAAAGTGATCATAATCCTTTATCTGCCACTTTCCAAGCCTTTTTCTGACTATCCCCTCAGACTCTCGCCTTCCCTCTTATACCAGCGAAGTCGCCTTGTCTACAGATAAACGTCATCTAAAGTCGAAGCAGATCATTGCGCGCCCAGAAATCGGGGTCGCTATTCAAGAGGACCTTAATACAGTTCTTACCTACACTGGGCAGATCAATGTTAGTTCTCCCAACCAAATGATGGCTCTGCATAGGTACTCCTTCTGACAATCCTATCTTGTTTTACCATTCTGAATGCACGCAATCAGAAAAATATAGTTAAATCTCATTCCGGTGTAACAAAGAATGATGCACAACAAACTCCTCTTTAGTTAAAGCTATAAAAAATATTGACATGTCAAGTATTCCAGTTCTAAGAAAGGATTACATTAAGGCTGTTGCTCAAGCAAAAAAGACTGGGATGAAGAGAGGTGGGTGGCTATTATGGATGTGTGCTCAGCCAGTGATCTTGCTAAATTCTAGTCATTGGTCTGACGGGGAAGTCCCACAGTTGCAACGGATCCTTCTAATAATGTTGCTGCTACTGACTCGGTCAACTACTTCCATAATCTTTACTCTGATAACTCTACCATTATTACAGAGACAACAGTTATTACTTTTCCTTGAATGAACACCAAACCTGAGCCTTTGCTTGAAATAGCCTATATTGGACAGTCCCTTAATGTGGTCCCTTAATGGCTGTGCAGCTGGTCTAGCTGGCATTCCAGCTTACATATTCCTATCTGATATAGAGGCCTGGTCTCACTATATTTTACCTCTGGCCAGTGCTCTAGCGGCAGGGCACCCATCTCTTGATTCTTGGAAAGGTGCCATAGTAATACCTTTACACAAAAAAGGGCGGCCGTTCTTCACCTTCTAACTACAGGCCACTCGGTCTTATAGATTGTAAAAAAAATAATTTGGTCAATGTCTTCTCAACAAAATACAAGACTGGCTGGGTAAAAGTGAAATTTTAAGTCCATTTCAAGAAGGCTTTAACTACAGGGTTTCAACATGATCAGGTCTTTTGTTTTGTGTTAATTTACCGAAGATTGGTCTTCATTAGAAGGGGCAGCCTTTATGTTGCATTTGTTGCTATAAAATGTCCTTTGACTTGATTTCTCAATCTGGCCTTGAAGTGTCTTGCCTGATCCAGCAATGCCCCCATACATTTTATCCCTTTGCAAGATAATAATTACGCAACGTATCCGCTGTGGAGGGATTCAGGCCTAGCTGACAGAAAAGGTACCAGTGTGCAAAGTGTCCGCCTGGGCTGTGTCCTGGCTCCCACTTTTTTTTTTCACTTTTCATCAATGATATTGTGTTGTTTTTGTCCAAAGTGGAATTGGATGCCCCATCTTTGGCGGGTACTAAAGCTCAGATTCTACTCTTTGCAGATGACACCTTGTTGATCTACAAAACTCTGTGTGGGCTCCAGAAACTATTGACTCATTTTAACGAGTTTAGTGCATTTGGCTTGGAGATCAACGCTCTTAAAACCGAGCTGATGTTTTTTAATCAACACAGATCTTATAAGGGCAGCTTATGTTTGGGGGTGCTCCACTTGAGAAGGTTGACTCTTTTGTATATTTATTGGTCTCATTTGCAGAGGGCGTGTCCTGGCACCTTAACATTAACAAGGCAACTACTAAACTCAAGCAGATTTTGGCAGTGATACTCAAGGAATCTCCATATCATACACAAAACCCATTTTACCTGCACTTAAGATCTATGAGGCAAAGACTTTGGGTTCAGCACTATATGGAGCAGAACTATGGGCGTACTCTAAACATGAGGATCAGGTCAGAGCTGAGAGCAAATTCCTTAGGAATCTCATTTGTCTTCTGCCCAGTACTCCATTATATCCATTGCTTAGTGATTTGGGAATCACAGGGGCGGCAAGTAAAATCCGTTTACGGCCCCTGCTCCTCTGGAGACACCTTTGGACTACCCAGAGAGTGCCCATTATGTTGAAAGTGTGAAAGATGTTATGAAGGCCAATCATTTTAGCAAAATCCCTTGGTTTAGGAATTTGAAATTGCAACTGTACTGGCTAGGGCTGCAAGACTTGTGGAACCATCCTGCCAAAACTGCTTTTCCACCTGATCACATTGGTGTCAGGCAGTGAAGGAATTAGACTTGCGGAACTGTCCCACGCCAATTCCTCAAAACTGAGCCTCCAGGTTTTCTTTTCAGACACATAGTCCTCTGGTGTACATCACTTGTAGTCACCCACATCCCCAGTATGTGTTTGTACATGACAGGAATTCAGGTGGTCCCTACCATGGCAGCCAATACCTGTGTGCTCTCAACCAGCACATCATGACCACTGCATGCAATGTATTTTCATGCAACCGACTAAACACATGGCTCGCCGCATGATCCTATGTGGTACTTCACGTGTCCCATATCTGAGCCCCCTCTCAGATGACAAGCCTATTCGATTCAATTGATTTACAGTCCAGATCTGGGTGTAAAGGCTCAAGTAAGACACACTAGCCTCATGGTGCAAGGTGGGATGCATTGTCACAGTGAGTTTGGGCAAGGTTAAAGTATCCATGCATGATGTGTTGTACCAGTCCATATTTTTTTGCTGTGTATGTGGGGTTTTAAGTTCTGCTGATATTATACATTCCACTACAAGTCCCAGAATACAAAGGCGAACCTGCCTTGGTACTGTACTTCACAAATGGATTGGACACACTTGATGGAGCTGGACTGAACTAGGCAACATGTTACTAGGCAATGTAACTTACACTCATGTGATGTTTGACTGTACATGACAAGAATCCTACCCTTCCCAATGGTTATAGGACCGCTGCGCCTCTCACCAGGCCGGGTCACCCCCTTGCTCCTCCTGCCGCCTCCTGCTCCTGACAAGCCAGCCTTTTGCCGCCTTTTCCGCCGCCGACGCCCCCCTGCCCCCCCGAGCGGCCCAGCCACAGCAGAGCCGCCCGCTCGCCAGTTTTCCCACCGCAGCTCCACACAGGCCTCGCCTACCACCGGCCCATTGGCCGAACCGCTACCGACGACCAGCTGACCCACCCTCCCGTCCCCCTTCTTAAGGGGACAGCAAGGAGTGCTCGGGAGTGACCGCTGCGCCTCTCACCAGGCCGGGTCACCCCCGTGCTCCTCCTGCCGCCTCCTGCTCCTGACAAGCCAGCCTTTTGCTGCCTTTTCCGCCGCCGACGCCCCCCTGCCCACCCGAGCAGCCCAGCCACAGCAGAGCCGCCCGCTCTCCAGTTTTCCAGCCGCAGCTCCACACAGGCCCCGCCCACCACCGGCCCATTGGCCGAACCGCTACCGACGCCCAGCTGACCCGCCCTCCCGTCCCCCTTCTTAAGGGGACAGCAAGGAGTGCTCGGGAGTGACCGCTGCGCCTCTCACCAGGCCGGGTCACCCCCTTGCTCCTCCTGCCGCCTCCTGCTCCTGACAAGCCAGCCTTTTGCCACCTTTTCAGCTGCCGCCACCCCCCTGCCCCCCCCCCGAGCGGCCCAGCCACAGCAGAGCCGCCCGCTCGCCAGTTTTCCCGCCGCAGCTCCACACAGGCCCCGCCCACCACCGGCCCTTTGGCCGAACCGCTACAGACGCCCAGCTGACCCGCCCTCCCGTCCCCCTTCTTAAGGGGACAGCAAGGAGTGCTCGGGAGTGACCGCTGCGCCTCTCACCAGGCCGGGTCACCCCCTTGCTCCTCCTGCCACCTCCTGCTCCTGACATGCCAGCCTTTTGCCGCCTTTTCCGCCGCCGACGCCCCCCTGCCCCCCCGAGCGGCCCAGCCACAGCAGAGCCGCCCGCTCGCCAGTTTTCCCGCAGCAGCTCCACACAGGCCCCGCCCACCACCGGCCCATTGGCCGAACCGCTACCGACGCCCAGCTGACCCGCCCTCCCGTCCCCCTTCTTATGACGCCCCCAGGGCGACCGCGCGCAGCGGGAGCACCGACTGAGCGCCGAAGGTGCGCCAAAGGTAAGCCCGTCTGCGCCCGTCCGCGCCTGGACCGCACCCAGCGCCAGGACCCCTGGCCCCCGCAGAAACCAGCCAACCCGCCGGACCTACGATGCCACCGAACTCTACGCACTCAACGCCGGTAGATTCCCGGGCTGCTACCGAGCCACCCCGAGACGCACCCACGGACCATTCTGCTGCCACTCCTGCAAGTTCACCTGCATCCGGACCTGCACTACTGCAGCACCGACCAAGACCAAGTCGAGCAACAGCAGCAGCCACCTGAAATGCATCTTGCTCAACACCCGCTCCGTCCACAGACACGCCGTCGAGATCTGGAACCTGCTCGACACAACTTCACCAGACGTCGCCTTCCTCACGGAAACCTGGATGAACGCCTCTTCAGCGCCCGACATCGCCATCGCCATCCCAGACGGCTACAAGATCATCCGTAGGGACCACATCAACCAGACCGGAGGAGGCATCGCCATCATCCACAAGAACACGATCCGCATCACGACCAACACCGACGACTCCCTCGCACCCGCCGAGCACCTGCACTTCCAGGTCCACATCAACCCCAAGACCACCCTCAGAGGCACCCTCATCTACAGACCCCCGGGACCATGCACACAATTCAGCGAGGACATCGCCGACTTCATCAGCCCGCACACCCTCCTCTCCGCTGACTACATCCTCATCGGGGACCTCAACTTCCACCTGGAGAACAACAACGACCGCAACACCACCACCCTGCTGGACAACCTCTCCAACCTGGGACTCAAGCAGCTGGTGACCACCCCCACCCACTACGCCGGACACACACTTGACCCCGTCTTCTCATCCAACAAGGACATCACCTTCAGCCACGCCACCGGACTCCACTGGACGGACCACAGCTGCGTCCACTTCAGCTTCAGAAGGACCACGATCCACCACCACCAGCAACAGGTTACACGCAGAATCTGGAACAAGATCACAGCTGACCAGCTCGCGACTTCCCTGTGCAAGAACCCACCCACCAGCGCAACGAACCCCAGCCAAGCGGCCAACAACCTCACGCAGTGGATCAGCGACTGCGCAGACGACCTCGCCCCCCTGAGGACCCCGCCTAGCAGACCCGGCAGCAAGAAAGCCCCATGGTTCACCGACGAACTCAAGAGCTCCAAGAAGAACTGCCGAGCCCTCGAGAGAACCTGGCGCAGAGACCCAACACCGGACAACATGACTGCCCTCAAGCTCGCCACCCGAAAACACCACCAACTCATCCACGCCACCAAGAAAACTGCATTCAAGGAACGACTGGACAACAACGCACACAACAGCAAGGAACTCTTCAACATCGTTAAAGAGCTCTCCAACCCCAACGCCGGAAACAACGACATCACCCCTTAGCAAGACCTCTGCAACTCTCTCGCCTCCTACTTCCACAACAAGATCGCGGACATACACAAGAGCTTCAGCACTCAACTGATGCATGCCACGACCAAACCACAGCCCCCCACCACCACCCTCCTCGCCTGGACCCCGATCAGCACCGAAGACACCGTCCACACGATGAACTCCATCCACTCCGGATCTCCGACCGACCCCTGCCCCCACCACGTCTTCAACAAGGCCGACGCTGTCATCGCACCCCACCTGCGGGACATCATCAACACCTCCTTCGACACCGCTACCTTCCCGGAGAGCTGGAAGCACGCCGAACTCAGCGCTCTACTCAAGAAGCCATCAGCCGACCCCACCGACCTCAAGAACTACCGCCCCATCTCGCTGCTCCCGTTCCCTGCAAAAGTCATCGAGAAGACCGTCAACAAGCAGCTGGACGCCTTCCTTGAGACGAACGGATCCCTCGACCTCTCGCAGTCTGGATTCCGGGCCAACCACAGCACCGAGACCGCCCTGATCGCAGCCACCGATGACATCCGAGCACTGCTTGACAACGGAGAAACAGCAGCCCCCATCCTCCTAGACCTCTCCGCGGCCTTCAACCCTGTCTGCCACCGTACACTAGTGCAGCGACTCAGCAACGTCAGAATCCAGGAGAAGGCACTGGAGTGGATCACCTCCTTCCTTGCCGGAAGGACTCAGAGAGTCCGCCTCCCCCCGTTCAGATCTGAAGCCACCGATGTCATCTGCGGCGTTCCCCAAGGCTCCTCGCTCAGCCCAACCCTCTTCAACGTCTACATGAGCCCCCTCGCAGCCATCGCACGCCAGCACAACCTCAACATCATCTCCTACGCCGACGACACCCTGTTGATCCTCTCCCTCACCAACGACCCCGCCACCGCCAGAGCCAACCTTCACGAAGGGATGAAAGAGGTAGCCGAATGGATGAAGAACAGCCGCCTGAAATTGAACTCGGACAAGACGGAAGTCCTCATCCTGGGATCCTCACCCTCCGCCTGAGACGACTCCTGGTGGCCCCCCGCCCTAGGCAGCGCACCCAAACCAACAGACCACGCACGCAACCTGGGATTCATCCTGGACTCCTCCCTCTCCATGACCAGACAAGTCAACGCCGTCTCCTCGTCGTGCTTCAACATCCTGCGCATGCTACGTAAGATCTTCCGGTGGATCCCCACCGAGACCAGGAAGACGGTCACCCAGGCCCTCGTCACCAGCCGCCTGGACTACGGCAACTCCCTCTACGCCGGAACCACCGCCAAACTCCAGAAGAGACTCCAGCGGATCCAGAACGCCTCAGCACGACTCACCCTGGACATCCCCCGTCGCAGCCACATCTCCGGACACCTGAGAGACCTGCACTGTGTCCCGGTCAACAAGAGAATCACCTTCCGTCTCCTCACCCACGCACACAAAGCCCTACAAAACCAAGGCCCAGGGTACCTCAACAGCCGCCTCAACTTCTACGCTCCCAAACGCCAGCTCCGATCGACCGGCCACGCCCTCGCCGCCGTCCCCCGCATCCGAAGAGCCACCACAGGGGGACGGTCCTTCTCCTACCTCGCCGCCAAAACATGGAACTCCCTCCCGACCCACCTCCACCTGACCCAGGACCACCTTGCCTTCAGGAAGCAACTCAAGACCTGGCTGTTCGAGCAGTAGCGGACCCCCCTCCCCTAGCGCCTTGAGAACCTCTGGGTGAGTAGTGCGCTATATAAATGCTTTGATTGATTGATTGATTGAATACAGGGACATAGCTTAATCCACTGCACAGCATGACCCTTCTACCCATTCTGCCCCTCATTGACACTTACCCTGTAGGTGTTGGTGGTCCTCGTATGCCAGCACTGTTGTGTCTGGGAATTCCTGTCACCAACTCCCCTGGGAGGAGAGCTGCCACCCGCTCCTCCTGGTCTGTGGGTCCTCCTCTTCCAGTCTGCATGGCTGCCTTCAGGTTGTTGGCCAGTTTCTCCTTTGTCCTGCACTTATAATTGTACCATCACTTCTTGCAGTCGGTCACATGTGTGACCAGCAACATAAAAATTAGTAAAGGTAGTTCTATCTGGGTTTTTTGTGCTCTTTAAAAATAAAAAAGGGGGGGGCGTGGCCAAGATGGCGACCTGAGTAGTCCCAAGTCTGCGTGGCTCCCTGCCCCGATCCCTCTACAGCACCTTTAAGCACAGCATACTGCCCCCGATCCAGCGGCAGCCGAGGGACCTTGCTGCCCACTGTCCCCCCCGGTGCCCCGGACCTCGCTGGGAGCCTGGCGGTGCCAGCCGAGACCCTGTAAGCGGACAAGCGGCCCCAGCCAGCGAGAGAGTCTGGCCGGGAGGCCGTGAGGTGCGGGCAGCATCTAAATCGAGGCCCTGGTCTGGGCCTAGCCGGGCTGTCTGGGAGAGCGCTGAGTGGCCAGGGTCGAGCGCGGTGGGCGCTGCTGGCCTTCCCGCGACCTCCGGCCACCTACCTGAGAAGCGGTCGTTGCCGTGCGGCGTCCTGGCGGCTGACTGCCGGGCGCCGGGGGTGCGAAAATCGAGGGCCCGGTCGGGGCCTGGGCGGAGCTGGGCCGGCCTCGGGGCCCAGTCTGGGCCTGCGCGGACCAACGGACCGGACGCCGAGTGGAGAGGACCCGGCCAGTGGACGTCGCGCACCCACCCTCCATCATCCTCCTGCGCCGGCTGCCCGCCGGTGGTGCTGGTCTTGGCGTGTTCGGCTCCCGGCGGCCTGCTGCTGTGGTGCCGGGAGCACGCAAATTGAGGCCTAGACGGGGCCTCCCCAAGCAGAGAGCCGACGGACCACGAGAGCGGTGAAACCGCGAGCGGCGCCTGCCTGGACCCCAGAAGCCTAGCGGAGGGAGTGGACACCGCGTGGCCGGTACAGCACAGGCAGCGAGAGGTGAGGCGAGCGGGGGCGCTTGGGCCGAGGTCTGCTGCGCCCGCTGGTGACCTTCCCGGCGCTGCCACGCGGGAGACTCGGTCCCACAGAGATGCCGGCCTCGGGCGGGGGCCCCCCGGTAAGCGGTGCATGAGTGGGCTTGGGAGTGGCTGAGCTGGGCCGGGCCTGGCCCTCGCGCCCCTTCTGCGGAGACGGCGTCCCTGGCGCCCCCCACCACCGGAGACACACCTGAGGGGACCGGAGCGTGGGGCGGGGTCACGATTGGGCCCCCAACATAGTCCAGGGAAGGGTGCCACCCCGGAGGGCACTGGCCCGCGGCACGGCGGGCCCCCCGAGGGGCCGACAGCACCGGCCTGCCATAGGCCTATTTCCGATCCCCTGTCCGAGATTTGGTGGGCGACCCGTAGTGGGCGGGCCCCAGCCGGCGACTAATAGAAGCTTACCGGGGTGAGAGACAAGGGCCCGGGCCAGTGGCGATATCCAGGGACTGGAGGCTAGTGGCGGCGACACGCCGGAGGGTGCCAGTGGCCACCGGAGAACGAAGGCCAAGGAGACGGGCCTGAGCTAAGCATGAGCGGATTTTGCGGATTGGCAATCCGCGAATTTTGCGGATTTGCGGATTCGCAATCCGCAAAATCCGCGAATTCCCGCGAATTTGCAGATTTTTTTTTTTTTGTGTTCGCCCGTGTTTCTGCCAGTTCGCGAGGGTTTTTACAATTTCGCAATTTGCGAACTTACCTGTCGGGTCGCAAGTTTTGCGAACTTGTTGTTTCTACGTGTCCAGCCTGTTTGGGACACTCTTCTTCATCACTGCCACTCTCTGTCACCACTGCCACTCTCTGACTACTCATGCCACCCTCTGGCCCACCCATGCCACCCTCTGTTTCATCACCACACCCTCTGGTTGTCCAGTGTACATTATTTTCGGCAAAGCAAAGCACACCTTCCCTGCCTCAAGTGACCTGAATTAATTTGGGGCTGATTAATGTGTCACAGAATATTTTTTTAGCTGGCACCTGCTTCCTTAGTGCGCCCTGATTAGTGATCTTTTGCACTTGCTAAGTGCTTTCATTGTTGCAAAATTAGTTACAACACCTGCCCTGCCCCAACTGACAATAATGAATTAGGGGCTGATTAATGGATTTTAACTTCCAGCCTGGCTCCTGCTTGTCTCCCTTAGCTGTAATTCAGGACCTTTGTGGCATATGTGTAACTATTCTGAGGTTCAGAGCAGGGTCACATAATAGTTTCAACTGGCAACTGAACTCTGGAGGGGCCCCTCAGGAAGCACTACAGGAAATGGCTACTAATGATGTGCCTGAACTTTTGAACCTGGTAAGTAGTTACTTTCAGTTTTGCTAAGATCGTATTTCTGCAATTTTGCACTTATTCGCGGGGCGCGAACTCACGCGAACAGTGCGAGCAGTGCAAGCAAAATCCGCTGCTCGCGGATTTGCGGATTTTGCGGGAAATTCGCAAATCTCGCGGATTGCGGATTTCCCGAAAATCCGCAAAATCCGCGAGCGGAACGGATTTTCCGCCCACACCTAGCCTGAGCGCGGCAGGCGGGCCCGCTGTGCGCGTCCGACCACTTGAGGAGTCACGGGCAAAAGTCAGTTGGCGGGACTCCGGGGCCAGCGACACTCACTCCTGTGTCTGCTACAATAGCTCCCGGACACTGGTGGACCCCCCCCCCCCCCGAGGTGGAGTGGCCCAGTTGAGAAGCTGAAGCTGAGGAAGCGGTCCACAGCTAGAGACACCGCGATGGCGAACGCTGGCCGCCGGGGCGGCCGCACCATTACTGATCTCCTAACAAAGCAGCCAACTAAAGGAGACAAATCCCAAGCAACGTTACCGTCCTCCTCGCTTGCCACTACCAAAGGTGACACTCGTGACGAAGCCCCTGTCACAAGGTCCTTCCTGGAATCCCTGTTTGGTACACTGCGGGAAGACTTTCAGACCCTAAAACAGGAGCTGGTGAGCGAACAGAGGGAGCTCCGTAGGGACCTGGATGGGCTTGGAGAGAGGGTGGCAACAATGGAGGACTCCAACCATGTCCGCTGTGAGGAGCTGGTGCATCTCCAACAAGAAGTCTTGCGACTCCGGGATCAGCAAGTGGACCTCCAGGCTCACAACGAGGACTTAGAAAACCGCTCCCGGCGGAATAACATACGGGTCCGGGGGGTCCCATCGAAAGCAGAGGGGAACAGCGTCACCGCGTACCTCCAAGATCTGTTCCGAGAGGTCCTCAAGGAGCCTGCGGACTTCCCCATTCGCATAGATCGGGCGCGCCGGGTGGGCCTGACGCGTCGAGCTCCGGCCCCACCTCCTGACATACTGGCTTTCCTTCCGGACTTTCCACTCAAGGAGAGGATTCTCAGAGAAGCACGCCAGTCTCAACCTCTCCGGTTTCGGGACGCGCCAGTGGAACTTTTCCAGGATCTTTCCGTGATAACACTCCAGAAGAGGAGGGAGTTCAGAGTGGTCACCACTTTCTTGAGGGACAAAGGGGTACCCTACTCATGGGGCCACCCTTTTAGACTTATCTTTCGGTGGGACGGGGCCCTTCACCAAATGCGCTCCCTCCACGACACCTGTGAGCTCCTGGGTCTCGAAGTGCCAGATCAGGAGCATAGCGACGATGCAAACACGGAGTCCTCACAGGAGAAGCGATCGCAGAATCGTCGTGATGGCTGGCAGAAAGTACGCAGGCAGGCACGGCCCAGGCCCGGTGCCCGCCGGATCCAACAAAGATCGCCAAAGAACATGCTGCAGCAGTGCAGGAGGTGGCATAAGACACCTCGGGCCCTCGTAGAATACCCGCATAGGGGGCATGTATGGTTCTACGCGACAATGAAGAGGGTGGGGTGGGGGCCACGATGGTTGCCACTGCCATATCCCCGGACTACTTTTGACTCCACAGGTTCTGGTCCCACTTGACCTGGTTACTTTGCAGGTCTACACTGTTTTTGGCAGACCTGGGACTATGACTTTCTATTGGGTTTCGTTGATGGGGGGTGGGGAGGGAGGGGAAGGAGGGTGGGGTCCAGGGAAGGATTGGTTGGCACGGTTGGGGTTGCCAGGGGGGTTCATTTTTGGGGTGGGTAGTTGGTGTTGGGTGGGGGGAGGGCCCTCCTTGTCCACTAGAGCTGAGACGACTTGTTTTTTCCCTTTTCACTTTTCTACTATGGCACAGACACTGCACACACGCAGCGCCCTTACCCTTGATACTGATCCGGGATGACTCAACCCTTGACAGTTCTCACTTTAAATGTACGAGGACTTAATAATCCGAATAAGCGCAGGGCGATTCTCTCCTTCCTGAGGAACTCACAGGCTGACGTCTGCCTCCTGCAAGAGACGCACCTCCTGCCCAAAGACCATCATCGGCTTAAGTCTCGCTTCTTCCCGGAGCAGTTCTTCTCTTCAGCATCCAAGAAGGTGGCGGGGGTGGCGATCCTGGTAGCTAGAACCTTCAGGGGACGGGTGGTGCAAAAAGAGGCGGAGATTAAAGGTAGGCTTTTGGTGCATCGCTTCCTAGTGGCAGGACAGACGTTACTGATTGGCACAGCATATGCGCCTAATAAGGGTCAGGAGCAATACCTACACAAAGCATTAGAGGCGGCCACGGCCAATACTCATCCACACTTACTAATCGGAGGGGATCTAAACCTGGTATTTCATAACACGGCAGACCGCTCTAATCAGCGCTTCGGGCAGGTTGGGGCGCTCTCCCCGGAGGGACACGCACATCTCACAGACCTAGGCCTTGTGGACCTGTGGCGACTCTCACACCCCCGATCTATGGCTTACACTCACTATTCAGCTGCTCACAAATCATATGCGCGGCTAGACTATTTCTTATGCTCTACCCAGCTGGCAGCGCGTGCAAGCGACGTTGACATCCTCTCGGCCTCGCTGTCGGATCACTCACCGGTGGTGGCGTCCTTCCTGGTGCCGGACACCCCAAGCCCGCAGAGGCACTGGCGCTTGCGTGTTGGCTTACTACAAAGCCCTGCTACGGTCAAGAAGATAGCGGCTGCCATCACCCACTTCCTTGAACACAATGCCAATGAGGATACCTCCAAAGCCACCCAATGGGCTGCCCTAAAGGCCGTCCTACGAGGAGAATTCATCTCGGTGGCTGCGGCCAACAATCGAGAACGCGCTCAAAAGAGAGCTGAACTCACGCAGAGAGTGGCTGAATTAGAACAGATGGATCAGCACACGGGGGCGGCAAGAGCCTGGCGCCAGCTGTGCACTGAAAGGAAGCTGTTGGCAGCATTGGACCAAGACGTGGCGGAATTCGCAGCCCTGCGTCTAAAACATACCTACTACACCGGGGGGGATCGCTGCGGGAAGCTGCTGGCGAGTAAACTGAGAGAGCAGCGCCAGAGGCAGAGCGTTCGGGCTATTCGGCCCAGCACAGGTGACCTGGTCACAGATGACGCGGCCATAGCGGTAGAGTTTGGTAGCTTCTATGCCAACCTCTACGACGCAGACGTCTTAGACCCACAGGCAGGCAGTGATTACCTAGAGGGGGCAACCCTCCCTTCGCTGAATGAAGCCCAGGTGAAGTTCCTGGATAGGCCAATCGGACTTGAGGAAGTCATCTCGGCGATTTCTCGCCTCAAGCTAGGGAAATCTCCCGGACGGATATCCAGCGGCCTTTTATAAAAAATTCTGTCCACAGGTGGCCCCCTTGCTGCGAGATTTGTTTAACATGTTTGACCAACCCGGAGCTATCCCCCCAGACCTCCTGGAAGCCGCCATTTCAGTGATTCCCAAACCCGGTAGAGATCCGACGTCGTGTGGTTCTTACAGGCCAATATCGCTCCTAAATATTGACATTAAACTATATACAGGTATCATAGCCAGCCGACTAGCCCCCTACATGCAGCAGCTAGTTGACGCGGACCAAGCCGGTTTTATACCTCAACGTCAGACAAGCGATAACACCAAGCGTGTCCTCCACCTGATAGAGGCCGGCTCGCGGGCACGGCCGGGTTGCATGCTACTCACCATTGACGCTGAGAAAGCGTTTGATCGGGTGCACTGGCCCTATTTGGACCTAGCCTTGCAGCGGTTCGGTCTCGGGACCACTCTCCGTACCCGAATCTTCAACTGTTACAGACAACCTAACGCCACGGTCCGAGTGAATGGCCACACTTTGCCACGATTCCCGATCGGTAGGGGGACCAGGCAGGGCTGACCGCTCTCCCCCCTCCTCTTTGCGCTCTACATGGAGCCACTGGCCCAACGGATCAGGCAACACCAACTTATCCGGGGCATTCCCTTTGGTGGCGATACTCACAAAATCAGTCTGTACGCCGATGACATTCTACTCTCGCTCATGGACCCCATGCAATCTCTGAGGGCGCTTTTTGTGGAGCTGCATACCTTTGTCCTAGCCTCAGGCTTTAAAGTCAACGTCGATAAATCCGAGGCACTGAATGTGTCTCTGTCATCTGACATTTTGTTGGATGCTAAAGCGGAGTTTGGCCTGCGGTGGTCCACATCTGCGGTACCCTACCTGGGGGTCCTGCTGGCACCCACGCTCCAAGCCACCGTAGAGGTCAACTATGCCAGACTCCAATCGCGTCTTACCGAGACCCTTAGAAAGTGGAAACACCTCACGCTGTCCTGGCTGGGCCGTATTGCGTCCGTTAAAATGACGTTGCTCCCACAGGTCCTCTACGTCTTTCAGACCCTCCCACTGCGCCCCCCGGCGGGGTGGCTCCAGAAAGCACAGGCTGATATCTTCCGATACGTGTGGAATGGCCGCCGCCCTCTTTTTAAGCACCAGCTTGCCGCGCTTCCTCCGGCTCATGGGGGAGTGGGTCTGCCTGATCTCACACTGTACTTTCAGGCAGCACAACTGCGCACGTTGGTGGAGTGGTACCAACTGGAGTCCAGCAAACACTGGCTCTTTCAGGATCAGGCGGTGGCAGGCCGCACGCTCCAGGGCGTGCCCTTCCTACTGCGGCGCCATAGGCCTCCCAACTTATACACCTCGTACATCACCGGTACAGTCATGCGAGTGTGGGATAGAGTGGCGGTCAGAAGAAACCTCACCTCCTTCCCTTCCCCGCTCACGCCGATATTCGACAATCCGGAATTTACCCCGGGCCTGGACCCACAGGCATTTGTGGCTTGGAGAGCTACACCTTGCCGGGAAACAGGCCACATGTTTGATCTCCAGGGCATTCTCCCCTTCCAGAGAGTGAAAGAGGCCTATGGCATACAGGAAACCGATCGTATGCCCTACATGCAAGTCCGACACTGGGTCCTACAACCCTCGATCAAACCGGGAGCGCAGCGTTTTCTTACACCCTATGAGAAATGGCTATTGACACGCACGTCGGAGAAGAAACTGCTCTCAGACATATATCAACACCTGCTACTCCCTAACATATACACTTACAATGCAGGGCAAGCTAGGTGGGGCAGGGACCTGGGACGGCAACTCACGCGCAAGGAGTGGGAAGAGATTTATCACAGGGCCCGCCATTCGGCCTACCACTCAGGCCTCACAGAGACACTCACAAAAGTGGCCACCTACTGGTATCACACCCCAGAACGCATACACCGCTGGGACCCCCGGGTCAGTGACCGCTGTCGGAGAGGGTGTGGAGGGCGGGGCACACTGGAGCACCTGCTGTGGAGTTGTGAGCGGCTGCAGAACTATTGGACCCCTATTCTTGACCTGATAGACCTTCATTTAGATACCCAACTCCCCCGATTTCCCGCCTATGTATTACTGGGACTGCCCAATGCATTGATGTACCCCCTGAAATCTATGAGAGGAAGATTGATTGCGATTGCGCTGGGAGCTGCCATGCAAAACATTGTAGCCCACTGGAGAGATCCTCAGCCGCCGGTGCAGTTCGGCTGGTTGAACCGACTCTGGTCCATACTGGGCATGGAGAAGCTTTCACTGACCACAGCGGGTAGAGGGGACGAATTTGCAGACCTCTGGCGGCCGTTCTTGAAGCTGCTTACTGGGGAATTCAGGGAATTGAGTTGTCCCCGATACCTGCGCTTGCTCCGTCTTTCTGACACACCTATCCCTGAGACCAAGACGAAAGCCCGCAGAACTGCCTCCCGGATCTGATATTCCCTTGTGTTGCTTTGATCCTTGCCACTAGTTTCTTTAGCATTTTCTTTCCATTACCTCAGCGGACAAGGGGGGAAGGGAGGAGGGGGGGTGGGTAGGAGGGTGGGTAGGGGGGTGTTTCGTATACTATTTGCATTGTTGTGGCTACCGACTGTTCTTCTACCTTTCAAACGCGGCCGGCCCGGCTGGGTTGTAGGCGGCATGCTGTGGTTAAATTGCACAATATGACTTCCGCATTAGCCGGGGCGCAGATACAGTTTCGTCATTGTTTAACCCTGATTGCCCGAAGCACTGGTCGATGTATTGGCTTTCAATAAAAAGATTTAATACTAAAAATAAAAAAGGAAACTTTGAACTTAGATGAAAAAAAAACAGTTTTGACATGTGGCCTGATGTGTGAGCACCAAGTTTCATGTTTGCGTGGCACTTTACTTTGTGTCAGTTATTTTATATTTTTTTCTATTTTCAAAAAATTCATAGCAGAAAATACACAATAAATTCAAATATTTACAAGACTAACTAAACTTTCTACAAACATTAAAGGCAAACATTATTTACACATTAGAAACCGTTATCACACATATTAGAAACCGTTTTCACATCAAACATTTTACAAAACAATTATTACAAAAATGATAATAATTTTATCACAAACAACAAATATTGCGAACAATAAATGAGAGAAACTAAAGTTGGGAGGAAAAGTATAAGTCGCTCACTGACATATATGTTTAAATACTGGACCAGCCGGTCCTAGTGTTTTTTTTTAAACAATGATGGTTTATATCTCCCAAACAACACTGCCGACGCGTTTCAAGACCAGGCGTAAAGTCACTGGTCTGTCATCAGGTCTGTATATATCTTGTATCTGTAAGATACAAAAACATTGTTTTACTTGATCTAGCGTGTGGGCTCCTTATTACCATTAAGTAGCTACAAAATGTTCTGCGCTACATACCAAGTTTGTTCAGAATAGAACTTCGGAAGGGGTCTTGTGGAGGTCCTTTTTGATAAATAGCGTGGCCAAACAGGGATGCCTAGAGAGATTTTATGAGTATGTTTAAGTTGCATTGTAGATCAATTCATTTCGCTAGTGGCTAAAACAAATTAAAAGTGAAAGGTGGAAGCGTACCTTATTCTTTAAGTATTGCCGGATTACGGCGGTATCAATTTGTAGCGGCGTGACCATCGGGATCAAATCTGTGATGCGGAGGAGATTAGCATCAATAACTTAGCGGCGTGCAACCAATGTGTCACACTTGATGGAAAGATAGAAACAATTGAGGTAGCCTACCTTCTTACGTTTTCTTATTTTCACGTAAAACGGGTTGTTACTATCACCATCCTAGAGGAAAGTACAAAACGACCTTAGCGGTATGTTGTGATTTAGTTGGGCGCTAAGTGAACGCTTACTAGTGCAGAATGGACGATTACCTGCTGCTTTAGCCGCTGCTCGGTACTGCTGGGGTCGTCTTTCTCTCAATAAAGATGGCCGCCGCTATTTCCTGTTTGTTATATGTGCAATACTAAACTGTGCATTGTGGGACGTGGAGTCCCATAAATTGCAGTTAGTTAAAAAGAAATTTTTGGTTATGGCCAGAATGAACGTGAGTTAATGTTCTGCTTCGGGCACGTTGTCATCATGGAACTTTATAATTAATAAAGGATGAATGGTACTTACCACTAGGTATTTTGAATTTGATGTTTCTAGTGAAGCAACAAGTGACTCTGCTAGAATGAAATTCTGTTTAAAGGGCATCTCAGGGCTAAGGACCAATTCCATTATCAATCTCATTAGATAGATGACCAAGACCAGCGGGCAAACCAGGGATGTCTAACCGGTGCAAGTCAGGACAGGGCGGAACCTGGGATTTGATTATATGTGCGCTATCTCAGACAGATTATTCAGGCCAGTCTGTGCGCTATTAAATTTTAAAATCAGATACGCTTCTTTTTGTAGCAGAACGCGCTCGACGTCATGGCATTTGGACCTAGAATTCACAGTATACAGTACAGACCATTTGAATTCTTGTTCGTTGTGGCCCTTTTCACAGAAATGCTCAACCATTGGAGCAGACATAACTTTTTTCTTGATACGTGATCGGCGCTGGCTGATTCTTTCATTCACTTGCTGGCTGGTTGTTCCAATATAAATTAGTGGGCACAGACATAGTATCATATACACAACATTCTTAGTTCTGCAATTAGAGAATTCTTTGTGTTTCCACTTGATCGCATGGTGGACAAACTCATCTCCTTCTTTTGTACTTTGACAGGCGACGCAGTTGCCACACTTGTGGTGGCCCTCGATTGGCTTGAGATTCCATTGCGCCAATAAGTCGCTTTTGGGCATGGGAATGACCACATCAGCCCGGATGAGTTCTTGGCCACTACTGCGATTTTTTCTGTAGGCAAAAATGGGTTTGGGGAACGGGCAGTTCAACCCCTCCAAAAGGTGCCAGTTTTTTAATACAGCCTGTCGTAGTTTGTGTGTGTCTGGGCAGAAGGTTGTGACGCACACAAGTTTATCCAGAGGTGTGCGCTGTTTGGTTTGTAACAAACATTCTCTGGGCGAATATTTAGCGTGCTTAAGAGAATGTTTAACCCCTTCCATGCTCATGACGAGCTCAGCTCGTTATGAGGCACACCGGAGCTGTGCTCATGACAAGGTGAGCTCGTCATGAATAATGGACTATTTCAAGTTCCAGCGCACAGCGGGAATTGCCTTAGCATCCAAGGTGTTAAGGAGCTTTCGCGGGTAACCCCGCTCTTGCATATCAGAGCAAAACGCTTGTGCATGGCGCTCGTAGTCTTGCATCTCAGAGCAGTTTCGTCTTATTCTTAATAATTGCCCATAGGGTAAATTAGCTTTTAGACTGTGGGGGGGTGCACTCCTGTGGTGTAAAATCGTGTTTCTGTCGGTGTCTTTCTTAAACAATGATGTTACCAACCGTCCGTCCTCACACCTTAGCTCAATGTCCAAAAAGGTCATCCGGCTAGGGCTATTCTCTATGGAGAATTTTATGTCTCTGTGCCTAGTATTAAGCCATCCGTGAAAGGCCATTTAATCGGTCTGGCTCCCCTGCCACAGGAGCCAGACATCGTCTATGTACCTGTACCACTGTATTATTTGGTGTCTGAAAGGGTTGTTCATGTCCACGAGCCTTTCTTCATACTGCGCCATGAAGAGCACCGCCATTTCTGGGGCATAAGGACATCCCTTGGCGGTGCCCTTCACTTGCATGTAGAATGCTACAGGAAGGTGTGCCTGATGTGACTCAGTGAGTGACAGAGATCCCCTACCTGCACAATTCTGCACAATTCTGCAGGCCTATATGATAACCCTTTCCATTGGCCCAAACTTACAAAACTCCTAGCACCAAACATTGTGCCTGCATTTATGTGATTGCAGTAACTGAAGTGCATACATTTAAGCCACACAATCTCTGTGTTAGTGCATGAACAGAAGACAACACAGCTTGGAAACAAAGAACATTGGTTGCTTCACCCTGTTTCTGAGTTCTGCAGCCTACAGCTCAAGCGCTAACTCAATGAAATTGTGCTTTCAAGGTATGTGCTTATGATCCTACAGTAGCATACAAACAGGCACACTGCAATATCCTGCCCACATATTCAAGAAACAGCCCCTTGTTTTCTGAATCAGATTTAAACTGTTCGAATTCCTACCTGGAACTAATAGTCCTGACCTTCTTTAATGTTTAAGCCCTGACAGAAATTGTTATTTACTGCATATCTGGGGTTCTAACCCTACTACCCATGGAGTAAGCCGTGATTGCTTTACCTCCCTACCTATGAGGCAAATGCACATCAGTGGTAAACGGTGGAAAACTTGGATCACTGACATAATATCGAATACACAAATATAGAATTACCAAAATATTGAAGAAAAAATATAGAATGCAAGAATATCGAATTCCTATCTACAAACAGGTAAGTACAAAAATATCGAATCAAAAATATCGTTTTAAAAAATATAGTTATTCAAAATATCGATTTTTTTTTAAATGTCTTAAAAGTAATTTAAAATTAATGAATTAATAAATATAATTAACTAAAACATACTTTAAAGTACTTAAATAACCTTAAAATGATTAAATAATTAATTTAAGTTATAAAATAAAACATACAATTACATTTTTAAATATATATATATATATATATATATATATATATATATATATATATATATATATATATATATATATATATATATATATATATATATATATATATATATATATATAACATAATATTAATAAAAAATATACAATATTTTTACCGCAGGATAACGGGAGGCTAACATTTTCTATTACCACTCCAGTGCGTGCAACAGTAGAGAAAACTTTGGATAGCGTAGGGGTAAAAATTACTATTCCCACTCCAGAGAGTGCAACAGTAGGGAAAGCGTTGGATAGTGTAGGGGTAAAAATTACTATTCCCACTCCAGTGAGTGGAACAGTAGGAAAAGCGTTGGATAGCGGGAGGGTAAAAATTACTATTCCTACTCCAGAGAGTGCAACAGTAGGGAAAGCGTTGGATAGTGGGAGGGTAAAAATTACTATTCCCACTCCAGAGAGTGCAACAGTAGGGAAAGCGTTGGATAGCGTAGGGGTAAAAATTAACTATGGGTGCAAAATCCGCTCCGCTTGCGAAATTTGCAAATTTTCGGCAATTTCGCGATCCCGGAATCTCGCTAAATTGCCGAAAAATTCACAAATTCGCGAGCGGGCAGATTTTTTCTTTAGGCCCACAGGTAGCACAGTTAAGGCAGGTGCTCGAGATAAAGCTAACTTTGTAACCATTTTAGAATGGTGCCGGCAAGCTGCTAGAGTGCTTGATGGCGCCATTCTAAAATGGTTACAAAGTTAGCTTCAACTCGGGCACCTACCTTAACTCTGTAAGTGCTTCCTGTGGGCCAAACATTAAACCTCAACAGGAAGCAGGTATAGATATAAATAAAGCAGGTGCCTGAGTTGAAGCTCAAATTCAGTAACATTTTAATCAGCCCAAAACATTAGTGAGCACGGTCGAGGCTGGGCAAGTGTGCTTTTACCCCATATCTGCCGTCGAAAATAATCTGTAATACCCGAGGGAGGTCTTTGCATCCCTGAGTTTCTCGAGCGCAATCCCCGTGTAGTTCCCGTGACCAGGAGGCTGCTTTCTCCTCACCTGCTGCCTTGCTCGCTCTCTGACCCTTTATACACGAGGCATGTTGACACGCATAGAAGCCCCGCACCACACACTAGCGGTATCAAACGTCTTCCCGCCCTTTTCCATCTATGATGGACAGCTCACTCAAGGGACCTCGCCGCCTTTTGGCGTGGTGGCAAAGTTACAGGCACACATGGTCAGTGGAGACAAATCTTCTAGCCCTACGCAGCTGCAGTGTAGGAAAAGCACTATCATTTACCCAACGAGGTAGCACTTACTGGATTAGCCAGTAGAAAGTACTCCAGTTGAGTAGAGGTATTGCACAAAACGGTGGCATCTTCGTGGATAGCTATGCAGGGCAGGATTCATTAAGGCAAGAGGCTCCTGTCACAAAAATTAAACCTCAACAGAAAGCACTTACAGATATAAATAAAGCAGGTGCCCTAGTTGAAGCTCAAATTCAGTAACGTTTTAATCAGCCCAAAACATTAGTGAGCTGGGCAAGTGTGCTTTAACCCCATATCTGCTGTCGAAAATTAGCTGTAATACCCAAGGGAGGTCTTTGCATCCCTGAGTTTCTCGAGCGCAATCCCCGTTCCTGTGACCAGGAGGCTGCTTTCTCCTCACCAGCTGCCCTGCTCGCTCTCTGACCCTTTATACACAAGAGGCATGTTGACATGCATAGAAGCCCCGCACCACACACTAGCGGTATCAAATGTCTTCCCGCCCTTTCCAAACTATGATGGACAGCTCACTCAAGGGACCTCGGCGCCTTTTGGCGCGGTGGCAAAGTTACAGGCACACATGGTCAGTGGAGGCAAATCTTCTGGCCCTTTACGCAGCTTCAGTGTAGGAAAAGCACTATACATTTACCCAACGAGGTAGCACTTACTGATTAGCCAGTAGAAAGTACTTCAGTTGAGTAGATGGAAATCTCCCCAAAAAAATTTGCGAATTCACGCGACCGCAGATCCGCAAAATTCGCCCATACTTAGTAAAAAATACTATTCCCACTCCAGAGAGTGCAACAGTAGGGAAAGCGTTGGATAGCGTAGGGGTAAAAATTACTATTCCCACTCCAGAGAGTGCAACAGTAGGGAAAGCGTTGGATAGCATAGGGGTAAAAATTACTATTCCCACTCCAGAGAGTGCAACAATAGGGAAAGCGTTGGATAGCGAATGAGTAAAAATTACTATTCCCTCTATTGTGAGTTTAACAGTAGGGAAAGTAATGATTTAATATATTAATAAAAATAAATTAAATATCAATACCAATACCAATTATTATTAATTAAAATGAATTGCCAATTGAATATTATGTAATAATTAATCAATTATAAATACAAATAAATATTAGTCATTAAAATTAATCACCTACTCATAATTAATTAACCGCTAATTAATTTTCAATAACCAAAACGAATTAATAATAAAAATTAATACCAATTGATAATTAATTAACAGTAAATTAATTATCAATACACAGAAATTATTTTTAAGATGTAATTAATTACAATTAAATTACTTCCCACTCTATCCCCTCATAAACCCACAACCCGCTACAGAAAATAAATTCATAAAATTAACATAATTATCCATTAATCAATAAAAAAAATAATTAATTATCAATTAAAAATTAATTAACATTTAACAATTAACAATACATTAAAAATCAATACAAATAAATAAATACAAATATTTAATTAATTACAAATAAATTACTCCCCACCTTATCCCCCTATAAACCCACAACCCCCTACAGAAAATAAATTAATACCATTAACATAATTATCAATTAATCAATTATTAAAACTTAATTACCAATTAAAAATTAACAATTCAAAATGAATACCAATAAATAAATAAAAATATTTAATTAATTACAATTAAATTACTCCCCACCCTATTGACCTTTAAACCCACAACCCCCTACAGAACTAAAACACAAAATTAAATAAAAAATAATTCGTAATTTCTAAAAATCTATATTTAATTTAATATAATTAAATTACTTCCCACCCTATTCCCCTATAAACCCACAACCCTCTACAGAATTAAATTACGCAAAAATTAAATAACATAAAATTCATTACTAAAAATAAATTACAATCATAATATACACTTTTCACACATATGTTAACATACAAAACACTCAAAAAAATAGATATTATTAAAAATTCAATATATATTTTAATACCTATATTATATACTTCCATATTTTGCCTTTCTATATTTAAAAAAATCGATATTATATTACTTACCCTCAATTTAATATTTTTCACCACTATATTCCGTCCATTCGATATTTTGTCCATTCTATATTTTGACTTCGATATTTTGTCCATTCAATATTTTGAATTCGATATTTTGTCTAGTCACCGGAACACGCACAGGAGACTGCCCATAAACCTCTGACTGCACCAGAACCACAAGAAGGGGTTCCACAGATTCAGATTTCTTGGGTTTTCTGTTGGCCTAACAGCTGAGTAAGTGGAATTTGGATCTTATTTCCAGGAAATGGTTGTATTTGTCTCCTTGTGTGTGGTTTGTTCACCCTAAGTTAGCAGGGTATGCCCAGATGTTGGCCCAGTGCTCACTTTGCCACAGGATTTAAGCTAGCCTGGCTGATGAAGCGTATTACCCAGAAACCAGTCCCAGGATGCTTGTTTCCGGTTCAGGGAAGACCTGGCTTGGCAGCTCGGGCTGTACTGTTCCCATGAGGTACAGGGTCAAGACTGATTTGCATATAGCTGGGTCTGTACTGAGGTGGCGAAGTGAGCTAAAGAATGATGATGGATTCAACCCAAATCTGTGACTGGGGGAGTGAGTGTCTGAAAAGTTTCAGCGCTCCGTCCATCATCTCCTTGTTTTGCTTTGCAAAAAAGGGGATCTGTCCCCAATGCAATCTGTCATTGTTTGTTTAAATGACACAGCAAATGTCCATTTGCTCACCCAGACACTTTCTGATACTTTGGCTGAAAGGGTAATGGGGAGGCAGATCTATTCCACATGTATTTATGGTTGTTGGAATTATGATGTATTTCACCATAGTAATTGTTGGACTTAGCCCTTTTTGCAGGGTCATCCCTGAACTTGCTGGGCCCTGAGGTATGGACAGAGGGATCCAAAAAGGTTCATATTGGTGTTGAACTGGAATATGCCCCGGCTGTTGCGGACTACGGTCCATGTTCTATCGCCCAAAGCAGAGAAGCCCATCAGGGTAGTGATTGGTCTCCTCTGCGTTTTGGCTGGCAGGAGTTTGTGTTGGACTTGGCCCTTTTTGCAGGGTCATCCCTGAACCTTTTGCCTTCCTCCTGTATTTGTCTGACCTATTTTTGTTGTTGTTTATGACTCTGGGCACGTTACCACTGCTGATCAGTGATAAAGTGCATATACTCTCTGTATAAATTGTGATTATGGATTTGTGATTCCATGATTGGTTATTTGATTTACTTGTCAGACCCTAGTACAGTTCACCATAAATGCCCAGGGCCAGTAAATCAAATGCTGCTGATGGGCTTGCAGCACTGATTGTGCCATTCACAGAAGGAGCTTGTAAAATGTGGCTCAGGACTGCCATGCAGGGCCTGTGTGCAGTCTGGGACTGCCATGTCGACTTGGTAAGTTCACACACTTACCAGTCCCTAAACCTTCCCTTTTTTACATGTTAGTCACCCCTAAGGTAGGCCCTAGGTACCCCTGTGGGCAGGGTGCATTGTATGTGAAAGGTAGGACATGCCCTGGTGTGTGTAGCAAGTCCTGATAGTGAATTACTGCCAATTTTGTTTTTCACTATTGAAAGTCTATCTGTTCCTATAGGCCAGAATGGGCAGTATGTTTATAATATCCTATACACATAACTGACCCTAGGAACAAGATAAGAAAATAAAGTTTAGTATGCCTGAAATCAGAATGTTAAGATGCATCTTTTAGTGAGGGTGATATTTACATTCTGTGTTTGAAAATATCACTTTTAGAAAGTGGGCATTTTCTTGCCTAGCAATCCAGTGTGCCTCTTCTATATTTGTGTATTGCATGTATGATTTTTGAGTGACAGGGGACTGGAGAGGGCTGTGGCTCCAGAAGTCTGATGAGGCAGGGCTGGTCTGAATGGCCCGTGGTTGAATTTATAGTAGGGGCAGGAGATTTCCTTTCATCTACCTGGGCCTGGTCTGCTTTCAACAATGCTGTCTCCACCTCCTGACAGGAAGCTGCACCAGTGAGGACAGAACTGGTTTTGGCCAGGCACAGACACTCTCTGCCTTCAGAGAACAAATGATTTATGTGTATAAAAAGAGGGCTTTTAGATCACTTCTGGTAAAACAAGAGGAACCTTTGCCAAGGAGAAGAGCCTGAGAAGCTGAGGAAGATTGCTGCCCCTGTGCCGTTCACTGTTTGGGGTTGGCCTGCAGTGGCTACTTATTGCCAAGGAAAGGAGAAAAAGGACTTTGCTGTTTGCTTTGTCATCTACTTGAAGAAGATCTCTCCAAGGGCTTGAAACTAAACTTGCCTCCGGTTCTGAAGTGTCAGGGACACAAAGACTTCACCCTGTCTTCCTGTATCTAGAACAGCTGCTTAGCTGCTAGAGAAGGCAATTGCAACACCGACGCTCGACGCCATAATCTGCACCGAAGCCATGAGCGCTGCTCAGCCATCGCCGGTGGTAGGTGTAACTGCAGGGCAGTGACGTAGGGAGGGGGAGGGGCAGGGTGGGCAGTTGTAATGTATGGATTACGGACTTTAACAAGTAAGTAAACATATAAATAAATAAAATGAATTTCGTTGTGCGCACTGCATCACCAAATGCGATGCAGAGCGCGCAACGAAATTCGTTTTATTTATTTATATATTTACTTACCTGTTAATGTCCGTAATCCATACATTACAACCCCCCACCCTGCCCCTCCCCCTCCCTACGTCACCGCCCTGCAGTCACACCTACCACCGGCCGTGGCTGGCGCTGCTCCTACTTGCGAAGTAGACGACGCGGGCCGCCGTGCCACACGACACCAGCGAGCGATGCCATAACTTGCCCGAAGCTATGAGCGCTGCTCTGACTTGAGACGTGGGCCTGCCGCTGTGCTGCATCGACTCTGAAGCTGACTTCATCATAACGGAGCTGATCCTCGACGTGGGTGACCCCGAATCCATCAACATTGCGCACTCGTAAGGAACACTGGGTTAGGCGCCATCGTCACGTCACCTCCCCGACGCAGTAAGGAACCTTCGTCTCGCCTCCCCTGCATTGCAGTAAGGAACAGAGGCTGCACCTCCCCTGACATCATAAGGAACAAACGCCACACAGCAACTAGAAAGTTGCACCTCCCTGACGCTGTGAACTGTCCTTTTCATCATCTTCCAAGGTACTGTTCTTTGTGGGCCCGATGCCGCGCACCTCGCGGTTGGTGCCGTACTTTTGGATTTTTACCGGTCACAACGTCGTTATAACTCCAAGTGGAGTTATTTGTTGCTACAAGCTTGATTTAAGTGAATAACCTATTTTTAAGGATACTTTGATTACTTTACTGTACTTGTATGCTCGATGGGGCTGCAGAACTCGAGGGCTCCCTGATTATTGCAGAATGACTCTGGAGACTCCACGCCAGACCTGCCACTCACCCCCTCTGAAGACATGGGGACACAGGCCCTGTCACCCTGCTGCTTCCGGCATAGATTACACCCCCTATGCTTTCGGAATTTTGGGAACCGACTGAACTTAACACCAAGGTCTCAACCCCCCTGCCTGACCTCAAGTTGGCAGCCTCAGTCGGTCTCTCCACGATGCTCTAATGCTCCCGGACAATAGAACTGGTCAGCGTTCTGAGCTTAACCACATCCCTCACCTGACCTTGATCCTGCTCTCCCTCCTGGACATGTACTCTGAACCTTCCCTCGACCATAGAGACCCTTCTATTTGTCCGATGTCCAGTGGAGCTACCTGTTAGCTGAAGAGGAGATGAGTTGTGGATTCCCCCTCGGCCGTCACCTACCCAGCCGGATTTTGGACAGACTTTCCTTCATCTCTCTGTCTTTTCCCCCTCCTACCCTTCACCCCACCCCCTTCCCCCTCTACGCTCCCTTCTTCTCGGCCTCTTCCCCTTTAATATTTTTCTGTGGGGACCTAGCCATTTGACCGATGTCAGGTGGACCTACCTGATAGTTGAAGAGGAGATGGACCGAGGATACCCCCTCGGCCGTCACCTACCCAGCCGGACCTTGGACTACCCCTTTTGCCTTCACCCCTTTCCATTCCTCACCCCATTTTCCTTTTCTTCTATGCTCTTAGAAAGTTTTTCTGGTATCTTTTGTAACTATTTTCCCCTCGTCTCTACGTCTTGTCTTACTCCTACCCATTTACCCTATCCCCGTACCCTTCCTGCTCCATTTACCTTGTTCCCCTATGTTCTTTAACTACTTTTGTTGATACTTATGTAACTTTTAACTGATGTAATTTGCAACATTATTGTCCCTCATGTTAAGCGCTCTGATTTCATTGGGTCTAGCCAGCGCTATATAATAACTCATTAATTACATTTGTTCCCATTTAGAACTCTTCTCCGTTTGTCTACCTCCCTAGCTCCTAGCTCCTATCCTCTCTCCCCTTACCTGCTAGTCTGCCTAGCCCCCTGTCCTTTGTGCCCTTTGACTATTTATACTCTGGAGTCTCAGCATACCCTCTGAGAGAGTCCACTGCGCCAAGGGAGCCACTCACAGCTGAGGTATGGTATGGCACCCCTTGCCAAAGGACTCCCTCTCTCCTTTTTGGAGAAGGATCCAGTATGTAGGCCTGGAGTCTCAGAGACCCCTCTGAGAGAGTCCACTACGTAAAGGGAGCCTCCTGCAACAGAGATAGGGAAGTGATACCACTTCCCCTGGGATCACAGCTTACTAGACTTGGGACGTTGCTTTGACTCGTCTGCCGGTTTGTGTCCCCGTCACCCTTCCCCTACTCTTTCCTTGCGATGTCCTTCACCCTCCCCTCCTCTTTCCTGCCTTCATTACCTATCTACCTCCCCAGCTCCTTCCCCCCACCCCTGAATCTTTCTTCTTGCTTGCTTTTCCCCTTTCGTATGTGTGATTATTGTTTATCTTGACCTTACAAGTAACTATGTTGCCATGCTCTAATAACTGTGTAACCTTTGTAATAATGTAAGCTGTAGCTACGATCTGATGCTCATGTAAAGTGCTCTGATACCTCCGGGACTAGCCAGCGCTATATAAAACCTTTAAAATAAATAAATAAATAAATAAAATATTTTTGTTGTTTGGTCTTGTTTTAAGTTTAGATAAAGATTACTTATTTTTCTAAGCTTGTGTGGTATCCATTTGTTATGTTTTCACTGTGTTACTGTATGTGTTCACAAATGCTTTACACACTGCTTCTGAGATAAGCTTGTCTGCTTGTGCCAAGCTACCAAGGGGTTGAGCAGGGGTTACTTTAGGAGTGTATCTCGTTTCCCTGACTAGAAGCAAGGGTTTCAATTTGAACAAGGGTGCAAACCATTGCCAACTAGAGACATTCATTTCGTTTTTTTTAAAATTCTTTTTATTACAGAACAAAGAGACAAAATCATAAAAAACAACAACATAAACAACAACATGAAATAAAGCAATCGTCTGGGAGGATACATTACAAAGAATAAAAACCGCAGTGATGTGATCAAAAATATTAAACGGAGCAATAGCAATGACATACAGGCAGATCGCACTCCGCGCCTTCTAAAGGGATTCTCCATCTGCATTATAGAGAGCACCATCTGCAAAGGGGGTACATAGAAGTCCTCTGTACTTGTTTCATGGGCCCCATACTCTTGTCCATTTGCCTGGGCAACCCCTCCCTTAGTACACCACCCTCTCAGCCTGCATACACCAGTCCATATCCGCCGCCCATTCCCTTCTACGGGGCACTGCGCCTCCCTTCCACGTCCTCGCAATATTCCTCTTTGCTACCATACAGCCCAGCAAGACCATTGTTCGCTCGGTCCAATTCAGATCTGTGGCATCCCAGATATTTAGGAGACATAACCTTGGGGTGGGGTCTATTGGTTTCAGGCATATCTGGGACAAAAGGGACACAATCTCAATCCAATAGTGCTGGAGGACCTGGCATTCCCACCATTGAGGCATAAAAGTACCCACCCCCCACAGTTACGGGTACAAATTAGGCAGGGCAGAAATCTTATCTTGACCAAAGTAATAAGCTCTGTGTAGCAATTTTAGTTGGATAAGTTTAAACCGGGACCTGATAGCCACCTCCTCAGTTGAAGGCAGGGCCTCCCTCCAGTCTTCATCCGGTATGCCCCCCAGTTCAGACACCCATTTCATACAGATTTTATCCAGCGGTTCTGGAAGATTACTAATTATCTTGTGATATGTTAAGGAAATTGCCTTATCAGGCAGGTAGTCGTCTAGGAGCCTATCTTCTAAAGGCAATGAGGCTGGGAAATCCAAGCCCTTAGGAATGGCCTTGGTGAGTGCGCTGCGTACTTGTAGATAGCGAAAGGTTTCCCCCTCGTGGATCTGGTATTTGGCCTGTAGCTCGGCAAATGGGACCACCGCACCCTTCCCCAATACATCTCCGACTTCAGTAAGGCCAATCAGATACAATTTATCAAAACCGGGCTGAGCCGACAACATCCCCAAGTGGCAGGATTCTAGCAGTGTGATTCTACCTTTCAATCCCAATCCCAATCTGTAGCCGCTCGCCAGATTGAGACTGTGGTAGAGGTGGGTGTGAACAAAGATGCGTGCTTTGGCCCACTGTAAAGTCCCCTCAGATAGGTACCCCCTGTCATGTTAAAGTGGTCCATTCTGTAAGCTGGGTCCGTGATAGGGTGATGCGCTCATTGATTAAGGACCATCAGTTGAGAGGCCCAGTAATACATTTTTAAGTGCAGGGAGTGTGATATCTACATCATACCATCTACGTTGGATTTTGTCTAATGCGATCCGGGAAGTGCCACCATTCCATAACAGAGAACAGACCTCAGAGTCAATTGTTAAGAAGTATTGAGGCGGGACTAGATAGGGTGTCTTTTGCAAGGCATACAAAAAACGGGGAGTGCCATCATTTTAAGAAGGGTATCCCGTCCTAATTAGGTGAGAGTCAACCCCATCCAGTGCTGTACATCCGCACAAAGACAATGTAAGGGCGAGAGAAGATTCCTCACGTGAAACGAATCATGATCCTTTGGAAAATATGCACCCAGATAACGGAAGCACTCCATGACCACACCTGCCGTACAATCTCGGGGGAGCCGTGGAGGAGCCCCACTAAGCACATACACCAAGGATTTGTCCCAGTTGATAACATAGCCTGAATATTTCCGAAAGATGGCCAGAGTATGGCGCACTGAATGCAACGAGGACCATGGTTTGCCTAAATACAAAAGAATTTTGTCGGCTTATAGGGATATTCTGTCTGACCAATCCGGCGCCCAATTTAATCCACGAATACACGGATCACCCCAAATCCACACCGCTAACGGTTCCAGTGCCAACGCGAAGAGCAGCGATGACAGGGGACAGCCTTGCCTCGTTCCCTTCCCTAACTCCAAAAACTGCAGATCTGCCACCGTTGACTGTTACACAAGCCAAAGGTTTAGTATAAAATAAACGTAACCAAGTCAAAAGATGTGGGCCAAAGCCATACTGCTCCAGGGCGGCAAATAGAAAGGACCATTCCATCATATAAAATGCCATTTTGGCATCCAGGGATAAATTATCACATCCTCTTTTATAGTGGAGGCCCTGCCCAGCCCCCCCGTAAAGGCGGTGGAGATTGTGTGCTGTGTTTTTTGTTGGCATAAAACCGGATTGGTCTGGGTGGATCAGCTTAAGTAAGTGGGGTGACAGTCAGTAGGACAAGAGTTTAGCTAGGATTTTGACTTCCGGATCCAGAAGGCAGATCGGTTGGTAGGAGCCCCATTGGTCCCGGGGTTTTCCCTCTTTATGTATAACTACAATATTCACCAGTCGCTGTGTCTTGGGCAGCCCCCCAAGCACTACGCTTTCATTGTACATTCGCAGGAGATAAGGAGCTAGGACTTGCAAGGTCGCTTTGTATAATTTAATTGGGAGTCCACTAGGACCCATGGCTTTTCCAGAACACAATGCCCCTATTGGTTTGGACACCTCCTCAGTGTCAAGAGGGGCATCAAGATTAGTCACATCCTGAGGGTCCAGGAATGGCAGGGGCAGGGTGGAGAGTATATCAGCGGCCTCCTCCTGAGTCGAAATGGATGTGGGAACATAAAGGCGTTCGAAGTACTTAGCAAATATTTCCACAATTCCTGCCCTGGTCACTACATCTCTCACCATCCGGAGCAACTATCTCGGCAACCCAGCGACTGGCCGCCTTTCATCTATCCAACCATGCCAGTAGTTTACTAGCTTTATCGCCTAGCTCGTAAATCCTACGTTGTCTCGCGTGGTAGTGCGCCCTGGCTGCCTCACTTGCAAGTGCAAGATATTCCTTCTGCTTTACTGCAAACCTATGAGAGGTGTCGGGGGAGGCCGATGCGTCAAGCTCACGCTCAATCTTAGCCACCTCTTATTCAATATCTTCTAGCCGCTAACTTTGTTCCTTTCAATGGCCCGTGACTGCCGCCACCCCACTCCCACAAATCACCGTTTTGTACGCCTCCCACAATGTTACGTCGGAGTCTACAGAGCCATCTTTTTCTGTAAAATAATTGGCAGTGGCCTTTATCAACGTATCCCATATGTCTGGAACGCGTAGATACCATGCATTAAGGGCCATCTCTTAATGTGGGCGGGGTAAAGCCCCACTGTAGTGTGCTATGATCGGTGAGTGATTGGATCTGCCCCTCAGTAAGAAGGAGATGTCACCATACATGGAAAGCTGAGGGGCCTGGCAAAAGAGATAATCAATGCGGGACAGACTACCATGGACCCTAGAGAGGAAGGTTTATTGTCAGTCTAAAGTATGAAGAGTGCGCCACACGCCTATCAGTCTAAGGGCCTCTAAGAATTCCGATAGCAATTTCCCCTGTGACTCAGGACGTCGGGTTGGCAAACTGTCTATTTATCCAGCCAAAGCAGCGTTACAATTCCCCCCCCCAATAAAAGGCCTCCCTCAGGCAAATTCTGCAGGTGCGTGCCCAGAGCGGTCAGTGTGGACGAGTGAAGTTTGGGGGGGATGTATAAAAAGGTCACACTAAAAGAGCGGCCCTCCTAATCTCCGGACACTGCAAGGATACCCACCCCTCTGAATCCCCTGGTGAATCCCGCATGGGCAAGTAGTTTGTAACCCCATCGATTCAGTGCCTTATATGTCGTGCCCGGTATGTGCATTTTTTTGTAGAAGTACAAGGTCTGGGGAGTGTCTGTTCAGATATTATAATACCAAATCCCTTTTAATCCGGTCGCCCAGCCCATTGACATTCCAGTTTATCAGTTTAAGTCGGCCCAGGTGTGTGGAAAGTACAGGAGTATCACCCATTAGAATCATAAAAACAGGGACACCATATCCCACCGGGCCCAGTCAATCAGTTTACACAAGAAGACATAATGCAAAAATATACAGGGATAGTCCCCATAGACATCAGCTGCCGTCACATAGGTGCACATGGTTGACCTAGACAGATTGCTTATAACAGTAAACAGAAATAAACAAACTACCCTCCTTGTAAAACACCGATCATCCCCCCACCCTGCCTCCCTGCAACGTGGACTCAGAACTGCCCACCACCCCAATTTGCAAAGCGCATGGATACCCATACTAAACCTAATAAGAGGAAAAATTATCCTGACAACACACGAGGTCGGTTATCATGACGATTTTGAGAATTGTTTGATTGATATACATCCCAGGACCACTGGATCTGAACCTTAGCGTCTTTAAACGGAAACCATTGCATGCCATACATCTAAGCCCTGAAGAAGTCTCGTTGGAGACGAAACGCGTTGGCTAGGAGGCTATGATATGTGGAATGTAAAGAAATTCGACCTGTGAAAAATAAATCATTAAGAAAAATATACCCTGGAATTGGACATTGTTCTTTGTGCACTATTGTTGCTGTGATTTGATATGCCACGCTAAAACTTATTTATGTAGTGCTTAAACTAATGGCTATGAATGTTGTTATAGGACTTGTTCCTATCTTTGGGGGAGTATGGAGGGGAGTACACCCTGGTTTCGTGCACTAAAATTAACAATTAGACAATATTCATTTCTTGCGTGTGGATCTAATCAGCCTCTACCCTCAGGTTTTATTGCTTAATAAGAGGGAAACGTTACTCCACCAAGGCACCCAAGGGCCGATCCTCTTCCCCGATAAACAAAATGACTGCTCAAAATATAAACAAACAGCTGATAGCTGTAAGCGGGAGTCTAACACCCCGAGCATAGCCTTGAAGCACATCCCACCTCTCATACGCTTCCCCAAGAACAGAGACATATACAAGAAAATTCTGCAAGAGGGACATATTAAGGAGCATATGTACAAAGGACGCAGGTTGAATAACAGGTGAATATTGTCCCTTACGGCTCAGGAGTGCGACCCAGGGATTGAGGCAGTTTATTAACCGTTCACAGAATACAATGAAACACGAGTCTCAGCATGAGTTGGTCATCGTGGTACCTGCACCATATAGGTTCAACCTGGTCTCTCTGGATGACGTGTGGAGTCCTGTGCATGGTCCCTGGGGGCACCCTCCCGATATGGAGCCGACCTCCAGCCAGTCCCAGGTCTTCTCTGGTGAGTTGAAAAGCGTCGACTTGCTGTTTGCCTGCACTCGAAATCTTGCCGGGAAAGGCATAGCATATTTCAAATTGTGGCCCCTGAGAGCGCGTTTGACCTCATGGATGAGTGACGTTGCAGTTGTGCCTTATGAGTGAAGTCTAGAAAGAATGAAATGCTGGAGTTCTCAAACTTCAGGGGGGGACCATTCCTATCGGCCTGAAAGATGACATCCCAATCCCTAAAGTTGAAAATACGCACTAGGATGGGCCTCGGGGGCTGCTTTGGAGTTGGCGTATTTAGATCGTTTTTGGAACGTTGGCGGTTTGGGCCCCCTTGACGTAGCCATTGTGTCTTATGCTGCCACCCCCTTAAAGATCGTCCGGGGTAAACTTCATCAGGAGTCACGCAGTTACGGCCACAGACTCTTCATTTTGGCAATGGCAAACACATGCCTCAAAGTGGCGGGCAGTGGGGTTATGTCTAGCGCAGATCAGGATTTTCACAGATTTTTCTCCCCAGGACAGCACTGTCCAGGGAGCCGTATGGGTGTGAGGCCACAAAGTGGCACCCCTCGCTGTTGGCAAACAGAGCCTCCCACTCCCCGCAGGTGGAGATCCGCAAAGAGATAATGGCCGGGGGTGGGTGGGGGGGTGGAAGAGATACAGAGTCAATAGATTCAAACAAGTTGCCCCAAGTGATCACAGATCCCCTGTGTTATTTTTACAATATTTATGGGGACGCAGGATCAAAAACGCCTCCCCCCCACCTCAATCAATCAATCAATCATAACATTTGTGTAGCGCGCTACTCACCCGGAGGGGTCTCAAGGCGCTGGGGGAGAGGGGTACGTTACTGCTCGAAAAGCCAGGTCTTGAGTTGCTTCCTGAAGGAGAGATGGTCCTGGGTTAGCTGGAGGTGGATGGGGAGGGAGTTCCATGTCTTGGCTGCCAGGTAGGAGAAGGATCTTCCTCCGGTGGTGGCTCTGCGGATGCATGGAACGGCGGCGAGGGCGAGGCTGGTTGATCGTAGCTGGCGGGTGGGAGTGTAGAAGGTCAGGCGGTTGTTGAGGTACTTGGGGCCCAGGTCGTGGAGGGCCTGGTGTGTGTGGGGGAGGAGTCTGAACGTGATCCTCTTGCTGACGGGGAGCCAGTGCAGGTCTCTCAGGTGGTCGGAGATGTGGCTGTGTCAGGGGATGTCCAGGACGCGTCGTGCGGAGGCGTTCTGGAATCGTTGGAGTCTTTTCTGAAGCTTGGCTCTGGTTCCGGCGTAGAGGGTGTTTCCGTAGTCCAGTCGGCTGGTGACAAGTGCCTGGGTGACCGTCTTCCTGGTTTCGGTGGGGATCCACCGGAAGATCTTTCGGGGCATGCGCAGGGTGTTGAAGCACGATGATGAGACGGCGTTGGACTTGTCTGGTCATCGAGAGGGAGGAGTCCAGGATGAAGCCCAGGTTACGTGCTTGGTCCGTTGGCTTGGGAGTTGTGCCCAGGGCAGGGGGCAACCAGGAGTCATCCCAGGATGAGGACTTCCGTCTTGTCTGAGTTCAGTTTCAGGCGGCTGTTTTTCATCCACTCGGCGACGTCTTTCATCCCTTCGTGTAGGCTGGTTCTGGCGGTGGTAGGGTCGTTGGTGAGAGAGAGGATCAGCTGGGTGTCGTTGGCGTAGGAGATGATGTTGAGGTTGTGTTGGCGTGCGATGGCTGTGAGGGGGCTCATGTAGACGTTGAAGAGGGTGGGACTGAGTGATGATCCTTGTGGTACGCCGCAGATGACTTCGGTGGCCTTGGATCTGAATGGGGGGAGGCGGACTCTTTGGGTTCTTCCGGTGAGGAATGAGATGATCCACTCCAGTGCCCTGTCGTGGATTCCGATGTTGCTGAGGCGCTGCACTAGGGTGCGGTGACAGACAGTGTTGAACGCTGCGGAGAGGTCCAGGAGGATGAGGGCCGCTGTTTCCCCGTTGTCGAGCAGGGATCTGATGTCGTCAATGGCTGCGATGAGGGCAGTCTCGGTGCTGTGGTTGGCTCAGAAACTGGACTGCCAGTGGTCGAGGGATCCGTTCGTCTCGAGGAAGGCAGCAAGCTGTGTGTTGACGGTCTTCTCTATGACTTTGGCGGGAAAAGGGAGGAGCGAGATGGCGAGTTTTTGAGGTCGGCGGGGTTCGCTGTTGGTTTCTTCAGGAGGGTGCTGAGCTCGGCGTGCTTCCAGCTCTCCGGGAAGGTGGCGGTGTTGAAGGAGGTGTTGATGATGTCCCGGAGTTGGGGTGCGATGATGGAATCGGCCTTGTTGAAGACGTGGTGGGGGCAGGGGTCGGTTGGTGATCCGGAGTGGATGGTGTTCATCGTGCGGCTGGTGTCTTCGGTGCTGACCGGGGTCCAGGCGCAGAGGGTGGTGGTGGGGGACGTTGGTTCGGAGGTTGGGTGCGTGGTCTGTGCGCCGAAGCTGTTGTGTATGTCGGCGATCTTGCTGTGGAAGAACGAGGCGAGTGAGTCGCAGAGGTCTTGCGAGGGAGTGATGTCGTTGTTTCCGGCACTGAGGTTGGAGAGCTCTTTGACGATGCTGAAGAGTTCCTTGCTGTTGTGGGCGTTGTTGTTCAGTCGTTCTTTGAATGCTGTCTTCTTGCTGGTGCGGATCAGCTGGTGGTGTTTGCGGGTGGCGTGCTTGAGGGCAGTCATGTTGTCTGTGGTCTGGTCGTTGCGCCAGGCTTTCTCGAGGGTGCGGCAGTTCTTCTTGGAGTACTTAAGTTCATCGGCGAACCAAGAGGCTTTCCTGCTGCCGGGTCTGCTGGGAGGGGTCTTCAGTGGTGCGAGGTCGTCTGCGCAGTTGGTGATCCACTGTGTGAGGTTGCTGGCTGCTTCGTTGGGGTCTGTTGTGCTGGCGGGCGGGTTCTGGCTGAGGGCGGTGGTGAGCTGGTCGGCGGTGATCTTGTTCCAGCTCCTGCGAGGGACCTGTTGCGGTTGGTGGTGGGTCGTGGTCCTTCTGAAGCTGAAGTGGACGCAGCTGTGGTCAGTCCAATGAAGTCCAGTGGAGTGGCTGAAGGAGATGTATTTGCTGGAGGAGAAGACTGGGTCAAGCGTGTGGCCGGCGTAGTGGGTGGTTGTCTAGCAGGGTGGTGGTGTTGCTGTCTTTGTTGTTCTCCAGGTGGAAGTTGAGGTCCCCTAGGAGGATGTAGTCAGCGGAGGGGAGGGTGTGCGGGCTGATGATGTCTGCGATGTCTTCGCTGAATTGTGTGCGTGGTCCCGGGGGTCTGTAGATGAGGGTGCCTCTGAGGGTCGTCTTGGAGTCGGTGTGTATCTGGAAGTGGAGGTGTTCGGCGGCGGTGAGGGTGTCGTCGGAGTTGGTCGTGATGCGGATGGTGTTCTTGTGTACGATGGCGATGCCTCCTCCAGTCTGGTTGATGCGGTCCCTCCGGGTGATCTTGTATCCGTCCGGGATGACGATGGTGATGTCGGGCGCTGAGGAGGCGTTCATCCAGGTTTCTGTGAGGAAGGCGACGTCTGGTGATGTTGTGTCGAGCAGGTTCCAGAGTTCCACGGCGTGTCTGTGGACAGAGCGGGTGTTGAGCAGGATGCACTTGAGGTGGTTGCTGCTGGTGATCGGCTTGTCGGGTGCAGTGCAGGTCCGGAGGCAGGTGAATCGGCAGGCTTGGCAGGTGAAGGGTCCATGGGTGCGTTTCGGGGTGGCTTGGTAGCAGGAGGGGTTCCGGCCGGTGTTGAGTGCGTTGAGGGTGGCGGCGTCGTAGGTCCGTCGTGTGGTCTGGCGTCGGCAAGGGCCAGGGGTCCTGGCACTGGGCGCGGTCCAGGCTCGGACGGGCGCAGACGGGCTTGCCTTTGGCGCACAATCTGCGCGCCCGCTGCGCGTGACCGCTGCTCGTCCGCGCGGTCTCCATTTAAGACGAAGTGGGAGGGAGGAGCAGCTGGGAGGCGGGAGCGGGGAGGACACAGAAAAAAGGGGGTGGGGCCAAGATGTCACAGTGGCGGGAAGCGGGGAGCGGGGGTCACACCAGGGGAGGCAACGAACCAAAGAACAGAGTTACAGATTAACAAAAAAACAACGGAGGTAAACTGCAAAGTAACACAGCAATAATCAGGGCACAGGAGGGCAAAATGACAAAACGGCACAACGAGCAGCAGCGAGGGGGCACAGACACAGCTGGAGGGCCGTGCGGCGCGGGGGTGTCCTGAGGACAGGTCAATTCCTCACAGTTGCGTGTCATCCGGGGAAGCAATGCTCCATGTGCAGTTTTTGGCCTCCGCACTGCAATAAGGGAGTCTCAAGCTCGCCCGACTTACTGATGATCCGGAGCACCTCTCAACAGCTCTTGGTGCAGGAAGAGCTCGCCCAGTTTGTACCGCACAGCCGCAGCGCAATCCGGCAGCTACAGGCGGTCCCGGGGCCACTGGTCCCTTAGTGGGCTCCTGGTCTGCGTCGTAGGCTGCACAGTGTCTTTATCAGGCCTGCCTCCATCTCACGGCTGTAGAATGGATTTCTCGCTAGCGCCGGCATTGGGGCATCAATTCGTCACGGGTGGGACTCCCCGCACTCAGCAGCTCAAGGTCTTCCCTCGACCTCGATATTCACGAGCATCAGGATGGATATGACAGATTTATTCCAGGAATTAGTCAGTGGCCATCTTGGTCATTGGCTAGCCACGCCCCGAGACCCCCTTTTCTAACATTGGTGGTCAGCTGTGAGGATCTGGACTTGCATTTGTGATTTACATACAGTGATTGGTGTACACTACTAGTGAAGACCATTACGCAACCACATGCTATCTTTTTCTGTTTTCTGGTGTCCTCCTGGAAGTATTTTTGATACTGAGACTCTGGTTAGTGTTGCACTTGTGAAGTCGTGACTAAATGGGACTTGACTTCTGGCACATGTTCATTTATACGATGAGGGAGCTACGTGTGTTCTGCATGAAAAGGGGGCTGCCTGTGTTGAGAAGGTCCAGGGAGGATCTAGAGACAGCCCTATTTCAGTTTTAACTACCACGCCGGAGGCTAACACTACCAGATGAGTCTGAGGAGGAGGAATTTTCTGAAAGTTAGAGAGAAACAGAGAAAGATGAAGGGCTTCTGGCTTGTGAGCAGAGGCTGAGAGAGCTTGATGAGGAGCATGAGAGGACTGAGGCCAAGAGGGCCTTAGCCCAAGAAGAAGAAATGTGTGTAGCTCAGAAAGTGAGCTTGGCTGGGTTGGAGATGGAGTCCAGCTCAGATGGTGGCAGCAAAATTGAGTTATCTAGTGCTGAGGGAGCAGTACACACACCCAGAGATGTGGCGCCTTTCTTGAAGGAGGGGGTTAACATACACCAGGGGGTTCAAGGATATGAGGTATCTCCAGTGGTTCGCAGTGTCCCTGAGGTGGATTGGGCAACTGGCACAGGGGTTCAAAGTCCTAGTGGCGGCAGTCCACACTACTGACTCTAGATGAGAGGAGTAGGGAGAGGGGTTCCCACATGGTTGAAGTCTTGGTGTGTGTGAAGACCACCCAGAAGAGTGTGGGTTGTGTGACATAGACTGCCAGATACTGTCTTGCCAATTCCAGGAGAGTGGTGTGGGGTATGTATGCGAGACACTGGATGGTGAGGTGAAGGATAGTTTCATTAACACCTGTGTGGGGCTGTGTGATTCATTTGTGGGAGAGCATATTGTAGGTCCCTGCTTTCCAGAGCTATGCCAAAGCTGTCGGAGGGTGAGTTCTCTGATCCCAGGGAGCTCACCTGGGAGACAAACATTTTGATGGATTCCAAAGGGTCTGAAGAGGCATTGGGGTGTGACCCTAAGAGGAGTAGCTCAGGTATTTTCCAGCCCAGAGTGGTGGAAGAGTTTCAGAGTAGCCCAGCTAGGTCTCAGTGTAGTGGGAGGGTTGTACGGCCTCATGTCCTGTTTCCAAGGAGAAGGAATGAGACTGGGATGTGTCCCGAAGTGATCCAACCTCAGTCTCAGGGCCTGGAGGGTTCCTTAAGGGAAAACCAGGTGGGGAGCCTAGGCTGTACTAGTATACCATTTGAGGTGGATCTCCTAGTGTCAGGAGAACGTGAGTGTCTGTAAGCAGACCTCTATCAGTTCTGGGGTCTGGCAGTACCACCCTTAAGTGGAGGGTGCAGAAGTCCAGGAGTAGGGTTGAATGGGGGATGCGTTCCCCAGGGGAAGAACCACTGGGTCAAGGGCTAGCCATAAGGGCTGAGCCTCGTAGGAGTGACCATGGTGATACCACTTCTGTCCTAGGTGATCTTCGCGCACTGTCGAATGGACAGGGGTTGGGAGATATAGGCCAGACATACTGTCACACAACACATGAGTCATGTGTTACCCTTGGTGGGGGGCATACGTGCACCCAAGGAAGTCCTGGTGTGCCTGGTGGATGCTCATCCGAAGGGTTTAGTCCCTGGGTTGGGAAGCCAGGTTCAGGTGTATCCTGACCTGGAGGGAAGGGTAACTACTAACAGTGTCCCTACTGGTTTGTCTTCTAGGGGCATCTCTCCAGGTGGGAGGGTGCAGGGCTCCAGTAAGGGGGTGAGGGAGAGGGCATCCTCAGCCCTGACATCTGCACAGTCTAAGGGTACTGACCGTAGGCTGGGATCCGAGTTGCAGGATGGAACCCCTGAACTGGTAGGCGAATTGTGCAGGACACCTGCCACAGGTGCCCTGACAGTTCTGAAAGGGGGTACCCCTCAAGGTGGTAGTGTGCAGAGCCCAGAGGAGGAGGACCGGGTGTAAGAAAGCTCACCCCAGTCTTCTGTCCAGACACCATGTACAGGCCCGGGGCTGGTGGGTCAGTGTCAGGATGTCATACCTGACCTGACAGGAGGGAGATTGGACCAAGGGTGCCAGGCACCCGGGACTACTGCCCCCACTCTCTGATGACACATAGGTTGGAGAACCATGAAGTTCCTGGGGCCTGGCTCTCACCACTGACATCTGTGAGTGGCCACTGTGGCTTGCTGTCCTGGTGGGACACACCTGTGAGCAAGCTATGGTTAGGTGCAGCACCGATGTCCACAGGTGAGGAGAAGGGTTCCCCATGGGTTAGCTTAGTGGGCCCAGAGAGTATGGACAGATGGATCCAAATGGGTTCAGATTGGCATAGAACTGGAATATGCACCTGCAGTTGCAAGCCAGGGTCCTTGTTCTATCACCCCAAGCAGGGAAGCTTATCAATGTATTGATTAGCCTACCCTGGCTTTAGGCTGGAAGGGGCTGTGTTGGGCGTGGCCCTTTTTGCAGGGTCATCCCTGAATTATTTGCCTTCCTCCTGTATTTTTCTGACCTGTTTTTGTTGGTTTCATGACTCTGGGCACTTTACCACCACAGATCTGTGATAAAGTGCATATGCTCTCTGTGTGTTATTTGCGATTATGGATTAGTGATTCCATGATTGGTTATTTGATTTACTTGTCAGACCCTAGTACAATGCATCATGTGTGCCCGGGGCCTGTAAATCAAATGCTGCTGGTGAGCTTACAGCACTGATTCGGCCACCCACAGAAGCAGCTCATAATAGTCTAAGTGGCATGCACTATCCAGCCATCTTCTCACCAGTTCTTGAACAGATAATTTACAGTAGCATTTAACAAATCTCTCCCCCTACTGAGAATGTAAAAAGTTATATTGGCAAATGAAATTCCTTAGTTTGAAAAAGTGAATATATAATCCTAAACAGGACTTCAAAGTTGCTGAGCAACCAAGCAAAAACACAACTTTTTGACTGATCACAGATAATCCTTGCAAAGATAGAAATATGGAACATATGTTCAACTCTTTACCTTGGCACTTTGCGAGGAGGCCATTAATTTATAACTGTGATTGATCCTTTTATTCACCTGGCTTAACTCTGTCTAATACAAAGTATATATCTGTTACCTGTTAAGTTCAGGATATGGCATAAGAGGTTCTGCTTAAAAGTAGGACTACAATAATAGAGTGGGTTGATGCTAATCTCAGGAGCAAATGGTGAGTGGAGGGATAGATAAGAGGGGAAAGGATGGATGAGAGCATTTTGGTTGGAACATGTTAGCCTTGCTAATAACATATCCTTTGCATTGGCGCCATAGATCATCAGTCTAGACCCATGTTTTGCAAAATACTTTGTTATTGACGCCTAAATAGCAGATTATGAAAGGTTGTGGGGTCAATTAAAATGCAGCAATCTCATGAACTCCCTGTTAGACCTGGCACCATTGGCGTGGGTCTCCCTTCCATTCTTCGCTTTTGTCTCCTCTGTGTTTGCTGGTGTTAGATGCTCTGGGCACTGTGCCACTGCCATTTAGTGCCCCAGCGCTAATGACTGTATGAGTTGGTATAATCCTAAATGACCCAAGGAACATGATAGGAAAGTCGAATTTAGTATGCCAGAGCTCCGAGTATTATAGTGCATCTTTTAGTGAAGATTATTTTTATATTCTGTGTTTGTAAATACCACTTTTAGGACGTAGGTATTTTCTTGCCTAAGCCGTCCAGTGTGCTTTGCTGTTATGTGTATTGATTGTCTGGTTTTGGAAGGTCAGGGCAGAATGATCCCGACCTGGATTGAATAGAGAGATCTGCAGTTGGAGTATGGGGGGTGAGACCCTTTGATCTGAGCAGGGCTGTGTCTGGCAAGTTGAATGATGGCTCCACCTCCCACTGTGTGTCTGATGTCAGACCCCCTCATCCTGAAAGGCAGCATACTTCCTTGTAAACAAAGTGCTCCAGGATGACACCAAACTGGTCTGGCTGGGTTCAGTGATTTGTGACTTTTTGAGAACAAAGGGGCAGATTTACGAGCCCCTTGCGTCACATTCGCGCCGCCATTGCGTCACTCCTGTGACGCAGCAGCAGCATAAACCATAAGCCACGTTGCGCCCTACTTACAACGTGATGCATTTTTGCAGGGATTCTGCTTATGCACGAAACTATGCACAGGAAAGCAGGACCTCAGTGATTTTTGGTGGACCGGAAACTCACCTCAGAACCCAGAAGCCCTATCCGACCAGCATCAGTGTCTCATTAGCTCTCCGTCCTAGAGCGAAGCTATTAATGATTAGACAACCCAGAAAATACAACTTAGGGTACTTTCAGGAATGGTGGGAATCAAGAACACTCTTTTGTTTTATTCTCATACCAGTCTACAACTGATTGGTGTCACTACAACGCATGCTTTTACATCGCATGCCTTTACAACGCGGTTTTTACCACGCAGTCCATTACAACGCATAATGCTTTTAGGCGCTGGATAGTGAATTATTTAATTTACTATTCCAACTCCAGTCCCCGTGGATAGCAGGGAAGGTGTTGGATAGTAAATTAAATATATTCCCTATCCTAGAGCGCCCCCCAGCGCAATGCGTTGTAATGGTATGCGTTGTAATGGTTGCGATGTAATGGTAGTGCGTTGTAAATAATGCGTTGTAAGTGATGTTCCCCGTCTACAACGTGAGAAATTAGAGACACAGTAAAGTTTAAAATGTTTATTTTGAACTATGTGCTCTAAAATTTTGGCTAACATAGGCAGGCATATGATTAGAAATAAAACAGTCAGCATTGTTACAATTCCATAAAACACAAAGGGAGAAATCATATTACAATGATAGTGGAAACAGGTCCTATAGCTCTTGTGTACCACCCTCCCCTGCTAGGAACTAGGCTTTATTAGAATAGAAGGTCTCTTAGGCTTCAATGAGGAACCCCATACCTCCAAGATCAGCAGAAGTGAATCACATCAGGATCAGCAAAGCACTCTGTCTCTGGAAAACGAAAAGTCTTCCAAGTGCCCAAATCATGCATGCAATGCAATATTAGAGCACTAGGATTTCAGTTAGGTGCAGCTGTGTGCATGCTATGTCTAGAGCGTGAGCCGATCAACCTGAATCACAGCATACATTGCTATTCTGACCTTGAAGACTTCTGCACGAAATGTACAGACTAAGGTCGCGCTGTAAGTCTAGGAACGTGCAAAACAAGCCGTTCTCATGTGAAGAAAATAAAGCATTCTAACTTGCAACAACAGCTACCTACAGTGTCGCGTGCAAAATGAGGCAAAGTGACAAAATGACGTTTAACGTCTAAAACGCTTATGTTAACCTAACAATGTTTGCGAGTAGACCCCTGCCCTCACTACACCCTCCCCTGATCGGAACACAAACCAAAAAGGAAGCAATTTAGGAACGCAGAGTTCAAGTGAGTGAGACAAAACCAAGTTCATCATTTGAAAAACTGAAGGAATTTGAATCGAAAAGTTCGAAATAGTTCAGGCAAAAATTTTAAATCCATAAAAGACTATATACTGCCTTTGAAATCTAATGGGAGAGAACAAAAACATTTGAAAAAATAATATTTCAAGTTCAGTACGCGTTGTAGATAGACAAGAGCCAGTTCAATCCATCAGCGATTAGGCACAGTATGTTGCAACAGCCTCCAAGAGGAAGCCATTGTTATCTTCAGCAAATGAGTCAGCCATCCAATTTAATAAAGAGAATTAACATACATGTTCTTTGATCCATTAAGCCTCTAGCACCATCAGAGGTCAACTTGCGTGTTCTTCAAGATAACTTTGTGCCAAGAAGTCCTGTGCCGCTGCACATACGTTCCAATTACTTAGAACACCGTGCACAGCTGCAAAGGCCATAATCCCGTTACAAGAACATTCTAACTCATTGGCCACTAAGGGACTCATTAGTCGATCATAATCCGGTCTCAGGAGACGCCATATTTGTGAGGCACAAATCCAAAGCCCATTCAAAATCACAATCAAGGCAATGGAAAACAGGTTGCAAGCAAGTGAAATATGAGAATCAGGAAGATAATCCATAGGCTACACTCAAGGTGGCTAGAGGTAGCGTTCCATAGAACTCGAGCATGTGTTTGCGAAGGTGCAGCAGCCGGGGCAGGCTGTCTTGTGACACATGTTGTGCAGCCATTTTTTAGCAAGCAAATCAGCAGCAGGACACCGGCAGCCAAGGCGAGAATTAATGGTAAACCGCCAAAGATGCTGGAGAAAATAGAATGAAAAAATGCGGTATCACACCAAATCAGTTTGGAATGAGGTCACAAGTCCGTAGCTTACAACTTTGAAAAAATGAGCCAGGCCTTTTGTGGACGAGGCATTGAATATTATGTGAATCAAAGCGCCAAAATGAAGTGGGAGATCAGTATTTAAAAGCGCATGCGCCTCAGTGCGGGTCTTTAACACGTGAAGGACAAATGTTTCACGGGAAGAAGTAAGGGCGACTTCTCTCTGGGACAATAAAGCCCTTATTCTGCTCATCTTGTTGAACTCCGCTTTCAAGGTCGGAAGCGAAGGCCAGATAGTCTCCCATGAGGGGGCGGGAATAACACATTTTTACAGCAAATTACATGTTGGAAACAGTCACAATGTACGGAATCCCTGCAAGCATACCGCAGCAAGCCTCAATTTTTTAAAAGTAAATAACTACCGTTCGCCAGCAGTGTGAAAGTTGGTGTTATAGTTGAAACTGGATTACCCTTTAAAATGCAAGCCAAATTCGGGACCTCTGTGTTACAAGAGCCGTGCAACTGTATGTTCTTGCAAACCAATGAGTAATCAGGTGTGGAAGTGCATTTTTCACCATTTAAATAAAGCTCCTTTCCCTCTCTCAGGCAACTACATGTGAATGGAAGAGACCAAACTTCATGGAGATAGGCACTGCCTAATGGTTCATATCTGCCTAAGGCTTAGTGTTTCATACACAAAGTAAATGTAAATAAGGGAAACGGGAGTGTGATTAACCCATGGATAAGCCAAACAGCAGAATTTTATTAGGCAACAGAAAATGGTAAAGGTTTCAGTTTTTCAATATGCAGTAATGAATATGTTGCATCCTTCATAGACATAAACTGTTGTTTTTCAGTCAAATTAAACAGTAAAAATAGAGAAGAGGTATTAATGTAATCCCAAGAAACTTTCCCAGATTTTAAATTTTGTAAAGTCAATGCAAACTGCATAATAGAGCGCAATTGATTTTGACCATGGTACAAAACAGAAACCTCATCTTACACAATATCAACAACAGATGACACAATGTTATCTAATGTGTAAATTCGGGAAGAAAGAGTATTAATGATATTTTCAATGACAGCATGTACTTTTTCTAAATTAGATTGATCTATAACTATTAGTCTAAAAGCAGCTTCAACTTGAGATAATTTTCACACTTTGTTGTAAATAGCATATATCCATCTTTTCGATCAGCCTCCTACAGGGCCTTTAACAAAGTCATACATATGAACATCATCAGTCAATTGTGATAAATTATGTTTAACTGATGCTAAGGTGGAATGTTTAAGCCAATTTTGACACAGTTTCCCCACAGAATAGGTTGTAACAGAATGGGAGCTTTCAAAATGAGAGTCCACCCTAACCTGTGTGTAGCCCAGACCCAGAAAACGATGTTGGCAAGAATCAGAATTTTTTTGCCATAATAACCAACCTTGTGGATCAGAGCTGGACATATTAAAGGAGGTATAAGTAACCAGGGATTACAATTCATCCATAGACATGTCAGTGTGATTTTCCCATCCGGGATAAGCACCTAGATCAGGAATGGTAGGGGCATTAATTTTTTTAGAAGTAGCCAATCCAAAGCAAGTTGTTCGAGAAATCGAAAAGTTTAAAAACAACATGTGGGTCGGGTTAAGACATGCACGATGCAAAGCTTCAGTGCCTTGTACCTGCCAGCTTTTAGAACCCCAAACAGATTTAAGATCAATAGTATCTTTCCACAGCTCATAGCCCTACAGATAATTGGTCCATAAAGGACTTTGAATAAAGTAATTTAGTGTGGGTGAGTCTAACTTTGGAAAAGGCTTTGGGATTATTTTGACTAAAATCAGTAAAATATGTAAACCTGTTCAACAGAGTTTTTGAACTACCTTCAATGGGTGCTGGACAATGTTCCCATTGTGTAAATTTAACCACATTTTGAAATGTATGTGCTGTATGCAGGAAATGATTGCCATAATGCTGATAGCAGAATAAGTCTGCGTAATTAGCAGAATTTAAATATAAATCTTCAGCATCAAATGCAGCATAATATTTCAAATCAGAAAATAGGGCCTCAACGGCCTGGACATCCCAATCATCACAGCGCATATTTTGTTTTACTACTACCCCCTTTGAATTACGAAGCACATTGGGGACATTTATAACCTCTGTTGGGCCATGGATTTGAAATTTGACAGCATCCCACACAATTCCATCTAACACTGGCCAGGTTGTGATATAAACAAAGGTCAGGTCCCTCTTTAAGATGTGAGATGAGGAGTGAGGAGCCAACGTTCCATCAATTATTCTAATTGAAGATCTTTCTTTAAGATAATGTCCATTAACCCCTTCCATGCTTATACCGAGCGCAGTTCATCATGAGACACTGTGGAGCTGTGCTCATGACGAGCTGGGCTCATCATAACGGTCACAGCCGCGACCCACCCACGCGGGATTGATTCCCCGCGATGTGGGAGAATCAATCAGTGGGCGGGGTTGTGAGGAGCCCAGCACATCATGAGCACAGCTCCACTGTGCCTCATGACAAGCTGGGCTTGTCTCGAGCACCGCGGTGCCATGCCCCCCCAATCCCCCTCCCCCTGCACCGTCGGGGAATTACCCCCGCGGCGAAGGGGTTAACAAGACGAAAAAAACATTACTACAAATCCAAATGACATGAACAAAAAAATTGACAGAAGCACCGGCCAAATAAATGTCCAAGGGGGAATTAAAAAATGTTTTTCAAACCAAACTGAAAAAATAGCAATTTTCGATGGGACTTTTGATGTCGTTGAGTCCGAGTCAAATGAAAAGCGGATTGATCAAAAGCAGTAGTCTGTACACCAGGCAAAGACACATCTGTGGGATAAGTATATTCAGTATCTTCTTGGGGATCACCAGCCAATGGATTCAATAAAGGATTGCCAAAACAGAATTTCTCAGCATCACTGGACAAGAGACCGCTGGAGTCATACCAAGCCACTCATTGTAATTTGACATTGTCAATAGAGATGTACCTGTTTTCAGGCGACCAGGAAGTGGAGGTTAAATGACTGTTCATGTACCCTGCATGCCAAGCACTGGAACAGGTGCACGATAAGAGGGGCTGAACTACTTTTTGTTCTCACCTTCTCACGGACCAGGTCACCGACTCGGGGTAGCCAGCCAACTATCGGGATTTGAAGCGCATCAGTTGTGGAGGGCAAATGTTGCTTTTGCAAGACTGTCACAAGTCTCTTGTAGGATCTGTAATACAGCACAATGTTAATCTACGTCAAAGGGTGCAGCTGACGCTGCATGTCTAGACCCTCAAGGTCCGGGACAAACATTTGAATGCCAAAGAGCATTTTGTATGAGGTCCGCCCACCCAGAGACCTTCTAGGGAGATTATTAAGTGCACGTTGTACGCTATACAAATGGGTGAACCAGTTCCTGCCAGCACCTAAAACTCTAGCTGTCAAGGATTGCTTTAAGTCATGGTTCATCTGTTCCACAACACTATTGCCCTCAGGCCGGTATGGAGACTAAAATTTGACCTGCACCCCCAAAGACCTTGTGGCTTCTTTGTTCGCCTTAAAGGCGAACGCTGGGCCTTGGTCAGAATTGAGAGTGTCACATGCAAAAATTCCCACAAAGACATGCAAATCCTTGATGACAGTGCGAGCATCAGCGCTGCATTGTGGCCAGACCCATAAGAAGCGTGTGCACGAATCCACTGCAACTAAGATAAACTTATATGAAGTATCAGAAGAGAAAGGACCGCAGTGATCCAAATAAACACACCCAAGTGGTTTATTGGATATGTACAACTGTGTTTGTGGTGGACGTGCAGCAGTCGAAGGTTTAATTTACTGGCAAATGTCACAAGTGAGGACATAATCGCAAGTCTGTTTATACAATCCGTGCTACCAGTAACATTGTTGCAAGATAGAGACATTCGCTGAAACGCTTGCATGAGCAGAGGCCATGCCCTCGTGAGCGGCTGTTATCAAGGAAGGCCTGCGGTCCGCGTTAGGAATCAATCTGTCACCAACATTGTTAATTCTCACATAGGGAGCTTTATCAGGACTTAAATGATAAGAGTATTTAGAAGGGAAACCTCTTGGGTAATCACTTCCCTTCTCTGTTGCAGCAATAGCTGCCAAGATGTCATCATCAATCTTGCTTTTGGACCTTGTAACTGCTGCTGCTAAATATGTCACCACAGCTGTCTTTGCTGCCTCGTCAGCAAGACTATTACCAACAGCGTGTACTCCTACACGCTGGTGACCAAGAGTATGAAATACATTTAACGAGAGGCATGCGCTCTTTAAGTTCTGCAACTCTAACCCAAAGCATTTTGTGTTTTATTGTGCTGCCTTTGGAATCCCGATAGTCATTTTGAGTCCAAAAGAATAAATTGTCGTTGAAAGACTGAACACAGTAGTAAGAGTCACTTACAATTAGAGTAGTTACACAATGATCAGCATACTCCAGTGCAAGCACCAAAGCACGTAGCTCTGCCAATTGGGAGGTACAGTCCCCTAATGACTGCATGGGCACGACATCGAACCTGAATTCTCCATTCACAATGGTTCCAACCACTATTGTGCAGGCTGCTAAATAAGCATGGTTAGAATCCGTCGCCAGTTGCGCCAAACCGTCAGTATTTATTTATTTATTTATTATTTTTAAAGTTTTATATAGCGCGAAGAAGATCTTTGCAGATATCAGAGCGCTTTACAGAAACAGTAGGTAGGATAAACAAGACTCTTAAATCAATATGAGATTCCGTAGACAGTGAGTTGCAAAAATAGGGTATCAATCATACAAGAGTATACAGAGTAATAACAATCAAGAAACAATAATATGGAAGCAGTACAATGTCTAAACGGATAAGATTATAGCACCCCAGAGGGTGAGTAAACACAATGTTGAAAGCAAAGCAGTAGTCAGTAGTGGGTGCGTTGCAGGTTATTGAGGCACTCAAGTCCTAGTGTACAACCCAATAAACAAGTTGGAAATCAATAGTATAGCATCTGTGCAATGAATGATACAGTGGTAATCCTCAAGCGGGCGCAAAGACAGAGGAGCAGGATGAAAAAATTCATACTGTAAGAACTCCTGAGTCTGCAACCAGGGGTCAAAAATAACCGTGACATCCGCAAATGTCAGTGAAGTGGCCCACTGTATCCAACGTGGATGAAAAGCCTTTGAATTAGGTGCACTGGCTTTCATCACTGCCTCCAAGGAAGGATGCTGGGTTACAACCAACATGCGTTTCCCTTGTGACAGTGCCCTTTCTTTAAGAATTGGCAACTACACTGTTGTCAAAAAATTTTCTCGACAGTAGAAAATCGCATTTAAGCCGAAGTGTACAAGTGGGACTTGTAAGCGATAGGGACCGTGTCTCCTTCTTTAAACGTCAAGTATGTGAAACCAGCTGCGTCTGGCACAATTCTTATTATCAGGTTTGTGTGGTTGTCACGTGTCAGCAAGAATTTAGATTCAAGTTGATCAGCCGTCAAAGATTGCATTATAGCTGAATGCTCAGGAAGCCAGCAAGATTTGGTATAAGCAGGTTGTATCAAGGAATATAGCGGCTTGATATGCTGGGCATATTCGGGAATATAAGTGCGCCCGAAATTCAGAAAACCCAGCAAAGATTGGAGCTTTTTCAGAGTTGGCGGAGCGCGCAAGCATACGCATTTCTCCAGAAAGTGAGGAGCCAAACCTCGACCTTCATTGTTGGACTCATACCCCAAAAACAACACTGTGTACTCTGCAATATGCGATTTTACAAAGTTGAATTTGTAACTGAAGTCCGCCAACATAAGAATTATGCAGTCAACGCAACACAAATGCGGCCATAATTCGTCGTCTTTGAGCTATATATCATCAACATACGAGTATGCATCAGGGTCGAGTCTCTCCAACAAAGAGACTATCCTAGCGGCAAAGACGCCTGGGCTGTTCTTGTAGCCCATGGCTAACCTTTTGAACAGTTTTCGTTTGCCACCCGAGGTAAAGGCTGTCCATTGACTACTAATCGAGGACAGGCTATGGCTAGAAAATCCATGGGAATGTCAAGTGTGGCTTTAAACCTTTTTCTCTCGAGACGATCGACCAGGGCATAACTGTGGGTATTTTATACAGGACATGTCCGAGACTGATAGTTCAAATGCCGGTAATCGAAAACCAGGCGGTATGACCCATCAGGCTTGGTCACAGTGAATAAAGGATTATTCATGGGAGACACACATGTTTCAATTACACCTTGACATTCCAATCGTTCAAGGATTTCTGCAACCGGAGCTTTCGGTTCTCGCTGCAATTGATATTGGGGTTGTGGCTGTGGCATAGACCGCAATGGTATCTCGTGGCGGGGTGAAAGTTTATCCCACCCAACTTGAGTACGGTACAACGACGGCGCAAGCTCCAAAGCCCACTCTCCTGCAAAATACTGCACCTGCTCCCTCGGCACAGTGAGTGTGAAACAAGGGAGGATTACCTACTCCCCTCTCAGAGCGGCCAAAATGAAAGGTGAGGGCCAGTCTGTCTCCCCTAACAAAATGTCATATGTCGAAGTCAGATTTTCCCAAAATATCACTTTTATTATACGTTGTACGTCACCCGCAATCAAAAGGACCATTTCATATAGAGTTGTCAGGGGGAGCCACCCTTGTGTCAGCTGTTTCTACGGTGACGTAAATATCAGTAGCTGGCGTAGAAAGTCGTCCTGCTCAACTTTACCATCACCCGGGCGGGGCTTCTCACGTCCTTGTGGGGCACCCTGTCCTCTGCCACGTTCTCCTCCACCAGTTTGTGAGACCAGTGTTTCCTGTAAAGAACAAGGGGAACGTTGATCAGGAACCTAAAACCTATCAGGGAACCTAATGTTCGCACAGTCGCACAAATCATATGTGCGCTCAGTAGACACTGGTATTGGCGAAGCAGGACGCGATCCTTGTTTCTATTGCGGTTTCCCCTGTTTTATGATCTTCCAATTCTGCTTTGTAAAAACAGGACGGTCGTCTTTATTAGACTTACACGTCTGAATTTGCGGTTGCGCTGCTGTTTTAGCAAAAGGCTTAACACCTAAACTTTTGCGGCCAATGGTCTTATAAGCCTCTGCAATCATTTTCTGCAACTGCCGGGGCTTATCGGCATCGGGGACATCGCACAAAGCATTAGACACCTGAAAGTTAACTGCGTCTCCCTTGACATTAGCAAGGATAAGTTTGGAAACTAGGTCAAACAGTCCGACAAGTCTCATTCCCAACTCAACAGCCACCTCTGGACCATGTTGATCCTGAACACGCTTGATCACGGAGGCAGAACAGTCATAGGCGGTGTGCTGAAGAATTTTGCTTAGACTGCTGCAAATATTCTACCCCAGCTTTCACAATCAGTTACCTCTGGTACAAAGTCTTTCTGCAAACTAATGGTCAGAATCCTGTGTTTCTCCACAGGAGTCATATAAGTAAATACTGCTTCCATTTGGTCAAATTTCTCGGCAAGCCAAAAAGGCATCTCGTCCTTGTCTTGGGGGACTTGCCCATAACCGAATTAACCATGATGGGACTAATTTTGATCCTGGCTGGTCCAACTGGTTGCCCTGCAGCACCAGGTGCCCCCACCTGGATGTTGCATGAAACGTATTGCACTAAAGCCCTAAGCACCCCTACAGCAGAGGCATAAAGGACTCTTAAGTCCACTATGGGGACTGTAAGGTAACATGGGTGTGGAGTAAACCCGGCCAGTACAGGCCAAGTGGCCCCTGGAATTGATAAGGGACCCAAACGAACAGTACCCATGGTGTATGGAAGGGCGCCATTAAATCAAACTTGATGCTGCCAAGTGGAAATCAGAATCTCCTGTGTCCTATATGGTGTATGCATATTAGGGACGGCAGTGGGAGTTTGAACATGAAACGCACCACTATCCCCATTCACTGCAGGAAAGGTAACCCATAAGTAGAAAAGATCAAATGGGTATGCTGCTTCAGCACTCACCACAATAGCACCACCATGCCTTCATTGGGCACCCCGAACGCCTGCAAATGATTGTGGACGGGCACCCAACTATGCAGGGCGATATCAACCTCACCCATGAGGACACAGAAGAGAAAATACAATCTATATAAGTTGTAGCACAAATAGGTAGTAATTCAAAGTACGAGCCTTTTTAAAATCTCAAGCTTGAATGAACCTATAAGTCATCTATATAGGTAGGTTAATCTATCGCAACTGTTATCCGGAAACAGCAGTGAGGGTGTTGTGGACTGATGTAAGCACTACACAAGAGTCTTGAATATAAGACCACTACGTTAGGTGCGCCATGTTGCAGGGATTCTGCTTATGCACAGAACTATGCACAGGAAACCAGGACCTCAGTGAATTGTGGTGGACCAGAAACTAACCTCAGAACCCAGATCCCCAATCCGACCAGCACCAGTGTCTCATTAGCTCTCCGTCCTGGAGCGAAGCTACCAATGATTTGATCACCCAGAACATACGACTTAGGGCACTCTCAGGAATGGTGGGAATCAAGAACACTCTTTCATTTTATCCTCATACCAGTCCACAATGTGAGTAATTAGAGACACAGTAAAGTTTAAAATGTTTATTTTGAAGTACATGCTCTAAGATGCAGTATTTTGGCTAACATAAGCAGGCATATGATTAGAAATAAAACAGTCAGCATTGTTACAATTCCATAAAACACAAAGAGAGAAATCATATTACAATGTTAGTGGAAACAGGTCCTATAGCACCTTGTGTACCACTCTCCCCTGCTAGTAACTAGGTTTTATAATAATAGAAGGTCTCTTAGGCTTGAATGGGGAACCCCATACCTCCAAGATCAGCAGAAGTGAATCACATCAGGATCAGCAAAGCTCTCTGTCTCTGGAACCGAAAAGTCTTCAGATATGTTCTCATCACCCCTTCATGTGATGCCCATAATAATCCATTCGCTCCTTTACCACTTCAACCAGCCTCAGCCGTATTACACCTGGTTGTTATGAGACTGCTCAGATCACACTGAAGGTCTCTTCGAGAACCTCTATCACTGACTTAAGACCCCTCCCAATCCCCTAATAGACTTTGCCCTCTGATTATGACCCACAGTGTTCAGAACACCGCTCTCTCTTCTAAAGCTCAGAGCCCCACTATCAGCACTTGGTGCTCCCACCATCTCTCTGACCACTTTCATTAACCCTCAGAGTCTGTCAGCTAGTGCCACTGGCTCTTACAATCTATTTACTCATCTATAGCCCAGAAGCTAGGTATACTTGCTCTCAGAATCTCCTTGTTAGACCATACTGTTACTTGGAATTCTGCAGCTTATCTAGCTATTCCGGCTCTCTACAGTCATCTGTTGGACCTGTAGTAAATACCAGCCTCTCCTTTAAGAACCCATATGCTACACTTTTCAAATGCTGATGACACTTCTGTTGATATAAGCATCGGTCCTGCTCTCTATCAGCATCACATCCCTTCGGCTGGCACTCAGACCTTACCATACCTTCTTTTTATCAGCACTAAGACCCTCTACTCCAGTGCTCAGACTACCTCCTCCATCAACATATTTCAACGCCACCTCTGCTGGTCCCCTGAGTTCCTCTTCTAAACCCAGTGGACCATACTTCACTGGATATCACAGTCACTTAGTTAACCCTTGATCCTTTATGATGAGATTGGCATTTAGAACACTCTACAGCACTGTTAGAAATTGGGTCTCTGGTTGGCAGAGGTATGAACCCTGTCCAAGGAGGAAGCACAATCCTAGTCAGAGTAATTGTAGTATACACTGTGGGGCATATTTAAAAGCCTCTATCGCCACAGGAAGGTGAACAGCCTTGACAACGTGGGGATTACCCCGCACTGTCATTACAACGCAGGAATTACAACGAAAGTTGATACAACGACTTTCGCTGGAGGGCGCTCTTGGATAGGGAATAGTTTAATTTTCTATCCAACTCCTTCCCCACTGTCAACGTGGGCTGGAGTTGGAATAGAAAATTAAACTATTCCACTATCCAGCGCCCTCCAGCGAAAGTCGTTGTAACGACTTTCGTTGTAATTCCTGCGTTGTAATGGCACGCGTGGTAATACCATGCGTTGTCATGTCATACAACCCACAGGAACATTGGGTGTTGAGGTGGGCGTTCTGCCACAACATCCATTGATTTTGAGTCTGCCCCCTATTTACGTATGGCGTAAATAGGAGGCAGCGCCAAAATAAAGACTGGGGAAAAGCTTGTCCTAAAATGGCGAAAAAGTGGAGAAATGCTTAATTGTGCCTTGATTTTGCTGTTTCTATATGTGCTGCATTGTGCAGCACACATAGAAAGAGCAAATTGTCATAAATTATTGTTCATGTGCAGGGAGGTGTCCCTTCCTGCACATGAACAATCATTTAAAAAATTACGATTTGCAACTCCTATGTGTACTGCACAATGCATCACACATAAAAGTTACAATTCGCCATTCTGGATTGTTTATGTGCAGGAAGGGGCACCTTCCTGCACATAAGCAATCATTCCCCCCAATGCAGACACCCTTGCAAGGGGCCTGGGTTGGCGCTAGGCAGCTAGATATAGTGCCAGTACTAGGAGAAATAAAGGGGTGTGCTGCATTCTTGTGAATATGGCACATCCCTTCATTTTTAGAATGGCGGAGCGTGGCATTAGCAACGTTTGCTTAATGCCACACTTCGCCATTCCCTTTTGAATATGCCCCTAAATATTTACCTGTGCTCACCCTCTGGTGGTTTGGCACAGAGCAGTGAGGGTAAACTAAAGAGGCAATGAGTAAATTATTGTGCACACACAAACAGTAACACACTGAAAACACCACAATAGTACGCCAATGATGCATTCAGCAAAGGAGGGGATGAATCGCTGTTCAAGGCAAATGGTTGTCTCCGAAGTCCGCCCGCCATCCCGTCGTGAAAATGGATCGCCGGCCATAAGGGCGGGGGTCCTATGGGTGCTATTAGGATGAGCCCACCACAGTGGCGGGCGCATCCTGCATCTCTAACATTGTGGCGGGCGGTGCACTCAGCACCGCCCGCCATAATGTTAGTGAGGCATGTTGTGCACTTCCATGCACAACATGGCAGGCACCATGCTGTGCCTGCCATGTTGTGCATGGAACTGCAGGGGGGTACCATAGGTACCCCCATGTGCACCCCCCACTCCCCCCGGAGTCCTTGGGGGCCCGTTGCGACTCCGCATGCTCATTGTAATTTGGCTGGTGGTGTCAAACAGACACCGCCACCATATTGCAGCCTTTTCAGCCCGGTCGCAAGTCGACCGTGGTGGAAATGCGGCGGATTGTCTTTCCATCCGCCGCGGACCCTCCAGCCATACTAATATGTCAGGGGGTCTTTTTTACAGGGATGGCAGGCAGATTGCCCCCGCCGGCCCGGCGGTGACCACTGCCGGCCCAGCGGGAGCAATCCGCCCACCATCCTAATGGGGCCCTATGCGTCTGGCTGATGCGTCGATGTCAAACCACTGGACTGAAGGTAACATGCTGGCGAAAAGCCACGCAGGACCAGGGAATGCATTGGAGATGGAGCGTTGCAGATGCCAGTGATCCAGTGGCTGAGACTCAGGCAGCAGTGGTGATGCAGCTACGCTGCATCTGCAGAGTTGGGGCTGCGCTGTAAGTCGAGGTTGTTGCATCGCTCAGTCAGCAAGCGGTGGCCACAGCTTTATTGCAGGTATCAGTAATATCACAGGAAAATGTGCCGGTTCAGATTGGCGTGTCGGTGTTGATGCATTGGCTTCTTAGGTTGCAGCACCAAACACTCACTTCCAAGGGCCCAGAGGTGGATTTGGCACCACTTGGCAGAACAAGACTCACGGCAAAGGAGCTCAGGCACTGGTAGCAAGATGTAGGTGAAGTTTTTGATATCCCTGAGACTTAAGAAACAGGAGGCGACCTCAACAAGCTCTTGGAGAACCTTTGGAGATACAGGCTGTAGAGTCAAAACCAGTCCTCTCACTCCCAGGCAAGAAGCAGCAGGCAGCAGGTCAACACAGCAAAGCAAGCAGTAATGTGGCACTCCGTCTTGGCACCACAACTGCTCTTCTTCCTACCAGAAGCATTCTGAGTATGTGGTTTCAGAGGTCCAGTATTTACACCCATTTTAGCCTTTTAATTAGGGAGATATCAAAGAAAGGTCTTTGTGGTGCACAAGACTGTGTCCTGCCCCAGACTCACTACAGGGTGGTATGCAACCCCATGTGTGGGGACAGGCACAGCCCTCCTCAGGTGCAAGTGTCAGCTCCTCCCTCTGACTCTAGCTCAGGAAGACCCATAGCCTGTTGATGGGCCATCAGGATGTGAGTGGCACATCTCATCTCCCTTTCTGTGTGACTGTTTAGAGGGAATGCACAAATTTCAGCTACCACCCAACCCAGACATGTATTTTAGAGACAGGGAGAAGGCAAGGATTGGTTAAAGTATGATTATGTCGACTTTAAATAGTGCACTTTTTGGACCTGCAATTTAAAAACCAAGGGGCATATTATCAAAACTCAGCGATAAAATTATTGCCGCTTTATCGACAGGAAACTGCCGCTAAAGTGGCGATAATGGGCTTGATAATATGCTCTATAGAATTCCAATAGAAACCAGGTTATGCATCTAACCTGGGCTTCTATGGGAATTCACAAGGGCATATTATCAAGCCCCTTACCGCCACTTTAGCAGCAGTTTCCTGCCAATAAAGTGGCGATAATTATATCGCCAAGTCTTGATAATATGCCCCCAACTTCCCTAAAAGATGTGTTTTTAAATTGTGGGTCCAGAGACACCAAATATACATTTCCTATTTTTTCCCAATTGGAAGTTGCACTTGTAAAATGTTACAAAGCAGCTCCAATGCTAATCCATCAGAGAGATAGGCTTTGCAGTAGTGAAAAACGAATTTAAAAGTTTCTCACTACCAGGACATGTCAAATTTAAAAGTGCATGTCCTCTTTTTTAAATACAATGCACCCTGACATTGGAGCTTTCTAGGGCTACCTTGGGGGTGATGGATATGTAAATAATAAGGAAGGTTTGGGCCTAAAACGTAGGTTATCTTGTCAAGTCTAAATGGCAATTTTAAACTGTACCACAGGTTCTGCAGTGGCAGGCATGTGACATGTTTGAAGGCTAGTCATGTGGGTTGCACAATCGGGGCTGCAGGCCCACTTGTAATATTTGATTTGTGCAAAAAAACAGCAAAAGTGAAGGAGGTCAGAAGGCAAAACATCTGGGGAAACCACCCCAAAAGTTGCCAGGTCAACGAGCACCCTGTCAGCCTTCACTTTGATGTGCTGGCCCTCGAGTTTTCACTTTTGAGAGCTTCCACTACTTAACTGTCTTTGATGACGACAGAGTCTGCTTATCCTTTTACCAGCCCTGACAGACTACTGAATGTGTGGGTTTGCCTATTAGAGAGGACCAAAATCCTATTATGGCTCTTAGAGCCTCACTGCACTACAATCTTTTGTTTTTTTCTATTGTCTTTAAGAGACTGTCAGTTCTTAGGGCACTTCTGCATGATCTCTGCTGGCTCCTCAGCTCTTCAGCCTTCCATTCAAATGTATCTGTCAACCAATAGTTTTGCTGGCTAGTGTACTTGTCATGTCACCCAGAGTGTCTTTGATGCCCTTCCAAAAAGGCCACAAACATATTGCCACAAACTTTCAGCTTACCCTCAGGGCTTTGCAGCCCACCCTTTTGGTTACCACTGCTGCCCTGGATCTCAATGCTTGCTTACACATCTGGCAATCAAAGCCCTTTGTTGTACAGAGTCCCGCTGTAGGTCATCTAAGCCCATCTATCTATAATTTCCCTGACTCCCTCTTCTGCTCATCAAAGCCTTATTCTGATCCTGTGCTTTTCTCTAATGACTGCTACAGATATTTGACAATCTTTGTTAGATATTGACCAATTTGGTGACTTTAGGTCTGAGCTTTTCAAACCCAATTATTCACAGGCCACAGACCTTTTCACTAATCCCCCTTTAGACCCATTTGCCAAGTTTCAGCCATCTGCCCTGGATCCACATGAAGACCACTGTGCCAGCATCTAAGAGCATCCTCTGTTGTTTAGAACGCTTTTGTCATTCTTCAAAACTCTCTCTAGTGTTGACCCTTGTATCTTTCCAGGTAGCACCTGCCATGTGTGACAGTGCTGGCTTTCTATCTGCATGCTTTCATTTTTTACCACATACTTTCCATTAGTGCTTTAAATGGGTGGAAACAGTGGGGATCTCTACGGGCTGACCGCATTAGAAATATGATTAAGAAGTGTTTAGAAAAGTAATTTCCTCATATATACTCATATATGTGCCCTAGAATCACAAAGGTTTACACCTTCTGTCAGTTTTCTTCTTTTTTCTCCTCATCCATTGGTCCTCCGCATGGTCCTGGTCCAAGTCCTCATTTTGTAAGTTGCTATGGTAAGTAGCTATGGTCTTCCTAGCTGTGGTTCTCCTAGTCCTGGTAACCTTGGTAGTGGTCTTCTCTGTCCTTACAGTCCCTGGTCCTACTTCCACCAATGACTTAGCTTGGCATTTCAACTGGACTGTGTCTACTGGAGCAGACTGATTTGCAAATTGTTGGTTACAATCTGTGATGGCATGGTGGGCTAAAGAACGATGGGTTGGAATGCTACCCTGAGCGATTGTCAGTAGTTAGACTCATTGCAAGCATCCTCTCATCACCATTTCTGTGTTTTGGTACCCAGTTCAGATCCTGCTATCCCCTTATTCTATCTGACTTCTCACATTCTAGTCCTCCTAAGACTGGCCCTCTTAGTCCTTGTCCTCCTGAATTGAGTTATCCTGATCCCCTTGATCCTTTTCATTTTCCCTCGGCCCTTCTGGTATTGCACCCACTGGACCTAGCTGTTCTCCTGGGCATGACAATTCAGTTCCCAGCTCTCGATCATGGTCCTTCTGGATATGGTCATCCTGGTCCAGACTTCTATCTATCTGAGATCTTAGTGACTCTTTGAATCTTGCTCAACTGACCCAATGGATTAGTTCCCCATTCCATAGGGGAGGCATATGCTAGATGCAGTCAGCTTCAACTTCCCCCTTGTTGTCTAGGAACCATTTTCTGTTTCCTGGTCCGACCATTTTTTAATCCAATTATCATTGACTACCAGATACCTTATCCGACCATGAGGTCACTTAAAGACAAACCTCCCCAACAAATTGAGTCCGCTGCCCTGTGCAGAGTCCTGTCAGGCACCCGCCCTCACGCTTCTAAGGACCTGACTGACGCTGGGGGGGGTTTCAATAACTGGATTTTACGGGCTGTGGAACACCTTTCCCTACCTCAGGTCAATAAGAGAGCAATAAACACTCCGTCCAAACCATGGTTCTCTGACGAGCTTAAAGAGCTAAAGCAATCATGTAAAAAGTTGGAGTGCAGCTGGAGACAGGCCTACTGCCCATTGGCAAAAATAGTACTAAGGAAATCCCAGAAAGATTACTATGCCGCTATTAAGAAGGCCAAAGGCAACTTTTACGTGGAGCGCATCGCTCAGTCAAAAAAGAACTCTAAAGAAATATTTTCCGTTGTCCCGAGCTTCCTGAAGCCTTGCGCAGAACGTATTGCTATTCCTGCCTCTAACTCTTGGTGTGAGAACCTGTCCGGGTTCTTTATAGACAAGATCCAAATGATGCAGGACAGCTTCGGGCCAAGCATCCAAGCGAAGGTGGAACGCCCTCCCAGACCGCCCCGGACCTAAACTCAGCCCGCATCTCCCTGACAGCTTTGTCACCCATTCCCCATTGGATACATTGGCCATTCTTAAATCCCTCAAATCAGGTTCCCCAGCGGACCCTTGCTTAGCTATGCAGTTAGCAGCTGTGTCGGAGGTAGTGAACCTTGAAGCAAACAATATCATTAATTTATTGATGCAAACCGCTACGAATCCACCGGAGTGGAAAGAGGCTAAACTACTCCCCCTGCTAAAAAAGCCTTTTTTAAACGCTGCTACTCTAGCCAGTTACCGACCTATCTCACATCTCCCAGGTGTGGCGAAGGTGTGCGAGAAGGCAGTCCACAAACAACTCTCCAAGTTTGTTGAGACTTCTGGTCCCCTCCAGCCAGCCCAGTTTGGATCAGGGCCACATACCTCACTGAGACTGCCCTGGTTGAGATGTTGGAGGCTATTAGAGAATGCCTAGATTCAGGCGTCAAAGCGGACCTGATTTTATGGGACCTCTCTGCCGCCTTCAATGCGGTTCCCCATCGTCAACTTTTAGCCCGTCTCTCTAATATCGGAATCTTAGGTTCAGAATGGGATTGGTTTGAATCCTTTCTAGAGAACAGAACATAGCAGGAATGGCTGCCTCCGTTTTCTTCAGCACCTAAAAAGGTGGCTACGGGAGTCACTCAAGGTTCAAATCTAAGCCCCCTTCTCTTCAACGTATACACCACGTCATTAATCTATCTGGCGGAGGAGGTGAGTGCAGAGATGATAGCATACCCTGATGATACCCAGCTCCTCTTTACGTGGAAGGAAAAGGATCTCTCCTCTGATTTAGCCAAAACATTTCTTGCAGCAGTCTTTAAATGGCTTGTGGGGGCTCAGCTTAAATGCAATGAGGACAAGTCTGAGGTCCTCCTCTATAGGTCCTTCCCTCTGCACTTCAGGGGTGATCTTTGTCAAGCGGGTTACCCCTTGCCTAACTCAATGGGGAGTCCAGTGAAGAATCTGGGGATCTGGTTCAGTGAGGATCTCCTATTCTCACCACAGATAAAAAACTGGCCAGTGTGTGCTTTGGCACACTGAAATTACTCAAGAAATTCTTGCCACTGCTGCCCAGATCAGGAAAGGAAATGGTGACTCGTGCCCTCATCCTATCGTGCAACAATTAGGCCAATGCTTTATATATTGGCCTTCCTGGTTATCAGCTGAAAAAGCTACAGACCATACAGAATGCGGCAGCAAGAGTGCTGTTGGGTAGTTCCGGTAGGTCTAGTACAAAGCAACATCTCCAGGATTTGCAATGGCTCCCGGTGGGGAAGCGCGATCTGTTTAAAACCCTCACCCTTGCCCATGGTGCTTTATACAAATCCGGACCCCGCTATCTCAGGAGATGTTTTAACTTCTGTGAGCCTCAGAGACATTTACGCTCTGCAGCGCAATGCCTAGCCATTATCTCACGCTACCACCTTGCTAGATAGGGGACAGCTCCCTTTCATTCAGGGCGGCCAAAGCCTGGAATGCCCTTCCATATGATCTGCGGAACACCCAAGACCTTAAGCTGTTTAAAAAGCAGTTAAAAACCTTGCTTTTCAATTAAAACATAATATACCATCTACTTTTTTGATCCCACTGGTCTCTTCTTATTCCCTGGTACCATTGTCCTCTTAGAGCTCATCCTTGCGGCTTTGTTTTTTGGTTTCCTGAGTCCCATGTCTGATCCTCATGGTCCTCTCTGACCTGGTCCTCCGGACTTTGGTCTTCCTATTCTTTGTTTCACAGTCCTTGTCCTTCTCGTGATTGTGTGCCCATTGTGTGCCCATTGAACCTGCTCCATTTGTCCTAGTGCTTATAGTTCAGATTCTCCTGGGCTGTCATGTGGTTCCAACGAATCAAGTAGGACTGTGTATCCAGACAATCTAATCGTCAGAATATGGGGACTGTCTCCACACATACAATCAGAATACATTGGCCTAATTCCTAGCTAGCTCGCAGTTCCCCATCTGTACCCCTAACCATGCCAGGGCACCAGATGGTATCTGCAATCTCAGGATATGACCAGTGTAATTCCCCAAGGAAATCATGGAGATAAATCTACCTTTTCATTGTTACTCTTGCATGCCCAAGGTAGTCATATGAAAGATATGAATTGGATTTTCAAACATTTATTGAAATGATTGCATTATTGTGTAAAGAGCATGAGCTGCAATTATTAGCAGGAGGAAATATAGCATTGTAACTGGCATTCCAAAAATGGTAACAATTCAACCGTTATAACATTGTTGTGTCATTATATGATTACATTTATATGGCTACTCCTACCGAGAGCATAGTCGGAGTACACTCCAGATCTGCCAGATCTCTTGGGACAACTCAACCCCCAATAGCTGTGTATGATGTATCTGGAAGCCGATCTGGTGTAGAGCAGGCTATAATCCTTTGCAAGAAGCTGAAAGTTAACTGTACCCAGTGTAACCATTTTGGTCGAAAGGACAAGGACCGTTTGTCATTCAGTCACTGAAGTAATACCAGTCATAAGTACTGTATCATGCGTTCATGACACAGCAGCACATGTAGTAGTTCCATCACCATTCGGCCTAAAGGTGAAACATCCATTGCGGAGCAACAAAAATAGGACAAAAATAGGACCAAAATCCCAACAATCAGGAATAATACAAGCAGTATGCCTCCAAATACGCTGGAAAACAAAGAGTGTATAAAGGACAGAATCACTCCAAATATAGTTCGGAACGTGCTGACAAAGCCAGACCAAATTGCTTTAAAAAAGTGTACCACTTCTGCGGTTTTTGAAGCATTAAATATGCAGTGCACAAGTTCACCAAAATATTGAGGCAGGTTTGTGTGCAACCGCAATTGCATTTTAGAAGACCTTTCAACTTGGAGATGCCATTGCGTAACTAAAACTGACGCAAGAGCAGTGCAAGCTTCTCATACACAAAACATGCACCTATGTGTGTGTTTGCTCTTTGATTGTTCAAATTCTGGTTAAGTGCATCGTTTTCGATGAACCAGCTAAAGCAAGGTACGCTTTGATGCTTCTAAATGTTCAGACATCCCTAAAATTAAGGAGATTTTATTGGACCACAAATACAAAAGTTTGTTTAATTTCTACTTTCAATGCTGATTTCATATTTAGAGTGACATTTTTATGATATGTAATTTATTTGTCTCATTTCAGAGGAAGGCAGCAAGTGTGGTCCGTCACCAATCCTTCTCAATGGAGATATTGTGGGAATCCCAAAGCCCTCCTATCCTTCAGGAACTACAGTGGAATATAAGTGTCAAAGTTACCATAAGATACTTGGAAACAGCAAAGTCACCTGCTTGAATGGAGCCTGGTCTGTGCTACCAGAATGTTTAGGTATTTAAAAGAATTATTTTTATACGCAAAATTATGGGAAACTATTGGGTCACATACATTTTGAAATGGTAATTTGAGTAAATGCAACAATGAGTGCAGTGCTTGAAATTCAGGGCCTCGTTGACAATATTTTACCATAGAGCACTGCTGCAAGCTTTTCTTCTGCGCTGCCCTATGCCCTACGCCAAAAGAAAAGGGCAGATACCGCACATTCATGTCCTCTTTCCCTGCACTGGCACTCAATTGGCTGCCATGCGCCAATGCAGACCCCTTGAATCATGATGTAAGCTTGTCAGCATTGTGAGACTGATTGTTTTTGTGCAAGAAAGGACATCTTCTGGCACAATAACAAAATAATTGGAGGCAATTTCCTCCTTCTTTGTGTGCTGCAAGAGGAAAAAACAAGGAGAAATAAAGTTCTTTCTCCAAGTTGCACCTCCTCTAAGCCTCCCTTGTGGAGGTGTTGGCTTTTGACACATTCCCAGGCTTACAGGACATTGTAAATCTCGGACTGTGTCAAATACCATAGGCGTCATGTGGGAACACCCACTGTAACACCCATGGCATGCCTCCCATTGCAGTGTGAGTCAACACAGCGAATTGTGCTGCATTACCTCACACCATATTTACAAGGCCATGAGAAGCCACGCAGTTTGGCTTTAGGTGGCCTTGTAGATATAGCATTGCAATGTGCGCTGCCGCAGCATCATTGAATGTGATGTTCCGGGGGGCATAGGGGCCTTGTAAATAAGTCCCTAAGTGCTTTAGCCTATTTTATGCCAAAATCCCCAAAATCTTTGGGCCCGATTCACAAAATTAACTTAAGTCTCAATCCTAAACTTACTACTATTTTGGTATTCACAGAATGTACTTACTACTTTCGGCATCCACAGAATTAACTTACTACTTTTGGTATTCACAGAAGTTAGGATTTTGTCTTAAGTTTGTCTTAAGACAAACTTAAGACTGTCTTAAGACCGACTTCTGTGAATACCAAAAGTAGTAAGTTCATTCTGTGAATGTCAAAAGCAGTAAGTGCATTCTGTGAATACCAAAATAGTAGTAAGTTTAGGACTGAGTCTTAAGTTCACTCTGTGAATCGGGCCCCTAGTTTAAAAAATGTATCTTGCAGAAAGTAAGTGATCGTGCATTCAGCCTTTGTATGGTTGGATGTAGATTTTTCAAAACAAGCAAAGCTTGTTCTTTATGAATATATTTGTGCAATGATAAGTCTCAAACGTTGTAAAGTGCATGTTGGTAAATAATGTGTATTCAACCTGGGTGGAGAATTACAGCTGTATGAATAGTTTAACCTATTTCACCACATGTTTTAACAAGCCACAACCCATCAGGATTAATTTAATTGGTATTTCTTAAGAAGCTAGTAGTAGAGATCCCATAGAAAGATTCCAAATGTGTGATCATATAAAACCTATAAAATACTCCTTAGTCTGTCATTGTCCTCCTTGACATCAAGCAACCCCATTGTAAATCCCTGGTCCACAAAGGTCCAACAATGGGTCCAATCCATTTCCAAACTTCGCATTGAATTCCCCCATACTGACTAGGGAAAATGATTCTTTCATGCTGAGCTAATTCAAGTCAGATAACACTTTCAAATACAAGTCAAGTTAAGTCAAAGCGCTTTATTTGATATGTATAAAACAACCATAAACGTGTACATAAGTAAGAACTGATTGCATTACAAATGAATAATATCAGATAGTAAAAGACAAAACAGATAGCGCTAGATATACAGCTGGGGGCCAAATTTAATCTAAAAACACATAAAGAATTATTGTATTTTTAAAACAGTACAGTTTCTTAAAATCAAGGGGTCGACACTAAGGGGTAGATTCCGATTTTGGTCGGAAGGGCTCCGAATCGGGTTTGGGATTACCGGGTCGGATTCGGAGGTTGAATTTCCGTCCAGTTCGTACACGGTACGGACGGCGAAGTACGATGCGAACATGCGCGAAATGTCCGTCCGAATCGTTTCCCGGTCCAAACCGCTCCGTACGTCCCGGTCGTAAGCTAACCGTGGCACGCAATGGAGGCGAATCCCGACCGAGCCAGTACGATGCTCGATTCGGACGGCCGGATCGAGTCGGAGCTTCCGGCTCACAATAGCTCCTGGAGCTGTTACCCGCATCTCCCGGAGCTGTTACCCGCAGACTTACGGCTCCGGCACAGGGGGAGACCCATGGGTCTCCCCAACACAGGCATGTACGGTGCGGATGGCACTGACGCGTACCCACTGGAGGGGGCGCACTTGTCCAGAACCTACCCATTCAGTTAATGGGAGTCCATGTACGCGTTGTACGACCGGCTCCCATTGATTTCAATGGGAGTCCGACCAAAACGAGTCTGACAGCATGCGGCCACATCGTACTGGCTCGGTTGGACTGCAGGAGTCCGGATCGGTCAGAAAACCCCCCGGATCCAGCTCGGTCGGAGGGATTTCCGACCCAGATCGGAATCGGCCCCTAAGTCGGTACAACAATACTTTTGCTTGTATTAAATGCGTTTATAATAACAAGTGCCACATTAAGACAAACCCTGGCATTGCTTAGCTCAGATTAGTATTTTACTGCAGCAAGATACGATCCATTGCCATACGCAAGCAAAAGTGGTTTTAAATAATAACTTCTAAAACCAGAATAAAAGCCACAGAACAACATAGATTGCACAGTGCTCTGCTTACTCTGCCCGTCACATGGGCAAGGAATTGTGTACGAAGGACAGTTTTCCATGTTAGGAAAGGCAACTAAATGGTGGACAATTCTTAATCTAAATCTAGCCAGAACAAAACTGTGCATGAGATTGGGAATTTAAGTTAAATAATCTTAGCAGCCCGCTGTTGTAGTAAGTGTTAGGTAAAACTTTGCAGTCGGTTTCCTGCTCTCGCAGTCAAGCCGAACTTCCCTCCTATGTTTCATAAAAGTGTCTTTGATAGACAGCTTACTGAGTGATATTACTTGTAGAGGGTTAGTCCGGACTGACATCTTAAACAATTTACTGTACAAAGAATTAATAAACTCAACTAAGGGAGCATCATGATATTATCCAAAGTAAAGCAGTCTAAAGTTATTGATTTTGGGAAACTTGTTTTTTCTTTGGGCCATATGGAGTGCCTTAGCAATAAGGGGCAAGATACAACGATATCTGTGAGGTACTGAAGCCCTACTAAACTGTGAGTGGTCTAAAGCCGAAGTGGGCAGACTGAGAAGGCGTTTGAGGAAACCATTTTCCTCCGTCTGCAACACTTTTCTATTATGGTAACCCCACACACCAGCCCCATATGATGCAATGGATAAAACCCTTGCCCTATAGATTGCTGTCATCTCCTTGACCGGCCTAGAGCCCAGCTTGTCTGAAAATCTAAAACAAACATGGGTGCTGCTGTCCATTTTGCCCCTGACATTCATAATTTCATGTGTCCATGAACCGTTACCTGAAAAAGTAATTCCCAGGTAGCAAAAGGTATCAACAGAAGTTACTTGCAAAAATAAAGTTCTACGTCGTTTAGCACTTGGCCCACAGACCATTGTATAGGTTTTGCTTTTGTGAATAATCAATTTCCTAGCAGCAATAAAATCCCCTAAGGTATCCATTAAAGATTGCAGCCCCACTGGAGTCCTGGCCAACAGGACAGCATCATCTGCGTACAAAAGTACCGGTGTGGGGCGTCCAGGCACTTGGGGGGCTTCGACATGCACTGTTTGTAAGGTCTGGTCCACTCCATTAATAAACAAAGAAAATTACAGACAGGCTAGTACACATCCTTGCCAAATCTCACATTTGACTGCACTTTCAAATACAAAGAAGATTCCCTACTGAAACTATGACTATTCTATTTAATTAGAAGAATCTGAGATCCATTAAAAAAACAAGCTAAAACAGCAGAGCCAAAACAATTGAGGAATCTTCAGAACGGCATGTTATCATAGAAGAGAAAACTACAGAAATCTATATACCAAACCACCAGATGACATAAGACTCATATGGCTGTAGTAGTACATAAGTCATGGTTGGTTTCTTTGAGGTGCAATGATGTTAAAAATTGCTATAAAAAATATCCCACCCTGAATCCTGAAACCGACTACATACACAAGTAAAAAAAAAATCAAGCCCTATTTTTTCCTGCACTAAATATCGTGCCCCCTAAATCGCAATAACCACTCCGATGAGGTATGTTTCCGAAATTGCCCTGCATCACACAGTCACATCCATCAGTGACAGAGGCTCAAACCTGTTCTATAATGAAATAACTTCCTTATTTCAGGCATATTGGATCTTATTGAGAACTGTGGGGGAGGGTGGGGCAAGAGTCTGGGGCATGGTATATTCTGAAAGAACAGGTAATTTGTTAATAGCTTGCTCATTAAGAGCTCCCTCTGACCCAAACACCACTTCACAGGTAGAGATACATTTTCATTTCCCCTTGAACACCATCTGGCAAACCACATGCAGCATTAGACTGTAAAAAAACAAAATTATAGTGATTCATAACTATGCTATTTGAGAAATGTAGCGGATAAGTGCCCAGTGAATGCAGCTCTGCATCAAGTAGGAATTAAGCTTAATGACAATGCAATTTCCTGCTAGACATTCCTTGCGGTTGCTTACCCTGAGGGCCATCAGTACATTAGCATAAGTGACATCATCTCATGTATTCTTTTTGACCCAATGCACTAACTTAGCTATGATATTATTCATGTTTTCAGAGGAGAGGGATATTGAGGAGAGAGATCAGAAGGATATCAGGAGCTAGAAAAGGGGGGTTGGGAGTCAAGGCCTTCAAGGAGGTCCAATATTTACTCTTTGAAGAAGAAAGAGATTTATTTTCAGCACAACTTGCATATAATTGAGGTTGTTTCAGGGAGAGTACGTCAGATGCCATTAAAATGAATAATGGTGTTATAGTCCGAGAGTAAAAAACTTGCTCCATCATGAGGCCTGATTTTCAAGTAGTCTTTGGTGCACCAAGCGGTAAGGAGGCGTGGAGCGAAGCGGAGCAGCAGGAGGGGCCTCGGGCTTCGTACCATCAAATCCAGCAATATCTGCAACTTGAAAAGGCTCTCGAGAACCCCCCAGGGCTGCCCAGGTCGGAAAAGTGAATGGACCGCTCTGGGAACCGCCCTGGAAGACACCCTGCTCCTGAGATCCTGGTTCCCTGCCGGTGAGTGCGGTGCACAGCTGCAACCATTGACAGAAGGCGACCGCTGGGTGTGGTACGAGGGTATCTCACAGGTAGTCTTTGACCCTCAATTCCCTCAGGTCCTCACTCTCCTAAGCATTGGAAGCTGCCTCTCATGTCATTGTTTTGCAGCGTATAGTGGCACACTGCAGCTGCTTTAATTATATGCCGCTCCTGGCTGCAACAAACTCCAAATAAGCCAAAAAAAGATATAAGCCCCCCAAAAAACGCTAACTAAGAGCTGGTGAGGGAACCCTAAAGAATCCAAGCAAGGCAAGTTTTGGAGAGGAGAAATCATCAGGCACAGTTCCAGGAATAGCTCCAGTCCTTCGCTGCGGATCCCAGGAACCACCGCCGGCTGCAGTGATACACCAAATCAACAAGGCATACTAATCAGCCAGCCGATAAATGAGGGCACCCGTACCGCAGAGAGTGAGCCCAGGTCCCCCGCAGAAGCATTCCACCTAGGTCTGGGTGCGGCTTGCGGGCTGGTAAGGTGAGTTTCCCACTCGGGGGCCCCCCACTGCCCTGCCACAGCCCTGTCTGCTCACCCCTTGCACAACCAACTACGCTGTGAGTAAAAAACAAGTTGAAATAGTCGAAATGGGTGACCGAATGCTCAGCCAATCGCACAAGACCCCACAGCTTACAGGTGCAACATGAGGTCGGGGAGAGAAAGGCAACTAACCACTACAGCGCCAGCCAGAAGGAAAGGAAATAGAAATTATAACGAGCCAAATGACCCAAACAAAGAACACGAAAAAGAGCAGGGAGGAGCCCGTGACACATTGGACCACCAAGCGTTGGTCGAGATAGACTCTGCCACCTCAAGCTGAGTGGTAACTAAGGGCTATCAACCAAAGATCTACACAAAATTCTCATTTATGAAGGATGCAGGGTCAGTTTTGAGCTCTTCCATCAGAGAACTTAGGGGTCTTCTCCCTCCCATGGATCCCAAGGAGATAGATAATACACACAGAAGCAACATCTGTGATCGCACCTTCAGTAAGCAAAGGAAGCTCGGCCAGTGAAACAAAAGGTAAAGAGGAGGGAGCCGCTAGGAGCAGCAGTGTAGGGGCAGGACAAGGGTGCAGTGCAGGAGGCGGCAATCTGGCAGAGGACATCATAAACATACTTACACAAGCTGGAAATGAACCCACCAGTCTGCCTTTAGACAATCCTGATTCCAAAGGAGTAACCCCTTGAATCAAGTGGGATCTTTCTCTTGAACCAAAGATCAAAATCCTGCCCAGCCTGATTCCAATACTAGACCCGCCTCCGGTAACTACGCCACCTATATTCCAAACAGGGGGCAATTCACCCAGCTCGCAGAACATCTCTGACCCGCAAACCCAAATACCGTCACACATTCTGGAAAAACACAACCCAGACGGGAAGGGAGAAGGATCTATAACCATTAATAGCGGCCTGGTCACAAGTACAATAGAACCCCAGGCAGCAAATCAGCATGAGCAAACTGACTATGGTAGAGGGGACAGAGAAAGCACTGGTGGAATTTGCAAAAATAGAGGGGGCAGAGAGCGAATTAACGGAAACTATTAAGTTGAAAAATACATCATACCTCACTACAGAAGAGTGGGAAAGGATGGTAGAATCATACTCCCTGGTCATATCCCAGGAGGACAGCAGCAAGCCTGAGCAAAATAGGGTGGCAGAGGTGACACTAACGGAAGATTCAAATCTCTGGTCCTCCTTACTAAATACTTTACAACTCTCAAAAAAAGCCCTGCAGTATCATTCAGATAAAATGGATGTCCAACAATCTGTCCTAAACTTTCTGGCAATACATGTGTCGAACATTGACAACAAGCTATCGGACATGAGCAGCATGATCAAGAGGGTCCAAGCGGAAACAAAAATAATTCAGCCGAGCTGTACTTGCCATAGAATTGTGGACAAACTCACAACTATTCCATCATTACTGTGAGACCTTTTGATCAACCTGAACAAGGTAACTAGTAATGCAAGCAATGGACACCATCTTGGCCAAGGTGAAGACTTGATAGTCTTAAATCCCAGCACCACAGGGGGGAAACAAGCAGGAGAGAACAAGAAACCCCCAATATACCTGGCATTGGCAAATGGATAACAGACAAAACAAGCATTGGAAATGCAATAGGTCTCGCATTAGAAAAGTTGGAGCTATTGGTTTTGTAAATGACAATTTTTTTTATGTGTTGGTCTTGAAAATATCAAAATTAATAGCTTTGTCATTGACAATGCTAATAGTTTTAACTTTTTGCAAACGTGACACCTATAGCATTTGTAATGTAATATGTGTTGTATTTACATGACTATAAAAAGAAACAGGCTTGTAAATACAAACGTTTAGTTTTGTGAAAATGCACTGCCATGCAACATGTGAACACATTTCATGCTGGCTAATTATTCTAATTTGTTTAAATATTTACAACACTTAATTCACCCTAGTAGCCTAACAAAGTCAGTATATGACGTGCCATTTTAGATGATTTCATAGGAGGACAGTGAAGAACTGTAAGACTGCATAATGCGATGCGCTGCACTGATGTACACCATAACATAAGTGTTTTTTTGACCGGGTGCATACAACTCGCACGCAGACACGTTGCATTACGCTTCAATTGGGCATAGGATGCTAAAAGGAATGAAGAAGAAAACAAGTCCATACTCGAATACAGCATGCCTCGCAGAGCAGCGCATGCGCTACCCAGGTTCAACCTAAACAACTATCAGATACAGTGGGATAGGAATAGTAAAGGAAGAAGAAATATACGGGGTTGTCTAGTAAGAGTGAAGAAATAAAGAGTAAAGGATGGCAAAGAGAAGAGACAGCAAGACTGAAAAAATGAAAGGAGCCAAACTGAAGGGACATGAGGAGACAGCCGACAAGAGAGAAGCAGAGTCAAACAGAAAGAAATCCAAGCGGAATAAGCACAATAGGCGCAAGAAGAGTGGGGGGGAGTCAGAAGTATAAGAGAAGAGGAAATGAGACAGGAGTTTTGAGGCGACTCAAGATTAAACCCTTGACTGAACTTTATTTTTATTTTTTTTATGTTTGAAAGCTTTATTAAGGTAAAAATAGATATTACAATAAGGTGACATCAGCAAATAACAAGAAAAAAGTTAAATGTCGGGAAAAACCAGACAGAAGTAGCCGGTGGCACTATGAAGAAGCAAAGCATTTTGAAGTTTTTTAGGGGGGGTGGGGGGGAGGGGAAGGGAGGGAAATAAAAACCATGCTAATATCATATAATAATGAATAAAAATAAACACAATGAATATTGACAATGAAGTATAGTAAATAGACAATGTTCAGCAAATACCTAAAAAAGAACCTTAGAAAAAACATGAAGAAAGATTAAAAACTGCATTAGTGAAATTGAAAACACCATAAACTGCAAGCAGGAGTACAGATGCTCAAGGGGGTTTGAAATTGTCAGAGGAAAGTGGAGAGTATGTATTTTTGGCGGATTGATCCAAATATAGGGTGAGAGGCAACCAATAGAGTTCAACATTCCGAGAAGGTTTGCAGGAGGACGCAAAAGCAACATCAAGTCTATGTGAATGGCATACTAGATTCCACCAGCAAATTAGGAACAGTTTGTTCAGGGATTTCCAGTTAGAAACAATATGTTGTAGTGCAAGGGCCAGCATAAGGTCAAAGAGACCATGTGAATGTGGAGGGAGTTCCAAAGCCTCTGAAAGGCTACCCAGAAAAACGAAAGAGGTGGAAAAAGGAATAGAGAGGCTGAAGATACGGGAGATACGAGACCAAATCTGAGTCCAAAAAAGTCGAACTGAGGGACAGAGGAAGAAGAGATGAAAAAGATCAGCATTAGGAGCATTACAGGTCCAACAATTAGCCACAGAAGAAGATAGAAAGCGAGAGACAGAAAGAGGAGAAAGATAAAGTCTGTGATAGAAGAAAAATAGGGACTGAGTAAGAGAGGCAGTACGGGAAATCTTCAAGGACCTGGCCCAGAGCTTGTCCCAAAGAGAAGTCGGCCAGGAGTAACCTAAATCCTTCTCCCAAGAAAGTTCCAAATTTGATTTGGGACGATCCGTATCAGGAGCTGAGAAATATCGATAAATAAGGGAAGCTTTAGGAATAGTAGAAAGAATGGTAAGTAGAGAGGGAGACGAGGCAGGTAAAACTTCAGAAGTAAGAGAATAGTAACGATCAAGAATGGTTTCCATAAGAATGAAGTATTTCTTTGCAAAAGAAGAAGGGCAGTGAAATTGAGATTGAAATTGAGGAAATGAGCAGGGAGATGATCCATCAAAAAGATGACGCACCCAGATGATACCTTTCGATCTCCACGAGGGCCAGGCGATAGGTCTATTATGTATTAAAATGAGTGAATTGTACCAGATAGGTAATAATAAGAAGGATTCCCGAGAGACAGAGACAGAGGAAACCAAAGGCCGCAAAAGAGAAGAAGTGTGTTTAAATAGGAGGGGGTTAAGGCATGGAGCTTTAGCAGTGAAGCGAATTGCCTCCTGGAGAGAATAAGGGAGTAATAATTCATGTTCAACAGAGAGCCAAAGGGGAGAAAAAGGGGAGATATCCTTTGATAACCAGCGAGAAGCTTGGCGAAGAGAGAAGGACTTATGGTAGAGACGGAAGTCTGGAAAATTGGTCCCACCATTAGATTTAGACTTACGAAGGGTTGAGAGAGATATACGAGCCTTTTTCTGCTTCCAGAGAAATTTGGACAATACAGAGTCAATGCGACGGAAGTAGAGCGCTGGGATACGGATTGGGAGCATGGACAATAAGTAGATTAAAATCGGGGCAATCATCATCTTGATGGAGTCAAGACGACCCCACCAGGAAAGAAATAAAGGATTCCAAGAGGAGAGTAAAGAATCTATTCTAGAGATGACCGCATTCATGTTAAGTTGAATAGAGGAGGAGATAGAGTTAGAAAAAAGAACACCAAGATATTTTATTTTCTTAGAATTCCAAGCAAAGCCGGTAGAAGTGAAAAAGTGAGAAAGGCCAAATTTAGTAAGAGGAAGAATTTCTGTTTTATCAGAATTTATTTTATAGCCTGAGACCAAGGAAAATTTTTCAAATTCAGTTAATAAAGAAGGAACGGAGGTAGCAGGGTCTGAAATGAATAAAAGAATATCATCAGCATAGGCAGATAATTTAAGATGATGATCACCATACGGGAATCCAGAAATGGAGGGATTGTTACGTATAGAAGATAGGAAGGGTTCAAGAGCCAAAATGAACAAAAGGGGTGACAGAGGACAGCCCTGACGAACTCCACGTTGAAGTGTGAATGGGGAAGTGAGGTGACCATTGACGAGAACAGAAGCTTTGGGCATAGAATAAATTAAGGAAATATAGGAGATAAATTTAGGACTGAAGCCATGCCATTTCAGTGAAGCCATTAGAAAAGACCAGTCAACCCGATCAAAGGCTTTCTCAGCATCGACTGAGATGGCTGCAAGGGGGATCGACAGCGAGGGGGCCTTACTTAAAACATTAAGGAAGAGTCTGGAATTGTCTGAGGTAAGGCGGCCCTTAACAAAACCACATTGCTCTTTTCCGATGAGATGTGGCATGAGCGGGTCAAGGCGAAGAGCTAATAATTTTACAAAAATCTTATAGTCCACATTAACTAGAGATATAGGACGATAATTCTTACAAAATGTAGGATCTCTACCTTCTTTAGGGATAAGGCATATGGTAGCATCTTGAAATGAGCCTTGGGCCAGACCAGCAGAACAAAAAGACTGAAAAAGAGAGAGAAGTTTGGGTAAGAGAAGATCGGAGAAATGTAAGTAAAATTCAACTGGAAAGCCATCAGGTCCAGGAGTTTTGCCTTTAGTGAGAGAGGACAAAGCAGTGGATAATTCAGAAATAGTGAGATCAGTATCAATGTCCGAAAAATTAAGTTGGGAGGTATCTGGCTTAGGCAGGTTCTCAAAATAAGATTAAAGAAGTTCTGGGGTAGGGGGATTTTCAGGAGAGTATAAAGATTCATAAAAAGAGTGAAATTGCTCCAAAATTTCTGCATCTGTATGTACAAGGACATTAGAAGGGAAATAGATAGAATCTATGTTAGTTCGTTCTTTACGCGATTTTAGATAGTTAGCTAGTAATTTACCCGATTTATTGCGACCTCCATAGTATCGTGCACTGCTCCGGAGAAGAAAAGAGGAAGCTGAATCCGTAGTAAGTTTGTTAAAAGCAATTTTAGCCTTAAGAAGTTCAGGAGACATATGATTTGGAGAAGAAGTGTAGAATTGATGCTCTAACGACTTAATGTGCGCAAGGGTAACTTTACGTTTTTGAAGGAACTTTTTCTTCTTTTTAGAGACAAAGTCAATAATAAATCCGCGGGCTGTGGCCTTGAAGAAATCCCAAAGAACATGAGGAGGGGTGTCAGGTTTAGAATTAAGTTGGAAAAATTCAGAAGTAAAAGAGCGAAAAGAGGAGGAAAAAAAGAGGATCAGCAAGAAGAGAAGAATTAAAGCGCCAGCGAGAAGATTTAGTAGTAGGGGGAAGAAGATCAAATACAGTGATAAAAGGAGCATGATCAGAGATAACAATAGGTTCAATAGAAGAGGATAGAAGGTGTTGAGATAAAGATGAGGATAGAAAAATATAGTCCAGACGAGAGAAAGAAGCATGAGGAGGAGAGAAAAAAGAAAAATCCATAACATCTGGGTGAGTGAGTCTCCATGAGTCCACAAGATGCACCTGAGTGATAGTGTCAAGAAACTGTTTATGGGGCTTGTGAGGGGTGAAACGAACAGAGGATTTACGATCTAAAAAGGGATCGATAATCTGATTACAGTCTCCGCCTAATAGGAAAGATTCATCTTTGTATTGAATACATTTTGCTGTAATGGAGGGCCAAAAAGAGGAGTCAAAGCATGTAGGGCCATAAACGTTGAACAAAGTAATTGGGATAGCATTAATGAGCAATTTAGCTAAAATCCAACGACCCTCATCATCCTTTTCTTCAAGAAGTACTTTACAATTAAGACGTTTGTGAATCAAAATAGCAACACCGTTCTTTTTATGAGAAGCAGGCGAGAACAAAACAGTACCAACCCACAATCTCTTTAGCTTTAAAGATTCAACTTCTGAAAGATGGGTTTCTTGAATAAGAACAATATCAGGATTGTAAGAGGAGAGGTGTGAAAGTACTCTCTGCCGCTTAATAGGATGGTTAAATCCTTTCACATTCCATGAAACAACTTTGAAGGTGAAAGAATAATAAACTGTTCAAAATTGAAAAATGCAAAAACATACTGTACAAGCAGTAATTCAAACTTTAAGGGGGTAAAAAATATGCAAACCGTTAAAAGGGTAGAAGGAAGAATAGGAGGAGGAGGAAGAAGAGAAGGCGAAAGGGAAAAAATTAGGGGAAAGGAAAGAGGGTCAGCAAAGGAAGGAGAAGAAAGAAAAGAGAGAAAGCATAGAAGACAGTACAAATCCAAAAGGATGACTGTAATGAACATACCTGAAAGGGGAGATACACAAAGGGGAAGTGGGGAGGTGGTGATGGTTACAAGACGGGTAGACCAGGAACAGGAGCAGAACCACACCGAGACCTCACAAAAAAGGAACAAAGGATGGAACAAGATGGTGAAGGGAGCATCCGAGACATATCTGCATGGGGAAAAAGGAGATAATTATTAACATACGGAACATGTGACACAAGGTATATAGCCAGAAATCAGAAATAAGATTTATGTAGACCATACGCAAGGAGACACAAGAAAAAGAAGATAACCAAGATGAGAAGATTGAGAAGACTAAGAGAAGGAGTAGAAAAGAGTACATGAACCAGAGAAAAACAACTAGAGAGCAATACATGGATACAACAGAAACATTTCAGCCACTGTTCGAAGGAGATGAAGATGCTTCCATTCCCTCCTCACTCTGCAAAAAGATGAAGTTGCGTAGTTCACCAGGGTCTTGAAATGACCAAGTCTTATTCCGATAAGTGACTCTGAAGGTACAAGGGTGAAATAAGCCATAGCTTGCTCCAAGGGATCGCAAAGAAGGACGCATTGCTAGAAATTCCTTACGTCTGGAGGCAGTAGCATTAGAGACATCTTGAGATAAGTAAACTCGCTGACCTTGCCAAGTCAATTGTTTTTTGCTCCTCGCTGCTGAAAGGATCGAGAGAAGATATGTGAACTTCAAAAATAGGATAATAACCCCACGAGGATTAGTCGATGAAGATGTTCTTGCGCCTAGTCTATGAGCTCTTTGAATACTGATGGACGTAGATGGCGGCATGTCCAAACGTTTCGGTAGGAAGGAGGTAAAGAAAGTCACCGGATTGTCACCCTCAAGATTTTCTGGTAAATTGTAAATACGAAGGTTGTTTCTTCTATTGCGATTTTCCAAATCCTCCGTATGTTTCTGTAGATAGAGGACAGTCTTTTCTAATGCTACAATGCGTTGCGTGTTGGATTGAACCTCAGGAATCTGTAGTTCAACAGAAGAAAGGCGAGCATCCATGGACTCCCATTTGTCCTTCAAAAGCTGCATATCCTTGCTTGTCTCTTCGACAAAAGGACGCATTGCACGAAGTTCTTACAAAATTTCATGAATAGGAGATGAGGAAGAGGGGTCCTACGGTGTAGGAGAATTTTGTTTAAGACGCTTGCCGGATGGAGCAGGTGGAGAGGTTCTACTGGAAGATGAGTGACCCGAAGGGGTTCGCTGAGAGGAAGAAGTCGACATTTTTGCAGAGTGAGTCGATGTAGACGCAACAGTTGAGGAACTCACCGGAGTACTCTCAGAGGAAGCAAAGACAAATTTAGGTTTGCGTAATGTCACCATAAGAAGTTCCTACTTCAGTCAACAACTAATCTCAATGCACTGAGAAGTAGAGAAAAGTGTGTTGGCAGTGCCTCAGAAGGTCATCTTAGCATAAGGTAAGCCAGGCGCTTTTATAATACAAGATGCTCCAAATAGATATCACTGTGAAAAATGCCAATAAGAAAGAAGTAGTAGCATTGAAGGCTTTAGTTGAACATGACAGAGTGCACCAAAACACCTTTATCGGTCCAAAATATATACTTGGCATGAAAAAAAATAGTATATAGATAATAACCGAAAGGTGGCATATCATGAGGTGGATAAAATGAATTATCTCCCTGAGGAAGCGCTTGTAAGTTGCGCTAGAAAGCACCAGTGGATTGAATGGTGCATACGCTGGCAATGTTGAAGAGAGAGGGCGCTGAATATGGCAGTTAGGGAAAGCGTATCATGAGGCACCTGAGGCGTAATGAAATGAACAGAAAGTCAGAAAGTCAGTAAAAAACTATGAAGAACAGCAGGGGTGCACTGTCAGTGAGTAGCGCTGAGGCGGCAAAGCGTCTGAAGAAAGCGGGTCTCACAGGGGAAGCGCCATGACGTAGAGCCTGAGCAAACACTCCTCAGAACAGAGAGAGCAGTAAAAAACGTAGGGAAAAATCACCGAACAATTGAATTGCTCACCCCCAGGGCCGTTGCTGCCGAATTACACATGGCAGTAGAGGTCGTCCTGGCGTGTTGTGGAATCAGAGGTCCGGCAGCTCGAGGAGCATCTAAGATGGCGGCTCCGTGAGGAGCGACAGGAACATCGCGGAAACAGATGAAGAGCGGCACTCCGAAAGCCGCGAAGCCACTCCGCTTGTTCCCCTGAAGCTCCGATGTAAGAAGTCGGCAAAGAGGTGCCGAGACAGTCCCGTTCACATTGGGAAAATAGCTGTGAGGCGAAACGGTGCGGCGGAGCTCAGCACCTAGCCGGCCATCTTGCGCGGCACCCAAGCCACGCCCCCCTTGACTGAACTTTAGATTTAGACTATCACTCTTTTACTGTATACATTTACAATTATGCTACTGTATGATCTCAAGTAGTGTAGTGCATCTGTAATCTATCCGTATAAATTCAAACTTATTAATAATATATATAAAAAAGTATAAGAGGAGAGAATACAAGAGGGGCGTGAAGTCCAAAAAGTAAAGGAGATGAAAGGAGAAAGGCTGTAAGGGAAACAGAAGAATGGTAGAGGGGAGAAAAGTACAGAAGGAAAGAAGTACAGAAGTAGAGAGGGGTGGAAGGAACAGTTGTAGAAATAGGGGGAAGAGAAAGGAGACGTGCAGAGAAATGGGAAACAGTAATTCAGGGCATACAGGTGTGCAGAGAAGGACAAGAAGGAAGGCAAAAAGGTAGAGAAGAAAAGAGGAACATGTAGAGGGACAAAAAGGGAGGTCAAAGGTGCAGAAAGAGGAATACAAGGGGGAAAGGAGTGCACGGAGAGGGGGCTGGAAGAATATGGGGAACATAAAAAAACAAATGAAAGAGTACGTGGGGAGAGACCAGGGGGGAGGAAAAGGGTACAGTAAGGAGTAGCAGGCATACATGCAACAGTCAAGATTTACGTGGGAGATTCACGAATTTTAAAGCCAAAAGGTGCTTTATTTTAGCTTTCTCCCTCCTAAAATTGCTTCTGTTTAAAACCTAGTCAATGGGAATAATACGGATCACTGAAATATTATCGACGGGCACATTATCGACTTACCAAAATATCGTTGACAAATTATCGACGACAAAAATATCGACTTAATATACTTATTACACAAACTACAAAAATATCGAGTACAAAATATCGAGTAATAACTATATCGAATACATAAATATCGCTTAAATAAATATCGACTACAAATATATCGTTTGACATGAAATTAGCCCTAACACTACAAAAATATCGACTACAAAAATATAGACTACCAAAATATCGTTAAAAAAAAATATCGAGTTCATGTTTCTACACTTTTCTTTCTAAAATACCATCTTTATCATCAATAAAAGTCATTTCTCACTAAAAAATACATTTCACATATAATACCTGTTACTTACATAAAATTACTATTAATCCACATTTGCTATACATTCTATTACATGCATTTTATCATTTTCTACTATTCTTTGCATGTAACTAACATTTTCATTACTTATTTTCACATATAAATATATTTCATTTAAACACGAACCTGCTTTAATGCGGGAATAACCACATACCACCATTCTCACATCAACAAACACTCCAATTAACTAAAAAAAAATTCAAACTAGCCTATACTATGCTTCCTTACATCCTACAACCAATCAAATCAAAGCACACATAACACATATACTATAAAAGGGATACATGTATTCTACCATTTGTTGCTGCTACCTCTCTGGAAAGTAGATGCCAACACTCTGAAGATTTTGTTGCAGAATAAACATCTTTAAAGATCCAGCTCACTAGCTAATTAATCAAGTAAGTAACACAGCATTTTTGTAGAAAACTAAATTAGACGTGCACTATTTTCCTTACATCTCCTAAGTCTTACACTTATTTTTTTTTCATCTCTTCCTACTTTTCTGATAGAAACTACTCCAACACAATTCCTATTACATGGTCATATTTCTTCACGTGCAAAATCAGATAGTAAGTATATAATAATTCTCTGTTACACACCAACTGCTGTTTTTAAACACTAATTTACAAGAGTATTTAATTTTTAAAAACATTATATTTACAGATATACTGAAATTGTGCTATTTCTACAGCAAAAACGATAAAACTACACTAATTACACATGTAAGTATAGATGTGTTTGTTATAAAACTGCCAATTTCATTAATGCACATTTTTAAACAACATATCTTGCTTTTTACATCTTCCCTATAGATCATTTGAAAGATCCAACATCAACTATACCAAAACACAAGAATTCCCTTCTGAAAAATGTAAGTATAATTGTAATTTGCCAAAAAGTGGGCACAAAAAACGCTAACTATATTCTTAACACCATGTTATATATTTTGAATTGCCTCTACAGATATTCAGAAAACATCATACATCTATTCTACATATCATATGAAAACATCCTACACAAAATATACCAATATACAAGAATAGCCTTGTAAAAAATGTAAGTATACTTGTCATTTCTCTAAAACTGCCGAAAAAAACACAGACTATGTTCTTAACAACATGTTATCTATTTTATATTTCCTCTACAGATATTCTGAATACATCATACAGCTATTCTACCTACAACAAAGAAAACGACATATTTAGAAGTTAGTATACGTTTAAATCTGTTACATTTCCAAATGGTTCAGTATTAAAAATATAATATTTTGCTTTTATTTCTTCTATCTACTCTACAGATCATACCTGTACTAAATTGATGTACTCCAGCAATTACTACTATTCTACTATTTAAACAAGTAAGTATATGTAATGTTTACATCAAATGCACTAGTAAGCAAAAATGACAACTGCTTTTGAGTAGGAAATACGTTTGTTATATGTAAACATTAACGTTGCTTTTCTATATTTTCATACCAACAGCAAATAAAGACATACATACAAGAACATCATTGAAAAGACATTTCTGCTTCTGTGACTACTACTTTGATTAACTGTAAGTATAAATGCATCAATTATGATGTTAGCACCACAAAAGTAAAAAAATGTGTTCTGATTTTGTTTCTTTCTACTCTTTCCTAGAACAAGTAAATCAAAATGACTGAAGGTGCAGAATTTGTCATGTCTCAGAAAAATAAATTACTATTATGCTACATGGGTTATGTGTATAATCAGGAGAGACAAAGTGGTAGAAAGGTTTTTTGGAAGTGTACCAAATATTACTCCAACAAATGTTATGGGAGGGCCACTACTGAGGAAAGTAATGTGCTATTTACTAGAGAACATAATCATCCCCCAAATGTCACAGAAATTGAAATTAGAGATGCTTTAGAAAGTATTAAAAGTGCTAGCACACAAAGTGACAAACCCACCACACAAATCCTTAAAGAAGAACTGGTAAAAATCCCAGCCCATGCTTCAGGTCAACTACCCTCTATTGACTCCCTGAAACACACAATTGCACGCACTAAACGACTCACTAGCACAACCCAACCCAACCCAACTTGTTTTGAGGAAATTATTATTTCACCCGAAATGGCCATCACACACAATAAAGATAAATTTATTCTTTTTGATAATGAAAGCAGTACAAACAGAATAATTATGTTTGCAACTGCAAGTAATTTACGAAAAATCCAACAGTGTCCCCAATGGATGATGGATGGAACATTTAAACCCTGTCCAAAACCTTTTTACCAACTGTATTCCATCCACGGTTTATACCATCATTCTAACATACCTTTCATTTACTGTTTGCTACCCAACAAACAGCAAACAACTTACACCGAAATTTTAAATGTTCTCAAAACGGAAATCAATAATTATTTTCCCGAAAAAATAATTATTGATTTCGAATTAGCTATGATTAATAGCATTTTGAGAACATTTCCCCACACAGCAATCCAGGGTTGCTATTATCATTTTAATCAGAGTATATGGAGGCATCTCCAAAAATCTACTTTAAGTATACTATACTCTACAGATAGCACCTTTGCCTATCAAGTTAAAAAGTTAATAGCCCTGGCCTACGTCCCTGTTACAGATGTTGCTGAACATTACAATTTATTAATTGACAGCGCATATTATAAGAGGAATGAGGATAAACTAACACCATTGCTAGACTATTTTGAAGACACTTGGGTGGGAAGGTTGCACAGATCAGGACATCGACGCCAGCCCAAATTCCAAATCCCTTGGTGGAATGTCTATCTCAGTACTTTAAACCAAGAGGCTAAAACCAACAACAGTGTTGAAGGGTGGCATAATGCTTTCCAAGCAACTACAAACAGAGGCAAACCCACATTCCATAACCTTCTAGAAGCTTTGAAAAAAGAACAAAGCTATCAGGAACTAAGAATGGAACAATCAGTGTCACAAATAGGTCCAAAACTCACTAAACAAACCCAACAAATGTTCCGACTACTTCAAAGTCAAGTCACATTATACCCTACAACTAGAGGATTAGAATACCTGGCAATAATAGCAAAAAGTCTACTATAAAAATGTAAAGTAAATATACAAATGTCTTCTTACAATAATAATAAAAATTACATGTCATAAACATATATAATGAATTATAAATAAAACATATTTGTTTGACAAACTTTTTAAATTTATGTCAAAAAATTCGTAACAAATATGCAATGTTTATAATTTTTTATAACATACACATAACATTAAAAATCGACATTTCCCACCCAATCAAAATTGTAAAATAAATACTTACAATTTTTGGACTTGAGAGACGCAACCAAGGAAAAATCAATCCATACAATCCAATCCAATATCTTACTATTCCAATATGGGAAACCCTCAAAAACCCGAAAATAAAATGTAAAACGTAAAAAAACGCTCCAGGAAATCCCGAAAACAGTAGTGTGGACACTTTAGGATTTAAAGTTATATACACACTATTTTAAAAAAACGGTCACGCATATCAATGTATCAATCCGAATCGAAACCCTCAAAAAAACCCGAAAAAGGTTTAAAAAGTGTAAAAACCGCTCCTGGCAAACACGAAAAATAGGAGATAAATGTCACAATATAAGCATAATAACTTAAACATTTGTTTCTCCGTTAAAAAACACGCTTCCTTCCATGTAGTTTTCATGCGAGGAACCGAAACCTGTAAAATAACATACATAACGAAAGCCACCCACAAATACCCCCTTCACATTTGTAAATATACTAACAATGAACATTAACCATGTAAGAAGACATTTCCGAACACTTTAAATTAGACTTGAAGGAAAAAAAGCACGACACATCTATAACGGAGACTTTTCACCCAAACGCTACTTAAACTATTAATACATACACCAAAAAACACTACAGAGTTCGATTATACCCTCAAACATGACCACTTACTTATAATTTGTAGTTAAAAATAACCTTATCTCTCTCCACGCGAAGCAACTCCCAACCGCGAGCTTCTCCAGTCCTGAATGGAGCGCAATAACCTTACGCGGTAAAAAAGTAGTCCCCTTAACCCATTTGTGTAAAATGATAATAGAATAAACAATGTCATATGGAAAATATATAATACATACACATGTATAATGTAACAAATAAATACACTATACTCATGACAATTTTCCTTTATTAACAAAAATAAATATATTTAATATAAATTAATATATAATATTTATTATATATTAATAATATTAAATAATTATGTAAGACTTTGAATAAAAGATGTAAATATTTTGTTATTGTGTATATTTATATGAATAATTTTGTGTATAATTTTAATAAAACATTATAAATGTTTATGGTAATAATTAATAATGATAAATAATATAACTTATTTATTGTTATTAATATAACAATTAGAACCATTTAGTATATAAAGAATGGCCTGAAAAAAAGTATCTATTTTATCTGTGAATGTATATATTTTTGTTAATAATAAATGAATGTTTATGTTTATTAATTAATAATAATAATAATTAATAAAATAATTATTATTTTTATTAATTATTACAAAAAGTTTTATAAGTATTTCTAAGTATAACAAAAGTATATAATTGCTTTACTAATATTTGGTCAATACCAGATATTATAATTAAACATATTGTTTCCCTATACAATTATAAACTTTACAACCAAATCGATTTATATGTTTTATGTAAAAACAACATTTTGTGAAATATACACCAAGATAATTTTTGTTTGTATTTCAATTTATCCTAACAAATGTAATAATAGTCATGTTACTTGTTAAAAAAAATAAATGTATTATATATATTTTATTATATTAATATTTAATATTAACATTATTAAATATTAATGTAAGACATGTATAACAAATCATTGTTTTATGTATTTCTATATAAATACTTTAAATTGTAAGTGACTGATGGGAATATGTAAAATTTACTGAAAGAATCTAGTAATCAAATTTTTTTTTTACATTGACAACATGTATATAAATGTAAAGATGTTATTCTGTGAATAATAAAAGTCAAAAAAATGTGATGTTATATTTGTTTGTGATTGTATTGTAGTACACAATAAAAAATTAAAAAAATGTTTAATAAAGTTATTTGAAAACATCCATGTTGCATTAATTTTTAATATTAAAATACTGTAATGAACAAATGTATACAAATGTGCTGCACACTGACCAATTGTATATGTATTATTACTACTCCATTCAATCTAATATCATAGAAGCTGCAGGACACTAGCAAAAAATTATTTACTATTCCTACTACACTCAAGGTAATACCATAAAATGTGGTGGAGAGTGACCAATGCTTTTTTATTAATCCAACTCCAGTGTAGGTAATATTACTGATGGTGCTGGACACCAACCAATTAATTATTAGAATTCCAACTCCACTCTAGCTACTGTCTGGAAACATGCTAATACATATATTGTTTTGATCAAAATAAAGCGTACTAATGTAAAGTTATAATAATTGCTATTTTCGTGTAATAGATTTAATGTATCAGTGTTAAGTTACACTATACATCAGCACTCTAAAATACCCAAAACTGTCCCAAAACACTAAAAAGACCCCTTCACCCTAAAGGCCAAAACTGACCCAGAACCCTATAAATACCCCTTTATCAACAAACTGAAAACTGACCCAGAACCCTACAAATACCCCTTTACCCACAAACTGAAAACTAACCCTGAACCCTACAAATACCCCTTTAGCCACAAACTAAAAACTAACCCTGAACCCTACAAATACTCCTTTACCCACAAACTGAAAACTGACCCTGAACCCTACAAATACCCCTTTACCCACAAACTGAAAACTGACCCTGAACCCTACAAATACCCCTTTACCCACAAACTGAAAACTGACCCTGAACCCTACAAATACCCCTTTACCCACAAACTGAAAACTGACCCTGAACCCTACAAATACTCCTTTCCCCACAAACTGAAAACTGACCCTGAACCCTACAAATACCCCTTTACCCACAAACTGAAAACTGACCCTGAACCCTACAAATACCCCTTCACCCACAAACTGAAAACTGACCCTGAACACTACAAATACTCCTTTCCCCACAAACTGAAAACTGACCCTGAACCCTACAAATACTCCTTTCCCCACAAACTGAAAACTGACCCTGAACCCTACAAATACCCCTTTACCCACAAACTGAAAACTGACCCAGAACCTCAAAAAAACTCCTTTACCCACAAACTGAAAACTGACCCTGAACCCTACAAATACCCCTTTACCCACAAACTGAAAACTGACCCTGAACCCTACAAATAGCCCTTTACACAAGAACAGAAAACTGACCCTGAACCTCAAAAAAACCCATTTAGCCACAAACGTTAAAATTTCCCAAATCCCACTAAATACACCTTTACTCACGAACAGAAAAATGACCCTGAACCCTAAAAAATTAACCTATAACAAAAACTATGAAACTGAGCCAGAACACTATAAATAATAATGAACACAACATTAAACATTAATATATAAAATAAAAAAATTATTTTACAAAAACAAAAATAAAATATATTATTACATTAGCTATAATAATAATTTTGATTAATTAATATTGTTTAATTCCAATTTATTAATTAATTAACATCAACATAAATTAACACATTACATTTAAATGTATCCAATTAATTTAATTAAGTCATTATTATAAATTAATTACCAATTAATTTTTTTAAATGATATGCAATATATTAATTACATCATTAACTAATTATAATTAATGCGTTAGCAATTTATAAATGTAAATAATATGCTAATTCTTCATAAAATAAATCACTAATTATTAATAATTAATAACCAATATATCAATTAAAATCATATACAAATCAATTCATAAAAATATTAAATATTAATAATTAATTAATCAATTAATCAATTGAATTATATGCTAAATAATCAATTAAACAATTAACTAATTAATATTAATTAATTACCAATTAAAATCTAATTAAAAAAATTACCAAACATATATTACATAATTAATTATTATTAAATTACTTCCCACCCTATTCCCCTATAAACCCACAACCCGCTCCTAAACATTAAGTACTATTTATTTATATATTATATATATATTATTTTATAAAATCAATATTTTCTAACATTTTCTCGATATTTTTTACTTTCAGTATATTTCGATATTTTGTCTGGTCGATATTTTTGAGTCGATATTTTTGTATTCGATATTTTTGGGTCATTTTTACAGTCGATATTTTGTCCAACGATATTCCTATAGTCGATATTTAGGTAATGTCGATATTTTTCCGTCGATATTTTGTCCATTCGATATTATGTAGTCGATATTATGTCCAGTTACCGAATAATACATACCACCGTTTTATTTTTTAATCTACCTCTTTCCTGTTTTGAAATGTAAGCATGTGTGAGCTTGGGCAGTGTCAGACTGGCCACTTGGCTTACCAGGCTAATGCCCGATTGGCTGACAGCATTAGAGGCTTTAGGAGCGGTGCCACTGCGCTGAAGGCTTCTTCACAGCAAGGAATCACCATATTCATCCTTATTAGCATCGCTAAAGATAAACAGGTTTCTTAAGCTGCGGAGTGCATGACACCTTCTGCGCTACAGCCTCGCCCTCTTAAACACACAGCACAGCTTGTGCTGACAGTGTGCCGCTCTGTGCAAGAGACACCCAGGCCGGTCACAAGGCCAAAGGAACTGCTGCAGAAAGAAGCGCCGCTCTGGCAGAAAACTTACCCGCACTCTGCAGTCGCAAACACACAGAAGTGACGGGAAAGTCACGAGTCTGTGACTGCAGACCAGGGAGGTTGGCACGCAGTGGCGTAGCCCGTGGGTCACGGGCCCTATTGCAAGAAAAGAAAAGACTCAGTCGCCTCTGTTTGAACATTGAAATACAGCAATCACATGAGTGCAGTGTGCCCCGGTGCCACTGCACCTGCTGCACAAATGAAAGCTACGCGACTGGTGGCACGGGCAGATCAGAAAACAGAACTGCATCAAATCTGTCAGTAACGTGACCTTGGTATTAATGAAAACTAAATTACTTCCTCGTATGCTACCCCAGATCAGAGGAAAGACGGGAACGCTACTCTGAAGATTTCACTTGCACAATGGCTGACGTCGGAAATATTAACAAATGACCGCAAGATTTGCATAATGTTGGGCGAAATCCGAGAAAAGACAAAGGAGTACGTGTCAACGTGCCATCAATGACATACAAACACATGTGAAGTTGTTGCAATAACAATGGTCCCACACGAGCTTTGGTAACAGCTGTAAACACATAATTTAAGACCATAAACCGTTATTGTACTGTTGAGTGTGGAGAAGATAAGAACAGACTGAGATGAGAACAGGGAGGTGTCTGAAGGTGAACCAGGGTACAGAGAGCCCAGCAGCATCACAGGGACTGCAAAACGTGGCTGCATTAAGCTGCACAGAAGTGGTAAAAGAATGGACAGAGCCGGCGGAGGAACAGGAATATAAATTAGAGATTCTAGAAAAAGAGAAAGAGAGGGAGCTAGTGGGAAGTGGGATAAAGGCATGAGTAAACAAGAAAAGTAAAATAAAGAAAGACACGGCCGAAACTGCAGGGAGAGAGAGGGGAGGTGCTGGCGGCTGGGGAGGGGGAGGAGAAGTGCTTTCCTAGCGTCCTGTTGTGGCGTGAACAGAGAAGAATGACATTTTATGCGAACTCCTTAATTTCGATGTCTGTGTTCTGGTCTTTTTAACTTTACTCAAAAGTAAAGAAATAGAAAATACAACTATTTATGTTATTTTGCTAAGATCGTGGCACACGCCTTTACGGCGCCGCTAAGGTGAAAAGAAACATGGCACAAAGTAAAGAAATAGAACATAAATAAATAAAGGCTTATTAGGGGTGTTTGTAGTGAAAAACGATGACACGACTGAACGAGAGGGGCGAGTAAGCATACCGTTGCACGCCCTTGGGTTTCACTGGAGATGAGGAGTGTTTAAAATCGCTCGTTCATAGGTGAGACTTCACGGAGGAGAGGAAGGAGAAATAGATGTAAATAGTGGCGGTAGGAAAAAATGCGAGAAACGTGTGAAGCAGGGGGCGGGGGTAGCGGATACCTTTGAAGTGAAGCTAAGCTTCACTTCAAAGGCTTGTTGGCACAGTGCACACTGGGACATGACTGTGGGAGGGAGGCTGGTGTCTGTGCACGAGCTTTTTATGGCAATGCACATGCGCATTGAGCGAGCTTTCACGGGCACTGCATGGAATCGCCTTATCTCGGTAAGCTCTGTTTAAGCCCCTTTATATCTCGCTTCCGCTCAATGCGCATGCGCATTGATAGGTCACGAGACCTAAAAATCACTAGGGAGTAACAGTAAGCAACTCGATTCTATACGTGAAATGATCCATGCCACAACAGATGAACAGTACTACACTGAAGGAAAAGACAGGCCAGGCTTAACCTCAAGCAGCATGGGGGCAAGGAAGCAGCAGAGACAGAATCCAAAAACCTTAAACAAGGACTCTGATGGCAGGGATCCCTGGACCAAAATCCCTCAGGGAATAGCAGGAATGTATCCAACCACACCAACAAAAAGATCTATGCTGCTGCTGCAGGAGGAGGCCAGAAGCAGACTAGCAGAAAACACCATGATGGAAGGAGTGACTTGCAGCTTGGTAATGTCCTGCTACAGCGGCCAGTGAGTAAAGAAATTCTGGAAAAACAATGCCGGAAGCATAGGTGGAAAGGGAGTATAAAGATCACCAATGTAAGGGAAAACTTCCAAGCAGGAACATCAACTCCAAGGGAGAAGAAACGCACAAGGCAACTCGGATACCATCAACATCATAGACCATGGAATCTCCCTCTAATCAGAAGGGCCAAAATAGCGATGGAGGCAATAGGCTCAGAGGAAACATTGGGAGCAACTCCAAAAGCAAACAACCACACCAGCCCAACAAAGGGGACTGAAACCAGCAGCACCAGAGCCTGCCCAAATAAACAGCAAGTGGAAGCATTGCCAACCAGAACAGAGAGAGTTTCTCCGATCCAGGAACAACTGCCCGCTGCAGAAAATAAGGCAAGGAGTAGTAACCGGGAGGATCCCAACAATTGCACCATTCTGCTCATCCCAGAGTATACATCCAGAGGCCGGGGAGACATTCTCAATAGAAGCAACATACTACAACTGTTATCATTCATCAGTAATCTGACAGACATAAACACAAGCGAATTAGAATATGTTGAGTTCAAAGGCTTTAAACATCTGGCTGATCAGGAGGTAACCAAGACAACCTGGGCTTCGCAGGAAATAGCTCAGAGAATCTTGAAGGAGGAAAGATGATTTAACGCCTGGAGGATCCGACTAAAACTCATCAACAAATTGGATACCTTGAGCCTCTGTCTAAAACACGAGAAGAGCAGGAAGAAGATAGGCCACCAAATATGCTAACAGCAGGAAAGACCCCATCGGACCTCAAAGGGGCCCGAAGTACCTCCATCCTGCAGACGGAAATCAAAGCCTGGAACCCCAGGCAAACAGGGAAAAACAAGTCCAAATGACTGGACTTGGATAGCAAAGACAATTAATACACGCAACAAGAAAACCTGACAAGGCTTGCAACAAAACACCTCATTAAAGCACCATCTAAAACTGTGTTCCTGGAATATAAATGGCCTAGGAAACAAAATCAATGATACACAACTATTACTGTATTTCCCAAAATGTGATCTTATAGCTCTCCAAGAGATCTAGGTGGACCAACTGCATCAACTACAGGGTTTTAAAGCATACCACCTACCGGTGGTCAGAAATGCCAAATTTGGTCACTTAAAAGGCGAACAAATGATCTACACTTCAATAAGGAGCATAAATGCAATAAAGAAATTGGACACTAAACAGTCAACAAACAACGGTATAAAGTTTATTGAATTGGACCTATGAGGCAATAAACCTAATAACAAATAATACTATTAAACATATACAACCATCCTCTGGGGAAAAAAGCAGGGATGAAACTCTTGGTTTCGGAACCACCAAGGATAATATCATGAGGTTACCCCGAATATCACCATAACAGGGGATTTCAACATGCACCTCTTGGGGCCCCTAATTAGGGACCCCTTATTAGAAGAGCAGTTTTCAACATGGGGAATCCCACACCAGGAAGGAAGTAAATGGGGTAAACAATCTAGGCAAGCAAAGGAATTTTTAAAGGATCTTGGACACCTGCACCTGGTGGCACTAAAAGGTGGTTTCCCAAAGGACTGTCCGCCGGCAGCAACTTTTCATAACGCATCAGTTAGTACTAAAATAGACTATACATTTTCATCATTTCTGCTGGTCAGTAAAATCATTGATTTCCTAATTAGAACCATGGATGCTAGCGACCACTTACCTCAAGAGACAATGGTAAATATACAAAGTGTAATGCCAAACCTGCCAGTAGGGAACATGAGCGTGACTCTCACAGTCAAACAAAAAAGAATACAATTCAATACCTGCAACCGGGAAGGCTTCGAAGCTGAGGCAAAAAAAACATTGGGAGGCGGGCAAAACTACAAAGATTGTATCTTAAGCCACTGAGAAATCTTCATCAACAACCTCCGGGAAGCCCACTCATAAAGAGAAACTACCCGTGTAAGAACTGAAGGACAATCACAAAGGAGGCCAATCCCTGAATCTTACAGTGCGCAAGGTAATAATTTGACAACTGAGCAAAAATCTAGCCTAAGGCTTCTCAAGAGAGATATAAACAAATCACTGCGGCGGCTAGATCACACGGGCCCGACGAGGCCAACCAAGAGGAATTAAGAAACTTAAAAATCACTAAAAAGAAACTCACAGTGCACATAAAAAGGGAGATGGAGAACAAGCTATTGGCCAAACTAATACATGATGCAAAAACAAACAACAGTGCAAGGTTTTGTCGCACAGGGAATAGTCTCCAGAATTCAAGAGCACCCTGTATTAACTCACATTTGACAGAAGCATAGGCTAACTACCTCTTGCATCATTTTAATACAGAGCCATCTGACACTTTGAACGAGCCGAGAGGAGCCAGTAGTCATATATCAGACCGGGCTACATTACCGGAGCCAGAACCCATAGTCTTTACGGACAACCAGATTGTGGAAAGGATAGGGAAATGACAGGCAGAGGGTGCTCTGGGTCCCAATGGTATTCCACCTAGAATATTGCACTTTACTACGCGATGCATTACATTGCATGCTATTACAACACGATCATTACAACAACCGCGTTGTTAGTACACAATGCATTTGCATCGCAAGCCTTCCAGCGACTTCCACTAGGGGGCGCACTGGATTTAGGAATAGAATTATTTACTATTCCTAATCCAGTTTGCGCAACAGTAGGGAAGGTGTTGGAATTAATTTCCAATACCTCAGGGCCCCCTAGTGGAATTTGTTATAAAAACTTGTGATGTAAATGCATCAAGTACTAACAACGTGCTTGTTGTAACAACCTTGTTGTAAAGGTATTGCAGCGTAATGACTGCGTTGTAAAGGTTGTTTCCCTCCCACCTATCCTGTATAAGTAAGATCTGGAATATTGGACAGCAGCATAATTGCCACTGTACAAACAGCTTTTAGAAGCAGAAATAATACCAAACTCGTGGAAGGGGTCAATTATATCTCCAATCCAAAAGAAAGGCAGTAAAAAAAAAGCAAAAAACTACAGGCTCGTTGCCTTATTGGACAACAATGCCAAATATTATGCTGGCCTCCTATTGGATGAACTCACTGATTGGGTCACCAAAAAGGTAGCAATTCCAATTAACCAAACAGGCTTTTGTAAACCCACTGGAACAACAACAAATATCCTAGCCAAATCTCTTCTAATAGACGCTGCCAAAACTGCCAGCCTTCCACTCTTCATCTGCTTCATTGATTATTCTTCTGCCATATATAACATCATTCGGAATAAATTATGGGACAAGCTATCGAAAAGAAAAATTGTATCTGCTTTACTGTCTCAGCTGATTCTACTCCATACTGACACATGGGCCCAAATTAAGCTGGTAGCCGGTAACTGTCTGTCAAGAAAAGCTATGACGACCAAGGGCTTTAAACAAAGCTGCATCTGAACTTTATTCAATCTCTTTATGTCAGATCTCAACCCGAGTTAGACAACTGTAACTCCCATGTTTCTAAATTGGGTGGCTTTAACCTCTCAAACCTACTTTATGCTGACAATATTGCCCTAATTAGTCGCACGAGGATTGGCCTACAACATCTGATTAATACAACATACCGTCACTCAGCTACAAATGGATTAAGAATAAACTTAGGGGCCGATTCCGATACGGTAAACTAATCCATACGACAAATCGAATCTGCAGCAATTTCCATACGAATCTTACAATTCCGTCTGAATCGCGTAGTACGATTCGTAGGAAAAATATACGTCCGAATTGTTGCAAACCGTACGAAAAGCAAGGGAAAATCTGTACGATACGGACCCTCAAAGTGAACCGTACGAATCGTAAACATGCTGTATGGCCTAACAACTACGATCCAGACCTGGGAATGAGAAGGCGATTCATACGGAAAACGTGTGTATGAGCAATTCGTATGGAGAGCCACACAATCACATACGCACCATACCCCTGCAAACATGGGGTGTACACACCATACCCCTACTCACGTTACCCCTACGCACCGTACCCCTATGCACTGTACCCCTATGCACCATACCTCTACGCACCATACCCCTATGCACCGTACCCCTATGCACCATACCCCTACGCACGTACCCCTATGCACCATACCCCTATGCACCGTACCCCTATGCACCGTACCCCTGCAATCATGGGGTGTACGCACCGTACCCGGGGGGTCCGTTTGATACGCGGATCAAGTTGAAATCTGCTTTTCCGGACGTTTTGAGCTCCCGTAGAAAAAGAGTCGTACGGAGTGTTGACAAGACGAATCGTACTTGCTGGGTCGGAAAATGCTGCTTCGATCCATACGGACATCGCGTAATGCGTGTTCCGAATGCGATTTGTATGGATTTTTAAGTCGTATGGTCTTTCATACAATTCGTACGGAGATCTGCTTTGGGTCCAATCGTACTTCATTGTATGTATGGGGACGTTTAAGGGTACGATTCGTGTGGGAAATATGCTCCGTACGGCTATTTGTAAGAGTTTTACCAAATCGGAATCGTCCCTTTAGAGTAAAACAAAGGTTTTGGGAATAAACGCGAGGCGGTACTCACACAGATACTGCTGGCTACTAGGAGGATCCCCATTGGAAACAGTTGAAGAATACAAGTACCTGGGTGTAATAGTGGACAGTAAAGGCATGTTCCAGCAACAGAAAGCAGCAATAGTATGGAGATGCATTGCAACTGCGGTAGTCCTAACAAACCTCAAACTCAAAATGGTGGTACCAAGCTTCACCCCTTTGCTACAGGTGATCTAAGCCAAACTCATACCCACCATTACCTACGGAAGCGAATGCCTATGACTAGGTGATGTGCAGATCTTGGACAGCACAGTAGCCAGGGCGATCAGCATTATATTTAAGCTTCCCAATTATACATCTCTGGCATAATTAGGAATTGCATTCGGCCTACCGAACTAACAAACAGCACAGAAGGGTGCCTATGTTAACTACTGGCACAAAATAAAAGGAACGGATCTGAAAACTCTGAACACCTACCTCTGGAATGAGCTTGCATCCAAAAAAGACAACGCAGCAACAACCTACCTACAAAACTCTATAGACAGCCTGGCTCTACAAAATCTCTGAGAGAGCACTAGATCCCATAATACATTAAAGAGCTGGTGAACAAAACAGGGACAAATTATTTCATTAGCGGAGAACAAAGAAAAGGGCACATTGTTGGTTTGTCCTACAGAGTTACACCAGAGGCTCTCCTCAACCCTATTTAGGTGTCGGCTTCACACGGTCAACAAAGGAGAAATACCTCCAACTAAGGTCGGGCATTCTCCCATCACTGTTTCATCTGCCCCCGTGGAAATGCCTACAATCGACAAGCAACTTCTGACTATACGGACATTCAAAAGAGGATATGATACACCTGCTATGCATATGCAGGAAATAGGAAAAGGAACAATGATGCATATTAAAAACTGTTTTGAAAAAAACAGAAATATGAACTTGCAGACAGGCAGTTAAGGCATGCTTCAAAGGCGAGGATCTCCAACTACCCTGCGGCTTGTCAAATTTAATTGATAAAGCAGCATTTTTTTTTACCTCCAACTTGCAGACAGTTGGTAGGGCCACCTTCTCCACCTTGGCACCAGGGCGTAACAGAATCAGTACCTTCTTGCCTCAGCTGCCTAGAGCTATGCAGTGCCCGAATGCCTGCATTACCTGCAACTTCACAATGCAAAAATCTGAAACACTTTTAAATTATCCTCCCATTTTTAACAGTTTGCTTGTAAAACCTGAGACTTATGAGTTGGTACAAGTTCCCATGTAAATAAGGGCTCCAAATTTGAAAAACTCAGCAATCATTGTTTTACCAAAGCATATTTTAAATATTGTTTTATAGTTACAATGGTTTTTAATAGTCACGAAATAAAGGTTGATTGATTGATTGATTGATTGCTCCATCATGATAAATATATGATCAAATTTAAGTGCAAGTTTTCCAAGAGAGGTAAATTAATTGCCTCAGAGGATAAATAATGAGCAGAAGTCTGGTATGACATTAAGTCATTATCTTTAGAGAGATTGCCATCCCTAGAATGAATATGAAGAGTAGATTGGGAATAATTCCGATGTATTAGGAGAGGCGGAATGGAGGGGTCGGATAGAAAGTTTCAGACACTCAAGGACTTTAGGGCTAATCCAGCCCAGTTTCATGAGAAGTATCCATGGAAAAAGGGGGCCCACAAGGAATTGAATTGGTTGAGGTAAAAATAGGAGTATGATTAGTACAGGGAGGATAGGACATTAAAAGGGATGACTAGTATAAGCCTCAATAGTATAGTACAACTGAGAACAATTGTTTGAGGGTAAGGAGGAGAGAGGGCATCAGGGGAGTTTATGACAGAGGAGAAGCGAGGGTTTGGAGGAAGCATTCAAGAATAGGGGAAAAGATGAGGCGAGGCCATAGAGGAATGGATGGGAATGAAGAGTAGTGTAGACAAGGGAAGCATTGATAAGGCCTTGTCTAGAAGTGTGAACATTTTCTGGCAGATGCATGGACACTAAAGGAGTTACGACTAGCAACCTGTGAGTCTTTCATGTTACATTTAAAAGATGGTTCCACAAGCGGAGTTTCAATCCACATTCCTAATTACTTAGGGGTCTAATTTTGACCCAGTTTGCATTGTGGTACATGCGTGACGCAAACCTTAAGCGAGATTTATGAAGCCACACAAGGCCACTTTGCGTGGTTCTGAGTAGCTCAATTAATCTGGAGTACAGCAACACAGTGCAAATCACAGTGTTGCCTTACTCTGCCCTGGAACAGCGTTCCACAAGGTTTGCCTGAGTGTTCCTGCGCAACTACCATGGGTTTTACACATATCCAGATTTACCAGAACTGGTAGACCTGAGAATGTGCCAAAAAGATACACCTTTCCAGGGGAGGCATAAAGAAGAGAAATGTTTTTATTCTCCTCTTTACTTTCTCTTTCTCTGTGTGCTGCATTTTGAAGCACACATAGATAGAGGATTATGCCTCTCAGGATTGTTTTTGTGCAGGAAAGGGCACAAACCCTGGATGCAGCAGAAGCACCCTTGCACCATGGTGCAAGGGTGCCTTGCATTGGCGCTAGGCTGCCAAAAGGGCACACGCGAGGGTAAAAGGCAGTAGTGTGCAGTATTGCCTTGAAAACAGAGCATTCCTGCCCTTTCCCTGTCATGCAGTGCAGCGCAGCAAGGTGACTTACTGTGCTGCACTACGTGACAATTTCTTAAATATAACCCATAGTGTTAGTCTGTGAATAGACATAACCTTTGAGGTGATTGAAATGAATATACGTGATACGTGGTTGACTATATCTTCAGTGCTGCACAGCTCTGAGAAAAAGACACCGTAGAGGACCTAAGAAAGAGCACCTTAGCAGGGTGGAGGGCAGTGAGGAAGATCACCATGAAGAATGAAAGGAGCTTCTCTGCCAAATGCCATGGGCATCAATTCACTAAAATGCCAGCCGTAATTGAAATTACATTCCACGGATCACTGACATAACAAGATGTACAAAATATTTATGTAAAATATATCAATTAAAAATACACACTACAAAAATATCGACTCCGGTACATAAAAGGGTAAGTACAAAAGTATTGAATACAAAATATCGATGTAAAAATATTGATTTATATATATATATATATATATATATATATATATATATATATATATATATATAAATATATATATTCAGTATATTAAATATTAATATTAATTTTAACAAAATAAATTCAATTATTTATACATGTTTACAATATATAACAAATAAACGTAATTAAAAAAATAAACACACAAACAATAATGTTGCGCCGGGAAACCCTTTGTGGGTATCTGCGCGCATTATAAGTGCAAAAAATAAATAAAATAAATAAATATACAAATATTTACTTTAAAATAATTCAAGTCAAAGATAGCTTTATTCGATTGAAGGTATCTTAAAAGCATTAACATTCATACAATCATCAATAAAAATACGAGTTATCAAGTAAGCGACAGTTAAAAATATGCAAATCCATAAACACAATAGATTCTCATTTCCAAAGGACGGTAAGGACAAACCATTGCAGATAAAACTCTTGATACCACAATAAAATTAATTCAGTTCCAACTTGTATGCATGATATTATATAAAGTGACATAATTCATTGGGATGTCCCACATAAGATTTTAAAACTTACTTTCCAAACATGACCAAGGTACTTGGCCAGACCACAGGCAAAGAGGGTACTTGCATTCAACTTCTGAATGCGCAAAGCAACACTATGTTCCGGGGTGCCCAATTGGCTGCAGATGGGTTTAAGCCATCTTGTTCTAGCCCTCTTACAGGCGGGGCAAGCAAACATAAGGTGGGTCGCACTCTCAGTCAGTGCCTTACAGCAGGGACAGTCCGCTGTCGTCTGGTATGGGGCGCTCCACTTTGCAGTTAGCTCTCGTACCGGGAGTGAACCTACCCTAAACTGTATGTAAAGTGCCCTATCACGTGGCATCTGGATAAAATCTAAAGACGGTTCTAAAAATATGCGCTGCTTGTAGAGGTAAAATTCTTCTGTAAGCCTTCGCAATCTCAAATTGCTAAGCTCTTGGGCATCAACCTGTGCCCACTATCGCCTTTTGATCTCAGCCTTACTAGGTGGGGTTTGGGTATCCCACGCCTCCTTTAGAACAAGCGTAAGAATTATTGTCTTGACGTTAAGCAACCAACAAATTCTTTGGTTGCCATCTAAGACCATCAATTGTTGGAGCGTGGAGGCGTAGCTGGCAAGCTCAGGAGTCCATTGCAGGCGGGCCCTGAATAATAAGGGCCGCAGCCTGCCTATGTCTCTAAAAGAACACCTGCCCATATTGCTCATCAGGGGTTTCAGTGGTACATTGCAGGGGAACATCACTAGATCTCTTAAGAATTTATGTTCAGATCTGCTGATTCCATCTACATTGTCGAAGCCCCATAGTTCAGCCCCATAGAGGGCTGAACTAACTGCTTTAGCTGCGTAGATTGTAAGAGCAGGAGCCACAGGTCTGCTCTGCGAGGAGCGATGTTCCCTATTTAGGGCTCCTGCCACACATTTGGGGCTCAAAAGCATTTTGTCGATGTGGTGTCGATGCATTCATTTGACATGCTCGACCGTTTTCCTCAGCGTTTTCCTCAGCATTGCCCTGACTGCCCATTTTTGCTAAATACTCCTCTATTATGCAACAGTCAACGTCAAATAGTGACTATTCCTTCTCCTCCTGGATTTACATTCATTAGTCATAATTGTCGTTCTTTGCCTAAACATAAGCGCAACATTTTCGATTTGCTTATTGATGAAGCGCCGGACGTATTATTCATCACTGAATCCTGGCTTCATGATAGCTCCGGCCCTGACATCGCCAAAGCGTTGCCCACTGACTATGCCATTGTTCGCAATGACCGTCCCAGAAGGACGGAGGTGGTGTGGCGATCATTTTTAATAAAAAATATCAGTGTCATTCGGACCCTATCACTTTGAACGGATGTGATGCTCTGTTTTTCAAGCTTACTTTAAATCCCAATTATACTCTCACAGGGCTCCTAATGTATTGTCCTCCGGGCACGGTAAATTCTTGGTATACCCAGTTTTTGGACTATATTTCATCTGTGCTTATTTCTTCCAGTAACTTTCTGGTTATTGGTGACCTAAATTTACATTTGGATAACCCTAATGATCATTCTGCTGATAATTGCATTACTGATCTTGCCGCCATGAATTTAATTTTACTCAACAAGGGTCCTACCCATAAGGGTGGGCATCTCTTAGATCCTATTTTCTCAAATTCCTCACATATAATATGTTTTCCTGCCTTGCCTGTCTCCTGGTCTGATCATTATCTTGTTAAATTTACTTTAACAAATAACAAAACACAGACTACAGCTAATCCTGCTATGAATCTTAAAAAGAGAGTTTGGAAAAATCTGGACATAGCCGCTTTCAATAAAACTCTGTATGACCTCATGTCTAAATACCCACTCAATTTAGACAACATAAACGCATCTGCCAACTCGGTAAATTCCTGGCTCTCTGAGGCTATAAATACTTGCCTCCCTCTCACAAATAAGAAAAATACTGTCCACAATTCCCCTGCCCCATGGTACAATGAAACCCTCCGTGTTCATAAATCTCAATGCAAAAGACTTGAGCGAACCTGGAGGAAAGACTATTCCATCGCTGCTGGGCTTACGTATAAAGCTGAACTGAAACTTTACCACAAGGCCTGTGCTCACACCAGAGCTACCTATGTCAACAACTTGATTACAGTTGCCATGAATAAGTCCAACGTTTTATTTAAGGTGGTAAAAGACCTTACTGGTTCACAGACAGTTGCTATACCCCCTCCTCTCTCCAACACGAAATGTGATGAACTTGCCCAATACTTCACATCTAAAATTGATAATATTTATAAAGACATAGCAGCCCAGGAGAAATCCGTCGTTAGCGTATTTCCATCCCTCACCACTCCTTGCCCTCCCCCGGCCTCATTGCAGACTTGGCCAAATCTTGTACCCGCTACCCTCTTGGAAATTTTAAACAATATTAAGTCTGGCTCACCCATGGACCCCTTACCCATTTCGGTCTTACGTCAACTTGAGTTTTCTCAACTAGATGTAATCTGTACTTTGCTAAATGCTTCTCTTGATTCAGCCACGGTCCCTCAGAGCTGGAAGCATGCTATGGTGACCCCACTTCTTAAGAAACCCACTGCGGATCCAAATGTTGCTGCCAACTTCCGTCCCATCTCGCTGCTGCCGGCATTTTCGAAAATTTTGGAACGGCATATTCATTTACATCTATCTCGCTTTGTTGTCACCAACAATCTCCTTCATCCCTCCCAGTCAGGCTTCCGTCAAGGCTTCTCCACTGAATCCACTCTCTTAGGAGTAACTGAGAATATTCGCCAACTACTCGATCGAGGTGAAACGGCTGCACTGATATTGCTCGATGTCAGTGCAGCCTTCGATACTGTCTCGCACAGTATCCTTCTCAGTAGCCTTGCCTCTTTTGGTATATGTGACAAAGCCTTGCATTGGCTTTCGTCCTTTCTTACTGACCGGACTTTTCAAATTTTTTCCAATACTTCCACCTCCAACACTTATCTTTCTCCACATGGTGTCCCCCAAGGTTCTATCCTAAGTCCTCTTCTCTTCAATCTTTATGTTGTCCCTTTAGCACATGTTGCTTATCACTCTGGTCTTAATCTTTTTACTTACGCCGATGATTCACAGATTGTGTTTTCCCTATCCCAAGCCGACCCTTCATCACCTTCTTCTTTACAATCAGGTCTTAGGGACATCTCCCGCTGGATGAGCTGTAATTTTCTTAAGCTCAACAGCGATAAGACGGAGGTGCTCGTCTTCGGTAATAAGCCTGACCTATGGAGTTCGAGACATTGGCCGTCAACTATGGGAGACTTACCCATTCCATCGGAACGAGCGAGAAATCTCGGGGTCATTATCGATAGGGAGCTATCGATGAAGAATCAGGCTAATAAAGTTGCAGCCACCTGCTTTACCATCCTTAGATGGCTGCGAAAAATCTTTTGGATCCTGCCTTCTGACACCCAGAGATCTGTTGTGACGGCGCTGGTGACCTCTAGATTGGACTACAGTAATGTGCTCTATCTGGGGGCGACCAGGGTGGTCATGCGCCGTCTCCAACTAGTCCAGAATGCCGCTGCTCGGCTTCTGTGTGGATGTCGGAAATATGATCCAATTACCGAACGCATCAAACAACTCCATTGGCTCAACCTTGATAAACGAGTTAAATTCAAGGCACTATGCTTTATGCACAAGATAAAAATTGAAGTTGCCCCCACCTATCTCCAATCTCTTGTCAAACCCTATGTTCCCGCACGCTCCCTCCGTTCCTCCTCCCAACATCTTTTCTGTGTGCCTAAGTTTAGGCTCACCAGAGTGGGTGGCCGTTCCTTTTCTGTACTAGGACCCAGACTTTGGAATTCTCTTCCTTTGGACCTACGAGTGGAGCATTGCCATCTTCGCTTCCGCAAAGCCGTTAAGACCTGGCTTTTTGCTCAATAACTCTCTCCGGAAAGCCGCAAAGCCGTTAAGACCTGGCTTTTGCACAATAACTCCCTCCGGATTACTATGCTATACTGTCAATCAGCGCCGGGAAACCCTCACGGGTAGCTGTTCGCGCTCTACAAGATTAATAATAAATAAAATAAATAAATAAGTGTCTCCAATGCATTTTCTCAGAGAGCCAAATGCTTAGATAATCAAATGTTGTGACTCGTTCTAAGTGGGTTCCATCTGAACTAAAATTACCTCTATATGGCCTGTAGGGGTTGAACACCATGAGCTTGGTTTTGGAGGTGTTGACAATCTGCCCCCTAGACTCACAAAAAAGATTAAATCTGTCTAGGAGTTATTGGAGCCCAACCAGAGTCTTAGATATAAGGAGTGTGTCAACTGTGAAGAGCAGGGTAGGAACCCTGTCTCCTGCCAGGGCAGGGGAATCAGATGGAATTTTTTTGGGGAAGCTAACTACCCCATTCATATATTGGGAGAACAGGGTGGGCGCCATGACACAACCCTGGTGTATTCCTCTGTTTACAGTGGTCCTATCAGTCTTCTGTTCTTGGGACCCCATCTAACTTGGGCATAATTGCCCTCGTGAAGACGAATCAGCAGTTTCAGAACCATTGGTGGGGTTCCCATATCATCTAGTAGATGTCAGAACCGCTCATGGGGGCCAGGTCAAAGGCAGTCCTTAGGTCAATGAAGGCCAATTACAACAACCTTCTAGTAGATTAAAAGCAACCTAAATGCTTGATCCACCGTCCCAGTACAGGCCCTGAATCCCGCTTGGTACTGAGAGAGAATATACTCATCATCCACCCAATGATGAATCTCTGCAACAACACCCTGCCAACTACTTTCTGCATAGCATCAATCAAGCTGATTGAGTGGTAATTAGCAGGGTCATCCCTTGGGCCTTTTTTAAAAATGGGTACCACTTCTGCACCTTTCCATGAGTCAGGTACTGCACTACCTTTTGCAATGGAGTTAACTAAAAGCATAATATAATCTGCCCATTTGGGGGGATCAGCAAGAAAAAGATCTCCCGGGTGATCATCTGGTCCCGATGCTTTTGCTGGAACTATTTTCTTTTTGGCCACCTCTACTTCTTCTGAGGTGAAAGGGTCAGTACCATTCAAAATGGGACAGGCACTTAAATGGCAATTTGCTCCGCCTTGGGAAGTTGGATTTCTTAACGGGAGGTATATTTAGCAATGGGACACCCCACTTAGGGGTCCATTAGGATGGCGGGCGGATCGCCCCTGCCAGGCCGGCGGTAGCCACCGCCGGCCTGGCGGGGACGATCTGCCCGCCATCCTTGCAGGAATGATATTATTATGGCTTGGGCATCCACGGCGGACGGAAAGACCGTCCCCCGCATTACCGCCCCGGTCGCCTTGTAACCGGGGCAGAAAAGGCTGCAATATGGTGGCGGTGTCTGTTTGACACCGCCAGCCATATTACAATGTGTGCTGGGAATGCCTTTCTGTGACGGCATTGCCGCCATGGAAAGGCATTCAGAGTCTACATGCGGGGGCCCGTTGCAGGCCCCCAGGGACTCCGGGGGGCTTGGGGGTGCACATGGGGGGTACCTATGGTACCCCCCTGCATTTCAAAGAACAACGTGGCATTCACTGAGCGGTGCCTGTCACGTTGTGCTTTGAAATGCACAACATGTATTTTTAGCATTGCGACGGGTGGTGTTAAAAATATAGGATGCGCCCGCCCCGGGACCCCCGCCCTTATGGCGGGCGGTCCCTTTCTACGATGGGATGGCAGATGGACAAAGTCCGCCCGTCATCCTAATGGGCCCCTTAGTATTATCTTCCTCTATCCCCAGCAAATCTTCGAAGCTTAAAGTTGCTTTCGACTTAAACTCAAAACTCACCTCTTCCCCAGTCATGAGTAAAGGGCAGAGTGTGGCTGTATTGTGTTCTGCTGTTTTTATCTAAGCGTTCTCTATGGAACTCATCCACAGTGCGGGGACGCACTATTTTAAGTGTAACCATGCGCTCTATAAATTATTTTATTATTATTAATGGCTCGAAAGTGCAATTAAAATCCCCAGCGATCATAAAGTATGAATCTGATGGGCAGCTGGATAACTCCTGTTCCAGTGACAAGACAATATTTGATGCTTTACCCCCTGGTATCCCCCTTATGTAAACAATAAACAGCTCAAGGATTTCCCCTCTCCTACTTCCCTTGATCGAGAGCAACATAATATCTGGGCTCGCACATTGGTTTTCGGGTGATTTTGCAGCCCATATCAATTTTGGCCCAAATAATAAGACCTCCAGAGGGCCGCCCCCTCCCCATAGGAATGGCAGAAGTAAAAAAACAAGTATAACCAGACTTATATAGTGGAACTAGGCTCCAAGGTTCTTGGAATATACAAATGTTATGTTCCTCAATCAACTAATTCCGACCAGGTAACATTTTGCTATGGAGACCTGCCTCATTCCAAGAAAGGATTTTAAGCTGGGAAGCTGAAATTCCATTACATGGTGGAATTTGTTGGGCCAAGGGGAGTAGGACAGAAGGTGGAACAGAGGTGTTGGCAGCCCCCTGATCCCTCAAGCTGCAACCAGGATGGCCACTGTCCCTGTTAAGTATTAACGAGTTTGGAAATTGTTTAGGAAATGGTACATGGTTGGGTAATGCAAGGGGCGTTTTGGATGTTAGTGGTTAGTATTGATTCTAATTCCTGCCGAGGCTGGGAATCATGACATAGTCAATCAATCGCCTCGAGCAAGGACCCTCTTAATATGGGGAGTGGTATCACGAATCATAAGTCCTGGCTGCAGCAATTGTTGGGAAGCGCCTAATCTGGATGGATGAAGAATCCGGGGGCAGGTCCTGTACTCTAATGCCAGAAAATGTTCTGCCAGATCAGAGCTGGTCAGGGTAAGTTCGATGCAGTCCACAGGTTTATTATTGGACGTACATCTCCGTGCCCTGATTATATCTTCCCTAATCAACGAGAGGCATCCCCTCACATGATAGCGGAGAGTTCAAAATTACTATTTCCACTCCAGTGAATGCAACATTCGGGAAAGTACTGTACAGTGAAGTGGGAAAAATGACTATTCTCACTCCACTGAATGCCACTGTAGGGAAAGTGTTGATTAGCGGAGGGGTACAAATTACTATTACCACGCCAGTGAATGCAACAGTGGGGAAGTGCTGGATAGCATAGAAAAAAAATACTATTCACACTCAAACACTTAAAAAAAAATATTAAAAATAAAATTAGATAATAGAAATAAATAAATAATATATAACCAAAAACATATTAGGCATATAAAAATAAAATATATTTTAATATTAATCACATATAACAAAAAACAACAAATATAAAATAAAATAATAAATATATTAACATAAAAATTATTCTTTTAAACTACAAGATATTTACAAACAAAAACATTATTCAAAACATAAATGTATTCATTTTATTTCCTACCCTTTACCACCACACCAATGACAAAACACTTAAAATGTTTAATAAAAGTTGTATATATAATTGACATAATTAATAATCAAAGAAAAATATATTATTAATAAACAAATACCCATTAGTTGACTACACAAACTTTAACACTATAATATCCACAACCCACACCTAAATTAAACTATAAAATAATAAAGCACATCTAAAATATATTTTAAAATTAAAAAATATTACTATTAACAACTAATATTTACATAATAAAAATATATTTAATACTCACCCTTTACCCCTTTAAAAGCAAAAACAACACACAAAAAATAAACATTTACTCAAAATAAATAACAAATAATTAACATTAATTAACAACTATATAATAATTAATTGAAAACAAATTACTGCCCACATTTAACTCCTATAAACACCACAACACACACCGAAAATAATTTACACAATTACCAAAATTAATTACAAATTAATTATTTAAAATTAATTAACAACAACATATTAATTCATAAGTTAATAATTAATTCATTCCCACACTTTACACCTGTAAACACCACAACACACACCCACAATTAATTACACAATATCCAACATGTATTACAAATTAATTAATTAAAATGAATTAACAGCCAAATATTAATTCATAAATTAAAAATTAATGACTTCCCACCCTTTACATCTATAAACACCACAACACACACCTAAAATGTATTACACAATTAACAAACTTAATAACCAATTCATTAATTAAAATTAACAACCAATCAATAATTAAATAATAATAAATTACTTTAAACATTTTACACTATAACATCTCAATTAAACAAATATTAATAAATCCAAATGTATCAATAAATGTAATATAATTAAATTACTTCACACACTATTCCCCTATAAACACACAACCCGCTACGGAACTAAAAACGCAAATTTAAAATAATTTTTAAATAAATATAATATAATTCATTTATTTCCCACTCTATTCTCCAATAAAGCCACAGCCTATTATGGAGCTAAAAGCGCAAAATTCAAATACATTTTTTTATAGCTACTCTAAATTTAACACATTTATTAAAAATACAAACTATTTTTGTACAAAAAACCATACATATACATTTAAAATATATACTAAAATACATAACAATAATAAAAAATGATATTTTTTACAACTATATTTTTGCAACATTAAACACTTCGATATTTTTAACATCGATTTTACTTACCTTACATCGATATTCTTGACCACGATAATCTTGCTGTCGATATTTCTGACCCATGATAATAATGACTTGATATTTGTGCAACTCGATATTTTGCACTCAATATTCTGTCTCCGCACCACATTACACAACCCTTTAATTCCCCATTACGTTCCAAATTTGATTTCCTTCCCTGCCAGTAGACTCCCCAAAATCTGAAATGAATGCCAGTGGAAAGACTCAGTGTAAAAACTACAAATGGATAATGAGCTGGTGGAGCCCTGTTTTACTGTCTGTACCTGATAATGTATTAATCCTGAGACCAGGAGTAGCAAGGAACCTTGTCAGGATTAACAAAGAGCAAGTTAGGGATAGCAACTGCTATCTCTGACAAGAGCTAATGATGTCCATGCCATATGGTCAAAAGGGAAGCCATATAACATTAGGGAGCACAAACTGAAGCTTCAATTTCACTTCATATTGTCACTGTCCCAGGAAATAAGTGAATATCCATTTGATTAGATGGGTGAATAACAATGTACATTGTGTGTCATTGGTTTCACAGAACCATGCACGGCAAATCCTGAGGAAATGGCCAAAAACAACATAATACTTCGATGGACGGTCGACAAAAAAATATATATGGAGCACGATCAATACGTTGACTTTGTGTGCCTATCAAGGGACTACATTCAAGATAAAGAATCACCACCATTCAGAATAAAATGCAACCGAGGAATACTGTTGTACCCCAAATGTATCAAGCAAGGTGAGTATAGTCTGCGACAATTAAAATCACAATTTATAAAAGTAGTATAAATTACCAATAGACCGTACAAAACAGTAATGCTTAATTTGCAATAATTCGATCGTTTTCTATTTATGTTCTAATAGCTCAGTTATTTTTTAGAGAAGATCCTTTGTTGTAAATGTGGTAACAAACTCCAAGCTAGGTTATATTTTTGTTTTTCTATATTGAAAATGTAACACGGTTTGCTTAGGGCAAGCTACAGAGGCGTAGCTATCAACCGTGCAGCAAGTGCCGTGCCACAAGGGTCCAGAGTTGTGACGAGCCATCTGCAGACCCCAAGTGTAGCTGTGTTTTTTACTGTGACTAGGAAAGCCATTTCTCTTTCTCACATTAGAGCTAGTTGCATCTTCTCTACGCCACTGACAAGCTAGTCAGTTGTACTACTGGAAGCAGTTTTGAATAAAAATATACTGTGAAACTGAAATATTGTGTGAAGAATATGCTAATATCAAAATATCATGAAAATAAATATCAAAAGTAAGAATATAGGGGTCGATTATAATGGAGTGCGGATCGCCTGTGCCGGGCCGGTAGTAGCCACCGCTGGCCTGCCCGCCATTCATTCCGCCATCCATGCCATATTAGCATGACTGGGGGATCCGTGGTGGACAGAAAGACCATCCACCGCATTTCCGTCGGTCAACTCGTTTGACCGGGCGGAAAAGGGGCATAATATGGTGGCGGTGTCTGCAGGCGGTGTCTGCATATTATGATGATGGCGGAGATCGGCCATCCATGGAATGTTGTTGCCATGGGAAGGCATGCTGTTTTTGCTTTGTTTCTATGGTTACTTTATTATGTTTTTTGATGTATGTAATTAGAGTTGTGTGTTATTTATTTTGTACATTTTTCATTTCTAAATTATTTAACTTCATTTGTAAATATTATAACTCTTTTAAGTATTCGAAGGGTGTTATGTTGTAGGAATGAGATGTTGGGGGCCTTGCTTGGAGCCAATGGAGTGAGCTGCAGATCCAGCGAGCTACCAAGGCTTTGCCGCCATCCAGTCTCATCTGATTAAATAAATGCTGTGCCGGCCCCTAAGAAGAGCAAGTGGGGCCCAGTGTGAACCTTCTTGCGTTGGTTTGGGCCCACTTGATGGGCGATCGAGACAACCAGGTGTGCCTTCCACAGCCTGGCAGTTGTGAACGAAGCGCAACCATCAGATGGTAGCGATCGGGTGAGGGTTTGACGGTTTGTCAACTGGAGCTACACTCATATAAACACAAAATTGGCCTGTGTAGGCGCCACCCCTTGGATCTAGCTGCTGCTTCCTGGTGCTGCCCGGAGCTGGGGCCCTCTATTGCTGTTGCAGCTGTTGTGGTGCGGCCTGGGATGGGCGTGTCCCTAATCAGAGCCTGACCACCTGGGGAGATGCAGAGCAGACTCATCAAGGGCCACAACATCTGGCTCAGTGGCTACCAACTTGCTGCCCGTGCAGCACTCCAACAGTGCCCATGGTTCTGAAGGACTGGGTGAGGTGGTCAGTGAGCCCAGCTGCTTATGGCTCTTCAGGACATTGTACCCAATGCAAGGGGCTCCCATTGCAGTTTAAAGACAGGGGGATAGGTTCTCCTGGACGCACTAGGGTGCTCAATGGGCCCCTGAGTGCACATTGCCCCATGTGAGGAGGCAATGTGACACCACTGATTGCCATGGAGTGGTGTGCTGCCTCCCTGCCCATCCTGAGTGGCCTGGTGGTGGACACGACCTGGCGGTGGGATGCAACTCACAAAATGGAAGGGGGCAGAAGGGAATACTTGGCAGCCATCTTGTTCGCACTAGTGACACTGACGAGGCCCCTCCAGCACTGCTCATGAGTCCCCTACCACACTGGATGCTATAACAGCAGCTATCAAAGACACCAAGGAGGCTCTGGAGTACAAGATGGGTGCTGTGATGACTGACCTTAGAATCCTCCAGCACGACCAGTGAAAACTGGCGAACGCATAGCCACTATGGAGTGCAATGTCAGTGACATGCAGCCCGCGGTGGAGGGGCCCCATGACTCAAATGGCAGATGTGATGGAGCGGCTGCAGTCTCTAGAATACAGAGAGGAGAATACAGAGGACTGAGCACGAAGGAACAATATACGTGCAGTGGGAATCCTGGAGCGATTAGAGGGATAGGGTAGGGTTTATTTTCTGGAGAGGTGGATCAAGACTGAAATAGGTCCAGATTGTCCCTCCCCTTCTTTGCATTGGAAAGAGCTCATAGGGTGCTGTTTCCCCACCCACAACAGGGTGTTCCACCATATCTGGTGGTGGCACGTCCGTTTCATTTCTGAGATTATCTTTATATATAGGGCCCGGGATAAAGGGGGTGTACTCTTTGAAAATCATAAACTGATCCTGTTCCTGAATTTAACACTGGTGGTTCAGAGACAATGTTCCTCTTTCTTGGCTGCCAAGGCACATCTCACACGACTGGGTATTCGATATGCCATGCTCTTTCCAGCTAAACTGACAGTTACCACAGACGACTGTACCAGATTCTTCACAGATCCACAGCAGGTCTGGAACAGGACTGAGGCACTGCCAAGCGACAAGAACATACCGCACATGGCTCGACGGCCATCCCGGGCATGCGCTCAGGACGCTGGCCTGTGGTGCCCAGCTGACCTTTGAAGGAGCAAGCTGAGAAATTGCTTAAGGGCAGTGGCAGTGATGGCGAGCAACAGCGTATCTCGTATGGAGATCTGGCTGGAGAATGGGAGCGTACTATTCAGTGCCTCAGATTCAGAGTTGACATCTGGTTCCACCCTACACACCGCTTTTGGTACCGATCTACAGAAGATCATGCCACAGACTGCTGATGAACTGGGGTGATCGCAGGATGTGGGCTATAGGTGATGTACTGTTGGTAGCTGCATTGGGCTAGTGAGGGGCACTGTCTCTTTGTCTGATCCTAGAGAGCTCGATTGGTGTGTCTTGGCACATGGGATTCTTTACCTTGGAGGCAACCACAGCTGATTATTAGTTCACTGTGTGATTCACACAATGTTTAACTATTCTAATTTGTTTTTGTTGGGATGGGGGACTGTTACCATACTGTCCTGGGGAGGAAAGGTTGTTGCTTGAGTCTAGACAGCTTCCTGCATGCACTGTGGACTGGGCGCTTGATTTTTTTTTGGGGAAGGGGGGGGGCGGTGTTTATAGAGGTGACTTATGCCTGGATGTGTTTCACGCTGGTGCACTCACACGCTGTTGCTCTCACATCACAGGTACACCCACCGGATATAAAGTAATATCTTGGAATGTTAGGGTGTCTAACTGTATTTCCATGTTCTTCAAGATGCAGGCATAACTGAAGAGTTAGGGGGTCCTCAATGCCCTTCTGCAGGAAACACATTTTAAAGAGTCGGAGGGACTGGCATTGCAAAAGCGCTGGTAGGGTCACTTAGCTTACACAACTTATTCAGCGTTTTCTAGGGTGGACTTTATTTGGGTTAGATCAGGGATACAGATTCAAATTCTGGAGGAAAAGGTGTATAAGGAGGGTCGCTAACTGGTGCTTAGCGGCAGTCTGGGTGGTAAGCACCTTATGCTCGTCAACATCTATGCTCCCCACAAAGTCCTGCCCAGATTTGTTTTTATGCAGTTCCCCTTTTCCTGGCTCCATATATGATGGCCCTATTATGGAGAAGTGTGGCTCAATGGTTAGAGGAGGCATACCCGGAAGCTGAGGTCAGACCCGGGACCAGGGTTCAATTCCCGACGCGGCAGGGTCTGAGCCCAAGTGTCCACGGACTCGATAATTCTCACTTTGGTGCCTACTCGAATCACGGGTTCACACTCTGCAACTCTGGGCAATAGCTTGCTTAATCTCCACTACGGCCCCCGCGGCGGCATGCCTGGCTTTCACCTTGGGGATGCCCAGTACGGGTTATCTCACAGGGAAAAGCCAGGACGGGTTCCCAATGCAAGCGCCGGGACACCCCGTTGGGGTAGCTGTGCGCTATATAAGATACACAAAAAAAAAAAAAAAATTATTGGTATGGACTTTAATTGTATAGCTTATCCTGCTTTAGATGGGTTGCACCCGCCCTTATGGGACTCCTGGCTCTGTCCTGTGGACTACCAAAAGGTTCTCCAACTGGATCTGCCATTGGAGTTTAGTGGATGACTTCTCCTTTCATGCTCATCTTCATGACCGAAAAGTAAAACAAGAAGTTTTTCCCTATGGGAGATATTATTTCCTGCTCCTAAATCAGGACTCAAACTACCAAACACAATCCACAACATTCATTTATCTCGCAACTTGTTGAATGGGAGAACACTTACCAGAAAGGAAAACAAACAATCTGTTAAAAAAGTATACAATTTATTATAAATAAAAATACATAGATATCAATTAAAAAAACATGAAGTACACAGATAAAACCACCTAAAATTACAACACAAACATACAGAATTCTCATGGTTTGTGATAGAGAAAATCACGGCCTCAAGAAGAGGAGGCAATCTCGATATAAAACGGAAAAACAGAGAACAGTGGTATATTTCTACTCTGGACACTGTTAATCGAGGCCTGAACACGAAAGAGGACTGGATGAGAATAGTGTCATAGAACTGTCCACAGGATGAAATAGACATAGCACTTGAGCATACTATTTGAACAAAATTGGCATGTAGCATATGCGATATGTGATAGGGGCCCTGACTTATACATACTGTAAAGCTCAGACATCAGGCCTCAAGACCTACCTGATACTTTAGATAGGAAGGCCGATATATTAGAAATAAATAGGCAAATTTTTGGGACTTGACCATAATTTTCAGGTCTAAAATTGTATGAATTTTTTACTCTCCATCAACAATTTTTAATTCGAGGCTGCTGTTACTTACTATATTCTTGCATTGGGCACGAACGCGCAGCATAGTCCTACCTAAATAGTATATACATAAAATACCTTCCTGTTACCATCTAGGGTTTAGTTAGGGAATGCCCTTCAGAAAGTGAGTAATAAAGGTTTCTGTTTGCCTCCCTAACTCTAAATAATAAATAAACAGAACAGGGAGCTCAGTGAACATAGCATACGCGGTATAGGTCAGAACGAACGCGCAGCATAGTCCCACCTAAATGGTGTATACATATAAAACCTTCCCGTTATCATTCGGGGTTTAGTTAGGGAATGTCCTTCAGAAAGTGAGCAATAAAGTTTTCCGTTTGCCTCTCTGAACTTTAAATAAAAAATAAACAAATCAGGGAGCGTAGTGAACATAGCTTACGCGGTATAGGTCAGACGCGAGGATCAAACTTTAAACCACGTGACCACATGACGAGCTTTAAAAGCGACTATTGAAGCTCGGTGAGCCAACAAAACATTACGCGAGCGGTGACCGCACAGACGCCACGTTTAGCAGCTCCGGGAAAGACAGCCGTGTGCACACAACAGGTAAGAAGAACTCCCGATCAGCAATAATTAACCATGCGGGGGGAGCAGTAAAATTGGTCACTTGGAACCCGCCGACAGGGACAGAGGGTTGGGGCTAGTATTTGATTAAGTTAAAATCTCGTAGCTAGCCAGTAACTATCAGTAATATTCTGTAACCAAAACTATAGACATAGTTACACCGTGTTTACATTTTTTACCCAGCCACGTGCACGACATTACCCGGCTGCGCAAAAGGACCCCATTTATGAAATCTGACCCGTAAATCTCGGTAAGGAACAAATTTTAAAACAAATGTAGTTTGGCTATAATGAAAGTTTATGCCCCCTGCCAAATGAGTAAAAACGCTCCTTTTAAATTTCATTTCAGTATTAACACAGCACAAGGATTCGCTTGGAGGCAACAAAATAATTACGCCCCTTGTGAATTACGCAAGGTAATCTGATAATAGATATATTTTTTTGTGTCAATAATAACTAAATGTATTATGGAAATAACTAACTAGCATTCTGTAATCTATGCAGGAATGTGAACACAAGATCACAACTGAAGAAGTTTTTATATAGATTTGGTTGAGATAAAAGCGCCCTCTTATATACTGAGGTAAAAAAACATAGTGCCCTTCAAAGGATAATGTTAGGGTACGCCAATATCCAACACTTAATGTTGTATCTTTCCTGAATGCATATAGGACTGTGGGAGCCCGTGACCATTAGAGGCGATCACCACAGAAATACTACACATTCTGTAGATTTCTTCTGGATATATAATCACAATGGTTAGTAACAATAATAATATACTGCATGATGGGTGTATGAATGCCTTGTACGATTGTCGGGAGAATGTGGACAACACTAACCAGAAGGTTCAGAATTTATGCACAATGTTTTTAGAGTGATGGGAAAACCATTGATATACATAGGCGGTTACCTAATTGGAAATGTATAACTTTTTAGCACTTAAACGGTTACTTTTTTAGCACTTTTTGAGATTTAATTGGAATATCTTTTAAGATGTAGGTGTTTTCAACAATGCAATGTATTAAATTAGTGTATATGTAGAAAGACGTGAAAGGATCATGCATAACTGTTTGATGCTAACTCTTTATAACTCTTTATGACTAAAACGTGGACATTGTGGAGAAATGTATAATAACACAAAGGATTGGCCATTACATATAGACTCTCTGTGATTACGAATAGGCCCTTTAGTTGTTTTTACAACCATGTCCCACATTTACACTTGAGAAAAAATTCTTAGATGGAAGCAGATTCAGACTCCTTTAGGATATTAAAAATGTGCAATTAGTCATCATTAAGTCACGATCTAATAGTTGTATTTTATTTGTGCATTAGTCATCATAAAGTCAGGATATAATAGTTGTATTTCATTTGTGCATTAGGTATGATACAATTCTGTGGAGAAAACATATAGAGTCTGTCCTGAGGAAGGAAGCCATTATCAATTTAAGCTTCCGAAACGCGTTGACGCAATTTCACCAAGTCATATTCGGCGTTGCCAACAAACAATCTGGTCTAAAGGAATATTATTCCCCCATTGTTGTCAAACGAGGGCCCGAAATGACATAATTAAGACAGATAGTAGTGTCTTTTTCAATAATTTTCTCCACACCCACATTAGGTGGTTTTATCTTTGTACTTCATGTTTTTTTAATTGATATCTATGTATTTTTATTTATAATAAATTGTATACTTTTTTAACAGATTGTTTGTTTTCCTTTCTGGTAAGTGTACTCCCATTCAACAAGTTGCAAGATAAATGAATGTTGTGGATTGTGTTTGGTAGTTTGAGTCCTGATTTAGGAGCAGGAAATAATATCTCCCATAGGGAAAAACTTCTTGTTTTACTTTTCAGTATATTGGTGCTCCATTTCCCTACGGGTTATTACGAGCCCCTCTCTTCTATTTATACCTATCATCTTCATGACCTACATTTCAGAGTTGACACGTTTCTTTGCACCACAACTGTCCATACACAAATAGTGCACTAGGAGTATTTAGCTTGGACTCTGCCCAATCACAAACCACTTCTTAATACTATTGCTTGGGCATCTACATGCCCTTGAAATTCCCAGCTGGAGGCTTAAGTGTGAGAATCTGGAGGACCAGGCATTTTGGAAGACTGTGGGGTAGGAAATAAGCCATTACTTTGCAGTGTACGCAAGGTCTACTGACTCTATTTTGGTATGAAGGGATGCTTTTAAGATGGTGATTCTAGGACACTGTATCACCCATGTGGGGGGAGTTCAGCAGGCTTTACAGAGTGAGATACGGTGCAGGAGCTTGCGCTTTGGTTGTGTGAGCGCTGTAGATACACCGCTCAGTACATGATGCTCTGCTCATAGTGAAGGAAAAGCTGGCAGCCCTCAAGGGGAAACTCTGTTGCTTTGATTATAGAGCATACATGATTAGAGCCCATGTGAAATGGGACAAGGCTGGTGTGTTATTGGTGTGGTTGGTGAATCCCACTACAGGGGGTCACAGCTATTAAAGTTGGCAGATTAAGCTGGGGCACGGATCTGCGATCTGGCTGCTATTAAAGGGCTGTCCACACATATTTTACTACTTTGTATTTTCACCGGCCACCTGAGGCCTCCCTGCCCTATGCCTGTTCTAGAAGCCTCTGCTGTGGCTGTCCCTTTTATTGGGTGTTGCTGAACCATTGGGCGCGGGCATACCACTAGCAGAGATCATAGCTGTAGTCAAGTCCACGGCACGAGATAAGGTGTTGGGATCGGATGGGCTCCCGTAAAATATGTATGCCACCTATGTTGCACAAATGTCGCCCTGTCTGGTGGAAGTCTACATGAGGGCGAGGGCTACCCTTGTTTTGCCAATGAAGGATAAGAATTCCCCTACTTAAGGCAGGTTGCCACCCCAGGAGCTGGGTCTTACCGACCCCTATCGATATTAAACGCCAACCATCAGATCCTGAACAGTGTTCCAGCCATGTGAGTGCTGCCCCATATGTGTCACCTTATCCATATAGATCAGTAACACTTTATAACAGAGTAGAACACAGTGATGAGCATCAGGCGGGTAACGGTGCTGCTGCTTGCAGCCTTAGATATAAATGAGAAGGCAGCAGTGATGTCCCTTGATATTGAAAAGGATTATGCTAACTTAGGCTGGAATTATTTGTATGCAGTGATGCAGAAGATGGGTCTTTGGTGCAAGTGTAATTGCCTAGAACAGGCTCTAGTATGCAGACCCTGCGGCCAGGGTTAAAACTGTGGGCGGCCTATGATGTGGAGCGGGGTACGCAGCACTGCTGTCCCTTATCCCCCCTGCTGTTTGCCATTGCAGTGTAGCCCTAGGCCTGCAGGGCCCGGGAGATCACCTTCTATGAGGGTTTTGCTCTCTGGGGGGTTGATCATCATATTGCACTTTATGCAGATGACATGCTGTTTTTTCTTCAGGATGGATCAGGTTGATATTTCCGGGGCTTCTCGTCTTCTGGATAACTTTGGGACTATCTAAGGCTTGCATGTTAACTGGCAGAAGACTAGTGTGCTCCTCTTGTAACCAGGGCCTGAGGGGCCATCTCCCCAAGTGGGGTTCATTGGGAGACCACCACTTTTCGGTATTTGGGGTTGCAGCTCTAAAGGACAGAAACTGCCCTGCTAGAGGGCAACTTGCGCCAGGCATTTGCAGTGCTCCAGGAAGGAATACAATTCTGTAAAATGCTCCCTATATATCCGTGGGAGGGCAGGTGGCGATCGCCAAAATTAGAGAGTTGCCAAAACCTGCTGTACTACTTCACTACCCTCCCCATTATTTCCCCAGGAATAAATTTCAGGAGTTGCAATCGTAGCTCACTGATCTCATCGGGGGATCGGATACGCACTGTATGGGCCTTTTGAAATGATTGTGACCAGTTTCCGTTGGGAGCTCGGCTCCCTACTTTGAAGTGTACTATTGTGGTGCCCAGTTGCAATGGGTTAATATATGGATTTCTGATACAGTACAGGGTGGCACATCAGAGGAAAGAGGCACCCCAACAATACCATAGCTGTCACACCTACTACTCGAGCCCAGGACACTTAGGGCAGAGCCTGGTATCCGCAGCCAGTGGCAAGGCATTGCTGGGTATGCTACTTGTAGAGGGCGGGGTGGGTGGGTACCATCTACACTCCCTGCCTCCCCCTCTGCTGGTTGGTCCAATTCCTCCAGGGAAATGCTATGCGTAAGTTGGGTGAGTGGGTGGCTATTGGAGTGGAGACTGTTGGGGATCTTTATGAAGCCAGACTGTTGACAGAAGGTTGCTGACCTTCGAGGTAATGTGAGCAGGCCCAACCTTGACGAAGTGGGGTTTCCGGATCCTTTGTGCCTATTCCAGGGGTTATATCTTGCACTGCGAGCGCACACGTACGCACCTCTCCATAGTCTACGGGATGTGTGGGCGAATGATGTTGGCATCCCTCTATCCGATGCTGACTGGGTGAGAATACTGGCTGGCACTTCCTGGGTATCTCGTAATGCTCAATTTAAATTGATAAATTGTTATTATATTCACAGAATATATCTTACCCCTCAAAGGATAAATAGGTACTATCCAGGGGCTTCCTCTGGTTGCCCCAGATGTGGGTTAGGAGTACCACCTACCTCTACAACATGCCTTCTCAGGTTGTTCACTTGACCTGTTAAGCATATGGTTACTAATAAATTTGCTGAGCTTCCCTTAATTCTGATGAAGCAGCAGGTTAAGTTTAATTTGAAAAGCACCAGGTATCCATGCTTTCCAAATGAAAGTGAAGTTGGTGCGGTGGGTGGATTTATGGGAAGCCAAGCAAAGGCAGTGCCCATTGGAAGTGGCCTGGCCTGGGATCCTTTATAAGAGGATTTGTGTTACGAGGAGTCCCACTCGGAGGCTGCTTCCCCGCCTCCAGCCCATGGAGTTGAACCATAGTAATTTTGGGCTTTGCCATGAACCTCCCTTTATACACCCCCAGTCTATCTGTGTTTCCCTGCTTCTACAGAGCCAGGCACGTGAGGTTGTCTTCACCTTCCATTCTCTCCCTCGCCCCGCCTGGGTGAGTAGTCAGCTGCTGTGTTTACTTCTGTTGCTTTTCCAATACTGGTGTATTCTCTTGACTAAGCAATGGGGTGGAAGGAGTTGAGACAGTTGGTGGGGTGTTCTTGTTCACTTGATGTTGTAGTAGCCGCAAGGGTCCAAGCTTCCTTGAGCACAGTTACTGTGTGGAGCTTTAGCTGCACTCCACAAAGTGTATAGAGTCGGGGTACGATACTAGGGTGGCTGCTCTACATATTCCACAATTTCTCAAACTGTGGAAGGGTGTATCTGATATGCTCATATACATCTGTTTCTTTATTCCCCATGAAAATGTCAATAAAGGTTGTTTAAAAACAAAATAGGAGCGGGATGTTGGGTTTAAAGGGGAAAAGGGTGTGGATATTTTAATCATTTATTCATTTATGTGAGAGTTTTATATAGGGCTGGCCAGACCCGAAGGTATCGGAGCGCTTCACAAGATTGGTAGCAAAGAGATCACACAATATAGTAGTAATACAAGCCTTGATTCAAGATGAGTCATAGGTATTGGAGTACTTTACAACATTAATAACAAAGAAATCACACAATATAACAGTAATCTATACAATGACTCGTGACAAAGTCCGTTCGGGGAGGGGGAGGCTGCGGAACGAGTCGGGGTTGGGTGAGGTAGGATTTTAATGTCCGAGTGGCTGTGTGCTGCAGTGGGTCAGTGTCTGCGATTGGGCAGCAGCTATCTATTTGGGAGAGAACGGTTGAGTAAGTAGTCTTTGAGCTGCTTTTTGAATTTTAAAAAGGAGGGGGTGGTCCTGATATAGACTGGGATGGAGTTCCAGATTCCGGGCGGATTTCCTGAGAAGGATCGAGATAAGGTTTTCTGTTTGCGAGTTTTCAGAGGAATGAGAAGTAGTGTGCTAGTACTCCTGAGGTTTCTTGTCTGACCGGCCCTCTTGAGTATGGAGGCTAGGTATGCAGGTTTCCCCATGTGAGCAGCTTTGTGCATGAGACAGGCAGTTCTGAAGTCGGCACGCATTTCGATTAGGAGCCATTTAACTCTCTGAGGGCAGGTGTGATGTGTACATATTTTTTCACTCTGGTGACCATTCTTGCTTGCTGCATTGAGAGTTGATATGAGGGGAGCTGAGTGAGATTTTGCTGTTCCTGTGAGTGTTGCATTCCCATAATCCAGTCTAGACCGCACCAGGGATTGAGTAGCTTGCTCGAGATCATTGGGAGGGATAAAGGGTTTTATTTTATTGAGTAATTTTAGGTTGAAGCAGGCGCTCTTTGCTGTGTTCTTGATGTGTTAGGCCATGTCCAATTTTAGGTCCAGCAAGATTCCCAGTGATTTTACGGAATCGTCCAGGTTGAGATTGCAGCAGAGAGCATCAATAGATTTTAGCCATTCTGTAATTTGGGGGTTCTGTTCCTTTGTGGAAATGAGAAGGATTTTGTTGTAAATGAAGCCAGAGGACAGATGAATACAACAGATTTCTGTCTTGTCTTGGTTGAGTTTCAGGTGATTGAGGGATAGCCAGTGTTGAACTTCACTTAGGGTATCATTTAGTCTCTGAATGTCATCAAAGTAGGAGGTTTCTAGATAGATTTGAGTGTCGTCTGCATATAGGTGGAAGCGGTTGTTGGATTTTTTGAGTAAGGTGGTGATGGGTTCCATGTAGATGTTGAATAGTTGAGGGGAGAGAACTGACCCTTGGGGAACACCCCTGCTGATGGGGAGTAGGTCAGACGTGAAATTTTAGATTTTTATTCTTTGGGTGCGGTGTTGTAGAAAGTAGGTGAACCACAGTAGTGTCATATGGTTACTGCGTTTCTATATATTGTGTTAAGTTAGCACGAGTTTATTAAATGTTTAAACAACATATTTTCCTTCGGCTTCAGTTTGCACACGACACCTAATTGTTATTGTAGCTTTCAACCTAGACGAAAGATGTGATTTATTTGAGAATAATATGTTATTGCTCTGATATCAGTCGTATTTGGTACAACTGTCTGCACACTGAGAACTGCACCCTCTAAGAATAACCTAACACAAGGTTGCTGAAAGCCTGATCCTCGCACTACATTAGACATAACACAAATAATGTTGCTGCCAACATTGGGCTCTACGCGGGTTTAAGATAGAGTTACAGGGAATGAATAGACACACTTGATGCTTCGCATGCAGAGAGCTGGTAGCTGTTGATGTGATCTACTCCTACTGAGAATTAGAGGTATGGGCCCGCCCTGCTAGAACCCAAACGAGACCTTCTTAGATATAATATAATATGCTAATTAGGGTGCGCGAAATATAGGTGATACAGAATTCTATAGAGTTTGCATCATAACATGCTATCACCTTTTGCTTATTATGGATTAGTGACTATGCTGCTAACTCTGCTTTTTATAACATGTATGTTGATATTATATAAGATACTGCGTTTGAGAACTTTGCATTGAAAAATAAACATTTCAAACTTGCACGTGTGTTCTTGGCCTCCCAGTTTCGGTTTGTAATGATTATATAACGAAAGAGTGTTCATGTGTTCCACGATACCTGAGGTACCCTAAGTTCATGTTCTGGATTGTCTAAGTCATTGGTAAGTTATTACTACCGATGAGACACTGTAGCTAGCTTGGTAAGGGGATTTCTGAAACTAAGGTGAGTTTTGGGTCACCCTAACTCACCCAGGTTCTAGATCTCTGTGCACAGTTCTGTGGGAGAATGGAAACCCTGCTACAGTAGTACCAGCCCTTCCACTCCGACCCTTTCTTGGAGTACCTTAATGAGTAGTTTGTGGTCAACCGTGTCAGAGGCTGCCAATAGGTCCAGGAGTATTAGTAGACTGTATCGGCCCATGTCTAGTGATTTGTGTACGTCATCTATGACATTCAGGATCACTGTCTCTGTGCTGCAACCTTTTCTGAAGCCCGACTGGTGAGGGTCTAGAAGGTTGATGCTGTCCAAGTGTTGAGTAAGTTGAAGGAGAACGCATCTTTCCAGGATTTTAGCTAGGAATGGGAGATTGGACACAGGTCTGAAGTTACTGAGATCGTCTATGTCAGAGCCTGTTTTTTTTGTAATGGCGAGACTTGACCGATTTTGAGGCAGTCAGGCATGACTCCGGTTCTCAGGGAGCTATATATAATCTTGGTCCAAAGCAGGCTAGAGTGAGTTTGAGCTTTTTAGCCAGTTGGGCAGGCATGGGGTCTGAAATGTGTGATGATGGTTTTGAGCGGAAAAACATTTTGATGATCTCTACTTCGGAGATGGTGTTGAAGGATTTCTAGAAGATTGGGGGTGCTTTGGCGAGATATCTTCTGTTTCTGGATGAAGTTTCCTCTGTGGGGGGCTGCTGTGAATGACCTGAGAGAGCTCAATCTTGGTGATTTTGTCATTAAAGAAATTGGCAAAGTTGTCACAAAGGTCTTTGGAGACCTGAACTGAGAATGAAGGGGGCATGGAAGTTGTTTACCTAATGAGATTGAATGTAAGCATGGGCGAATTTTGCGAATCTCGCGTTCGCGAATTTTGCGGATTTGCGAACTCGCAATCCGCAAAATCCGCGAATTCTCGCGAATTTGCGGATTTTTTTTTGTGTGTTTGCGCGGGTTTCTGCCAGTTCGCGAGGGTTTTGTACAATTTCGCAAATTGCGAACTTACCTGTCGGGTCGCAAGTTTCGCGAACTTGTTGTTTCTACGTGTCCAGCCTGTTTGGGACACTCTTCTTCATCACTGCCACTCTCTGTCACCACTGCCACTCTCTGACTACTCATGCCACCCTCTGGCCCACCCATGCCACCCTCTGTTTCATCACAGCACCCTCTGGTTGTCCAGTCAGTGTACATTATTGTGGCAACGCAAGCACACCTTCCCTGCCTCAAGTGACCTGAATTAATTTGGGGCTGATTAATGTGTCACAGAATATTTTTTTAGCTGGCACCTGCTTCCTTAGTGCTTCCTGATTAGTGATCTTTTGCACTTGCTAAGTGCTTTCATTGTTGCAAAATTAGTTACAACACCTGCCCTGCCCCAACTGACAATAATGAATTAGGGGCTGATTAATGGATTTGAACTTCCAGCCTGGCTCCTGCTTGTCTCCCTTAGCTGTAATTCAGGACCTTTGTGGCATATGTGTAACTATTCTGAGGTTCAGAGCAGGGTCACATAATAGTTGCAACTGGCAACTGAACTCTGGAGGGGCCCCTCAGGAAGCACTACAGGAAATGGCTACTAATGATGAGCCTGAACTTTTGAACCTGGTAAGTAGTTTCAGTTTTGCTAAGATCGTATTTCTGCAATTTTGCACTTATTCGCGGGGCGCGAAGTTGTACTGGGAAGCCGCGAACTCATGCGAACAGTGCGAGCAAAATCCGCTGCTCGCGGATTTGCGGATTTTGCAGGAGATTCGCAAATCTCGCGGATTGCAAATTTACCGAAAATCCGCACAATCCGCGAGCGAAACGGATTTTCCGCCCATGCTTAATTGAATGTTTCTTTGGGCCTATTTTTTGCATTGTCTAGAGCATCACAGAAGAAGGAAGTTTTTTCATTCTGTATGTGTTTTTTATATTTCCTGCTTTCTGATATGAGTCGGTCAAGGAAGATTGTGGAAGGGTTGTTGTGCCAGAGTCTTTCTGCAGCCCGTAGTTGTCTTCTTTCGGAGTTTAGGTCCGTGCTGAACAAGTATCTAGTTTGAGTGTTCCTGGCTCTTTTTAGTTTCAAGGGAGCTATTTGATCCAGGATGGAAGTAATTGTTGTGTTGTAGTATGAGGTGAGTTCTGTTGTGGAGAGGACGCCTGGGGATTGGGAAGGAAAGAGCATGCCATTTCTCCCAAGTCAGCAAGGGGAATCTGTCTTAGATTCCTCGGCCAGTGATGGGGGTTCCTGAGTGTTTGGCAGGCCTGGGATTATTTGGTTGATGTGGAAGAGAATGATGTGGTCTGACCAGTCCACAGGGAGGATGTGGTCAATGGTGACTGTACCTAACTGAGCAGTGATAGCATCTAGGATTGCGCATCTGTTATGCGTCTGCTCTGTGCAGTGTTGGGTAAGGTTGTTGTTGTGTAGAAGTTCATTTAGGATTTGGATCAACAAGTTGTTATCCTTATTCCAGTGCAGGTTGAGGTCACCTAGTATAATGTTGTTGGAGTCTCGGTGTGAGCAGTGAGAAAGGTGTTCTCCAAATGCGGTGGTGTTGCCATGCGGGTGTTAGAGGAGATGTCAGTATAGTGATTTGTTATCTCTCATCTTAATGGTGGCGGTTAAATATTCAAATGTGTTGTATTTGAAGCAGTCAGTTTCCGTTACGGAGATGTTGCTCTTATGTATGATTGCAATACCCCCTCCTCCCTGTTTTTTCCCCTGTCTTTATTGTTGATTGAGAGGTCCGGGTACAAGCATGTCTATGGTTGGGGAAGAGAACTCATTCAGCCATGTTTCAGTGATGAACGTGATGTGTATGTCATGGGTAAGGATTGTTTCTGCCAATTCTGTTGCATGTTTGGTGACCGATCTGCAATTAATGAGCATGCAGTTGGTCATCCCCTTGCTATTGAGTTTCTTGTTGTTGGGTTTCTTCTTTAGTGGGGCCCTGGGGATGTTAGTGAGGAAGGCTGGAGGTCTTGAAGTTCTAGGTGGGGAGCGGTCTCTTCCAATTCCCGTGATAACCTGGATCTTGGAGCTTGGAAAGGCAGTAGGGGATGTGTCATAAGAGATCGCAAGATCAATCTCCTTTTTCTTGGACATTGCAGCTTTTGTTCTTTTGGGTCTCAGTGTCCGGTTCAATAGGGGGGTGTATTCCAGCTGTGCCATTGAGTCTTGGGGGGCATTGGGTGTTTAGTGTTGGTAAATGTGGGTGTGGGAAGTGGGCGTTACTTAGACGCCAGGGGCGCGGTGAGGTTCAAAAGAAATTTGTTGAGGCCCCGTATTAAAATATGTTTGCAATAATTTTTCTGTGAAATTTGGAGTATCGGGTATAATATGAATGTTTACATTTTATTTTTAATTTGAAATTATTTTTTTTTATGGCAAAATGTTTTTTTAAACTTTGAAAATAATTTTTTATTTATATTGATAGTTTTTGTAATGTATATTTTTATTTTTATAACTGATATATAATTTAGTTAAAAATGAAAACTGTTTTTTTTAAATGTATGTTCTCTAAATTAATGATAAAAATTGCAATTACTATTGTCTACAAAAAATGTTGTTGTAAAATTTGTAATATAATTTGAAAATGAATTGTATGTTTATGAGTTACTGTTAAATGATATTTATTTCATTATGTAGTGATGTATAAATGTAAGAATGTTTACGTTTATCTTTATTTAGAATTTTGTAAACATTTGTAATCATTAAAGATATTATTAAAAAAGAAATCATATGTTTGAGTAATATTTTCTTTTGCAGAAAAAGTTAATTATAGACTTTTTGTATAATGTATAGGTTTACTGTTTTTAAATAGCATATGAAGACATATTTTTGATTATTCAGAGTTTTGTATAATTTCATTTTTTCTTTAAGATCGTGGTATTTTGTTTATGTATTTAGTTATTTGTTGTGTTTTTAGTGCCCTATTTTTATTCAAATATGTGTTATGCTAAAAGATTTGATATTATATTTATTAAATTATTTTCATTAATCATATAATGTAATAATGTATATTTTATGGTTTTAAAAATTACAAAATGTATGATTTTATTGTAAAATATTTATGATTTTTATATTTTATGTAACTGATATTATTTAATATAACTTTTTTGGGGGGTAATTCCTATTTATATATAATATGTTATATTTAGTGTTCAATACTTAATTTAGATTGGGCTCAAAATGGGTAATGTGGCCACTTTAGTGTCCAAATCCTTCCCCCTAATGGCTTAATTTGGAGTGAAAATATTAAATGTCACCCCTTTAGTCTTCAAAATGTTCTCCTAAATGGCTACGATTAGAGTGGGTTTAGGGGATATGACCATTGTAGTGTCCAAAATGTTCAACTCAATGGTTTAGTTAGGAGACGGCAGTCCTGTGGGGGTGATTAGGATGCACCCGCCACACTGGCGGGCGCATACTGCATTTTTAACATTGCGGCGGGCGGTGCTTTCAGCAGCACCCACCGCAATGCCACAAATGCATGTTGTGCATATGCATACACACGTGCCTGCCATGTTGTGCATGCACATGCAAGGGGGTACCAACGTCCTGAGGGCCCACAACGGACCACCAACTTCAAAATTTGCATGGCTTTTCGGGCTGCCACTCGCCTGCATCCTGATATTGATGGCTTTGGCGGACAGTCTTCCCGTCTGCCGTGGTACCCCCGCCATATGGCGGGAGGGGGTAATGGGTGGCAGGCGGGGAAGGATGTAGGGCGGATTGCCACCGTTATGGAGGCGGTGGCGATCCGCCCTACATCCTAATGGACCCCTAAGTGTCCACTATCTTCATCTAATGGCTTAGGTTGAAGTAGGATTAGTAAATGTCACCCTTGTAGTGTCCAAAGCTTCCGGTAATTGGCTTACATTGGCATGGGATAGGAAATGTGATCACTTTAATGTTTAACTGTTTCCCCTAAATAGCGTAGATTGGAGTGGAAATCGTAAATGTCACCCCTTTAGTGTATAACATAACCCCTAAAATGGTTTTAATAGTAGTGGGAGTATTAGAAATAGCTATTTTAGTATATAACATGTCTCCAACGTTCCTTCTAAATAGCTCAGATTGGAGTGGCAACAGTAAACGTGACCACCCTAGTGTCCAACATTTTCTCCTTAATGGTTTGGAATGAGTAGGAATAGTAAATGTGACCCATTCAGTGTCCAAATCTTTCCCCTAAATGGCTTAGTTTGGAGTGCAAATAGTAAATGTCACCCCTTTAGTGTACAACATAACCCCTAACATGGTTTCAATAGTAGTGGGAGTATTAAAAATAGCTATTTTAGTGTATACCATGTACCAAACTTTTCCTTAAATAGCTTAGATTGGAGTGGTAACAGTAAACATGACCACATTAGGGTCCAACATTGTCTCCTTATTGGTTTGGAATGAGTGGGAATAGTAAATGTGACCCATTCAGTGTCCAACACTTCCCTTATGTGGCTTAGATTTGAATTGGGATAGTGAATGTTACCTCTTTAGTGCCCACCATCTTCCCCTCAATGACTTTGGGGACTGCTTACAAGTTTGGGGGTCAATAGGACTTGGGCAGCAATATTCTGATGATGCTACTGCGGCACCACCAAGCATATTATGACTTTCCTGACCTCTACACGTTTCATAGCGGTGAGCCCGCCATGAAAAGTGTGGCAGTCAGAAAAGTAAGAGGCCCTGTGCTTGGGGCTCCTGCAGAGAGGGACTGCAAAGTCCATGCCATGCAGGAACTTGCTTTGGCACTCCCTCAGCGCTGCAGCTCAAAGGCTCACATATGAGCCTTTGAACTGCACCGCCGCAGGACCTCCATGCCACCCCACCACAAGACCACGAAATGGCTCGTAATCTGGCATGCAGCAGTTGACTTTGGCGAAATTAATAATCAGGCCCTAAGATTGAAATGAGAAAAGTAAAATTTACTCCATTAGTGTCCAACCTCTTCCCCTAAATGGTTTACATTGAAGTGGGAATAGTAAATGTGACCACCTTAGTCTCAAACACCTTCCCCTAAATGGCTCAGCTTGGAGTGGGAATAGTAAATGTCAGCACTTAGTGTACAATAAAATCCCTAAAATGGCTTCAATAGTAGTCGGAGTGCACACTTTAGTTTATAGGTTTAGTTTATAACATGTTTAATATGCTATATGACAGAGTTGTTAGATGTAAAATTTATGTATTTCAATGTTCACATGCATCATTATTATTTAGATTAAAATAATTGTAAATTACACCATTTTTTACATTTAGATTTTTCATTCTTTAGTGATTTATATTTGATTTAATGTATGTTTAAATTTTTTTAAACACATATTTGAATCATAAAATAAAAACTTTGTGTTGTTCATTTTTTAAAAAGTACGTTAGGTATGGGTCAGTGTTTAAACATTATCAAAAATGCAACAAAACTTACAAAAACACAAAATTTGAAAGTTCACCACAATGCTATATCACATTTCATATTTAATAAGCAAAACGTTCTGGAGAATCAACAAGACAATTTTATCGTTTCAAAAGGATGAATCAAGAAATTCAAACGATTCAGTTTTGGAAATGCCAAAGTGCATAAGTAACTCTTGTAAATCAAAGGTATCTATCTCATATTAAAATTTGAATGTGCTCTCAGTGAAGAAGAAGAAAGAGGTGTTAGGGTAGGATGGGGGTGATAAGGTAAGCGTGGGATTGGGTAAAGATGGTGTGACAATAACACAATCACAAAACGGTTTGAAAAAGACCTTTAGAGTCTAATACGATCCATAGTTCCCTATGTCTCTTCACATATAGAATGGATTTCTCAATATATTTGGATCCTATAATGTGAGACAATAGTGTAGTCAGTCTACGTTTCGACTCCGCTGGATTAAAGGGTTATTTGCGCCTCATTCTGGAGTCTTCATCAGGACAAAATTATATTGGAGCACCTAAAATGAAGAACATGTGTACAGTGCCATAGTCTGACAGTCTAAGGTGAACTTATATACATTAACGAGGGGTATCGAAGTACATGATACCTACTTAATGAGCGGCCTCAAAATGACCGTCTGTATTGGACCTTACACTAGTTCCTCCATTGCTTGGTTGATCTGTAAAAATATATAAAAGGGGTCCCTTGATTAGGCTCTAGAACATACAATTGTTGTCCTAGTGTGTGCGTTAGTATTGAATACGGGAGACTTACTGAGGTGGGGTCTGGATGAAACCGGGTATTAATCTCCTGGTTGTTCTGCATGTAGTCCGAAATATTATTATTGCCATGTGAGGCGTTATCAATCTGCCTGCACGGGTTGCTGGGATAGTCAGGTCCTGGTAGGGGATCTGGAAGAGGGGGATTATAAAAAAGCGTGCATCAATTGCCACCATACTGTCATAGTCACTAAAGTGTAAAGAAGTCACTGAAACACAAGTGTCGCAGTCCAGAAGTACAATTAGTTAAATACAAGTCGTATCAAGCCCAGACTAGAGGCATTAACTAGAAAAGTGGTAGAGTGATTCCCTAATCACGTAGCGTGTCAGGGGGTCATAAAAATGCCAGCTCGCTAGAAGCACGATAAAACACATGAGCACTGAACACTGCAAAAGACTCAACACCCATGAGAACTCAATTGGGGAGCACAAAAAGGGTTTGCAGAGGTCGACAACACATGAAACGTACCCCAAGAGCCTAAGGGTAGAACCAGACCTCAGTGTTTATTCTAGATGAAAAACGGATCGCCAAAGGGGTATCCCTACCTGCACACCGCCACCATCACAGCTGGGGTCAGAATAAGCCGACCGAATTGCGTTAATTAACAGGGAGGCACAAGAGGTGCAGGCGCTGGATGCTGCTCGGAGGCTCGTTCAGCTACGGCCAATTGCGGTGCTCTCTCATGAGAGCCGCGAGGGAGCGTCAACAAAGAATGGTGGTTATTGTGCCATGTATCTTTCAAGGGAGTGTCTGAAAGGAGTGAAACACTATCCTCATTTTTTATATTCATAATTACGGTGGAGGGTAATTATTTAGTCATTCCCATAGCAACTACCAGAACATCATCACAGAGTTGGGATATGAGGGATACACCATCACACAGCGTGTTGCTTCCTAGGCAGAGACGTACATTAGTAAAAACAAAATTGCTGAGGCAGACAACAACATATTATTAGGTAATGAATTCACAACAGGAATCAATATGTTTACAGTACAGTCCTATGAAAAATATTGTATCCTGGGATATACGAGGTACAATAGACATACTTAGCATGTTCGATGACATGGGTTTGTGCTGCTAGATGGAATTGTTGCATCATAGGGTAAACAGTTAACAATAGCATTGAGTTTGTGTTGGCAAGTCTACATACCAGCGAAAAACAGTGTTACTGATCATGATTCTGGGTTCAGACCTGCCAACTGTGCGTAAGTAATTAAACAACAGGGGGTGGTGATGGACAGAGTTTCTGAATTAAGCAGAATACTCTTACCCAGTCAAGAGATCAGGGCTTCATCCAACACCGTTTTTTGGCTCACTGCACCATCCCAGCTACAGAACCTGGCTATATGCAAATTAGTCTGTCCCTGGCCCAGTGCATCATGGGAACAGGGCAAACCAAACTACCAAGCCAATTCTTTCACTGGGAAGGAAACAAGCTACCGGGGACCGGTTTCTGGCATTCCAGCCGTCTTCGGCCCGGCTTGCTTGAATCCTGATGGTGCAATGAGCAAGGGACTCACGTCTGAGTATACCCTTCCACGCTTATGGTGGACAAAATAATTAAACAACAGGGGGTGGTGATGGACAGGGTTTCTGAATTAAGCAGAATACTCTTACCCAGTCAAGAGATCAGGGCTTAATCCAACACCGTTTTTTAGCTCACTGCACCATCCCAGCTACAGAACCTGGCTATATGCAAATTAGTCTGTCCCTGGCCCAGTGCATCATGGGAACAGGGCAAACCAAACTACCAAGCCAATTCTTTCACTGGGAAGGAAACAAGCTACCGGGGACCGGTTTCTGGCATTCCAGCCGTCTTCGGCCCGGCTTGCTTGAATCCTGATGGTGCAATGAGCAAGGGACTCACGTCTGAGTATACCCTTCCACGCTTATAGTGGACAAAATAATTAAACAACAGGGGGTGGTGATGGACAGAGTTTCTGAATTAAGCAGAATACTCTTACCCAGTCAAGAGATCAGGGCCTAATCCAAAACTCTGTCCATCACCACCCCCTGTTGTTTAATTATTTTGTCCACCATAAGCGTGGAAGGGTATACTCAGACGTGAGTCCCTTGCTCATTGCACCATCAGGATTCAAGCAAGCCGGGCCGAAGACGGCTGGAATGCCAGGGCCGAAGACGGCTGAAATGCCAGAAACCGGTCCCCGGTAGCTTGTTTCCTTCCCAGTGAAAGAATTGGCTTGGTAGTTTGGTTTGCCCTGTTCCCATGATACACTGGGCCAGGGACAGACTAATTTGCATGTAGCCAGGTTCTGAGCTGGGATGGTGCAGTGAGCTAAAAAACGGTGTTGGATTAGGCCCTGATCTCTTGACTGGGTGAGAGTATTCTGCTTAATTCAGAAACTCTGTCCATCACCACCCCCTGTTGTTTAATTATTTTGTCCACTATAAGCGTGGAAGGGTATACTCAGACGTGAGTCCCTAGCTCAGTGCACCATCAGGATTCAAGCAAGCTGGGCCGAAGACGGCTGAAATGCCAGAAACCGGTCCCCGGTACGTTGTTTTCTTCCCAGTGAAAGAATTGGCTTGGTAGTTTGGTTTGCCCTGTTCCCATGATACACTGGGCCAGGGACAGACTAATTTGCATATAGCCAGGTTCTGAGCTGGGATGGTGCAGTGAGCTAAAAAACGGTGTTGGATTAGGCCCTGATCTCTTGACTGGGTGAGAGTATTCTGCTTAATTCAGAAACTCTGTCCATCACCACCCCCTGTTGTTTAATTATTTTGTCCACTATAAGCGTGGAAGGGTATACTCAGACGTGAGTCCCTAGCTCAGTGCACCATCAGGATTCAAGCAAGCTGGGCCGAAGACGGCTGAAATGCCAGAAACCGGTCCCCGGTAGCTTGTTTCCTTCCCAGTGAAAGAATTGGCTTGGTAGTTTGGTTTGCCCTGTTCCCATGATACACTGGGCCAGGGACAGACTAATTTGCATATAGCCAGGTTCTGAGCTGGGATGGTGCAGTGAGCTAAAAAACGGTGTTGGATTAGGCCCTGATCTCTTGACTGGGTGAGAGTATTCTGCTTAATTCAGAAACTCTGTCCATCACCACCCCCTGTTGTTTAATTATTTTGTCCACTATAAGCGTGGAAGGGTATACTCAGACGTGAGTCCCTAGCTCATTGCACCATCAGGATTCAAGCAAGCCGGGCCGAAGACGGCTGAAATGCCAGAAACCCATCCCCGGTAGCTTGTTTCCTTCCCAGTGAAAGAATTGGCTTGGTAGTTTGGTTTGCCCTGTTCCCATGATACACTGGGCCAGGGACAGACTAATTTGCATATAGCCAGGTTCTGAGCTGGGATGGTGCAGTGAGCTAAAAAACGGTGTTGGATTAGGCCCTGATCTCTTGACTGGGTGAGAGTATTCTGCTTAATTCAGAAACTCTGTCCATCACCACCCCCTGTTGTTTAATTAACTGTGCGTAAGTGGCATCTAGTTCATTAAGTCCATTATGGACTGTGTCAAAATACTGCACACATTTACACTCCCTGACATTCATGATGGAACTTAAATTGCCACCCTGTGGACCCAGGGTGAATTTCCCAATTATCAGCCATTTCATAGATTCAGGTGTGTGGTTGTATGTTGTATAATGTTCCACTAGAGGAGCACCTATAGTGTGGCACCTAATCCTACTGCAATGTTGTAAGATGTGATTTTTAGCCTTTTGTTTGGTTTGGCCCACATACATAAGGCCGCAAGGGCAGATGATTGCGTAGATGACTTCACTCGTATTACAGTTGGTGAATGTTTTGAGAGTTATTGTCTTGTTGTTATGTGCCCATGGTTTGGTCTCTTGGCATGTGGGGCATGCTTTGCATTTCGTGCATCTGAAGTGTCCCACCACCGCAGGTAGGTTCCATAGTTGTTGAATTGAGGGGATAGGTGGCGTGTCCAAAAGTAAACGAACCACAAAGTCTCTAATGTTTTTAGCTTTCTTAAAAGCATGCATTGGCGGTTTGGGCATCTCTATTACGTCTGCGATTATGCCCCAATGTTTGTTAATTATTTTCTTTATGTCGTTACTTTTGGTACAGTAGGTTGTAACGCATATCATCCTGTCATCCATTGGAGTGCGTTCTTTGGGTGTCAGCAGTGTGCCCCTGTCATTATACCATGCTCTTTTTCTCGCCCTTTTTAAAAGTCTCTTGGGGTAGCCCCTTTCCAGGAGGCGCAACATGAGATCATCTGACTCTGTGAAGAAGTCGTCTTTTCTTTTTTTTTTAAATTATTTTTATTGGTATTTACAGGATACACGATACATCTACATATAGTCGCTTTTTTTGATTACTGTCTCGTTTATGAGTATGAACAAAAAAGGACATGTAACAGACATATAACACACATAAAAACAGAAAGCGTCTGATGGTGTCGGTTGGTGTAGACAGAAGGTGGTCGTTCACTGGTGTTTGGCGTGTCTAAGGTGGTTTGATGTTGTGCATGTGGATGTCAAGTTTAGACCACATTGCTCTGGCTTGGTATCTACCTGGCTTGTTTCTGAGGGTGGTCGTGTCTGCTCCTCTTAGGAAGATCACCCAATTGAGCCAGCTTTTGAAGGTGGCTTTTGAGGTGTCTTTCCAGTTCATCAGAATTGTTTTTGTTGCCGACGTGAGTAGAACGTCAAGTAAGTTCTTGTCTTCTTGGGACATAGTTTCCATTGATATTTGCGCTGTCATTATCGTGGCGAACGATTCTTTAAGAGTGTAGTTTAAAGTTTTGTTGGTAAACTCTAGTACCTTTTTCCAGAATTTTTTGACTTTAGGGCAGCTGAAGACGAGGTGTTCTAGGCCTCCTTTCCCTGATCCACAGTTGCAGCAGGTGTCACTATCTGTTAGCCCAACTGATGCCAGGCGTGCAGGCGTTCAGTAGGACTGGTGCAGAATCCAGAATTTTGTTTGTGCGAGTACTGGAGAGATCATGTTCTTTGAGGGGGTCGCCAAGAGGGTCTGTATTTCCTGTTCAGACAATTTGGTCCCGGTTATGCTTTCCCAGTAGACCTTTTATTTCCGTTGAGCTTAGACATGGCTGGACGTCGTTTTTTGTACAGTAACAAGACTTGGTGGCCTGCCTTGTTTACGTCAGCCATTAGCTGGAAGATCAAGGGTGTTTGTCTGTGTGGCTTAGGGCTGTTTTTATGGCTAGGAAGTTGTAGAGTTCCAAGTCGGGTAGGTTGTGCTCTCTTTGCAGGTAGTTGAAAGTGTGTGGCGTTCCTGCTTGTTCTAGCTGTATTGGGAACTGTATCCCATTTGTCTTCCATGTGCTCATGTTTAAGGATTTGCCTCTGTATTTGATCTTGTTGTTTTCCCATAGTGTCCCCCACATTGAATTTTTGATGCTGACTTCTAGTTTGTGGTCTATCTTTAGTAGTGCTTGTTTAGTGAACTTTAGGATCGGGTTGTTCTTGAGTGATTTCTTGTTTGCCGTGAGTAATATGAGTTGGGTGGTGTTGTTTAGCAATGCCTTCTCTATGGATAGCCACGTTGGCGTGTACTTTTGTCCAGGAAGCAACCAGTGTATTCCTTGTCTGGCTATGAATGCTAGTTGGAAAGTTTGCGGGTCCGCTAGGTTGAGTCCGCCTAATTTATTCCTCAGTCACAGCTTGCGCAGTCCTATCCTTGCTTTCTTGCCCTGCCATATAAATTTGTTGATCATGCGGTCTAGTCGCTTGTGGAAGTCTTCTGACATGGGTAGGGGCAGCATGTTCCCTAGGTAATTGACTATGGGTGTTATGATAATTTTGATGGTGTCTATGCGGCCCCACCATGTAATGAACTGGTGTGACCATGATTCTAGTAGGTGTTTTACCTTTTTTAGCGTATTAGACTCGTTGAGTTCTAGAGTCTCTTTTAGGCTTCTTTTGAAGTGGATATTCAGGTATTTGATGGCCTTTGGCTGCCATGCCAGACCTATGTTCCCGATTTCTTCTCTGGTAGTGTGGACGTTTAGTGGCATGCAGTCCGATTTATCTTTGTTGAGTTTGTAACCTGAGTGCTTGGCGTATGCTTCTATTGTGTCCATGAGTGCTGGTAGGGATTCGGATGAATTGTTTGTCAGGATTAGAAGGCCATTTGCGTAGGCTGCAATTTTGGCTGTTGTGTTCTTTATTGTTATCCCTGTTATGTTTCTGTTTGCCAGGTTGTCTGTGATCAGGGGTTCTAGCGCTAGCAGGAATAATAGTGGCGAGAGTGGGCATCCCTGTCTGGTGCCTCTTTCGAGTGTGAACGGGGTAGATGACCCCCCATTTATGGCAATTTTTGCTGTTGGTTTTTTGTATAGCGCCATGACTTTCTTCGTGTACTCGCTTCCTAAGTTGTATTCTTGCATGCATTTTTGGAGGAAGTACCAGGAGAGTCTGTCAAATGCTTTTTCGGCGTCTAGAGTGATGGCAACTGCTGCGTCTGTTGATTTAGAGCAGTGTTCGATCACCTGGCAGAGGAGTCTGGTGTTGTTATGTGGCATGCGGGTTTTCATGTACTCGACTTGAGAGTTGCCGATCAGCTTGGGTAGTATTTTGTTAAGTCTTATGGCTATTACTTTTGTATAAAGTTTGCAGTCAAGGTTGATTAGTGAGATTTGGCGGTAGTTTTTGGGCCATTGTGGATCTTTGCCTTCTTTGGGGATGACAATGATATCAGCTTGTGACATTGTTTCTGTTACTGTGCCTTCATCTGCGCAGTGATTGAACGCTTTAGTCAGGACTGGGCTTAGGAGTTCCTTGAATTTCTTGTAGAAGGGTGCTGTGTAGCCATCTAGACCAGGTGCCTTATTGTCTTTTAGTGCGTTGATGGCGTTTGCTATTTCGGAATCCTTGACATCTAGGCCTAGTTATTTTGCTTCTTCGTTCTGTAGCTTGGGTAGGTTGAGTCTTTTTAGGTAGTCTTCAGTGCCTCTTTCCGCTATATTGTCATCTTTTGTGTAGAGTTCCTCGTAGAACTTTTTGAAGGTTTGCAGAATTTCTGGGTGGCCTGTGTGTGATTTGTTCTGTTTGTCTGTGACACTTGCAATGGAATGCTGTCTTTGTTTGCGTTTGAGGTATGACGCCAGTATTTTCCCGGCCTTGTTGGCCTAGCACAGGTTGATTTGCTTGTACTTCTTGATCCACATACCTGCTCTCTCACTGAGGATTCTGTTGTACTCCTATTTCTTGCTTGTGAGCGTTAGGTGGAGGTCTGAGTTTGTGATGTCTTCTATGTGTTTTGCCTCTAGTGACTTGATGTCTCCTTCTAGTTTTTGCAGCTGTGAATTAGCTTCTTTGTCTCTTCTGACTTTGATTTTAATCAGGTTCCCTCTTATGGTTGCTGTCAGGAACTCCCACAGGCATTTCGGGTTCATTCCTTCTGTGTCATTCTCCGCTATGTAGTTTTTGATTGCGCACTCTATTGTATCTCTGTCTTCTTTTTTTGCTAGCGTTATGTTGTTGAACCGCCATTTGCGGGTGATCTGGCCGTTGTGTCTCCCTGACATGTGTAGAGTGATGCAGGAGTGGTCTGAAACCGTTCTAGCTGCTATATCTGTGTGTTCCATCAGGTGCGTGTGTGATTTGGAGATCAGGATGTAGTCGATTCTGCTGTAGGTGTTGTGCGGGGTGGAGTAAAAGGTACAGTCTCTTGTGTCTGGCTGCTGTAATCTCCATGGATCTTGTAACTGTAGTCTGTTGTAGATGTTTTTCAGGATATTGTGGGTGGTGGGTTGTCTTGTCTTGGAGTGTGTCTGTCTGTCTAGTGTGTGATCTAGGACTAGGTTGAAGTCTCCTGCCACATGTTTAGGCTGTTTGTGTGGTACTTTTCCAGTTTCTTTGTCACCCCTTCCCAGAACACTGTGTCCTCTGTGTTTGGTGCATAAATATTTGTTACCTCTATTGCTTCTTCTCCCCTTTTTAGTCTTGTGTGCAGAAGTCTGCCTTCGTCATCGTGTACCACTCTTTTGATTGTGGTTTCTGACTTGGCGCTCACTAGGGTGATTACTCCCCTCTTTTTCCCCTACTGCCGGCGAGCTTGCTGTGTGGCCTATCCAGGGCGCTTTGATCTTGTCCGCCTCCTCCGCTGATAGCTTGGTTTCTTGAAGGAGTATGATATACCCTTTTGTCTTTGACAGGTAGTCTAGGATCTTCTTTCTTTTAACAGGATGATTCAACCCTTTTACATTCAGTGATATGACCTTCAGGTCCGATTGTAGTGTCGCTTTACTGTTCATTGTGATTTTGTGATGGTCGCTTTATTAACGATTTCTGCGTGCATGGGAAGTATTTGTACAGCCTGCTCCTGTTGGATGGCCAGTGAACATTGACTGCTTTGCTTGGGCTTGCTTTCTGTCTGAGGTTACGCTTCAGGTGTGACTGTAACTTACATGACTGACATGACATCTCTAGCTGACGAGACAAAACGAATACACATAACATAAAAAACATTTTCCCCTCCCTTCCCTTGTTATTTCCTCCCTTCCCTCCCCCTTCTAATTCTTCTTCGTGCTGGAGGCATGCAACAGCAATGTCCTCTGCCCCCGCCTTCCCACGACTTTGATTAGTTTTGTTGTTGATCTTGTTTAGATAAAAGTAAAAAAGACTCTTGTGCCCCCTCTTGCTTTCCTTCTGTTAGAACCATCATCTCCATTGACTTATTGCTAATATACGCTTTTAAAGGATACATCTGGCTTTGGTCACGCTTGTTTTTGCTTCGTTTAATGTTTGGGAAATTGTTTGTCAGACGCATTTAGTTCGGTTCGGTCTAGTGATCATTTCTGTTTCTGTTTTTTGGGGGCACAATATTTCTTTTGAGTTAGATACATTGACGTTCTCAGTGCGCTTGCTTCGTTTCTTTTTGGTGAGGTAGATGTGTTTGTCAGGATGAGTTTGTTGTCGACTGTCTTTACACGAGGTAGTTAGATCGATTGGTGTGTAGGTTTGCTTCATTAGTGTTGTCCTTTCGTTTTTGAGAGCTTTTGCATGAGCCTTTGTGAGGTAGATATGTTAGCTGGTGAGTTACAGGTTAGATGGCTGCTTTATTCTGTTACATCGTCTTGCGATGCTCTTCTTTTCGATGAAGGGGTCGTTAATTCCATTTCTTGCGGTTCTGCTCCCCTAAGGTATCGCGACAGTTCGGTTGGGTCATCTAAGATTAGTGTTTTGCCATTGTTTGTTATTCTGAATCTTGCTGGGCCGACAAAGGAGTAGGTGATGTTTCTCCTTCTTATATTTTCTCTTTGTGCAAGGAAGCCTTTTCTGATGTCCACTGTGTTTTTGGAGTAGTCTTGCGTTAGGATAATCTTATTACCCCGCCAGACCCAGTTTGTGTTCTTCCTCGCTACACCGAAAATGGCCTCTGTGTGGTGTGACCGCAGGGGCTTACATATAATCGGTCTTGGCAATTGCCTATTGTTTTATCTCTGCGCAGGGATTATGTAAGCCTTGTCCAGCTCAAAAGGGTTGTCAAACTTTAGATTTGTTAGTTTCGGGATGAGGTCCTGCAGCATAGCTACGCAGGTGCCTGCTTTGTCTTCTTCTCCCTCCGGTATTCCAAGGATCCTTATGTTCCCTCTTGTCTGGCGGTCTTCGAAGTCGGCCGCTTGTTTTTGTAGGTCTGTTGTTGCTTTGGTAATCTGACGCCATTGTTCTACTTTCCAGTTGCGACGTGTCTTCGATGTCACTCACTCTTTGTTCGACTGTGGATAGTCTGTTGTTGGCCGTGTGAATGTCTGCTCTACATGCCGCAAGCTCTAGCTGAATTGCGTCGGTAGTCTTTTTGGTTGATTTTGCTAGGTCGTGTACCTCGGCGAATTTTTTGAGGATACTTTCTAGTGTGGAACTAATGTCTGATTTCTGTTTAAATGGCGATTCTGGGGTGGCTTCTGCTTTTGGCTTCTTCTGTTGTTGGGTCGCATTCCCATCACTCCCCTCCATGTTGCGCAGCCCTCTATTGCTTTGCACAGATGTACCATGTTACAACGCATACTGTTACAACTACCTACTATTACAACGCGACCATTACAACGCATACCATTACAACGCATAGCGCTTTGAGGTGCTGGATAGTGGTAAGTATAATTTACTATTCTAACTCCAGTCCCCGTGGACCCTAGGGAAGGTGTTGGATAGTAAATTATACTTATTCCCTATCCTAGAGCACCCCCCCAGCGCAATGCGTTGTAATGGTATGCGTTGTAAAAGATGCGTTGTAATAGTAGGTAGTTGTAAAAGATGCGTTGTAACGGGTGTATACCGCTTTGCACGATCATGAACATTTTTTCGTGGCTGAGTGCACTTGTCCTTTGAGTTGCTCGCCTGCTGTCCTTTTCTTTTCCCTTGTGCTCGCAGCAGGTGCTGTCTCCTTAGTTGGTCTTGGGTCTTTATCAGTTTTTTCGACAGCTTCAATGCACAGATTCATGCACCTTGTTTTTTGACCGGTTTGCTGGCCTCTTTTTCCTGTTTCGCTGGATCCGGGTTTTCACTATGTCTTCTTCTACTTTGTGGCTCGTTTTCTCTCCACTGGTTGCTACAGGTGTACTCTACGAGGCAGTTACTGGTTTTCTGCCCACGACGTGGTGTCTGTTTGTGTGGCCACGGCAGGCTCTCGTCGGGTGACTGCTTGTGCTTCACCTCTTCTCGTGTGGCAGCTTGGTGTACGTTCTTTTGCCTCACATAAGATGGCTGCCTGCCTGCTCGTACTTTGTGGGAGGGATCGCTCTGACTGGACGAGTTGTTATTGTTATTGTTGTTATTGTTATCTGAGTTTTGTATAGCGCCAAATCACCGTCAGGTCTCTAGGCACTTCTGACAAATGCAATAACAACAGTTGGATAGGTGAACAGAGGGTACGGATGTAACAACCTTGCTCAAATGGAACAGAAAGCTTCCCTAAACAAGAGCGTTTTCAATGACTTCCTGAAGGGGAGAAGGTTTGTTTCTTTGCGGAGGGGCTCCGGTAATTTGTTCCACATCTGTGGGACTTGGACAGAAAAGGATCTCCCACCCTTAGTTGCCATTTTGAAACGTGGACACGCCAACAATTGGGAGTTGGAGGATCGCAGCGCTCGCTTGGGATTATAGACCTCAAGCTGTTCTTTTATATAGGCTGGCGCATGCCAATAGATTGCCTTATGGGCGATGCATAGGCTTTTGAATTCCACCCTTTGCTTTATAGGGAGCTAATGTAGCCTGTGCAATAATAGGGAGGCATGGGTCTGTCTGGGTGATCTAAAGAATAACCGTGCTGCATCGTTCAGAATAACCTGCAGGCGGTTGATCAGATTTTTTGGCAAACCTAGATAGAGTGCGTTCCCATAATCAACCCTTGAGATTATTGTTGCCGAAACAATAGTTCGGAGCATATTTAGGGAGAGTAGGGGAACTAGCTTGCGCAACTGCCTAATCAGGTTGGTACAGGTTCCGACAATGGAGGATTCTTGGCTAGCCATTGTCAGCTCATGGTCGATCTTGATACCAAGGCTTTTTACATTGGGGCATGGTTTTGGGGTGGGGCCAAGCTCTTGGGGACAGAACAAATCACTCCAGGGCGAGGTAGCAGTTGAAACCACCAGGACCTCCGTTTTTTCGGAATTTATTTTCAGCAAATTTGCCGTCATCCAGCTCACCGTGAACCTGAGTATGTTCTGGGCCTGGGTCTGAGCCGATGTCGTGTTGTCGATACTCAGCAACAGCTGAGCATCATCAGCATAGTTAAAAATTCTGCAGCCCATGTTTGCCAGGGAGTCTATCAGTGGTTGTAGATAGAGGTTAAATAAAAGTGTTGACAGTGCGGACTCCTGCGGGACTCCACACTCAAGAACACCCACCTCAGATATACAATCCGCTAATTGAGTCCTCTGGGTCCTCCCTGACAAAAAGGATTTTAGCCATTGAAAGGCTAGGTCCTTTATCCCAAATGCGGCCAGTCTGTCCAGGAGCAAGGCATTGCTGACAGTATCAAATGCCGCTGAAAGATCTAAAAGTATCAGGGCACTTGGTTTTTTACTGTCAGCCATGCATCTAAGCTCATCCAGCACTGAGAGCATTACTAACTCGGTGCTATGATGTGCGCGGAACCCCGCTTGACGCTCCTGGAGTAGATGATGTGACTCCAGGAACGAAGACAGGGATTTTAGCACATGTTGTTCCAGGATCTTGGACAGAAAAGGCAGCTGGGATATTGGCCTATAGTTTTTCAAACAGGCCTGGTCCGCCCCCGGCTTTTTTATCAGGGGTTTGACGCGTGCCTCTTTAAAGATGGCTGGTAGAAGACCTGTATCTAGTGAATTGTTTAAGAGGAAGATGATACGATCCTCTAGAACAGGAAGCGCCAAATGGAAGATTCCGGTGGGGGGGCAAGGGTCTGCAGAGGAGCATGACTTGGTTGTATTCATAAACTGCCCAAGAATTGTAGAATCTATACCTGGAAACCTAGTGATGGTGGATTTCGGAGGGGTTTGGGGGGCCTGTAGTGTAAAGGAAGTATTAGGAGTGTCCTTCTTAATGTCTGACAGAATGGTTGCCACTTTCTCAAGGAAATAAAATTGAAAGGTATTGCAGTCTATCGTTATTTCCACCTTTTCATCTTTTAGAAGTTTGAATGTTTCTTTCTGTTCATTGGCTGCATTGTTTATACGAGTTTCGTAGTAATCCCCTTTAGCTGACACAAAGAGTTTTTTGTATACATTCAAAGATGTTTTATACTGTTCTCGATCTGTACTATCTTTTGTCTTCCTCCAACATCTCTCAAGATGGCAAACTTTCTTTTATGATCCCTCAGAAGCGGAGTAAACCAAGGGGCCCCTTTTTCAGCACCCTTTATTTTCTGTACCTTTTCAGGAGCTATCTGATCGATAGCCTGTCTAAGGCTCGCCACTATGGTATTATAGTCCTGGTCTAGATCACCGTGCGGGACCGTTGATTGTATATGTTTGGGAAGGACGTCTGTTAAGGTTTTTGAGTCAACTTTTTTCCAAGGACGCACTTTTTTGGTTTTTAAAGGTGGTTTGACCGGAACGCTATCCAAAGAAATATCACACAGGAGTAGGTAGTGGTCAGACCAGGTACAGGGTACAATGCTCGTGAGGACCACCTCTGGAACGGAGGTCCAGATTAGGTCGAGGGTGTGGCCCTTAGTGTGTGTTGGGGCTTCCACAAGCTGTTCTAGACCTAACGAAGTCATAGAGGTCTGTAGCTGGCGGGTTGGCAGATCTTTATCTGCGCTGTCCCAGTGGACGTTAAAATCTCCTGTCACCAAGACTTTTTTATATCGTGTACAGATTTCAAATATGATAGGGGAGAATAGTTCATTGAACACTGAAGTACATTGTGGTGGACAATAGACGGTGAGGACAATGAAACATGAGTTATTCAGGGTAATTTTTACTCGAGTATGTCTACTGAATTTATTGTTTCTGCTAGGACTTTAACCACTGTTAGATGTTTTTTGAAAATAATTGCTACACCCCCGCCTCGAACATTATCCGGACGGTTGTGCCAGGCCATGTCGTATCCATTTGGGAGGGCGGCTATAAGGTCGGGGGAGGAATTGTCGCCTAGCCACGTGTCAGTGAGGGTTAGTATATCTATGGTCTCATCCTGAAGAAGAGTAAAAATTTCAAGGTGGTGTTTCTGAAGTGACCTTGTATTCAGGCTAGCGAGCTTCAAGGGGGGTAGGTGGAAAGGGTTCTTACAGCTAGGGGATCGTAAGATGTTAGTCTCCTGTAATGTGGTCAGCGTCGTAGGATTTAGAGTCTGCCCACCTAGGTCTAATAGAAGTAGCTCACTTGCAGAATATGACAGTCGCCTACCAGGGGTCCTGGTCCCTGGGCCCGGTCGTGCGCGGACGGGCTCAGACGGGCAGGACTCTGGCACGACTCCGGCGCAGGTCCGGCGCGTCCGCTGCGCGGAGACATGGTCCTTTCCATATAAGCGCTACTAGAGCGCGTCACCGGCCCGTCCCACACTCAATATGGCCGCCAAAACCCGGGAGACCGACTCTCGGCGTCAATGCCAAGAGCGGTCCGCGGGCGGAGGGAGTGGGGAAAAGAAATAGGGGACTCAAAGGGAGCGGCAGGAGATCTCCAGGCTTCTTCAATCAAGCCGAGAGTTCTGAAATTAAAAACGTGCAATTTACAATTAAAAATATGCCAGAGATCGGCAGTAGAGACCTCCCGGCTTCCACCTCAGGATGGGAAATGCATCTGTCAGTCAGTCTGTCGATCTTTTTATTGTGATGTGGTGCCTGTCTGTGTGCGCTCACACAAGGCTAGTTGTTGGCTTTTGTCTACTTTCTCCTCACTTTTTGGCGCCTTGGTGCCTTAAAGATGGCCGCTGTCCGGTTTGCCGTCTACTTTTAGGCGTTCATTTGTGAGGGGGGTCGGTCTGAGCGAGGCTGCTGGTTAGTACACGACTGTGCGCTAGCGGGAGGCTCCTAAATTGTTCGCAGGTTGTTGTGTCTTCTTTTCTCCCTCTGCAGCCGCCCCTGCCGCTCTCAAGATGGCTGCCTCTTTTCTGTGGAAGGGATTCGGGCCAGAGGTCAGGCGCGAGATCCGGCGTACCGAGGCCGCTGGTTAGTCTAGACCTCGGAGCAATGTGGGAGCGGGTAATCTCCTGCTCCCTGTTCTGCTCCCTATGCTGAAGTCTCCCCGCTTATCCTCATTTGTAGACCATTTATTGTGAGTTCGTCTTTTGGTCTCTACGATGGCCGCCCTCAGTGCTCTGCGCTTTCGTTTTCGTTGTTTATGACTGTGCTTGCTGGTGAACTCTTTGACATTCGGTATGGGGGCAGCGGGGGCCTTTCTTGTTGCGGGGGGATGAGCGGCACTGACCTTGCTTTTGCACGCTGTCCCGCCGTCGGAATGGGCTTTGAACGACTCCTCACTGCCTCCGATTGCACTTCGTTAGCACACTGCGACCGCCATCTTGCTGGTTTCGGTTCTATCTCGCTTTGATATTTTCTTTAGGGTAACGCTGCTTTCTGGGTGGTGTATTCTGCGCGACCTCTCTCCCGTGCTATGCCTGGTATGCTCCTGCAACGGATTCTTTACTTTTGTGTCCTCGTTAGTTACTGCTTTGCACTGAATTTTACTGCCTTGGTCCCGGGGTGCTGAGGAGCTCCGGACTTACTCGCCTCCTCTCATTGCCGTCCAAGCCACGCCCTCGAAGAAGTCGTCTTTCAAAGTGCAGTTCCTCCGGATCCGGAGGAACTGTCTGAACTGTAAATTATCCCTGAGTCCGCGAGTGTGGTGGCTTAAGTATCTCAGGAGGGTGTTCCGTTCAGCCGGTTTTCTAAACAATGTAGTGTAAAGTAGACCATCCTTCACTTTGATACTGATGTCAAGAAAGTCTATGGATTCCCTATCAAAATGCATAGTAAATTTGATGTCTTCAGATTGAGTATTGAGCCACAATGTAAAAGCGGTAAGTTCTTGTTCGTCCCCTGCCCATATGATCAGGACGTCGGTACGGGTTGTGCTGCGAGAGGATGCATTGCTGTTCGTAGTCATCCATGAACAAAATGGCTAAGTCTGGGGCGAAGGCTTCCCACATCCCCACGCCTTTGCACTGGGTGTAATAATTATTCTGGAATACCAAAAAGTTCTTTAGCATTGCAATCTCTAATAAGTCTATTATAAAATCAGTAGGTACTCCTGCAGGTTGGGGTCTCCTCTGTAGTGCTCTCCTCATGGACTGAAGGCCTTGTGCTTGCGGGATACTCGCATACAACGAGACGATGTCCATTGTGACTAGTAGTTGTTTATCCTTGTCAGAGGGTCTTTGGTCCACTAAGTTGATGACTTGCATAGTGTCGCATCTTACAACATTGCAGTAGGTTTAGGTGCCACACTATAGGTGCTCCTCTAGTGGAACATTACAACATACAACTACACTCCTGAATCTATGAAATGGCTGATAATTGAGAAAATCACCTTGGGTCCACGGGGTGGCAATTTAAGTTCCATCATGAATGTCAGGGAGTGTAAATGGATGCAGTATTTTGACACAGTCCATAATGGACTTAATGAACTAGATGCCACTTGCGCACAGTTGGCAGGCCTGAACCCAGAATCATGATCAGTAACACTGTTTTTTGCTGTTATGTAGACTTGCCAACAAAAACTCAATGCTATTGTTAACTGTTTACCCTATGATGCAACAATTCCATCTAGCAGCACAAACTTCATGTCATCGAACATGCTAAGTATGTCTATTGTACCTCGTATATCCCAGGATACAACATTTTTTATAGGACTGTACTGTAAACATATTGATTCCTGTTGTGCATTTATTACGTCCTAATATGTTGTTGTCTGCCTCAGCAATTTTGTTTTTACTAATGTACGTCTCTGCCTAGGAAGCAACACGCTGTGTGATGGTGTATCCCTCATATCCCATCTCCGCGATGATGTTCTGGTAGTTGCTATGGGAATGACTAAATAATTACCCACCGCCGTAATTATGAATATAAAAAATGAGGATAGTGTTTCACTCCTTTCAGACACTCCCTTGAAAGATACATGACACAACCACCACCATTCTTTGTTGACGCTCCCTCGCGGCTCTCGTGAGAGAGCACCGTGATTGGCCGTAGCTGAACGAGCCTCCGAGCAGCATCCAGCGCCTGCACCTCGTGTGCCTCCCTATTAATTAACGCGATTCGGTCGGCTCATTCTGACCCGAGCTGTGATGGTGGCTGTGTGCAGGTAGGGATACGCCTTTGGCGATCCATTTTTCATCTAGAATAAACACCGAGGTCTGGTTCTGCCCTTAGGCTCTTGGGGTACGTTCCATGTGTTGGCGACCTCTGCAAACCCTTTTTGCCCTCCCCAAGCGAGTTCTCATGGGTGTTGCGTCTTTTGCAGTGGCCGGATGTGTTTTATCGTCCCTCTAGCGAGCTGGCATTTTTATGACCCCCTGACACGCTACGTGATTAGGGAATCACTTTACCCCTTTTTTAGTTAATGCCTCTAGTCTGGGCTTGATACAAGCCGTATTTAACTAATTGTACTTCTGGACTGCGACACTTGTGTTTCAGTGACTGCTTTATACTTTCGTGACTTTGACAGTATAGTGGCAATTGATGCACACTTTTTCATAACCCCCCTCTTGCAGATCCACTACCAGGGCCTGACTATCCCAGCGACCCGTGCAGGCGGATTGATAACTCCTCACATGGCAATAATAATATTTTGGACTACATGCAGAACAAGCAAGAGATTGATACACGGTTTCATCCAGACCCCACCTCAGTAAGTCTCCCGTATTCAATACTAACGCACACACTAGGACTACAATTGTATGTCCTAGAGCCTAATCAAGGGACCCCTTTTATATACTTTTACAGATCAACCAAGCAATGGAGGAACTAGTATAAGGTCCAATACAGACGGTCATTTTGAGGCCGCTCATTAAGTAGGTATCATGTACTTCGATACCCCTCGTTAATGTATATAAGTTCACCTTAGACTGTCAGACTATGACACTGTACACATGTTCTTAATTTTAGGTGCTCCAATATTATTTTGTCCTGATGAAGACTCCAGAATGAGGTGCAAATAACCCTTTAATCCAGGGGAGTCAAAACGTAGACTGACTACACTATTGTCTCACATTATAGGATCCAAATATATTGAGAAATCCACCCTATGTGTGAAGAGACATAGGGAACTATGGATCGTATTAGACTGTAAAGGTCTTTTTCAAACCGTTTTGAGATTGTGTTATTGTCACACCACCTTTACCCAGTCCCACACTTACCTTATCACCCCCATCCTACACTAACACCTCTTTCTTCTTCTTCACTGAGAGCACGTTCAAATTTTAATATGAGATAGATAACTTTGATTTACAAGAGTTACTTATGCACTTTGGCATTTCCAAAACTGAATCGTTTGAATTTCTTGATTCATCCTTTTGAAACGATAAAATTGTCTTGTTGATTCTCCAGAACTTTTTGCTTATTAAATATGAAATGTGATATAGCATTGTGGTGAACTTTTGAATGTTGTGTTTTTGTAAGTTTTGTTGCATTTTTGATAATGTTTAAACACTGACCCATACCTAACGTACTTACTCTTTGACCCAGGTCAGGCAGTTTTCAGGGTGTACCTCGTTGAAACTCAACGCTCATTTTTTAAAAGCATTTCTAATTTTTTTAAACTCAAAACATGTTATTGGTTTTTACATAGTTACACATATTTGTATTTTTCAAAGTTTTTACAAATATGGTAGATTTTTTTTACAATTTTTATTTGAGGTACTTTGGGGCCCATTAGGATGGCAGGCAGATTGCCCCCACCAGGCTGAGGGTTACCACTGCCGGCCTGGCTGGGGCAATGAGCCCACCATCCTCACATAAATGACCCCCGCCATATTAGTATGGCGGGGGGACCGCGGTGGACGGAAAGACCATCCACCGCTTTTCCGCCCCAGTCGCCTTGCGGCTGGGGCGGAAAAGGTTTAATTTGGTGGCGGCGTCTATTAGACACCGCCAGCCATATTACCATGGGCTTAGTTAGACGCGGTCTTCACTCTGGGGACCCCCTGCGGGCCCCCAGAGTGAAGGAGAGGGGGGGGTGCACACGGGGGTACCTGTGGTACCCCCCACCATTTGCATTAACAAAGCGGCAGGCACTGCGTGGTGCCTGCCGCTTTGTTAATGCACATGCACATGCATATGTGCATTGTTAGCATTGTGGCAGGTGGTGCTGAGAGCACTGCCCGACACAATGCTAACAATCCAGCGCATCCTATTATCCCCCACGGGACCCCCGCCCTTATGACGGGCGGTCCCAATACCCGATAGGATGGCGGGCGGACATCCTAATGACCCCCTTACTTGTTTATAACAGGTTGAATATACTTTTTAGAGTATATTCTAAATAGTACTATCTTAAATTGGTTTTTATAACATTTTTATACCTAACATAATTATTTATATTTCCAGAGTGCATTTGTACATATTTTATAACATTGTTACATATTTTGCAAATAATATTTAACAGTTTTTAATTAAAGTTCTAATGTTTTATATAGGGAAATAATCTATGTTTTTGTTTTCATTTAGTGGTAATTTTTATTACCTCCAAGTGTAATTCTGTATTCTAGTCTTGTTTTTCATCAGATCCCATCATTCTACTACATTGTTGGTTTTAGCTTCTTGAACCATTGTGCTGTCATAGACATTCCACCATGGCATTTGGAATTTGGATTGACGTCCGTTTCTGGAGTAGTGCAGTCTACCAACCCAAGTGTCTTCAAAGTAGTCCATTAGGAGACTTTGGTCTTGATTACGATGTCGTTAGGAAAGCATTCCCACTGAATTGGTCGCAGAATGCTTTCTGAAAGACTCGGAAAGGTGTAGTCCAACCAATCGATTTGGATGCATTTGGATACAAGTCGGTCGGATCCCATTGACTTCAATGGGAGCCTGTGTTCTGAACGTATACACAAGCGCCCATTGGAAAAGGGGGTGATTGGGGTAAGTCGTGCACCATGTGGCAATCACCGCTGTGCATGCATGGGTATGGGAGACTCATGGGTACCCCCATGGGTTCGATTAGGAGGGGCCTGCTATGGCCCCCCCAAAGTCCAATTCCCACAGCTGTTTCGTCTCAGCCGTAACGATTCGGAGCGGCTTTCCGATTCAGTCATCGTACTTGCTCGTTCGTAAAACGACTCAATTGGGCTGTAATATTCAGGCTCCTGAATCCCATTCTGAACCAATTCGGACAGTCTGGATGGCTCCCTTTCATCGTACTTGGTCATACAGAAAGGTGACTGATTCAGTCAGAAACAAATCTTCTAAATCGGATTTGAACGAATCGGATGCCATTTGGAGCCTTTACTAATGACATCATAATTGTGCCTTTAGTTGTAACGGTTAGCCACCTTTTCAACGAGGTCATAGGCTAGTGCAATTTATTTGTTTTATTTCAAAAGCAAACTGGCTGTTTGTTGTAAATTCTACACTTACTGAAGATTTTCGGAGATGTCTCCAAACGCTGTGATTTAAGTGGCAGTAACATCCTTGAATGGCTGTATGTGGGGACTTTGAAGTATTGCTTTTATCATGGCTTGTTCAAAGTCAATTATTATTTTATGTGGGGAGTAGTTGTTAGTTTTAAATTAATGTGGTTAAATAGTTACTAGTAAGTGCTACTTTGTTTATTAAGTACCTAGCTTTATATGAGGGGTATATTAATATATTGATACTTATATTGATCATGCATGGTGTATATCTGAGTCAATGATTTAGTGTACAATTTGAATATTCCGTCCATCATCCATGTTTGACATTGGATTTGTCCTAATGAAAAATCTGTTAGGTTGTCATGTAGGTAGAATGGTTTGGCATTATCTGTGGTGGCTAAGAGTCCAGGGTTTTGGATCTATTTGTATATTATAGGGGCAGCAGGAGTGTCCCTGGTGATTTTCTTAGTTCATGTTATTAAGCATTTTAAAGTTGGTATAGCTGGTTCCTGACCTGTGATGTGTTCAAATATTTTAAAGAGTATGTGTTTTAGAGTAGTGGGCTTTGAGGGACTGGTGCTTGCCTCTTTCAAATCTTGAAGTACATGACTTAATTCGACATTTAAGGGGTAGTTCTGTTCTGTCACATTAATAGCAACGCAATACCAAAGGGGATGATGGATGGAGCGTTTGAACAAATCAAACACTCACCCCCAGTCAACTGATCTGGGTTTAATCCATCACCATTCTTTAGCTCACTCCATCACCCCAGTTCAGACATGGCCATATGCAAATCAGTCTGACCCAGTGCCTCATGGGAACAGTCCAGCCCGAAATGCCAAGCCATGTCTTCCCTGGACCGGAAACAAGCATCCTGGGACCAGTTTCAGATTCATAATCCTCATCAGCCAGGCTATCTTAAATCCAGTGGTAGAGTGGGCAAGGGACCCACGTCTGGGCATACCCTGCCAATTTAGGGCAAACAAAGCGATAGCAAAGGGGGTGATGGACGGAGCGTTTGATCAAATCAAACACTCACCCCCAGTCAACTGATCTGGGTGTAATCCATCACCATTCTTTAGCTCACTCCACCACCCCATTTCAGACATGGCCATATGCAAATCAGTCTGACCATGTGCCTCATGGGAACAGTCCAGCCCGAACTGCCAAGCCATGTCTTCCCTGGACCGGAAACAAGCATCCATCGGATGCCATTTGGAGCCTTTACTAACGACATCATAATTGTGCCTTTAGTTGTAGCAGTTAGCTACCTTTTTAACAAGGTCATAGACTAGTGCAATTTGTTTGTTTTATTTCAAAAGCAAACTGGCTGTTTGTTGTAAATTCTACACTTACTGAAGATTTTTGGAGATGTCTCCTAACGCTGTGATTTAAGTAGCAGTAACATCCTTGAATGGCTGTATGTGGGGACTTTTAAGTATTGCTTGTATCATGGCTTGTTCGAAGTTAATTATTATTTTATGTGGGGAGTAGTTGTTAGTTTTAATTTAATGTGGTTTAATAGTTACTAGTAAGTGCAACTGTGTTTATTAAGTACCTAGCTTTATATGAGGGGTATATTAACACATTGATATTGATCATGCAAGGTGTATATCTGAGTCAATGATTTAGTGTACAATTTGAATATTCCGTCCATCATCCATGTTTGACATTGGATTTGTCCTAATGAATAATCTGCTTTAGCATATAAAATAATGCATTTGACATTATTTAGGTTGTCTTGTAGGCAGAATGGTTTGGCATTATGCGTGGTGGCTAAGAGTCCAGAGTTTTGATGTATTTGTATATTATAGGGGCAGCAGGAGTGTCCCAGGTGATTTTCTTAGTTCATGTTATTAAGCATTTTAAAGTTAGTATAGCTGGTTGCTGACCTGTAATGTGTTCAAATATTTTAAAGAGTATGTGTTTTGGAATTTTAGTAGTGGGCTTTGAGGGACTGGTGCTTGCCTCTTTCAAATCTTGAAGTACATGACTTACATCGAACTCAGTGACATTTAAGGGGTAGCTCTGTTCTGTCACATTAATAGCAACATCATTTATTATAGTAGCCCTTCCATACCATGCATTAAAGAAGTATTTTGTACATTTCCAACTATCGTTCTCTTCACTTTCTTGGCTGCAAATGTATCCGATGTGCTAGTATTTTCCTTCCTTTGAGATGATATATCTTGTCTTTCTATCATTCTGTCTGAAAATATTTTAATAATATAGTTACATATATTGTAGTTATTGTACTTTTGATTTTCAAATGTTCAAAAAATATTGCAACAATCATTTTGCATTTTATACCTACATATGTGTTGTTGATTATAATTGTAGCTCTTTTTTTCAGTTTTCTGTGGGGGGTGTTCTAACATGGATCAGGCGGTTTATTTTCTGTTGGGGAATACAAGGTGTATTAGTTAGATTTTAATTGTTTATTTGTGGGTAGTTTCTTGAGGTCAAGGGCTTTTATTTTTATCTTTTAATGTTACCATCTAAGTGATATTTATCTTTACATTTCTTTATTGATTTGTATGACGTTGACAAAAATAATCACAGCAATAATGGAAATATGCCTTCTAACATCCCACAACGTAGGAGAAGCGCTAAAACTTTCTGATCAACAACCCCAACATCCTCCCCCTCCCTAATGTCCCTCCCCTCCTCATCCCCCGGCTATTAAGCGACCAAACCCATTATGTTGCATTCCTGCCAGATTGGTCCCGGATGGATACATAGGCAAACGGAATCCTCTAAATCGGACTGGCAGTTCATTAATAAATAAACTGGCAGAAACATTGCCAAATAATTAAAGATGAATATCGTTTATAGGATTCTAATTAATACCAAATCCATACGTTGTTAATGGGTCACAGTCAGAATTCCTTTTAATATTTAGACTACCTATGTTGATTGATACATCCTCTACTCAGTATTGCAAGCCTCTAATATTCTGAGGAAGATTCAAAATTCAATTTTTAAGTCGACTGTTTCGGAATCCCATTGTGGGCTTTCCCATCCTTTGGAAAACGAAAATAAGCTTCACATTCCCGTTAAGACATATACAGAGAACCCCCAGATTATTTTAAAGAAGGATTTTGTACTTTCTTTGCCCTGAGGAAGGTGATAACCTCTTGCTTTCACTTAAATGTACATAGGCGAGTAATACACATCTGTGAATCCCACCTAAGAATTACGTCAAGAAAACAATCAATTGGAACTAAAAAGACGGATTGATATTTGTGTTTAAACTAAGGAATGCACTGATACAAGGCAAATAGAATTATTGTAACAGGATGTCTAATCAGATGTGATTTTTTTGTGAAATTGTTTGTACAGTATGAGAGTTATCATGTTTGAGAGGAATTAAAGGTGAGAATAGATGAATGAGAGAGTGTTAATAATTGTTCTTTTTAGTTTTTGGGGGGGTCATTGACACAATAATCCATGTTTGGAGAAGGAAAGGAATGTGTTTCTCTTTTTTGTGACAAAACTTTGTAAATATGCTTTATGTTATGTATTTACCAATGTAATAATAATTTGTATATATAAAGTGTAAAAACATATAAAAATTTTAAAAAATACAGAAATACTGCTTTTTGAAAAATAAAATACAATCAGAATGAAAGTTAGTCTCTTTTTTCTTGCATATCTGTGCTGTGTTATAAATACTGTGAGCAGAGCTATTGCCACTCTTTAAATTAGATAGGCCTGACAAGAGGTTGCTCTGATTTGCATCCCAGGGAGCAGTCTGCATCTGGTCTGTGAGGCGCAAAGGTCGCAAATATTTGGGCCAAGGGAGTTCTCTAAATTTGGAAGGAAAAAGTGCCAAAAAGGTTTTCCAAAGAGCAGGGAATGCGATGCTCTGATTGACGAGGGAGAGGGAAATCCGCTCCATGCTGAGAATGTGCCACATCCATTGCAACCATCCTATCTGAGTGGGCAGGTGGTTCGTTCCCCAGTGTGTGAGGATATTTTGGAGGGATGCTCCCCAGGGCCAGTGCTATTTGACGTCCTCTGCGCGACTTAAGAGGGAACGTGAGAGCGTTCGGTAAGCCTAAGAGAATGTATGCTGCAAACTTGGGCAAGTCTGTGTCGAAATGAGTATCTATATCCTTGAGTACATGCGCCCAACAGGGAGTTAGTTGGGAACAGTCCCACAGTATGTGTGTCAGGGTGCCACTTTAACCGCATCCGCGCCAACACAAGGGGTATTTTGTTGAGTTGCCTCTATGAAGTCTGGCAGGAGTAAAATACCAGTAGGTTGCTATTTTAGTGGCGGTCTCTACTCTGGAAACATTGCGGACAGTGTGTTTGGCTCTGTAGTATATGCCCTCCCATTCCAGCAGAGTAAGTGTACGTTCTAATTCTAGTTCCCATCTTTTTTGACTCAGCATCTTATGAGGTGTTGGGGCTCTTCTTATTCAACAGTATATCTGTAATATAAGGTGGGCATCATTAACTTTGGATAATAGCCACTTCTCGAAGGGGTAAGGTGGTGCTGTGCCTGCGGGCAGTTACTGGAGTGCATGACCCAGGGTCATATTTCCTGATAGCATAACCGTTCTGTATAAGGGAAACCCTGTTTGTCTTGGAGATTTTCAAAAGAAAGCAGGCCCTTCACATTGAAGAGGTGTCTAATCGACCTGCTATCCCACGTTGTCCACCATGTGAAGGTCTTCACATCCATCCCAGGGGAGAAAGAAGGGTTCTCCACAATGGGAGTCACGGGGATGCGAAGGTGATGAGAGCTCTTTTCTCCACTATTCTATCCCATTCCTTTAGGGGGGCTCGCATTATGAGCAAGAGATAAAGCTTCTTAGACCTAGCTGGTTTTGGCAGGAAAGGAATCTGCTATAGCGACCGCACAGCCAGAACCCTCTCCATGAAAAGCCAGTGCTTTTCTGACTCTGGATGCGACCATTCGAAGAACGCCTTAATCTGGGCCACCCAATCATAGAAAAAAAACACACAAGAAAATGAGGGGTGAGAGGATAGAGAACCCTCTTCAACCTCCAGCTCTGTAATTAATTCTCACAAATAGAAGAGGGATAATAACACTGCATGAAGGTGGATGAGTATGTTGGAATGCACCAAATTGATAAAACTGCCCTCACACACAGCTAGCTGTGTCATGTTTCATCATAGTGCTGCTAACACACCTCCACGCCAGCCCAACACTGGAGGTGGAGCAATAGGGAGGGGAAGACAATACAACATACATTGTAAAATCATAAGTAAGGGTGGGCGTAGTTCGCAAAGTAGCGCTACGCAAAGCTACGCAAAGTGCACTTCGCACTACGCGAACTTCACGTAGCACTACGTGAGCTGCGTAGTTGCATGTTCGCACTGTGCAAGATGCGTTTTCAATGATTGCACAGTGTGGACAAGCATCCGACACTGTGCAATCATTGAAAACGGCATCTTGCACAGTGCGAGCTGTAGTTTTCCACTGCTCGAGTAGATTTTTACTCGAGCGGCAGCTTTCTCAACGCAAACTGGTAGTTTATCATAGCGAGCGGTCGCGAGCATGCGCAACCACTCGCAATCAGAAACCTGACCTCCCCGCGTTGAGAATCTCGCCGGGATGTCATTTTGCTTGCTCGCGGTCGCGGACTTGACGTTAAGGACCGCGAACAAGCAAAAAATGACCGCTGCACTACGCGTGTTCGCACTGTGCTACGTGCAGCTCGCATAGGGCGAAGTTGCGCAAACTTCGCAAACTACGCAAGCGTAGCGTAGTGCTTCGCCCAGGGTTAATCATAGGTGAGAAATGGTGCAGAGAAAGTTATATAAAACTGGTATCAGGTAGTCCTTATTACAGTTTTAATATTAGGTACCCTATCCTGATTTAAAACAAACATTTTGGATGCTGGGTTGGGGAGCTTATAATGAAATGCCAACCCCTCCACTCTGCATAAGTGTTGACATGTTTCAGCCGGCAAAACCAATACTCCGGCTTTTCTCAGGACTCTCACCACTCTGATCCCTGGGTGCTCACCCTCCCTTCTTTAAACCCAGAAGAAAAGGGGATATCACCTTTCGTAGAGCCCCTCACTCTTGGAGAGGAACCAAGTTTATTACATTTTTAAATCGGAACTGGCGGGAAGTGAGAACAGCTCCCTATTAGCACACTTGCTTGCGAGGTCAGCTGTCTCCCAGCGCAATACGTCTTTCACTCAGCGCCGCGTAGAACACCAAATAGAAGTCCTGGAGGGTTGGGATCCCAAGATCACCCTCCCCAGGGGCCTGTAGTAGCTAAGATCTCACCACATTCAAGGTCTCTTTTCCACCCAAATAAAGGATTCTAGTTCTCGCTGAAGCGTATGTATCGTGCCCAGGGGTGGTTCCAATGGAAGGGTCTGAAAGAGGAATAGTAACTTTGGCAATGTGGACATTTTGATAGCTGCTATCCCGCCAAACCAAGTGTGTTCACCATTGGTGCAGGTCTTTCTTGATGTGGCGAAGTAAAGTGGAATAATCTAACGTTATGGTGCTAAGTAAGGACTCAGAGAGTTGTATCCCTAGATAGGAGATTGCTACCAGCACCCCTCCCCCAGATGGTTTAGTGAAGAGGGTTTCAGAGTGAGGCGGAGAGCTTGTAACTTATGAACATTAATATTGAAACCTGCTACTAGGAAGAATTTCACATAGGTGATATTTAGAAGTGGTTTGATTTTACCAATTTTTTATGTGCTTTTTCCATGTGTTTGATTGTTGGGTCTGTAGTTTGTAGATTGCGTACTTTTTCTGTTGTACTTAATGTTTAGCAGATAAATATTAATAGTGAGTTTTCTTAGTTGTTTTCATTTTTGCCTTTTTTAAATAAGTTACTTTCAACTAAGCTAAAATAAAGGCTTTTCTTGCTTGTGAAGGCATTTTTTTTGTTTTCTGTTGGCTCTCCGGCAGAGTGTAATTGTCTTGCGGCTTTAGGGCTTGATTATGAGTTTGGCAATCCATGGCTCACCGTTCCTGAAGTGGAGTGGTGACTGCAGTGACCTGGTGGTCCCAACCTCCCTACTATAAGTTAGTTTGTTTGGCTGCGTAAGGACCACTGCTGCTCCACTGACACCGCCGGCGGTCTCAGAGGATGGTGGTGCCAGATCAGGCCAATGAGGCTGTGCGAGGCCCGGACCACCAGTCAAACCGCCCGCCCTATTATGAGTTACCTCACAGCCGGCAGAGTGTGGCAGTCCAACCGCCACACCAGATGCAGCAGAAAGTGAGGAATATAATGACAAAACTCACCTCTACTGTAACGTAACTGGTGCTATGTGGAGCGCTCTGATACCAGGTTCAGTTCGGGTCTAGTTCGTGCTACATAAAACTCTGCAAAAAAAAAAACAACAACAAAAAACCGATGCATTGCCATGGACCAGCCAAAGGAGGTGGGTCCTGAAGTATATCATTCATATACAGGGGCATTGCATCGTATTCTATATTAACAATATTCTGAATCTGATAGAGACTTCTAGCTGCAGATTCCTTACCTTTGAATTTCACAGGCATCAGGCTGGCTCCGGAAACGTTTGCTGAGCTATACCCCTTGCGAGCACTGTTGTATGGCCCCATTCAGCTCCGCTTGATGATTTCTGTGTCATTAGCATTAGTTATGATGTTGCGGTACCTATTTAGGCACCACCCCGGTTCGCGGACGTTAATTCTTTCCTTATTTTTCCAGTTAAGCACCGATCGTGGAAGAGTTACACCCTGTCATTTTTTGACAAGTTTTTTCTCGTCTTTTGTCGAATTCTGATTCTTTTCCATCTTCGTGTGCGAGGGATGTCTTCGAGGTAGTTTCAGGCCGTGTAGTGCCTGTAATCGCATTATGTCGGTTACTCACCTCCACCTCGTCTGTCTCTGGTGTCTCAAGCGTGACCATGACTCGAAGTCATGCTCAGACTGTCGGGCCATGGCTCCGAAGACCCTGAGGGAGCGAGCGTTAAAACTTTTTGCGGCCCGGCAAGCGACACCACTGAGTGAGACTACGCGGAGGTCCCGGACAAAGAAGAGGATGTCATGGGACTGCTCCCGTGTCCTCTGGACACTTGTGGAAGAGGCATTAGAAGAAGAAGAAGTCTAAGTGGACTTCATCTTCACCTTGACTGTCTTCCGTCAATGAGATGTAAGGAGCACCAACGTGCTAGGCCTGGTTCTGCAGAGCCAGAGCCAGGGTTGACTCTCCACCTCCCTCCCTTTCCGGGAGCCGGAGCGACCCCCGCTCAAGTAAAAGATTTTTACCAGGCCATGCACTTCGTATTTGAGCGGGCCGACCCCTCTGGTGAACCTTTGGGCCACGCGGGGTCGGAAGGGGTCCCATCGGATTCAACGCCTTCTAATCCGGCCACCGAGCCAGTGGGGCCTCGTTGATCTGATCCTGGATCCGGATCAACGTTGGGCGTGCCAACGCAACCTTCTCCGGCATTGGACCCAAAGTTGGTGCATACAGTGCCGCCTGTGCCCACCGGCTGTGCCAGCCTCATCCTCATCCCCGAGGATATGGAGCCAGAATGATGTCGCTCAACGCGATTCCGACTTCAACTGTACCCCGAGTTTTTTTGTTCTCACCTGAGCACTTTGAGGATGTGCTAGGCTCAGGGAAGGAATGGGAGTGGTTTTTGGACCCTTTGGAACCCCAAGAAGATTCTGCGGAGCAATTGGACTGGTATGGGGTACTTGCAGAGGCCAGTGGATTGAATACTTCTCCAGATACTGCCATGCTCTCTCCACCTACTGTGGATACGGAGGGGGGGATATTTTATGCCATGGTGGTAAAAAGGGCTGCTGAAGTTCTTGGACTAGAACTACCCTCAGTGCACGTCAGGACTAATCTACTGACCAAGGTGCTTCAACCTGGGGCTTCCATTTCCGAACCCCTTTTTCCCTTTAATGAGGCACTTACAGACATCCTTCTAGGCATGCGGTCAAGCCTACACAGGGGATCCTGTGAATAGGATGGTTACATGCCACCATAACCCGGCACAGGTGATCCAAAGAACCTCAGCCAACATCCCACCCCAGAAAGTTTGGTGGGGCAGGCCTCCACTTCCCAGGGTGCACTCCCATCTGCCCCTCCGGATAGGGAATCAAAAAGGTTTGGATTCATATGGGAAGAAAATGTTTTCTTCCTCCAGCCTGGCATTGCGGTCGGTGAATCCCAAATGCTTCATGGGCCATTTCTCCCACTCCCTTTGGGAGACAGTTGTGCAAGTGCTGCCACAAGTCCCAGAGGATGCCCGGCTGTGCTCTCCCAAGCAGTCAAGGATGGGAGAGATACAGCAAAATTTACCATTTGGTGTGGCCTAGATACGACAGATTCGCTGGGCAGATCGATTTCTATGATGGTGGCCTTAAGGAGTCATACCTGGCTTCGGAGAACTGGCTTCTTGGGCGATGTCCAGGCCAATCTGATTGTCATGCCCTTTGATGAAACCCGTCTAGTTTGGGGAAAAGGCAGACTTTGTCCTGGTCAGGTTCAAGGACTCTTGAGCTACGGCCAGATCCTTGGGCCTTTCAGCTACTCGTGGTCAGTCTTCCTTTCACTCCTTTCATGGCAATGGAAGGGGTTTCCAGCCACATCTTCCTTATTCTAACCACCGTCCCGCACAGATTGACGCAGTGCATTCTGATCCAGGAACGGAGGCTAGAAGTCGTCGACCACCCTGCCCCCACCAGCCGCAGCCTCCAAGCACTCTTAGGCTCTTAGGCCGATTCTGCAGGTCCACACCTCCCCAGTTGGTGGGAGAATTTGTTATCATCTTCCCCACTGGAGATCCATAACATCGGACAAGTGGGTATTTCAGATCGTCCAGGCGGGCTATTCCCTGCCTTTCCTTTCAGCCTCCCATTCTGCTAGGGTAAATTGTGAAATTGCTCCAATAAGAAGTTACAAGTCTCTTGGCCAAGGGAGCTGTAGAAAGGGTCCTGGTTTTGGAATGAGGCAGTAGCTGCTATTCCCGCTACTTTCTGAATCCAAAGAAAAACAATGGGTTGCAGACCATTTTAAATCTTTGGATCGTCAATCTCTTCTTCAAGAAGGAGAAGTTCAAGATGCTCACTCTAGCTCAGATCTTGTCTGCCCTGGACCAGGTAGACTGGATGGTAGCATTGGGCCTGCAGACTGGTTATGTTTACATTCCCATCCTGCCTGCCCACAGGCGTTACCTGCGGCTTATGGTAGGCCAGGAGCACTTTCAGTTTACCATGCTCCCCTGTGGCCTTACCAGTGCTCCTCAGGAGTTCATCAAGGTGATGGCAGTGATCGCAGCTCATATGCCAGGTTATAGGTGTCAGTCGTCCCCTACCTCACGACAGGCTGTTGAAGGCTCCATCGCCCCAGGCTGTCATCTCCCACCTTCAGACTATGGTGGGCCTCCTCGTTCAATGGGGTCCTCTATAAACGTACCAAATTTACATCTGACTGCTTTTTAGATGCTCCCTTTCATCAGAGCTGTTCTGGGCACAGTGCAATTTGGGGCCTATCCTCCAGAGCAGCAAGTCCAGGATATTCAGACTGTGATACCGATGTTTCAGCCTCTAGCCTAGATTTCAGTGAGAGTGACTCTGAGTCTGTTGGGCCTCATGGCCTCCTGCATCCTAATGGTAAAGCATACCAGGTGCATATGTAGGCTTTGCAGTGGGACTTGAAGTTCCAGTAGGCACAGCATCAAGGAAATCTCACTGACGTGGTTCAGATCTCGGAGGGACCTGCAAAAGATCTGCAGTGGTGGTTAACGAACTGAGATTGGGCCAGTGGCCTACCCCTCTCCCTTCCACAACCAGATCTCACATTTGTGACGGATGCATCACTTCTGAATTATGGCGGCCATCTGGGAGAGGTGGAGATCAGGGGACACTGGTCTCTTGTGGAATCGGGGCTCCACATAAATTTGTTGGCGCTTCGAGCAATTCAGTTGGCTTTGAAAGCATTTCTTCCCTCTGTCAAGGGTAAGTTAGTGCATTACCCTAGTGGTTCAACATCTGACAGGTTCTCTGAATGCCAGGGAATTGTCACCTTCATATCTGATGTCTTTTTCAGACAAATTGGTGCTTCTCACCGGTGCTTCCTTTTTACCAAACGCTGTAATCCTGTTCCATCTGGGTCAATCGATCACATTGCCTACCTTCTTTGCTCCCCCGCATCCCTCTAAGGAAGAGGAACATCTCCACTGACAGGACCCAAAAAGAGCGCAGTCATTCTACCTTGAACGCAAAAGAGAGTTCCGAGTGGATGACCAATTCTTTGTGTGGTACTTGGGAGCTAAGAAGGGATGGGCAGTGCTGAAAAGGAGCATCTCTCGCTGGGTCATTCTCTGCATTAAGATCTTTTATATCCTGGCGAAGAAGCAGCCCCTTGAGGGATTAAGGGCCCATTCCACTAGGGGAAAGCCTGTGACTACTGCCTTGGCTCGTGGTGTCGAGTCCTAGACATCTGTAAGGCAGCAACATGGGCATCATTGCACACGTTTGCCAAGCATTTCTGCCTGGACAATCAGGTCCACAGAAAAGGGTATTTTGCCCGTTCAGTACTTCAGGACTTCCTAGTTTGAGGTATTGGTCTGCAACCCACCACCGGAATGCTATGGCTTGGGTGTCTAATTCAAAGGTAAGGTACCGGCAGCTGGAAGTCTCTATGAGATGAACAAGTTACTTATCTTTGGTAACGCATTATCTAGCTGCAGATTTCTTACAGCCCCACCCATGCCTCCCCGCTTTGCAGAATGATATTGTAGGACTAGGATTACTCCCCCCTTTCAGTGCCCTAGTTTTGCACATGACTACATCTGTTACTTCGTTGCTCTGTGCTTCTAGTGTGGAAAAAATAAAAGTATAGATGTCCGGTTGCCTGGGTGGTGCCTATATAGGTACTGCAATGTCATAACCAAAGCTAACGTCGACATCACGCGGAGCTGAATGGAGCAACCTGACGGTGCGCGCAAAGGGTATTGCTCAGCAAAAGTTTCCGGATGCAGCCTGACGCTTGGAAAATTCAACGGTAAGGAATCTGCAACTTAATAGAGTCTCTACCAGAAAATGCGTTACCAAAGGTAACTAACTTGTTTCTCAAAGCCATAGGGTGCTCTTGCAGCCTCAACATTTGGTACAACACAGGCACACAGTACGCAAATGGACATGTGTCGGTATTTAATTTAAAGTGATGGCTGTATTTATCTGTGATCCACAACACCACCTCCTCCACAACATCGCACTGATCAATGTCACACACACAACATTTCATCTTACTCACTTCTCAGCTAGGTCATTACTGTTCCTCATGAGTTGTGTAGCTCACCATTTTGCAAGTCTGGATAAAGTCACATTGAAATGACTATAACTACCATGGCGCCTTAGCATTCTAACTCAGCCCAAGATGCCTCTGTCAATGTAATACGATCACAATGTACACATCCCTGCTCCTGTCTTTAGCTTAAACAAACATCAGTATTGAAGTGTCTACAAATTCAAACACTCTTTCTCTGCTACATAGTTGTAGTCGACTGACACACATATCTCACATCAAAAGGTAAGTAGTGGGAAAATAAATTCTGAAGGCACAATTGGAACACCACTTGCAGGATACCAATGCCCACCAGCTGGATAACTATAAAGTCCTGTGCAAGTGGGCCACACTACAACTAGCACATGCCTGCCAAACTACATGAGCACTGGACCTGGGAACTGATGGTTGTCAGGGACAACCAATAGTATAAGAAAGTGCCACACATGTGTAAGCAATGGTTAAGTGAAACTTAGGAAAGCAAGCACACATAGCATCTGGTAGACATCTCCAGAAAGTAGCTGAAAAGTACACACTGCTCAATTGACACATGTCCATGCAGAACCACACAAAGTTATGATTAGCTGATGCCCTCCATGTGTGGATATAAAAATATCACACTTCAACTCACCTAACACATATTCAGAATACATCATTGGGAGAAGGGAAAGCTACATGTGGTAGACAGTGGCCAAGCTCAAATACTTTCTTCATGCTAACCCACACAATGCTATGTCACATACATTTGGTCTACATTCCACATATCAAATCAATAAACATGTCCCCTTGTCCACTGGCACTCCAGAGCAGATGCAAAGGTCAGATCACACTAACATCTTAGAAAGGACCACCAATCTAGCTCAAACTTACACAAATGTAGTGTAGTGCACATACTGAATGAAACCAAGACAGTAAATAACATAAAAAGCAATGGGTGGACTAATCTAACAAATTTTATTTACAAACTAAAGAAATATGGCCAATGGCCAGTCCAAACCCCAAATGTGGCTCAGCACATTGCTGTACCAGTACACTTCCCTAACATGACACTGCTAGGGAAACTTCCTCCTCAGAAAGGGGCATCTTGTATGCGGACCAGGCAACTCAAAAAATAAACTTCGGAGAGTTAGGTTTGGTATTGAGAGCGGTTAGGTTTACAATTGAAATGAGGGCCCTGGTTGGGACAGAGGGATAGCCAAGGGAATCTGAGGGACTTCAATGTGAACCTGGGCATGTGGGATGACAAGTGGTGGGCTTTGGGAGATAGAGGGAGTGTCTGCCTATTTCATGGGTGTGCCTGTTGTTGATGCTGGTGTCTCGGGTCTGATGTTGGTTGTGACTGGGCTATGTCTGTTGGTGCGGGCTCTGTAGGTGCTAGGGCTGGTTAGAGTAGTGAGGGTCAGTTTGGTGGGTGCATGCTTGCTTTTGTTTGCTGCTTTTTGGGAGGTGGTGTGGTGCATGTGGATGTTGAGGCGTGAGTACTTCTGTTTGCCTATGCTTGGGGGGGTGTGGTTAAATGGATTTGGGATGGGACAGAGGCAGGAGGTGGATTGGTAGACATGGCTTGGGGGAAGGCTGCCATCAGTGAGGAGGCCAGAGCCTGAAAGGACCTCTATAGGTCAGACACACCACTGTGAATGCCATCTAGGAACTCCACGCTGGACTGTCCCTGGATGGCACTCAGCAGTGCACTCTGCCCAACAGAGATCTGTCACAGGAGGTCAATAGCCTCCTCACTTATTACAGCTGGGGCCACAGGGGCAGAGACAGAAAAATGTGTGGGGAGCAACAGGAAGGGTCGAGAATGGAGGGGAGGTGGTAGACAAGGATGGTATGGACACAGGTACTTGGGTGTCCGCCACCACCACAGAGCTGCCACTGGAGGCCAACCCAGAAGATGACAATGCTGCTTCTTCCTCGTCCAGGGCACGCGCATCACCCTCTGTGCCAGTGACTCTCTCGCTGTCAGTATCCTGACTGGACCCACTCTAGCCAGCTGCATCCCCAACGTTGCAGGCACCTTCTCCTCTGCTTGCCTTGGTCAGTGCTGAAAATACAGTGCAAATAGGTGTAAGAGACCTGCCTATACTCTATGCGCAAACAGATCTCATGATTAACAACATCAAATGGGCACAGAACACTCCACCAGCAGGGTCTCGTACAATACAACAAGCATGGAAACAAGTTGGTCTATGTTTTCCTGGCAGCAGCTGCACAGATATCCCTGGTACCACACCCCAACTACGGATAGGAACATCTCAACTCCACTTTGGTCTTGGTGGCAACACCATCTTCAACTCAACTTTACATTGGAAGACCTTAGTTGTTCAGCTAAGCTCCAGGCAATTAATGTGAGGTGTCACTTGTGGCCAGAAAAGGCGGCACATGACACTGCACCAAATGATTTGCACACACAAAAACACACAAAAACATGCTATTACAGTGTTCAAACACCCACATCTGACCACACCAAATCTGCTCACTCATGCATGTCATCAGTCAGTGAAAGGGCCTTCAACAGTGGACAGCCATATTACTCCACACTTCCACATTAATCCTATCGAGGAACAGTTTCTGAGACACAACTGTAACTTCACAAATCATCAAATACATAGCTTCAACAGTAGGACATGACTAATAAGAGAGACCAATGTAATTACATATATTTCTAACACACTCACCCATGTCTAAACACTCCTGTCTGTGTGTACACATCATCCTGTGTTCCCAACATGGAGGAACATTGTCCTTCACGCATTGGAAAACACATACTAATGAGGATGGCTCTCATCCTGAACCTAGCTAGACCCTTACATCATGAAACATATCCTTGTTCAGATGAAAGCATAAAAACCTCACAAGCTACACATCTCATCGTGTAGGCAGAAATACAGGTGGCAGCAGTTATGTTATGTTATCTGGTATTTATAGAGTGCGCGGCTACTCCTAAAAGTGTCCCGGCACTAAGAGAAAAAGACCGCATAACTGCATACAGAACCCTGCCCCCCAGCAGAATCGAGAGTCCTAAAGCAGGAAAAGACATATTTTCAGATTCCTTCTAAAAGTAAGGAGGTTCGGTATCTGTCTCAAAGGGAGAGTGAGGTCAACCATAGCCGAGATGTTAATGCTTGAAAAGACCTTCCCCCTACCCGGGAAAGCAAGACCTTCGGAGTCGAGATCAAGAGCTGAGTAGAGGACTTCAAGGTGCTCTGCAGTGTATAAGGCCAAAATCTTTCCCTTAGGTAGGGGACTCCAATCTCATGAAAAGCTTTGAAAACCAAGACTAGAGCTTTAAAATGAATTCTTTTTCGCAACGGTAGCCAATGAAGGGAAGACAGAAGATGAGACGTGCGAGTCCTAGGTCTTGTCAAAAAGATGGCACTGGCCGCCATGTTCTGAATCATTTGTAGTCGGCTGGATAAGTACTCTGGTAGTCTCAAATACAGGGAGTTAACGTAGGCCAGTCTCGACACAACAAGGGCCTGGACTACTGTTTTCCTGTGGGAGACTGGAAGCAGGGGGAGAAAATTCCTCAGCCTTTTCAGCACCCCAAAACAGGCCCCAGCCACCGATTGGACTTGCGCCTTCATGGAAAGGGCGGCATCCAATTTAACCCCCAGGTTTTTCACGATAGTAATAGCAGACGAGGGGGTGACATGTCCTGCGGCCACCAGGTATGCCATGCTTCATATGGACAAGAGCCGAAAAAAATCATCTCTGACTTTTCAGAGTTACACTTCAATTGATTTCGACTGAGCCAGGAGAAAACCTCAGAGAGGCAGCTGTTTATCCTAGTACCATTGAATTCAGTACCCTTCTCGCACGTGAACAGCAGTAGAGTGTCGTCTGCGTACAACACTGTTTTAGTGCCGTGTTTCTCGGCGGGAAGGGCAAGAGGGACCATATACAAATTGAACAATGTAGGGCTCAAATTTGAGCCCTGAGGAACCCCATCGTTCAAGGGAGGAATTTCTGCGATGAAAGGTGGTGACCAGATTATTTGTGAGCGGTTATTTAAAAAGGACTTAAACCATTTCAATACTGTGCCTCCGATCCTGCTCTCCTTAATTTTTTGCAGTAGTCTATTGTGGGGTACGGTATCGAAGGCAGCGCAAGGGCTAAAACACCAAGACCGCATTACCTCCTCTATACAGTGTGGCTTTTATTGTCTCAGTGACTTCTAACAAGGCAGTTCCGGTGCTGAAGTTGGCTCTGAAGCCAGACTGGCTCGGGTGAAGGAGATGATTGGCCTCCACGTACTTCGCGGTAACTTCATTAAAATATTTCTCCAAGACCTTGGAGAAGAAATGCAGGAGGGATATAGGCCTGTAAATACTGGCAACCTCAGGGTCTGCCATAGGTTTCTTTAAGAGAGGGAGGATATTGGCAAGTTTCCAAGTTTGTGGCATATGCCCCCCCCCCCCCCCATCCCCCCCCGCAGAGCGGGATTTAAAATCGGGTTGATTGCTTCTGAAATGGAAGACAGTACTTTTGCTGGACATGGTTCAGAAGGTGAGCCGGAGTTAAGATTTTTCATGAGTGCCAGAGATTGCTCAGGGGTAATCGCAGGAAATTGCATGTGAGAGAAATCCATGGTACAGCAAGCGTCAGGGGTTAGATCACTAGCTGCCTATTGCTCTGGAGGCTGAATTGCGAAAGAGTCCTGAATGATTTGAATTTTTTCATGTGTTGTTTCATCTTCTCACAATGCTGTACATACCCCACTTACCAAGGCCAAGGCCGGCTCTTTGTCTGCCTCCTATGCGCACTGTATACCATATCACCTGTAACAGATTACCAGGACAAGATACACAGTATTGGGAACCATCACTCCTGTCTCAAAGAAGATACCTGATCTGTGTGAGACATCCTCCACACACAACATCAAACATGTGTAGGTGACATGTCTCATCACTCAGCCATATTTCTGTACAACTCTGAACTTTGACATGTGACTTCGGTCATCTTTGGATCAGGACCACAAGACATAAGTCTTGCCCAAACAGCACATACACATGCAACAATACCTATCCTCCCTGGGACAGGAGTCACCTACATCGTTGATGAGTATCTGCTGCTTGTAACAGGAGAAAAATGAAAATGCACAATGGCTGACTCTACACAACACTTACCCCCTCCTAGTGCTGTTGGGCCTTCAACTGCCCATCAAGCTCAGGGTAGGCCATTGCCAGGATGCAGCACATTAGGGGAGTCGGTTTCCAGCGTGTGTCCCTCCGAAATAGGGAGGACTTCCCCTGCTGGACTTTGGCAATGGTACGGCTCTAGCATCTCAGTTTTTCCCACCTTTTTCTGAAGTGGGTGCTGCGCCGGTTAAATATCCCCATGGACCGCACTTTACAGGTGATAGCTTCCCATAATACCTGCTTCTGAAGGGTGTTTACCTGCATACATGAAGCAAGAGATTGTAACTATAAGAAAATTGGTCAATGTTGGCCTTACACTCATTTTGGAGACTTCTAGCACAAGCATGTGACATCTATCAATAAATAACATTAGTACTCCTCACATGCGTACCACCACTTATTGAGGTATACACACTCTGGTAGACATTGGTGGGCTATCCTCAACCCTGGTTGTGTACCACACTGACAAAAACAGCCAAACAAACCCATGTACGGCTGGCCCATTCCAAATGTAGTCTGCTGTGAGCTACCTTGGCACACATTGCGCCATTCAGACCTCCTTTAGGGGAACCCACATGGGCATGTTTGCACACACCCTGTAACCACCTGGAACATCAAATACATGCATATGCTACATCCACTTGCCACCAGGGTACATACTAACATTAAACACAAAGGACACAATGAAATAACTCGCATGTGCCACACAAACAGATGCAACTCTGGAATGCTCTGGCCATCTCATATACAGAAAGGGATTACATACAATGGGTAACAGATCTTGAGTGGTTGCTAGCAGCTTCACAGGACATACCACCCGACACAGGGTTGGCATCTACTAACTTTAGAATAGCCAGTTGTACATGGTGACCTTCAACAAGCTGATGAACCACAAAAGTAAATTTAAACATACATGAGCAAGTTGCTGGATAGGCAAACTGAAATATGAACATTAAGCTTGAACAATCCAAGCTATAGAAATAGTAACAACACACCACTGGAAGTAAATGCCCTGAACGTCTGATATCACACACAACCAAGTGTGGGACAACAGAAAAAAGACCCAGGTCAGGGGCTGGCCTTAGACAACATACAGAATGTACAACATGCACAGTTAAGTATGAAAGAGTAGTGGGTGAAGGGACTCAGTTTTGGAACAGACAACCATCAGCTGGACTACAGGGTGGTAAACATGGGATTCACATGGGCAGCTCAAAGTTACTGCACCTCTCAGCCTCTGCCATGGACAATATTGGGCACATGTCTGCATCATACCTTGCCTTCTGCAGCCAGAATGCACTCTAGCCATGTGTACAACACATTTATACCACTCGAAAGTAGTATGTACATCGCTGTGGCATGCCGTATGTGACATTACCTTTATGTGGCACCATAAGAGGACCAATGCGGTATAAGTATCTCCATAGGCATAGTGTTATAACTACAGTTCTGGCCTGCATCAGTATATTGATGGGACACATGCCTCACTTCATCCTTACCTGTTCATTACAGGACACATACATAGCACAGACTCTGAAAGTCGAAATATCAAACACCCTTCACCATGATTACTAGACACAGGTGTAACCTTCCACTAATCAGTAGGAACTGCACATTAGCGAGTCACATACACTTGGGGGATGTGGGAGATTGATTCCATGCACCCCTGCAGGATATATTGTGCAATAGACTAGCTAGGTCATAGTGACAACGTAAACCCCCCAACCTAGACAGGGAGGGGATGGTTTCTGGTAACCACTGATCAGGACAACCCTGACCCCTTGGGGATTGTGGTAACAGATCTGAAACCCTTTCGCTGAGTCACTCGTGTGCTCTCATTCTCTGAGAAATATACACAGAATACACAGAGGCACCTTTTCAAATGTTTTATTGAAGCAACATTACTTTTGTGTATTGTACATATGCAGCAATGATCAATAGACTAAAACAGATGACAGTAATTGCAAGGACTCAAATAGTGAGCAACTGAAAAAGCTCCACCATACTGCTAAGACAGTATATCTATGCAGGCATATAAAATAATGGAGGACATTTCTTTACACCTACTATGCAGTCCCTAAACTACATGTCTAGGGCAAGCTTATGTGTAATGCCAAGAACCCACTTACTGGATCAACAAACACATTAGCTGCCGGGAGAGAATATAGGAACCAGTTTTTGGACACCAACTGGATACCCCTAATGGAGACATTTGATGCATGCTACCCAAAGCATCGCCTGCAGGGACAGCACAATGTCAGCTGAAGTCTATCCTCTGCCTGACTACTGGAAATGCTTGTTTTTGTACAATTAAAAGCATCCTTCAAGGATACGAACAAAGCAGCATTTGTTATGGGCTTGCAGATAGTCATGTCACCTCATTTTTGTGAACTAGACTGACGTGTACATTTATTGAGAGGCCTAGTATGCGGTGTTCAGGGAGTCATGAGAATGTTAGGTACAGCTAATTATGGATGAGAAGCTGTATCAGAGAAAGTAATACAACATTGTCAAGTACTCAGCTATGTGCAAAAATTTCAAAAGTTATTGTATAAATGGGGCAATGTAAGGAAAACATGCAGCATTGTTGCATGGGCCTAAGTGAGACACATGACACCCACTCCTTACCCTAAAGGACAACTAAAAGAAGCCATCTAAAACCAGAAGAGTTACATCTCAAGAGCAGATTTCAAAACTATGATGAAATATCACATTAAAAAATTCTAAGAAAGTCATTCTTCGAATCGTGAGAGGAAGCAACCTAAAGCAAAGTCCCCAAAAAAGCTATAAAGACGATCATGCTGTTTGAGATTCAAAGCACATAGAAAGGCATGTGATCCAAAAGCATGGAAAGTAATTCCAATGTTTTTGTAGAACATCTGTCATTTTAGAGAACCAGGCTTGATCAATAGTTCCCACCACACGGATAAGCTCACTCTTTATGTGTTCCTAGTGGTAGATGCAACATTGCTGGTGCCAGCAAATGCAGACAATGTTCCCAGAGACCCTGTTCGAAGCAAGTTTATATAGCAAGGATGTTCCCATCCAGCCCGCACAGCAGCCGCTAAGGGAGGGATCCCAACCTGTAGAAGCTCCACAGCTATATCACTAGGAGCAGCCTCATCCCAAAATTCCTTGAAGAATGGGTTCAGCAACAATGGACAACTATACAAATGGGCCTCTGAAGGGTCCAAGAGCCTATTTATATCCATGGCGCTACCATTGGTGATCAGAGGCAGAAATCCAGTGTACCTTCGTATATGCACAACAAACAGCAGAACACAGGTTGTACAGAGTGAAGCCACACGGGCTGAAAGGATAGGAACCAATTCTCATTAAGCTCCTGAAGGTGCAGCGTACTGAAGTATTGAACCATGCACTCACCACACAGCAGCACAAGTGGAAGTGCCTGTTCCATTTTGTCTTTAACTGGGACATCCATTGTGGAGCCGAAGGATAAAATCATAGTCCCGGCAGCAAAAAGCAGGACAAGAGGTAGACCTCCACAAATGCTTCCAAATACAAAGTGTACAAAAGAAGAAATGACACTGAAAATGGTCTCAAAGTTGCTAACCAATCTAGAGACAATATACTGAAAGAAGTGTGCTACTCCCTTTGTATCAGACATGTTGAAAATACGATGAACCAGCTCCCCAAAATGATGTGGAATGTTGGTATGAAGTAGCATCTGTATCTAATATGATGACCTTGCAATTTGGAGATCAAACATCTCTTTGGTGAAGGTTAAGGCCTCAACATTTTGAAACAGCATGACTTTTAGTGTGCTTAGAGCATCAAAGCTGATTTTGGAAACATTTCTTAAAGGCCATAGCTATGCCTCCCTAACTGTGCGGGCAGGTGGAAACTGAGCCTGTGTGAAACAAGTTACAATGGAGTTAAATTTCACCACATTATCAATGCAAGGTCACATTCAAAAAACAGCCTTGACCGTAAGGCATCAAATAACTTCCAATCAAGAGTTATGTGAAAGCTGGACGACTCACGTCCACCGGGGAACGTCTCAGGTAAAAGGACATGTTCTCCAACCACATATATTACATCTATAGTTTGTATTCAAAAGTCTAATCCCTGTACAGACAGCTGGGTGGGAAAACAAGTTGAAAATATCTGCTTGGTGTCTGTTAGCATATACTTTTTAGCAGGTGTAGGTGCAAGCATATATACGTTTGAAGCTGGATTTGATGTGTCAAAACCAGAAAAAAATATGGTCACCTATGTGTTATATTTTTATGAACTACCCCATGCACCAACAATTGTACATAAGCACCATAATGGTCCGTGCCCAAACAAATGTCACAATGATGTTGTGAAGTACATAGAGTAAATTGCTGCACTATTCATGACATAAATATGTAATGTATGGACCTAAAAAATTCTTACATCTCATATCATACACTGGACAGGAATCACCATCCGATCCTGTGAACTAGGAAGCAATGCAGTATAACAGAGTGAAGTAGGTATGTGAGGGACTTGCCTACTCGTCTTGTGAGCCATATAGCTGCCGAAAATGGGGAGGTGGACCTCTTCCACCAGCTTCTCCAGCTCCTCTAGATAGAAGGCTGGGGCACTCAACCCTTTTGAATGGGTCATGATGGCTCACAGAGACGGTAAGGTAAGTTATGGTAAGGTAAAGTTTATTGTTTAGTTAATTAAAACCTTAACAATTTTACTATTTGTCACAGCCATAATTAAAATTTATCAGTTCAGTATGTCAGCAGTGAGATATAATACAATTTTAAAATCTACTGTTAGCAGTAAGAACACTCTAAAATCAGTGCAAAAGATGCTAGAACAAATGTGCTCCTGTTTTGTGCAGGACGAGGGATAGTAAGCCAGAAATGATCAGATGTCGAAGTTAATGACTTCATTTTCAGTGAAGGGTTTGTTGTAGGTAAGGTTTAAAGTTTTTATGGCTGGACTGGTCATGACCACTTGCAGGGTGCTTTAAATGCCGGCCTCAAGCCTTCTAAGCGTGGACCCTCTCATTTCTGCACAGACTTCACTGCTTGGTCATGTGTATGGAGGAACTTAACTAGTTTGCAATTCATCTGAGGATCCAATGGATCTAGCCCTTTAATAATAGCCATCTGGCACGTTCTTAGTCCTCTGTCTAGAAATGCTTTTCTTAATAAGGTGACTCGTGCTGAGTGTAGTTACTTGCAGATGCATACCAGATGGATAAGATCTTCTTTAGGGCATCCGCACAGGCGACACATTTTTAGTACAATATTTTTTCACCTAGTGGCGTCTGCCAGTGATGGACATTTCCCAAAGCGCAAGTCCATTAGCTGTTTTTTAGGTGGGCTGAGAATGTTAAGTCTAAGTAAGCTGCCGGTTTGAGGACTCTGTAGTTGTTGAGGACTGTCCAGGAGTGGGATCTCTGGCTGAAAATGCTTTTGTCTAGTACAAGAAAGTGCAGTTTTGCTGCTTTGTTAATTGTTGACTGAAACATTGAAAAGGACAAGTTCTTGTTCCAGAGATCCAAAGTGCAAGATGATCTTAGTGCGTTGTGCAAATAGCGCATGTATGATGAATTAGTCCCTTTCTCTAATTCTAGCCACAGAGCCTCGCTTAGTCTTGAAGCCGCCGAGTTTTGTTTTATGCCGTACCAAACTTTTATTGATGGGTATGATCTGCCCACTGTTTCATTCAGTAAGCCAAACTCCAGATTCAGTTGTGCTTGAGACTCATTTGAGGAAGCTGGAAGACCGTTTTAAAGATGCTAGACATTAAATTATTCAGGAGAGTTGCATCTTTTCCTTGCAGAGCTACGCTGGGTATGGTAAAGTTGGAAGTGTTTTCGCCATTGTTACAGCCAGCAGTGGTTTGTATGAGGGACCCTCCAATTTTGATGCCATTGCCTTGCAGGCAAAATATCTACTAGCCCGTTGAGCCATGTAATTTTTCTGCTCTCAAAAATGTAATTTACTGTCGATATAGATTCCTTGGTATTTATAGCTTGACACATTCTGCAAGGGTTTACCCTCCAGACAAATGTTATATGTACGAGCTAGCCGCTTGCTAATGAGCATAGTTTTTGTTTTTGCTATATTAATTTCTAGCTTATTTGCTGTTAGGAATTCCACAAGACTGGATATTAGCCTAGTAAGACCAGTCATAGTCTAGCTGAGTAAAATGATGATGTCCATGTATGCAAGATGCGAAAGGGCTAGGGTACCCAGATGCTGAGAGTAAGAGTTGATTCTGTTGAGTTTTACCGATAAGTCTGATATAAATAAGTTAAATAAGTGAGGAGCCAGGACGCAGCCCTGCTTCAGGCCCCTGTTTGTGTTCCATATTCTTGAGACTCTTGATCTGTCTCCAAGTTTCACGCTAACCCATGTGTTAGCTCATCTAAGGCAAATAAATACATTCTCGAGGCCGGAACTCCAGAAAGATGGATCGTGTTTAAAAACCTCTTGGGTATACACTTAGTTGGGCCCTGGGGCACCATCCCTTTTAATTTTGCTTATTATGCTTTTTATCACGTCTGCTGAATAAGGGCACTTATTTACGTACAGAGACAGCAAACAGCAGCTGAAGTTGAGGAGGTGTAGATTGCAGCAGTTTCAGTAGACAAGTGAAGAGTTCAGCCCACTGCGAAGTACATGTATGCCACGTAGGCGGTCTACGGCATGCACGCACACCACCATTATACCGCGACATACAAATTCACCAATGTAAATCACAGACTGTAGCTGCCGCTGTCGAGACTTCTGCTTGCGATCTTAAAATTTTTAATGTCCGAAAAGCGATGCTAAGCAATCGCCATTTTGGATGTTGATATATGAGCAAGCCTAAATTGATTGACTGCTTCACAATCACTACAAGCAGGGCTTCGGATGAAAATAACTGGGGAAGTCTCTGAAAGGGCGGTCGTCTGTGTAATTAAGGCTATGGCTTAAAACCCATAAGCTAAAAGATCTATGCTTAGCACAGTGTGTCGCCCGACTGGTATTTTGCTGCTTCTGACATTACATCCAGATATATAATACAAGTAGCATTAAACCTACATCAAGCCTGGATTATTGGATTTGTCAATGGTTGTTAGCTGCATATGATCAATAAGCACTAACTACGGCTTTGTAGTATATTTGTAGTATATAACATTAAAAATGTTTTAGTTCTGACTTGATGAGACTATGAAAGATCTACGAGTCTCTTTGAAGTTATATCAAAGGCTATGAAGGGTGGTACTGCTGCAGAGTAAAGATTTTTTGTTCACCCTGAGTGTGAGGTCAAAATGGAGAGCCCGATAGGGACCTATCTCAGCACCTGCTTTTTAGAACTGTTGGTGCTGATCGCCGGCAGAACCGGCCCACTTAAAGCCCTGAGTAGAAGCATGTAAAACTTGTCGTCAGAGGGTGTAGACCAAGTCTATGAGAAAATCAGTGCACACACTGGTATCTACAACATTCCTTCTGATGTCCCCAACAACTTCACCATGAGTCGGACCACAGTGATGACAGAAGTAACTGAGTGAATTGAAATATACATGGGACATGTCTGTGTGAAAGTCACAATCGGAGTATGTACAAAATATTCCATGCTCAAATGAACACATGTGGAGGCCAGATAGGTAAAATCTTGGTAACCGAAGTTGTAACTCAGCAAAAACGTGGATGGGTGTGTAATACTGAGAATTTCTGTACTGTTTGTGCTCATTACGAATTTTGGTTATCGCCTCACTGATGTCACACCTGACACTGGGATCCATGTCAAGATATGTGTATACCACACATATAGAAATATTTGTACATTAGCTAGACGGTAACTTGCACTGTACCTACCATTCTCAGTACTCAACATCATGCAAGTAAGAAATGTCACCCTTTAGGACACTACGAAAACTGAATCCCCAAACATGATGGCACTCGCAACACCATGTTGGTACCTGACAGCCTGAGGGTCGGGCCCACAGTCAACATTGCACATGGCTCTAAATCTCCATGTGCACATTAGCTGTGGCTTGATCGTTCACATGGGTAGATGTCTATTATTTACCAACATATGTGAGAAAAAGAGAGGGACCCCTAATACCTCACCAAGGGAGTAGGGGCCAGATGTAGGTAAAAAACATTTACCGATTTTAAAATACCGAATTGTACCGATTCGGTATTTCAAAATCGGTAAATGGTATGTAGGTCCCAACATCTGGATTCGTTACCAAATCCTTAACAATTCTTTAATTACCGATTCGGTAAATACCGAATCGGTAATGCCCATTCATTCCTATGGGCTTTGAAGCCCATAGGAATGATTAGGCATTACCGATTCGGTATTTACCGAATCGGTAATTAAAGAATTCACAAGGGTGCAGGGGGTGTCACTTTGACACCCTCTGGCATCCCCAAAACAGGCACAGGTGCCATGTGGCAGGCATACCTGCCCTAAGGGCAGGTCTGCCTGTCACATGACATAGGTGTGCATGCACACATGTGCATGCACACCGGAATCGGTATTTTACCATCAAATTGGTTTTGATGGTAAAATACCGATTCGTTAAGGCTCCTGGGACTCTGAAGAGTCCCACCTACATATGGGTGGCTTCAAATCGGTAAATTTACCGATGTTTTATTTTACCGAATCGGTAAAATTACCGAATCGGTAATTTTACCGATTCGGTAAAATATTGCCCCCTACATGCCAAAACTTGTAAACCGGTCGGTAACGGCCGAAAATACCGATTTTCGGCCGTTACCGACTGACCTACATCTGGCCCTTGGTTACTACTGACAAGTAAAAGCAAAATATCCCTTGGTTGTTCCACAAACGTACAAAAGAGCTCTACTCACATTAGAGTCACAAGTTCAAATTAATACAATATTACAGCCCATGTAATAAATACAAACATTATATCATAAAGCCCAAAGTTTATCGCAAAATGTCTTTTTTATTTGATAGAAACCATGTTTTATCACAAGCAATTCATAAGCCTAATCACAATTACTATTCCCTTGTTTGCTGCTGCTTCCTCGCTGGGCTCGCTGTGGTTTGGAAGCTTTCTCTGCCTCACCAGGATCCAGGAAACTGCTCGCGGTACCCGCTGCGCGGGTCCCGCTTCGCCTGAGGCCATCTTCTAACTGTGCCTTAGTTAAACTTTGACTCTGTGTGCCGGGACCTGCAGGGCTGCGAGCGTGTTGTGGGCGCAGGACTACAAGTCCCAGGAGCGCCCACAACTCCCAATCCTTACCAGCTGGGACGCTCTCCCTGCAGGCTCCTCCCTGGTCCTTCGAAGCGGTAATAAGCCGCCTCCTTAACTGCACCGGCGGATTCCCTTGTTGTTTGCTGCTGCTTCCTCGCTGGGCTCGCTGTGGTTTGGAAGCTTTCTCTGCCTCACCAGGATCCAGGAAACTGCTCGCGGTACCCGCTGCGCGGGTCCCGCTTCGCCTGAGGCCATCTTCTAACTGTGCCTTAGTTAAACTTTGACTCTGTGTGCCGGGACCTGCAGGGCTGCGAGCATGTTGTGGGCGCAGGACTACAAGTCCCAGGAGCGCCCACAACTCCCAATTCTTACCAGCTGGGACGCTCTCCCTGCAGGCTCCTCCTCTTCCACCTCAGATAGTATATTAACAACTGACGAGTCCCGCTGCGCTGGAGCGTGCGGAAGCGTGCCCGGGAGAAGCCCGGGACAAGGGCGGGACCGTCTGTGGCCATCAGGGGCCGAAGGAGGCCGGGCTGGGCCGTCCCACTAACACTTGCAGACCTGGTATTTCTATATAGACATTTGTGTAGTGTAGTGTTCTAATATATTGAGGGGGTAAAAGAGTTTCACATGGCTTGTTCTACAAATACCTCTACTTTGCTGCCCCCCTGAGTGAGGGGGAAGCTACTGTTATGGGCCCCCTAGATACCTATTTCAAACGGCTGCCCCAGGATATTGACAGAGAAATCGCCTTGGCAGAAAGGCGCGCGGGGCGTAGGCTGTCCATTGAGCTTTTGAAAACCCCTGGTGAAAGAAGTAAAAGCCAAAGCTTTCCCTCATTGGTCACACCTCTATCGTCCATTACGTTGCCTGCTGCACATGATATTCCACAATTTTCACCTTTAACAAATGAGACATTGGTTACTTTTCCCCTAGAAATTGTAACCTCTACGCTGCCTGTAACTTCCCCTAGTGTTGTTACTAATTCATCCACTGGGCAACATCCCACATCTCAACCCAGAGTTTCAGTACATCCCACAAAACTTAAACCTTGTACCAAAAGGAAAAGGAGTGTAATTGTAAAGAAATGCCAGGTCCCAAAACCACCCAAAAAATATAGGAAATTAGGGACAAATACACAACCTTGTCATACTACTGGGGTTAACCCAACTGGGCTACCAGCGGACATGGGAAAAGTTGTGCCATCGGGCTTAGATCCCTTAATAATGGCATCTCCTAGGACACCATTAACATCGGGTCCTGATCCCATTGTTATTATCTCCCCTGGGACACCAACACCTAAGCCACAACTCCTCTCGGAGTTGGAAAAATTAATACGGTCCCTCTTGAACCCCTTTGAAGATAGACTTAAGAAGCTAGCTGATCAATTGGACCACCTAGAGCAGGCTAGCCTAGATAATTTTTTCTCTACAAAAACTTTAATTAAGTCTTGCCTCAAACCGGGTGATAATAGAAACAACCAACAAATAGCTGAGCGAGATGTAGGTACCCCGCCGGTCGACTCACACCTTCCTGCTGTGAGTACTGTAACCAACCAGCGGGGAAAAGGACAGAGTAGTAAGACTACTAGTGACCCACTGACCATTGTAACTAATAGCAATTGCGGGAAAACCAATCCGCATAGCACTGTAGCCAAGAGTAGTAATGTATGCTCAAAGAGTGCCATCCCTGTTAGTAACAATATTCAATCCCTACCAAGTACTTCACTAACTTGCCAGGGTTCCTTGGCAAGCAATGATAGAAACTCTTGTAAAAAAGGTGTTGGAACAAGTAAATCTCATGTTCCACAAGTTCAAAATATGGCTGGTCCTGTAAGCAATGGCAATAGAATATTTGAGAAAAATCAGGCTTCCATGGTACCAAAGAACGTTCTCCCACCAGGGACTGTTGCTCCAGAACAAAGTCGGCCAACATTAGGTGTGACAAAACCTCCAACTAGGATACCTCCAGTACAACTCAACCCTGATTCCTATCCCTATGTGGCAATCCTTACTAATGTACCACCCTTATTAGAAGGGCAAAGTGAAACATACCAGATGCTAAAAAACAAGGTTATGTACTGGTTAAGGGTTAATAGACCTCTGCCCGGGGAAGTAGATGGCTTGATTATCGGGGTTAGAAGGGTTAATTGGATAGGATGCACACAAAAGAAACTGGGGGGCGAATGCATTATAATTAACTTCCAAGATCCAAGGGTGGTAGGATTGATCACAAGACCAGGCTGGAGTACCAGCAGTCGTGGGATTGGTATTGGGGATCTCACTTTTTTCTATCCAAGACCAGTGGACGTTCTTCTTGGTGGGAACAACGAGCAAGGGAGATTCAGTTTTTTACCTCAGGTACAGATCAACCCCTTTAACGTCCCTTTCCCACGCCTAAATGATTGTTATGAGCAAGCATGTAGTCCTTATGATGGAATGGGAAATTCAAGGTGGGGATGCTGACGGAAATTGGCTGACCTCATTGATATTGGGGACAACATGGTTGGGGTGAACATATCTGAGAAATCCCTGGTAACAACTAGGGATGTAGCACCAGGTCCAAATGGAGTGATCCTCAGCGGGGAAATTGAGATTGGGAGGGGGGACAGTATGGGGTGTAGGGAAATTTTGGGGGGCGATCCAAGTTCTACATTAAATGTGGGGGTTACTGAGGGAAACGATGCTAACTGTGTGGACATTGTCTTAGAAGAGGAAGGTAATTGTGAAAGTTTGATTAACCTTCCGCCTATGCCTACCATCGATGTGGGGATTTGTAATGGCAATACCACGGGGAGGTTTTTTTCGTGGAATATCGCGGGGTTGGGTACCAGATTACTGTCACAAAATTGGATAGATTTTGTCAACAGGTTTGAAATGTGTTTGTTTCAGGAGACATGGGCTTGCGACCCAATATTCCTCCCAGGATACCTAAACTTTTGTATTCCAGCAAGTAGAGGCCCAAGGGGTAGACTCATGGGAGGTCTAACAGTATGGATCAAGCAAAGTTTGCAAGTTAAAATAAAAGTGCTTGATCTAGGTTGCAAGGATATACAATTGTTAAGAATGTCATCAGACAAGGGGGGCATATTAGACATCTACAATATCTATGCCAGGGGTACCAATGCTGGAAACTCCCCCACCCTAGAGGCTCTATCCACCTTCTTAGAAACACAGTCCCTGGGAAATAGAGTGGTTGTGGCGGGAGACCTCAATAGGACCTTTGAACCGTTGGAAAACACGGAAAACTCGATAGGGCAGGAGGAAGATGTACAATGGGGTGTCCCAAACTTAAACCTTGCACCAGTTAAATGGTGGACAAAAGATATACTGCTACTGAATGCGCTATGTTTGGAACATGGCTTGAGGGCCCTTAATGGAAGGACAAAGAGCGACCAGGGAGGCAATTATACATTTGACAATGGTCACAGTAAAAGTAGAATAGACTATGTCATTTGTAGCCTTAACCTATGGTGTGGGATAGGCGACATGGAAATCAAGGGTAGATTAGAAAGTGATCATAATCCCCTTTGTGTCACCCACTTATGGTGGAGGGTCACGTCTGATAATCCAGAGTCGTGTAGTGAAGTTGTACCTGTTATGGCCAACGATATGCGAAGAGTTAAATGGCCAAATGTGTTGGCAAATGTGGCATACATGGACTATATAAACTTGGAGGTGGATAAAGCAATTGCCGACATGGAGATAGTAAACCCTGTAACACCTGGTTCCTCTTCAATAACAGCCATACACGATACGTTCTTTTCCCTTCCAAAACCACATTTTACTAGATTAAGTAAGGTAAATAGAAAAGCCCCACTCAAAATGGCTAGGTGGTTCAACAAACAGTGTAGGTTAGCCAGATTGGAGCTGGGCAGGGCAATCAAAAATAGGGATAAGGTTTTGATTAGTGCAGCCAGGAAATGCTACAATGTTAGTATTCACAAGGCTAAGAAAAAGTGGGATGAGGAATACTGGGAGGAGTTGCTGGAAGCTTCTGGGGCAAGGGACTCCAGACTTTTCTGGAAAATTGTGAAGTGGGGCCGAGGTGGCACCCCTAGCAATCCAGATAATAATGTCAACGATGCATCATGGGTCGAGTATTTTAAACCCCAGTATGCAGAGAATAGGGATATTGTGGCCTTAGAACCTATCCCAGTGGCATTTTTTAATGGAAACCTGTTTTCAAACAAAGAAGCTGAAATGGTAATTTCAACCCTACAAGGAGGAAAGGCACCGGGCTTGGATGGGATCCCCTCTGATTTATTTAAGAACGACAAGGTACGGTGGGCTAGGTATGTGACCCTGCTGGGAAATGCTCTAGCTAAAGGGGCTGACGTCCCAGAAATATGGAAGGGGGCAATAATTATACCGATCTATAAGAAAGGTGATCGGTCACTCCCGGCCAATTACAGGCCGATAAGCCTGATTGCCACCATCCAAAAAGTGGTGGGGAAGATGGTGGTCAATAAACTCATGGACTGGGTAGATGAGAACAACGCCCTCTCCCCTTATCAGGCAGGTTTTAGGCGTGCAACCAGCATGGTGGATCAAATATTTCGATTTACCATGTTGCGGTGGGGGGCGGTACTCCTTGGCGAAGGCAGCCTATATGTCGCATTTGTAGACCTGAGGGCTGCCTTCGACCTGGTTCCAAGGAGCAAGTTATGGGCAGTCCTGAAAATGATAGGGGTTCCACTTGAGTTGTTAACTCTAATAATGCATCTCCATGAATGTAATTTTGCCAAGGTCCAATGGCACCCCTGCTCTTCTCCTTGTCCATCAATGGTATTGTGGATAGGATGTTGGATGCAAGTGTGGATGCACCTTCGCTAGCGGGCATCAGGGTTCCGATCCTGATGTTCGCTCATGACACCCTAATTGTGTCCAAAACCCCAGTGGGACTCCAGCGTGCCCTAAATATATTCGATATGTTTTGCAAGGAGCATGGCCTCGAAGTCAATGCTAGCAAAACAAAGCTGATGGTTTTTTCTCAAAGGCGCCGACCCCAACCAAAGGTATCTCTGAATAACATTGAGCTTGAGGTAGTAAATGTTTTTACTTACCTAGGGGTAGAGATATCAAGCAAGCCAGGTTGGTCTTGACATATAGAAAAGGCGGTATTGAGACACCAGCAGATTTCAGGGGCGCTCCGGGTAGAGCAATTGAAATCAAAAACTAGGCCCATAAAACCGGTTCTTATGGTTTATGATGCTAAAGCTCTAGGGGCAGCCCTGTATGGGGCAGAAGTATGGGGTTTTGAGAGGTTCCCTAATTTACAAATATCAGAGAATAGGTTTCTGAGGGGAATCACGGGTCTCCCCCAGAGTGTGCCACTAACACCCCTTGGCCTTGACCTAGGGAGGAGATCGGTTAGTGATCGGGCCCGATTAAGGCCTATCCTTTATTGGAGACGGCTTTGGACGACCCCAGAGATCCGACACTATGCCGATGGGTTCTTAGCCCTAGTTAAATCAGACACATTCCATAAAATATCATGGTTGAAGATGCTCAGGGCTGTTCTTGCTGAGCTCGGTCTCTCTAACCTTTGGGAAAACCCGTCTGGGGAAGTATTCCCAAGCAAAAATACCATCAAGGCCATATATTGGGACTATGTAGAAGATAAGCTCTGGAGGGGTACACAAGCGGAAACAATAGGGGGTAGATTCATGGAAATTAAAATGAGACCTGTACTAGAACAGTACTGGGACAGTATAACTGTTCTGATAGACAGGAAATTATTTTTCCAGCTAAGATCAGGATCTCTCCCCTTGCGGTCATTGACGGGTAGGTGGAGGAGTACTAATACTTCGTGTTGCCCGGTATGTGGTGCCCCCAACGAAACCATTGCTCACTTCTTATTCCTGTGTGAGGCCTATGCAAACCCGAGGAGAGTATGGCTAGCTCCAGTTTATAAAAACCTTGGGGTTTCCAGTGGTGTTGAGGGGTTGAGAATTATTTGTACCTCCACCGAAATGCCTATTGTGTTGGGAACGGCAAAATACTTGGGGTGGGCATGGTCCATTAGGCGGAGGGCTCTACCTCCCAATATGAATTAAAATTTTACAGTTTATAGATTTTCTTGTCAAAGCTTGCACAACTGTTTAATATCTATTTTATGTGTATGAAATGTGAATTTTAATTGTAATGTATTTTTAAAATGTATGAATTTTAAAATGTATGTTTGTGCTTTTATGAATGTACAACTCGAATAAAGCTTTTTCAATCAACAATTACTATCTATCTTAATTTTCATATAACATTATAAAAATGCTTAAAAATCTAATACATTTAATACAATTAAAACAACAGTACATCACATACCATGGAGAGAGAAAAAAAGACAATATATTTTGTCATTCTAAAGACTTATCGATTGGAACAATTGTATAACTAGGCCTGGATACAGTCTTTACCAACAGCTATGGAATTGTGTTAGTGTAAGTAGGCTCAACAAACACAGCAGAGATTGTGTGTGTGACACCGGGAGATTAGTAATGTGAAAGTCCAATCCGCATGTGTGCATATATGCACAACAATACTCTATCAACATTAGAGGCCCCATTAGGATGGAGGGCGGATTGCCCCCGCCGGGCCGGCGGCAGTTGCCGCCGGCCCGGCGGGGGCAATCCGCCTGCCATCCATGCAGAAATGACCCCCCGCCATATTACTATAGCTGGGGGGTCTGCGCTGGACAGAAAGACCGTCTGCCGCATTTCTGCCCCCGGCCGACTTGCGCCCGGGCGGGAAAGGCTGCAATATGGTGGTCATGTCTGTTTGACACCGCCAGCCATATTACAATGTGCTTTGAGGAGTGCCTTTCCGTGGCGGCAATGCCGCCACGGAAAGGCATGCGGAGTCTGTTTGGGGGGCCCATTGCGGGTACCCAGGAACTCCAGGGGAGTGGGGGGTGCACATGGGGGGACCTGTGGTAGCCCCCAACAGTTCCATGCACAACATGGCAGGCACCGCGCAGCGCCTGCCATGTTGTGCATGGAAGTGCACCACATGCCTTCCTGGCATTGTGGCGGGCTGTGCTGAGTGCACCGCCCGCCACAATGTCAGGAATGCTGGATGCGCCCACCACTGCCAGAAACCGGTCCCCGGTAGCTTGTTTCCTTCCCAGTATAAGAATTGGCTTGGTAGTTTGGTCTGCCCTGTTCCCATGATGCACTGGGCCAGGGTCAGACTAATTTGCATATAGCCAAGTTCTGAGCTGGGATGGTGCAGTGAGCTGAAAAACGGTGATGGATCAAGCCCTGATCTTTGGACTGGGTAAGAGTGGTCTGCTTAATTCAGACACTCTGTTCATCACCACCCCCTTTTCTGAATCATTTTTGTCCACCATAAGCATGGAAGGGTATACTCAGATGTGAGTCCCTAGCTCATTGCACCATCAGGATTCAAGCAAGCCGGGCCGAAGACGGCTGAAAGGCCAGAAACCGGTCCCCGGTAGCTTGTTTCCTTCCCAGTATAAGAAGTGGCTTGGTAGTTTGGTCTGCCCTGTTCCCATGATGCACTGGGCCAGGGTCAGACTAATTTGCATATAGCCAAGTTCTGAGCTGGGATGGTGCAGTGAGCTGAAAAACGGTGATGGATCAAGCCCTGATCTTTGGACTTGGTAAGAGTGGTCTGTTTAATTCAGACACTCTGTTCATCACCACCCCCTTTTCTGAATCATTTGCGCCCATCACTGTGGCGGGCGCATCCTAATGGCAGCCATGGGACCCACGCCCTTATGGTGGGCGGTTCCTCTGTTCGACGGGATGGCGGGCGAAAAAAGTCCACCTGCTATCCTAATGTGCCCCAAGGTCTACATATACCTCCAAGTGTGCTGATCCAAGATTGTCACTTGAACACATCTGCCACGTATGCAATCTACAACATAACAAGAGCTTCATGCCAAAAGAGGATCACATTGTCCAATAGGAGTAGACATACTCACCATATGAACGACTACCTTGGTACATGTCAACCTATATGTCCATCCATCGAGCACTTGGCCATCTTCAGTGGTATACCATCACTTGTGCCTTATACTGGATCACTCATATCTCTGCTATTGGCACAGCAAAAAACATTCAGGAGCCAAGAATGTTGTTACACATCATAAAGACCATCACAACTACACATTCTGATCAGAAACAGTGGCAGGACTGCTGTGTATATAACAAAATACAAAATATTTATTATGTGCAGCAAGAACTCATGCTGACACGTCAGGCCTTTGGCAAGTCCGTGACTTAGATGGTGGGAGCAGGTGACCGATAGGTATCTACTTTGCTACTCAACACTGCCAGTGGTGTGACTTGCCTCTTCTCCTTCTTGGTTTGGTGTTGGGAGGGGTGGTTCATGAGGTGGAAGGATAAGTGATGGGGATGGAAAAAGTGGGCCTGGGTTGAGGGAAAAGGGAGATGTCCTACAGCTCAAAGTCCAAGGGAAAGGAAGTATTGGTCACGGGTACAGGCTGTGGGAAAATCAGAGGTGGGGTCAGGTTGGGAGGTGGAGGGAGTAGAAGTGCATGCTCTATTATGTGAGTTGCAGGTCTGGTGTCTTCGGTGATGGTGGATGGTGTGGATGGGTGTGTGTGTGCAGGTGTGGTGTCTTGGTGATGGTGGGTGGTGTGGATAGATGTGTGGTTGCAGGTGTGGTGTCTTGGATGATGGTGGGTGGTATGGATGGGCATGGGGGTGAAGGTTTGGTATATTGGGTAATGGTGGTTAGTGTGGATGGGTGTGTGGGTGCATTTGTGGTGTTTTTGGTGATGGTGGGTGGTATAGATGGGTATGTGGATGTAGGTGTGGTATCCTGGCTGATGGTGGGTATGTGAACAGGTGTGTGAGTGCAGGTGTAGTGTCTTGGGTGATGGTGGGTGGGGTGGGTGGAGTGGGTGGTGTGGGTGGGTGTGTGGGTACAGGTGTGTTGTCTTGGTTGATGGTGTGTGGTGTGGATGGGTGTACGGTGATACCATCTTCGGTTACCTGGTGTAACACCTTGATTAATTTCTTTCGGGAAAAATAGTCGGTATCCAGCAATCTTTTTTGAATGGGCCCAAGTCAGTTGGGGCTGCTCCTTTGGCGTTACAGGAAAGGAAAGGGGTGTCACCTTTTCCGCATTTAGGCCGGTGGATTTAACTACGTCGCTTAGAATTTTGAAAGCACTTAAATCAGGCTCGCCTAAAGACCCGTGTGCCACTAGCCTCCTAGCGGAGGTGGCTGACACAATTAATGGTGAAGTCAATTTAGTGATCAACCAGTCGCTTCGCATAGCCAGTGTCCCACTTCCATGGAAGCAATCACTAATCCTGCCCCTCCTTAAGAAGCTGTCCCTTGATCCACTGTCATCTGCCAACTACCGGCCTTTCTCGCTCTCGCCAAGTTTGGCCAAAGTTTGCGAGAAGGTTGTGACACCTTAGCTTACCAACTTTGTAGAAATGGCTGGCCTGTTACACCCAGCGCAATCAGGGTTTCGTGCTGCCCATAGCACGGAGTCTGCGCTTGTGGAGGTGACAGAGGCGATCCGTGAGTGCCTGGATGCCGGCGGGAGAGTCACCTTGGTGATGCTCGATCTCTCTGCGGCATTCGATACGGTGCCCCACTCTTTACTCCTGGATCGCCTAATGGCAATTGGTCTCTCGGGTTCGGCATTGAGCTGGATTCGTTCTTTTGTGGAGGGCAGATCACAGCAGGTGTGGCTGCCTCCCTGTGCGTCTACGCTGTTGCATCTGTCTACTGGTGTTTCACAGGGGTCATCCCTTAGCCCTCTTCTCTTTAACATCTATGTGACTCCGCTGGTTTACCTTGCGGAGTCCCTGGGGCTAAGGTGATGGCCTATGCTGATGACACACAACTCCTGTTCTCTTGGATGAGTGGAGAGGATGCGGTGGAGGCTGTGCAGCACTGCCTAGCCTCGGTGTTTCATTGGCTGGCAGGCGCACAGTTGAAGTGCAATGAAGAAAAAACTGAGGTACTCCTGTATGGCTCATTCCCAGAGGATTTCAGGGATAGGCTATGGCCCGCTGATTTCCCACGCCCTACTGTGAGCAAGGGCTTTGCAAAAAACTTAGGGGTTTATTTCGATGAAGACTTCAACTTCGCAACTCAGATAAAAAAGTTGACAGGGACATGTTTTGGGACCCTGAAAATTTTGAAGAAATGTCTTCCTCTGCTACCTGTCAGCACTAAAGAGACGGTGGTCAGGGCACTGATTTTGTCTCACTTAGACTATGCCAATGCCCTGTTCGTTGGCAGCCCCGCTTATTTGACTAAGAAACTTCAAGTGGTCCAAAATGAGGCTGCTAGACTGCTACTGGGATTGCCTCAAACAGAGTGTTCATATTCATTTACGTACTCTGCATTGGCTCCCGGTTGAGTCCCGCATTAAATTTAAATCGTTATCCATCGTTCATCGTGCTCTGTATGGGCTAGGTCCTACCTATTTGCAGAAGTGTTGTGCCTTCTATAACCCTTCTCCACTTCTGCTTTCATCGGATCAGTTGCTAATGCAGAATCCCCGGTTCAATCGCCAGAGTCTATGCGGTAACTCCTTTGCCCGCAAAGCTGGCTTGTCCTGGAACCTGTTACCACCGGCTCTGAGGAGTATTCATGACCCAAAAAACAATTTAAAAACCCTGCTCTTTTAAGCCTGGTATAGATTAATTTAACTTTCTGGAGTTAGCGCCGGGACACTTTTAGTAGCTGTGGGCTGTACAAATTAAATATAACATTACATAACATATAACATAGGTGTGATACCTCGGGGATGGTGGGTGGTATGGATGGTTGTGTGCTGCATGTGTCTGTTTGGGTGCGTGCATGCACAGGTGTGTGTGTGTGCTTGGGGCAGGCAGAGGAATAGAGTCTGTGGATGGGGATTGGGAATGGGAAAAGGAAGGATGTGGGACGTAAGGCTGGGGTGGGTGTAATGCTGCCAATAATGAGGAGACGAGAGCCTGAAACAATTCCTGTAGCGCACACATAACACTGTGAATGCCACAGAGGTTGGCAACCATTTATGTACATTGGTTGCCCACACCCTGGATGGCATTCAACAGAGCAATCTACTCAACAGGCATCTGTTTCAGGAGGTCCAAAGTCTCCTCACCAAGTGCGGCCGCGGTCACAGGGGCAGGTGCCGAGGTGCCTGCAGCTGAGGAGATGGCTCCCTTCTTAAGAGAGCAGGCCCAGGCAACTGGGTGGTGAGCAGCAGGGAGGGTAGAGATGGAACAGGGGGTGGCGGGCACCGATGGCGCTGCACCAGGATGGGTGGGGTCTGCCACCACCAAGGAAGGTCCACTGGAGTATGATTTGCTGGATGAAGTCATGGGGTCTGGGTCCTCTGTGTCACTCCACTCACCCTTTTGGCCACTGGGTCTTTCTGTATCTGTGTTCCAAATGGACCCACTTGGGACAGCTGCTTTCCTAACATCTAGGGCCCTGTCTCCTCTGCTTGCCTGGGTGGATTCTGAAATGACAAAAGAGTTAGGTCAAAGTCAACAGCATAGACACACAGGAGGAAAGGCTCTGTACACATAGCCCTAAAAGATGTGCAGGTATCACACCACCTACAAGAAATGCAAAAATGACTACACCCTTAGCAGGAGCACATGCATGAAAGCAACATGAGTTTGTTATAGCTGCACACAATGAGGTCTGGACCACAGTCTGCCACAATTGAAAAAGTCAACTTGTCACTACTCAATGTCCATGCATGTTGCAGGGTTTGATCTGAACCTGTAAACTTTGTCCGTTTTCCCAAACTTCAATGATCATGTGACTCCAACAAGTCTGGCCATGCTTACAGCAGTCCCACCCATTTCACACAAGGACCTGTAAAACCTACTATACTGTTGTGAAACCCATTTCTATATGAACTCATGTGAGCCTGCTACTGGTATCTCCCAGCAAGATGTCTGGAACCAAGGAGTTAGTGTCAAAGAAAGTACCCAGTCAACCCTGTTGTCACACCGCTTTAACAGTTTGTCATATGTTCACTGTCACAACACATCTTATTGTTGAATAGAAGTATAACATAGGTATATATCATTGGTCTCAAACAAGAGTATCCCTGGAGACAAGATGGCTCAACTTTGGTGGACAGGTCATCACATACATACATATGATCTGACACCACCTAGGCCTATGCACATCCCCCTCCATTTTCGTGTTAAATCCACACTCATTTCTGATTTTAATAATTTGTAGCTAATACAACAGGATGAGTGATGAGAGAAAGGGAATTTCTGGTCCATGTAGAGTATGTCACACCTGTAGACAGCTGGGAAGGGATATCACAGCACCATGAATATGTCTCTAACATATATCCCAAATTGTTGCTAACAGTACACACTCACATATGCACCCAACAAGTCAGATTCACACTACCTGCTAATTGACAGCAGCCAGTTACAGTTCCTCCAAAATGTAACATGTGTCTGTGACATGTGTCTGTGACATACATGTCTATTGACACCTCACCAGCATGGTACATCACATTGTGAGACAGTACTGTCAGTCCTCGGACCATTAATGTGTAATTGCCATTTCATTTGCCTCAGAAATTTACCAATGACTCATGGGATTGGGTTTGTGTGACAGACCCACCCATGTCCACACACCCTTGTCTGTGATGAAACATGACATGTATACACATCACCCGTCACATAAGTCATTGACATTCTGACTAGCACCTTAATATGTGATGGACACAGACGTCATACTATGTGCAGCCATAGATCTTGTAGCATACACTGCCAACCAGCGCTTTGATAAAGGGAACTAAATGCCCTTAGGTGTGGTCACCTGTGGTCACAAGCCACCAAAGCACCTCTTTACTGAGAAACAAGGAATAAAGATATAAGATGACAAAGAATCAAGTTGAAGTGACACTTTTATTCGTTAAGTCAAAAAATATCAATAAATGCATATCATTTCATTAACTAAGCAAAAACCTGACTTCACTCCGTCAGGGATAAAACACATGATCATTTTCATAATGCTCAAGGGTCTAGAAAGCAGGCTGGAAAAAGAATCTGTTGAAAATGGCACAATTGAAAACAGTTAGAGAATCAAAGATACAAAACACACTATGAAATTCTAGTGCCAAGAGGCAAACCTTTCTAAATTAAACAAGCCATGCAAGATTTATCATTTTAATAGACCTTAAATGCAAGGAATTGGGTGTGGATGAAAAATGCTGAGAATAGTCAGAGAGATTTTAAAAAAGGCAAATAGGTTATCTAGATTGGGAGGTACCACCTGTGAAATAGGCTTTAGAGTCCCATGTCAGATAAAATTAACCCTGGGCGAAGCACTACTCTACGCTCGCGTAGTTTGCGAAGTTTGCGCAACTTCGCACTACGTGAGCTGCACGTAGCACAGTGCGAACACGCGTAATGCAGCGTAGAGTAGTGCAGCGGTCATTTTTTGCTTGTTCGCGGTCCTCAACGTCATGTTCGCAACCACAAGCACGCAAAATGACATCCCGGCGAGATTCTCAACGCGGGGAGGTCAGGTTTCTCATTGCGAGTGGTTGCGCATGCTCGCGACCGCTTGCAATGAGAAACTACCAGTTCGCGTTGAGAAAGCTGCCGCCCGAGTAAAAATATACTTGAGCAGCAGAAAACTACAGCCCGCACTGTGCAAGATGCCGTTTTCAATGATTGCACAGTGCCGGATGCTTGTCCGCAATGTGCAATCATTGAAATCACATCTTGCACAGTGCGAACATGCTACTACGCAGCTCGGGTAGTGCTATGTGAAGTTCGCGTAGAGCGAAGTGCACTTCGCGTAGCTTTGCGTAGCGCTACTTCGCGAACTACGCCCACCCTTTGATAAAATGCCGGCCGGAGAACCCACACTTGTGCCAAGCACTTGCAGGAGAGTTTTGGGTCTTAAGCGGTGTGCTGGGCCTATTATACCTGTTCAGAGCAAAAAATGGTCAGACCGCACTGACGTAGGTAATGGGGCAGGTTCTTGACCGCACACCTACAGCATGACCACACGCCTATAGTGGTGGTGCTAAAGTCCTGAGAACACTGAAGTGGTAGGTCAGTGTGTCATGTGTTTGGGCGGGTGGTCTGTCATGCTTAACCTGGAAAATATAAACAAAGAATATATGAAGCGTACATATCTCTAAAAATATGTATGAGACCGGAACTTAAAGGCAGGCGTTGCAATCGCATGGTGCTGCTGCGATTTCATCTGAGCGAGCTTGGAACATTGCATACTAAAAAAATGAAGCAAACAATACTTGTGAAATGTCAAGGGTGTACCAGCTGGGCCCCGTGTGTTGGTGTGATGCGCCTGTACTTGTAACTGTGGAAAGTTTCTGTGGTTCTGCGGTAGCCTATGCTACATCACCGTGTTGTGCATGATAAAAATGCATTTTCAAGAGCATCGGGGCCTAGTAGATTTTATTATCAAAAGAAGGTAACTTGAGGCAGTGGGCTTTGGCTTAGGCCTATATGCAGGGTTTTCAAGGGGTGTGTGGGCTGTTACTCACTTACTGACTGTGTATGGTAGAGATGGTCAAACTAACTTTGGACATTAAAACGTGACCCTCCAATATACCCTCCTCTTGTTCATTTTTGAACACACTTCTTTACAGAGTACCTTGGAGATTTTTTTTCTGGTGGGGGGGACAGTGTGTGTCATTAACGTAGCACTCAAGCCCGCCCTATTGCCCTTCCCTTAGGTCGACATATTCTCCATCTTATTTAATAAGAATTTCTGCACATTCTCCACCTGACCTATTAAGCAGGCATTCATATCGAACAGATGTGGGGCCCTCACGCAGGGTGTCTCTACCTGGGGGAAGTGAGGGAGCTGTAGGTATGTGATAGTGAGTGCCAGATGCTGTTCGCTCACCCATTTCTAACTGTATCCCAGTCCCATCCCCAGGAACACGATCCATTTCTTCATAGGCTGCCCCCTTGTAAATCCTTGCGCTAGCACAATTCATCCCTACTATTTTGGTGCTAAATTTCTTGATACAGTGGCTCCCTAGCTGAAAGACGCAACACAGAAGCAACATAACTCCAACTATGAGTATCACTAAATTCAGGATTGCTGTCAGCCATGAAGGCATCCAGCCAAAGTCGAGCCAGTCTGGTTGGAACAATGTCCGCAGGAGCACCTCCTTCCTCAGTCATTTCTTTTCCCAAGTTGAGCAACTTCTCAATGGCCCTTGCTATTGATCCATTATCCTTGTCGTTTCCCGGTATGTACGTGCAGCAGGATTTTCCTATTCAATGGCACAAACCACCGTCTTTGGCAGTCAGCATGTCGAGGAAGTAGCGATGCTCTAAAACCATCAGTCTTAAGGGGCCCAGCTCTTCCCTAATTGCATTTAGTCCATCCCTGGTGCTGTTGATGGCCTTCATGACCTTGTAGCGGGCATTTGCATTAGTTTGGAAGACTGGAACTACCCCTCCGAAGAGCTGGGCCTTGTTGAAGAGGCGGAACTCCTGAGGAACGTTACCAGGGGCAAAGGTCGCAAAGTACTCAGCTGATCGCCGGTGGCGGTGGAGGAATGTGACATCACCTGTCATTGGATGCGACAGGATGTGGGAGGCATTCGGTGCCGGCACAACCAGATGCACTTCATGCAGAGTCACCAATGAGCACAGTCCGTGCCACTGAGGAGGTAGCTGGAGATAGAGGCGTTCTCGGCAAGCCCAGTAGTAGTCCATCAAAGTGGAGGTGCCGAACTGCATATCAAAATTAAAGATAGTCGTGTTGCAATCTGTGTTACGTCCAACAGGTACAGAGCCTTTACCTATGAAACAAAGAAGAGGATATTTTAGTTTAAATGCTCTCTTAGTTTTGGACATTCCTTCCCCACCCCAGGTATACCTTCCACCTTCCTGAGCCCATCTCTGTTCACAGTCATCCTCAACATCCCAGTCAATGTCTCCTTCCCAGTCTGTTTCTCCAGCCCAAGGGGAGCCTAAGGAAGCTGCTCTGCATATTAGGACATCAACAGGGGTCCATTTGCCATTTGCGTAAACCTGTACAGGTAGGGTCAGCACGGTCCTACTGTGGCATGGACATAAGTGTTCTTCATGTGATATGGACAGATTGCATACTGCTGAGGGTACCGACACTGAGATATATCCTTGTTCCATAATGTTTGGTCCATTATAGTCCATGTTTGGGTATCCTGGTCTACGCATGTTCCCTATCTCTTCCGTCAGGGCGGCTGTCTCGGTGTGAACCTTGTATAAAATGGGGGTATAGTCCCATGTTGTGATATTTACAACCACAGTGATCATTTCAACCCTGCTGACCAGGGTCTGTCCCTGCATGCGACAAAGGTATAAGAGCAGAAGGCACATGCAATGTGTGATGGGACTCTTTAGAAAAAATTAGTCTGTCAGCCCCTACTACATGGGGGATGTAGGAACATACATAGCAATAATCATTTGTTATTGTTTTCCAGAAATTCCATAGCAGTCAGCTCATCTCCATCAGGCTTTTAAGTATAGGCCATGTGTTAAGAACTAATCATTTGGCTAGAAACAATTCTCTCTCCACAACAAATTTTTCTAAGCAGGAGGAAAATTAAATAAAAGATATGAAATATTTTACTTCATTTTGTCCCACTGCTAGTTCATATTTACACAGTTTTTATAGGCAATAACCAACGGAGCTATATATAAATATGCATATTTGTAATTACAAATATGCATATGTATATATTTCTGTTTTCTTGTATATGTGTATGTGTTAAATGTGATTATTGTTCATGGATTGTATGTAAATTTATGTGGTTTATAAATGTCTCTGTAAATACTGTCGTACGATATTTGAGGTTATACCACAAAGATTATTGTGAGATGTTGTGTACAATGTTTTTTAATATTGTATAGATTGATTTGATTTAGAAAGGGTTAAAAATATAAAATTGCTTGTTTTTAAAGATAATTTTTCTTAAATTTTCAGAATTGTCAGGAAGATATTTAATGTAAGCCTGATGAAGGTGGTCTGACCTTATATTCCATTGAAACGCGTCGCGCATAAACAATAAGGAGGATTGTGTACCAACTGATTAGAAAATAATTCTGACATTGTTTGCTGAATTTAATTTTCTGTCTCTACCTCCTTTTTACTAATAGGAATTAATTGTTTCCTTACCTTTAATGTTCTTCCCCTCTTTTTAATCCTCTTTTTAACCATTGTTGAATTATTGTTTTTTTAAACACTGCATTGTATAATAAATTGTCCAGGACTTTTTCGTAATTTCATTTGTGTTTTGCCTCATAAGTATAGTAAGTTTTCTGTTTATGTGTCTTTGCCTCGAATGGTTTGTTAAACGTTTGTTACTTCAATAAGGTGCCCCAAAGGGACTTCTTGCTTGACCTTAGAGTCTACTTGGTTCCCCATCCCTTTGGTTGTGGGGTCCCTCTCTCTTTTGTTAGAGATGACGGGCTTTCCAGACATGGTCTGCCTGTAAATGAAATCAGCAGGGTCCTGCTGTACTCCCCTCTTCTTCCATAACTCTTTCTCTTGATGTGGTGCACCTTCCTAAATTTCTCTGAGATGTAGTTGGGCAATGCGATCATATTGTTGCGTGTTGTCGATAATGTAAGGAGTTTTTGTGTCAAGAGTTTCATCATGCAAGTCTGTGTGCTGTGCTGGAGCTATACTGTCTTCATGCATGTCTGTCTGTTCTGCTGGAGTTGCTCTTTCTTCTGTCTGTTCTGATGGAGCTACTTTCTCTGCTGTCTGCTCTGCTGGAGCTACTGCTTGGGCAAGTAGGATAGGGGTGTTTTGAGTATCTGGTGCAGTTACAGGTTGGAGGCCTCTAGCTGCAGTTGTTGCTGCCCAGTCTCCCAGAGTGTTTCCTCTGGAGACAAAATCTTGTCCACTAGTGTGCGCTGCACTTTTGACAACAGCTACCTCGGTTGGAAGGGTAAAGCCTCAATTATTTCTTCCAACAACTGTTTGTGACATACAAGCGTTCCATCTGATTTGAGAAATCTAGGTCTTTTCCAGCGCAAGTTACTTGAGTGTGTAGTTGTTGTGTAGTTGTTGTGCAGAATCTGAGTAAACGGTGATGCGGTCGTCTGCCCCGTGGTTCAAATCAGCAATTAGTGGCACTAACTCGGTGGCTTGGGCTGAGTAATGTGGAGGCAATGCAAGTTGCTGTACAATGTTGAGGGAATCAGAGGACTCATGCTGTTGGGCCCTAGCCACTGCGGCTCCTATGAACCTGATCCCGGTCTCCTGGTCAATGGTGGAGGACCAATCAATAAAATATACAGTGCTGTCTGGCAAGGGGTCCTCCTTTGCTGCTCCTGACTCTTCTGGAGAGTATGTGGCACAATCATGGGTGTCATCATCTGAGGCTGCAATGGGATGGGCAAAGAATGTGGCAGGATTGAGTGGGTGACTTTGACAACTTCCACTGAAGGCAATGACAGTATGACTTTGTAACCTGACACTCTTTGTGTTGTTAATGTTGTCTTGGCTTTCTGAATTATAGCAAAGACGGCGTGCTCTGTGTACAGTGTCAACGGGGATCCCATGACAATGGGGGTACTTTTCTCTACAGCGAATGCTGCTGCGGCAATAGCTTGTTCATAGAGGTAATAACCCTTCCTGACAGAGTCCAACATGCCGCTGAAGTAGGCAATGGGGTACAGCAGTCATGACCTGGCCTTTGCAGTGAGTGAACAGGTATAATTCTTTTGTGTAGTCAGGTGAACCTAACACTGGTGCGTTTGTTATTTCATCTTTTAACTGCTTGAAGGATGCTGACATCTCAGGTGTCCAGTCTATTTTGTTCTGTCTGTCTTTGGCTCCTTTAACTGCTTTCAGCAAAGGGGCAGTTATCGTGGAGAAGTCAAACACCCACTGGCGGACATAATTGACCAGTCCAAGGAATTTCTGCATGTCCTTGACTGTCTGGGGCTCAGAGGTACATTTTATGGCCTCAACTCTATCTGGCGTGACTTGTCTCCCTGATGCTGACAGTAATTGGCCTAGATAGTGTACCTCTGTTTGGCAATACAGAAGTTTGTTTTTGTCCACTTTGTAGCCTCTGTGTGCTAACGTAGTAAGCAGAGAAGTGGTGTTTTTTCTGCCCTGTTGTTCTGTGGGGCTGCAGAGCAAAATGTAATCGACATTTTGCAGCAAGGTGCTGTCACATTGGAAATTTGATAAGTCTTCTTTGACAACTCGGTTAAAGACTCTAGGGGACTTGCAATAACCCTGTGCTAACCTTGTATACGTCGTTTTTACCCCTTTATACGAGAAAGCCAATAGGTACTGACTGTCTGAGTGAAGGGGGAACGCTGAAAAATGCATTTTTCAGGTCGATCACGGAAAAGTATTGTGCATTTGGGGGGACATTTGTGAGGATGACAGAAGGGTCTGGGACAATGGGAAACTCTAGTACCACTATGTTGTCAATTACACCCAGGTCGTGTACTAAACACCATTGATTGGTCTTGTCCTTATGCACCAGAAAAAGGCAGGTATTACAGGAAGAGGTACAGGGGTATATGACTCCCTGATCCAGCAAGGCCTGTATAGTAGGGGCAATACCCTCCTCTGTTTTCTTAGATGGTGAATACTATTTTATTCTGGGTAATATTGCGCCTGGTTTCAGTGTTATCTTGAATGGGGTGGCAGAGTGAATAAAGGCCCACATCATTTGGGCCCGTAGTCCACAAATGTGCTGGGACTTGAGCCAAATCTGCTTCACGCACGGAATCATATTTTGGTTTGGCAGTGGGTGATCCCTTTTCCACTGTCACTGAGAGGGGTACCTCATTCATGTAGACAATCTCTGTTTTGGAATAATCATCAGGATCACCAAAGAGTTGCTCATCTGAAATGTTTCTCACCATTTGCTCCAGGCTCAATAAATATGACACAGGCCCAGTTGCACATGTGGTCGTCACCTGCTAGGAATGCTCCGTATGTGGGTGTTATTTCAAGAGCATGTATGCCTAGGATCATGTTTTTGTCTGGTATTCGGGAGTCCGGGTACTGTGGACGAAAGAGAAACTATTTTGGGAGCTGGACAGTGTGGTTGTGCAGTTCTGGTGTATTTGCTACAATGATATGTGCCACAGTGGAGAACGCTTGTTCATCCACTGGGCGAGCTCTTATTTGGTCTTTCAATGAGGAATCAACAGTGAGTGCCATCATCCTTGCCAAGGGTGTGCCTGGTATAGAGCCAACCATTGACCCATTCTCTTTGATGTGAATGGTCATGTTAAATTTTGCCATTAGGTTGCACCCTAAAAGGTTATTTGGAGAGTGTGGTGAATAAAGCAGTCGTTGTTCCAGCACACAGTCTCCTATTTATATGGGTACTGGCTTGGGAATGGAACCCTTGCTATTGCCCCAGAGAATCCCTGTGTATCCTCTATCTGATCAGAAATGGGCAGAGGCCCGCCTGTAATACAGGAATACGTGGTGCCTGTGTCAATGAGAAAGCTATATGTTCTGTTGTTTATCGTGACCAGGACGGTGGGGTCATCTTCACCACTAATGGTACATGATATAATCGGGCACAGAAGAGTTGTCTGTGGGCTGTCCTAACTAGTGTATCCTTTTACGTGGTATTTTTGGATGGTGCCCTGTGTGAATGTATTGTTGGGGGTAATCACCACACCCCCTTGGGGTGAAGCATTTTGGGCTTGGGGCATCACTTGGTATGCGAGTGTCTGCTGTTGTGGCTGCATGGGAGCTTGCATCTGCAGGGGCGACTGTTGAGCTTGGGCAATCAAGGGTGCTTGGAGCTGCAATTGCTGCATGTTTTGCTGTGGGGTGAGTTGGGTATAGGCGTACAGCATCTGGGGTTGCTGTGGATACATTTGTTGTTGCTGGAATCGTGGCGGCGCTTGTTGGGCGGAACTCATAGATTGCTGGCCTTGGTCTCGAAGTCTAGTGCGGCATTCTCTCTGCATATGGCCTATTTTGTGGCAATAAAAACAAGTGTGTTGTCCTGGTTGCAGTTGGACTCTTTGCTGTCCCATTCCATTACCTCTTCCCTGCATGCCTGTGTTTCTGTTGGCATTGTTTCGGTTATTGTTGTAATACTGTTGTTGGTCATTACTGCAGGCAGGCTGTACTGCTATGTATTGTACTGGGGGCTGCAGCTGTAAATACTGTACAGCAAGCTGTGGTTGTGTCTGGACATATTGTACAGTAGGCTGTGGCTGTGCCTGCACGTATTTCATGGCGGGCAGTGGTTGCATTTGTTGCGGGGTAGGCTGGGTGTTGGTGGTCAGTGCATTCAGGGCAGTCTGGGGGAATGTGGTGACTGCCGTCATCTGACTGACAGGTGCAGCTAACATGACTGTGTCTGGGGCGTCCTTCTTCTTATTAAGTTTCTTTTGCACCAATTTTGCCGCTGCATTTTCAATGGCTAGCTGTCTACTCTTTTCCTGTTCTTGCCTCTTTTAGCAGAAATGTATAATGTGATCTTGAATCTCAGGCCATGGTTTTGCTTCCACGGCTGCTACTCCGTCTAATTTTTCCTGTACATCCTCTGGTAGTCATCTCTTGACCATGTGGTAAAAAAGCCTGCTATTCCCTCCTGTTGTGTTCCATTTGTCTCCTAACTCCTGATGCCATTTTCTTTCATCCTGGAGATAAAGTTGATTGGATCCTCATTCGCTTGCATTGTTAGCGACATGAGGGACCCAATGTCGGGGACATCTGGAAACTTGATCCAGACCGCTGGTCTTATTTTATCAAATGGTTCCCCATCATACTGCGTGTCATTCATAGTTATTAAACCATTACTGACATTGTTGAAGATGTCCTCTGCTTCCCCTCCCATGATGTAGATGAGCAAACTTTTCATATCACCTATCCCTACGGTGTTACCAGTAGTGTTCCTTTCTAGGGCTGCTATCCATTTGCCAGCACCCTCCGCAAGGGGAGGGGGGAGGGACTTCTTGATGTTTTCCTTGTCCGCGTAGGACCATGACATATAAACAGGTGGGTCGGTGGCTTTTTTATACAAGAGTGGCATCTGATGTGTCACACCTGTGTCTTGATCTTTGGGCCGTGTGAGGTCATGTTGTCTGGCATATTTCTGCCAAATCTTTAGACTGGCCCGCATTTAGGCATAATCCCAATATTCATCTCCTGCGCCCTTTAGGATGCATTCTACTGCTGTTGCCATATGCTGCAGCTCAAAGGACCCTTCTCTTGGCCATGGGAGCATTTTCGTGGTCAGGGACTCTGCCCAACCTGCCAGATCGTCTGTGAAGGGGTTGACAGCATAATCTGAACCTTCGCCTAGTATCACTATCTCGTTGGGCGTTAGACCGTTATTTCGCAGGCCACATGGTTTGCTGAGAAACATACCGTTACACTTCCTAGCTTGGGTGTTGCGCATGGAAGCGGTGCCAGAGACATCATACATGATGTCTTCTGGAAATCCGTGCGTCCCTAATACCCAGAGGCCTTCTAATTCTGTTACCCTTGTCTTTATCCTCCCGCCTGTTTCACCTGAACTTCAGAATTCCTGACGTTGTTGGCGGAATGGGTTTGTCGTCTTTGGGGCACACCTGAGCTGTTGTGCCAGTTGTATGTGTTTGTCTCGGTGCAGCTGGCTAAAGCCAAGGGGAACGTCCATTGTGGCACAGTCCTTGGGCATTTTACGGTCCAAGGCTGGTATTTTTGAGGGTCTCAGTTATTCATTCATTTATTTGCTCTAACTTTAATGATGCGCATCGGAGTGTATGGAGTATATTATCAGTATCGGGGTTGGGTGATATTGCTCTGCCGAATATGTCTGTACTGGTGTTTTCATTCGGACTACTCTCCAGGCTTTTGCTAAAGTCTTTGGTCGTTCTCCATTTGTCATAATGGACTGGAGCAATGGCCGGGGGGGCTGCTGTTCCCTATCCCTTTGCTGTTGTAGTATGCTTGAGAATGTTGTCTGTTGGTTATCATCATTTGTACTAAGAAATAGCAACAACTGTTCTCGAGGGGTCACCTTCCGCTCCTGGAGTCGTGGGGCCTTTGCATCATGGGGGACGTTGATATCAGGGAGCGAATAGTGAGATGAAGCGTGCGAATGGTGAGATGATGCATGTGAATGGTGAGATGATGTGTGTGAATAGTGAGAGGATGTGTGAGAGTCAGTGCCTGAGTCTTCGTTTTCTTCTTCAGCTACTGGGACAGTCATGGAAGTGGGGATGAGTTTTAGCGTAAATTGAATGTCTATCTGCCCTGGTAATCCTGGCACTGTGGTGTGTATAGTAGGACTGCCCCTGGTGACGGGTGGGGCATGCGGGGTGATAGTAGACACTGGCATTGGAGCAGGTATTGTTGGACCGCTACTGGTGTATGGTGGGGCAGATAGGGATGTACTGCATTCAGCAATGAGTTGAGGGGGGTCTGCTAGGACAGATACATCTGGGAGTTCGTTGAATCCAACAGTGGCATATTATTTGTGGTACAGTGTAGGTCTGGCTCTTCAGCTGGGGTGGTTGATATTGCGGTGTACATGCTGCTGGCCTGATATGGTGGGAGAGCCGAAGGAGCGGTGGCCATTGTAGCAGTGTGCTCTTTTGCATTGTCTTTAAAGATACGCCAGAGATCTAAGGTAGCCTTCCTTTTGTGCAGCTTGGTGCCAGAGTACTTAGTGTCGAGGAAGGTGGTGGCATGCTCTAAGATTGTTTTATCAAAACTACCTTCTGAGGGCCACGGATAACTCATGTTTCTGGTGGGTTTGTGAAGTTTCCTACAATGTTTGAGTAAGCATTGTTCCTGCCCATTGAATGTTTTCAAAACGTGCTGGAGAGGTGTCGCTATAATGAGATTTCTGAATGTGTAAATGTAAGATAACTCTTTTAATGGGGGATGATGTTGCTGGGAAGTACAGATATACCTTTCTTTCTTAGTGGCTGTAGTTAAGATCCGGTATGAGTTCACCTCCTACACCCTCAAGGACATGGTCATAGATACCCTTTTGTAATTTGTGTTCCTGTGTACAACCAGGGAAATGGAGCTGGCTGCCAAAGCAGGTGTCAGCTATTTTAGATTTGAGTGGGTTTCTGGGCCAAAACCTTGATAGGATTTTCGGGCCTTCCCAACTTTAAAGTCATAAGATAAAATGTATGTGAAATCCAGTGGCTGTTTTATATACAGTAGAACTCAGTATCCTATTCATAGGGGCACTGGTATGTATGTAGCACACTGTGAGCCTGTGAGAGGAAATACTATTGCTTGCAAGGAAGGTGCACCTTCCCTAGTTGCTGGGAAAGTTGGGATATAGGTCTTTTATAAATTCATCCCCTAACGTCTCAGAATAATGAGGGTGAGTATTCGCCTTAAATCCAATTCCTCAGGTCCCCTGTATATCCCCTCAAGGGAAAAATCAGGGAATTCAAGATTCTGACGGGGAAGGGCGATAACAATTTTACTCTGTAATGGGTTTCGTGGCCAGGAGGAAGTGAATGTGGTGGGTATCTCTAAGCCTGGGGAAAGTAGAGGGATCCGTATGTAGATCCAATCTGGTGTTTTTTTCACCGAAGTGCCAAATATTATTTTCTCATATACTGCCTGAAGGGCCTGCATGGGGCTTACTGGTGGTGTAGAGGTGTAGTGGGAGATGCTATTATTATTTTTTTGTTGTGCTCTGATGCACCCGTTCGGAATGGGTGGGGATGCGAAAATGCCGGTGCTATCAAAAGCCTTATTTGTCGGGTATGACTGTAGTCAATACCGAGTGTCTGCAATATTGTGAGTAGGACAGCACTTGTAACGGTGTTACGTAGATAAAGCAGGAAGTTTGACCATCAGAGAGCCCGCTACGTTATTGTTAAGCAAGTATATCATGAGTTGAGGTGGGGTGTGCCTGCAGGAGTTATCGGTCATTCTTTTATTGAGTTGGAGCAATGGGGTGGGCTGGCAAGGGCAGGCAGGAATGCCGAGTCCACTGAGTCTTGTGAGTAGTCGTGCAGCAGTGCTCTCAAGATGGGTGTTGGGTGGTCTTGAGAATGTGGGTGGAAAAAATAGGAGTCGGAGTCAGAGAGCGTGGGGGAATCAGGAGCGTCGGGGTGTGCGGGAGAGGCGGCTGCGGATGAAGCCACTGACTGTATGGAGTCCAATGAAGATTCCCCGTCAGTGACAAGGATGGGGGAGGGAGCAGAATGGTCAGGGTAACCTAGGTGTTCAAAGGACGTGGAGCGGGGAATAGATAGGGTGGGAGAATTAGGTAATTGGTCAGGCAAAAGCAGGTGGGGGCAGGTCGTGTCAGGAGATGGCGGGTGAAAGATGTATGCGGGAGGGTGTCGAATATGTCGGTCAAGGAAAGTGCAGATATGCGAAGTTGGGTATTTGGCGTGAAAGTGAGCCCCAAAATGTCCCAAGCATTGGATAGGATATGTCGGCTTTCATCAGAAAGGGGAGTTAATTCGCTAATAGTTGTATTATGGACAGCGGAAGGAGTGCCATACACAAAATGGATGGTGCAATTGATGATACATGGGGGGCGTTGGACATCACAGGTGTGGGATGTGTGATCGAGGATTGCGAGGGATGATGAAGGAATACTTCACCCCTCCCTTTTGACTAGCAGTTGCCGGGGCAAATGATAGACAAAAATGCGGTGAATGAGCGCGCCGACTGGAGGGGTAAGAGAAGTCTTTAAAGTGTTTGCCTTCCTAGCAGGGCTGAAGTAATTGGAGTGGGAGGGGCACAGGAATGCAACCAGACACCCGCGAAATGCCAGGCCAGATGCTCAGGTAATGCGTGCTGAAGCGGGGACCAACAATGTGCAGGTGTGGGGAGTGGGGCAAGGGCAAATATGCACTATGTTAATAGAAAGCACAAGAGCCAAGACAGAAGCACAATAGACAATTTAGCAAGGCAAAAGACAAGCCAACAAGACACATGAAAAACACACATCAAACAGGACATATTAGCGTCAAATAAATAATAATAAAATATATAGGATGCATCTGTAAGATAAAGATCAAAGTACGGTAAACAGACCTAGATATTAAATCTCACTAAAAGCCAGAGAAAAGGCAGTGCACCGTGAAAGAACTCCAGATCAAAACCCAGGAGAGTTCTGAACAGGAATGTACAACAAAGGGGGAGAGAGTGGGCATAGAAAAAAGGGGGGAGGGGAAGAGGATAGCAGCATATGTTGTAGTGCGTTCAAGGGGAGGGGGGGAAAATGATAGCAGCATATCTTTGTAGTGTGTTCAAGGGGAGAGGGGATGGAGAGAAGTAAAATAAAACGGAGTAAAGGAACACAGAAAGGAGCTGCCAATCGAGTGACAGCGCAGTTGGGGTGGAGAGGGAGGGTGGAATCTGAATTGACCACAAGTGACTTCCTCTGGTACCAGGTAGCTGCAGTTTGTGTGTGACAGCACAGCCAGAGAGCGATGGCGGGTGATAAAGGGAGGGGGAAAGCTTCAGAGACCACAAGTGACTTCCACTTTTGGGGACTGCGAAGAATGCGGTGAGAAAAAAAGAGAAAACCCCGACAGTGAGAGAGAATGAATATTGTAACAAAGGAAATAATATTGTCACACCCAATCCGTGCAGGAAGATGTCTATAAAGGAGGAGAGGAAAACAGGGAAAGACGAGAAGGAAGGAGTTACAAAAGGACAGAACGGGCAAAGGAAGGCAGCCTGTATTAAAGAAAGGGTGGGGGGGGCGGGCCTGTGTGTGAAGGCACAGGCAGGAAACAGGTGGCAGAAGGCGGAGAAAAAGAACCTTAGTAGAAGGGAAAAAGGTACATCGTAAAAAGAGTGTAGCAAGACAAAACGTAATAGGAATATAAATAATTAATACACGCGAAGGAACATCTGTGCAGCAGAGGGAATTCAAAACCCGCGAAACAATGCAATGGAAAAACACATTACGTTATGTAATTTGAAACCACAATCCACAATAGAAAACCATAGTGCTTATGCACTAAAGGACACATGAGCAATGCAATGCAATCCCAGAACAACCAGACGTACTCAAACCCCGACTAGGACTAGTCCCCCGGACTTGAACCGGAGAGAAAATACTGAGAACATAAGGCCCACAAAACCTATAACCATCTAACCTAGAATCAGCTTGTGTACCAGAGAAACCAACAGTTTGAGCTGACAAAAAGGCACAAAATCGTGACCACACAAAGAGAAAAAGAGAGAGAGCGTGTTAATTGTGACCAGGTAGACTGCTACCGTGGGTCTGGAAATCAGCCAGAGACGCCTCAAAAGAGTCCGCCTCACACCCTCATAGCAAAGACCAAGAAAAATGCAAGGTGAAAAAACTAAAATCCTTGGCTTACTTGTGGTCTGCAAGGGGTGGAGACAGGATCCTCGGAGGTAGTTCGTGGAAGAGTTCCAGATCCACCGCAGTCAAGAACAATCGTGGTATGATGAATTTGTTTGTCGCCATCTGATAAAGGGAACTAAATGCCCTTAGGTGAGGTCACCTGTGGTCTCAAGCCACCAAGGCACCTATTCACTGAGAAACAAGGAAGAAAGATATAAGATGATGAAGAATCAAGTTGAAGTGGCACATGTATTTGTTGAGTCAAAAACATATCAATAAATGCATATCATGTCATTAACTAAGCAAAAACTATTAATAAAACCTTACTTCACTCTGTCAGGGATAAAACACATGATCATTTTTATAATGCTCAAGGGTCTAGAAAGCAGGCTGGAATAATAATCTGTTGAAAATGGCGCAATTGAAAACAGTTAGAGAATCAAAGATACAAAACACACTATGAAATTCTAGTGCCAAGAGGCAAACCTTTCTAAATTAAACTAGCCATGCAAGATTTATCATTTTAAGAGACCTTAAATAAAAGGAATTGGGTGTGGATGAAAAATGCTAAGAACAGTCAGAGAGATTTAAAAAAAGGCAAATAGGTTATCTAGATTGGGATGTACCACCTGAGAAATAGGCTTTGGAGTTCCAAGTCAGATAAACGGCCAGCCGGAGAACCCACGCTTGTGCCAAGCCCTTGCAGGAGAGTTCTGGGTCTTAAGCAGTGTGCTGGGCGTATAATACCTGTTCAGAGCAAAAATGGTCAGACCGCATTGGCGTAGGTAATGGTGCAGGTGCTTGACCGCACGCCTACAACATGACAACACGCCTATAGGGGTGGTGCTAAAGTCCTGAGACCACTGAACTGGCAGGCCAGTGTGCCAGGTGTTTGGGCGGGTGGTCTGTCATGCTTGACCGTAAAATATAAACACAGAATATATGTAGCGTACATATGAGACCGGAACCTAATTTCTAATTTAAAACATTTATAAAGCGCAGCGTGCACCGAACGGTTTCTTGGCGCTAGTAGAGGGTATTGGCTACGGAGACAAAAATAAGAACCGGTGGTAGAGCCGGGGAAGGGGTTTACGCAGGGAAAGCCTGTTTAAAAAGAAACGTTTTTAGTTCCTTACGGAAGGATACATAATGGGTAGCCGCACGAAGGTGGTCTGGGAGGGAGTTCCAGAAAGTGGGGGCCAAGGTGGAGAAGTTGGACCCACCCCACTTTTTGCGTCTGAAGCGTGGGATTTGAAGGAGGGATTTGGTGGAGGAACGAAGATCTCTGGGGGGAAAGTATTCTTTTATTAATGAGGAGATGAAGGCGGGGGCGGTGCCTTGTCGGGCCTGGAAAACCATGCAGGCGGTTTTAAACAGAGAACGTTCTTTAACAGGGAGCCAATGAAGCTCCCTGAGGAGGGGTGTGGAGTGGTGATAGCGTGGTAGTCCAAAAACCAGCCGGGCAGCTTGGTTTTGGACCAACTGCAGCCTCCTGAGACTGTATGCTGGTATGCCATTGTAAAGAGTGTTGGCATAATCCAGCCGTGATATCACTAGAGCAGCCATGATCATTTTGAGTGCTTGGGGGGAGAAGAAACGAGCGACAGTGCGGATAGTTCGGAGGGTGAGGAAGCAGGAGGAAACCACAGAGCTGATTTGGGAGTGAAGGGTGAGTTGATTATTCATTTTAACCCCCAGTGTTTTGACCGTGATAGAAGGAGTGGGGGCGGGACCGAGGGTAGGGGGCCAGAAGAGAGAGTTCCAGGGACTGGAAGAACCACCGGTAAGAACCAACTCGGTTTTGTCCGGGTTCAATTTGAGATGGTTGTGGTTCATCCAGTCCCTGATGAATGTCATGGTGTGCTGAAAGCTGGAGACAGAGAGGGGAGAGGAGGATAGGTCAAAGATGAGCTAGAGGTCATCCGCGTAATTATAAACGGTGACCTCCAGCTGCTGAAGAGCGAAGATGAGGGGGGAAATATATAGATTGAAAAGTAGGGGAGACAGGGAAGAACCCTGGGGGACACCACACGTGACGGGGAGTGGGGTGGTTGTGAAGTCTCCTAGCTGGACCGCCTGAGTGCGGTCCCTCAGGAAGGAGGAAAGCCACACCAGGGCTGATCCCTCAATTCCAGCCGCCTTGACACGGGACAGTAAGATGGTATGGTCTACCGTGTCAAATGCGGCAGAGAGATCGAGGAGTACCAGCGCCTGGTGTTTGTTGTGATCCATACCCTTCCTGAGGTTGTCCAGGACTGATACCACGACTGATTCAGTCGAGTGCCTAGGTCGAAAGCCAGCCTGGCGGGAAGCCAGTCCCCCATTGGCCTCTACGTGGGTGCTGAATACCGCGGTGACATAGCGCTCCAGCACTTTGCCCAGGTAGGGCAGCAGGGAAATGGGGCGGTAGTTGGCTGAGATGGATGGATCAGCGCCAGGCTTCTTAAGAATGGGCACTATGGTGGCTGATTTGAGCGTAGGGGTCACTACTCCCTGCGCAAGGGAGCTGTTAAGGAAGGTGATGGGAGGTTCGGGACAGGAGGAGTAGATTTGTTGGAGGATTCGCGCCGGACAGGTGTCTGCCGGGGAGCCTGATTTTACTTTGGGAAGTATCCCCAGGAATACCTCTTCAGTGAGGGGGGGGATAGAGGTGAGACGGTTTTGAATAGTAGGAGGAGAAGGGTCAACAAAGGCAGGCGAGGGGGGGGGGATGTTGGCCTAAAGGCAGGCGTTGCCATCGCAAGGCGCTGCTGCGGTTTCATCTGAGCGAGCTTGGAACATTGTATACTAAAAAAATGAAGCAAACAATACTTGTGAAATGTCAAGGGTGTACCAGCTGGGCCCCGTGTGTGGCTGTGATGCGTCTGTATTTGTAACTGTGGAAAGTTTATGTGGTTCTGCGGTAGCCTAAGCTACATCACTGTGTTGTGCACAAAAGAAATGCATTTTCTAGAGCATCGGGACCTAGTAGATTTTATTATCAAAAGAAGGTAACTTGAGGCAGTGGGCTTTGGCCTAGGCCTATATGCAGGGTTTTCAAGGGGTGTGTGGGCTGTTACTTACTTACTGACTGTGTATGGTAGAGATGGTCAAACTAACTTTGGACATTAAAACGTGACCCTCAAACAAATCCACATGCAATTTCTCTGCTATAGGGATTGGCATTAGTCATTCTTCACATTGATGTGTTTGCAGATGCCTATGACAATGAATAAAAGGTTAGGCGTTAACCAGATTGTCCAAACCACAGCTCACCCCCTCCTTGCTGCTGTTGGGCCCTCAACTGCCCATCAAGCTTAGGGTAGGCCAACGCCAAGATATAGGCCATTATGGAAGTCAGGGTGTGGTGTGCGCCCCTATGAGGTGGGGAGGACTTCCCCAGCTGGATTTCAGCAATGGTTCAGCTATATCATCTTAGATCCTGCCACCTTTTCCGGCAGTGGATGTTGCACCGGTGAAAGACTTCCAGGGACAGCAATTTCTGGGCAAAGGCTTTCCAATGCCTATGCTTGAGATGGGGATTGACTTTGATGGATGCAATACATGATGAAACTGAGTGGACATGCAAGTCAGAGATCATATGTGTAGCAGATCAAGAAGTTCTATATACCTAACATGTTCAAATAGCACTTGACTAGACCACAAATGTTTGGGCTCTATTGATGGACATGCACTCTGACATGAGATTACATTACACTAATCACCTGATGACAAAACCAAACACACGCTGGTTTGGCCAAAGCCCATGCCAACCAAACTAGAAATGTTAAGGCCATGATCACTACGCATGGTCTGTTGATTTAGACAAGAGGTATCACTGCACACCATTGGGAGAACATGACAGCTTAGGAATATCTGCATGACTATACAAACAGTATAACAGGGCTAACATCTAACGCTGTAACAGTAGCGGCCCATGGAGAGAGCGTTGCGGGCGGTGAGTCGGGGGAGGGGCAGAGTGCGGGGTATTAAACTCCGGCATATGGCCAAAGAGAGATGAGTACATAAATAAAACGAATTACATTGCACGCGCCTATGGCGTTGCAGCCTGCGCAATGTAATTTTTTTTATTTATCCAGAGTTTACTACCCGCCCCTTGACCCCCCCACCCGCCCCACCACACCATTCCCTCCACTGGCCGCTACGGCTCTGTACATGCTGTCGACAACATGTCAGTTAGCACCAACTATGATACATCCCAATACCTTGGATCAACTTAGAAGGTCTGATATGTGTCACACTTTGTACTCACAATATGCAACATGGTGACCATGTGTGTTACTCTATGTAAAATACTGGTCTGACTCATTGAGTGTGTGGCCAATAGTTATCAGCAAAGGTAACCAATTTAGGTATTGCAGGAACTGTGACAGGGATGACATTAACATACCATTTGATATACGGTGTGGTAGCTCCATGTGACACACCTTGTGATGCTGTGATGGACTTAACTTCTGTACTCAACAACTATCTGCACAGTACACGAGTCAAGAGTGCAGTTACTCTACTCAATGAGAGCAATATTCCTGGCCCTGTTACCACAAAATTGTAGTAGTGAGTAGCCTGTCCTAAGGCTGTGCAACACATTTGAAATGTGAATAAGTGGCAAGTTCACTCAGCTCTGAGGCTCCAGTCAGGTATAATGTTATAAATGGCTTTACTATGATGTCTTAGGATGAAACATTGCCTAGCTCCACTATTTTTAACAGTGCCTCTGGATCTGCAGAAGTCCTGAGGGATGACAGTGTGCTGCAGTAGGATTTAACATGTAGCTTTCCTACATCTTGGCCCTGAGAGTGTAGGTATAATTGGCAGGATTGGTTGTTTGCAACTTTTGCACAGTGATCCCACAGTAAGCACATACCTCCAAGTAGTTCATGAGTTGTTGTACATGTAATGGTCATGCGATACAGGACAACAACATTGTGTTGCTCACAGAATGAGTTTGTGATGATCCATCTCTCCCAGCCAAATATTTGGTGCAGACAGATATGTGCCGGGTTAAGGCACATACCAGCATTCATCTGCTGCTGCACATTCTCTTTTCAGTCAGTAATTCATTGCTACATGGACATTCCCTGGCAGTTTAAAATAGATTTTCATGCGAAGCCCATTTTAGTGCACATTACAACATGCATGCAGTAAAATGTCCATGGCACAGGGGTAGGATATGGTGTGACTTCAACATCCTGATAGATAGAGTTTACAGCCAATGTACAGTGCACCATCATCCTACACATCTCTGACCAAAATAGTGATAAAAGATCCTAATAAATATGCTTGTGCTGTCACTCTGGGACTCACAAGCACATAGTCGGGTATAGACATGTTAAGATAGAGACATCACTATCCTTCATACATCATACAGAACTTACCTGCTCCTATGGTGAGCCATAGAGCTGGCCATACAGGGGAACGACCTCTCCAACTAGGGTCCCCACCTCTTCAGTTACGAATGAAGGTATCCTTGCATCTGTTTGGCCTGATATGGTTACATCCAGAGGTGGCACATAGCAGCTGATGCTGAGGAGGTGTAAATGGTAGTAGTGCAAGCAGGTAAGTCAGTCTTTGTTCATACCGCGGCATACATGTATGGCGCTTATGCGATCATGAGTATAGATGCACACAACCATTGGACGACCGCAGTCACATTCCTCAACGTTAGCCTAAGGCAGAGACCACCGTGCAAGTAACTGCCAAGCAAGTGGTCCTCGACTGCTTGGGGTGTAAGCGCCTCTACTTGTCCAATTCGCGAGGTCAGGCATCCGCCATGTTAGCGGTCATGTGTACTGTGTTGCAAACGGTATGTTCATGTTTGCTGAGACTGTATTTGACAAGCTGTAGTGCACCACCACCATAACATATGAGTATTGAGACCTTGGCAGTGGAAAGCTCTGTTCCCAGTCATGTCCTGCACAACACTTCATCTGTGTATTGCATTAATGTGCACAAATCTACAATGCGATTTGGGTTATGTGCAACATGTTAGCGTCTTATACACTTCTGTGACGATTCACTATGGTTTAATTTATCTACTTTGATAATGAAGGTGGGAATAATCATGTTACAGCCTTCTGAATGTCAGCTTGCGGATGACTGGTGGATGAGTCAGATTGTACAGTCATTAAGTCACAGGTGTAATCCTTCTAGATGCAAAAAATGTACTCACACATGACTTTGTCCTTATAGGTCACATTTATGTAAGTTAGCAATCTGAGAGCAATATTCATGTTCCATGTACTTCTCACATAGGTACCCTGGGAGAGAAGGAAGACGCTAGGCTCCACTGTTCCACCCATTCCCTTACCTACACACCATGCAGGACCAGCATCAGTACAGATATTCCTATTAAATCGTCAGAGCATCCTGGATCTGAGTTGTCAGTTTGAGCCTACCATAAATAACCAATCCCCACAGGGGACAGTATTTTTGCTTACATCATTTAGGGTTTCGATATTAGTACAAATAGATATTTTGGTCATCGATATTTGTGTGTTTTTGTAAACAATATTTTTTTTCGATATTTTTGTGAATTGATATTGTTTTAAACTATAATATGCAGTTTGATCCCTTGCCTCACTCCAAAATATTGGTCTCTGACTCCTATGTAAATTTGCCAAATTGTTGAATGGACCACCCTATCAAGGTATCTGGCTAGACATATGCTTGATTCTTACTCCCTCGGGTTCTGAGATGAAAACCTGCGGTTATGGCCTGCAGACTCCAGTGTGTCGGTGGCCAGAAGGCATATTACTTTTCAGTTGCATCTTTCAATGAATAGATTGTTCAAACTATATTAGGACAAATTTAGAGAAAGTTGGGAATGCACACCTCTCTGAAAAGCATTGCTAATTAATTCTATGTTGAAGTTTTAGTTACTCAGGTAAAATTTGTCAAATTCCCAAAGTTTGTTATATAAAATGTGAAACATTTTGTAAAAGTTTGTATTACACAACTTTGTGCAATTTACACCCAATTTATGTTACTAGTGTGAGTAGAAAATGTGTCACTTAGATAAATGTTCTGCTTTAGCAAATCTTATGCCAGTACCTCATGTGACTGTTTAAATGTGTATGCCCTCATGTAAAAATTTCACACAGACCACAAACCACATTTAAACACCTAGGGCCAGATTACAACCTTACAGCAGAGCGGTGGAGCGGTGGTGCAAACCTCAGCGCCACCGCTCCACTGAAGTTTTCCGCCGCCCACCAGATTACTACTTTACAGTGGTCTGTTGGGCAGTCAGCATGGCAGTTTCCCAGCGGCGGTGCCTTTTAAAAGGGCACTGCAGCGGAACCCCTCACAAAGTTCCTGAAAGGCAATGACTCGAAAGTCCATGTCATGCAGGAACCTATGTGGATGCACACAGAGGTCACATGTTATGCCCTCCTGTATGCATCAACATTTGTCTGAGGCACAGGGGGTCCCTGTCAGGCCCCCCTTTATTTCCTTTCTGCCAGGCTATTGGTGGAACTACCATGAAAAGCCTCGGCAGAGAGGAAACTCATAATATGCTTGGTGGGACCCTGGCGGTCTCTGACTGTCGCTCCTATTCTAGGGAATGGTGGTTCCCTGGCAGAGCCGGCAGTTCTAGTCCAGTCCAACTGTCTGTTGTATTGCACCACCGTTGCGCCACCATGATTCTGACAGTCCTTTGACTGCCAGATTCGTAATCTGTCCCGAAAAAAAACCTTTGTATATTCTGACTTTTGTCAGGAATATAAGTACAACAATGTTGCACTTTCAATATTCCACAGACTCCTCCTTCTTTTGCCAATAGAATATCAAGGGCAAGTCTATTTTGCATTACCATAGCTGTCATAGCAACCATTTCTGTATTTACCATTAAAAATCCTCCAGCTGTGCTTGTTGATAAATTATCTACTATCGTTGACAGTTTCCGAATTTTGTTTGCATTGAATGATATACCCACTGCCGGTATCAGTGCTCCAAAGATAAAACCTACAATTTCTAGAAAAGTTTCTCTTCTCCTACATGTTAATGGTTTACCTATTTCATGAATTCCATTAGTACCTCTATCTATATGAAAAATGTTAGGAAAGACCAAACTTGCGTAGCAATTCCCATACCAATGGTCAGGCAGTCTATAGTAAACTTTGCTACTACAGATGAAATACAATCCAGGAAACTCAGGATCTTTTCCCCCTTTAAATCCACATCCCCCAATAATTCTGTAAGTGTCTTTGCAATTATTTGCTCCCACAAAAATGTATCATACACTGTATTGCCTCTTCAAATACAAAATGTTCCCTGTTGGGGAAAATCTATTCCCAATGCAACATTAGTATCACTTTTTAAAAAATGCTCTTCATCAAAATTCAATGAGGATGGTTTTATTTACTTGCTGTAGGCTTTCTCTGGTAGGCTAATCGTCTATCTTCTGCCATTTCTAAAAATACCTTTTCTGCCTTTTTCGATTTACATGTTAGATTATTTTTGTATGCATATTCTATTTTCTATTCATCAATTTCTAAGAAAAATTCACCCAAAACTATAGCAGGATTCACTTTGTCCATTCTATGTACTACAGGAACTTTAGCAAAAATGTAATCAACATCAGAATAGTAATATTCTATTTTCCCAGTTTGATATAATAAACTAGCTATAACACTACAAGTCATTCCATATGTCAAAGGAAGGTAATGATATGTCACACCCTCTGATACAGATGCAGGCAACTGCATACAGACAGAGCAGTCTTGTACATCCATAGTTTCTACATATTCTTTCAATAATCTAGAAAAAACATTCATTGAAAAATCATTATTAGATCTTTGTGTAATTCTCTTCTAACTATTACTTCTACATTCTTCTTTGCATCATGTATTTTCTCACTCTTATTATCACCTTTATTTCGATATGAATGCTCAAAACTTGAATGAAATGGAATCAATATTGCTATAATAATCAATTTAAGCCTTAATAATGCAGTACATATTAAACACATTTTACACCATCTGCATATCATTCCACATTTAGATGCATTTCTTGCAGGCATTTTTATTTTTTTATTTTCAGCAACATTTTCTATAATGTCTCTTTAACACTTACAATGTCTCTTTGCCACTTTCCTCACAAAATATGTGTCCTTTTAAAATCTGTTAATTAGTTATGTCTCTTTCTTTTTATTCCATTTGACCTTTTCTTTCCATTTGCCACTTTTATTTTCCCAGTTTTGAAATCAAAATTCTTTTTCTTTGCCTTTTTCCTTTTCACTCACCAGAGTCACTTTGATTTTCTTGGTTACTTTCAAGTTCCGATATGTCAGGTAAAGATATATATACCCACTCAGGTGACTTATACTTTTGATTTGGTCTCCTTACTCTTTTGGGTCTTTGTAAAATGTCTTTATTCTTTTCCTTTTGATCTTCTTGACTAGATATCTTGTTTACTTATTATTGTGGTACTCCATCTATATTTATGAATTTGAATTTTAATCCTTTAATTTCTGCAGGCCAAATATCTACCTTTTTAGGCTTATTAATCACCAGTTCAATTGTTTCACGTTCAACTTTCCAAGCCCTTTTTCTGGAACTCTTTCTTAAAGTAATTTCTCTGTCACTTTCATCAGACCCAGTTTCAGATTTTTTTTTACCTCCTCGTATTTTGAATTTTATTGTTTCAAATTCAGCTTCTGAGTCTTGTCCTTTTACAGTCAATTCAGTTTTTTTGCAAGGAATCTCTCTGTAACTGGTACTTGGAATCTCATCCTTATCGTGAGTTACTTCCTTTTCTCCAGTTTCAAGATCAATATTCCTTTTCTCAGAACTTTCTGTTTGACTCTTAATTTCTCCACCTTTACCAGTTTTATTCTGTTCTCTCTCAGTGTCCAAACTGGTTTCTCTTTTTTCCAGATATCAACTTATATATTGATCTTCAAAATCTGGGATTTCAATTATTTCAGTTTCTTTTTCTAATGCTGAACTTGTATCTGATATCTCCAGATGTCGCCCCACAGGTCGATCTTTCTTATCTGGAACTTTTTTTGTTGTCTCCTTCGCATCAGAATCTGAGCTAGTCTCTACCTCTTGTAATTGTTGATTCTCAGGTTCTGGTACTCGGATGGTGTGGCTAGCATGCACCCACCTTTTAATACCTGCACACTTCACTGCAGTCGTACTGACCAAAATCACCTGTCTCAGTTTGTCCCAGTGAGGGACCAGGCAATTTCTCCTTCTGTGTACTGACCCATTCTCCAGGACTTAATCATGTGTTGGATATTTTTCTTTAGTACATGCATCAGTTCCAACCTGATGAAACACAGAATTTATTGTGTTAGACAAGCCCTTGCAGTAATCCAGTATGATATCATCATTTATTTTCAGCAGTTTGTTGGCAGCTACAAATGCATGTCTGATTACTTGTCCATTCAGTATCTCATGTGGATTTAAACCACTCTTTCTGTCTGGAATGCTTCTTAAGGTCATTAGAACAAGTGGCAAAGCATCGGGCCATTTCAATCCAGTAGCCAAACACATTTTTCCAAGTCTGTATTTAACTGTTCCATGCCACCAATAGGTCATCAATATATTTAACCAATACTTATTTTCCTGGCACGTTTAAGCTTTCTAATGACTTTTTATCATCTGATTAAAAATGGAAGGGCATTCAGTATACCCTGGAGGAATTCGGCACCATGCCAAAATACGTTCTCCAAACCGAAATGTGAAAATCGGTTGACTGTCTGGATGTAATAGAACTGTAAAGAATGCATTGCATAAATCAATAGCAGTTTACCATTCTGCATCATGTGGAATCCGATATAATATCACTGCTGGATTTGGCACAACTGGACAACATGGAACAACTATTTGTTTACCTTTCTCAAATCTTGCACAATTCTAAATGCACCATTTAGCTTTTTAGTCCCATAATTGGTGAATTACATGGACTACTCATAATTTCTCTCCGAATCCCTTGTTCAATCTTTTGTTAACCTCTTGGCTGCTAATGACAAGGGTAACTCGTCATGAACTTTCCATTCATTTCAATGGAAAAGTAATGTAAATCTTAATGGTGCCTTAGCACTGAAGTGGTTAATCACTGGGGTTACTTCTTCAATTATTTCTGGAGTAAATTTATATTGTAGAATATTTGGATATACAGCATCTTCTTTTACCATGATTTTTACAGGACTTACTCCTTTCATCAGCCCTATTTCCCCTCCTGTGAAATCCCACACCTCTTCTTTAACTGTTTCTTTTAATTCATTTGGGATCTTCTCTCTATCAAATATAGGAAATGTTTAACTTCCTATTGAATCAATTATTGACATGGTCATTTTATACAGACTATCGTCATCTGCCATTTGAAAGGCTATACCATCTGGTGAACAATAAATGGCACAGTTCATTTTACATAATATGTCACGTCCAAGTAGATTTACAGGACTGCTGTCACATACTACAAAACAATGCATGAAGTTACCAATTTCTACATCTGCGGGTTGTGTCGAAGGGGTTTTAATGTGTCTGTTTGTCACACCTACAACTTGGATTACATCACCAGAGAGAGGAAGGTTTTGAATTTCTACTGATCTAACTGTAGAATGGGCAGCGCCTGCGTCCACTAGGAAAGTAACATTTATACCATACACTTTTCCGTTCACAAAAGGATCAGATTGATCTACCTCCAGCGTTGCGCCAAGCAAGCACTTCACTTCCTCCCCTAGGCACCGTCAGAAACATTCATCAGATTCATTTCCATCTGATCTTAACGAGAACTGCGGAACAGGAGTCACACGTGATGATCTTTTTACCTGCTCTCCTTCGTAGAATCCTATCGCTGCACTGTTTTTCTGTGGAAGAGGTGGCAATGGCACCTGATTCTTTTGAGTGACTACCTGCTGCTGTGCTGGAGATTGTTGATTTACCTCATTCTGCGGATTTAATGATTTATTTTCCACATTAACCCTTTGTGGTAATTTACACTCGTTTCCCCAATGCCCTATTTGTCCGCAATTATGACACTGCCATTTCTTTTTAGCCTCATCAATATTCATTTGTCCTTTTCCTTTATTCAAATTATTTTTAAGTTTCATTTGGCTTCCATTATTAGTAATTTGTGCCTCTTGTTCTGCAACTTTCACTTGTACCCACATTGCTTTCTCTTTCAACTTTCGCTGTCTCGCTTCAATATCATCACTACAATATTTTGCGTATCTCATTAAATTGTCCACTGAACTGGATTGCCAGCACATCATATGGTGTCTTATCATGTCACCTATTTCAGGTCTCAAACCAAACACAAATCTATATACAAAATGACTCATATCCTTTTCACTTAGGTTTTCATACCCACTATACTGTTTGAAAACTAGAAGCACTCTTTCATAATATGCATGTATAGATTATTTTGATTCTAGAATAGTTCTATCAATCTTTAACCAATCAGTTTCTTTTGGTGGAATTTTATTTTTCAAAAAGGTAACAACTTGTTCATATTTTCCCATTACTTCTGGACCTGGAGCACCTGTTTTTGCATCTTTTGGATATTCTTCCTTTGGCCAATCAATTGTAATTGACACTCTGTCCATAAATCTGCTGGTATAACTATGTTGAATAACCCATCCACAATACTTTTGATACCTTCACAAATCTGTCTACTTGTCCATAACATTCTACAGGTTTTTCACTTGCTCTGGGAAAATCATTTGTAAATGACAATATATCCTGTCTACTCCAAGGTACATGAATATATCCTCCTCCTGGTATTTCTCTCATAGGTTATTTTTCTGCTACAACCGGTTCTTTATCCTTAACAGGAAATGTTAACAAGTTTTTATCACTAGTTTCTTCCTTTTTCTTCGTCCATCTAATTCTCCACCGATCTACATCTCCCCATTTTCTCAACAATACAATTAATTCTTTTATTTGGGTCAATCTCCCTGCTGTGTTAATGTTCTCTATATCTTTTTCAGTAAAGTCTACTCCGTATGGTTTTTGCAAAATTTTTACCTTTGAAAATTCTATACCTAATTCATTTGCAAGTTCCTTAAATCTGTCATGAAGATTCTTAGCTCTCCATGTTATACTTTTACTCATAAAAATCAGCTCTTCATTTTGATATGTTTTTAGTTTTTGTGTTACAATTATTCCTATTATCAATTCTTCCATATCTATTTTTAGCTTAAAGACAAAAAGGAAGGTGCACCTAACAAATCAAAAAGATGTAGAATGTTTGGAAATTCTTCTTTATTATTCAGTTTCTTTTGGAAACAACAGCGGCACACAGCCAACGCGTTTCGTTCCCCCGTGCCATGGGAACTTTATCAGGGCTGTAAACAATTATAAAGGACTCACTTAAATGAACATGCTAATACAAAAACCATATAAAAATACAAATACAAAGAAGTAAAAAACAAACACTAATGACCATGAGACAAATTAAGTCATAATACAGTGATCTATTGCACAAGATGACCCATTACAAACATGCAAAAATTAAACCATACAAAGAATAGACACATGTAAGTTTAGCCCCATACATGAATTCACTACAAAAATACAGAATATAATACATACGCACAGGATAGGGCCATGAAGACCCAGGAAAAACTTATCTGGGGCAAACCAGGCACATAATCACGATAAAAACACCAGCAAATTTTAAATATTACACATGTTTTATACTGTTAAAACCATAAACATTTTAAAATTTAGGTGGGAATGTTTTAGGTAAAAAGTAGAAGAGAGAAGGGAAAGAAAAGAAGAAGAGATAATATTGGAGTAAGGTCACAGAGGTAAGATCAAAAAACCGAAACCAGCCTCACCTTGAAAAATAATAATAATCTGGGCTCCCAAATTCGACCCCAGCAAAATGTGTATCGGTTTTAAGGTACCAGGAAAAAAAATCACACCTGATGAGCAATCAAGGTCCTGGATGTCAAGAAGGAGGAAGTAAAGGATAGTGTTAAACACACTCCCTATCATAAAACAGTAGACTCAAAAAGTCCAAAGACAACAAAGTAATTTAGAAAAAGGGGCTACCCTAACAATAGTCAGACAACCAGTGGAGATGTAGGGATAACACTTATCTAGGGGGGACGTAGAACAGAGATAGTCACCTCACAAGGTAACATTCTTACATAGAAAAATCTTGAGACAGTGTAATGGTATGGCAGTCGAAGATTCCACAAACTGGTAAGGGAACTACTAGAAAAGAAAAAAACCCAGAAATGCAACATGGGATAGATTATACAAGATGTCCAGAATATAATACGTGCGACCAAAATGGCCTCCACCCTAGTGGGAAACCCTAACCCACCAAACCAGTGGAGAGTGCAAATTCTCAAAGGGAAAATACATGCAATAGACGCCCCCATGACTAACCCCTTGGCATGACTCTTAAAAAATCATCATAGCAAGTCTCACCTAAATTTCGCCACTCTTCAGGATCCCAATTGTTGTAAGAAGATATGAAAAAATATGAGTGCGAATGGCACCGCAGGTATGCAGTGTCCTTCCCAATCACCCCCCTGTAGAAGATGAGAAGAACAAGGAAAAACAAAGCAATTACTGTCCAAAACTGGATGAAGTTCGAGAGATAATAGTCACCAACACGAGCAAGGTAAACCAGAAACATATGCACTCTGCTTGGAGGCGATGGTCTGGTGCTAACCGGATATATCCTCAATAATGTAAGGCCTAGAAATAAGAAATAGCCAAGTTGTCTAAAATAAAAACCAACTCCATTCTAGGTTATCATCTGGATACGGCTGGTAAACCAGTGACTAGATATGGCGCAATTAAAACAAGAAGTTACATCAATTAAGGGAAATGCGCCAAATCTGTATAGACTGGTCCCATGAGATGTTATCAACCTACCAAAGAACCACAGTGATAGAAGGCAATGGTGAGAATCAGTGTCAAGAAAAGTCCTCGTGCGGCGGCCTGTCTAAATGTAAAAAGATAAACAAAATTGAAAAAACAATTATGAGTAGCGCGAGGCCTGTACATGCCAGAAACTAGTGCACATATAATTAGTTAATATCAGGTGGAAAATCGCAAAGTCACGATATTAAGTGACAGGCCGACATGATAACCTACACCAGTTAGAGAAAGCCGGAGAGGTACAAAAGTAAACGGAGGCACCCTACCATAAAGGTATCACCAGAACAACAAATAGAGACAGTCAGTTCCACCCGAGTGTGGAAACGCAATAGCGGCAAAAGGCGGCCCAATAGCGCAATATGCTACAGGCCGTAGACTGGAGTTAAATATAAGCGTGAAACAAGCCCGTAGTGAAATTGACCCCCAGAATTACTAAAGGCAACTAAAGGGAGTTACCGAGCCTCCTAATTATTAATAGGCACACAAAAAACTAAAGGATCCCCTGAATGATGCTAGCCAAACTTACCAGAAGTTCCGTGATATGAATCTGTGCCGGGCAAAGTGGCGGGTGTCTCCTTTGGTGCTGCGAGAACGCTGCCATGTTTGTACGTATTAAATAGGAGATACCACAGCGTCACCCCTCCCAGGGTAATGGACATAGAGAAAAGACTATATGGCTGTATAAGATAAGTGGGCTACAGAGTAATATAACCCACTAAAGGAAAAAAGACTGTAAAAACATAATAAGCTAAAATAAACGAAAGAATGGACTAAATTACAGAGCCACCTAAGACGAGAATTAACGCTTAGGTAGACAGTAAAGAGTAAAGCCTTTGAACATATATGGTCGGGTCAACCTCATTAAAATGACAATTCTTCCAGAATTGACTTTTCTATTTAACTGCATCCCCTTATCATTCTCACTGAAAGACATTAATACTCTACAGGGTAAAATCGGATCTTTTATATGGGCCTGCAAGTCAACAAGAATCGCATGGAAGAAACTGAGGAGGGGTTTAAAAATAGGAGGGCTAGCCCTCCCTGATCTTTTGTCATACTGTCATGCATTTCACTTCAAAAACGTTAGGCTTCTTGCAAATAAGTTAGATGCATCATCACAGGGCCGCCTGTTTCAAGCTCTATTAACTGATTCACCTTATGACCATGATTACTTTATATTTAAGTTTGGAGACCAGAATTTTTTTTTAAAAATTCGCCTTAAAATTTTACAGACTGCATTAAAAAATTGGGGGTTCATTAGGAAGACATTTGATATTCCTTATTACCACACACACTCCCCAATATGGGACTCTCCTGGTACACCTCAATGCCTCCAGGATCAACTGTCACAACCTTTGAAAACAGCTGGGTTAAAAAAATGGGGGGATCTCTGGGCAGATTTGGGCCTAGTGAGTTGGAACTCTTTAGTACAACTTACGGATGGACAGTTGACTAGGTTCAAATACTATCAACTATCCGCCTGGTGGTCCAGTCAAAATATGCAAAGGGAGAAAGATACAGACATTCTTGATGCAATCGGCAGAGGGGGGAAATGGGTAAAAGAACTTTCATTTTGGTACAATTTGATGATCAAAGAAGAGGAGAGTAAATTGCATATGGAGATAATAAAGTTATGGGGAAATTGCATATCTGAGCCCCCTGAAGAAGTCAGTAAAGTATGGTTAGATTCCTTTTCCCTCTCACAGAGGCTAATTAAACCAGCCAATTTAAGACGCAACCACCTGTTTACGGCTTATAGAGACTATTGGACCCCGGCCAAATTGTATATGATTACACGAAACAACTATTATTGTCCCCGTTGTAACCATAATGCAGCTGATGATATTCATATCTTTTTGGAATGTCCAGTTATTCAAGACTATTGGAAAGCGATTATGGATTTTTTGGGTGATGTACTTTCAATAACCATTATTTGTTCTCGCAGACTTGTCTTCTTTGGTCTATTGAAAGACTATAATATCAATAGTTTGGATACTCAGTTCATCTTTTACATAACAGCTATTGCAAGGAGACAAATTTGCATGGAGTGGAAGTCAGCGTCTCCTCCTAGATTTGCAGTATGCCTGAAGTATATAATGGAAGTATGTAAAATGGATCTGGCTGGCCGCAGTGAGAACACTGAGAATGTCTGGTCTAAATTGATGGTCTGGATAAATAGGTGAGCGGTCCTGTGATTATGCCAGAGGTTGTGTCGGTCCTGTCCTCCACCAGGCCTAGGGTGCCTAAAATAGGCCTGGAGGAGTAGGATAAGGAAAGCAGCCTACCTCTGAGACATCTCTGTCTGCTATGATACTGTTTCCATGGCAGACTCGAAAAACAACAGTATAAGAGGCAACAGTGAGACCCATCTAGAGCATACATATTCTGGTGGCATATATGAGGACAAAAAAAAAAATTGAAAAAACAATCATGAGTAGCGCGAGGCCTGTACATGCCAGAAACTAGTGCACATATAATTAGTTAATATCAGGTGGAAAATCGCAAAGTCACGATATTAGGTGACAGGCCGACATGATAACCTACACCAGTTAGAGAAAGCCGGAGAGGTACAAAAGTAAACGGAGGCACCCTACCATAAAGGTATCACCAGAACGACAAATAGAGACAGTCAGTTCCACCCGAGTGTGGAAACGCAATAGCGGCAAAAGGCGGCCCAATAGCGGAATATGCTACAGGCCGTAGACCGGAGTTAAATATAAGCGTGAAACAAGCCTGTAGTGAAATTGACCCCCGGAATTACTAAAGGCAACTAAAGGGAGTTACCGAGCCTCCTAATTATTAACAGGCACACAAAAAACCAAAGGATCCCCTGAATGATGCTAGCCAAACTTACCAGAAGTTCCGTGATATGAATCTGTGCCGGGCAAAGTGGCGGGTGTCTCCTTCGGTGCTGCGAGAACGCTGCCATGTTTGTACGTATTAAATAGGAGATACCACTGCGTCACCCCGCCCAGGGTAATGGACGTAGAGAAAAGACTATATGGCTGTATAAGATAAGTGGGCTACAGAGTAATATAACCCACTAAAGGAAAAAAGACTGTAAAAACATAATAAGCTAAAATAAACAAAAGAATGGACTAAATTACAGAGCCACCTAAGACGAGAATTAACGCTTAGGTAGACAGTAAAGAATAAATCCTCAATTAATGTCGATAAATAGGACGCCTTAGTAAAAAAGCGGAAGTCGATAATAGTAAAGATCGACAAGAAAGTATATCTGTGAGTGTAGCAGCAACGATCCGAAAATTAGCGCAATAGTAGACACATTTTTTTTATGTAAACCCTCGAATTTTGAAAAATAGTAGCACCTTTAATTGAAAGGCAAAAGTTGATAATGATAAAAATCGACAAACTACTATGTATGTAAGTGTGGCAGCAGCTGTCCAAGTATGCCTGACCAGACCTAATTGCGAGAAAGCTGTAATGACGACGGCCATTTTGAAAAGGTATCTGTTCATAATACGAATAAAAGGATTGCAGCAATAGAACATAAACAAAAGAAACAAACAAAAGGAAAATAAGGGGTAACTCCACAAATAAAACAGTCCAAAGGAAGACCGAAGTTGACCATAAGTTGATACTCAGTATGTAAGAGTCATGTATATGAAACACGCAGCACGCATGACATCTATACCAGTTCGACTTGTTAAAAGAAGATGTATGCTTAAAGGTAAAAGAGTTTTTCTGTTACACAAGAGAACAGGCAAAAGGCTGTGAGGGAAAAGTTTCAATTTAACAAACTCATAGTAAATACAAATAAAGAAATTGTTCATAACATTTGGGCTTATGATCTTAAGAAACTTTATGTAAAAACAGCCCAGATTAGCGTTTATGTAAAAAAATAATGTAATTCACTGTCGGTGTTGTGACCCATCTGTGTCGCTTTAAGACGACAGATCCATGTGGCCTCCCTTTGTCTGACTTCCAATTCCCGGTTGCCACCCCTGACCCCAGGTGATACATAATCAATTGCATGGAACCAGAAAGAATTGTCATCTGGGTGGCATTCCATATAGTGTGCGGTTATCGGGTATCGTTCGTCGCCTTTTAATATGGCCCTACGATGTTCTTGAATGCGAATCTTTAAAGAGCGCACTGTACTCCCTACATAGATTATGTTGCATTTGCAACCCAGAATATAGACCACATGTGTGGTGTTACAGTTGCTAAAATCCAAGATCTTATATTTCCTGTTGGTATTGTAGGTGAATTCAGTACATTTGTTCATACCAAAAGGGCAGATGTTACATGTGCCACAGATAAAAAATCCACTTGGTTTGGCTGGCAACCAGGTGGTCTTCGAGGTAGTAACATATTTAGATCAAAGTGTGTTACGTAGGGAACGACCCTTGCGGTAAGTAGCCGCTGGGTTCACGGGTAGATCTTCTCTAAGGTTTGGAATGTCTCTCAACAAGTGGCAGTTTTTTTTTAGGACTTTATAGACCATATTGCTGTTGGCGTTATATTTGGTAATAAATCTGACCTTATTATTTTGTCTTTTGAATGCTCTTCTCGCTTTGGTCCTGAAAATGTCCTCCGTTTTGAGTGTAGAGGCCCTGTTAATAGCCTTGTCAACCACATCAGTGTTATAACCTTGTTTCAAGAATCTTTTTCTTGATTCCAACACATTTGTATTGTATGAGGTGTCTCCACTGCAGTTCCTTCTGAGGCGTGTCATCCTGCCAAACGGGATGTTATTGATAACCGTTCTAGAATGCGCACTGTCTGCATGCAGAACTGCATTGCATGCCGTCTACTTTCTATACAGGGTACTCTGGATAGTGGCACCCTTAACAGAGAAGTTGATGTCAAAGAAGTTAATCTCAGTTTTGCCACAACTCATAGTCAGCTTGACATTGAATGTGTTCGCATTTAGATAAGCATGGTATTCAGAAAATTGGTCCATGCTGCCCGACCAAAGCACGATGATATCATCTATGTACCTCCCCCAGAACACCAGATGTTCAGTCCAGGGGAAGGCGTATCTGTGCCAGGCATATTACCGTTCGAACCATCCCATGAAGATACAAGCATATGAAGGGGAAAATTTCGACCCTATTGCAGTACTGAGTATCTGCTGAAACCAATTTCTATTGTGTAGGAAAAAGTTGTTACTCAAGATGATGTCAATCATTTCAATGATCTTTTCGTTATATTCATAGTGACCTGCGGACTCTCTATCGAGAAAGGAGCGCACTGCCTGGAACCCAAATTTCTTGCTAATGCAGGTACATAGGCTCTCAACATCGAAAGTTACAAAACAGAGGTCACCTGACCACTCGAAGTCGTTGAACTTATTTAGAATATCTTTGCTGTCCCTAATATACGAGGGCAGGTCAGTAACATATTGTTGAAGTTTGAGATCAACAAATTGGGACATTGTTGCAGTAGGGGAGTTAATACTCAAGATTATAGGGCAGCCTGGGGGAAACGGTCCGCCCTTATGAATCTTGGGTATTACATAAATGCAGGGATACTTAGGTTTGATGACTCTAAGATATTTAAATTCATCATCGGAAAGCAGCCTGCTTTCCCTCCACTCGCTTAATTTCATATTGATCATGGAGGTCACCTGTATCGTTGGATTGCTAGCAACTTGCTGATAACAATTGGTATAGTTTAGTTGTCGATTTATCTCGGTCATGTAGTCTTCTTGGTTCATAACAACAACATTACCACCCCTGTCGGCTTCCTTAATCACAATGGTGGTGTCATTTTTAACCACCTTTTGCCGCTATTGCGTTTCCACACTCGGGTGGAACTGTCTCTATTTGTCTGTCTGGTGATACCTTTATGGTAGGGTGACTCCATTTACTTTTGTACCTCTCCGGCTTTCTCTAACTGGTGTGGGTTATCATGTCGGCCTGTCACTTAATATTGCAATTTTCCACCTGATATTAACTAATTATATGTGCACTAGTTTCTGGCATGCACAGGCCTCGCGCTACTCATAATTTTTTTTTCAATTTTGTTTATCTTTTTACTTTTAGACTGGATGCCGCACGAGGACTTTTCTCACCACACATTCTCATCATTGCCATCTGTCACTGTGGGTCTTCGGTAGGTTGATGACCTCTGATGGCTCCACTCTGTATGGATTTGGCACTTTTCCCTTAATTGATGTAACTTCTTGTTTTAATTGTGCCATCTCTAGTCACTGGTTTACTAGCCATATCCAGATGATGACCTTGAATGGAGTTGGTTTTCATTTTAAACAACTTGGCTATTTCTTATTTCTAGGCCTTACATTATTGAGGATATATCCAGTTAGCACCAGACCATCGCCTCCAAGCGGAGTGCATATGTTTCTGGTTTACCTTACACGTGTTGGTGACTATTATCTCTCAAACTTCATCCAGTTTTGGACAGTAATTGCTTTGGTTTTTTCTTGTTCTTCTCATCTTCTACAGGGGGATGATTGGGAAGGACACTGCATACCTGCGGTGCCATTCATACTCATATTTTTTCATATCTTCTTACAACAATTGGGACCCTGAAGAGTGACCAAATGTAGGTGAGACTTGCTATGATGATTTTTTTAAGAGCCATGCCAAGGGGTTAGTCATGGGGCATCTATTGCATGTATTTTCCCTTTGAGATTTTGCACTCTCCACTGGTTTGGTGGGTTAGGGTTTCCCACTAGGGGGGGAGGCCATTTTTGTCCCACGTATTATATTATGGATATCTTGTATAATTTACCCAATGTTGCATTTCTGCGGGTTTTTCTTTTCTAATAGTTCACTTACCAGACTGCCATACCATTACACTGTCTCAAGATTTTTCTAGGTAAGAATTTTACCTTGTGAGGTGACTATCTCTGTTCTACGTCCCCCCTTGATAAGTGTTATCCCTACATCTCCACTGGTTGTCTGACTATTGTTAGGGTAGCCCCTTTTTCTAAATTACTTTGTTGTCTTTTGACTTTTTGAGTCTACTGTTTTATGATAGGGAGTGTGTTTAACACTATCCTTTACTTCCTCCTTCTTGACATCCAGGACCTTGATTGCTCTTCAGGTGTGACGTTTTTTCCTGGTACTTTAATACAGATACACATTTTGCTCGGGTCGAATTTGGGAGCCCAGATTATTATTATTTTTCAAGGTGAGGCTGGTTTCGGTTATCTGATCTTACCTCTGTGACCTTACTCCAATATTATCTCTTCTTCTTTTCTTGACCTTCTTTGTTTCTTCCACCTAAATTTTAAAATGTTTATGGTTTTAACAGTATAAAACAGGTGTAATATTTAAAATTTGCTGGTGTTTTTATCGTGATTACGTGCCTGGTTTGCCCCAGATATGTTTTTCCTGGGTCTTCATGGCCCTATCCTGTGCTTATGTATTATATTCTCTATTTTTGTAGCGAATTCGTGTATGGGGCTAAACTTACATGTGTCTATCCTTTGTATGGTTTAATTTTTGCATGTTCGTAATGGGTCATCCTGTGTAATATATCACTGTATTATGACTTAATTTGTCTCATGGTCATTAGTGTTTGTTTTTTACTTCTTTGTATTTGTATTTTTATATGGTTTTTGTATTTGCATGTTAATTTATGTGAGTCCTTTTTATAATTGTCTACAGCCCTGACGAAGTTCCCATGGCACAGGGGAACGAAACACATTGGCTGTGTGCCGCTGTTGTTTCCAAAAGAAACTGAATAATAAAGAAGAATTTCCAAAGATTCTACATCTTTTTGATTTGTTTAGTGCACCTTCCTTTTTGTTTTTAATTCTTATTGTAAATTAGCATCTTTTGGCAGCAGGTGCTGGAAGTTGTTGCACTTGAAATACATATTTGAAACTTAGTGAGTGATTGTGCTTGACCTTGGTCTGCTGCTGTGTTCTTATGCTCTGGTCTATTTTTAGCTTAGCCACATCTAAAACGTTAGGTTCTGTATCTTTTTGCTGTAATGTCTTAATCCAATCATTTATTTCTTCAACTGATGGTCCTACTGGAGTTTTGGTTAAATCTAAATCAATTAAACTTTTATCTGTTAATTCTTTTGTTGACCTCTCTAATTCTGATGTACTTGTTTTTTCAGCTTGCATACATTCTGACCTTTCAGAAATATGTTTTTCTTCTAAATATCTTTTTGGGGTTTCTACTATATCATTCTTTATTGGCGGTGCATTTGGAATTACCTCTGTAGAAGTTGACTGATACAGTGGAGGTCTTTTTTTCAAAATGCTTTCCAACACTTCGTCCTCTGTGTCACTCACTCCATACATATTTTTTCTGAAATCTGACTACTTTTTTTCTCCGTACATTTTCTTCCTACAGTCTCATTCACTGTCTGTATTGTATACATTCCATCCCACATATCAACACACCTCCATTTTTTCATTCTGCTCTCATGCGTAGTTCCCCAATATCCTTTAATATTTCCCTGTCTGCCATCCATATTTCTGAACCTTTCTTCCTCTTTAGCATGCATTTCATCCTCCCATTCCATTAAAGCCTCAAACTGAGTCGGTCTAGGTCTCGGTTCAAGTCTCATCATTTTTTCTCTCAAATTTCTCAATACAGCTGTACTAAATGAACCTGTTTCTGGGAATGCCAATATTCATTTTTAGTGTATTTTGCCCAATTCTCCAATCATATGCAAGTATGATAACCATATTTTGTCATCATGTAAGATGCAGGCATTTTTGGTAGAGGAAGCAATTTTCCCTCTCTCTTAACTACTTCCTTATCCTTTTTGCATAGATTCTTGATTTTCGCAAACCATGAAGGTTTCTCACTATCCCGTTCATATTAATAATAATCAATTTTTACGTATTTTTTGTCTCAAAACAATCGTACACTGGCTTTCAATCAATACCGCTATTCTGACCAATCCTGGCGCGTCTCACACTACTGCACCAATCAGTATTTGTTTGTGTCACACAATTTCTAACCTATTCCAGCATGTCTTGACACTAACGCACCAATCAGAATCGTATTTGTCACAGTCACGTGGACCAATCCCAGCGAAACTCTTGGTGATGTCAGCTTCACTCCAGTAGACAGCGCTTACCTCTTCTCTACCACATTATTTACTTTTGCTGATAAAGTAGCACTTCCCTATACCTTTACCCTTCCCTCAAGCTTAGGGTAAAACCTATTACTCTCCCAGAGATAAGTTTTTAGTCAGAGTACACAATTGACTCCTGTGCTTAAGGCCGAAATTTCACAGGTTGCCTTCGCTATACATTCACCACTTTCCAACAGAAAAGCCCCTAAGTGAAACACACAGCGATGTTACTACTTTGAAATCAGACCATGTAGAGTTCGACTTCTCTTGCCACACATTCCTCTGTCTCCAGACAGAGTGACCAACTTCCTACTTCCAGGAAGCTTCAAAATTTCGACCACATGTAACGTAATCCAAACTCAACATATAGTGTTACAACATAAAACATCATTACATTTCCAAACTAACCTATAAAAACCATAACTCTGCTACCAAGATATCTGATTCAGCGCAGCTCTCAAACAACCTTCAATATTCACCTTACTCTACCCAGGGGCAATTTAATTTTACTCATCAGTGGGCCCATAACACAGCGAGTCACACACACAGGTACACAACTACTCCTGAATCAGTGACAAAGAAGGCGAGCTGCTGGTTAGCGGGGTACCTAGCTTCATATTCCATACATTATATACATTTATAGAATTTTTCTTTACATATGCTAACCTGTTACCTGAAAACTCTACACCAAGGTACTCCTCTATTTGGTCAATAGATCATCTAGTAGAAGTCAGTTGATGGAGACTAAGACCAGCTTAATCATAGTAATCCTACAACTTTAGCATTTTATTCTGTCATAATATTTCAATAAAAAACACACCTCGAAGTTATGTTTAAATTTGAATTTATCTATGTCATTTAGGAAATGGAAACTTTAGATTTATTTAGACAAGCAAGAATTAAGCATTTTATTTAGTGCATGTTAAAAGAAAATGAAATTTAGAAATCATATTACCAAGTTTTGTTATATGAAAATAACAGAGTCGCACGAGTCTAAATCTGCCTCTCTATTCTCCTCAACACCTCCCTTCAAAAAAAAAATTCTGCATTCGATCATCTTCATTGCTCCAAAAATTAAAGTCCAAAAATATTTCAAAGCCTCTCGCACCATAAATTGTTCTAACCGACAGCATGTCGAGGTTCAAAATAAATCCAAGGAGCAAGCTTTTTTATCCTTTCGAACAAGCTCTTTTTATACCCTATTTCACTAACTATCTAGCTTAAAATTGAAACTTTTATGGTCCGCAGTTTATTCTGATTGGTCCATTAGAGTGGTGGCTATGATCACCTCATCCCATCCTTGCCCAAACCAGTTTTCCAAAATGCCTAGTCATCCTTAACATGTGCTCATGGCAGTCACCGTTTATGCTTGTCATCGTTACATGATTTGCTATTCTCTTCCATTCATTGATTCAGTTCCCACAGTCTTAGATGCAACCATCCTTTGGCACACTTCAGTGCCCTAGGCCAAGCTGACCTTGACATCACTTGCTTTGCCTACCAGCCATTCTGCTTACTCAGCTTTTTATTTATGCACATGCGTAGAGGGTCTTTCTCTCAAGTTGATGTCAACGATGCAGTCAGCAGCCATTTTCAACAACCAGGCCGCATAGGCCTCAATGAAAACTAGTGCAAAAAAAACCACAACAGACGTTAGATTTTAGAATGATAGTTTTTCTGTTTATCTCCCACCATTCTAATATTCCTAATTAGTGATTACCTAGCAAAAGCGTGACATATAGCTTCTTTTTCTCTTGCCACAATGAATACATACACTCTAATGAAGCCTAAACATACATGCTTCTTTGATTAATGTATATTATTATAGCACTATGCTAATACAGCCTGTTCACAATTGTTAATATATTATTATCGCAAATGGCAATTAGTTTCCCAAGTGTAATATAAAATGTCTAAGTGCATTTTGTTGATTAATTATTCACGCTTCGGTGTTATGTTGGTTAAAGTAATGCAAGTTTAACTTCACAGGGGGTGTACAACATTTTTTGTCTCACCCTGCTCCCTCACACCATGTACCCCATAATCTAGAGCATGTCTACCCCCTTTTTGGTAATTTCTGCATATCAAGTATCAGTGGGGGTCATCAGAGAAAACTCGCCTAACTTCCTAGAGCCCTATCTGGGCTCGAAGAGTGAGATTAATCCTCATCAGGACTTCTATCCAGCCAGAGGGTACTCTAAGAATACATTGTGTGTGACCTCATGATAAAGGCTTGAAGTGGCCAGATGCCTGGACTCAAAGGCTGGTCAACTGGTCACACGATGACTTATGAGAAAGGATTCTCCTCACCTTTGGAGTGGACAGGGCCTCTGAGGCCCCGGTTCTCTGTGCCTAAGCTGGTGTCGGACAAGGGGCTATGGGATGGGCCTCACAGAGTTCTGACCCAGAGCCCAGTCAGAGCTTCTGAAGCAAGACAAGCTGGAACGACATCCCTGGTCCTGCAGGACTTCATTCCGTGCATTTTGTAACATGGTGGGTCAGAGAAGGGAGCCTAAGGCCTGGGGCTTCTATCCTCGAGCCCATTGGGGCCCTGACAAGAGTCCCGGTCAGCGCTTCTTAGCTCAGGTAAGCAGGGGAGGCCTCCCCAGGCCTTTGATTTCCTATCCAGGGAACTTTGGGACACAGCAGGCCAGGGAACGGAACCCATGTCTGGGTGGTCTTCCACCTCAGGTTCCACTGAGACTCTCACCCTGGACATGGTCTGAGCTTCATATCCCCGACATCAGGGGAGGCCTCTCTGGGATGGCGGATTCCTGTCTGCACCACTTTGAGACCCAGAGGTCTCAGGAATGGAGCTCAAGATGGGTGGGCTTCCACGCCTAGGCCAGCCAGAGCTCTGACCCAGACCCCAATCAGATCTACTGAAAATCAGGGGAGAACTCATGGACCTGCGGACTCTGTCATGGCCACTTTGTGACACCACAGTCCAGAGATAGGAGACAATGTCCAGGGCCTTCCACCCCCAGCTCGCTAGGGCTCTGAATCAGGGGTCAGTCAGAGCCTCTAAACCTGGACAACAAGGGGAGACTTTGCGACACAGTAGGTTGCAGAAGAAAGCCCAGGGATGGGGTTTCCCACTCTCAGGCCTACTTGGGCTTTGTCGTGGGCCCTCGCAGTGCTTTTGACCCTGGAGAAGCAGAGGAGCGCTCACCATGCCAGTGGGTCCCCTGTTTGGGGCACGTTGAGACAAGGCAGGCCATGACATGGAGCACAGATCCAGGGAATACCACCTCAGGGTCCTCTGGGGCTCAGATTCAGGAAGATTCCTATCCGGGGAAAGCAGTGGAGGTCAGGCACTTTGTAACATGGTGCACAGAAACCCAGTCCCCGGGGTCTTCACCCTGGTCCTGCCAGAGCACTACCCAATGTGGTAATCCCTGCACACCTAGTGATATAGGAGGACATTCAGGAGATTGTATCTGGCCTTCTGGACCCCTCACTGGGCTTCAAGCTTCAAACAAACCCTCACTGGGACTTTCAGGGCAGCCTGAAAGTCTGAACACTGAGTAACATAAAGGAAATTATGGGTTTTGTTTATTTATGTTGAGTACAAAATGTCACCAGTGACATTGGCATGGCACAATTTGCTCCACCCATGTAGGCATGGTAAAGGAGAATTTTATTTACGTCCAAGCTTAGATTATATATTACATCTCAACTAGAAGTTTGAGAGAGAAAATGGCAAATGCAAGAAAAAAAGTCTATGGGGTCTAACAAAAAGCAATTACATTTTAAACTAAGTGCCCTCGAAAAAATCAGATGATAGAATTTTTTAAAAATTCTTCTAGGGCCCAAATTACGATCTGCATGTTACTGGGATGATTTGACCATGCTATTAAATCTCTCCAGAACTGTGCAATTACATGTAAAATCCCATAGATTGAATAGTGAATTACAGCATCTGGCTGATTTTTCTGATTGTGACATCACATGGTATTTGCCATCCCATGAACTTTTGAGCCTACATTGTGTAAAACAAATCTTGCAAAATACAAGTAGGAGACTGGTTCGAACAGAAAATGTCTTTTGGCAAGTCACACTGGAAACTTGTGTTATTTGTTTAATGGAAAGTGTGGGCTTTTCTTTGAAAATGAACAAAAAATTCCAAAAAATTGTGAGATTTTGAGAAATTTTAAATAATGCAAAATTTGAAAATGTTATGAATTTTGCCTTTGTAGTTAAAATTTCGCCCAAACCTAGTCATTAGTAATGCAGGTTGATAGTTTAGACAAAAATGCAGGTACTAAATGGGAATTTTGTTTTTAACAAGCATTGGCAATGCACCCAGGCTATAAAATATTGAGCTGTTAGCTTTGCCAAAGCTTACAGCCAAGCAACATGTGAACATGCATTAAGACGCATTCAGGTGCATGGCAGGTCATAGTGTGTGAGTTTTCAAAGACAGCACATTCTACGATGGCATCAAGTAGCATGTGCATCATGGTAGCCCCTTTTAATTTACTGTTATAACGTAGTGAATCATCATGTCAGAGGAGCATATTACAATATATTAAAAGTAAGTAGAAAGTGTGCATGAAACCCATCTAAATTATAGAAGCAGCCCGACAGAATTTTGTAACTGAGGGGCCTTTGTAAAAATAATTGAATAGGTAAATAAATTAATAACCCATGGCGCGGGATGGGGATTTTAGGTAGTCAGTAATCAATTGAGTTCTTTCCTTCAGTTAAGGGGCATTTATGAATGCCAATAAATAGTGACAGTAAAACAACAATTTCAAATGTAAAGTAGTAAAGCATCAATAGTGTTCTTTCCTTCAGACCTTTGGCGATTTTCAATTAAGCACACTGGTTGTTTCTAGGTGTTAAAACATCATTGTTGGCCTTTACGCGTTTACTATCAGCATATGAAAAATAGATACCTGTCTATAAAACAATCAACTGAGGTTTATAATGGCCAACCGTCAATCATGTTCTATTCCTCACACCTTTGCTCATTTTTAGGTCTCGACTAGGCAGGGCATGCGCTGTCTCGTTGAGAGATGCTGTATACAGTACAGTGGAGGAAGCCCCGCCCACTTTCCAGCCTTATTTTTGAGTGACTTGAATCATAATTTCTGCATTCTGATTGGTGCTTTCCTTGTTAATGCCGCTTCCTGACAGCCATGTTGTCATTTTTACCCTTACGAGGCTATCGGCCCTTTTATTAGAAAAACAGTTTTGTTCCCCTGCCTCTCCCCGTTCCCTTCCATAGTCCGTAACTTCTTACACCACAACCACCTCTCCACCCCCTCCCCGTACGTGCCTTCTTTTATGCCCACACTTCCGTGTACAATGCAATAGGGCTCGCATAAATACAAGCCCTATTGCATTTACAATGCTTGTTTGCCGTGTCTTTGGTGGGTGAATTCGCACTCTTTGTGTCACATGCGCACGATGTCGTGTGCATGCTAGACAACGGGAGGCAGAGACAGCACAAGAAGCGAAGCAGGGTGAGGTGAAGTGCGGCCGGGTTCCACTCTATCCTCCCCACCCACAGACCACTCGCCTGACTACACAATGCTTCTTTCTACAAAGACCTGCAGGGGTCGGTTGGGAGGAAACACTCCTGCTGTCCACTTGTGTCCTCTGCAGGGGTCGGTCAGGAGGAAGCAATCCCGCGGTCCACTTGGGTCCTCCGCTATCACCCTCGGCTCTAATCTCGGGAGCTCCTCTACAGTCCACGGACGGGCCGGAACAGCACATGGCACCTCTTCCCCCGGCCGCCAGGGCTGCCCAATCTCAGAGTGAGGAAAGGCTGGTGTGTGTGGGTACTACTGCCCTCTATGGGCCCCGGAGTCCCCGCTGCTCGCTGGGGCACAGGCGGGTGCAGGGTGCCACCCTGTAAACAATGCTTATAATTAACGTTTTTTTTCTTTTATTCAAATTTAGATGGATTATAGCAGCAATATGGCTCGAAGTTTACCATTCTCTGCTGGTATCGGATGTAATACGTAGGTCTTACATGTGAATCTTTGCAAAGCCAAGCATCCCTCCATCCCTCCAAAGTAGATAAATTCAGTACCAGTAAATTGGTAATTGTCTTTCCAGGACGATAAAATTACCTTAAAAGCTAAAGCAATAAAAAGGTCAAACAGTTTTGAAACAGAGGATGTAACATCTACTTCAGATGATAAAGATCCTAAAAAACAAGCAATATTGATAAAGGAGCATTAAAGTTAAATATTGACATGCAAACATTCCAAACTGAAGTCCAGACAGATAAAACATGAGAACACTCATATAGTTGATGCTTTAACGTGCCCGATTCACTAGAACAGGACCAACAAAGTGGGGAAGAGGTTTTAGAAAACTTACATATGCTAACAGGAGTAATAACTGCTCTATGATAAATAACATACAAAGATTGATTTATACGTGCAGCAGCAGAAAATTTAAACAACTTGGACCACAGTTTTTCCCAGGTTGCAACAGGGAAAGAGACGGACAGATCAGTTTCCCATGCAATCTCAACATTTGACTTAAAACGTTCAGTAACGTTAGATAACAATAACTTATATACAAAAGCGGCTTTAGGTCTGTGGGTTGAAAATAAAGGATAGAGAGGAGTAGAAGGGGTTAAATATGGTGAGTCAGGTGGGAGTGAAAAGGTAGCTAAATGAGATTGTATGGCAGTATCAATGATAATGTATTCATTTAAAAATGAGTCAGGCAACTGATAACGTAATTGCAATTCATGAAAGGGGATAATAGAATAATTATGGAGAAATTGATAAACAAAAGTGATATCCTTTTCCTTCCAGTATTTGTAGTAAAACGATTTGCCTTTATATTTAAGGAATTCATTATACCATACAATAGATGATAAAAAACATTGAAGAGGAGTCAAATCCTTAGAAAAAGTATTATAGAGTAAAGTTTGGGAGTATTTCAAAACAGGGTTCTTGGACAGAAAAGTACAATTTGACATAAAACTAATATGTTGAAAGGAAAAATCTTTTAACAATGAGCGTTCAAAAAGGATCCAGCTGGGGACAAGGGTATCCAAAACATCATAAGCTAATGAAAAAGATTGTTTGATTAAAAAAGCTGAGTGATATGCTTTAACGTTAGGAAAGCGGACTCCACCTTCATTTTTAGGACGAATAAGTTTGTTTAGAGCAATACGTGGGTGTTTGTTATTCCACAAAAATGTTATACAAATAGAGTTTATTTGGGAGAAATATACATTAGGGAGTTTAATAGGAGGCATAGACACTGTGTACAATACATGAGGAGCAATCATCATTTTAATAGTGACTAATCTACCCACCATGAAAGAAATAAGGGGGACCATGAGAGGAGAAGTGATTGAAGTTTCTTCATTAATGCATTAAATGTGTATTTAATAGTATCATTTAGGTTGGACGCGAACCAAATGCCAAGATATTTAATTTTGGAGGGACACCAAGCAAAATTAGTATCATTGAACATAAATTGGTAGCAAATAGAGTTTAAGGGTAAAACCTCTGTTTTGGATAAATTTAGTTTATAACCAGAGATAGAGGAATAGAGCTGGACTTCATTCATAAATTGTGGAAGAGAGTCAACAGGGTTAGACATATAAATCAAAATATCATCTGCATAAACCGATATTTTAGTTTCAACAGAGGCAAATTTAAAGCCAGTAATCAGAGATTTGGCCCGGATATGCTCCAAGAATGGTTCAAGGAACAGGATAAATAATAAAGGGGAAAGAAGGCAACCTTGCCTAGTACCTCTAGACAAAGAACATTTTTGGGAGAAATGGTTATTAACAAAAATACTGGCACGAGGACATGAATACAAACGTTTAATATAGGAGATAAAAGAACGTCCAAAACCAAACCATTGGAGAGTTTGAAACATGAATTGCCAATTAATTCGATCAAATGCTTTTTCAGCATCTTAAGACAGGGCTGCAAGGGGATCCTTAGATTTTTTGCTATGGGAAATAATATTAGTGAACATTCGAGCATTATCAGAAGCTAATCGACCCTTCACAAAACCAACTTGATCAGTTTTGATCAAAAGAGGAATGATGTTGTCAAGGCGGGTCGCAAGAATCTTAGCAAAAATGTTGCAGCCATAATTAATTAATGATATAGGACGATAGTTTTTACATAAAGAATGGTCTTTATCAGGTTTGGGAATTATAACAATTAGGGCATCCATAAATGACCCAGAAGCTTTGGCATCAGCAATAAAGGAGTTAAAAAGCTGTAAAAGTTTAGGGGCAAAAATAGAATTAAAAGTAGAATAAAATTCCACAGGTAACCCATCAGGACCAGGTGCCTTCGATTTTTTCAAGGAGTGGATAGCATTAATAACTTCCTAAAGAGTAATATCTTTCTCTAATGCATCAAATTCATCAGGAAAAGGTGGAGGGGAGGGGAGACCAAAGAAAAAAGTGTTTAAATTTTGGATGGAGGGGAATGTGTCATCAGAATAAAGAGACCGATAATATTCATGGAAGACCTCAGCAATCTCTTCATCCGATGAGACAAGTTGCTTAGTAGATTCGTTAAGAATAGGGCCAACAGTTTTACGTTCAGACCTAACTTTTAAGTAGTTTGCTAACATCTTACCCGCCTTATTTTGACCTCCATGATATTTAGATTTAAGTTTAAGCAGAATGTTACACGCTTTAGTTGTTGCTAATTTATTAAGTTCAGTCTTTGCGTTTATTATAACATGAAGGGCAGCAGAAAACTTAGAGGTAAAATATTCATGCTCTAGTCCTTTAATTTTACGTAATTGATCCTCATCTTTGTTTCTTGTGACCTTTGCAAAGCCAAGCATCCCTCCATCCCTCCAAAGTCGATAAATTCAGTACCAGTAAATTGGTAATTGTCTTTCTAGGTTGATAAAATTACCTTAAAAGCTGAAGCAATAAAAAGGTCAAACAGTTTTGAAACAGAGGATGTAACATCAACTTCAGATGATAAAGATCCTAAAAAACAAGCAATATAGATAAAGGAGCATTAAAGTTAAATATTGACATGCAAACATTCCAAACTGAAGTCCAGACAGATAAAACATGAGAACACTCATATAGTTGATGCTTTAAGGTGCCCGTTTCACTAGAACAGGACCTACAAAGTGAGGAAGAGGTTGGAGAAAACTTACATATGCTAACAGGAGTAATACCAGCTCTATGACAAATAACATACAAAGATTGATTTATACGCGCAGCAGCAGAAACTTTAAACAACTTGGACCACAGTTTTTCCCAGGTTGCAACAGGGAAAGAGACGGACAGATCAGTTTCCCATGCAATCTCAACATTTGACTTAGAACGATCAGTAACGTTAGATAACAATAACTTATATACAAAAGCGGCTTTAGGTCTGTGGGTTGAAAATAAAGGATAGAGAGGAGTAGAAGGGGTTAAAGATGGTGAGTCAGGTGGGAGTGAAAAGGTAGCTAAATGAGATTGTATGGCAGTAGCAATGATAATGTATTCATTTAAAAATGAGTCAGGCAACTGATAACGTAATTGCAATTCATGAAAGGGGATAATAGAATAATTATGAAGAAATTGATAAACAAAAGTGATATCCTTTTCCTTCCAGTATTTGTAGTAAAGAAATTTGCCTTTATATTTAAGGAATTCATTATACCGTACAATAGATGATAAAAAACATTGAAGAGAAGTCAAATCCTTAGAAAAAGTATTATAGAGTAAAGTTTGGGAGTATTTCAAAACAGGGTTCTTGGACAGAAAAGTACAATTTGACATAAAACAAATATGTTGAAAGGAAAAATCTTTTGACAACGAACGTTCAAAAAGGATCCAGCTGGGGACAGGGGTATCCAAAACATCATAAGCTAATGAAAAAGATTGTTTGATTAAAAAAGCTGAGTGATATGCTTTAACGTTAGGAAAGCGGACTCCACCTTCATTTTTAGGACGAATAAGTTTGTTTAGAGCAATACGTGGGTGTTTGTTATTCCACAAAAATGTTATACCAATAGAGTTTATTCGGGAGAAATATGCATTAGGGAGTTTAATAGGAGGCATAGACACTGTGTACAATACATGAGGAGCAATCATCATTTTAATAGTGAATAATCTACCCACCATGAAAGAAATAAGGGGGACCATGAGAGGAGAAGTGATTGAAGTTTCTTCATTAATGCAATAAATGTGTATTTAATAGTATCATTTAGGGTGGACGCGAACCAAATGCCAAGATATTTAATTTTGGAGGGACACCAAGCAAAATTAGTATAATTGAACATAAATTGGTAGCAAATAGAGTTTAAGGGTAAAGCCTCTGTTTTGGATAAATTGAGTTTATAACCAGAGATAGAAGAATAGAGCTGGACTTCATTCATAAATTGTGGAAGAGAGTCCACAGGGTTAGACGTATAAATCAAAATATCATCTGCATAAACCGATATTTTAGTTTCAACAGAGGCAAATTGAAAGATAAGAAAAAACAACAGAAAGTAAATATAAAAGCAAAGAGAAAAAAAGAAAAAAAGACGAACGGACAGAGCAAAGCAAAAAATAAAATGAGTAGCAAAGCATGAAAAAAGGGTAGAGCAAAGAGAAAGAGAAGAGAGAAAAAAAAGAAAGGAAAAAGAAGGAAATGAAAAAACAGATCAGGGTAAAACAGCCCGACCTGTGAGAAGAAGAAAGAACAATGAGGGGAGAGCATGTTGACACAGAGCGGAGCGGATCTCATAAGGAAACATGGAGAAAGAGGAGAGCCCAATAAGTAGGAAAACATGAAAAAGAGATAAAGAGAAAGACATAAAAGGATAGGAAAGGAGAATGAAAAGAAATGATAATGATGTATAAGAAAAGCGCTAGTAAATAGCAAATCATATAAATCAGAAAAAATGAAGTTGGTTTGCTAATTATATAAAGATAGAAGGAAAGGAGCAAAGCAAGGAAGATCATGCATTAGTATCCATTCCATCAGAAGAAAGGGAGCAAAGAAAGAGTTTCAACTTTTCAGGATCATCGAAGAATTGTGAGCGCCCATTATGAGTAATTTTGCAGAGACAAGGATGAAGAATTCCATATTGAGTATTATGATATCTCATCTGAGGGCGTAAAGCTAGAAATTCTTTCCGACGTGCGTTGGTTGCATTAGAGATGTCCTGTTTAATATAGATGTTATGGTCAGACCAATTAAGATGGCGCTTAAGTCTAACAGCCTTCAGGACATGAATCAACTCAGTAAAATCCAGGAATAGCATAATAATTCCATGAGGCTTCATAGGATTGGAAGTAGGTCGGCCAAGGCGTTGCGCTCTTTGGATGTTAAGGGGTGTATTTGTAGATGGAAGACTCAAAAGTTCAGGGAGAAATTTTTGAGGAAAAAGTACCATATCTGGACCTTCAACATTCTCCGGCAAACCATAACGGCATAGGTTATTGCGACAATTGCGATTTTCCAAATCCTCTGTATGTAGTTTCAATTTATGAATTTCCTGCTCCAGCATTGGAATCTTCGTGGAGATATCATGTAGGCCACTAACCCGCTGTTCTAAGTCCAATACCTTACTTTCCATGACAATCCACCTCTCTTCAATTTGTTGCAATTTTTTATTAGTTGCAGTCATAAAAGGCTGGAGGCCACAAACTTCATCTATGATAGAGTCCAGAATAGGGTTTTGAGAGGAGTGAATAGGAGACAGTGGGTCATTTTTATGACGCTTTGGTTTCGAGCCCGTGATAAAGGATCTTGCAGAATGTGAGTCATTAGCCATGTTAGCAAGAATAGTAAGAGAGCTCTATGAATAACTCAAGTGGCAGACCCAATATGATTGGAATTTGAGAGGAGTGCAAACGTAAAAAGATTGACTCAAAGAGTGCACAGCAAATATTCCTCAAGGAGAAGCCCAAAAAAGAAGAAAAGAAAAAAAAATCCTTTTATTTTTTGTGTGGCACTAAGCAGGGTTAGATTGTAATAAAAATGTAAATCCATGCAAACCCAACTCATTGCAAAGGACCAGTAGGATAAATTATGTATTCCACAAGTAATATTAACACCTCTCAACTGTAGAAATATCAATCATAGTCGAGCAAAACAGATATTCCAAAGCTCTTTTTAGATAGAAAGTAGTCTAGGGAATGGTGCTAGGGAGAGTCAAAAAAAGTATAGCAGGAGAGTAGCACAGATTCATAAGTAAGACAGGAGTAGCGTATGAACTATCTTCCATACATGTCTTCTGTTGTGGAGAAAAAAGCGTCAAAATCCGCAAATTGGAGGCAAAGACGATGCATTGATTGTGAAAGTATTAGGCAGCAGGTCAAATTGAGCTAGGAGTAACAAAAGCTTCAAAAATCCTACAAAAAGAGAAATTACCGGAGCATATTTGAAATCGTGGGTGCGACGTCCTAAAATGGAGCAATAGCGTCGGCGTCTTTTGAAGAAATATGCTGCAACCGCCTTCAAAGTGTGCCGTACATCTTCCGACGGCAGAGGCAGTGTCCTGAGGGATGAAATTCAGCTTCGAGGCGGCTCCAGAAGAGAAATGAGTCCAGCCGATACACGGAGCTCACAAAGGATCCGCCATCTCGCTACGCCACCAAACCATGCCCTCCTTTCATCAATTACTGATCCCAACATTTTGGAGACAGGACAACTAATACTAGAGTGGGATACAGAAGATTTGAACAAAGATACGTTGCAGGACATCAAAACAGTTGTGTGTTTTAGCTCCACACACATATGCAGATTAAGTAATAGTTCTTAAATATTCACAGCTCGTGTAAACATTCTATTGAAATGAATGTGAATATTATATGCTTGGACAAAATCCTGAAGATATCTACTTTGAGTGCCTCTCTTTGAAACTTTATTGGCTACAAAAAGAAAGATGTTCTGAACCACCCTTAGATTTCCTGCCTTTTTATGTATGTATAAACTCATATTTAAAAGGTTGTATTGCAGACGAGCAGAAAAAGTATGCTGCCCCCTTGCCATGAGTGACGACACCAAGCACCTCACACAACTCCTCCCACAAAGGTTGCATGAGAAACCACAAATATCTCGAACCACAGAGGTCCGAACGTTACCACCCCCGGCATTTAAAGGGCTACAAAGCCACACTACTGCAGATGCGCACTGTATAAATGCCCAAAACGTCCATGAACGGCCAAATTTGGAATGGTTATTGTTCTTTTGTTGTATTAAACGTAAGAAATTGTGCTTTGTTTCTTAAAAAAACAAAAAAAAACAGCATTACTATGCGAGTCACACAGCCCGGTTGTGGTGCTCTGTAAAGCACAATAAATCTTCAGAGGCAGCACCACCTTGGTGTCATTGTTTTAAAGTATGAATTGTTTGCCCGTTGGCATGTTCTGCCACCTGGGAAGTGTGAACTGTTCCCGATCCACAGGGTAAGAGGTCTTTGCAAGGCCAGGCAGACTCTGAAACAGACGTTTATCTGATGAATGGCCTTTAATAGTGAGCCTGGGAGGTGGGCAAAGAAGCTAGATGGTGTGTTCAAACAACCTGCTGACAATCTTTCATATATTTGCATATCTGTGTACCATGTCTTGGCTGTCCTGTGAAATAATTGCTTTCTGTTGAGGAACTCTAGCTAATCGCATTAGCATTCCTTAGATTCCAGTCCACACTTGTCTTCCACGAGCATCCGTAGACAATATTATTTTTTTTCACATCTTGTATTTTCAGCGATATGGCCACCGAAGGCCCTGATAATATATTAAAAACAGAGCTTAGGAATATACCATTTCCTGCTGAAAGGCAATATTTCTCTCCATATGTTCCCATACCTGACATGTCACTCAGTTTGGTGCTTACTTTCCCTCCATATTGAAGGACATTAGATGTTTCAGCACCCAGGCTAATGTGCAGCATAGCTAAATACATTTAAGGTCCCAAAGGCGAGATCGATTGCAGTGCAAATGCTTGTTTCATCTTTGCACATGGATTGGTCTTGGGGGTCAAACATCATCACTGACCTTTTTGGATAGTCCATTGCATGTTTTCCATCAGCAAGTAAGGAGTACTGAGATGATCACGAAAAGCTATATCCAAGATCTTTACAAGTTTACAGTTTAATTGTGGATCCCCGGGATTGGAACAAGCAATTACGACTCACCTGCAGGGAAATCTTATCAGATGCTTTAAAATTGGAAGGGGTTTTGAAAATTCCATGCATAAAATATGTAAAAAAATTCTTAAAAGACCTTGGGCAACTTGAATATTTCACCAACCCTTTCTCTATTCAGCAAATATCAAGGAAGGAATTGAGAAAGGAGGGTCTACTCTTGTTGGATTCTATTTGAATGTCATCAGAGATATTGAATGTAAATATCAAGGACCCCCTGAGAGGATGGATACTGCAAGTCCTAGGTCAGGGAATAAGAGCATGAAAAATAACAACCAAGGCACTTAAACCACAGATTATTTCTGTTTCAGTAAAATAAACATAAAGAAAAGAAAGGATGTGAGTAGGTCTAAATTCGATTTTTATTGCTTACCAAGTTAAAAGAAACAATCACAGACAACTACATAATTCAAATCATGAAATTTAAAAAGAAGATATTTCTCATTGCATAATCAATAAAAAATCTACAAAAAACATTCAATACACAATTTAAAAAAAGTTTTTTATATAGAATCACATTTAAAAAGTGGCATCAACAAATTAATTCTCTACGCGCGTTTCGGCGACCAGCGCCTTCTTCTGGAGTAGCCATGTGTGTCCTAAATAATAAAAGAAAAAAGGAGGGACCAAATTGAACAAAATACGAAATGTATATAAATTCACAAATAAATTAACATCATATGAAAAATATTGTTAACATATTTGACCTACAAATTCACATCACTTTCTGTATTTCAATCAAGTTTACATTTTTCATCTTTGCCCTAAATAAGGGCTTTCATTTCTTTGTGTATTTCAACAGACCAGGAATCAGGGGCAGAGATGGTGAAGGCATGGAAAAATAATAAGTGTGATAACTCAAAGAATTAATATTACTCCAAATAATAAAGAGATACACATAATGTGCAATTGGGTTAGAACAAGAAGATATGGTATTGTTCTAATTTAATCAAATTAGTACCATCAGTTCATAAAAATATTATGACTTATTTTGGAAATCTAACAAAGAAGAGTAACACTCAGGTTTTTTTTCCCATTTTAAACCACTTTCTCTCATCAATGACTATTAAATGTACCCTGTTTTCCCTAAACTATACTTACACATTTAGTAAGGACACGAGGGGATAAAACGAACTCTAAACTATACTTACACTATTTGTAAAGGCGCCAAGAAGTGGAGTAATCACCAAAGGAGTCGTATCTTGTGTATAACGAAGAAGGGATCAGGATAAGGAACTGAAACAAAGCACCACAATTCTATTATTATAGTCCTGGTGTTACGTGTTACAGGCCTAGTTATTGGTAGAATTAATAGTCTTTTTTATTTACCTAATGTTTCAAAAAGCCCATATGACCGTAATTCATTACTCCAAGTTTGCGGCAGAGGTGCTTATATTTCTATATAAAAAGATAGTATAGGTAAGATATATATTCATTTTCATTTTTAAATGATGTATGATATCAGAGATATTGAAACCTACTGTACTCCACAACCAATTGATTTTAACTACTTTTAACATCCAACCCTATTTAACTTTTGTACCCGGAGTTTACAATAGATTTTTATTGACAAGATTTAGGTTGGAGGTATTTCACAGACTAGTCACTCTGCCTAAAATGAACGACAGGTCCTCAAACCTCCAACTATGCCCCTGTGACAATAGTTCTAACCAATCTACCATCTATGTCATACTGTTTTGTAAATTTTATACGTTTTTAGGGAGATTCTACCTGGTACCGGTTTTAAAAATGATTGGGCTTTGACAATGCAGACCCGCCCTACTTGTATTACAACAGCTTGAAGATGTACACAGCACATTTAAAATAATGACTTACTTAAAGAAAATCTTGAGACCGAGGATTTCTATGATTATTTAGAGCTTTACTCTGAATATAATATAAGTGAATTTAATAATGTTTTAATTCTATAATTTACTAGGCACTTTATCTATATAAAATTATCAAGATGATATTTTTATGTTCTTATACTATGTATAGATATTTTTTATCATCATAGATTATTACTTGTTGCATTTTTCAACTTGATATGATAAGTACATTTCTCTTTTTAAAATGTAAATCATGCACTGATGTATTTTTTTTTCTTTGGGCTTTTATGATTGTTTTATGAAGCAAACGAATAAAGCATTCTTGACTTGACCTGACTTGACTCACCTGCATGTACCTATATATTTGTCATTAAAACAGGTTTTTAAGTATTGTTGTCTAAGCCTTTGTAGTAGTGAGCAGATACAGATGAGATGTATAAGATCCTCCTATTTACGAACCAGTGTATTTCCATATTACCATGGTTACTAACTTTGGAATGTCTCCCAACCAAGAGACAGAAATCTTGTGTTTTATGCGTGCTGTGAAAGGATAGACTTATGAGGCAGCAGACAGGCTGGTATAACGCTTTATTACCATCCATGCATGCGAACGGGTACTAAACTTGTTTTTATACTCTAGCAAGGATTTCATATTCCTTGTTCTGTTTGTTACCCTTCTGAAGGTATCAAAAGTCGCACTTGATGCCCATAACTCTGTGAGACCTAAATATTTGACAGAAATATTCAAGTACTGATGGTATTCCGATGACTGATAATGTTGATACGTTACCAATAAGGCTTGGTTAGGTGGTTTTGAGAACGGGCAGTTTTTTTAGGTCTCGCTGAAGTCAGCACATGCGCTGCCCTTGCGAGAAATTTTGCAGCTGCTTTGAAAAGTGCTACCAAGGCCGCCACAAACTTGCTATGACGCGCACGCGACGTGCACAGCACTTTTTCACGTCGAACGCGTGCGTGCGCACAACTCGCATCACCACTTGCGTTTTTTAATTTATTTTTTTATTTCTCGGCCACGCGGTCAATGCTTGTTTTTGCTGACTTCACACTACATTCAATAAACTGTTACAGGGCATCAGATTGTGTTCTCCTAACACTCATTGAAGGAAAAGCATGTTTAACCTTGTGTTCCCAAGTGGCAAGCACCTCTCGCTCAAATAAAATGGCTAATCCCTCCGGAGCCCATTAAATATTTTGTATTCGCAGAGCTATGGCTTTTGAATGACAATGCATCCTGAGTCTAATGGGCGGGCTCGCGGAGCAGTCTTTCGGCTTCCAGTCAGGCCCGGAAATGGCTCGTCTACTTGGCATGTGGGTGGCTCGCGCAGAACACATATGTGCGCGCTTTTCTCTGTAGCACCTGCCACTTTCTCCGAGTTGTTTTATCTGTTTTCGAAAACTCTATCGTTTCTGCTCTGAGAACCTGCTAGAATGATGTGCTCCATGAAATATTAGTACTTTGGTGAATGCTACCTTTCTCATTTTCGGGCTCTCTTCATATTCTGGTGAAAGTGTCTGAAATATTAAACACGGAGGTAAACTGTGTTCTTATAACTCGTATTGTTGCCAGCGGGCAGTATTCCAATTAGATATTTTTTTTGAGAGGGTCATATATTGTTAGGTCTACAATAGCACGAGAATGGTAAACGTACTCAGTAAATGGGAGATGTTGAGAATCGAATAATTAGAATTAAACTTCAGAACACGGTGCATAGGTGTCTAAAGATTGAATGTGGCAGTGCAGCACTCTGAGATGGCGGCATGTGCCTCAGCAACTTCAGTTCATTTCAGCAGTCACCAGGTTAGTTGTCAGAAGCTCCAGGGCTATGTATCGGAACCTGTTGAGTCCATTGCACCTTCCCTGAACCTCTAGCTGAGATTGCGAGGGTTTAACAAGCACTCAAGTATAAGTGGGAGACAAACTTGGAAGAGAGAAACATACAAGCTTTGCTACTTCGGTCAGGAAGTCAGCATTCACTGGAGTAACCTCAAGCATTCAGGGTCTCTTGTGTATAACTTAAAAAACATTACATTACTATTGCTCTGAATATAGGTTCGAAGCGTAATTATCAACAAATATCTATAACTTTACCAGTATTGTGTAAAGGATGGCTTAGGAGACCTGGATCCTGACCCAACATCTATGGAGACTGAAGACAACAAGCAGTTCACAAAGCTGGAGAAGACAGCAGTTAATTGCAACAATGCTGCTCTAGCAAACATGGGGGCCCAAGGGAAGCAAAGAAGGAAAAACATAACAAGCATTGGCATAGCCAATAGGTCTAGCTTTTGGGACCTTATAAGTATTCAGTTATGCAGCACAATGTCCTTGGTATAACAACATCAACTGTTGCATGGCAAAACACTTATAAGGTCCCAAAGGCGAGACCTATTGGCTATGCCATTGCTTGTTTTTTTTATTGTTGCAGCTCTTTTGGATAGGTCTTGTTTAATGAGGCCAAATTCTAGGAGGATTTGTGCGGGAGAGGATTTCTGTGGTAAATTGAATACTCGCCTAAATGTGTTCATTTGAATCTTATCAAATATTTCCATGTCCCGGCCTTTCATCACGACACTTGCATAAGTAATTGTTGACATGGGTTTAGATGAGATTATAGTTAAGAGAGGCTGGAATGATGGCCATTTAGTCTCCTTGCCAGTGTGATGAAGGCATGAATTGAAGCAGTCCCCTTTTACTTAATTTATTGCTTTTGTTGACAGAAGCTTCATCTTGAGTCTAGATATAGGCCCAGGTAGTTGTAATGTGTCACTGGCTTGAGGTAAGTTTCATTTAATAGGAATTATACTTATGAATGAAAATACAGAAATTAAAGATGGAAACATGACAGAATTTGCATGTAAACCAGGTTTCCACAAGAAACTAAATCAAATAATGACGGTAAAGTTTGCGTTGAGGAACTTGGAACATCCAGAGTGTGATAACAGAGAGAATTGCTTATTAAAATGTGATTCAAATTGTCTAAACCTAATAAAGATATTGATAAAATGGAAGCAAATCCACTATTGATTGTTTTTAAATTTACCACTTAATGATATGTTTAACCCTATAAGCAATTCCCCGAACTGTTTTATCAAATGTTCATAACACTACTGGGGCCTCAATTTGTTTTGTTTTGAGTTTGCCTGTCCATCTATTCTGATAAGCGTACTGAATTTGAAGACCATTTATCATTTATTGAAGAAATCATAAGGCTTCTGAATTATAACTGTATGTGTAAATACAGCCTCAAATTTCAATGTAACATTCGAGTTTCTTAAAGAAATGCAAAGTCCTATGGTAATGTCACTGTGGCACATATTATAATTGTCCACACTTCCCGGGATCTATGTGAGAAATTGGGGTATTGGTTGACTGGGGTATGAGCACTGGTCAAGCAGCAGCCACAATCCCTTGCAGAGTGAACCACAAAAAGTCATTAATTTAACCTGTTTTTAAACCTGGCTAGCTTGGCACACAAGTAGTCAGGCTTAACATAGAGGCAATGTGTGAAGTATTTATAGAGTACACAAACAGTAATAAAGTGAAACCACAACACAAGAGAAATCCCAAACCAAGAAGAATAGCTTATATTTTAATACATTATTTCACACTAAAATGATAAACATGCAATTGGTAAAACTGGAGATATTGATTTTTAAAGTCTTAAGTGAAAATAGGACAGAAAGCACAAAGCCCTAACAAGGGATATCTGGTCATTTTGGACCAAGACAAAGTCAAAAGTTTTGGCCAACCACGATGGAGCAGAGGCCAGCTACAGGGACCGGGTTTGGCCGCCTGAGTAAAAGTATCTTTCTGTGGGTTGTGTTGATGGTCATAATCGACAAAGTGGATGTGGGATGTAGCAAAAGTGATTAGTTGATTTCGAAGCGATGCATCAGTGTTGATTCTGTAGGAATAAAAATTATGCTTGTGCATTGTTTTACGTATGTTAGCTTTCGCTGCGCCATTTTGTGCCCAGGCGCCATTTTGCATCATGATCAAAACTAATTCTTTGCCATTTCTGAGAAATGGCTTTCTTTAGGTTGTTTCTTCGGAGCTCATTTCTGCCACACTAATGAATGCACTGTTCCTATAAGCACATGCCTTTCCTATAGATGTAAGCCTTCTCCCACATGTCTAGTGACGGGCACAGGCAGAGTGACCTTGACTGGTCGATAATGTGTGCCCGGCTTCAGAACCGAAACTTACTCCTTTGTAATTTACTGTCCAACTGCGTCTCTCTGGAAAATTCCAAGGAGGGCGTGCTTTAATTGGTGTTGAAATGTACATACTGTATCGTTATGCTTGCTGATGTCAGACTCTCTCTGCAGCACTCCTGGAGACTGGGCAAACAGGGCTCTGCTCTGAGTGGACTTTGAATAAACTGTTATTACTTTTTATTCTCTACTGTCTGACCGACTCTTCATTTCGTAGAAGGCAGAGAGCTGGTTGTGAGTGACTCGGGTGACCAGAATCGGGCCACTTCCTTCAATCATCACAGTGGTAGTGATGAGCTGTCCTGATTCACACAGCAGCGTCATCTCTGAAGAACGCAGCAGCTGCAATTCGAAGTACTGAGCGTTATCGTCAATACTGCAGTCGACAGAGAAGTGAGGGCCTCCAGCCAGGAAGAGCTTCACACAGTGGTGGTTTCGAAGACAATGATTTGGGCCGATTATGGAAGCAGAGGCAATGCGCTGGTTCTTTTTTTTTTTTTTTTTTTTTTAAGTTTGAAGTTTATTGAAGTAAAAAGAGACAAAGACAGAAAATGAAGAAACAGTCAAAAGTTATGGAAAACAAGAAATCTCTCTTACAAAATGGTGGAACTTATTAAAAATATCTTATACATAAAAATAGGATAAGCAATAAATGTCAGGAACATAGGGGAATGAAGGAACAGCCTGAATAATAAAAACGTATAAATGATATGATAAAACAGTAGATGCAATGAAAAAACAGTACATGCAATTAAGAAAAATGCAATCACGGTGGTTTGCGAACTTCAACATTACGTATTGGAGAGGTGGGAGGGAGTGTGGCAATCCTAGATAAATACTCGGTAAGGGGGAGCCATAAAAGATCACGTTTGATTGCTAAAGAAATGGGGGAAACAAAATTAGTGTCTAGACGATGATTAAAACAAACTGCGTTCCACCAAGCAGTAAAGGAAACATCTTTTGCCTGTTTCCAATGCGATGTAATATGGTGAAAAGCAATGGCTATTAAGAGGTCAATTAATTTATGTTTGTGGTGTGACCCGGTAAAAGCAGGAGAAAGAGAACCTAGGAAAATATGAACAATGGAAAAAGAGAAAGTAAAATTGAAAATCTTTTGAAATTGGGACCAAACTAATTGCCAGAAACACAAAATGGGAGGACAATCGAATAACATATGTTTCAAATCAGCCAAAGGGCAGGGACGGGACCAACAAGTGGAGGGAGTGTCTGGGGAGAATGATGTCAGAGTTAATGGAGTAAATAGTGTACGGTTACAAACAAAGAATAAAGTTTGTGTAGTGTTAGCAGCTCTGGATGTACTGTGAATCTTAGACCAAATTTTATCCCATAAAGTGAAGGACCAAATTTGAGACAAATCTTTTTCCCAAGCCAACTCAACTTTAGATTTAGTACGGTCAGTAGAAGACTGCATAGATTTATAGAGAAAAGAGGCAGAAGGGGATTGGTCGAGGGCATTAGAAACAGGAAGATGTGTGACAGGGATAGAGTTGATGATCGGGAGAGAAGAAAGGTATTGGGTAAGGGAGGGAATCAGTGATAAATATTGTTTACGAGAAGAGGAAGGCAACGAAAATTGAGTTTGAAGGTTTTGAAAAGGAAGAGGTTGAGTACCGGAAAGAAGTTGAGAGATCCATTTTAAACCAAGAGAATGCCAGGTTTTCCAATATAATGAGCGATTACGAATTTTAAGGAGTTTATTATGCCAGATAGGTTGGGTGTGAGTAGAGGAAACAGAAGGGTATGAGGATAATAAATAAGGTCGAAGAAGAGAGCGGGAATGAGAAATAATGGGGGAACGAAGAGATGTTACATTAGAGGAAAAGGAAAGAACCTCTCTAAATTCATAAGGATGAAGAAAAGAAGATTCTAACGTTAGCCATAGAGGAGGAATATGAGGAAGATCAGAAGAGAGCCAACGCAAGGCTTGCTTTAAGGAAAAAGCATTATGATATGATTTAAAGTTAGGAAATTTGACTCCACCCAGGGATTTATCCTTTTTCAGAGAAGAGAGTGCTATTCGAGATTTTTTACCCTTCCACAGAAATTTTAATAGAATAGAGTCTATCAACTTGAAATAGTGGTCCGGGATACGAATGGGAATCATGGAGATAGAGTAGAGAACTAAAGGTGCTAGCATCATTTTGATGGAGTCTAAACGGCCCCACCAGGAAAGGAAAGGAAGAGAGGATTCCAACGATTGATAGATGCAGTAAATTTAGTGGAAAGAGATTCGAAATTGAATTTAAGTGTGTCGGAAAGACGAGGTGCGAACCAAACACCTAGATACTTAATCTTAGAGGGCTGCCAGGAAAAGCCAGAGGCATCAAAGAGATGTTTTTGACATAGAGGATTTAAGGGCAAAATTTCGCATTTATCAGTATTGAGACGATAACCTGAAACATTAGAGAAAGAGGAAACTTGATTAATAAAGGAAGGTAGAGTTGTTTGGGGGTCTGAACAATAAAATAAAATATCATCTGCATATACCGATAATTTAGCTTGTTTTTGAGAACCATAGTGAAAACCAGAAATATTATCATCGAGTCTAATCTTAGTTAAAAAGGGTTCTAAAGCTAAAATAAACAAAAGAGGAGATAGAGGGCATCCTTGACGTACCCCTCTTTGAAGGGGAAAATATTCGGAAGTCATACCATTTGCAAAAACCAAACCAACGAAGTGCCTGAAACATAAAGTCCCATCCTATTCTATCAAAAGCCTTCTCGGCGTCAAGAGAGATGGCAGCTAGGGGAGTAGAAAGGGAGGCGGCCTTACTCAAAATGTTAAAGAAAACACGAGAGTTATCTGACGATAAACGGCCTTTAACGAACCGGGATTGCTCAGGGCCGATAAGTTCCGGTAATAGAGGATCTAATCTAAGGGCTACAATTTTGGCGAAAATTTTATAATCTGTGTTTACTATGGAGATAGGGCGATAATTTTTACATAGGGTATGATCTTTATCTGGTTTGGGTATTAAACATATTAATGCTTCTTGGAAAGTTACCTGAGAAGATCCGGAAGTCGCAAAGGATTGAAATAACAGAAGTAGTCTAGGGAGAAGAAGGGAGGAAAAGTGATTGTAGAACTCAATGGTGAAACCGTCAGGCCCAGGCGCTTTACCGCGACGAAGGATTGAGACTGCATGTGAGATTTCAGAAAGGGAAATATCCAAATCTAGTGATTGAAAATCAACATGAGAGGAGTTAGGGGAGGGGATATCTTGAAAATATGTAAGAAGATCAATAGGGTCAGGATTAGATTCAGGAGTATATAAAGTTTGGTAGAAGGAGACAAATTGAGCTAATATGTCCTTGTCTTTAAATAGAGAAACACCAGCCGGGCCTTGTAAGGATTCAATTTTTGTTCTTTCTTTTCGTATCTTGAGGTAATTGGCTAGAAGTTTGCCCATCTTGTTTTGACCACCGTAATAGCGGGAGTTGCATTTAAGAAGAGAGTTTGAAGCTGCATTGGTGGTATATTTATTAAAATCAAATTTGGCAGATATAAGTTCACGAAGAGAAGATTCAGAATTAGAATTATAATAGGCATATTCTAACTTCTTAATTGTATCCAAAAGTTGAGTTGATTTAGAGATTTATTGCTTTTTCTTTTGAGAAACGAAATTAATGATAAAGCCCCTAGCAGCCGCTTTAAATGAATCCCACACCATGACAAAGGAAGATTCAGGGAGATGATTGAGTGTAAAAAATTCAATGATAAAGGTTTTAAATTGAGTGCAAAAGTTGGAATCAAGGAGTAAAGAGTTATTAAATCTCCAACGCCCTGAGTGAGGAGAGAAGGGAATAAGGTCAATATCAACAAAGACGGGAGCGTGGTCTGAAATTAAAATGGAACCGATGTCTGAGTGAATGGCAAGTTGTGCTAGGGGTTTGCTGAGGAAGAGGTAATCAATACGGGATTGGGAGTGATGAGTGGGGGAATAAAATGTGTACTCTCTAAGGTCTCTAAGGTCAGGATTACATAGCCTCCAAATGTCAACTAAAGCATTATTTCGTATAGATGTGATAAATTGGGAATGCATTTTGGAGGGAACAAACTTAACTTTTGAATTCCTGTCTATAAAGGGATCTAGGACTTGATTGCAATCACCACCGAAAATAACATATTGTTCATTGAGGGTAACAAGTTTGTCAGAAATAGCAGGCCAAAACAATTTATCAACACCTGTAGGAGCATAAACATTGAAAATAACTATAGGTATTTTATCAATAAGAAGATTAATGAGAACACAACGACCATTAACATCGCATTCTTGAGATATAACTGAAACTGTTAACTTTTTATGACACAATATAACGGTACCATTTTTCTTACCTAAAGCAGGAGAGTGAAAAACATGTCCCACCCAGCAACGCTTAAGTTTGGTAGCCTCCTTTTCTGTAAGGTGGGATTCTTGGAGGAGGGCTACATCAGCTTTAAGCCTTGTCAAATGCGTTAAAACTCTTTGACGTTTAATGGGGTTATTTAACCCCTTAACATTCCAGGTAACTACTCGGAATATAAATCATCAATAGAATGATATAAAAGAAAAGATGAAGTAAAAAGTGAGTCGAGAAGAAAGGAGAGAAGTAATCAGAATACAAAAATAGAGTCTGTAAGAGAAATAAATCAGGAGAAAAAATTGAGAATATAGTAAGTGAAAGGTGGAGAAAAGAGTAAAGAAAGAAGATAGTAAAAGAGAACAGTAGCAAAAATATAAAGGAGTGAGAAGAATGTAGAAACATACCAACAAATACAGAAGAAGAATGAGGGGTGACGACGCCAGAAGAGGACGACATCGACAACGGAAACTCACGCCACCGAACACCTGAGGAACCAGCATAGGACCGAATTGAAGGGGAGCAAAAATACACCGGGGTGAAGAACATGGGGAGAGGATCTGTAAGAAGACAAAAATTGAAAAGGGGATGCTAAAGAGACATAAGAAAAACAAAATATATAAACTGCACAATACTAGGGCAAGATATACTAGGGCTAGGTGTACTCAGTAGGATGGAGGAAACAAAAACTAGATACAGTAGGATAACAGAAAGGCAAACATTTTAGTCAAACAAGATAAAACATGGATAGTTAAACAGCTCTTGCAGTGTCCATGCTGTCGGTTTCATGATGACGAAGAAATTCTTCAAGGACTTGTGGTTCTTTGAAAGTTGTTGTCTTGTCTTTGTAGGTCACCTTGAAGAGGCAAGGGTGAAGCAGACCAAACCTGGCACCGAGAGCTCGCAGCCGTGGTCGCAAATCAAGGAACTGTTTCCGACGATCAGCTGTTACTTTAGCTACATCTTGAGAAAGAAATAAACGGTGACCCTCCCACATAACTTGTTTTTTAGCTTTTGCTGCTGAAAGTACTTGAAGGAGGTCAGTATATTGTAAGAACAGCATGATGACTCCGCGGGGTTTGGTGGAAACTTTTGGACCAAGTCTGTGTGCACGTTGAATGTTAAGTGAAGAAGAAGGAGGAAGATCCAACATTTTCGGTAAGAAGGTTTGGAAGAAAGCAGTTGGATTGGACCCTTCTGTAAGTTCAGGAAGATTATAAAGGCGTAGGTTATTTCTACGATTTCTATTTTCCAACTCCTCTGTCTGCCGTCTTAAGAGAGAGACATCCTTCTCTAGCAACGAGATTTTAGCACAGAAAGTTTGAAGAGACTCCTTAGATTGCTCCGCCAAAAGAACCCGCGATTCAAGAGTAGACCATTTGTCGTGAAGAAATTGCAGAGTTTTAGTAGTTTCAGCCATGAAGGGTTTAAGCGCACGAATTTCCTCAAGGATAAGATCCATGGATGCTGAGTGCGACGAGGAACCTGGAGAGGGAGGATCCTTTTTCAGACGTTTCGTTGAACCAGGTTGCAAAAGCTTACTGGAGGTAGTAGCTTTAGGAATTGCCCCATGGGTAACATCCGGCTTAAGGGAAACAGGATCATCCATGGTCTGCATCGTGGAATCAGAATCTGAGGATTGACGCGGTTTGGTCTTAGAAGCAGTAAGCTTGAGGTTACGCAGCTACCCCATATAAGGCAAGGGAGAAAAATAGCAGTGCTACCACAGATTCCAGGAAAAGAGGTTTTATGAAGAAAGTGTGAGGAAGGCACTCTTTGATGTGATATTATAGAATACGAACAAGTAATGCGTAATTCAATGTGCAGAATGTTAGTTGTATCACATACTGCCTCTTTGTAGAAAAACCTCCACAAATATAAAAATATAGAATGCGCCACAAGAATATCACCGCATGGTAAGGAACAGAAAATCCAAGCACAAGGACCAGGTCAGCAGTGAAGAGAATGTACAATGAATTCAGAAGATGAGTTGGACACAAGAGTCAGTGGTCATGAGGAAGAGAACTGCAATAACAATGCGTAGTGAGGAACATTGTGGCAGACATGCAAGTTGCTTGTGAATTAAATTGCGGTGAGAAGAGGCGCCATTGAGGAAGATGCAGCGTGAAGCGCTTATGCAGCGTGAAGGAAAATGGCGCGTGTGCGTCAAAAAATGAAAAATAAAAGTTTCTGCTGGAGAGGCATCATGTAAGTGCGTAGACTATTGAGGCAAGAGGCTGACAATTTCGAGGTTTGCAGAGGAAACACTGTGGCATAAAAGCGGCATTTGCCGACTGAGGGAAAATCGCGGCAGAAAGTGAGAAAATGGTGGCCGCCGAAATAGCGAACCACGTCACTAAAAGAATGAGCGCATTACGCTGGAGTAGAGGGAAGCAGCTTATATCTTCCTGCTCACCTCATGCTCCGATATTGAAATATGCTGGTGGTGTCTGCAAAAGTCCGGAAAATGCGGCGAAATTTGCTGGCGCCGGTGCTCGATCAGCGGAGCTCCGGAATCAAGCCGCCATCTTGTGCGGCGCTCAAGCCACGCCCCCCCAATGCGCCGGTTCTGATCACTCAACAGAGCCGATGCACCGCTTCAGATCCACGCAGTGGCGCTGATACACCGGTTTGAAAGAGGATGCGTGGTTTTTACTGCAGCAAGCACCTTAGACCCACTTCCAAGGGTCCAGGACTGGGGTGGCCCCGCAACGCAGACTCACAGATGGTAGTATCCAGGTGCTGAAACAGTATAGTTGGAAGTCTCTTATGTCCTTGAGACGTCAGATCAGGAGGCCAGCCAACTAACCCTTGTAGTCACTCTGGGTTCTGAGGGCCAAGGGATGCTGGTCCAGGCCTTCTTACCCAGACCCAGAGGCCTGCAGGTAAGCACAACAAGAAAGCAGTACTCAGTACTTCCAGAGCAGCAGTCCAGCAAAGGGGCAGTCCTTCAGCAGCACAGCAGTCCTTCGTCCTGACAGAGCATCAACAGGTGTAGACATCTACTGCAGAGGCAGGATCTGGACTTGTCTGGATGGTATCATGCACAGTTCCTGTGGCTGTATCATGAATGTGTTTATTTGCTCAGGCTCAGCTGTGCACCTGTTGTCATATAATTGCAATTTCTGAAGCACACACATTTAACTTAGCACTTCTCTGTGTTAGTGCATATGCTGAACACAGGACAGATTTGAAACAGTGACCAGTGATTGTATCTCTGTTTGTGACCTGTGCTTTTTTTCTGAGCTATGTTGTTTGTAACACACGTACTAACTCTGTAAAATTCAAGACTTAAATGCATGTGTTTTAGAAACTGCAGTTGCTTAAAATCTGGTGCATATTTGGGCATGAAGCACACCTTCATCACATAGTCTTCTGGCCCCTTCGAAGATTGGGATTAGCAATTAAATGTAAGTCATTGGGTTTCTCAATATTTAGCTTCAAATATTAGGATTAGCAATTGTATTTAAGCCCCTTCTTTTCTCAACATTTAGCAGAACTACATCCTGATCTGAGAATGCAAGAAACACCTAGGGCTATATCATACCATTTTCTGCTCTGACCCAAGTTTTTTCTTCATTTTTTGAAATCTTGAGCACATGCAGAAACATTTTTGAGCGAACAGCTTGGAAACACAAAGAAGCAATTCATGTTCTAAGTTTTCGAGCTTAGTTGTCAGCAAAACATACACTACTTCTGAGATTTTTTGACTTAATGTATGCACTGAAGACACCAAAAAGAAGCACGTGTCCCCTGTTGCAGTAGTGCAGTATAAAAAACGGCATCATAATGCAGCATTTGAGGTGCTATGGCCCTCATTTATGGGCTTTTAGTGCAGGGCAACGCACCAAGTCACCTTATTGCGCAGCCCTGCGTCAAAAGGAAAGGACAGGAATGCACTGTATCTATGCAATGCAGTGCATTCTTGTCCTTTTCCACTGCACATGTGCTGTTATGGTGGCCTAGCACCAATGCATGGTGCAAGGGGGTCTGAAGAATGCTGCACACATAGAAAGAGGAAAAAGCAAGGAGAAACTAAGATATCTCTCCTCATTGTGCCTTCCCTGGGGAGGGGTAAGGTTTTGGCGCACCCCCAGTTGTACAGGCTCTTGTTGATCTGGGGATGCATCAAAATCCATGGGTGTTGCATGGAAACACCCACACAAAGCCCTTAGAATGCCTCCCTAATGCAGAGTAAGGCTGCCTTGCCTTCTCCATATCTATGAGGGAATTTATAGCCACGTAAAGTGGCTTTACGTGGCTTCATAGATTTGGTTGAGGGGTTTGCACCACTAAAAATGACGCAACAGCGATGTAAGCGTCTCCTAAATATGCCCTTACATGTGTGTTTGCTCTTTGATTGTTCAATTTCTGTTTAAGTGCATTGTTTTCAATAAACCAGCCTTGTAGAGAGACGGTCTACACTGCAGCCAAGCAAAGCTTTAACGTGTTCAAACATCGCTAAAGTCAAGGAGCTATTAGATGACCACAAATACAAACGTTTTCTAATTTCCACTTTCAATGCTCATTTCATATTTTGCGGAACATTTTTATGATATGTAATTTATTTGTCTCATTTCAGAAAAAGGCAGCAAGTGTGGTCCTTTACCACTTCTCCTCAATGGAGATATAGTGGGCATCCCTCAGCCCTCCTATCCTTCAGGAACTACAGTGGAATATAAATGTCAAAGTTACCATAAGATACTGGGAAACAACAAAGTCACCTGCATGAATGGAGCTTGGTCTGTGCTACCAGAATGTTTAGGTATTTAAAAGAATTATTTTATACACACAATTATGTGAAACTACTCATTAATAATTTGGGTCACATCCATGTTGAAGCCGTGATTTCAGTAAATGCAACAATGAGTGGAGTGCTTGAACTTCTGGGCCTCATTTACAATATTTTGCCGTAGGACAGCACCACAAGCTTTCCTGCAATGCTGCCCTACAGCAAAATAAATGGGAAGGAATGCATCTTATCTATCAGATACAGCGCATTCCTGTCCTCTTTCGGTGCTCCATTGGCTGCCATGTGCTAACAGAAGATGGTGCAAGGGTGTCTGCATTGTGGTAATGATTGTTTTTGTGCAGGAAAGGAAACCTTCCGTCACAAAAACAACCAATAGAGTTGGTTCGCCTTCTATGTGTGCTGCTGAATACAGCACAAATAGAAAGACGACAACACAAGGAGAAATATACTTATTTCACCTCATTGTGTATCCTCCTCTGTGCCTCCCCTGGGAAGGTGTAGGCTTTTGATACATTGCCAGGTTTACAGAACGTTGTAACTCTGGGAATGTGTCAAATGCCATGGGTGATATGTGGGAGCACCCACTGTAATTCTCACGGCATGCCTCCACATCGCAGAGTTAGGCAACGCAGTGACTTGCACTGCGTTGCCTCACACCATATCTACAAGGCCATGAATAGGCACGCAGGGTGGCTTTTCATGGCCTTGTAGATATGACACTGCAATGTGTGCCTCGGAGCATCATTAAAAGTGGTGTTCTGATGCTGCAGGGGATTTGTAAATGAGGCCCTAAGGGCTTTTGCCTATTTTATGCCCACATCCCCAAAATTCTAGTCTCATAAAATGTATCTTGCAGAAAGTAAGTGATCGTACATTCAGCTTTTGTATGGTTGGACGGATATTTTTCAAACGAGCAAAGCTTGTTTTTCATGAATATTTTTGTGTGATGGTAAGTCTCAAACGTTGTATAGTGCATGTTGGTAAATAATGTGAACTCAATCAGGGTGGAGAATTACAGCTGTATGAATAGTTTATGCTATTTGATCACATGTTTTAAGAAGCCACAACCCACCAGCATGAATTTAAACGTTACGGGAAACTGTAGAAATACTTAAGACGCTAGTGGTAGAGATCCCATAGAAACATTCCAAATATGTGATCATTCAAAACCTGTCAAAGACTCCCTTGACTGTCAATTCTGCCCTCGTCCTCCTTCACATCAAACAACACTGTTGTAAATCCCTGGTCAACAGATGTCCAATAATGGATCCTATCCATTTCCAGTCTTCTCATTGATGTCACCCATACTGACTAGAGAAAATGATTATGTTCTTGCTGGGCTAATTTGTCAGATAATGCTTTCCAATACAAAGAAGAGAACATACTGTAACGTTGACTATACTATTTAATTAAAAGAATCTGAGATCCATTCAAAATTTAAAAAAAACAACAACAGCAGAGCCAAAACAATTAAGGAATCTTTAGAAAGGCATGTTATCAAAGAGAAATCTACAGAAATGCATATACCAAACCACCATATGACATACAATTGGAACCCATGTAGCTTTGGTAGTACATACGTCATGGATTCTTTGAGGTACTATAATGTGAAAAAAGTCTATAAAAATTGTCCCACCCTGAATCCTGAAACCGTAATTAACTTGCTCATTAAGAGCTCACTCTGACCCAAACACCACTTCACAGGTGGAGATAATTTCTATTCCCCCCTGAACACCGTCTGGCAAACCACATGCAGCACTGTCCTGTGAAAAGCAAAATGATAGTGTTAGATAACCATGCTATTTGACAAATGTAGAGGATAAGTTCCCTGTGAATGCAGCTCCGCATCAAACAGATCTTAAGCATTATGACAATGCAATTGCCTGCTAGACATGTCCTGCTGTTGTTAACCCAAAGGGCCCTGAGAGCCATCAGTACATTAGCATAAGTGACATCATCTCATGTATTCTTTTTGACCCAATGCACTAACGAAGCTATGAACTTATTCATGTCTTCAGAGGAGAGGGATATTGAGGAGAGAGATCAGAAGGATATCAGAGCTAGAAAAGAGGTTTTGGGAGTCAAGGCCTTCAAGGAGGTCCACTATTTCCACTATGGAGTAGAAAAAGCATGCTCCTTTGGGATAAGGGTCGATATTTCTTTTCAGCACAACTTGTATATAATTGAGGTTGGTTTCAGGGAGAGTATGCCAGAGGCCATTACAATCAATAATGGTGTCATAGTCAGAGAGTAAGAAACTTGCTACATCATGATAAATATATGATCAAATCTAAGTAGAGGTTATCCAAGTAGAGATAAATTAATTGTCTTAGAGGATAAATAAGGAACAGAAGTCTGTTATGACATTAAGTCATTATCTTACGGGAGACTGCCATCCCTAAAATGAAGATGAAGAGAAGATTGGGTTTAATTCTGATGTATTAGGAAGGGCGAATGCAGAGGTCGGGTAGAACGTTTCAGACTCACAGTGACTTTATGGCCAATCTAGCCCAGTTTCATGAGAGTAATCCGTTCAAAAAGTCGGCCCAGAAGGAATTGAGGTAAAAATTGGAGTATGGTTAGTACAGGGAGTATAAGACATTAAAAGAGATAAATAGTATAAGCCTCAATAGCATAGTACAACTGAGAACAAGTGTTTGAGGAAAAGGCGGAGGAAGGGCATCAGGGGCGTTTAAGGCAGAGGAGAAGAAAGAGTTAGGAGGAAGCATTCAAGAACAGGGGGAACGATGAGAAGAGGCCAGAGAGGAATGGATGGAAAAAAGGAGTAGTGTAGGCAAGAGAAGCATTGAAAAGAGCGTGTCTAGATGTGTGAACATTTACTGGCAGATTCATGGAACCTAAAGGTTTTATCACTAGCGACCTGTGAGTCCTTGTTACATTTAAAAGGTGGTTCCACAAGTGGAGTTTCAATCCACATACCTAAATACCTAGAGGCCTATTTATGACCCAGTTTGCATTGTTGTACATGCGCCACGCAAACCTTAAGTGAGATTTATGAAGCCACACAAGTCCACTTTGCGTGGTCCTGAGCAGCTCCATTAATCTGGAGTAAAGCAACACAGTGCAAATCACTGCATTGCCTTGCTCTGCCCTGAAAAGGCATTCAACGAGTTTTATGTTTGTGTTCTCACGCATCTCCCATGGGTTTTGAGACATTTTCAGATTTACCAGAAGTGGGAGACCTGGGAATGTGCCAAAAAGATAAGTCTAACCAGATTAGACATAAAGAGGAGCATATATCTTTATTGCTGCTCGTTACTATCTCTTTCTGTGTATGCTGTTATCTGCAGCACACATAGAAAGAGGATTATGCCTCTCAGGATTGTTTTTGCGCAGGAGTGGCACAAATCTTGTATGCAGCGGAGGCACTCTTGCACGATGGTGTAAGAGTGCCGTGCATTGGTTCTAGGCTTCCAACATGGTACCGGCGAGGGGAATAGGCTGCGCCGTATTGATTTAAATATAGCACATTCCTGCCCTTTCCCTGTCACGCAGAGCAACACAGCAAGGTGACTTACTGCACTGCACTACGTGACAAGTTCATAAATATACCCCTTAGTGAGTAAATAGACATAACATTTGAGGTGAATAAAATGAGTATACGTGATGAGTGGTTGACTATAACTTCAGTGCTGAAAAGCTCTGAAAAAAAGGCACACTAGAAGACCTAGGAAAGAGCATCTTAACAAGGTGGAGGTCAGTGAGGAAGAACACCATGAAGAATAAAAGGAGTCTTCTGCCAAATGCCATGGGCATCTATTCACTAAAATGCCAGCCATAATCGAAATTACATTACACAACCCTTTGATTCCCCATTACATACCAAATTTGAATTCCTTCCCTGCCATTAGCCCCCGCAAAATCTGACATGTGATGCCAATGGAAAGACTGAGTATGAAAATTATAAATGGTAAATGAGCTGGTGGAGCCCTGTTTTACTGTCTGTACATGACAATGTTTTAACCCTGAGACCAGGAGTAGCAGGGGACCTATCAGGATTAACAAAGAGCAAGCTAAGAAGAGCAACTGCTATCTCTGACAAGAGCTAATGATGTCCATGCCATATGGATCCAAAGGAAATGCCTTATAAGCTCCGATTTAATTCATATTGTCACTGTCCCAGGAAACAGGTGAATATATACATCCAATTAGACAGATGAATAACAATGTACATTGTTTGTCATTGGCTTGACAGAACCATGCACGGCAAGGCCTGAGGAAATGACCGAAAATAACCTAAGATTTAAATGGACGGACAATGAAAAAATTTACACTGAGCACGATCAATACATTGAATTTATTTGCCTATCAAGGGACTACATTCAACATCAAGAATCCCCACCATTCAGGACAAAATGCAACCGAGGAATACTGCTGTATCCCAAATGTATCAAGCAAGGTGAGTATAGTCTGCAACAATTAAAATCACAATTTTTATAAGCATCCTACGTTACCAATAGCAAGTATTATACACTAATGCTTGATTTGCAATATTTCATCAGTTTTTAATTTGTGTTCTAATAATAGTTTATTTATTTTTAAAGAAGAATAGAAAAGCAAACCATAAACTGCATGTAAAATTATTTAATTTTAAAATAATTTTTATTGTACTTTACTCCTTTGATGCTGTGACTAGTGATCCAGCTGGATACCAATCTGCGGACAACTAATACCAAATAATCATCAGGGCCCATCTAACACACACACAATACACCCAGAACAAATATTAATAAATCACCGCTGGGAATCAATTTTATGTTCTTTACCTGAGTAGCCCTATTTATGACTCATGGATCTATTTTAGTTGTGTAGTTTTGGCAATCATATACACATTTCATTACTGTATCATTTATTATGAATAACAATAGACTCTTTATTTTTAACTCTTTTTCTTCATTTTACTTATTGACAGAGGTCATGACAGGCACAATATACATAGAAAAAGCAGAGAATACATCTATAGAGGCAGGCAGTACTGCAAAAACTTGTCCATAGACAACATGAAATAGACTTAAGGAATCGTTTGATGGGACCTCAAAAAAAATAGCTAACAGAGCAGAGGGTAAGCATTGTAAAGCAGAAAATAAAAAGTGTGGTGGGACATGTACTAACCGGCCCATGCAGTCACCTAATGACCACACCCATCTATAGCATCTGCCTCAGGGACCATTTCTTGACAGGAGCCCATATTTTAGTACCCATCTCCCGCCTACTTTTGCGCCTTAGACGGTACACAGAGGACTCCAGATTGTACATTTGAAGCATCCTAGATCTCCGGTTTAGAAAAGTAGGGGCTTCCGGGCCTATCCATTGTGAAGTGATACAAATCCGAACCATTGCCATAAACAAAAGGGTCGTAGTATACCTGGATTAACGGCCGTCCCAGTATCCTCATAAACCATTATAACCAGCTCAGGAGAGAATACCACTGGAATTTTTAATACTAAATTAATAAAATATTCAATTTCCTGAAGAAATTCAGCCAATTTTAGACACACATAAAACATGTGAATTGCATCGGCTGCTTGTAGCCCACATCTGCCACAACTATCGCCCTCCCCTCCCCCCTTTGCTATCTTCACAGGTGTGTGATATAAATCAAATAGCGCCATAAAGCATTGAGTCAGTACGCTACCAGAGACTAGGATCTGACTGGAAAGTTCTAGAGTATGGCCAATATCCACCCCTGGCTTACCAAGTTTTCTCTCCCACTTGATATTTTGAGCCTCAATATCATCCGGAAAACCGGATAAAAGAAATTGTATATTGTACCTATTTTTTCTTTCCTTTGAACTAATTCGACTAAAGACATCTTTTCAAACAGGAGAAACCCTTATTTCGATGCTTGTCTAAAAAACTTCTGATCCGTAAAAATGTAAAGAAATCATAGTTATTTATATGAAACTTCTCCCTTAGAAAAGAGAAAGATGCAAATTGCCCCTCGGAGCACAAATCACCAATAACATTCAACCCCTGCTGTTGCCACCTAAAAATAACCTGGTCCTGAAAAATCAGTGGTAAAATTCCAACAGCCGTAAATGACGTATAAGCATTGACGTTTAGAATTTTCCATTTCCGGCAAATTTTCCGCCACATACAGTAGGCAGTGCTGATTACTTTGAACCTCGTTTTCTTAAAATAGCTTGGTTCCAGTATCCGTACTAGGCTGCACTTCGCCGCCTCTCCCAATCCGATCTCATAGATAGTCGGTCTGTTTGCTTTCGGAACCTCCGCCCTGTCCCCTACTAAAAGTACTCCAAAGTGTTGTAGCATGGATGACCAGTAATACAATAAAATGTTGGGAACCGCCCAGCCTCCACGATCTCTAGGGAGACATATCCATTTAGCTGCCCTCCGTGATCGGCGATAACCCCACAGAAATCTATAACATATCCTCCCAGCCTTGACCAAACATCCTTGTGAAAACTCTAAAGGAATTGTTCTGAAGAGATACATAAACTTTGGAAGAACCAGCATTTTCAGTATATTGCAGTGACCATTCAATGAGAGATGCAGATGATCTAGTCTTTCTAGTCTGGTATTTATGGATTCGACCACTGGTAAAATATTCAAATCGGGGATACTAGCCACCGAAGTGGAGATTTTAACCCCCAGATATGTTGCTTCAGTAATAACCACAGGAATATCAGGAGGACACATTGAGGCTGAGTGTAACATCTGTGTTTTCAGGATATTCAATTTATAACCTGAGATTACACCAAAGTGCCCTGCAAGTGACTTTAGGGTTGCAATTGCCAGAGCAACATCCCTAGTTATCACCACTATATCGTCCGCATAAGCCAGCGTCTTATAGTGTGTACCATAGACCCTTATCGGCAAGATATTGTGATTCCCTTCGAATATACTGAGAAAAGGGTCAATGTGCAGAGAAAAGAGCCCAGGCGAACACGGGCAACCTTGCTTGGTGCCCCGGCTGATGTTAAATGCGCCTGTTTCCTGTCCTGAAATGTGAATTATTGCAGCTGGCCAGAAGTATAGTGCCTGTAATGCCTGTATAAATTCAGAGCTTAACCCTTTCCAGCGGAGCACTGCCCAAAGAAACTACCAGGAGACCCTGTTGAATGCCTTCTCAGCGTCCAATAGGATCACTCCCATAGGCGACCATGTGGCCTGCGCCCAATACAGTAAAGCAATGACCCGCCTCATATGACCGGCTGTATTCCTACCGGGGATAAACCTGTGTTGCTGAATGGAAACTAATGGTGTGATCACTTCAGCCAGTCTAGACGCTAATACTTTGGAATAAACCTTGCTATCTGTGTTTATAAGCAAGCTAGGGTGGTAGGACGTGGGATTTAACTCAGGTTTATCTTTTTTCTTGTAGAGAACAATAGTGGTTCTCCTCCAGGATTAGGGTACAACCCCCCTTTGCGCCTTCAAAAAACCAACAGAACATCCTGTCAGATTTCTTGAGACACAGCCCTATAAAATTGCAACGGGATTGCGTCGGGCCCTGCTGCTTTTCCATCAGCCAAAGATGTTATGGCTGCTTCGACCTCCTCCCATGTAATGGGGGATGAAAGAGCCTCATTCTGATCTGCCGTAATGTTGGGGGTTTCATCACAGACTCATTTGTCATTTAAAATGCTTATAAAATTATTCTTAAGAGCAAGCACATTACAGAGTTAACTCCTTACCTACAAGGAAAGATTTTTTTAAATATATATGTTCCATAAAGTCTTTCAGCAATAACGAGTGCCTCAGGAAAGAGAGGATAGAGAGAACAGGCACATAAACACAATTTCACATTATTTTTACCTAGGTTGGTGTGAAATCAAACCTCTCTGGCCAAGAGTATATTTGTCCTTTGGAAAGATTCAGATATCGAAAGTTTCAAGGTAGTTTCGGACAGGATTCAGGACAGATTCAGGACAGGACAGATGATTTCCTCCGGATTAGACGCCTGCATCTTACCCATCTCTGATACTAAAAAAATAACAACCCCTCGTGGTTCTTCCTGCATCCAGTTCTAAGTCTTATCTCCTCGTGGATTCTTCCCGCAAATGCAACTCTATGACTAAACTGTAAATATCCTCACTAATACCTAACTTCTAACTTGCCTTTCTCTAAATCGATCAGCATTTGGATATCATCTCTGCTCCTCAGCATTTCGTCTACAGCAGCCGCTCTAATCTAATTAGTCAGTCTAATTATACCTTTCCTAGGGTATGTACCACCTCCAAATGTTTTTATTGTATGACATTCTTTTATTCTAATTGGTCAGGACAGAGGAGATGATCATCACACCACATTATAATTGCAATACATTTCTTAAGATTTTTGTTTAAAATCCTGCCCTTCAATATGGTTTCCCAAGCTTTATTTCCCACCCAATGTTCATAGCAAAAGAACACATTGTATATAAATGTGCATGTTTTGTCCATTGAGTCTTCAGGATGTTCCTGTATTCCCAGGCCATGGGGAGGTCTCGGCCTTGGACAGATCCCAATACTTGAGGTCATCTTGTTCAGAGTTCTTCCCAGTTGGTCATGTGACTTGGTCACATGTTTTAGACACCATTAATTTCTAGGCCCATTTACGAACTATTTAGGAAAGTCAAAGAAAACAAGTATTAAATATTAAAATAAAATGATTTCACTGTATTCCCATTATTTCTACACTATTCCCATTTACTTTATTTGAACTATATCTGCATTAGCATTTAGTATATAGGTCATGTTAGCTCTAGCAAACCAGATGATTAGCAATTGAGATTCTAAGAGGCCATGTTTATTACTACTGCGCAGAAGCAAGCTTTTCCCACCAAAGCGTTATGTTGTCATGCAGCGTCATTTTCCACGTCTTTTGCAGCCATTTGGGTTATTGTCAAGTTATTCATTAGTAATACACATAGGCAAGTTTCCCTCTGACTATTAAGTATGTATTCTTCGATGTAAGATTAGTATGACAAACAACTTTTAATACTTAATATTTACAGTTTACTTGAAGAGATTGTTCTAAGCAAGTTTCATTATGAATCCTTGCTCCATCAATCCCCTCTCTGATGGCAATTATGCCATCAAAAATTACCTATACCCAATCAGATATCAGCTTTAGCACATCTAAATTCCCTTCTCTGGCTTTTCAATATTAACATCCTCTTTGCCTTTCATATTTTTTATTTTCTTGTACAGTTTTCCTTTCATTTCTTCTAATTGGATTTCTTCATACTTTCTTTTCTTTCCCTGCTTGTTCACTTCATACTTTCCTCTCCCTTTTTTACATTTGCACCAGATCATTACTATTAATATTATCAGTGTTATTCCAAGTATTGGTTAGATTACTTGTGCCACCACGCCTTTCCGTAGATTAGCAATCCATGTACCTATTGAAGTTAGATTATTTGTTAATTTTTTCCATACACTATCAACTTCCAATGGTTTCAAATCTTCTTTCAATTTTGTAATATTCTTTATATACCTTCCAATTTCAACAATTTTGTCAAGTATATACATGCAACAATGTTGCTCTTTCACCATTCTACAGACTCCGCATTCTTTTGCCAATATTCTATCAAGAGCAAGTCAATTTTGCATAACCATTGATCTGATCGCAACCATTTCGGTGTTGATCATTAGAAAACCTCCAGCAGTATCAGTTGATAAACGATCAACTACTGTGGATAACTGACAAATTATATGTGAATTTAGAACTACACCCACTGAAAGTATCAATGCACTGAGTATATCACCAACTATTTCTGTGAAACTAGCTCTTCTATATCGTATTAGTTCTCTACCGTATTTATTGTTTCCAGTGATTCTTTTTACATGATAAACTTTGGGGAATACTATACCACAATAGCAACTCCCATACCAACGTGCAGAAAGCCTAAAATAAGCCTTATTCCCACACACATTATAGATTCTAAGAAATACTGGCTTTGTTTCTCCTTTTAATCCCCATCCTCCAAGAATCAAGAAATATTGTTCACATTCATTGGAGCCAATAAATATATTGTTATAGTCAGTCTTTAACCTATGGAGACAGATTTTCCATTTATTTTCAACGGCCATAGCAGCATGAGTCTTTCCAGATGTGTAAATACTTTCTTTTTCAGCCCATTGTGGAATATGACGTTTCTGCTTATTTGCTTTCTTCTGAAAATCTTGTCTCATTTCTTCTACTAAATTCAAAGATAACTTTTCTTCTTCTTTTAATGAACACGTTAAATTCTTTTCATGAGCCTCTGCTATATCTATTGTCTTTTGTGTTAGGAAAAACTCACCCATAAATTGTGCAACTTTGTTACTAAGCACTGGATTCATATTCCTTCAAATAGGAATCTCTGGAAAAATCAAATCTAAATTAGAATAATAATATTGTAATTTTTCTGTTCTATAAAATAGACTTGTTAATACACTACAGGATATACCATATCTTAATGATAAATGGTATTAAGCAACACCTTCCACTACAGAAGCTGGTAGTTTCATATATACATAACAATAACTAACTTCCATAGTGTCTACATATTGAAATATTAATTTTGTAAAAACATTTAAGGCTGTGTTATTATCAGTCACTGTGTGATGTATTTCTAACTCATCTGATGCTTCTAATTCTACTTTATATCCATTTACGTTAGCTGTCCTTTCACGTGTGTCTGTGATATTTTTCTTCTCAATGCTCATCATATACGGTATTGCTACAGTTAAGCATAGCCATATTATGATCACTAATAAGATGCTACATATGCACATTCTACAGCATTTATTTATACAATTACGTTTTGGTCTTTCAGTAACTCTTTCTTTGGCCAATTTAAGAAGATTTCTCTTCTTAATTTCTTATTTGAATTCTGCAAATGTCCTTGAATATAATTCTATCAAGGTGGTCTCACTTCCTCATCATCGTCTGGCAATTCAGTTTACTTTTTCAACACTCTCTTCAATCAATCAATCAATAATCCTTCATTCGGTATTTAAAAAACACCATAAAAGTTCATATTTACACTATTAAAAAGGCACCATAACAAATACAATTCATAAACATCATATGCCCACTGCAGAATAAAGTAAGAAAACACGAAATTGAGTCAGCACAACCCTCTTGTGTTCCTCAGCCTTAAAGCAACCTTGATAAAATTCATAACACAAATCAGCGAGAGGGGGTCATTAGCCCTTTGCAAGAATAGTAGGGCAACCTTAGGGTGTCGAAACTTGGCATGTTTTAAAATACCTACTAAAAATCTACGCCTAGGTAATACATAAAATGGACATAATAATACAAAATGAAGGGTGTCCTGCGGAGACCGATTGTCACAGCCGCAGGCACCCTTCTGCTCAACAGTTAGTGTAAAACCTGGCAGGTCAGCCAGTAGGTGGTGTAAAAGGTTGAGACTAAAACCGATGATTAAAAATCTATCCTGTGCATTAGGCATAAGAGCCAGATAAGGTTCCATGCCCTCCCCTGTTTGGACCAGGCTATGCGCGCAGACTGTGGGTTTGCCTCCTTCCAGTGCTGCCCTACGTTAGGCTACCTCTCCAGGAATTTTCATTTAACTCTGGATTTGTCTTGGGGGACGATTTCCACTGGATTTGTGAAGAGATCCTCACAGCCAATTCTTTCAAAGGATTTTTTTATGTACATTAGCCATGGGATTCTCATTCCCTTGTCCCTACCCAGACAGTCTCTAATAATTTGCCTACTCAGGTCAGCCTCAACATTTGTCCAGATCTTTAGCCAGGCCATTAGGGGTCTAACCTTAACCAGGTCCTCAATATAGGGCCTGCCCAGTTCCTCATGGACGATCAGGGCCAAAGTACTTCTTGGGGTTTAGAGTACCTTCCTCAAATATTTGTTCTCCTCCACCTGTAGTTGCTGTGTGTTAACAAAACCCCAAACCTCAGACCCATAGGTCACTTTAAAGCAACATACTGAGCTATACAAATTCATAATTTGCTCTGGTGACCACCTCTCCTGCCTCCACCCATAGTTCATTATGGCCCCGGTCGAGGCCACCAATGTGGAACATCGCTCTACAATTAATGTTTTAAAATGTAAACATCCATCAAATAACAGGCCAAAATAAGTAAAGGTTTGTACCTGTCCTATTTTGTGTGCACCTATCTTATAGGAGAACTTCTTACATGGTTTAGTACCAGCCAACATAACAAAGGACTTAGAAAGATTGGCCGATAAATCTAGGGTGTCCATAAACCTAACAAACCCGTCTATCAGACACTGAAGTCCCTTGGGGACGCGGGCTAGCAGTACTGCGTCATCCGCGCACAACAGCACCGGAACGGGTCGAGTACCTACTCTTGGGGAATCCACCTTTAGTTTGCTTACTGCCTGGTCTAAGTTATTTATATATAGCGAGAACAAAAAGGAGGCCAGGATGCATCCCTGTCTAACCCCACTATTGCAGGGAAAAGATTCTGTGGTGTCCCCTTCCAGATTAAACCGCACATTGGCAGAAGTATTCCAGTGCAATGCTCTCAAGATGTTTACCAGACCCTGATCGACTCCTAGCCTAATCATCAGGGTCCATAACTTTTCTCTGTTTACGAGGTCAAAACCTGCGGTAAGGTCCATGAACCCTAGATATAACGCTTTGTTACTGGCTATAGTGTACTTGGCCACCAACAGATAGAGGTTCAAACACTGGTCCGTCGTTGATCTCCCAGATCTAAATCCATACTGGACGCCAGTAATAATTTGATTATCTTCCGCCCAGTCTGTAAGGAGCAGTAGGATCACTTTGCCCAGAATTTTGGCCATCACATCTATCAGTGAGATAGGTCGGTCGCACTGGGGGTTGTCCCTGTTCCCCTTCTGGAAAATTGGGACTATTGTAGCAGACGACCATGAACGCGGTAGGCCAGTTGAGACAGCTGCATTTATCACCCTTGTAAGAATAGGAGCCCATAACTCCACATTACTAAGGAAAAGTTCCGGTGGTATGTCATCTGGGCCCGGTGCTTTGTTTCGTGATAGGCCCTGGATGGCCACTGTAACTTCTCCCAGAGAAAATTCTACAGAGGAAACCCACTGACCACCCCCCTTGTATTAGAATTGTTCTCCTCTGAATGATTGTACAAGCCTTTAAAGTGGTTGTACCATTGTTCGGGCAGGATCGTAGTGCCAATTTCTGGGGTGTAATTGTCCTGGAAACATGGTTTATTTATTGTTTTCCAGAAAGCAGTCATGTCTCTTCTCTCTGCTGCATCCCTTAAGTCTTCCCAGGCTTGGAGTTGAAGGGAGGTCTTCCTGATTTTAATCGCCTTTTTATAGGCGCTCCTACACTGTGCAATTCTGATCTTGTCCCGGGGATGGCTTTTGAGACAGATTTTTAAATCCCTCTGTGCTCGGGAGCAGTCTTTATCGAACCATCTCTGGACAGCGTTTACCCTCCCAAGAGTGGTGGACTTTAGCAGGCCGTCTATCAGGTGGGCCACTTCCTCGAATGCATTCACCAGAGACGGCCCCTCCACCGAAAGGTCTAGACAATCCCCAATAAGTTATTTCCCAGTTTCCATTAGGGTTTTATAGAAGGCCTCCCCATTAACTTTAGACCATCTCAGAAGTCTTCCCTGGTCCGTTACCTTCTCGATACTGCCTGCCATCTCTCCGCTCCTGACTTTCCCAGGGGGAAAATTCCTTATCTCGAGTACCAGGGGGTTGTGGTCACTAAATGTGTTCCATTCGATCTCAACCCTTATTAACCAGTCCTTGAATAAACTTGATACCATGATGAAGTCTATGTACGAGCTACATCCCCTACCTTTTAAGGTTGGAGTGACAGCGCCATCCCTACCAATAGTGACCAAATCAATAGTGTGTTCTAGGGTATAGCTTTTTAATACCTTGCCTATTTCCAAGCCTTCATTTGTATGCTCGAGATGCGGGCCTTCCTCAATCGGGCAGCTAGACCATTCTTCATTGGGGGTAATAAAGTCGGGCATAAGTGGCAGTTGAAATCGCCGGTTAATACTACAAACGGGGACACTTCAACACTCTCTTTATTTTATATCAAGATTTTTTAAGCTCTTGAAAATTACATAGGTCCACTTAGGGCCTTTGAAATTATTATTCAATATTTTTATTCTCTGACTTCTTTGTTAGTTTGCCTGGTCTGATTGGCTTGTGACTTCATTTACCTGTTCAGGTTCTTCATTTATTGTCTTGCGATGGTATCTCAATCTCTTGACATATCTTGGCCAGTTATCACCTTTTCAAATTTTCTTTGTTTGTACTGCACTGTCAATTTCCTCGTCACCTTCGAGGATTCATTTATTTACATTACGTTGTGGCACAACTTGATTCTCTTCGTTTTCTGAATTCCTCTCTAATTTACCGGATTTAGTACTTTTCGATGTGCTGGCTTTCACCTGAATATGTTTAATCCTTTCTTCTTCCTGAACTTGTTTTTCTATTCCTAACTGGTCCTGATCAGGTCCTAATGCATTTGATTTGTTTTCTGCCTGAACACATTCTTCTGAACCTACCCGGCCCTCCTCAGACTTAAGAACTTGTCGATTCCCCTCTGTCTGAGTGTATTTTTCCTTACTTAACTGTGCCTGCTCAGTATCTCCAACAATTTTAAACTCAATAACCTGAACTGGTTCTTCTAAACCTATGTGTTCCTCTCTATTTTCTTGTTCTTCTATCTGTTTTCTTCTTCTCGTTTGATAATGACTTCAGGAATGTCAACTACTGGTATCTAATCCTTCTGACTAGTGCTTGGCTGTTCTTGGTCAGCTACTTCGGAATCTAATACTCCAGATTCCTCAACTGTGCAACCTTCTGCACTCTCAACTTCTTGAATATGTTGAGGAATTATCTCATCAGGAGTTGGAACTCTCTTGGAATGACTAGCAGAGTGACCAATATCACTTGCTTTGGTTCACTCCACCTTGGTGCAAGGCATGTCTCACGAGTGTGATTCTACACTAGACCCCAATCTCCAGGATTTAAATCATGTGCTTGGTCCGGCTGTCTGACAACTGCGTCTTCTCCAACCTGATGAGAGACAGAATGCACCAGGTCAGCCAATCTTTTACAATAGTCCAACACTTAATCATCAGTAATGCTTAACAGTCTGTGTCCAGGAATAAATGCTAATCTCATTGTTCTTTCCATGATTATCTCATGAGGATTCAAACCTGTGTTTCTGTCAGGATTGTTTCTGAGTCCCATCAGAACAAGAGGTAATGCATCTGGCCACAACATTGATGTGGAGGAGCACACCTTAGCCAATCTTGTCTTAATTGTGTCATTCATTTGTTCTACCACTCCAGAAGCCTCTGGGCGGTATGCACAGTGCAGTTTCTGTTCAATTTTAAATGCTTCACAGATCATTTGGATTATTTCATTATTAAAGTGAAATCCTCTATCTGATTCCACCTTTACTGGAAAACCTAAACATGGGATCAACTCTCTCAACAATAATTTTGCAACTGTCATACTGTCATTTCTTTTAGTTGGATATGCCTCCACCAACCGTAAAACCAAACAAACAATGACAAGGATGTACTTCAATCCTATAAATGGTGGTAACTGAATGATATCTACTTGCAACCTAACAAAAACTAAACTAAAAACTGTCCACTGTATTTCTTCCTGAATTGTTCTGTTGACCAAAGACTTTCTGCAACCGTTCTAAACTTTTGGTTAAACCTGTCCTGTCTAAAGAGTCTGATCATGACATCCCTACCTATGTGTGTATCTCCATGGTACATTCTAGAAAATTGTGAAAGTAAACAGTCTGGCATAATTGGTCTACCACCAGGATAAATCCAGACACCATCTTCTTCTCTTCCTTTGCATCCTATTTTTAACCAACCTTCCTTTTCACTTACATCTGCTTCACCCAGTAAATGTTTCACTTCATCCCACGTTTCTGTGGGTGAGATAAGCATAAGCTGGCATCTGATTCCTTTTGTTTAAATTTTCTTGTTTACAGCCAATTTTGTCTTAGCACAATATTCAGGAATTTGGTCTGCATATTGATTACGATCAGTCACATAGTCATCTCCATACTGATGTGCAGCACACTTGAGCACTGCTACTTCCTTTGGCAATTGTATAGCTTCAAAAATCTCTTTTACATATTTTCAATTTTTAATAGGGGTTCCTGAGGAAGTCATGTAATCCCTCTGCATACATAGTTGGCCAAAATCATGCACAACCCCATAACCATACTGACTATCAGTGTAAATGGTTACTCTCCAGTTCTTCCCAATTTTGCAAGCTTTAATTAAAGCAATCAATTTGGCTACTTGTGCAGATTTGACTCCCGGTAAATAGGATGCTTCGACTATTCCAGCCAATGTGCAGACAACATAAGCAGCACTCAACCTTCCTTCTTAATGTCGTAAACAGAAGCCATCTACAAAGAGCTCATTTTCCTGTATATCTGGGCGAGGTTTCGCACAGTATTCTGTTACATCTGAACAATCATGTTCAGTGTCATCCCTTACTTCTTCATCATACATGTTAGGTAATAATGTAGCAGGGTTTAAGTCAGTGCATCTGGTTACAGTTACATTCTCTGCTCCTAATATTATTCTCTCATATTTTGTCATTCGACTTGGGGTAAGATATTGTGTTCGAGTTCTGGTCAATAATATTTTAACAGAGAGTAGAACATAGACTTTTAAAGGATGTCCAATCACAATAGGCTCACTTTGTCCAGTGCTCATAGAGGTTGCTGCCACTGCTTTCAAACACCGATGCAATGCTGAAGCTATAGGATCAAGAGTTGCTGAAAAAATATGCCACTGGCCTTCGCATTAATCGATGTCTTTGAGTTAATACTGATAAAGCACAATTATCTTGTTCACAACAGAACAGAGCAAATTCTTTTGTATAATCTGGCATTCCAAGAGCAGGAGCCTCACATAGACAATTTCTTAATTTCACAAAAGCTGTCATGCTTTCATCATCCCATTCTATAGGATCTTTTGCTCACTTTCTCTTCATTTGTATTAGTGGTTTTGCCAAAAGGGAAACCCCTACAATCCACTGCCTGCAGTAGCCTACCACACCAAGGAACATTCTAATTTCTTTCTGAGACTGGGGTAGCAGCGTCTGTTTTATTATTTTCACTCTTTCAGGAGTAACTCTCCTCAATCCTCTGTCCAACTGATGTCCCAAATACTTAACTGTTGTTTGACAAAATAGCAATTTTTCTGGTGACACTTTGTGTCCTCCATCAGCCAAATGATTCAGCAAGGCAAATGAATCCTGAATACAATCATCTCGAGTCCTTGATGCGACCAGTAGGTCATCGATATATTGGACTAGGACTGCATTTCTGGGCATCACTAATGTTTCCAACCAATTAAGAATTTGATTGAATATTGAAGGACTTTCCGTATACCTTTGAGGAACTCGTTTCCACACATAGAAGCAATTTTCAAATTTCAATGAAAATAGATACTGACTATCTGGATGAAGTGGGAAAGAGAAAAAGACATGACACAAATCAATTACTGTAAACCATCCTGCACTCCCTGGTATTTGGTACAATATAACTGCTGGATTTGGTACTACAGGGCAACAAGGCACCACTATTTTATTAATCTTCATCAAATCTTGAACTATACGGTATTTCCCGCTAGGTTTCTTAATGCCAATTATAGGATACAAGGACTGCTCATTATTTCTTTCAGAATGCCTTTTTGAACCATTCGTTCTATTTCAGCAATGACACCTGCTATAATTTCAGAGCTCACTTTGTATTGCTTTGTGTTTGGATAAACTGCATTTTCCTTCACCGTCACTTTTATTGGGTCTACATCTGCCATTGATCCTACTTCTTTTCCAGTGAAATCCCATACTTTTGGATTGACTGTCAATTTTAATTAATCTGGTAAATCATCCTTTGTCATCATGGAATACATTTTGTCCACCTCATTGCCTTGCTTTGCCAGCATTATTTTATAGACACCATCCTCATCAGGAGTCTGTATTGTAACACCATCCGGTGAACAATATATGGTGCAATCCTTTTTGCACAATAAATCTCGTCCCAAAAGGTTTACGGGACTAGAGTCACACACGACAAATTCATACACCTCTCTGAAATTTCCAATTCGAACTTCCATGGGTTCTGTTACTGGAGTTCTAATTTGTTTGTTCGATACACCAACCACTTGGATTGCCTCTCCTGAGAGGGGAAGGTTTGGGATGTCTGCTGTTCTCACAGTAGAACGAGTATCACCAGTATCCAATAAAAAGGTAATATTGTTTCCTGCTACCTTTCCTTCAGTGTATGGACCTGACTGATCTACCGGCAAGGATGAGCCAAGTACGCATTCCTCTTCCTTCTTCCCCTCAGGCACTGTCATTGCTCATCTTCCGAGGATGAACTAGTGTTCTGTAAAAGAAATTGTGATGTTGCGGAGTTCAGCTTACAATCTCTTCTTTAAATCCGGCATCCACACTGTACTTTTTCTGTTCACAAAATTTGGCATAGGGGCAGGTGGTAACCAACTCTGCTGATTTACAACCGGATGCAGTTGATTCAATATCAGCTCATTCTGCGTCACACACAATACACCCAGAACAAATATTGATAAATCACCGCTGGGAATCAATTTTATAGAGCTGCGATCAATTTTATGTTCTGTGCCTGAGTAGCCCTATTTATGACTCATGGATCTATTTTAGTTGTATAGTATTGGCAATTATATACACATTTCCTTACTTTATCATTTATTATGAATAACCACAGACTCATTTGTCATTTAAAATGTTAATAAAATTATTCTTAAGAGCAAGCAAATTACAGAGTTAACTTCGTACCTACAAGGAAAGATTTATTAAAATATATCTCTTCCATAAAGTCTTTCTGCAATAACGAGGGCCTCAGGAAAGAGAGGCTAGAGAGAACAAGCACATAGTCACAATTTCACATTATATTTACCTAGGTTGGTGTGAAATCAAATCCCTATGGCAAAGAATATATGGGTCCTTTGGAAAGATTCAGATATCGAAAGTTTCAATGTAGTTTCGGACAGGATTCAGGACTGATTCAGGACAGGACAGATGATTTCCTCCTGATTAGACGCCTATGTCTTACCCCTATCTGATACTAAAAAAATAACAACCCCTCCTCGAGGACTTTCCACGCACTTGGTCCCTAATTCTCTTACCTCCTCGTGGTTCTTCCCGCATCCAGTTCTAAGTCTTATCTCCTCGTGGATTCTTCCCCCAAATGCAACTCTATGACTACACTGTAAATATCCTCACTAATACCTAACTTCTAACTTGCCTTTCTCTAAGTCGGTCAGCATTTTGACATCATCTCTGCTCCTCCGCATTTCGTCTGCAGTAGCCGCTCTAATCTAATTAGCCAGTCCAATTATACCTTTCTTAGGGTATGTAACACCTCCAAATGTTTCTATTGTATGACACTATTTTATTCTGATTGGTCAGGACAGAGGGGATGATCATAACACCCATTATAATTGCAATACTTTTCTTAAGCTTTATTGTTTAAAATCTCGCCCATCAATATGGTTTCCCAAGCTTTATTTCCCACCCAATGTTCATAGCAATAAAATACATTTTATATAAATTTGCATGATTTGTCCATTGAGTCTTCAGGATTTTCCTGTATTCCCAGGACATGGTGAGGTCTCAGACTTGGACGGATCCCAATACTTGAGGTCATCTTGTTCAGAGTTGGTCATGTGACTTGGTCACATGTTTTAGACTCCATTACTTTCTAGGCCCATTTACAAACTATTTAGGAAAGTCAAAGAAAACAAGTATTAATTTCAAAATGAAATGATTTCACTGTATACCCCTTATTTCAACACTATAACTATATCTGCATTCGCATTTAGTATATAGCTTATGCTAGTTCTATCAAAGCAAATGCTTAGCACCTATGAGTTTCTAAGCGGCCATGTTTATTACTACTGCGCAGAAGCAAGCTTTTCCCACCAAAGCTTTATGTCGTCATGCAGCGTGCGCATGCGCAATTTGATGCCCGAGTTTTTTGCAGCCATTTTGGTTATTGTTAAGGTATTCATTAGTAATACACATAGGCAAGCTTCCCTCTGACTATTAAGCATGTATTTTTTGAAGTAAGATTAGTATGACAAACAACTTTTAGTACTTAATATTTACGGTTTACTTGAGGAGATTGCTCCAAGAAAGTTTCATTACGAATCCTTGCTCCATCACTAGTGAAGCCATTTCTATTTCTCACATAAGAGCTAGTTGCATCTTCACAACGCCACTGACAAGCTAGTCAGTTGTACTACAGGAAGCACTGCAAGAAGAATTGTTTGGAATTGTGTGTTACTAAACTCTTGCTTCAGTGTTTGAACAAACTATTGAATAAAAATATACTGTGAAACAAACATATTCTGTCAAGAATATCATGATATCAAAATACCGTGGACAGAAATATCAAAAGTAAGAATATAGTTTCAAGCTTTGTTTTTAATATTGTTGTAAAAAATAATTTTCTAAATTATCGCATTTATCATTTTATTTTTATGGTTATTTTATTATGTTTTTGCAGTATTTAAATTAGTTTTGTGTGTTATTTGTACATTTTTAATTTCTAATTAATTTATCGAGCTTTGTAAATGTATATTTTTTTAAGTATTAGAAGAGTTTTGCATTTGTATATGTTTTATAATGTTATAGGAGTGGGATGTTAGGGGGTGGTTTGGAGCAGATGGAGTTAGCTGCAGAGCCGGTGAGCTCCCAAGGCTATGCCACCATTCGGTCTCATCTGATGACATAATTGCCCTGCCGACTCCCGAGACAAGAAAGGGGGGCCCTGTGCGAACCTTCACCAGTTGATTGCGGCCCACTTGGTGGGTGATCAAGACAACCAGGAGTGCCTTCTGCTGCCTGGCCGTTACCCATGAAGTGCAGCTACAAGAAGGCAGCAATCGGGTTAGGGTTTGATGATCTGTCTACTGCAGCTCCGCTCACCTGAACACAAGAGGGCCTGTGTAGGCGGCCCCCTTGAAGCTAGCTGTTGCTTCCTGGTGCTGCCAGGAGCTGGGGCCCTCTGTCACTGCAGAGGTGTTATGGTGCAGCCCTGATCAGCTGGTGACCACCGGGGAAGATGCAGAGCAGAGGCATTGAGGGCAAAACTATCTGGGGCAGTAGTGGCCACCTTACTGCCCGTGCCACACCCTGGCAGTTCCCATGGTTCTGAAGGACGGGGTGAGGCGGTGAGTGAGCCCAGCTGCTTGTGGCTATCCAGCACATTGTACTCAGTGCAAGGTGCTCCCACTGCGGATTGAAGAGCGGGGGAGCAGTGCTCCTGGAGGGACTGGGGTGTTCACTGTGCCCCAGAGTACTTGTTTCCCCATGTAAGGAGGCCACCCTCAACCCCCAACAGCCATGAGGTGGTGTGCTGCCTCCCTGCACATCCTGAGTGGCCTACTGGTGGTAACGACTCTGTAGCTCTTGGCACAGCGGCAGCAGCAGAGCCTCTGTTTGTGGGCGTTGGCTAGTGACTGTGCTAGGCCTATACACCTTTGGTAATGGACCCGAGTCCGACATGGAAGGGGAGCGCTTGTCAGCCCTCTTGTTCACACACATGACCCTGAGGAGAGCCCCTTCAGCACTGCTCATAAGTCCCCTACCACACTGGATTCCACACTAACACCAATCAAAGACACCAGGGAGCCTCTGGAGTACAAAATGGACACTGTGATGGCCGACCTCAGTATCCTCCAGGACGACCCAAAAAATTGGCAGACGGATAGCGACCACGGTGCACAATGTGAGTGACATGCAGCCCGCTGTGGGCCTCACGACTCAAATGGTGGATGTGATGGAGCAGCTGCATACTCTAGAATACAGAGCGAGGAATGCAGAGGGCAGAGCATGCAGGAACAAAATCTGTGCATTGGGCCTTCCAGAGTGGGTAGAGGGATAGGACAAGGTTTCTTTTCTGGAGAGGTTGATCAAGACTGAAATAGCTCCAGATGGTCCCTCCCCTTCTTAGCACTGGAAAGAGCCATATGGTGCCCCGTCAACAGGGTGCTGCTCCACATCTGGTGGTGGCAGGGCTGTTTCTTTTCTGAGACAGGGACTTTATCCTTCATAGGGCCCGGAATAAGGTTGAGCTACTCTTTGAGAATCACAAAGTGATTGTGTTCCAGAATTTTACACTGGCGGTTCACAGAAAACGCTCCTCTTTCTTGACTGCCAAGGCACGTCTCCCACAACTGCATATTCATTCAATATGCCATGCTCTTTCCAGCTAAACTAAGGGTTACCACAGATGACTGGACCAGATTCTTCACAGATCTGCAGGAGGTCTGCAACTGGACTGAGGCTCAGCCAATTGTTAAGGACATAGTGTTCACGGCTGGATGGTCATCTCGGCATGTGCGCCCAAGACCCATCAGGTTGGCTAGCATGGAGATCTGGTCAGGCATCTGACTCCACCTTACGCACCACTTCTGGTACCAAGCTGAAGAGGATCACGCCGCAGACAGCAGATAAACTGAGTTGATCGCAGGATGTGGACTATAGGTGATGTACTGTTGGTAACTGCATGGGGCTGGTGAGGGGCACTGCCTCTTTGTCTGATCTTTGGCGAGCCTGACTGGAGTGTCTTGGCCCATGGGCTTCTGTACCGCAGAGACTCCCACCTCCCCTTATTAGTTCACTGTGCGATTCACACACAGTTTATCTATTCTGATTTGTTTATTTTGGGATGGGTGGACTGTTACCTTACTGTCCTGGGGAGGGAAGGATGTTGCTTGAGTTCAGAGAGTTTCATGAATGCACTGTGGGCTGTTTGCTTAGTTTGAGGGGAGGGGTGGTTATAGAGGGGACTTATGCCAGAGCGCATTTCACCCTGTTGCTCTCTCTTGATGGCAGGTACGCCCGCCATTTATAAAGTAATATCTTGGAATGTTAGCAGGCGTATTAGCATTTCCACATGCTACAAGATGCAGGCATACCAGAAGAGGCAGGGGAGTCCACATTGCCCTTCTGAAGAGAACACAATTAACAGCTTCAGAGGGGTGGCATTGCAGAAGCGTTGGCAGGGTCACTTAACTTACACCACTTATTCAGCTTTTTCTAGGCTGGGTGTCCTTATTTGGAGGAAAAAGTGGATAAGGAGTGTTGCTAAGCACCTTATGCTTGTTAACATCTATGTGTTCCACACAGACCAGCCCAGATTTCTAGGTGCAGTTCCATTTGTCCTGGCCCCATATATGATGGCCCCTATAATTATTAGTGGGGACTTTAATTGTATAGATTAGCCTGCTTGGTCGCATCTGCCCTTACGGGACTCCCTGCACCTGTGGATAGCCAAAAGGTTCTCCAGCTAGATGTGACATTGGGGTTTAGTGGACACCTGGCAAGTGATGCATCCCACTACCCGCAACTACTCCTTTCATTCTCACCTTTTGACTTTCATGTCAGACTTGACACGCTTCTTTGCACCCCAATAGTCCCTACACAAATAGTGCACTAGCAGTATTTAGCTTAGACTCTGCCCAGTCACAACTCACTTCTTAGTACTGTTGCTTGGGCATCTACTCACCCTTGAAATTCCCAGCTGAAGCCCTGAGTGTGAGAATCTGGAGGACCAGGTATTTTGCAAGACTCTGGAGGAAGAAATACGTTGTTACTTTGCAGTAAGCGCAGGGTCTACTGGGAGGCTTTTAAGACGGTGATTCATGGACACTGCCTCATCCATGCGGGGGGAGTTCGGCAGGCTTTACAGGGTGAGCTAGATGCAGGAGGTTGCGTTTCAGTTGCATGAGCACTGTAGATATACTGACCCCTCAGCACAAGATGCTCTGGTCATAGAGAAGGGAAAGCTGGCTGCCTTGGTGGAGAAACGCTATTGCTTTGATTATAGAGCAGACATGATTTGAGCCCATGTGGAACGGGACAAGGCTGATGCGTTATTTGCATGGTTGGTGAATCTGACTAAAGTGGGGACGCAGCTATTGGACTTGACAGATGGAGCAGGGCCAGGATCTAAGATCTGGCTACTATTAGAGGGCGGTGTCACACATATTATATTACTTAGTATATTCACCGGCTACCTGAGGCCCCCCTGCCGGCACTTTCATCAGGTGTGGCAGAACTGTTGAGCACAGGCATATAATTAGTGAAGATCATGACTGTAGTCAAGGACATGGCCTGGGGTAAGGTGCTGGGATTGAATGAGCTCCTGATAGAGTTTTATGCCATCTATGTTCCACAATTGGTGCCCTGTCTGGCGGAAGTCTATATGAGGGAGAGTGCTACCTTTGTTTTGCCACCCATTCATAATCCTCCTACTTAAGGGAGGCCTGCCACCCCAGCAGCTGGCTCCTGTCGATATTAAACATCGACCATCAGATCCTGAGCTGGGTTCTGGCCGTGTAATTGCTGCCCAATATGCATTACCTCATGCATACAGATCAGTCAAGCTTTATCCTGGAGTGGAATACAGCGATGAACATTAGGCTGGTGACCGTGCTGCTGCTTATAGCCTTAGATATAAATGAGGAGGCAGCAGTGATGTCTGTTGCTATCGAAAAGGTTTTTGATAACTTGGGCTGAGAGTATTTGTATACGGTTATGCACAAGATAACCCTTGGTTGACATTTTATTGCTTGGACAAGGCTCTTGTATGCGGACCCTATGGTCAGATTTAAAACGAGGGTGTAATATCGGCTGCCTGTGGGGTGAAGCAGGGTACACAGAATTGTTATTTCTTATTACCCTGCTGTTTGCCATTGCAATGTATGTATGTGTGTTCTTATATGTAGCCCATGGACTGGAGGGCCCGAGAGGGCACCTTCTATGGGGGCATTTCACTCTGGGGTGTTGTTCATCATATTGTCCCTTATGTGGATGACATGCTGTTTTTCCCTTAGGACCATCGGGCTGATGTTCCCAGGGCTTCTCATCTTATGGTTAACTTTGAGACTATTTAATCTTGCACGTTAATTGGCAGAACAGTAGTGTGCTCCCTTGCAACTAGGGTCTGAGGAGCTATCTCCCCATGCAGGGGTTTGGTGGGAGCCCACCTTTTTTGGGAATTTGGGGGTGCAGCTTTATAGGAATAAACACCTCTGCTAGAGGGCAACTTGTGCCCTGCATTTGCAGTGCTCCGGAGAAGGATACAATTCAGAAAAATGCTCCCTATATCTGTGGGAGGACAGGGGGCGATTGCCTAAGTTATTGAGTTGTCAACACTGCTGTACTACTTCAACGCCCTTCCCATTGAAATCCCCAGGAGTAAATTTCAGGAGCTGCACTCATTGCTCACTGATCTCATCTGGGGATCGGGTTGGCACAGTGTGGCTCTTTTGAAACTACAGTGACATGTTTCTGCTGGAGGCTGGCAGATCCCACTTTGAGGTGTGCTATTTTGTGGCCAAGTTGCAAAGGGTTAATAGATGGATTTTTGATAAGGTGTGGGTGGAACTCCGGCGGAAAGAGGCACCCTGACGATACCCGCACAATTGCACCTTTTACTTGAGCCTAGGACAGCATGATAAATAGGTACTATCCAGGGACTGCCTCTGGGTGCCCCAGATTTGGGTAAGCGGGTGCGGACATGTTTCGGATGGTGTGGAGCTGCCACCACCTAGTGGACCTTTGGATAGATGTGATAGTGCTCTTCAATGAGGTTACAGAACAAAATGTACCCCCCACCTCCATGACATGCTTTCTCGGGTTGTACCCTCGACCTGTTAGGCATATGGATACTACTAAATTTGCTGAGCTCTCCTTAATTCTGGTGAAGCGGCAGGTCACACTTCATTCAAAAAGCACCAGGGGCCCACAGATTTCCAAATGGAAAGTAAAGTTGGTGCGGTGGATTACAAGAGCACAACGCTCTTGTGGGAAGCCCAGCAGGGGCAGTGCCCATTGGAGGTGGTCTGGGCAAGAGATGCCTTATAAGATAATTTGTGCTCTGAGGAGTGCCACTCTGAGGCTTCTTCCCTTCCTCCAGCCCATTGAGTTGAGCTGTACTATTCGTTGGTTTTCCTTGTACCTCCCTTTATACAACCCCCAGTCTATGTGCGTTTCCCTGCTTCTACTGTGTTAAGCACATTGGGTTGCCTTCTTCCTCTGTTCCCTCCTTCACCCCTTCTGGGTGAGTAGCCGACTGTGGTGTTTGCATCTGCTGCTTTTCCAATACTGCTATATTCTCTGGACTAAGCTATGGTGTGGAAGGATTTGGGACAGTTGGTTCAGTGTTCTTGTTCCCTTGATGTTTGAGTATGTGCACAGGTTGGGTGCAGTCTTCCTTGAGCATAGGCACTGTGTGGAGCTTGAGTTACACTTCTCAAGGTGTGTATAGTAGGGGTATGATACAAGAGTGGATCATGTACATGTTGCATTTCTTAAAATGGAGAAAAGTGTGTCTGATATGCTCATATACATCTGTTTCTTTATTCCATGTGAAAATATCAATAAAGTATGTTTTAAAAAAAATAGGAGCAGGATGCTGGGTTAATTTGGGGAAGAGGTTGTAAAGATTTTTAAAATATGTTTGTAATAATTTTCGTGTGAAATTTGGAGTATTAGTTATAATATGAATTTAACATTTTATTTGTAATTTAAAATGTAGTATTTTCTATTTTATGACAAACAAATCTGAAAATTGTTTTATTAAAACATTCTTTTTATGTTGTTGATAGTTTTTGGAATGTATATTCTAGTTTGAATAACTGTTTTATAATTTATTTAAAAATGAAAACAGTTTTTTTAGTTTATGTTCTGAAAATGTAAAAAGTTTTTTTATTTGAATTACTATTGTTTAATTTTTGTTGTGCAATTGTGTAATATATTTTAAAAATAAATGTAAAGTTTATGATTTATTGATAAGTTATATTTATTTTAATGTGTAGTAATTCATAATATTTAAGAATGTTTAGTTTTTTTTTATTTTGAATTTTGTAAGAATTTGTAATCATTTAAAATATTATTTACAATTATATATATTAGATGTAGATTGTGTATTGTTATAGTATATTATTTAATAATGTATAGTTCTTTTATATTCATGAATGTCTGTATGAATTTTCTTATTAAAAATGAAAACATATGAGAAATATTTTCTGTTGTAGAACATTAAATTGTAGACTTTTTGTATAATGTATAGGTTTACTGTTATGTTGTTTTTAATTAAAAAACATTTTTTGAGATTATTCAAATTTAATTTCATTTTTTTCTTTAAATTGGTTGTAGTTTGTTTATATATTTAGTTATATACAATGTTTTATTCAACTCGTATTAAAATACATGTTATGGAAAAAGAAGCTGTATCATATTTACTAAATGAGTTCCTTTTTATATAATTTAATCATGTATGATTAAGATTTCAAAATGTATTATTTTATTGTAAAATATTTATGATTTATGTATTATTTTTAAATTAATAATATTTCATATTTAATATAAAAACGTTTGGGACTGGTATGTGTGTATATATATATATAATGTATATACATATGTAAATATAAAAGGGGGTGGGAGAGCTGCGAACATGTCCTTGCCGGATTGCCCCATTGCCTCATGGTCATTGTAGTTCAGTATTCTTCTTTTTAGTTCAAAGTTTTCAAAATGTTCAAAAATGTTCATGGCCAGTGCCCGTATATTCTCAAATCATATCCCTAGACACGTGTTTCTGGTTAAATACCTTCATCAGTAGGGAAAAATATTTTCAGAGGTTGCTTGACATGCCACCGTCATCTCCTCAGGACTATTACCACTCCCGGTGTGCACGGGCGTCTCCCAGAGCTCGTCAGCTCATGACTCACGGGAGCCATTTTATATAATACAAAAGGGGATGGGAGAGCCGCGAACATGTCCTTGCCGGATTGCCCCATTGCCTCATGGTGATTGTAGTTCAGTATTCTTCGTTTTAGTTCAAAGTTCTCAAAATGTTCAAAAAAGTTCATGGCCAGTGCCCGTATATTCTCAAATCATATCCCTAGACACGTGTTTCTGGTTAAATCCCTTCATCAGTAGGGAAAAATATTTTCAGAGGTTGCTTGACATGCCACCGTCATCTCCTCAGGACTATTACCACTCCCGGTGTGCACGGGCGTCTCCCAGAACTCGTCAGTTCATGACTCATGGGAGCCATTTTATATAATACAAAAGGGGTGGGAGAGCCGCAAACATGTCCTTGCCAGAATGCCCCATTGCCTCATGGTCATTGTAGTTCAGTATTCTTCGTTTTAGTTCAAAGTTCTCAAAATGTTAAAAAACGTTCGTGGCCGGTGCCCGTATATTCTCAAATCATATCCCTAGACACGTGTTTCTGGTTAAATACCTTCATCAGTAGGGAAAAATATTTTCAGCGGTTGCTTGAAATGCCACCGTCATCTCCTCAGGACTATTACCACTCCTGGTGTGCACGGGCGTCTCCCAGAGCTCGTCAGCTCATAGCCCACAGGAGCCATTTTAAATAATACAAAAGGTGGTGGGAGAGCAGCGAACATGTCCTTGCCGGATTGCCCCATTGCCTCATGGTCATTGTAGTTCAGTATTCTTCGTTTTAGTTCAAAGTTCTCAAAATGTTTGAAAACGTTTGTGGCCAGTGCCCGTATATTCTCAAATCATATCCCTAGACACGTGTTTCTGGTTAAATACCTTCATCAGTAGGGAAAAATATTTTCAGAGGTTGCTTGACATGCCACCGCCATCTCCTCAGGACTATTACCACTCCCGGTGTGCACGGGCGTCTCCCAGGAGCTCGTCAGCTCATGGCTCACAGGAGCCATTTTATATAATACAAAAGGGGGTGGGAGAGCCGCGAACATGTCCTTGCCGGATTGCCCCATTGCCTCATGGTCATTGTAGTTCAGTATTCTTCATTTTAGTTCAAAGTTCTCAAAATGTTCAAAAAAGTTCGTGGCCAGTGCCTGTATGTTCTCAAATCATATGCCTAGACACGTGTTTCTGGTTAAATACCTTCATCAGTAGGGAAAAATATTGTCAGAGGTTGGTTGACATGCCACCGTCATCTCCTCAGGACTATTACCACTCCTGGTGTGCACGGGCGTCTCCCAGAGCTCGTCAGCTCATGACTCACTGGAGCCATTTTATAAAATAAAAAAGGTGGTGGGAGAGCCGGGAACATGTCCTTGCCGGATTGCCACATTGCCTCATGGTCATTGTAGTTCAGTATTCTTCGTTTTAGTTCAAAGTTCTCAAAATGTTCAAAAAGTTTGTGGCCAGTGTCCGTATATTCTCAAATCATATCCATAGACACGTGTTTCTGGTTAAATACCTTCATGAGTAGGGAAAAATATTTTCAGAGGTTGCTTGACATGCCACCGTCATCTCCTCAGGACTATTACCACTCCCGGTGTGCACGGGCGTCTCCCAGAGCTCGTCAGCTCATGGCTCACGGGAGCCATTTTATATAATACAAAAGGGGGTGGGAGAGCCGCGAACATGTCCTTGCTGGATTGCCCCATTGCCTCATGGTCATTGTAGTTCAGTATTCTTCGTTTTAGTTCAAAGTTCTCAAAATGTTCAAAAAAGTTCTTGGCCAGTGCCCGTACATTCTCAAATCATATCCCTAGACACGTGTTTCTGGTTAAATACCTTCATCAGTAGGGAAAAATATTTTCCGAGGTTGCTTGACATGCCACCGCCATCTCCTTAGGACTATTACCACTCCTGGTGCGCACAGGCGTCTCCCAGAGCTCGTCAGCTCATGGCTCACGGGAGCCATTTTATATAATACAAAAGGGGGTGGGAGAGCCTCAAACATGTCCTTGCCGGATTGCCCCATTGCCTCATGGTCATTGTAGTTCAGTATTCTTCATTTTAGGTCAAAGTTCTCAAAATGTTCAAAAAAGTTCATGGCCAGTGCCCGTATATTCTCAAATCATATCCCTAGACATGTGTTTCTGGTTAAATACCTTCATCAGTAGGGAAAAATATTTTCAGAAGTTGCTTTACATGCCACCGTCATCTCCTCAGGACTATTACCACTCCCGGTGTGCACGGGCGTCTCCCAGAGCTCGTCAGCTCATGGCTCGCGGGAGCCATTTTATATAATACAAAAGGGGGTGGGAGAGCCGCGAACATGTCCTTGCCGGATTGCCCCATTTTCTCATGGTCATTGTAGTTCAGTATTCTTCGTTTTAGTTCAAAGTTCTCAAAATGTTCAAAAAAGTTTGTGGCCAGTGCCCTTTTATTCTCGAATCATATCCCTAGACACGTGTTTCTGGTTAAACACCTTCATCAGTAGGGAAAAGTATTTTCAGAGGTTGCTTGACATGCCACCGTCATCTCCTCAGGACTATTACCACTCCCGGTGTGCACGGGTGTCTCCCAGAGCTCCTCAGCTCATGGCTCACGGGAGCCATTTTAAATAATACAAAAGGGGGTGGGAGAGCCGCGAACATGTCCTTGCCGGATTGCCCCATTGCCTCATGGTCATTGTAGTTCAGTATTCTTCGTTTTAGTTCAAAGTTCTCAAAATGTTCAAAAAAGTTTGTGGCCAGTGCCCGTATATTCTCAAATCATATCCCTAGACACGTGTTTCTGGTTAAATACCTTCATCAGTAGGGAAAAATATTTTCAGAGGTTGCTTGACATGCCACCGCCATCTCCTCAGGACTATTACCACTCCCGGTGTGCACGGGCGTCTCCCAGAACTTGTCAGCTCATGGCTCACGGGAGCCATTTTATATAATACAAAAGGGGGTGGGAGAGCTGCGAACATGTCCTTTCCGGATTGCCCCATTGCCTCATGGTCATTGTAGTTCAGTATTCTTCATTTTAGTTCAAAGTTCTCAAAATGTTCAAAAAAGTTCGTGGCCAGTGCCCGTATGTTCTCAAATCATACGCCTAGACACGTGTTTCTGGTTAAATACCTTCATCAGTAGGGAAAAATATTTCCAGATGTTGCTTGACATGCCACCTTCATCTCCTCAGGACTATTACCACTCCTGGTGTGCACGGGCGTCTCCCAGAGCTCGTCAGCTCATGACTCACGGGAGCCATTTTATAAAATACAAAAGGGGGTGGGAGAGCCGCGAACATGTCTGTGCCGGATTGCCACATTGCCTCATGGTCATTGTAGTTCAGTATTCTTCGTTTTAGTTCAAAGTTCTCCAAATGTTCAAAAAGTTTGTGGCCAGTGTCCGTATATTCTCACATCATATCCCTAGACACGTGTTCCTGGTTAAATACCTTCATCAGTAGGGAAAAATATTTTCAGAGGTTGCTTGACATGCCACTGTCATCTCCTCAGGACTATTACCACTCCCGGTGTGCACGGGCGTCTCCCAGAGCTCGTAAGCTCATGGCTCACGGGAGCCATTTTATATAATACAAAAGGGGGTGGGAGAGCCCCGAACATGTCCTTGCCGGATTGCCCTATTGCCTCATGGTCATTGTAGTTCAGTATTCTTCGTTTTAGTTCAAAGTTCTCAAAATGTTCAAAAAAGTTTGTGGCCAGTGCCCTTATATTCTCAAATCATATCCCTAGACACGTGTTTCTGGTTAAATACCTTCATCAATAGGGAAAAATATTTTCAGAGGTTGCTTGACATGCCACCGCCATCTCCTCAGGACTATTACCACTCCCGGTGTGCACGGGCGTCTCCCAGAGCTCGTCAGCTCATGGCTCACGGGAGCCATTTTATATAATACAAAAGGGGGTGGGAGAGCCGCGAACATGTCCTTGCCGGATTGCCCCATTGCCTCATGGTCATTGTAGTTCAGTATTCTTCATTTTAGTTCAAAGTTCTCAAAATGTTCAAAAAAGTTCGTGCCCAGTGCACGTATGTTCTCAAATCATTTCCCTAGACACGTGTTTCTGGTTAAATACCTTCATCAGTAGGGAAAAATATTTTCAGAGGTTGCTTGACATGCCACCGTCAACTCCTCAGGACTATTACCACTCCCGGTGTGCACGGGCGTCTCCCAGAGCTCGTCAGCTCATGACTCACGGGAGCCATTTGATAAAATACAAAAGAGGGTGGGAGAGCCGCGAACATGTCCTTGCCAGATTTCCCCATTGCCTCATGGTCATTGTAGTTCAGTATTCTTCGTTTTAGTTCAAAGTTCTCAAAATTTTCAAAAAAGTTTGTGGCCAGTGTCCGTATATTCTCAAGTCATATCCCTAGACACGTGTTTCTGGTTAAATACCTTCATCAGTAGGGAAAAATATTTTCAGAGGTTGCTTGACATGCCACCGTCATCTCCTCAGGACTATTACCACTCCCGGTGTGCACGGGCGTCTCCCAGAGCTCTGCAGCTCATGGCTCACGGGAGCCATTTTATATAATACAAAAGGGGGTGGGAGTGCCGCGAATATGTCCTTGCCGGATTGCCCCATTGCCTCATGGTCATTGTAGTTCAGTATTCTTCGTTTTAGTTCAAAGTTCTCAAAATGTTCAAAAAAGTTCATGGCCAGTGCCCGTATATTCTCAAATCATATCCCTAGACACGTGTTTCTAGTTAAATACCTTCATCAGTAGGGAAAAATATTTTCAGAGGTTGCTTGACATGCCACCATCATCTCCTCAGGACTATTACCACTCCCGGTGTGCACAGGCGTCTCCCAGAGCTCGTCAGTTCATGACTCACTGGAGCCATTTTATATAATACAAAAGGGGTGGGAGAGCCGCAAACATGTCCTTGCCGGATTGCCCCATTGCCTCATGGTCATTGTAGTTCGGTATTCTTCGTTTTAGTTCAAAGTTCTCAAAATGTTTTAAAAAGTTTGTGGCCAGTGCCCGTATATTCTCAAATCATATCCCTAGACACGTGTTTCTGGTTAAATACCTTCATCAGTAGGGAAAAATATTTTCAGAGGTTGCTTGACATGCCACCGCCATCTCCTCAGGACTATTACCACTCCCGGTGTGCACGGGCGTCTCCCAGAACTCGACAGCTCATGGCTCACGGGAGCCATTTTATATAATACAAATTGGGGTGGGAGAGCTGCGAACATGTCCTTGCCGATTGCCCCATTGCCTCATGGTCATTGTAGTTCAGTATTCTTCATTTTAGTTCAAAGTTCTCAAAATGTTCAAAAAAGTTCGTGGCCAGTGCCCGTATGTTCTCAAATCATATGCCTAGACACGTGTTTCTGGTTAAATACCTTCATCAGTATGGAAAAATATTTTCAGAGGTTGCTTGACATGCCACCGTCATCTCCTCAGGACTATTACCACTCCTGGTGTGCACGGGCGTCTCCCAGAGCTCGTCAGCTCATGACTCACGGGAGCCATTTTATAAAATACAAAAGGGGGTGGGAGAGCCGCGAACATGTCCTTGCCGGATTGCCACATTGCCTCATGGTCATTGTAGTTCAGTATTATTCGTTTTAGTTCAAAGTTCTCAAAATGTTCAAAAAGTTTGTGGCCAGTGTCCGTATATTCTCAAATCATATCCCGAGACACGTGTTTCTGGTTAAATACCTTCATCAATAGGGAAAAATATTTTCAGAGGTTGCTTGACATGCCACCGTCATCTCCTCAGGACTATTACCACTCTCGGTGTGCACGGGCGTCTCCCAGAGCTCGTCAGCTCATGGCTCACGGGAGCCATTTTATATAATACAAAATGGGGTGGGAGAGCCCCGAACATGTCCTTGCCAGATTGCCCCATTGCCTCATGGTCATTGTAGTTCAGTATTCTTCATTTTAGTTCAAAGTTCTCAAAATGTTCAAAAAAGTTTGTGGCCAGTGCCCTTATATTCTCAAATCATATCCCTAGACACGTGTTTCTGGTTAAATACCTTCATCAGTAGGGAAAATTATTTTCAGAGGTTGCTTGACATGCCACCGCCATCTCCTCAGGACTATTACCACTCCCGGTGTGCACGGGCGTCTCCCAGAGCTCGTCAGCTCATGGCTCACGGGAGCCATTTTATATAATACAAAATGGGGTGGGAGAGCCCTGAACATGTCCTTGCCAGATTGCCCCATTGCCTCATGGTCATTGTAGTTCAGTATTCTTCATTTTAGTTCAAAGTTCTCAAAATGTTCAAAAAAGTTTGTGGCCAGTGCACGTATGTTCTCAAATCATTTCCCTAGACACGTGTTTCTGGTTAAATACCTTCATCAGTAGGGAAAAATATTTTCAGAGGTTGCTTGACATGCCACCGTCATCTCCTCAGGACTATTACCACTCCCGGTGTGCACAGGCGTCTCCCAGAGCTCGTCAGCTCATGACTCACGGGAGCCATTTTATAAAATACAAAAGAGGGTGGGAGTGCCGCGAACATGTCCTTGCCGGATTGCCCCATTGCCTCATGGTCATTCTAGTTCAGTATTCTTCGTTTTAGTTCAAAGTTCTCAAAATTTTCAAAAAAGTTTGTGGCCAGTGTCCCTATATTCTCAAATCATATCCCTAGACACGTGTTTCTGGTTAAATACCTTCATCAGTAGGGAAAAATATTTTCAGAGGTTGCTTGACATGCCACCGTCATCTCCTCAGGACTATTACCACTCTCGGTGTGCACGGGCGTCTCCCAGAGCTCGTCAGCTCATGGGAGCCATTTTATATAATACAAAAGGGGGTGGGAGAGCTGCGAATAGGTCCTTGCCGGATTGCCCCATTGCCTCATGGTCATTTTAGTTCAGTATTCTTCGTTTTAGTTCAAAGTTCTCAAAATGTTCAAAAAAGTTCATGGCCAGTGCCCGTATATTCTCAAATCATATCCCTAGACACGTGTTTCTGGTTAAATACCTTCATCAGTAGGGAAAAATATTTTCAGAGGTTGCTTGACATGCCACCATCATCTCCTCAGGACTATTACCACTCCCGGTGTGCACAGGCGTCTCCCAGATCTCGTCAGTTCATGACTCACTGGAGCCATTTTATATAATACAAAAGGGGTGGGAGAGCCGCAAACATGTCCTTGCCGGATTGCCCCATTGCCTCATGGTCATTGTAGTTCAGTATTATCCGTTTTAGTTCAAAGTTCTCAAAATGTTCAAAAAGTTTGTGGCCAGTGTCCGTATATTCTCAAATCATATCCCGAGACACGTGTTTCTGGTTAAATACCTTCATCAGTAGGGAAAAATATTTTCAGAGGTTGCTTGACATGCCACCGTCATCTCCTCAGGACTATTACCACTCTCGGTGTGCACGGGCGTCTCCCAGAGCTCGTCAGCTCATGGCTCACGGGAGCCATTTTATATAATACAAAAGGGGGTGGGAGAGCCCCGAACATGTCCTTGCCAGATTGCCCCATTGCCTCATGGTCATTGTAGTTCAGTATTCTTCATTTTAGTTCAAAGTTCTCAAAATGTTCAAAAAAGTTTGTGGCCAGTGCCCTTATATTCTCAAATCATATCCCTAGACACGTGTTTCTGGTTAAATACCTTCATCAGTAGGGAAAATTATTTTCAGAGGTTGCTTGACATGCCACCGTCATCTCCTCAGGACTATTACCACTCCTGGTGTGCACGGGCGTCTCCCAGAGCTCGTCAGCTCATGGCTCACGGGAGCCATTTTATATAATACAAAAGGGGGTGGGAGAGCCGCGAACATGTCCCTGCCGGATTGCCCCATTGCCTCATGGTCATTGTAGTTCAGTATTCTTCGTTTTAGTTCAAAGTTCTCAAAATGTTCAAAAAAGTTCGTGGCCAGTGCCCTTATATTCTCAAATCATATCCCTAGACACGTGTTTCTGGTTAAATACCTTCATCAGTAGGGAAAAATATTTTCAGAGGTTGCTTGACAGGCCACCGTCATCTCCTCAGGACTATTACCACTCTCGGTGTGCACGGGCGTCTCCCAGAGCTCCTCAGCTCATGGCTCACGGGAGCGATTTTATATAATACAAAAGGGGGTGGGAGAGCCGCGAACATGTCCTTGCCGGATTGCCCCATTGCCTCATGGTCATTGTAGTTCAGTATTCTTCGTTTTAGTTCAAAGTTCTCAAAATGTTAAAAAAAGTTTTTGGCCAGTGCCCGTATATTCTCAAATCATATCCCTAGACACGTGTTTCTGGTTAAATACCTTCATCAGTAGGGAAAAATATTTTCAGAGGTTGCTTGACATGCCACCGTCATCTCCTCAGGACTATTACCTCTCTCGGTGTGCACGGGCGTCTCCCAGAGGTCGTCAGCTCATGGCTCACGGGAGCCATTTTATATAATACAAAAGGGGGTGGGAGGGCCGCGAACATGTCCTTGCCGGATTGCCCCATTGCCTCATGGTCATTGTAGTTCAGTATTCTTCGTTTTAGTTCAAAGTTCTCAAAATGTTCAAAAAAGTTCTTGGCCAGTGCCCGTACATTCTCAAATCATATCCCTAGACACGTGTTTCTGGTTAAATACCTTCATCAGTAGGGAAAAATATTTTCAGAGGTTGCTTGACATGCCACCGTCATCTCCTCAGGACTATTACCACTCCTGGTGTGCACGGGCGTCTCCCAGAGCTCGTCAGCTCATGACTCACGGGAGCCATTTTATATAATACAAAAGGGGGTGGGAGAGCCGCGAACATGTCCTTGCCGGATTGCCCCATTTCCTCATGGTCATTGTAGTTCAGTATTCTTCGTTTTAGTTCAAAGTTCTCAAAATTTTCAAAAAAGTTTGTGGCCAGTGTCCGTATATTCTCAAATCATATCCTTAGACACGTGTTTCTGGTAAAATACCTTCATCAGTAGCGAAAAATATTTTCAGAGGTTGCTTGACATGCCACCGCCATCTCCTCAGGACTATTACCACTCCCAGTGTGCACGGGCGTCTCCCAGAGCTCGTCAGCTCATGGCTCACGGGAGCCATTTTATATAATACAAAAGGGGGTGGGAGAGCCCCGAACATGTCCTTGCCAGATTGCCCCATGGTCATTGTAGTTCAGTATTCTTCATTTTAGTTCAAAGTTCTCAAAATGTTCAAAAAAGTTTGTGGCCAGTGCACGTATGTTCTCAAATCATTTCCCTAGACACGTGCTTCTGGTTAAATACCTTTATCAGTAGGGAAAAATATTTTCAGAGGTTGCTTGACATGCCACCGTCATCTCCTCAGGACTATTACCACTCCCGGTGTGCACGGGCGTCTCCCAGAGCTCGTCAGCTCATGACTCACGGGAGCCATTTTATAAAATACAAAAGGGGGTGGGAGAGCCGCGAACATGTCCTTGCCGGATTGCCCCATTGCCTCATGGTCATTGTAGTTCAGTATTCTTCGTTTTAGTTCAAAGTTCTCAACATTTTCAAAAACATTTGTGGCCAGTGTCCGTATATTCTCAAATCATATCCCTAGACACGTGTTTCTGGTTAAATACCTTCATCAGTAGGGAAAAATATTTTCAGAGGTTGCTTGACATGCCACCGTCATCTCCTCAGGACTATTACCACTCCCGGTGTGCACGGGCGTCTCCCAGAGCTCTTCAGCTCATGGCTCACGGGAGCCATTTTATATAATACAAAAGCGGGTGGGAGAGCCGCGAATATGTCCTTGCCGGATTGCCCCATTGCCTCATGGTCATTGTAGTTCAGTATTCTTCGTTTTAGTTCAAAGTTCTCAAAATGTTCAAAAAAGTTCATGGCCAGTGCCCGTATATTCTCAAATCATATCCCTGGACACGTTTTTCTGGTTAAATACCTTCATCAGTAGGGAAAAATATTTTCAGAGGTTGCTTGACATGCCACCATCATCTCCTCAGGACTATTACCACTCCCGGTGTGCACAGGCGTCTCCCAGAGCTCGTCAGTTCATGACTCACTGGAGCCATTTTATATAATACAAAAGGGGTGGGAGAGCCGCGAACATGTCCTTGCCGGATTGCCCCATTGCCTCATGGTCATTGTAGTTCAGTATTCTTCGTTTTAGTTCAAAGTTCTCAAAATGTTTTAAAAAGTTTGTGGCCAGTGCCCGTATATTCTCAAATCATATCCCTAGACACGTGTTTCTGGTTAAATACCTTCATCAGTAGGGAAAAATATTTTCAGAGGTTGCTTGACATGCCACCGTCAACTCCTCAGGACTATTACCACTCCCGGTGTGCACGGGCGTCTCCCAGAGCTCGTCAGCTCATGACTCACGGGAGCCATTTGATAAAATACAAAAGAGGGTGGGAGAGCCGCGAACATGTCCTTGCCAGATTTCCCCATTGCCTCATGGTCATTGTAGTTCAGTATTCTTCGTTTTAGTTCAAAGTTCTCAAAATTTTCAAAAAAGTTTGTGGCCAGTGTCCGTATATTCTCAAGTCATATCCCTAGACACGTGTTTCTGGTTAAATACCTTCATCAGTAGGGAAAAATATTTTCAGAGGTTGCTTGACATGCCACCGTCATCTCCTCAGGACTATTACCACTCCCGGTGTGCACGGGCGTCTCCCAGAGCTCTGCAGCTCATGGCTCACGGGAGCCATTTTATATAATACAAAAGGGGGTGGGAGTGCCGCGAATATGTCCTTGCCGGATTGCCCCATTGCCTCATGGTCATTGTAGTTCAGTATTCTTCGTTTTAGTTCAAAGTTCTCAAAATGTTCAAAAAAGTTCATGGCCAGTGCCCGTATATTCTCAAATCATATCCCTAGACACGTGTTTCTAGTTAAATACCTTCATCAGTAGGGAAAAATATTTTCAGAGGTTGCTTGACATGCCACCATCATCTCCTCAGGACTATTACCACTCCCGGTGTGCACAGGCGTCTCCCAGAGCTCGTCAGTTCATGACTCACTGGAGCCATTTTATATAATACAAAAGGGGTGGGAGAGCCGCAAACATGTCCTTGCCGGATTGCCCCATTGCCTCATGGTCATTGTAGTTCGGTATTCTTCGTTTTAGTTCAAAGTTCTCAAAATGTTTTAAAAAGTTTGTGGCCAGTGCCCGTATATTCTCAAATCATATCCCTAGACACGTGTTTCTGGTTAAATACCTTCATCAGTAGGGAAAAATATTTTCAGAGGTTGCTTGACATGCCACCGCCATCTCCTCAGGACTATTACCACTCCCGGTGTGCACGGGCATCTCCCAGAACTCGACAGCTCATGGCTCACGGGAGCCATTTTATATAATACAAATTGGGGTGGGAGAGCTGCGAACATGTCCTTGCCGATTGCCCCATTGCCTCATGGTCATTGTAGTTCAGTATTCTTCATTTTAGTTCAAAGTTCTCAAAATGTTCAAAAAAGTTCGTGGCCAGTGCCCGTATGTTCTCAAATCATATGCCTAGACACGTGTTTCTGGTTAAATACCTTCATCAGTATGGAAAAATATTTTCAGAGGTTGCTTGACATGCCACCGTCATCTCCTCAGGACTATTACCACTCCTGGTGTGCACGGGCGTCTCCCAGAGCTCGTCAGCTCATGACTCACGGGAGCCATTTTATAAAATACAAAAGGGGGTGGGAGAGCCGCGAACATGTCCTTGCCGGATTGCCACATTGCCTCATGGTCATTGTAGTTCAGTATTATTCGTTTTAGTTCAAAGTTCTCAAAATGTTCAAAAAGTTTGTGGCCAGTGTCCGTATATTCTCAAATCATATCCCGAGACACGTGTTTCTGGTTAAATACCTTCATCAATAGGGAAAAATATTTTCAGAGGTTGCTTGACATGCCACCGTCATCTCCTCAGGACTATTACCACTCTCGGTGTGCACGGGCGTCTCCCAGAGCTCGTCAGCTCATGGCTCACGGGAGCCATTTTATATAATACAAAATGGGGTGGGAGAGCCCCGAACATGTCCTTGCCAGATTGCCCCATTGCCTCATGGTCATTGTAGTTCAGTATTCTTCATTTTAGTTCAAAGTTCTCAAAATGTTCAAAAAAGTTTGTGGCCAGTGCCCTTATATTCTCAAATCATATCCCTAGACACGTGTTTCTGGTTAAATACCTTCATCAGTAGGGAAAATTATTTTCAGAGGTTGCTTGACATGCCACCGCCATCTCCTCAGGACTATTACCACTCCCGGTGTGCACGGGCGTCTCCCAGAGCTCGTCAGCTCATGGCTCACGGGAGCCATTTTATATAATACAAAATGGGGTGGGAGAGCCCTGAACATGTCCTTGCCAGATTGCCCCATTGCCTCATGGTCATTGTAGTTCAGTATTCTTCATTTTAGTTCAAAGTTCTCAAAATGTTCAAAAAAGTTTGTGGCCAGTGCACGTATGTTCTCAAATCATTTCCCTAGACACGTGTTTCTGGTTAAATACCTTCATCAGTAGGGAAAAATATTTTCAGAGGTTGCTTGACATGCCACCGTCATCTCCTCAGGACTATTACCACTCCCGGTGTGCACAGGCGTCTCCCAGAGCTCGTCAGCTCATGACTCACGGGAGCCATTTTATAAAATACAAAAGAGGGTGGGAGTGCCGCGAACATGTCCTTGCCGGATTGCCCCATTGCCTCATGGTCATTCTAGTTCAGTATTCTTCGTTTTAGTTCAAAGTTCTCAAAATTTTCAAAAAAGTTTGTGGCCAGTGTCCCTATATTCTCAAATCATATCCCTAGACACGTGTTTCTGGTTAAATACCTTCATCAGTAGGGAAAAATATTTTCAGAGGTTGCTTGACATGCCACCGTCATCTCCTCAGGACTATTACCACTCTCGGTGTGCACGGGCGTCTCCCAGAGCTCGTCAGCTCATGGGAGCCATTTTATATAATACAAAAGGGGGTGGGAGAGCTGCGAATAGGTCCTTGCCGGATTGCCCCATTGCCTCATGGTCATTTTAGTTCAGTATTCTTCGTTTTAGTTCAAAGTTCTCAAAATGTTCAAAAAAGTTCATGGCCAGTGCCCGTATATTCTCAAATCATATCCCTAGACACGTGTTTCTGGTTAAATACCTTCATCAGTAGGGAAAAATATTTTCAGAGGTTGCTTGACATGCCACCATCATCTCCTCAGGACTATTACCACTCCCGGTGTGCACAGGCGTCTCCCAGATCTCGTCAGTTCATGACTCACTGGAGCCATTTTATATAATACAAAAGGGGTGGGAGAGCCGCAAACATGTCCTTGCCGGATTGCCCCATTGCCTCATGGTCATTGTAGTTCAGTATTATCCGTTTTAGTTCAAAGTTCTCAAAATGTTCAAAAAGTTTGTGGCCAGTGTCCGTATATTCTCAAATCATATCCCGAGACACGTGTTTCTGGTTAAATACCTTCATCAGTAGGGAAAAATATTTTCAGAGGTTGCTTGACATGCCACCGTCATCTCCTCAGGACTATTACCACTCTCGGTGTGCACGGGCGTCTCCCAGAGCTCGTCAGCTCATGGCTCACGGGAGCCATTTTATATAATACAAAAGGGGGTGGGAGAGCCCCGAACATGTCCTTGCCAGATTGCCCCATTGCCTCATGGTCATTGTAGTTCAGTATTCTTCATTTTAGTTCAAAGTTCTCAAAATGTTCAAAAAAGTTTGTGGCCAGTGCCCTTATATTCTCAAATCATATCCCTAGACACGTGTTTCTGGTTAAATACCTTCATCAGTAGGGAAAATTATTTTCAGAGGTTGCTTGACATGCCACCCTCATCTCCTCAGGACTATTACCACTCCTGGTGTGCACGGGCGTCTCCCAGAGCTCGTCAGCTCATGGCTCACGGGAGCCATTTTATATAATACAAAAGGGGGTGGGAGAGCCGCGAACATGTCCCTGCCGGATTGCCCCATTGCCTCATGGTCATTGTAGTTCAGTATTCTTCGTTTTAGTTCAAAGTTCTCAAAATGTTCAAAAAAGTTCGTGGCCAGTGCCCTTATATTCTCAAATCATATCCCTAGACACGTGTTTCTGGTTAAATACCTTCATCAGTAGGGAAAAATATTTTCAGAGGTTGCTTGACAGGCCACCGTCATCTCCTCAGGACTATTACCACTCTCGGTGTGCACGGGCGTCTCCCAGAGCTCCTCAGCTCATGGCTCACGGGAGCGATTTTATATAATACAAAAGGGGGTGGGAGAGCCGCGAACATGTCCTTGCCGGATTGCCCCATTGCCTCATGGTCATTGTAGTTCAGTATTCTTCGTTTTAGTTCAAAGTTCTCAAAATGTTAAAAAAAGTTTTTGGCCAGTGCCCGTATATTCTCAAATCATATCCCTAGACACGTGTTTCTGGTTAAATACCTTCATCAGTAGGGAAAAATATTTTCAGAGGTTGCTTGACATGCCACCGTCATCTCCTCAGGACTATTACCTCTCTCGGTGTGCACGGGCGTCTCCCAGAGGTCGTCAGCTCATGGCTCACGGGAGCCATTTTATATAATACAAAAGGGGGTGGGAGGGCCGCGAACATGTCCTTGCCGGATTGCCCCATTGCCTCATGGTCATTGTAGTTCAGTATTCTTCGTTTTAGTTCAAAGTTCTCAAAATGTTCAAAAAAGTTCTTGGCCAGTGCCCGTACATTCTCAAATCATATCCCTAGACACGTGTTTCTGGTTAAATACCTTCATCAGTAGGGAAAAATATTTTCAGAGGTTGCTTGACATGCCACCGTCATCTCCTCAGGACTATTACCACTCCTGGTGTGCACGGGCGTCTCCCAGAGCTCGTCAGCTCATGACTCACGGGAGCCATTTTATATAATACAAAAGGGGGTGGGAGAGCCGCGAACATGTCCTTGCCGGATTGCCCCATTTCCTCATGGTCATTGTAGTTCAGTATTCTTCGTTTTAGTTCAAAGTTCTCAAAATTTTCAAAAAAGTTTGTGGCCAGTGTCCGTATATTCTCAAATCATATCCTTAGACACGTGTTTCTGGTAAAATACCTTCATCAGTAGCGAAAAATATTTTCAGAGGTTGCTTGACATGCCACCGCCATCTCCTCAGGACTATTACCACTCCCAGTGTGCACGGGCGTCTCCCAGAGCTCGTCAGCTCATGGCTCACGGGAGCCATTTTATATAATACAAAAGGGGGTGGGAGAGCCCCGAACATGTCCTTGCCAGATTGCCCCATGGTCATTGTAGTTCAGTATTCTTCATTTTAGTTCAAAGTTCTCAAAATGTTCAAAAAAGTTTGTGGCCAGTGCACGTATGTTCTCAAATCATTTCCCTAGACACGTGCTTCTGGTTAAATACCTTCATCAGTAGGGAAAAATATTTTCAGAGGTTGCTTGACATGCCACCGTCATCTCCTCAGGACTATTACCACTCCCGGTGTGCACGGGCGTCTCCCAGAGCTCGTCAGCTCATGACTCACGGGAGCCATTTTATAAAATACAAAAGGGGGTGGGAGAGCCGCGAACATGTCCTTGCCGGATTGCCCCATTGCCTCATGGTCATTGTAGTTCAGTATTCTTCGTTTTAGTTCAAAGTTCTCAAAATTTTCAAAAACATTTGTGGCCAGTGTCCGTATATTCTCAAATCATATCCCTAGACACGTGTTTCTGGTTAAATACCTTCATCAGTAGGGAAAAATATTTTCAGAGGTTGCTTGACATGCCACCGTCATCTCCTCAGGACTATTACCACTCCCGGTGTGCACGGGCGTCTCCCAGAGCTCTTCAGCTCATGGCTCACGGGAGCCATTTTATATAATACAAAAGCGGGTGGGAGAGCCGCGAATATGTCCTTGCCGGATTGCCCCATTGCCTCATGGTCATTGTAGTTCAGTATTCTTCGTTTTAGTTCAAAGTTCTCAAAATGTTCAAAAAAGTTCATGGCCAGTGCCCGTATATTCTCAAATCATATCCCTGGACACGTTTTTCTGGTTAAATACCTTCATCAGTAGGGAAAAATATTTTCAGAGGTTGCTTGACATGCCACCATCATCTCCTCAGGACTATTACCACTCCCGGTGTGCACAGGCGTCTCCCAGAGCTCGTCAGTTCATGACTCACTGGAGCCATTTTATATAATACAAAAGGGGTGGGAGAGCCGCGAACATGTCCTTGCCGGATTGCCCCATTGCCTCATGGTCATTGTAGTTCAGTATTCTTCGTTTTAGTTCAAAGTTCTCAAAATGTTTTAAAAAGTTTGTGGCCAGTGCCCGTATATTCTCAAATCATATCCCTAGACACGTGTTTCTGGTTAAATACCTTCATCAGTAGGGAAAAATATTTTCAGAGGTTGCTTGACATGCCACCGCCATCTCCTCAGGACTATTACCACTCCCGGTGTGCACGGGCGTCTCCCAGAACTCGTCAGCTCATGGCTCACGGGAGCCATTTTATATAATACAAAAGGGGGTGGGAGAGCTGCGAACAAGTCCTTGCCGGATTGCCCCTTTGCCTCATGGTCATTGTAGTTCAGTATTCTTCATTTTAGTTCAAAGTTCTCAAAATGTTCAAAAAAGTTCGTGGCCAGTGCCCGTATGTTCTCAAATCATATGCCTAGACACGTGTTTCTGGTTAAATCCCTTTATCAGTATGGAAAAACATTTTCAGAGGTTGCTTGACATGCCACCGTCATCTCCTCAGGACTATTACCACTCCTGGTGTGCACGGGCGTCTCCCAGAGCTCGTCAGCTCATGACTCACGGGAGCCATTTTATAAAATACAAAAGGGGGTGGGAGAGCCGCGAACATGTCCTTGCCGGATTGCCACATTGCCTCATGGTCATTGCAGTTCAGTATTCTTCGTTTTAGTTCAAAGTTCTCAAAATGTTCAAAACGTTTGTGGCCAGTGTCCGTATATTCTCAAATCATATCCCTAGACACGTGTTTCTGGTTAAATACCTTCATCAGTAGGGAAAAATATTTTCAGAGGTTGCTTGACATGCCACCGTCATCTCCTCAGGACTATTAACACTCCTGGTGTGCACGGGCATCTCCCAGAGCTCGTCAGCTCATGGCTCACGGGAGCCATTTTATATAATACAAAAGGGGGTGGGAGAGCCCCGAACATGTCCTTGCCGGATTGCCCCATTGCCTCATGGTCATTGTAGTTCAGTATTCTTCGTTTTAGTTCAAAGTTCTCAAAATGTTCAAAAAAGTTTGTGGCCAGTGCCCTTATATTCTCAAATCATATCCCTAGACACGTGTTTCTGGTTAAATACCTTCATCAGTAGTGAAAAATATTTTCAGAGGTTGCTTGACATGCCACCGTCATCTCCTCAGGACTATTACCACTCCCGGTGTGCACGGGCATCTCCCAGAGCTCGTCAGCTCATGGCTCACGGGAGCCATTTTATATAATACAAAAGGGGGTGGGAGAGCCCCGAACATGTCCTTGCCAGATTGCCCCATGGTCATTGTAGTTCAGTATTCTTCATTTTAGTTCAAAGTTCTCAAAATGTTCAAAAAAGTTTGTGGCCAGTGCACGTATGTTCTCAAATCATTTCCCTAGACACGTGCTTCTGGTTAAATACCTTCATCAGTAGGGAAAAATATTTTCAGAGGTTGCTTGACATGCCACCGTCATCTCCTCAGGACTATTACCACTCCCGGTGTGCACGGGCGTCTCCCAGAGCTCGTCAGCTCATGACTCACGGGAGCCATTTTATAAAATACAAAAGGGGTTGGGAGAGCCGCGAACATGTCCTTGCCGGATTGCCCCATTGCCTCATGGTCATTGTAGTTCAGTATTCTTCGTTTTAGTTCAAAGTTCTCAAAATTTTCAAAAACATTTGTGGCCAGTGTCCGTATATTCTCAAATCATATCCCTAGACACGTGTTTCTGGTTAAATACCTTCATCAGTAGGGAAAAATATTTTCAGAGATTGCTTGACATGCCACCGTCATCTCCTCAGGACTATTACCACTCCCGGTGTGCACGGGCGTCTCCCAGAGCTCGTCAGCTCATGGCTCACGGGAGCCATTTTATATAATACAAAAGCGGGTGGGAGAGCCGCGAATATGTCCTTGCCAGATTGCCCCATTGCCTCATTGTCATTGTAGTTCAGTATTCTTCGTTTTAGTTCAAAGTTCTCAAAATTTTCAAAAAAGTTCATGGCCAGTGCCCGTATATTCTCAAATCATATCCCTGGACACGTTTTTCTGGTTAAATACCTTCATCAGTAGGGAAAAATATTTTCAGAGGTTGCTTGACATGCCACCATCATCTCCTCAGGACTATTACCACTCCCGGTGTGCACAGGCGTCTCCCAGAGCTCGTCAGTTCATGACTCACTGGAGCCATTTTATATAATACAAAAGGGGTGGGAGAGCCGCGAACATGTCCTTGCCGGATTGCCCCATTGCCTCATGGTCATTGTAGTTCAGTATTCTTCGTTTTAGTTCAAAGTTCTCAAAATGTTTAAAAAAGTTTGTGGCCAGTGCCCGTATATTCTCAAATCATATCCCTAGACACGTGTTTCTGGTTAAATACCTTCATCAGTAGGGAAAAATATTTTCAGAGGTTGCTTGACATGCCACCGCCATCTCCTCAGGACTATTACCACTCCCGGTGTGCACGGGCGTCTCCCAGAACTCGTCAGCTCATGGCTCACGGGAGCCATTTTATATAATACAAAAGGGGGTGGGAGAGCTGCGAACAAGTCCTTGCCGGATTGCCCCATTGCCTCATGGTCATTGTAGTTCAGTATTCTTCATTTTAGTTCAAAGTTCTCAAAATGTTCAAAAAAGTTTGTGGCCAGTGCCCGTATGTTCTCAAATCATATGCCTAGACACGTGTTTCTGGTTAAATCCCTTTATCAGTATGGAAAAATATTTTCAGAGGTTGCTTGACATGCCACCGTCATCTCCTCAGGACTATAACCACTCCTGGTGTGCACGGGCGTCTCCCAGAGCTCGTCAGCTCATGGCTCACGGGAGCCATTTTATATAATACAAAAGGGGGTGGGAGGGCCGCGAACATGTCTTGCCGGATTGCCCCATTGCCTCATGGTCATTGTAGTTCAGTATTCTTCGTTTTAGTTCAAAGTTCTCAAAATGTTCAAAACGTTTGTGGCCAGTGTCCGTATATTCTCAAATCATATCCCTAGACACGTGTTTCTGGTTAAATACCTTCATCAGTAGGGAAAAATATTTTCAGAGGTTGCTTGACATGCCACCGTCATCTCCTCAGGACTATTAACACTCCCGGTGTGCACGGGCATCTCCCAGAGCTCGTCAGCTCATGGCTCACGGGAGCCATTTTATATAATACAAAAGGGGGTGGGAGAGCCCCGAACATGTCCTTGCCGGATTGCCCCATTGCCTCATGGTCATTGTAGTTCAGTATTCTTCGTTTTAGTTCAAAGTTCTCAAAATGTTCAAAAAAGTTTGTGGCCAGTGCCCTTATATTCTCAAATCATATCCCTAGACACGTGTTTCTGGTTAAATACCTTCATCAGTAGTGAAAAATATTTTCAGAGGTTGCTTGACATGCCACCGTCATCTCCTCAGGACTATTACCACTCCCGGTGTGCACGGGCATCTCCCAGAGCTCGTCAGCTCATGGCTCACGGGAGCCATTTTATATAATACAAAAGGGGGTGGGAGAGCCCCGAACATGTCCTTGCCAGATTGCCCCATGGTCATTGTAGTTCAGTATTCTTCATTTTAGTTCAAAGTTCTCAAAATGTTCAAAAAAGTTTGTGGCCAGTGCACGTATGTTCTCAAATCATTTCCCTAGACACGTGCTTCTGGTTAAATACCTTCATCAGTAGGGAAAAATATTTTCAGAGGTTGCTTGACATGCCACCGTCATCTCCTCAGGACTATTACCACTCCCGGTGTGCACGGGCGTCTCCCAGAGCTCGTCAGCTCATGACTCACGGGAGCCATTTTATAAAATACAAAAGGGGGTGGGAGAGCCGCGAACATGTCCTTGCCGGATTGCCCCATTGCCTCATGGTCATTGTAGTTCAGTATTCTTCGTTTTAGTTCAAAGTTCTCAAAATTTTCAAAAACATTTGTGGCCAGTGTCCGTATATTCTCAAATCATATCCCTAGACACGTGTTTCTGGTTAAATACCTTCATCAGTAGGGAAAAATATTTTCAGAGGTTGCTTGACATGCCACCGTCATCTCCTCAGGACTATTACCACTCCCGGTGTGCACGGGCGTCTCCCAGAGCTCGTCAGCTCATGGCTCACGGGAGCCATTTTATATAATACAAAAGCGGGTGGGAGAGCCGCGAATATGTCCTTGCCAGATTGCCCCATTGCCTCATTGTCATTGTAGTTCAGTATTCTTCGTTTTAGTTCAAAGTTCTCAAAATTTTCAAAAAAGTTCATGGCCAGTGCCCGTATATTCTCAAATCATATCCCTGGACACGTTTTTCTGGTTAAATACCTTCATCAGTAGGGAAAAATATTTTCAGAGGTTGCTTGACATGCCACCATCATCTCCTCAGGACTATTACCACTCCCGGTGTGCACAGGCGTCTCCCAGAGCTCGTCAGTTCATGACTCACTGGAGCCATTTTATATAATACAAAAGGGGTGGGAGAGCCGCGAACATGTCCTTGCCGGATTGCCCCATTGCCTCATGGTCATTGTAGTTCAGTATTCTTCGTTTTAGTTCAAAGTTCTCAAAATGTTTAAAAAAGTTTGTGGCCAGTGCCCGTATATTCTCAAATCATATCCCTAGACACGTGTTTCTGGTTAAATACCTTCATCAGTAGGGAAAAATATTTTCAGAGGTTGCTTGACATGCCACCGCCATCTCCTCAGGACTATTACCACTCCCGGTGTGCACGGGCGTCTCCCAGAACTCGTCAGCTCATGGCTCACGGGAGCCATTTTATATAATACAAAAGGGGGTGGGAGAGCTGCGAACAAGTCCTTGCCGGATTGCCCCATTGCCTCATGGTCATTGTAGTTCAGTATTCTTCATTTTAGTTCAAAGTTCTCAAAATGTTCAAAAAAGTTTGTGGCCAGTGCCCGTATGTTCTCAAATCATATGCCTAGACACGTGTTTCTGGTTAAATCCCTTTATCAGTATGGAAAAATATTTTCAGAGGTTGCTTGACATGCCACCGTCATCTCCTCAGGACTATAACCACTCCTGGTGTGCACGGGCGTCTCCCAGAGCTCGTCAGCTCATGACTCACGGGAGCCATTTTATAAAATACAAAAGGGGGTGGGAGAGCCGCGAACATGTCCTTGCCGGATTGCCACATTGCCTCATGGTCATTGCAGTTCAGTATTCTTCGTTTTAGTTCAAAGTTCTCAAAATGTTCAAAACGTTTGTGGCCAGTGTCCGTATATTCTCAAATCATATCCCTAGACACGTGTTTCTGGTTAAATACCTTCATCAGTAGGGAAAAATATTTTCAGAGGTTGCTTGACATGCCACCGTCATCTCCTCAGGACTATTAACACTCCCGGTGTGCACGGGCATCTCCCAGAGCTCGTCAGCTCATGGCTCACGGGAGCCATTTTATATAATACAAAAGGGGATGGGAGAGCCCCGAACATGTCCTTGCCGGATTGCCCCATTGCCTCATGGTCATTGTAGTTCAGTATTCTTCGTTTTAGTTCAAAGTTCTCAAAATGTTCAAAAAAGTTTGTGGCCAGTGCCCTTATATTTTCAAATCATATCCCTAGACACGTGTTTCTGGTTAAATACCTTCATCAGTAGGGAAAAATATTTTCAGAGGTTGCTTGACATGCCACCGTCATCTCCTCAGGACTATTACCATTCCCGGTGTGCACGGGCATCTCCCAGAGCTCGTCAGCTCATGGCTCACGGGAGCCATTTTATATAATACAAAAGGGGGTGGGAGAGCTGCGAACATGTCCTTGCCGGATTGCCCCATTGCCTCATGGTCATTGTAGTTCAGTATTCTTCGTTTTATTTCAAAGTTCTCAAAATGTTCAAAAAAGTTCGTGGCCAGTGCCCTTATATTCTCAAATCATATCCCTAGACACGTGTTTCTGGTTAAATACCTTCATCAGTAAGGAAAAATATTTTCAGAGGTTGCTTGACATGCCACCGTCATCTCCTCAGGACTATTACCACTCTCGGTGTGCACGGGCGTCTCCCAGAGCTCCTCAGCTCATTGCTCACGGGAGCTATTTTATATAATACAAAAGGGGGTGGGAGAGCCGCGAACATGTCCTTGCCGGATTGCCACATTGCCTCATGGTCATTGTAGTTCAGTATTCTTCGTTTTAGTTCAAAGTTCTCAAAATGTTAAAAAAAGTTTGTGGCCAGTGCCCGTATATTCTCAAATCATATCCCTAGACACGTGTTTCTGGTTAAATACCTTCATCAGTAGGGAAAAATATTTTCAGAGGTTGCTTGACATGCCACCGTCATCTCCTCAGGACTATTACCTCTCCCGGTGTGCACGGGCGTCTCCCAGAGCTCGTCAGCTCATGGCTCACGGGAGCCATTTTATATAATACAAAAGGGGGTGGGAGAGCCGTGAACATGTCCTTGCCGGATTGCCCCATTGCCTCATGGTCATTGTATTTCAGTATTCTTCGTTTTAGTTCAAAGTTCTCAAAATGTAAAAAAAAGTTTGTGGCCAGTGCCCGTATATTCTCAAATCATATCCCTAGACACGTGTTTCTGGTTAAATACCTTCATCAGTAGGGAAAAATATTTTCAGAGGTTGCTTGACATGCCACCGTCATCTCCTCAGGACTATTACCTCTCCCGGTGTGCACGGGCGTCTCCCAGAGCTCGTCAGCTCTTGGCTCATGGGAGCCATTTTATATAATACAAAAGGGGGTGGGAGGGCCGCGAACATGTCTTGCTGGATTGCCCCATTGCCTCATGGTCATTGTAGTTCAGTATTCTTCGTTTTAGTTCAAAGTTCTCAAAATGTTCAAAAAAGTTCTTGGCCAGTGCCCGTACATTCTCAAATCATATCCCTAGACACGTGTTTCTGGTTAAATACCTTCATCAGTAGGGAAAAATATTTTTAGAGGTTGCTTGACATGCCACCGTCATCTCCTCAGGACTATTACCACTCCCCGTGTGCACCGGCGTCTCCCAGAGCTCGTCAGCTCATGGCTCACGGGAGCCATTTTATATAATACAAAAGGGGGTGGGAGAGCCGTGAACATGACATTGCCGGATTGCCCCATTGCCTCATGGTCATTGTAGTTCAGTATTCTTCATTTTAGTTCAAAGTTCTCAAAATGTTCAAAAAAGTTTGTGGCCAGTGCCCTTATATTCTCAAATCATATCCCTAGACACGTGTTTCTGGTTAAATACCTTCATCAGTAGGGAAAAATATTTTCAGAGGTTGCTTGACATGCCACCATCATCTCCTCAGGACTATTACCACTCCCGGTGTGCACAGGCGTCTCCCAGAGCTCGTCAGTTCATGACTCACTGGAGCCATTTTATATAATACAAAAGGGGTGGGAGAGCCGCGAACATGTCCTTGCCGGATTGCCCCATTGCCTCATGGTCATTGTAGTTCAGTATTCTTCGTTTTAGTTCAAAGTTCTCAAAATGTTTTAAAAAGTTTGTGGCCAGTGCCCGTATATTCTCAAATCATATCCCTAGACACGTGTTTCTGGTTAAATACCTTCATCGGTAGGGAAAAATATTTTCAGAGGTTGCTTGACATGCCACCGCCATCTCCTCAGGACTATTACCACTCCCGGTGTGCACGGGCGTCTCCCAGAACTCGTCAGCTCATGGCTCACGGGAGCCATTTTATATAATACAAAAGGGGGTGGGAGAGCTGCGAACATGTCCTTGCCGGATTGCCCCATTGCCTCATGGTCATTGTAGTTCAGTATTCTTCATTTTAGTTCAAAGTTCTCAAAATGTTCAAAAAAGTTCGTGGCCAGTGCCCGTATGTTCTCAAATCATATCCCTAGACACGTGTTTCTGGTTAAATACCTTCATCAGTAGGGAAAAATATTTTCAGAGGTTGCTTGACATGCCACCGTCATCTCCTCAGGACTATTACCACTCTCGGTGTGCACGGGCGTCTCCCAGAGCTCCTCAGCTCATTGCTCACGGGAGCTATTTTATATAATATGAAAGGGGGTGGGAGAGCCGCGAACATATCCTTGCCGGATTGCCACATTGCCTCATGGTCATTGTAGTTCAGTATTCTTCGTTTTAGTTCAAAGTTCTCAAAATGTTAAAAAAAGTTTGTGGCCAGTGCCCGTATATTCTCAAATCATATCCCTAGACAAGTGTTTCTGGTTAAATACCTTCATCAGTAGGGAAAAATATTTTCAGAGGTTGCTTGACATGCCACCGTCATCTCCTCAGGACTATTACCTCTCCCGGTGTGCACGGGCGTCTCCCAGAGCTCGTCAGCTCATGGCTCACGGGAGCCATTTTATATAATACAAAAGGGGGTGGGAGGGCCTCGAACATGTCCTTGCCGGATTGCCCCATTGCCTCATGGTCATTGTAGTTTAGTATTCTTTGTTTTAGTTCAAAGTTCTCAAAATGTTCAAAAAAGTTCTTGGCCAGTGCCCGTACATTCTCAAATCATATCCCTAGACACGTGTTTCTGGTTAAATACCTTCATCAGTAGGGAAAAATATTTTTAGAGGTTGCTTGACATGCCACCGTCATCTCCTCAGGACTATTACCACTCCTGGTGTGCACGGGCGTCTCCCAGAGCTCGTCAGCTCATGGCTCACGGGAGCAATTTTATATAATACAAAAGGGGGTGGGAGAGCCGTGAACATGTCCTTGCCGGATTGCCCCATTGCCTCATGGTCATTGTAGTTCAGTATTCTTCATTTTAGTTCAAAGTTCTCAAAATGTTCAAAAAAGTTTGTGGCCAGTGCCCTTGTATTCTCAAATCATATCCCTAGACACGTGTTTCTGGTTAAATACCTTCATCAGTAGGGAAAAATATTTTCAGAGGTTGCTTGACATGCCACCGTCATCTCCTCAGGTCTATTACCACTCCCGGTGTGCACGTGCATCTCCCAGAGCTCGTCAGCTCATGGCTCACGGGAGCCATTTTATATAATACAAAAGGGGGTGGGAGAGCCGCGAACATGTCCTTGCCGGATAGCCCCATTGCCTCATGGTCATTGTAGTTCAGTATTCTTCGTTTTAGTTCAAAGTTCTCAAAATGTTAAAAAAAGTTTGTGGCCAGTGCCCGTATATTCTCAAATCATATCCCTAGACACGTGTTTCTGGTTAAATACCTTCATCAGTAGGGAAAAATATTTTCAGAGGTTGCTTGACATGCCACCGTCATCTCCTCAGGATTATTACCTCTCCCGGTGTGCACGGGCGTCTCCCAGAGCTCGTCAGCTCTCTGCTCACGGGAGCGATTTTATATAATACAAAAGGGGGTGGGAGAGCCGCGAACATGTCCTTGCCGGATTGCCCCATTGCCTCATGGTCATTGTAGTTCAGTATTCTTCGTTTTAGTTCAAAGTTCTCAAAATGTTAAAAAAAGTTTTTGGCCAGTGCCCGTATATTCTCAAATCATATCCCTAGACACGTGTTTCTGGTTAAATACCTTCATCAGTAGGAAAAAATATTTTCAGAGGTTGCTTGACATGCCACCGTCATCTCCTCAGGACTATTACCTCTCTCGGTGTGCACGGGCGTCTCCCAGAGGTCGTCAGCTCATGGCTCACGGGAGCCATTTTATATAATACAAAAGGGGGTGGGAGGGCCGCGAACATGTCCTTGCCGGATTGCCCCATTGCCTCATGGTCATTGTAGTTCAGTATTCTTCGTTTTAGTTCAAAGTTCTCAAAATGTTCAAAAAAGTTCTTGGCCAGTGCCCGTACATTCTCAAATCATATCCCTAGACACGTGTTTCTGGTTAAATACCTTCATCAGTAGGGAAAAATATTTTCAGAGGTTGCTTGACATGCCACCGTCATCTCCTCAGGACTATTACCACTCCTGGTGTGCACGGGCGTCTCCCAGAGCTCGTCAGCTCATGACTCACGGGAGCCATTTTATATAATACAAAAGGGGATGGGAGAGCCCCGAACATGTCCTTGCCGGATTGCCCCATTGCCTCATGGTCATTGTAGTTCAGTATTCTTCGTTTTAGTTCAAAGTTCTCAAAATGTTCAAAAAAGTTTGTGGCCAGTGCCCTTATATTTTCAAATCATATCCCTAGACACGTGTTTCTGGTTAAATACCTTCATCAGTAGGGAAAAATATTTTCAGAGGTTGCTTGACATGCCACCGTCATCTCCTCAGGACTATTACCATTCCCGGTGTGCACGGGCATCTCCCAGAGCTCGTCAGCTCATGGCTCACGGGAGCCATTTTATATAATACAAAAGGGGGTGGGAGAGCTGCGAACATGTCCTTGCCGGATTGCCCCATTGCCTCATGGTCATTGTAGTTCAGTATTCTTCGTTTTATTTCAAAGTTCTCAAAATGTTCAAAAAAGTTCGTGGCCAGTGCCCTTATATTCTCAAATCATATCCCTAGACACGTGTTTCTGGTTAAATACCTTCATCAGTAGGGAAAAATATTTTCAGAGGTTGCTTGACATGCCACCGTCATCTCCTCAGGACTATTACCACTCTCGGTGTGCACGGGCGTCTCCCAGAGCTCCTCAGCTCATTGCTCACGGGAGCTATTTTATATAATACAAAAGGGGGTGGGAGAGCCGCGAACATGTCCTTGCCGGATTGCCACATTGCCTCATGGTCATTGTAGTTCAGTATTCTTCGTTTTAGTTCAAAGTTCTCAAAATGTTAAAAAAAGTTTGTGGCCAGTGCCCGTATATTCTCAAATCATATCCCTAGACACGTGTTTCTGGTTAAATACCTTCATCAGTAGGGAAAAATATTTTCAGAGGTTGCTTGACATGCCACCGTCATCTCCTCAGGACTATTACCTCTCCCGGTGTGCACGGGCGTCTCCCAGAGCTCGTCAGCTCATGGCTCACGGGAGCCATTTTATATAATACAAAAGGGGGTGGGAGAGCCGTGAACATGTCCTTGCCGGATTGCCCCATTGCCTCATGGTCATTGTATTTCAGTATTCTTCGTTTTAGTTCAAAGTTCTCAAAATGTAAAAAAAAGTTTGTGGCCAGTGCCCGTATATTCTCAAATCATATCCCTAGACACGTGTTTCTGGTTAAATACCTTCATCAGTAGGAAAAAATATTTTCAGAGGTTGCTTGACATGCCACCGTCATCTCCTCAGGACTATTACCTCTCCCGGTGTGCACGGGCGTCTCCCAGAGCTCGTCAGCTCTTGGCTCATGGGAGCCATTTTATATAATACAAAAGGGGGTGGGAGGGCCGCGAACATGTCTTGCTGGATTGCCCCATTGCCTCATGGTCATTGTAGTTCAGTATTCTTCGTTTTAGTTCAAAGTTCTCAAAATGTTCAAAAAAGTTCTTGGCCAGTGCCCGTACATTCTCAAATCATATCCCTAGACACGTGTTTCTGGTTAAATACCTTCATCAGTAGGGAAAAATATTTTTAGAGGTTGCTTGACATGCCACCGTCATCTCCTCAGGACTATTACCACTCCCCGTGTGCACCGGCGTCTCCCAGAGCTCGTCAGCTCATGGCTCACGGGAGCCATTTTATATAATACAAAAGGGGGTGGGAGAGCCGTGAACATGACATTGCCGGATTGCCCCATTGCCTCATGGTCATTGTAGTTCAGTATTCTTCATTTTAGTTCAAAGTTCTCAAAATGTTCAAAAAAGTTTGTGGCCAGTGCCCTTATATTCTCAAATCATATCCCTAGACACGTGTTTCTGGTTAAATACCTTCATCAGTAGGGAAAAATATTTTCAGAGGTTGCTTGACATGCCACCATCATCTCCTCAGGACTATTACCACTCCCGGTGTGCACAGGCGTCTCCCAGAGCTCGTCAGTTCATGACTCACTGGAGCCATTTTATATAATACAAAAGGGGTGGGAGAGCCGCGAACATGTCCTTGCCGGATTGCCCCATTGCCTCATGGTCATTGTAGTTCAGTATTCTTCGTTTTAGTTCAAAGTTCTCAAAATGTTTTAAAAAGTTTGTGGCCAGTGCCCGTATATTCTCAAATCATATCCCTAGACACGTGTTTCTGGTTAAATACCTTCATCGGTAGGGAAAAATATTTTCAGAGGTTGCTTGACATGCCACCGCCATCTCCTCAGGACTATTACCACTCCCGGTGTGCACGGGCGTCTCCCAGAACTCGTCAGCTCATGGCTCACGGGAGCCATTTTATATAATACAAAAGGGGGTGGGAGAGCTGCGAACATGTCCTTGCCGGATTGCCCCATTGCCTCATGGTCATTGTAGTTCAGTATTCTTCATTTTAGTTCAAAGTTCTCAAAATGTTCAAAAAAGTTCGTGGCCAGTGCCCGTATGTTCTCAAATCATATCCCTAGACACGTGTTTCTGGTTAAATACCTTCATCAGTAGGGAAAAATATTTTCAGAGGTTGCTTGACATGCCACCGTCATCTCCTCAGGACTATTACCACTCTCGGTGTGCACGGGCGTCTCCCAGAGCTCCTCAGCTCATTGCTCACGGGAGCTATTTTATATAATATGAAAGGGGGTGGGAGAGCCGCGAACATATCCTTGCCGGATTGCCACATTGCCTCATGGTCATTGTAGTTCAGTATTCTTCGTTTTAGTTCAAAGTTCTCAAAATGTTAAAAAAAGTTTGTGGCCAGTGCCCGTATATTCTCAAATCATATCCCTAGACAAGTGTTTCTGGTTAAATACCTTCATCAGTAGGGAAAAATATTTTCAGAGGTTGCTTGACATGCCACCGTCATCTCCTCAGGACTATTACCTCTCCCGGTGTGCACGGGCGTCTCCCAGAGCTCGTCAGCTCATGGCTCACGGGAGCCATTTTATATAATACAAAAGGGGGTGGGAGGGCCTCGAACATGTCCTTGCCGGATTGCCCCATTGCCTCATGGTCATTGTAGTTTAGTATTCTTTGTTTTAGTTCAAAGTTCTCAAAATGTTCAAAAAAGTTCTTGGCCAGTGCCCGTACATTCTCAAATCATATCCCTAGACACGTGTTTCTGGTTAAATACCTTCATCAGTAGGGAAAAATATTTTTAGAGGTTGCTTGACATGCCACCGTCATCTCCTCAGGACTATTACCACTCCTGGTGTGCACGGGCGTCTCCCAGAGCTCGTCAGCTCATGGCTCACGGGAGCAATTTTATATAATACAAAAGGGGGTGGGAGAGCCGTGAACATGTCCTTGCCGGATTGCCCCATTGCCTCATGGTCATTGTAGTTCAGTATTCTTCATTTTAGTTCAAAGTTCTCAAAATGTTCAAAAAAGTTTGTGGCCAGTGCCCTTGTATTCTCAAATCATATCCCTAGACACGTGTTTCTGGTTAAATACCTTCATCAGTAGGGAAAAATATTTTCAGAGGTTGCTTGACATGCCACCGTCATCTCCTCAGGTCTATTACCACTCCCGGTGTGCACGTGCATCTCCCAGAGCTCGTCAGCTCATGGCTCACGGGAGCCATTTTATATAATACAAAAGGGGGTGGGAGAGCCGCGAACATGTCCTTGCCGGATAGCCCCATTGCCTCATGGTCATTGTAGTTCAGTATTCTTCGTTTTAGTTCAAAGTTCTCAAAATGTTAAAAAAAGTTTGTGGCCAGTGCCCGTATATTCTCAAATCATATCCCTAGACACGTGTTTCTGGTTAAATACCTTCATCAGTAGGGAAAAATATTTTCAGAGGTTGCTTGACATGCCACCGTCATCTCCTCAGGATTATTACCTCTCCCGGTGTGCACGGGCGTCTCCCAGAGCTCGTCAGCTCTCTGCTCACGGGAGCGATTTTATATAATACAAAAGGGGGTGGGAGAGCCGCGAACATGTCCTTGCCGGATTGCCCCATTGCCTCATGGTCATTGTAGTTCAGTATTCTTCGTTTTAGTTCAAAGTTCTCAAAATGTTAAAAAAAGTTTTTGGCCAGTGCCCGTATATTCTCAAATCATATCCCTAGACACGTGTTTCTGGTTAAATACCTTCATCAGTAGGGAAAAATATTTTCAGAGGTTGCTTGACATGCCACCGTCATCTCCTCAGGACTATTACCTCTCTCGGTGTGCACGGGCGTCTCCCAGAGGTCGTCAGCTCATGGCTCACGGGAGCCATTTTATATAATACAAAAGGGGGTGGGAGGGCCGCGAACATGTCCTTGCCGGATTGCCCCATTGCCTCATGGTCATTGTAGTTCAGTATTCTTCGTTTTAGTTCAAAGTTCTCAAAATGTTCAAAAAAGTTCTTGGCCAGTGCCCGTACATTCTCAAATCATATCCCTAGACACGTGTTTCTGGTTAAATACCTTCATCAGTAGGGAAAAATATTTTCAGAGGTTGCTTGACATGCCACCGTCATCTCCTCAGGACTATTACCACTCCTGGTGTGCACGGGCGTCTCCCAGAGCTCGTCAGCTCATGACTCACGGGAGCCATTTTATATAATACAAAAGGGGGTGGGAGAGCCGCGAACATGTCCTTGCCGGATTGCCCCATTTCCTCATGGTCATTGTAGTTCAGTATTCTTCGTTTTAGTTCAAAGTTCTCAAAATTTTCAAAAAAGTTTGTGGCCAGTGTCCGTATATTCTCAAATCATATCCTTAGACACGTGTTTCTGGTAAAATACCTTCATCAGTAGCGAAAAATATTTTCAGAGGTTGCTTGACATGCCACCGCCATCTCCTCAGGACTATTACCACTCCCAGTGTGCACGGGCGTCTCCCAGAGCTCGTCAGCTCATGGCTCACGGGAGCCATTTTATATAATACAAAAGGGGGTGGGAGAGCCCCGAACATGTCCTTGCCAGATTGCCCCATGGTCATTGTAGTTCAGTATTCTTCATTTTAGTTAAAAGTTCTCAAAATGTTCAAAAAAGTTTGTGGCCAGTGCACGTATGTTCTCAAATCATTTCCCTAGACACGTGCTTCTGGTTAAATACCTTCATCAGTAGGGAAAAATATTTTCAGAGGTTGCTTGACATGCCACCGTCATCTCCTCAGGACTATTACCACTCCCGGTGTGCACGGGCGTCTCCCAGAGCTCGTCAGCTCATGACTCACGGGAGCTATTTTATAAAATACAAAAGGGGGTGGGAGAGCCGCGAACATGTCCTTGCCGGATTGCCCCATTGCCTCATGGTCATTGTAGTTCAGTATTCTTCGTTTTAGTTCAAAGTTCTCAAAATTTTCAAAAACATTTGTGGCCAGTGTCCGTATATTCTCAAATCATATCCCTAGACACGTGTTTCTGGTTAAATACCTTCATCAGTAGGGAAAAATATTTTCAGAGGTTGCTTGACATGCCACCGTCATCTCCTCAGGACTATTACCACTCCCGGTGTGCACGGGCGTCTCCCAGAGCTCTTCAGCTCATGGCTCACGGGAGCCATTTTATATAATACAAAAGCGGGTGGGAGAGCCGCGAATATGTCCTTGCCGGATTGCCCCATTGCCTCATGGTCATTGTAGTTCAGTATTCTTCGTTTTAGTTCAAAGTTCTCAAAATGTTCAAAAAAGTTCATGGCCAGTGCCCGTATATTCTCAAATCATATCCCTGGACACGTTTTTCTGGTTAAATACCTTCATCAGTAGGGAAAAATATTTTCAGAGGTTGCTTGACATGCCACCATCATCTCCTCAGGACTATTACCACTCCCGGTGTGCACAGGCGTCTCCCAGAGCTCGTCAGTTCATGACTCACTGGAGCCATTTTATATAATACAAAAGGGGTGGGAGAGCCGCGAACATGTCCTTGCCGGATTGCCCCATTGCCTCATGGTCATTGTAGTTCAGTATTCTTCGTTTTAGTTCAAAGTTCTCAAAATGTTTTAAAAAGTTTGTGGCCAGTGCCCGTATATTCTCAAATCATATCCCTAGACACGTGTTTCTGGTTAAATACCTTCATCAGTAGGGAAAAATATTTTCAGAGGTTGCTTGACATGCCACCGCCATCTCCTCAGGACTATTACCACTCCCGGTGTGCACGGGCGTCTCCCAGAACTCGTCAGCTCATGGCTCACGGGAGCCATTTTATATAATACAAAAGGGGGTGGGAGAGCTGCGAACAAGTCCTTGCCGGATTGCCCCTTTGCCTCATGGTCATTGTAGTTCAGTATTCTTCATTTTAGTTCAAAGTTCTCAAAATGTTCAAAAAAGTTCGTGGCCAGTGCCCGTATGTTCTCAAATCATATGCCTAGACACGTGTTTCTGGTTAAATCCCTTTATCAGTATGGAAAAACATTTTCAGAGGTTGCTTGACATGCCACCGTCATCTCCTCAGGACTATTACCACTCCTGGTGTGCACGGGCGTCTCCCAGAGCTCGTCAGCTCATGACTCACGGGAGCCATTTTATAAAATACAAAAGGGGGTGGGAGAGCCGCGAACATGTCCTTGCCGGATTGCCACATTGCCTCATGGTCATTGCAGTTCAGTATTCTTCGTTTTAGTTCAAAGTTCTCAAAATGTTCAAAACGTTTGTGGCCAGTGTCCGTATATTCTCAAATCATATCCCTAGACACGTGTTTCTGGTTAAATACCTTCATCAGTAGGGAAAAATATTTTCAGAGGTTGCTTGACATGCCACCGTCATCTCCTCAGGACTATTAACACTCCCGGTGTGCACGGGCATCTCCCAGAGCTCGTCAGCTCATGGCTCACGGGAGCCATTTTATATAATACAAAAGGGGGTGGGAGAGCCCCGAACATGTCCTTGCCGGATTGCCCCATTGCCTCATGGTCATTGTAGTTCAGTATTCTTCGTTTTAGTTCAAAGTTCTCAAAATGTTCAAAAAAGTTTGTGGCCAGTGCCCTTATATTCTCAAATCATATCCCTAGACACGTGTTTCTGGTTAAATACCTTCATCAGTAGTGAAAAATATTTTCAGAGGTTGCTTGACATGCCACCGTCATCTCCTCAGGACTATTACCACTCCCGGTGTGCACGGGCATCTCCCAGAGCTCGTCAGCTCATGGCTCACGGGAGCCATTTTATATAATACAAAAGGGGGTGGGAGAGCCCCGAACATGTCCTTGCCAGATTGCCCCATGGTCATTGTAGTTCAGTATTCTTCATTTTAGTTCAAAGTTCTCAAAATGTTCAAAAAAGTTTGTGGCCAGTGCACGTATGTTCTCAAATCATTTCCCTAGACACGTGCTTCTGGTTAAATACCTTCATCAGTAGGGAAAAATATTTTCAGAGGTTGCTTGACATGCCACCGTCATCTCCTCAGGACTATTACCACTCCCGGTGTGCACAGGCGTCTCCCAGAGCTCGTCAGCTCATGACTCACGGGAGCCATTTTATAAAATACAAAAGGGGGTGGGAGAGCCGCGAACATGTCCTTGCCGGATTGCCCCATTGCCTCATGGTCATTGTAGTTCAGTATTCTTCGTTTTAGTTCAAAGTTCTCAAAATTTTCAAAAACATTTGTGGCCAGTGTCCGTATATTCTCAAATCATATCCCTAGACACGTGTTTCTGGTTAAATACCTTCATCAGTAGGGAAAAATATTTTCAGAGGTTGCTTGACATGCCACCGTCATCTCCTCAGGACTATTACCACTCCCGGTGTGCACGGGCGTCTCCCAGAGCTCGTCAGCTCATGGCTCACGGGAGCCATTTTATATAATACAAAAGCGGGTGGGAGAGCCGCGAATATGTCCTTGCCAGATTGCCCCATTGCCTCATTGTCATTGTAGTTCAGTATTCTTCGTTTTAGTTCAAAGTTCTCAAAATTTTCAAAAAAGTTCATGGCCAGTGCCCGTATATTCTCAAATCATATCCCTGGACACGTTTTTCTGGTTAAATACCTTCATCAGTAGGGAAAAATATTTTCAGAGGTTGCTTGACATGCCACCATCATCTCCTCAGGACTATTACCACTCCCGGTGTGCACAGGCGTCTCCCAGAGCTCGTCAGTTCATGACTCACTGGAGCCATTTTATATAATACAAAAGGGGTGGGAGAGCCGCGAACATGTCCTTGCCGGATTGCCCCATTGCCTCATGGTCATTGTAGTTCAGTATTCTTCGTTTTAGTTCAAAGTTCTCAAAATGTTTAAAAAAGTTTGTGGCCAGTGCCCGTATATTCTCAAATCATATCCCTAGACACGTGTTTCTGGTTAAATACCTTCATCAGTAGGGAAAAATATTTTCAGAGGTTGCTTGACATGCCACCGCCATCTCCTCAGGACTATTACCACTCCCGGTGTGCACGGGCGTCTCCCAGAACTCGTCAGCTCATGGCTCACGGGAGCCATTTTATATAATACAAAAGGGGGTGGGAGAGCTGCGAACAAGTCCTTGCCGGATTGCCCCATTGCCTCATGGTCATTGTAGTTCAGTATTCTTCATTTTAGTTCAAAGTTCTCAAAATGTTCAAAAAAGTTTGTGGCCAGTGCCCGTATGTTCTCAAATCATATGCCTAGACACGTGTTTCTGGTTAAATCCCTTTATCAGTATGGAAAAATATTTTCAGAGGTTGCTTGACATGCCACCGTCATCTCCTCAGGACTATAACCACTCCTGGTGTGCACGGGCGTCTCCCAGAGCTCGTCAGCTCATGGCTCACGGGAGCCATTTTATATAATACAAAAGGGGGTGGGAGGGCCGCGAACATGTCTTGCCGGATTGCCCCATTGCCTCATGGTCATTGTAGTTCAGTATTCTTCGTTTTAGTTCAAAGTTCTCAAAATGTTCAAAACGTTTGTGGCCAGTGTCCGTATATTCTCAAATCATATCCCTAGACACGTGTTTCTGGTTAAATACCTTCATCAGTAGGGAAAAATATTTTCAGAGGTTGCTTGACATGCCACCGTCATCTCCTCAGGACTATTAACACTCCCGGTGTGCACGGGCATCTCCCAGAGCTCGTCAGCTCATGGCTCACGGGAGCCATTTTATATAATACAAAAGGGGGTGGGAGAGCCCCGAACATGTCCTTGCCGGATTGCCCCATTGCCTCATGGTCATTGTAGTTCAGTATTCTTCGTTTTAGTTCAAAGTTCTCAAAATGTTCAAAAAAGTTTGTGGCCAGTGCCCTTATATTCTCAAATCATATCCCTAGACACGTGTTTCTGGTTAAATACCTTCATCAGTAGTGAAAAATATTTTCAGAGGTTGCTTGACATGCCACCGTCATCTCCTCAGGACTATTACCACTCCCGGTGTGCACGGGCATCTCCCAGAGCTCGTCGGCTCATGGCTCACGGGAGCCATTTTATATAATACAAAAGGGGGTGGGAGAGCCCCGAACATGTCCTTGCCAGATTGCCCCATGGTCATTGTAGTTCAGTATTCTTCATTTTAGTTCAAAGTTCTCAAAATGTTCAAAAAAGTTTGTGGCCAGTGCACGTATGTTCTCAAATCATTTCCCTAGACACGTGCTTCTGGTTAAATACCTTCATCAGTAGGGAAAAATATTTTCAGAGGTTGCTTGACATGCCACCGTCATCTCCTCAGGACTATTACCACTCCCGGTGTGCACGGGCGTCTCCCAGAGCTCGTCAGCTCATGACTCACGGGAGCCATTTTATAAAATACAAAAGGGGGTGGGAGAGCCGCGAACATGTCCTTGCCGGATTGCCCCATTGCCTCATGGTCATTGTAGTTCAGTATTCTTCGTTTTAGTTCAAAGTTCTCAAAATTTTCAAAAACATTTGTGGCCAGTGTCCGTATATTCTCAAATCATATCCCTAGACACGTGTTTCTGGTTAAATACCTTCATCAGTAGGGAAAAATATTTTCAGAGGTTGCTTGACATGCCACCGTCATCTCCTCAGGACTATTACCACTCCCGGTGTGCACGGGCGTCTCCCAGAGCTCGTCAGCTCATGGCTCACGGGAGCCATTTTATATAATACAAAAGCGGGTGGGAGAGCCGCGAATATGTCCTTGCCAGATTGCCCCATTGCCTCATTGTCATTGTAGTTCAGTATTCTTCGTTTTAGTTCAAAGTTCTCAAAATTTTCAAAAAAGTTCATGGCCAGTGCCCGTATATTCTCAAATCATATCCCTGGACACGTTTTTCTGGTTAAATACCTTCATCAGTAGGGAAAAATATTTTCAGAGGTTGCTTGACATGCCACCATCATCTCCTCAGGACTATTACCACTCCCGGTGTGCACAGGCGTCTCCCAGAGCTCGTCAGTTCATGACTCACTGGAGCCATTTTATATAATACAAAAGGGGTGGGAGAGCCGCGAACATGTCCTTGCCGGATTGCCCCATTGCCTCATGGTCATTGTAGTTCAGTATTCTTCGTTTTAGTTCAAAGTTCTCAAAATGTTTAAAAAAGTTTGTGGCCAGTGCCCGTATATTCTCAAATCATATCCCTAGACACGTGTTTCTGGTTAAATACCTTCATCAGTAGGGAAAAATATTTTCAGAGGTTGCTTGACATGCCACCGCCATCTCCTCAGGACTATTACCACTCCCGGTGTGCACGGGCGTCTCCCAGAACTCGTCAGCTCATGGCTCACGGGAGCCATTTTATATAATACAAAAGGGGGTGGGAGAGCTGCGAACAAGTCCTTGCCGGATTGCCCCATTGCCTCATGGTCATTGTAGTTCAGTATTCTTCATTTTAGTTCAAAGTTCTCAAAATGTTCAAAAAAGTTTGTGGCCAGTGCCCGTATGTTCTCAAATCATATGCCTAGACACGTGTTTCTGGTTAAATCCCTTTATCAGTATGGAAAAATATTTTCAGAGGTTGCTTGACATGCCACCGTCATCTCCTCAGGACTATAACCACTCCTGGTGTGCACGGGCGTCTCCCAGAGCTCGTCAGCTCATGACTCACGGGAGCCATTTTATAAAATACAAAAGGGGGTGGGAGAGCCGCGAACATGTCCTTGCCGGATTGCCACATTGCCTCATGGTCATTGCAGTTCAGTATTCTTCGTTTTAGTTCAAAGTTCTCAAAATGTTCAAAACGTTTGTGGCCAGTGTCCGTATATTCTCAAATCATATCCCTAGACACGTGTTTCTGGTTAAATACCTTCATCAGTAGGGAAAAATATTTTCAGAGGTTGCTTGACATGCCACCGTCATCTCCTCAGGACTATTAACACTCCCGGTGTGCACGGGCATCTCCCAGAGCTCGTCAGCTCATGGCTCACGGGAGCCATTTTATATAATACAAAAGGGGATGGGAGAGCCCCGAACATGTCCTTGCCGGATTGCCCCATTGCCTCATGGTCATTGTAGTTCAGTATTCTTCGTTTTAGTTCAAAGTTCTCAAAATGTTCAAAAAAGTTTGTGGCCAGTGCCCTTATATTTTCAAATCATATCCCTAGACACGTGTTTCTGGTTAAATACCTTCATCAGTAGGGAAAAATATTTTCAGAGGTTGCTTGACATGCCACCGTCATCTCCTCAGGACTATTACCATTCCCGGTGTGCACGGGCATCTCCCAGAGCTCGTCAGCTCATGGCTCACGGGAGCCATTTTATATAATACAAAAGGGGGTGGGAGAGCTGCGAACATGTCCTTGCCGGATTGCCCCATTGCCTCATGGTCATTGTAGTTCAGTATTCTTCGTTTTATTTCAAAGTTCTCAAAATGTTCAAAAAAGTTCGTGGCCAGTGCCCTTATATTCTCAAATCATATCCCTAGACACGTGTTTCTGGTTAAATACCTTCATCAGTAGGGAAAAATATTTTCAGAGGTTGCTTGACATGCCACCGTCATCTCCTCAGGACTATTACCACTCTCGGTGTGCACGGGCGTCTCCCAGAGCTCCTCAGCTCATTGCTCACGGGAGCTATTTTATATAATACAAAAGGGGGTGGGAGAGCCGCGAACATGTCCTTGCCGGATTGCCACATTGCCTCATGGTCATTGTAGTTCAGTATTCTTCGTTTTAGTTCAAAGTTCTCAAAATGTTAAAAAAAGTTTGTGGCCAGTGCCCGTATATTCTCAAATCATATCCCTAGACACGTGTTTCTGGTTAAATACCTTCATCAGTAGGGAAAAATATTTTCAGAGGTTGCTTGACATGCCACCGTCATCTCCTCAGGACTATTACCTCTCCCGGTGTGCACGGGCGTCTCCCAGAGCTCGTCAGCTCATGGCTCACGGGAGCCATTTTATATAATACAAAAGGGGGTGGGAGGGCCTCGAACATGTCCTTGCCGGATTGCCCCATTGCCTCATGGTCATTGTAGTTCAGTATTCTTCGTTTTAGTTCAAAGTTCTCAAAATGTTCAAAAAAGTTCTTGGCCAGTGCCCGTACATTCTCAAATCATATCCCTAGACACGTGTTTCTGGTTAAATACCTTCATCAGTAGGGAAAAATATTTTTAGAGGTTGCTTGACATGCCACCGTCATCTCCTCAGGACTATTACCACTCCTGGTGTGCACGGGCGTCTCCCAGAGCTCGTCAGCTCATGGCTCACGGGAGCAATTTTATATAATACAAAAGGGGGTGGGAGAGCCGTGAACATGTCCTTGCCGGATTGCCCCATTGCCTCATGGTCATTGTAGTTCAGTATTCTTCATTTTAGTTCAAAGTTCTCAAAATTTTCAAAAAAGTTTGTGGCCAGTGCCCTTGTATTCTCAAATCATATCCCTAGACACGTGTTTCTGGTTAAATACCTTCATCAGTAGGGAAAAATATTTTCAGAGGTTGCTTGACATGCCACCGTCATCTCCTCAGGTCTATTACCACTCCCGGTGTGCACGTGCATCTCCCAGAGCTCGTCAGCTCATGGCTCACGGGAGCCATTTTATATAATACAAAAGGGGGTGGGAGAGCCGTGAACATGTCCTTGCCGGATTGCCCCATTGCCTCATGGTCATTGTATTTCAGTATTCTTCGTTTTAGTTCAAAGTTCTCAAAATGTAAAAAAAAGTTTGTGGCCAGTGCCCGTATATTCTCAAATCATATCCCTAGACACGTGTTTCTGGTTAAATACCTTCATCAGTAGGGAAAAATATTTTCAGAGGTTGCTTGACATGCCACCGTCATCTCCTCAGGACTATTACCTCTCCCGGTGTGCACGGGCGTCTCCCAGAGCTCGTCAGCTCTTGGCTCATGGGAGCCATTTTATATAATACAAAAGGGGGTGGGAGGGCCGCGAACATGTCTTGCTGGATTGCCCCATTGCCTCATGGTCATTGTAGTTCAGTATTCTTCGTTTTAGTTCAAAGTTCTCAAAATGTTCAAAAAAGTTCTTGGCCAGTGCCCGTACATTCTCAAATCATATCCCTAGACACGTGTTTCTGGTTAAATACCTTCATCAGTAGGGAAAAATATTTTTAGAGGTTGCTTGACATGCCACCGTCATCTCCTCAGGACTATTACCACTCCCCGTGTGCACCGGCGTCTCCCAGAGCTCGTCAGCTCATGGCTCACGGGAGCCATTTTATATAATACAAAAGGGGGTGGGAGAGCCGTGAACATGACATTGCCGGATTGCCCCATTGCCTCATGGTCATTGTAGTTCAGTATTCTTCATTTTAGTTCAAAGTTCTCAAAATGTTCAAAAAAGTTTGTGGCCAGTGCCCTTATATTCTCAAATCATATCCCTAGACACGTGTTTCTGGTTAAATACCTTCATCAGTAGGGAAAAATATTTTCAGAGGTTGCTTGACATGCCACCATCATCTCCTCAGGACTATTACCACTCCCGGTGTGCACAGGCGTCTCCCAGAGCTCGTCAGTTCATGACTCACTGGAGCCATTTTATATAATACAAAAGGGGTGGGAGAGCCGCGAACATGTCCTTGCCGGATTGCCCCATTGCCTCATGGTCATTGTAGTTCAGTATTCTTCGTTTTAGTTCAAAGTTCTCAAAATGTTTTAAAAAGTTTGTGGCCAGTGCCCGTATATTCTCAAATCATATCCCTAGACACGTGTTTCTGGTTAAATACCTTCATCGGTAGGGAAAAATATTTTCAGAGGTTGCTTGACATGCCACCGCCATCTCCTCAGGACTATTACCACTCCCGGTGTGCACGGGCGTCTCCCAGAACTCGTCAGCTCATGGCTCACGGGAGCCATTTTATATAATACAAAAGGGGGTGGGAGAGCTGCGAACATGTCCTTGCCGGATTGCCCCATTGCCTCATGGTCATTGTAGTTCAGTATTCTTCATTTTAGTTCAAAGTTCTCAAAATGTTCAAAAAAGTTCGTGGCCAGTGCCCGTATGTTCTCAAATCATATCCCTAGACACGTGTTTCTGGTTAAATACCTTCATCAGTAGGGAAAAATATTTTCAGAGGTTGCTTGACATGCCACCGTCATCTCCTCAGGACTATTACCACTCTCGGTGTGCACGGGCGTCTCCCAGAGCTCCTCAGCTCATTGCTCACGGGAGCTATTTTATATAATATGAAAGGGGGTGGGAGAGCCGCGAACATATCCTTGCCGGATTGCCACATTGCCTCATGGTCATTGTAGTTCAGTATTCTTCGTTTTAGTTCAAAGTTCTCAAAATGTTAAAAAAAGTTTGTGGCCAGTGCCCGTATATTCTCAAATCATATCCCTAGACACGTGTTTCTGGTTAAATACCTTCATCAGTAGGGAAAAATATTTTCAGAGGTTGCTTGACATGCCACCGTCATCTCCTCAGGACTATTACCTCTCCCGGTGTGCACGGGCGTCTCCCAGAGCTCGTCAGCTCTTGGCTCACGGGAGCCATTTTATATAATACAAAAGGGGGTGGGAGGGCCTCGAACATGTCCTTGCCGGATTGCCCCATTGCCTCATGGTCATTGTAGTTTAGTATTCTTTGTTTTAGTTCAAAGTTCTCAAAATGTTCAAAAAAGTTCTTGGCCAGTGCCCGTACATTCTCAAATCATATCCCTAGACACGTGTTTCTGGTTAAATACCTTCATCAGTAGGGAAAAATATTTTTAGAGGTTGCTTGACATGCCACCGTCATCTCCTCAGGACTATTACCACTCCTGGTGTGCACGGGCGTCTCCCAGAGCTCGTCAGCTCATGGCTCACGGGAGCAATTTTATATAATACAAAAGGGGGTGGGAGAGCCGTGAACATGTCCTTGCCGGATTGCCCCATTGCCTCATGGTCATTGTAGTTCAGTATTCTTCATTTTAGTTCAAAGTTCTCAAAATGTTCAAAAAAGTTTGTGGCCAGTGCCCTTGTATTCTCAAATCATATCCCTAGACACGTGTTTCTGGTTAAATACCTTCATCAGTAGGGAAAAATATTTTCAGAGGTTGCTTGACATGCCACAGTCATCTCCTCAGGTCTATTACCACTCCCGGTGTGCACGTGCATCTCCCAGAGCTCGTCAGCTCATGGCTCACGGGAGCCATTTTATATAATACAAAAGGGGGTGGGAGAGCCGCGAACATGTCCTTGCCGGATAGCCCCATTGCCTCATGGTCATTGTAGTTCAGTATTCTTCGTTTTAGTTCAAAGTTCTCAAAATGTTAAAAAAAGTTTGTGGCCAGTGCCCGTATATTCTCAAATCATATCCCTAGACACGTGTTTCTGGTTAAATACCTTCATCAGTAGGGAAAAATATTTTCAGAGGTTGCTTGACATGCCACCGTCATCTCCTCAGGATTATTACCTCTCCCGGTGTGCACGGGCGTCTCCCAGAGCTCGTCAGCTCTCTGCTCACGGGAGCCTTTTTATATAATACAAAAGGGGGTGGGAGGGCCGCGAACATGTCTTGCCGGATTGCCCCATTGCCTCATGGTCATTGTAGTTCAGTATTCTTCGTTTTAGTTCAAAGTTCTCAAAATGTTCAAAAAAGTTCTTGGCCAGTGCCCGTACATTCTCAAATCATATCCCTAGACACGTGTTTCTGGTTAAATACCTTCATCAGTAGGGAAAAATATTTTTAGAGGTTGCTTGACATGCCACCGTCATCTCCTCAGGACTATTACCACTCCCGGTGTTCACCGGCGTCTCCCAGAGCTCGTCAGCTCATGGCTCACGGGAGCCATTTTATATAATACAAACGGGGGTGGGAGAGCCGTGAACATGTCATTGCCGGATTGCCCCATTGCCTCATGGTCATTGTAGTTCAGTATTCTTTATTTTAGTTCAAAGTTCTCAAAATGTTCAAAAAAGTTTGTGGCCAGTGCCCTTATGTTCTCAAATCATATCCCTAGACACGTGTTTCTGGTTAAATACCTTCATCAGTAGGGAAAAATATTTTCAGAGGTTGCTTGACATGCCACCGTCATCTCCTCAGGTCTATTACCACTCCCGGTGTGCACGTGCATCTCCCAGAGCTCGTCAGCTCATGGCTCACGGGAGCCATTTTATATAATACAAAAGGGGGTGGGAGAGCCGCGAACATGTCCTTGCCGGATAGCCCCATTGCCTCATGGTCATTGTAGTTCAGTATTCTTCGCTTTAGTTCAAAGTTCTCAAAATGTTCAAAAAAGTTTGTGGCCAGTGCCCTTATATTCTCAAATCATATCCCTAGACACGTGTTTCTGGTTAAATACCTTCATCAGTAGGGAAAAATATTTTCAGAGGTTGCTTGACATGCCACCGTCATCTCCTCAGGACTATTACCACTCCCGGTGTGCATGGGCGTCTCCCAGAGCTCGTCAGCTCATGGCTCACGGGAGCCACTTTATATAATACAAAATGGGGTGGGAGAGCCGCAAACATGTCCTTGCTGGATTGCCCCATTGCCTCATGGGCATTGTTGTTCAGTATTCTTCTTTTTAGTTCAAAGTTCTCAAAATGTTAAAAAAAGTTTGTGGCCAGTGCCCGTATATTCTCAAATCATATCCCTAGACACGTGTTTCTGGTTAAATACCTTCATCAGTGGGGAAAAATATTTTCAGAGGTTGCTTGACATGCCACCGTCATCTCCTCAGGACTATTACCACTCCCGGTGTGCACGGGCGTCTCCCAGAGCTCGTCAGCTCCTGGCTCACGGGAGCCATTTTATATAATAAATAATGTAAATATATTTATGTTAAGTTAACTTTAGTGTTTTTTTTGTGTAAAGCAAAGTTTGCAAGATAAAAGCAGAAGAGAATGGTGCAAACTGAAAATTTCTTCCGGAAAGTCTCACAGGGTACTTGTGATATTTTTTTTTTTAGAAGGTGCAAGCTTTCGTATGAAAATGAAAACATAATTGAAAAATGTGAGATTTTGAGAAGTTTTATCAAACTGTGGAATTTGAAAATGTCATGATTTTTGCCAGTGTAGTTAGAATTTCACCCATACCAAATTATTAGCTGTGCTGTGAGTTAATGTAGGTTAATAGCCGAGACAAAAATGCAGGTGCTACATGGGAATACTTCTTTGACATGCATTGGCAATGTGCCCATGCTATAAAAAGTTGAGTTGTTAGCTTTGCCAAAGCTTTCAGCGAAGCAACATGTGATCATTGATTAAGAAGCATGCAGGTGCATGGTAGGTAATAGAGTATGATTTTCTTAAGAGAACATATTCCACAATAGCTACCATTCATCAAGAAGCATGGACACATGTGCATCATGACAGCTGTTTTTCATTTACTGTTATAACATAGTGAATCAGCATGTCAGCGGGGTAAATCACATTATATGAAAAGTAAGTAGGCAATTTTGCATGAAAACCATCTAAATGATACAAGCAGACCTGCAGCATTTTGTAGCTGTAGGGCCTTTGTAAAAATAATTGAACAGGTGAATAAATGAATATCGCATGGCATGAGATGAGGTGTGGAGGAGGAGAGGAAGGAAAAATTAAGAGAGAGAAAAGAAACGCATGCACATCTATGGAATGCACCATAGAAAATAGGATTTACCACAAATATGCAGTGGCAGGGTCCAACTCAACCAGTCACAACTCTTTGAGACTTAAATGCTTCTGGATGGCACAAACATCTCCCCGGTGTTATTTTGTGCTATCTTTTTTCCAAAGATAATGAATAAAAAGCAGACAACAGAGACAGATAACAGAGCTATCCAATAATAATAAAGGGACTGACACAAAGCCCTGTATATGTATATGGTATGGATTGGAAACAATATGTCTGCCAACAGCGAACTAAAGCTGGTTCTAGCCAATTCCTAAAAAGTGGCTTCTTTCAGTCAGAATTAAGATTCAGATTTGAATCTTGATTCTTAGCTATTCCAAAGTGCTTATATTATGAGGGGCTGAGGTATGAAAATGTATCAAATAATGGAAATTATAATAAGTAGATATGATGCTTTCGTTTGCAGGATCATGCACACCCTCATCCAAAGAAATGGATCGAAAGAACATTATACTTATGAATGAAAATACAGAAATTAAAGATGGAAACATAGCGGAGTTTGCATGTAAACCAGGTTTCTCCAAGAAACCAAATCAAATAATGACAGTCAAGTGCGCCCGGGGGAACCTGGAATATCCAGAGTGTGACAACAGTAAGTATTGCTGCTTAAAACATGATTTAAGTTGTCTAAATTTAATATGGATATTAATAAAACTGAAGCACATCCACTATTGATTGTTTTTAAATTTACCACTTAGGGCCTGATTCTGATGTGGGTTGGAAAGCTTCCCGACCGAATCGGTTTGGAAATGGTTTCCGACACACTCGGATCGGGAGAGTCCCACTGACGGAGTACGATGCATCCGGATACTTCCCGATAAGATTTGGTTGGACTCCCGTTGACTTCAATGGGATCATATGTTCCTAACCGCATCATAATTGGGCCCTCGGTCAGAAAGACACTTTCCCAATCCGATTTGGAAGGAGCAAATGCTGTTAAGAGCCCTTCCTAACCGCATCAGAATCAGGCCCTAGGTGGGAATGCTTTGCTAGCCACATCAGAATCAGGCCCTTAGTGATATATTTAAGCCTATAAGCAGTTTTCTGAACTGGTTTTCATTTTTAATTGAGTGTTCCTGTCCTTATATTCTGTTAAGCTAACTGAATTTGAAGGAGGCCACTTATCACAAGGCTTCTCAATTACAATTTTATATGTGCAAATACAACCTTCAGATTTAAATGTAACATTTGAGTTTGTTAAAGAAATGCAAAGTCCTATGTTAATGTCATTGTGGTACATATAATCATTGGCCACACTTCCTGGAGACCTATTATGAGAAATTGAGCGGTTGGTTGACTAGGGGTGTGAGCGGTGGTCATGTAACATCCCCAATCCTTTGCATGGTGAACCACAAAAAGTAATTAATTTAACCTGCGCTTAAACCTGGGTAGCTTGGTACACAACCAGTCAGGCTTAACATAGACGTAAGTGTAAAGCACTTATGCAGCACACAAACACAAGAAAAATCCCAAACCAGCTATGAAAAATAGATTATATAAAAAAATTGATTTGATACAAAAATGACAAAAATACAATTAGTAAAACTGGAGATATTCTTTTTTAAAGTATTACGTGAAAATAGGGCGAAAAGCACAAAGTGACAATAGAGGATTTCTAGTCGTGCTGGACAGAGACAAAGTCAAATCTTCTGGCTGATCACGATGGAGCACAGGCCACCTACAGGTTTGGCCTGCTGAGTAAAAGTACCTTAGTTCGGGTTGCGTTGATGTTCCTGTTGACGAAGTGGAGGTAGGATGCAGGTGAAGTGATGCGTTGATGTCAAAGCATTGCATCAGTGTTGATCCTTGCAGTGGTGGCAATGTGCTGGTCCTGATCTTTGCAGCAGTGGTGATACTACAGCTGTGAAGAACGCAGGAGATGCGATGTGGAGTTCTCAGCATTGTCGTCAAGACTGCTGTCGATGAAGATGTGAGGACCTTGAGCCAGGAAGAGCGTCACTCAGCGGTGCTTCTGAAAATGATGCATCAGGCCAATCTGGTCACGCAACATGGCTGATGCACTGCTTCCGATCCACACAGCTTAGCGGATGCACCGGTTTGAGAGAGGGTGCATGGGTTTCCCTGCAGCTAGCACCTTAGGCCCACTTCCAAGGGTCCAGGACTAGGGTGGCACCACTTGGCAGTGCAGACTCACTGATGGCAGCATCTAGGTGCGGAATCAGTATAATTGGAAGTCTTTTATGTTCCTGGGGTGGCAGATCAGTAGGCCAGTCAACTAGCCCTTGGAAACACTCTGGGTTCTGAGGTTCAAGGGATGCAGGCCCAGTCATTCTTATCCAGAACATGAGGACAGCAGGTCAGCAGCATAGCAAGAAAACAGTTCTTCCAGAGCAGCGGACCAGCAGAATGGCAGTCCTTCAGCATCACAGCAGTCCTTCTTCCTGGCTTAGAATCCACAGGTTCAGAAGTCTACTGAAGTGATCGGATGTGAGGTCCAGTTCTTATACCCAGTGATTCCTTTGAAGTGGGTAAGACATTAAAGAAGGGCCTTCAACGTGCATAGAGGTCTTCCCTTCCTGCCCTGGCTCCAGACTCTCTACAGGGTATTTGTATGGGGACAGGACACAGCCTATTCAGGTATAAGTGTGAGGCTGTGCCGAACTCTTCCCTCCAATCCTCCAAGGATTGCCCATCATGTCACACCTAAGCTTCCATTGTGTGTTTCCGTCTAGGGAGAATATACAAAGCTCAGCTGTCATCCTCCCCAGATATGAATCAGAGACAGGTTGCAGGCACACAGGGCTAAGAGCAGGACAATGCCAACTTTCTAAAAGTAAACAAACAACAATGTACCTTGTCTGAAGTTATTTAACCACCACAATAAATCAATAGTTTCTGATCACGAAATGTAATTAGCAACACCACCGTAATTATATATGATAATTTTTCAACTTTTTCCTTTAGACATTTTTCATATGGCAATCATATACATTGGATAACATCCATTTGTTATCCAGTGAACTTTATGAACTCAAAACTTATCCTTATTACTGTAGAACATACACTTAAATTATAAATAACTAAGCATACACATACACATACACATTTGTTCTCAATTTGTGACACATATAAAGTGTACCAGTACCTAACTTTCTATGCAGTAAGAGTAACAGCTTTATCTCAATTATCTAGACTCCTAAAATCACACATTAGCAGGGGTTGTCACATTTCATCAAGTAAACAGAAACATCTCCCAGAGTTGTTGGACTTTCAACCATTTGCATAGGCAACGCTATTGTGAAAAACTTGTTGCCTTTTTTCTGTGTACTCAAAAGGCATTTTGTGGCATATGCAAGTAGATGTTTGTCCTACACAGAATGTGCTTATTTACAATCTGAAAAAGAAAGCTTAGCCATGGTGTGGGTTTATGAATCTTTCCATGTATTCCTATACGGAAAGTCTTTACAATGGTAACTGATCCTCAATCTTTACAGATTATATTTGGCACTTAAAAGGGCAAGATGCCTCCTCACATTGAACATTGAGGACCATGATTACAAGAATAAAATGATTTCATTGTGCATCGTCCAAGGAAGGATCAAGACCGTGCAGACTATTTTTCCAGAGTGCCTATACATGGTCAATGTACTCCATCCAAGAAGGCTGATGATTATATTTACTTGATAAAGTTGAACTATATAATTACAAATCAGTCGTGGAACCTCAACAGTGATGGTGAATATCAAAAATACAAAACTTTCAAAGATGAACTATCTATAACTCAGGAAGGAGTTATACTGCAAGGGTCGAGAATCCTGATTCTGGAAAATCTGGGACAAAAAATAATTGAAGTGGCCCTTGAAGGAGATTGTGGAATCACTACAACAAAACAAGCTCTCCAAGACCAAGTCTGGTTTCCCTATCCTGACGAGAGGGTTGAAATAGAATTAAAGGCCTTTCATCAATGCAACTGTCTTCCTACAAAAACTACTCACCAAACCTTAAACATTTCAGAACTCCCGAAGCATGCCTGCAAGAGAGTAGCCATTGACTTTTTCACTCCACTCGACAATGGACCTCACCTGATGGTGACTATGAACGAATACTCACATTTTCCATTAATTGAAGTTCTCTCATCTACCACTCAAGAACAAGTTATTGAGATACTGCATTGTATCTTGTGACATGGGGTGTTCCAGCAATAGTGAAATCTGGCAATGGCCCGCCTTACAACAGTCAAGAGTTCACAGACTTTTGAGAGCATATGAATATAAAGCATCAAAAGAGAATGCCTCTGTGACCACAGGCCAATGGGCTTGTTGAACACTTTATGAGTACCCTAAAGAAAGCAGTGAAGTGTGCTACTCTCGAGAAGCTTGATTTAAAGACGGTGTTAAACTCTACATTAAGAGCTTCCCATTCAACATCTCATTCAACAACAGGTGAAAGCCCTGCAACATTGATGTCTGGGAGAGAAATTTCAACCAAGTTACCTCAATGGACCAACCAAAGGGAGAAAAGCGAGAATGCAACTCACAAGAAGGTCATGGTTCACAAACAGAAGATGAAAGTGCACGTTGACGAAACACGACATGCGAAGATTCTTGTCTTAAAAAGGAGATTGCTTGCTTACAAGCCAAATGCAAAGAAGAAAATTGGATGTTCCATTTGATGTAGAACCTTCTACGGTAGTCTCTACAAAGGGACACATAGTGACTGCCCAGCACCCTGGGAAGTCTATCCCCAGAGATTCTTCCTATTTTCGGCATTTGAATTATTGTTCATCAGATCTAGATATTCAAGCAGAGAGACTGGTTCTGAGGCCTCTGTGACTGCTGTTGCCCCTCAACGCAGATCCTGAACATTAACAGTGACAGTTCCCAGTTTCCAGTGACAAGATCAGGTTGAACAATTTTAGTTGAAAAATATTGATTATGGAGCTTTAACTGTACATATCTATTTATCTATCTATCTATCTATCTATCTATCTATATATATATATATATATATATATATATATATATATATATATAGATATAGATATAGATATATATAGTTAGGAATTAGCATTTAAAAACCCTTTGAAATTCACAAAAAAAAACATAGGTTTCACACCAGTTATAGTTAGCTGGACATTTCGCTCGTACAAAACCATAGAAATTCCCCCGTTATAGTTAGTTCAGCTAACTATAACTTGCGCACCCGCAATGCGGAGAAGTGGAGAAGCGTGGCTCAGTGGTTAGATGCGGCAGACCCGGAAGCTGAGATCGACTGTGGACCAGGGTTCGATTCCCCGCCTCGGCGGGTCTCGGGCTCAAAATTCCACGGACTCGACAATTCTCGCTCTGGTGCCTACTCAACTCACGGGGTCACACTCTGCGACTCTGGGCAATAGCTTGCTTAATCTCCACTACTGCCCCTCGCGGCGGGATGCCTGGCTTTCACCTTGTGGACACCCTGCCGTGGTTTCTCACAGGGGAATACCAGGACGGGTTCCCTAAGCAAGCGCCGGGACGCTTACGGGCAGCTGTGCGCTTTACAAGTCCAGCACATTTACATTTACATTACATTTACAATGCACTACTGATGACGTCACATATTACATCACTCATGACATGGTCAGTGACATCACTCATGACATCACTGATAACATCTCAAATTACATCACTGATGACATCACTGAAAAACAAATATCTTTCATATATGTATATCTAAAAGTTGATGGAAGAATAAATGGGTAAATAAGTGTCTAAATGGATGTTTTTTTTCTAAAACGGATTGCATAACTGACTGATTAATTGTATCTTAGTGAATACATGGGTTAGTGAGTAATGTTTAAATATGTAAATATTTGTACCAGTCTCACACATATTTTGAATAACTGGCTGCATAGGTTGGTGAGTAGCTACATGAGTGTCTACATAGGCTATTATCTGCTTTTTTGATTATCAGTATAAGTGTTTCAGTGTCTATATGTTTCGGTGTGGGATATTACTTACTGCATAGATGCATGAATGAGAAACTCATTGTTTATATGTGTTTTGAAGACAGCATGTGTGCAGGACTGTATGGGTGGATGAGTGCGTGTATAGGTGTGTTAGTGAGTGAATGACTGTCTCAATACTGTCTTTATGACTAAGTACACATGTGTTAAACTACTATATGTGAGTATTGGTGTATATAACTGAGTATATATGAGATTGAGAGATTAGAACAATTACTTTATAACTAACTATGTATTTCTATAAGTGATTTTTTAAGAGAGTTAGTATGTTTATATTTCTGTACAGATAAGTGTAGTGGTGTAGTGGTGTATGTATAGCTATATATGCAAGCAAATGGATGTTTGAAAGTTTATTTGCATGTGTGAGTATATGTGTGAGAAACTGTATGGATGAGTGTCTGTGTTTAACAGGATGTATAGGTGTATGAGAACATATGAAGAGTGACTACATTTATGAGTGACTATATAGAACTGTTGGTGAATGAGTAGATATGTATGTAGATTTCGGAATTACTAAATACGTTGTTGTAACTGGTATTGGTACTTCCATTGTTTTGAAATTTTTTGTTTCTATTTTGAATGTGTGTATCAAGGGTTATATTACACTGAGAGGAGGTCTGTCACTCTTTCACAAGGATGATGTCATCAGTGATGTCATTTGAGATGTCATCAGTGATGTCATGAGTGATGTCACTGACCATGTCATGAGTGATGTAATATGTGAAGTCATCAGTAGTGCATTGCGGGCGCGCGAGTTATAGTTAGCTGAACTAACTATAACAGGGGAATTTCTATGGTTTTGTATGAGTGAAATGTCCAGCTAACTATAACTGGTGTGAAACCTATGTTTTTTCTAGTGAATTTCAAAGGTTTTTTAAATGCTAATTCCTAACTATAACCTGTGTGAAACCTATGGTTTTTTCAGTGAATTTCAAAGTTTTTTAAATGCTAATTTCTAACTATAACATGTGTGAAACCTATGTTTTTTTCAGTGAATATATATATATATATATATATATATATATATATATATATATATATATATATATATATATATATATATATATATATATATATATATACTCACACACAGGTTGCCCATTTAGAGGAGCCCACACACGGGAAGTATAGCTTACTCGTTTTTAATGGAAGCCGCACCACAGCAATAAACAGTTCAAAAACAGCGTGCAGATTATTTCATGTCCAGCCTGATGCATTTCGGGCTCCCGCCCTTAGTCATAGGCTCGATGACCAAACACTGGAGAAGTGTGGCTCACTGGTTAGAGGAGGCAGACCTGGAATCAGAGGTCAGCCCGGGACCAGGGTTCAATTCCCGGCTCGGCGGGGTCTTGAGTCCTAAAAATGTCCATGGACTCGACAATTCTCGCTGCAGTGCCTACTCGATTCACAGGTTCACACTCTGCGACTCTGGGCAATAGCTTGCTTAATCTCCACAACGGCCCCTCGCGGCAGGATGCCTGGCTTTCACCTTGCGGATACCCTGCTGGGGTTATCTCACAGGGGAATACCAGGGCGGGTTCCCTAAGCAAGTGCTTAGTAACCGCTCGGTGATTTGCGCTATATAAATTCCTGTACATTTACATTTACATTTACCATCCACAGCGTAATCTTCAATTAAATACTTCTTTGGAACCCGCCCTTGTGGGCACGGCCGCTCGCACGGCCTCCTGGTTTCCGAAGTCCTCGTTTTCCTCCAGTGAGGCGCTGCATGATAGTGTCAATATTCAAATGTTCAATAAAAATACCGATTGGTTGCTGTTGCTGTTCCGCAACCACTGTGCTGCCAAATACCAGCTCTATTATCAGCTCCTTGTCCTGCGTATGGCGAACGCCGCCTGGCGTCGCCGCAAGTCCGCACCAGCAGCGGGGCATCCTCCATGACCGGACCGGCCGTCTTTTAATATACTCACACACAGGTTGCCCATTTAGAGGAGCCCACACAAGGGAAGTATAGCTTACTCGTTTTTAATGGAAGCCGCATCACAGCAATAAACAGTTCAAAAACAGCATGCAGATTATTTCATGTCCAGCCTGACACGTTTCGGGCTCCCGCCCTTAGTCATAGGCTCGATGACCAAACACCATCCACAGCGTAATGTTCAATTAAATACTTCTTTGGAACTCGCCCTTGTGGGCGCGGCCGCTCGCACGGCCTCCTGGTTTCCGAAGTCCTCGTTTTCCTCCAGTGAGGCGCTGCGTGATAGTTTCAATATTCAAATGTTCAATAACAACACTGATTGGTTGCTGTTGCTGTTCCACAACCACTGTGATGCCAAATACCAGCTCCATTATCAGCTCCTTGTCCTGCGTATGGCGAACGCCACCTGGCGTCGCCGCAAGTCCGAACCAGCAGCGGGGCATCCTCCACGACCGGACCGGCCGTCTTTTAATATACTCCCACACAGGTTGCCCATTTAGAGGAGCCCACACAAGGGAAGTATAGCTTACTCGTTTTTAATGGAAGCCGCACCACAGCAATAAACAGTTCAAAAACAGCGTGCAGATTATTTCATGTCCAGCCTGACGCATTTCGGGCTCCCGCCCTTAGTCATAGGCTCGATGACCAAACAACATCCACAGGGTAATGTTCAATTAAATACTTCTTTGGAACCCGCCCTTGTGGGCGCGGCCACTCGCATGGCCTCCTGGTTTCCGAAGTCCTCGTTTTCCTCCAGTGAGGCGCTGCGTGATCGTGTCAATATTCAAATGTTCAATAAAAACACCGATTGGTTGCTGTTGCTGTTCCGCAACCACTGTGATGCCAAATACCAGCTCCATTATCAGCTCCTTGTCCTGCGTATGGCGAACGCCGCCTGGCGTCGCCGCAAGTCCGCACCAGCAGTGGGGCATCCTCCACGACCGGACCGGACGTCTTTTAATATACTCACACACAGGTTGCTCATTTAGAGGAGCCAACACAAGGAAAGTATAGCTTACTCGTTTTTAATGGAAGCCGCACCACAGCAATAAATAGTTCAAAAACAGCTTGCAGATTATTTCATGTCCAGCCTGACGCATTTCGGGCTCCCGCCCTTAGTCATAGGCTCGATGACCAAACACCATCCACAGCGTAATGTTCAATTAAATACTTCTTTGGAACCCGCCCTTGTGGGCGCGGCCGCTCGCACGGCCTCCTGGTTTCCGAAGTCATCGAGACTGTCCTCGAGACTGTCACCAACCACTGGGGTATCAATATTGCATAAATGAGTGTGCACAAAGCAGACCCACATGGGAAAACCTTGACGGACTAAGAGGAACAGGAGGCCCTGAAGATGGCCACGCCCACTGGGGCAGGTTCTTTAAATATCACGTGCGCATGTATTCCTGCTTTGTTGTTCACCGCACTAGCGCCACTGAAGAAAGGAAGTGTTGTTCCTGAAACGCGTATGGCCATTTAATGAGGTGTTGCCGGTTATGCTGAAACTCTGTTTGCAAGCTCCTGAATGGCAATAAAATGAACTATATCATCTGCCTGTGGTATCTCTCCTTAGGGCTACCCTTTGTGTGTTTGATAAATTAGCGGCTTTGCCAGCCGCGGAGAGACACCCACTGCTGGTTTGCGGGCCCTGCTCAAACCTACCAGGAATCGGCATTTGGGAGGCAGGCTGCTCGTGTTTTGGCAGCTGTAAAGCATGTCAGAACTTTTCAGCAGAGACTGTCATCAACCCACTGGGGTATCAATATTGCATAAATGAGTGTGCACACAGCAGACCCACATGGGAAAACATTGACGGACTATGAGGACCAGGAGGCCGTGAAGATGGCCACGCCCACTGGGGCAGGTTCTTTAAATATCACCTGCGCAAGTATTCCTGCTTTGTTGTTCACCGCACTACCGCCACTGAAGAAAGGAAGTGTTGTCCCTGAAACGCGTTTGGCCATTTAATGAGGTGTTGCCGGTTATGCTGAAACTCTGTTTGCAAGCTGCTGAATGGCAATAAAACGAACTATATCATCTGCCTGTGGTATCTCTCCTTGGGGCTACCCTTTGTGTGTTTGATATATATATATATATATATATATATATAGTTAGAATATTATTAACAGATGGTATGACCTGGTGTTGTCAAGGGGTATAATTGGATCTATCCAATAATATGTAACTTTTATCTAAAAACTATATTTATGTTTTTTTAGAATGTGATACGAATTGCCAGGATGAAATATTCATTTTTTATGATTATATTTAGCAGCTACATATCTGGTACATAGGTATAATCTATATGTGGTAATGGATCCCCTGACACTATGTAAAATGTCCAAACTACCGAGTCTGTTTTCCATCAAGATTGCCATGTGCTAGATGGCGCTTTTTACCAAATTACACGTGAGCAAGGGCTTTCCAGCTCGAAACGCATTGTGTGTGGGTCTAACTTGAATAAATAATTTCGCTACCTAAAAGCTACGAGGTCTGTGTCTCCTTCCTCGCCGGAGCCGCCGAGGGTGTGTGCACTGGAAGTGGATCGAGTGTTCGGGATATATATATATATATATATATATATATATATATATTCACTGAAAAAACCATAGGTTATAGACCATATATAGTTAGGAATTAGCATTTACAAAACCTTAATTTACTCGCACAAAACCATAGAAATTCGCATATATAGTTAGTTGCAATAACTATATATCGCGCACCCGCAATCCACTGCTGATGATGTCACATATTACATCATTCATGACATGGTCAGTGACATCACTGATGACATCACTGGTGACATCTCAAATGACATCACTGATGACATCACTGATGACATCTCAAATGACATCACTGATGACATCACTGATGACATTTCATTTGACATTACTGATCACATCACTGATGATATCATTTATGTGATAATACAATGAACCTCTTCAGACTCTAATATAACCTTAGATACAATCAGTGTAAACAGACACTCACAGACTGTCACTCATCCATGGAGTTACTCACACACCTAGTCAGTCATGCAAAGAATCAATCACACCTCCATTTCCTCAACTATACAGTTATACACACCTTACTTACTCAAACATATACTAACATATATTTACTCTCTTATATAATCCCCGATACAAGTTCACAATGATCCATACAGCCACTCACACATTTACTGGCTCTTATGCACAGTTATTTATATATGTCAACTCTCACATGTACTGTGTTTTACATATGTACTTACTTTGACATGTAGCACTGAGATATCCATTCAATCACCAATACACTCATGCACACAGTCAACCGCCCATACAGCTGTTTCCACATGCACTTTTGAACCCATACATCTAGTGAATCAACTGCTCACACATCTATGCACAGAGTCATACACCTCCAAGCCACCCACACACGCACTCAGTCTCCCATACAAATACTTGGCCAACCAATCAATAATCCATATAGTTACTCATATAGCTACTGATCAACACATGCAGCAGTTTACAGAACAACAGACATAAAGATGCACACATTTAGACAGTTTAGTCACTAACCCATGCACTCAGTGAGACACATTTAATCATTTACTCATACAGTCAGTCATGCACTTACTAAATCCTTCATCCAGACACTTATACATCCACTCATTCTTCAATATGTAAGACATATTTTAACTTTACAGAAACTTACAGTCACTGGGTGTTGTCATCAGTGATGTAATCAGTGATGTCACTGACCATGTCATGAATGATGTAATATGTGACATCATCAGCAGTGGATTGCGGGTGCGCGATATATAGTTATTGCAACTAACTATATATGCGAATTTCTATGGTTTTGTGCGAGTAAATTAAGGTTTTGTAAATGCTAATTCCAAACTATATATGGTCTATAACCTATGGTTTTTTCAGTGAATTTCAATGGTTTTTTAATAGCAAGTATGAAAAGCTTTAAAATGTCAAGTACGTGGTAGGTAAAAACATTTTCGTGTCTATGCACGCTGATGTGCTTTGAACGCTGCCCCCCCCCCTTTTTTTTCTTTTAGGAGTATTCTCTCTTTGCAGATAGTGAAGGGTAGGTAACGCAGGCCTTTACCCCCGTGGTAATCCGTCGTGCCTGCTTCTCTCTCCATTTGATTGATTGTTATCCAAGCATTTACTGTTTTAGAATTGGATCTCTTTGCTTCATTCTCTAATAACAAACAAGCACAGAGTCGCAATACTCTGTTTAGCCTTTGCAGATAGTGAAAAATCGTTTAAAAAAACAAAAGGAATCGAGCAAAATCAGTAGGCCACTAATGGGATCTCTTTTTGACCTCGCTAAAATAGAAACATTAGGAACTACCCCTCATGAGAAATACGAAACTAGTGAGATGAACTGAGCTCGACGCCATGATGGCTGCAAGCCAGCTCGGCTCCGCCACCCACCCCGCCCAAATTCTATAAGTTCCGGTGGAGCCCCAACGTGAACAGGTAGAGAAGAACTTGCCCTCCCGTCTTTGACTGAAGGTTCTTGTAGCCTGTCCCTTCTGTTGTCATTTAACAGAACTTTTTGGACTACTGAAAGGGGTTGTGTTCCTTCCGCTGGTTGGTGGAGACATTTTGACTATATTCTGGACCTGCGTTGTTGCGTAATGCGTCATATGACGCGCCGCGTTAGCGCACCCGGAAGTACTCCGGTGCGCAAGGCGCAGCTTCCCGGAAGCGATCCAGAACGCGGCGCGCAGCGCATAACATAAGCATTACAGGTCATGTGACTTGTTAATAAAACTTTTCATTGGTTCATTTTACTTTTAATATTCTAATGATGAAAGGCTTGGTCATAATAACGCTTTTCATTGCTTTCGAACATTTTCTTTTCTTAAACATATATGTTATAATGTTCCAGGCTAATGTATTTTCCCGGGAACTTTACAACTGTCCTGCAAGTAAAATATTCCTATTTCGAGAAAAAGGGCGTTACTTCGTCCCATGAGGGAGCCATTGAGCAAAAGAGGCTCGGCCTGCTGTCTTAGTCGCCGATAGGCCTGAATATCAGATTCTTATCGATCACTTTATGTTGCAGGAGTAGAAAACACAACAGCCCTTGACCATTTATCTTTACTGCGTTCCTGCGTATTATACCTTTTAACCTTCATGTAATTGGACTGCTTTATTTCACTTGCCTTTTACTGATTCGAAAACAGTGGCTATTATTCAAAACTTTTCAAATGTAAGTACTACTACCATGTTTTGTTTTAAAAACCTTTATTGTGAAAATGTCAGTATACAAATACGGGACTATAACCACGTGGGCCGGCCACAGAGCAAACTGGAATCGTATATGATGAGGGGACATTTACACTGTAGAACAACGTAAGGGGCGACCCATTAGGTTGCAAGAACTAAGGTGTCTAACATTTGCGGAATCGGTGGACGTACATTTTATAATTAAAGTACGACAGGGCCAGTTACAATAAAATTATCTAGATATACATTTGCGGGCAAGTACCATGGGTGACGTTAAATCGAACTTTCAATAGTACAGTAATCAATAACACATCAGAACTTAATATCAATAGGGATGTCCAAATGTTCAATCAGTGCTCGTCCCTGCCCGCCATGTGCTTCAAAACTGCATACGTATCTCGTGATATCAAGGTTGGGCAACCAGTACACAACAAGGAGTTACGAGTCCCATTTATACCGGCGCCATTTTGGGCGCGACCGGGCAGGTCCAGGATATAGTCAAACATAACAAATGAGGCTGACGTCTCTGAAACAGTTGACGCACAGCAGGACATAGCAAATAAACATGACGCGTTGTGCTGCCTTCGACCTACTTAGCAGCAAGTGCGGGCGCAACTCGGCTGGAAGGCGAGTGAAACGCTAAGGGGCGCCGCACTGCACATGAGGTGCCTCCACCTGGGGAGGCGGAAGAGGGCCGTTTGCGCCGCCTCCCCCCGGGCACCCCACGCCGTCTTTCGGCGCAGCATTGTAGGATGGCCACACCAGTGCAACTTGCTGGACACCACCTCGGTGCCATCCGGATCTCGGCGCGTTGTGCTGCCTTCGGCCTATTCGCACATCGGTCCGCTACTGACGCCACCTCATGAGCCAACGGGTTTTGTATGCTTTTTATAACCCAAAGCCGCATAACAGGTCATGTGACTTGTTTATAAAACTTTTCATTGGTTCATTTTACTTTTGGTTTCCTAATGATGGAAGGCTTGATCATATGACCTAAAAATAACACTTTTCATTGGATTAAAACATTTTTTTTCCCAAACGATGAAAGACCCACCTTTTTTTTTCTCACTCGGCAATCAAAAAAGGTTCCGTTAGATGACAACAGAGGGGACAGGCAACAAGAACCATCACTCAAAAAAGGGGAGGGCCAGTTCTTCCCTACCGGGTCACGTTGGGGCTCCACCGGAACTCATCGAATTGATAATCTACAGTGTTTCTGGATGTTTCAGACTGAAGCTGGTGTCAGCAGGAGAGCACCACCATCTCGTAGCTCCGTCGTGGCCATTCCGCAAGCAATCATGGCAGCCGCTCCCCACCGGAAGCCTGCAGGAGTCGGGGGCCCCCAAGACTTTTGTAGAATCTTCAAGGCTGAGGGGACGCTTTCGAGAATGGAGCCCAAGCCCTAGCAGACAACCGTCCGAGTTCCAAGGTGTCCCAGGGCCATTTTAGTGGACCAGGCCCAAATCCGAAGAGCCGGCCGCCATTTTAAGAGTCCTGTGGCAGCCGCCTATCGCTGCACCGCAAGAGTGGGCGCAACTCAACTACATGGTGAGCGAGACGCTGTAGCTGCAAGAGCGGGCGGTAAACAGCTGAATGGAGGAAGAGGCACAGTGTAGCAAAAGCAGGCGGAATGGCAACTGAAACGGTAAAGGGGCGCCCCACTACAGCAGAGAGCCTCCACCTGGGAAGGCCCATTCACGCCGCCTCCCCCCCACCCCCCTCGGGCGCCCCACGCCATTTTTCGGAGCAGCATTGTAGGATACCAAAACCAGTGTGGCACCCAGGGGCGCATACGGTGCATACGTATCTCGTGATATCAAGGTTGGGCAACCAGTACACAACAAGGAGTTACGAGTCCCATTTATACCGGCGCCATTTTGGGCGCGACCGGGCAGGTCCAGGATATAGTCAAACATAACAAATGAGGCTGACGTCTCTGAAGCAGTTGACGCACAACAGGACATAGCAAATAAACATGAAGTCTCTGAATCTGTTAACTCACTGCAGGACAAAACAAGTGAACCTGAAACCTCTGGAATAATTGTCGCTCAGAAGAACAACACACAAAACTCTGTAGTGTCTGAGGAAAGTAAAACAGAGAAGGGAACTGTAGTTTCAGACACACTTAACACTAATGACTTAACAAAGATATCGTCTGTCTATGAAGCAGCTGTCATGTTCACAGAATTGACAAAGAAGTGTGCAAACACCAATGCTATTAAGAAACACAAGGAAATCCCTAACGCATCAGCATTCTCGGAAGAGGTTGACACAGATGACATCTTAAGGAACAAAGAAAGACAAATTAAGGATGAGGAAGTTGTCACTTTAGTTTTTTCATCAGCTAGAGACAGCAACAAACACATTGTAATGGAGATTAGAGAGGCTACGGATGGGTGAATAAATTATAGTTGGTCACCATGGGGTTTGAAGAAGGGATGGTTCTTCACCTGGGTGCCATCCAGAACTCAGCACGTTCTGCTGCCTTGGAACTTTTCGCACAACAGACCGCTACTGACCATTGTTGCTTCTGTTTTAATAAAAAATTTTAAGGTGTTTACTGTTTTTGTTGTGATGTACATATTTATAAGTTATTAAAGTGTTATAATCCTACTACTTTGTTGGAGTGCTATATATTTTTAATGTGACACATAATTGTGAGGACTTTGATGTACAAAATGGCATCCCTGGAATCTTCCGCTTCAGGCTCGGTCCCACACACCCTTACAGTGAGAATCCCCTCCCCATCCACAATACAGGATCGTTATCAGATAGTAGGAACGCGTGTGGTGTGACGGATCTCATGGGGTGGGGGCCTTGATCTACTGTAACTCCTTTGAAGAGGGGTGATTCTTTACAGTTGGGGCAAAAAACTACATCCGCAGGGCTAGGTGATAGCCTGGGACCGGCCTGGACAATCGGACACGGAGGAAGAGGAGTGTCAGAGGGTGCGGTAGTGAATAGGGTCAAAGGGTGGTGTCGGGCGGGCACAGGGTGTGATTCTCAGGGAAGAGCAGCGCAGATGGGGGGAGGTTTATGGCCCATGCATAAGACAGAGAGCGGGGGTGACCAGTGCGTGGGGGAGATGCTTGCGAGGGTGGGGAGCCATGCTGAGGATCGGCGGCATGCAGAGAGTGGGTCTGGTCAAGGCATCTAAAATGGCTGCTGTGCACGACAAAAGTGTGGCATTGGAAAAAAAACAAGATGGCGCAGACAATGTTTATCAATACGAATTAATGTATAACAATTATTTTTAACAATATATTTACTCGCAGTGTCAAAATGGCAGTCAACACTTCCTGATTTCCTTCGAATCGCACGTTAACAGACGTCACGATCGGCGGCGTGCAGAGAGTGGGTCTGATCAAGGCATCTAAAATGGCTGCCGTGCACGACAAAAGTGTGCCATTGGAAAAAAAGCAAGATGGCGCAGACAATGTTTATCAATACGGATTAATTTATAACAATTATTTTTAACAATATATTTACTCGCAGTGTCAAAATGGCGGTCAACACTTTCTGATTTCCTTCGAATCGAACGTTAACAGACGTCACGCAGCAAAAAAAAAAAAAAAAAGCTCACGCGCAGCCGCTGGAAGACATGTATCAACATATATGAGCATCCTCAGCCACCCTCAGAAAACATAGGGGGTCAGGATACGTCTCCCGTACCCCCTTATACCCATTTCTCACATTGTTTTTCCTCCATCTTGTAATTTAATTAAACCGAAACACAAAATGGCGAATTCCCGTTTCGCTACCGGTTCGCGAACCGGAAAGCGCTTCTACCGCGAAAAATCAAATTTTTTTTATTTGCCCCACGGGACCCTTTAATAACTCCAACATCATTCCTAGGGGGTCAAGAGGGGTCTACTGTGCCCCCTTTCATTAAATTCCCCCTTCGTTTTTCTCCTCCTCTTGTCTCTCGATCCTACCGAGAGACAAGATGGCGGCCGCTACGGACTGTTTAGAATGTTGACAGACACCGGAGAGCAAATCAGCTTCGCTTCGCAAAGCTCCGTTACGCGTCTGGTACGCGAACCGGGGCGCTAACCGGGACGCTGTCACAGATATATATACTTTTTTGAACCTAAAATACTCAAAATCCACTGGAGCACATATATTGAGACCCAGCAAAGGCACATCGGGCTAACAGTCCCTACAATTTTGCCAAGTTTCGTGCAAATCCATTCAGCCGTTCGAGCTAAAAGTGAGGCCAAACGCCCTATGGAAAACTCAATGTTAAAAATGCGTTTTGGGACCCCCCTTGACGACACCCCCTCAAATTTTCAGGGGCTGCTCAGAAACAAAATGTGCCATTTTCCTGAAAATTTCAGCCGATTCCGTCCACAAACGCCAAAGTTATTAGACATAAAATTTTCAAAAGTTACATAGAGAAAAAATCCTAACTATATATACCTACTGGCGACCGCCAGTAGGTAATATATATATATATATATATTTATTTATTTTTATTTAAATATATATATATATATTTTTTTTCAAACGTACGCGCACCGTGCTCGCACCTTGCAAATATTTATTTTTTAAAATAATGGGTTTTTTTTTGCCCTTTGGGGTCCTTCAGGGACCCCCTCACAAGGCCTAGGAGGTCAGGGAGTCTCTAACCTGCCTCATTTTCACGTTCTCCACTATTGTTTTTGAGTGCCTTGTTGCTCGAGGGTGCGAGCACCGTGCGCGCAGCTCGCCAGTTTTTTGCAAAACAAACAAATGTTTTCTTTTGCCCGTCGGGGTTCTTCAAGGACCCCCTGAGAAGGCCTAGGGGGTCAGGGAGTCTGTAACCTGCCTCATTTTCACATTCTGCACTACTGTTTTTGAGTGCCTTTTGCCTCGAGGGTGCGAGCACCGTGCGCGCACCTCATGAGATTTTTGCAAAAAAAAAAGTTTTTTTTTGCCTGTCGGGGTTATTCAGGGACCCCCTCAGAAGGCCTAGGGGGTCAGGGAGTCTCTTCCTTGCCTCCTTTTCACGTTTTGAAACTTTTATGAAAATCGGGAAAAACGCCATTTTTATGCGACGGTCGGGCACCCGTGCGCGCACATTGCGTGCATTTCAAGTCATGTGACTTGAAAACAACACTTTTGATTGGTTAATAGTAGTTTCTGTTCCAGAATCTTCAAAAACCCCACCCACTTCCCTCACTATTTCTTTTGGTTTACTGAAAGAAGGACCTCTGCTTTGTTCCAGCTTTGAATTATCAGCAAAATGGCAGAACAACAACAACAGAGCTCATCTGATTCATATATTGTTGTGCTACAAGAGGAGCCATGTGCCAGGAAAGTCAAAGATTCCTTCATCTAGCAATTTTTTACATTTCCTGAGGGGCAAAAAAAGTTAATGCTCCGAAGGTGAAATGTACAATCTGTGGGAGTGTCTTATCAAGAGGAGATCCTAAGAAGAAATACTCTTTCAGTATCTATACCATGATACGACATGTGAGGAAAGTCCACCCACATAATTTTGCACGAGTGTCTACTAAAGCCATGGCCAGCGATGTTCCACCTGCTGTGGCCAGCACCTCTTCGGCAACAACATCGCCATCATCAACAGTCCTGGACATTCGGCCAAATTTTTCAAAGGTGCATATTTTATGCAATCAATGCAAAGAGATGTTATGTGACAGCGAACAGACTGTGAACTTAGTTGATCTTAGGATTTCTCAGCATATATGCCGCCGCAGTTAATTTTTTTCATTTATTATTTTTGTTCCAGTTAAACAATTTTTTGTTGCCTGTTTACTTTAAAAAAAATATATATATAAAAGCTAAAAAAATACAAAAAAATACAAAAGAAAAAAGACAAAAACTCAGTTCTTTTTAGAACTCACTTCACTTCTCCAAGAAGAGCTATATCTCTTATATACTGTGTCGTACTTTTTTTGAATGAATGTGTAGAGTATAAATGAATGACTGAAATGACTGATTGTAGGGGAGGAAGGGACTGATGAAATGAGTGAGGAAAGTGTAGTATGGTGAGTGAGGAAAGGGGAGTCAAAGAGTGACTGAAACAAGGGGACTAAGGGTAGCGGAGTGAGGTAAGTGGAGAAAAAGAGTAAGGGAGGGGAAGTGAGAAAAGGGGAGCAGGTGATGGAGACAGGGAAGGAAAGTAAAAGATGGGGAGGGAGAAGTAGAGCAGGGTAAAGGGAGTGAAAGTAAGAGAACTGGAGCGATGGTCAGAGAAGGGGTATGAGGTTGAGAAAAGGGGGGTAAGAGAAAGTGAGAGATGTGGAGTGAGAGAGAGAGAAGTAGAGTGAGGGGGAGTGAAAGAGTGAGAAATACAGACAGAAGGAAGTGGAGTGGGAAAATGGGATTGACGGTGAATGAAGGGGAGTAACAGTTAGACACAATGAGAAAAAGGGAGAGCAAGCAACTGAGAAGGAGTGAGGCAGTTAGAATGAGTGAGAGAAAGGGAGACAGGGAGAGAAACATGGAAGAATAAAAAGTGAGGGAAGGAATACATTAAGGGGAGTAAATGAGATTGAGTGAGGGAGTGAGGAAAGAGGAGTGAAGGAAGGAGAGTGAGAGAAAGTACTGAGGGTGAGTGAAAGGCACTAACAGTGAGAGAATGGGTACAAGAGTGACGAAAGGGGAATGAGAGAGAAGGAAGCAGATTAAATGAGAGGAAAGGGGACTGAGGGATAAAGTAGAAGTGAAGGAAACAGAAAGACAGGAAGGGTAAGGGAGAGAGAGAGTAAGAGTGAGAGAGGAAGAGAGGGAGAGCAAGTGACTGACAGGGAGTGAGGTGGTTAGACTGAGTGAGACAGAGGGAAAGAAGGAGAGAGAAATGGAGTGAAGGGGAGTGTGAGACTAAAGGAATGGGAGTTAGCAAAAGTGAATGCGTAAAGGGAAGTAATGAAGGGGACTGATGGATGGAGTGAGGGAAAGAGAGAGACGGGGAGTGAGACAAGTGGACTGAGTGAAAGAGAGTGAGGGATGATGTGAAGGAAAGAGATTAAGGGGAGAGTGAGAAGAAACTGCACGATACAGTAAGACAAGGGTAGTGATGGAGGGAAGAGCAGTGAGGGACAGAAAGGGGAAAGAGGGAGTTGGGCAAGGTGAGTGAGGGTGAAGGAAGACTACTGATGGTAAGAGAAGGAGTGAGGTGAATAAAGGGGAGTAAGGAGAATGAGGGAAGGGGAGTAACATGAAGAAAAGGAAGGTGAGTAATAGAGAGAGTGAAGAAAGAGAATGAGAGAAAGAGAAATAATAGAGTGATGAAAAGGTATTTATTGTGTGTAATACTTACCTTATAAATAATGACAAGATTATAAAACGTTTTCTTAAAAATGTAGTATCTGTGGAAGACAAGAAGCAACTGAGTTATAATATATATTTCACAATACAAAATAAAGTAGGAGTGAAGGAAACAGAAAGGGAAAGAAGGGAAGGGTGAAGGAGAGAGAGAGAGGGAGAGAATAAGAGAGAAAGAGAGGGAGAACGAATAACTAACAGGGAGTGAAGTGGTTAGACTGAGTGAAAGGGGAATAAGGAAAGGATATTGTTGGATGGCGTAAGTGAAAGAGAGTGAGGGTGAGTGAGAGAATAGAAGCAAGAGAAAGTGAGTAGGACTGATGCACAGTGAGGAGAACATGAAGTGGAGGAAGAGGACTTAGATTGAATGAAGGGCAGTGACAGTGAGTGAAGGGATATAAGGGTGAGGGAAGAGAAGTAAAGGAAAAAGAAGCATATTAAGAGAAAGAAAAAAGAAGTAAGTGAGAGAGAGAGAAGGATTTATGGTAAGAGAGAGAAAAGAAAAGGAAGACTGATGGAGAGAGAGGGAGATAGTAAAAGAGAGAAACAGAAGGAGAGTGACGGACTGTAAGGAGTAAATCAGTTATACTGTTTGACACAGAGGAACAGACTTAGAGACGAATGGAAGAAAGGGGAGTGACCGAAAGGGAGTGCCGAAGTGAAAGAAGTGAAGAGTGAAAGTCACTGAGGAATGATGTGAAGGAAAGATAGTAAGGGGCAGTGAGAAGGGACTGATCGATACAGCAAGACAAGGGTAGTGATGGAGGAAGATAGAAAAGACAAGTGAGGGACAGAAAGGGGAAAGAGGGAGTTGGACAAGATGAGTGAGGGTGAAGGAAGAGTACTGATGGTGAGAGAAGGAGTGTAAAGGTGAATGAAGGGGAGTAAGTAGAATGAGGGAAGAGGAGTAAGATGAGGAAAGGTAAAGGAGTAAGAGAGAGAGTGAAGAAAGGATAGAAAGAAAGAGAATTAAGAAAGTGATGAAAAAGTATTTTTGGTTTGTCTTACTTACCCTATAAATATAATATCTGTGGAAGAGAAGAAACATTGAGTTATAATATATATTCACAATACAAAACAATTTGTACAATATGTTATAAGTTTTATTTTGCTGTTCTCAGAATATATTGAATTTCACTAAACACAGGGAGTTCAATACTACTCATCATATGACAGAGGGTAAAAAAAAACACAATCAATAAGATTGTGTTTAAAAAAAACATTCAACATTTTCATTAATAATGTAAACATTAGCACATATCCAAAAATCACAAAATAATAAAACATTATTACTCCTTTTGTATACTCTCTGCAAAAGTTATGTACCAACATATATTAACAACATTTTCTTGAAATAATCCTTTTTTGATTCACATACATTTCCTCAAGGCCAAATAGTATGTGTAAAGTCCTTTATTTGGAAGTTACTTAATAGTACTCTAATATTTCCTTTTTCCAACCTTCTGAATTAAAAGCTCCAACGTCTTTTCTATCATGCAACACTTACACTACCTCTATTACAAGTACAAGTTTTTTTTTTATCTTGATGACCTTTACTCACAAAGTAATTCTCAACAACTGACTAACCTTTTTTTAACAGCACTAATCTTCCTAGGCCAATTATTTTCCCTAAAATGTGGGTTGTAAAAACAGTAGGTAAGAATTTGGTAAGTCAGAAGGCAAACATTGTTTAAAAGTCAATTGAGTATCATTATAATGAGTCCAGCCTTTTGGACATTTTAAATAAGCTGTGTAGTGTCCTGATGTTGTAGAAGGACCATCATGGAAAATAATTGCTACAGTTACAAAAGTTCTTCTGAAATTGATAATTGAGAAGCCACAATTTTTTTAATTAAAGTTGTCAACTTTGTTCCATCAGGTCTGCATCGTTGGAGCATTAAAATGACATACTGTCCATATCTTTGTATAAATAATGTAGATAACATTTGAGAGTTACATTGGGTACAGACCATGTTTTGATTTGCTTCTCTAACTAGAATATTAAAATACACTGATTTGCAGTCTGGTAATGTCAAATATATAAATCGTTCACTGTCTAATACAGTATTACTTGAAAACGAACAATTGTCACAGTCATGTTGCCATTTATAAGAAAGGCCAAAAAGATTTTCAATATCTATACCTTCATCTTGCAATACAACAAGCATATACAGTAGAAATTCCTGACAATCTTGCTGAATATTCTTGAAAATTGATTTAGACCAGAACATATGTCTAAAACATTTCGAATATCAGAAACACTTTCTATTTTTGTTTTATCACTGCTACATTTCTGAAAGACAGAATTCAACAAACCACAAAATCTTTGATCCCGATTTTCAACAAACTGTTGTTGTTAACCACTACATTAGCATAGCAGTTGACACCAGAACTGTTTTCAAACTGAAATCCAACAACCTCTTCAATACTATCCTTTTTCTTTTTGCTTACAATTACTGGTTCATCTACTTTTTTTCTTTTCTCTACAACCTCGCTACAATTTTTCTCATATCTTCTTTTTCAAGCTACCACACACTTTTCAAATAAAGGATATTGAGGTAAATTTAGAGCGTATTCTCTTCTTAACCTATTATACTCTTTCACACAATTTAGATCTGCACTAATCTTTGTCTCATCAAAATCAATCAAGTATAATCCAGATAAAGTTCTGACTCGAGATAAAGCAGCATATGCCATACCCTCCTTGAACACAGTACTTCCAATATTCACCAAAGCACTATCTACACTTAAACCTTGAGATTTATGAATATTCACTGCATATGCCAAACAAACAGGAAACTGTTTTCGGCGGACATATAAATCTTTTACAAGCAAAAATCGAGTCGAACAACGACTCAATTGTTGTACTTCTTCAATTTCATCAAATTTGATTTTCAAAAATTCAATGTCATTTCTATTTGGATAATTTACAAAATTACAACATGACCCATTGCCCCATTTACTAAATCTCTTTCCACATGTAAGTTACGTTGTAAAATTATCAGACAATTTAAACATGCATATAAATTCTTTTCTAAACCAGCTGTTTTAGATATTGATTTGTCTAAAGAATCCAATTTTGACTTCAACTTTTCTGACAAAATAATAGTAGCTCCTTTATGCTCTATTCTTTCAATAGCTTCCAGTTTTATAATTTCTTGATTTTCTAACTTTAACATTTTTTCATTGAATATTGAACATTCTTTCAGAGTTGGCATCAAACATATCACTGATTTCTTTTCAGCAATTTTTTGAAATATATTCTCTGGAACAATATTTTCATTTGGAAACAAATTTGAAAGTGATCGTGCCAGTAAAGCTTCTTTGCCATGTTCACTAACTTTTCCAATTCTTATATCTTGAAGAATACTTTTATAATCTGCATCCTTTGCTTGTCGCATATTTTGAATGAGTTCTGAATATTCAAAATATGACCAAATATTAACATTTCCAATGCTTCCCAGGCATTTCCTGGTATCTTCATGTGTAAGGGTTTTAAACACTGGTTGTCCTTTCATAGGAGTTTGCTGTAGTAGATCTTCAAAAACGATGACGTGTTTGCCTCCAAATAACACATCATACTCTGTTTTAAGAAGTTGTTGCATTCTTAAATGCACAAAGGCAAGCATTAAATTAGATGCCATGCTTACTTCATCAATAATGAGAAGTTTCATATTATAGGACTCTAGAAACTTCACAACAAGCTTCTCCAGGTAGCTTGTGGTATTCTAATTTATTTTCGTGCTCTACTGGCAGCATCAATAAACGATGTAAAGTAATCCCTTTAATGTTATGTGCTGCCAATCCAGTTGGAGCGGTAACAACACAAGAGAGTGCTGACTCTGTTCTTTTCTGTAGATAAGTTGCAATTGCTTTAATTAGAAAACTTTTTCCAGTTCCTGCTTCTCCACTCAGGTACAGTCGGACAGGTTTAAATGACGTACATGAGCACTCTTTTTTCTCATGACATAAACCATGCTCAATCTGCTCTGTCACTTCATCGTATATTTGTTTTTGCTCAACATTTAGCTGTTTTTCCAATTCTTTTAAGTTTATTACATCCTCCTGAGCATGTTCCATTGCTCTTTCCACCTCATCCATGGCAGTGGCTGCTTCATTTTGAATAATTGGTCCTCCTAGTGGATCCTGACTCAATGAAGCAGAACTTTGACTATCTTGAGAACTGTCTCTAGCAATCTCTGCTGTAATTGTAGCTTCTTGCTGTATTTCCTCCTTCAACATTTTCAGATAATTAGTAAAAACAGGACATTTTATAGTATTTTTGGATGCGTTGAATGAATCTTCATAACTGAGAAAATCTCCAAGTAGTTGCTCTTCTGTACGCCACGGCTTAAAGAGTAGCAAAAGAGCTAAATAGTAAAATTCCCTTTTGTGGAGAGTTTTGCAACTCAGTTTTCGATGATTAATCAAATGTCCTTTTCTTTGTTTCACCAGACATCCTTCGGATCCAATCACAGCATATACTCCTTTATTGATATCTTCTGTAAAATTCCTCTTAAAAGTGAGGCTTTGCAGTACCTCATAGAGACAAACATTCTCAAGATGATTACTTCTATTTGGATAGTATGTATCCAACATATTTGTCTTCAAAATATCTGTACTGTCTGGTTCTCTCTCTGCTAAATAATCAATTTCTTGTACAGATTTTAAAACTCGGTTTCTTGTTTTTGCAAGACCTAAACTCACCCAAATCATTGTTCTAGATTTGGAGTATAGACTTGCAGAAGATAAGCGATCTGAACATTCATATGCTCCGATTTCTCGATGAGACAGCATCTTCAAACTGTAGCTGTACAATTTCTTGCTTAGGCTTTTTTCATGAGAAATTTCTTCCCACATTTCCTTTAGTTCCGTCTTTTCAGATTTCGTAATGTAAGAAGTTACATATCGAGAGACAGCAATGGAGTTGTCTGCAACATATTGAATGTCCATGTTTGCATTCCACATGGACAAAATGACTGGGTTATAGTCATTTATGTATTTTGACTCTTCATTTCTTGTTAAGTTATAGGTATTTTTAGGTGATTTTCGTGTCACAGTATGTCGCAAAGATGACATAAAATTGTTCACTCTTCCTTTCGATATTACTGGTCGTGGAAATCCAAAAATACATTTTGTGTAGAACTTAACAACAGTATTTTCCACAACGATGGGTTTGAAACCGTAAGACTTGATGTCTTAAATTGTTTTGTTCTGTACTTTTTGGTACAGCACATGTAGAATATTGTTCAATAAAACTCATCACTGTGTCATCCGAATCTGTTCCAAATGTGGGGACATCTTTGATCCATAGAAGCATATGTATGTGAGGAGCACCTCTTGCTTGATACTCCTTTCTCCAAAAGAAATCCAGAACCTCTCCAAGAGGAGGATTCTTTTTGTTTGTGATAAAAGACATCATAGCTTCAAATCTATGATTGAAATACCTGCATACATTAACTGGATCCAAAGAGCACAGTTCTCCAGGTGTTTTGATTTCTATATTTTTTATTTTTGCCTTTGCCTCTCGAAGAAATTGAAGTAAGTCTTCCCAAGCATACTCAGCACAGCTAAGAGTAAGGAACCATGTAGGAGTTCCTAAATTTCTTAGCATACATTTCAGTTCTCCATGACGACGGTACCAATAATCGTTAGAAAGTGCAAAAAGAACAATGTCATATATACACCCCAGTACAGTTTGGACCCAGCCATATGCAAATCCATCTTGACCCTGCACCCAATGGGAACAGTCCAGCCCGTACTGCCAGGCCGTACTGCCAGGCCAGGTCCTCGCTGGACTGGAAACAAGCATCCTAGGAACGGTTTTGGGCTTAGGATAGCTTGACTCCAGTGGCATGGAGAGCACAGGACCCACATCTGGGCATACCCGTCCCATTCTCGGTGATAAATTCAAAAAGAACAATTAATGGACAGAATGCAGAACAATGTCGTACATTCACCCCAGTATAGAGATCTGGGCCTAAATCCATTGTACTTTTCATCACGGTGCCATTCCAGTCTGGACCCGGCCTTTTGCAAATCAGTCTTGACCCTGCACCCAATGGGAACAGTCCAGCCTGAACTGCTAGGCCATGTCCTCCTTGGACAAGAAACAAGCATCCTAGGACTGGTTTCGGGCTTTCAGCCCTCATCAGCCGGATGGAGAGCACGGGAACCACATCTGGGCATACCCGTCCCACTCTGGGTGACAAATGTAAAAAGTAAAATTGATGGACAGAATGCAAAACAATGTCATACAATCGCCCCAATACAGAGTTTTGGACCTAAATCCATTGTTTTTCTGCTCACCATGCCATTCCAGTTTGGATCCAGCCATATGTAAATCAGTCAAGCTACCCTTTCTGAGGAGTGGTGAAACCCCGAAACCAGTCCTAGGATGCCTGTTTCCTGTCTAGGGAGGACCTGGCTGGGCAGTTTGGGCTGGACTGTTCCCATGAGGCACAGGGTCAAGACTGATTTGCATATGGCCAGGCCTTAACTTGGGTGGCATGGTGAGCAATCGAATGATGGATTTTACCCAAATCTCTTGACTGGGGGTGAATGTTTTGATTTGTTCTGCATTCCATGCATCAATTGTGTGTGTTTTACTTTTAGAATGTGGGTATTTTCTTGCTTTACCGTTTTGTGTCTGCCTGTGGAATCCATGTCTGGTTTAGACTGACAGTTGGGCTGATTGTGCATTCACTCTAGACAGTCACCCAAAGGGAGCTGAGGTGTGCCCTGCATATCCTAATTGCCCATCACCAGGCTGAGAGGCCTACATGAGCTAGAGTGGTGAGAGGAGTTGTTACTGACACCTGAATAGGGCTGTGCCTGTCCTCATACAAAGTTGTCTCCACCCCCTTTAGTGTTTCTGAAGCCAGGACAGGGCAAGAAAGGGACTTGTGCACTACAAAGACTATCTTTTGAAATTTGCCTACTTCAAAGGCAGAAACTGGTATAAGTAATAGAGCTGTGACACCATAATTTTAGAACACTTATGTACTAAGAAGAGATTCGGTCAAGAAGAAGAGCTGGAGATGCTGTAGGAGGGGAACTGCCATTCTAATTATTGCTATGCTGTGCTGGCCTACTGCTTTCTGCTTCTGTCTTGGGCAGTAAAAAGAACTGGACTTTGCTTTCTGTATCCTGTTTGCCGTGCTTGCCTTCTTTTTAAGAAGCCTCAGGGCTATCAAATAATTCATCTGCAGCCCCTGAACTCCTCTACTGTGACTCCTGACCTGCCAAGTGGTGCCAATTATAGTTCTAGGGCCTCGGAGGTGGCTGTTGCTGCAAAGAAGCCCAATAATCCATGCTCCAACCTTCAGCCCCTGTTTTTCCTGATACAGCAATGCCATATGGCTAAAAAAACAAAGCAGCTACTGCTGTGTGGCTGAAAGATTGCAGAAGCCTGAGTCCTGAGCACCTTGTCTCCGATCTCTGAGGCACCCTATCTTACCCCGATGCTGACCCTGCTGTGCGGCTGAAGAAATCGGCGCATCACCTGATCACCACTGAAAAATTGACTTAGCGCCCATTTTGCTGCCGCCGCATCAACCCACAATCAATAGTTTGGGAAACCCAATATACCCTTGGAGGCTTGGGCAGTAATATAAATGGTAAAAGGAGCCTACAAGGGATTTGATTTACAACGATCTTTTGTTATTCAAAGATTAATCAGGGAGTTGGTCCTTACAGAACAAACGCCAAAGTGTCATTAGACAACATCACTCAAAAAGATATCTTAACATGAACCACACGGGAGAACTTAGTAGTTTGAAAAATATATGTCTTATTTTATATTTGGTTTAAAAATGGAGTACAAGTCAATAAAATCATTCAGCAAATAGTCATGGAAAGAAGTAAAATCAAATTAACCTAACAATACATGACTGAACAACTATTCTAATTAAACCATAAGCAACAAATCTTAATGAGAATACGTATTGCTGCAGAAAAACAGAATTTCTTAGGAATAGAGGATGAGGTCGATGTTTCGGTCTGTTCGGCTGTAGTCCATCAGACCATCTTCAGGATGAGAAAATTGTTGCTGAGTAAAACGACTCTTATAAAGGCTAGCAGAGACAGCCTAGTACCATGTACTGGATCTATGGTTACTGTTGCGGATGAAATACTGTAATATAGGAAAATTAATTTCCTGTTCTTTGAAAAAAGTCTATATGAATACAGATGAATGGCTGCAATCTTGATCGGAAAATCGGCGTTTCCACAGGAAGCAAAACAGCAGGTCTGGATTTTCCATGCATCGCACCTGTGCGCCAAGTTCTTTATTGACGTTGCCCAACAGTGAAGAACCGGGCCTTGTGTCTGGAGTTCTACGCATCATCTCCCCTTGTAGTAAGGAATCAATGCATCACTTCCCTTGACAGCAAGGAAAAGACGCATCACCTTCTCTGCCCCACAGCAAGGAATCAACACATCTCATCCTCTGGCAGTATGGAATCAAGGTATCACATCCCCTGGGAGTAAGAAATTGATGCATTATTTTGTTTACCAGCGCCGCAACTTCCCTGCACCAATTTTGTCTTTGATTTTGAAGCATCCCAGGTACTTTGTGTTAAAAAGTGACAAACCATTCGTTTTTTCTGGACTGCACTTGTATATGTTGGATTTCTGGTGTTTTGGTCTTGTTTTACTTAGATAGAGATTGGTTATTTTTCTAAACAGGTGTGGTGTCCATTTGTAGTGTTTTCACTGTGTTGCTATGCATTTATGTACAAATGCTTTGCAGCTTGCCTCTTAGATAAGCTTGACTGCTCGTGCTAAGCTACCAAGGGGGTGAGCAGAGGTTATCTTGGGTGTGTAACTCCCTAACCCTGACTAGAATGAGGGCCCCTACTTGAACAGGGTACAAGCCACTGCCAACTAGATACCCCCATTTCTAACAACGGTGGTTAGCGATGAGGATAGGACTTGTGTTTGTACTTGATATACAGTAATTGCTGTACACTACTGCCAGAGTGCCACATGGTGTTTTGTCTTTTTAACTTCTTGAGTTTGGATACTTTGTGAGCTTTCCACCTTAAGCATTTATCAGTCTAGAGAATCATCAGTTGACTCTGCATATTTAATTTTTGAAAAGGACAGATTGGAGTCCTACAATGTTCAGCAATTTAAGGAAATCTGCAGGGACCGCCTGGTCCATTTCAAAGACCTCAACATAAAGGAGGAGCTACAAAATGCACTGAGGGCCTAGGTTGCTGCTTCAAGGAATGTCAATTGACACTCTGAGGATCCTGTTGTGGAGACTGAAGAACAAAACCTGCACCAAGATGTACTGATGGTTCATGATCTGCCTGGGAGGGAAGGTACTCCCCGGGGCAGGAAGCAGTGTCTCATCTAAGAATCTGTCCTCAGAGGAGCTGGAGGACAGGAATGAAGCCAGGAGACATGAGTTGGAAATGGAAAAGCTCAAAATAGACAGGGAACTCCAGGTGGAGCTGGCCAGGCTCAAAATAGAAGAGAAAAATATGATTTTGGATCAAGAATGTAATTTAAGGGAGCTGGATTTGTAGTCCTAGTGCAGACTAGCTAGTGGCAGCATTATTCAGTCCCATTTGAACAAAAAGTTTGCATCCCTAAGGGCTTGACACAGGCTTACCGCAAGAAGTTAGACATAGATCTGTGGTTTAAGGGTTATGAGTCAACCTTTCACATGCACTGGGTCCCTGAGAGAGATTGGAGGGCGGGTCTTTGGAAGCATTTTGCAGTGGAGGGTCAGAGTACTTTGTAGGCACTAGGGTCACCAGAGGCACTAACCTACACAGAGATAAGGAAGTCCTGATCAAGAGAAATTACCTCACTAATGAGAAATACAGGGTAAGCTTAGGGAGAATAAGAAGCTGGAGTCCCAAGCATGTTTGGAGTGTGCTGATCACTAGATGGTTGTCTGAAGGGCAGTGGGGTGACAGATTTACAAGGGCTTTACAATTTGATTGCATGGGGGAACTTTTCTAGTAAGCATGGGCGGAAAATCCGTTTCGCTCGCGGATTTTGCGGATTTTCGGTAAATTCGCAATCCGCGAGATTCGCGAATCTCCTGCAAAATCCGCAAATCCGCGAGCAGCGGATTTTGCTCGCACTGTTCGCACTGTTCGCGTGAGTTCGCGGCTTCCCAGTACAACTTCGCGCCCCGCGAATAAGTGCAAAATTGCAGAAATACGATCTTAGCAAAACTGAAACTACTTACCAGGTTCAAAAGTTCAGGCTCATCATTAGTAGCCATTTCCTGTAGTGCTTCCTGAGGGGCCCCTCCAGAGTTCAGTTGCCAGTTGCAACTATTATGTGACCCTGCTCTGAACCTCAGAATAGTTACACATATGCCACAAAGGTCCTGAATTACAGCTAAGGGAGACAAACAGGAGCCAGGCTGGAAGTTCAAATCCATTAATCAGCCCCTAATTCATTATTGTCAGTTGGGGCAGGGCAGGTGTTGTAACTAATTTTGCAACAATGAAAGCACTTAGCAAGTGCAAAAGATCACTAATCAGGAAGCACTAAGGAAGCAGGTGCCAGCTAAAAAAATATTCTGTGACACATTAATCAGCCCCAAATTAATTCAGGTCACTTGATGCAGGAGAAGGTGTGCTTGCGTTGCCACAATAATGTACACTGACTGGACAACCAGAGGGTGCTGTGATGAAACAGAGGGTGGCATGGGTGGGCCAGAGGGTGGCATGAGTAGTCAGAGAGTGGCAGTGGTGACAGAGAGTGGCAGTGATGAAGAAGAGTGTCCCAAACAGGCTGGACACGTAGAAACAACAAGTTCGCGAAACTTGCGACCCGACAGGTAAGTTCGCAATTTGCGACATTGTACAAAACCCTCGCAAACTGGCAGAAACCCGCGCAAACACACAAAAAAAAAAAATCCGCAAATTCGCGAGAATTCGCGGATTTTGCGGATTGCGAGTTCGCAAATCCGCAAAATTCGCGAACGCGAGATTCGCAAAATTCGCCCATGCTTATTTTCTAGTCTGTATTTTCCAGAGCTGAGCCCATACTTGATTGACAGTAAGGAAGCTTGCAATGGGGGCGGACCACTGGCTCATACTAGGGTCCAAAAGAAGTTGTATGTGAGAGACTCCACCAAGTGTGGGCAGGGTCCCCATCAGAAGAGTGGGGGGACAAGGGTAAACAGCAGGAGCTCTCTAAAGGGCCCCAAACAAGTTCCCAGGGTAAAGATTCCTGTCCCCAGTTGATAAGAAACAATGAAACTCTTCAGGGAAGCCTGGAGAGAGGGGTCTTAGAAAATGTTTTGGTTATGATTAGGCCTGGGCGGAGTTCCGCAAAGTGCCCCAAAAATTCTGGCACGCTAAGCAGGGTTCTGCAAGCAACGGAATATGTTAGGTCATGCCGTTCAGCTAATTTTTTAGCACCAGGAAAATCAGCACAAACGGCACCATGCGCAGCGCAAGAGGGCGCTGCTTCTTTCTGCTGCTCAAGTAGATATTCTACTCGAGTGGCAGCTTCCTCAATGCGAACGGAAGGTTTCGCCCATGTTGAGAAATCTCGCTGGGAGGTGGTCAAGCGTTGGATTTTAATTGCTCGGGATCGCCAACTTAACACTAGGGAGCGCGTGCGAGGAAATCAATTTCGGAACTCTGTGTGCTTCGCAGAGTGTAGAAAACTGTGCAAACTCCACGAATGGAGTGGAGTTTACTGCCAAGGTCTACTTGTGATAAAGTGGGTGGTATGAGAGGGGACCTCAAGTGTCCCAGGCAGGCACAACCTCCCACCGAAGGGCAGTCACGGGTGATGGCTGTTATAGGGCATGAGGAGTTGGCCCAATGAGATTGTGGAGACCCAGCTGAGATGACCCTTGGCTCACTATGGGACAGTGAGATCATACAGAGAAACCTAATGCCTGATAACACTAAGAAGTACAGGCAGTGAATGGCCATCCATGGACAGAGGCTAGAGGCTCTAGAGACACAGGAGCGAGTGTGACTGCTGTCAGGTGTCACCTGGTGTCAGAATAGCAAGTAGTCCTTGAAGTACTTCACCAAGGTGTGGCAGTAAACAACAGTAAGCACTTCTGTAAAGTGTCTCAGGTTCCTTTTGAGTGTGGGGGGTCTCAGTTTCCTTGCTATTAACTGTGATCCAATCCATGCCTGTGGATTGTCTGCTGAGGAATGACATGGAACATACCGCCTAGTGGGAGGCGGAGTTCAGGTTGCACATGGAGATGTTGGGTTTGTCTGAGTGGGCGTGCATGACCACACGGTCCACGGCAACCCTGGGTGATCAAATGACCTGGAGCCTAACACTGTAGCACAGGTGTCTGCAGGGAAGACGAAGGGAGGGAATCAATGGACACCCGCTCCTGAATTTCCCACAGTCCAGGAGGAGGCCGAACCTGAGGGGGACACTCTGGTACCTACAGCGGAAGATTTAGCTGAGCAAGAAGGGGGTCCCACGAGGGAAGAGTTCTGTATGGAGCAGAAGGCATGCCCTACTCTCGTGGGTCTTAGGAAGCAGGCTGAGGATCAAGTAGCTAACAAAGAGGCCTGGTCACATCTGATTTACTGTAAGAATGGTCGCCTCTATAGAGAAACTAAAGTTACTAAACCTTGGACAGCCCATGTGTTGGTGCTACCCCTGCGCTTCAGAACCTTCCTACTGGGTTTGGCTCATGACGTGTTTTTGGCAGGACATTTGAAGCAGGACAAGACCTCTGACAAGCTTTTCACTCACTTTTACTGGCCCCAAATGCGAAGGCATTCAGATGCATTTTGTCAGACTTTTCCAACTTGCCAGGCAAGTGGCAAGGGTGGGGTGAGATGTGAGACTGCCCTCCAACCATTCCCTGTCATGAGCACCCCTTTAGGGCTGGTGGGCATTGACATTGTGGGGCCTCTGGATCCCAAGACAGCAATGGCAACAGGTTTATCCTGGTCTTGGTGGACCATGCCACCCGGTACCCGGAAGCTATCCCTCTCAGGACACTGACAGCACCCGTCATGACCTGGGCACTCATGGGGATCTTTATCTGTGTGGGTTTCCCCAAGTAGATGGTATCTGACTGGGCTACCAACTTCATGTCATTGTACATGAAGACCACCCTCAGTATAATGGGTTGGTTAAGAAATTCAACCGTACACTGAAAGGCATGATTGGAGGTCTGTCAGAACCAATGAGGCATAAGTGGGGCATACTTTTGCCATGACTTCTCTTTGTCTACAGGGAGGTACCTCAGAAAGGGGTTGGCTTTAACCCCTTTAAGCTGTTGTACTGGCACCCTGTAAGAGAACCTCTCAGTTTGGTCATGGAGGGATGGAAGGGGGGCGTGGCTTGGACGCCGATCGGGATGGCGGCGTGAGCTTGCAGCTCCGCGCAAGGTCTCGCTATTTCTCCTGAAAACTACACCCTGGGGGATCCCTGATCGGCGAAATCCTTCTGTGAAGTATTGGGGAACCATCGGAGAGCAGCTGAGGGCTCTCGGGAGACCGAATATACCGCCGAGACCCGAAAGAAGAAGTCGGAGGTGCTGTGCGAAGCGGGAGGGAAATGGCGGCGTAAAAGGACGGCGGTCTCTGCGCAAGGGTCGAGGCGGACTAGACTCGGACTGCAGTGTGAACCGCCTCCAGCGAGTCTGGTGCAGCTAGGGCGCACCTGAACGGGCCTGGGAAGTGGATTTGGGGGTGCGGAGGCCAGTGTTGGACTGGGGCACAGCTTGTACGATACCCGCTTATACCTCCCCCCTGCCCCCCCTACCCCGGCCCTGGTGACTGTGAAGTGGGCGGCCCCGGTATTCCTGGTTATTGGAGTTGCCGGTAAGGAAGGGGTGCCTGCCCTACGATAGTTGTTGGTGCGCACAACTCCCGGGCAGAGGATGACGGGATCAGGAGGAAGGCCAGGGGCGGCCATATGACGACGCCCGAAGCACCTAAAATGGCGGCTGCAGGCGGGCGGCCATTGCGGAGCAGGGCCGTGAGGACTCAACTGCGCTGTCCCGTGAAGGTGAGGCCCGAGCTTCCCCGTTGATGATGGAGCAGGAGCAGCGGCTGAATCAGTGACTAGATAATATTCTGGAGGCAATAACTTCGACTAAGGAGGCTTTGCAACAGGACATTGCGCAGGTCGCCCCAGGGCTGGGTCTCCTGAGGGCGGATCATGCCAAGCTATCGGACAAAGTAAAGGACCATGAGCAACTGCTTCAAGATCTGAAACCGGCAGTGGTGACCGCGGAACATAAAATAACGGACATTCTCAGCCGCCTGGACACGTTAGAGAGACGAGCAGAGGATGCCGAAAGCCGTAATCGACGGAACAACGTACGGGTTGTAGGCCTGCCGGAGAAAATCGAAGGGGATGACGCAGTGGCCTATATGGAGAACTGGTTTGGGACGGTGGTGGCGCCGGAGGGCCTCTCATCCTTCTTCTCACTGGAACGGGCACATAGGGTGCCAGCTTGCCCTCCGGCGCTCGGCCGCCCTCCTAGGCCGATGGTGGTGAAGCTCCTACACTATAAAGATCGGGACCTGTTAATCCAGAGGGCTCGATCGTTGGGCCCATTTGAGGTGGAAAATAGCCGAGTTACGATATTCCCGGATTATACGCAAGAAGTTCAAAAGAGCAGAGCGTCCTTCCTGGCGGTAAAAAGGGAGCTGAGGGAGGAGGGCATTCAGTACTCATTGCTCTTCCCGGCTAAGCTGCGAGTAATCCTAGATGGGAACACTCAATTTTTCCAGACTCCTGATGAAGCGTGGTCGTGGTTAGAGTTGTATCGCGCCGGCACAGACCGAACTGGTAAAAGTCAGCGGGAGAGGCCTAAACCGCTCCAGATCCGGAAATCTCAACGAATCCATTCACGCAACAAGCTTAAGAGAGCGGAACGGGAAGGTCAAATGGCTGCGGACAAGAGAGGGGCGCTGGCTGCATCGGCGAGCATCACGAGGTCGCAACAGGAGAGGGAACTGGTTGAATCGGACTCTGGTGAGGACGGAGGCAGGACTGGAGAAGAACTATCGGAGGCGGAGAGCTCGAAGGGCCCTGCGGTCACCCCACAGACATCCGATGGGATCTTTAATGAATGACTCATGTTTGGGACTTATGATACTGTGCTTCCTACGGAGAAATACTCAGCTGGTACTGGAAGGGCTGGCAGGTAGGGTGATGCATAAGCAGTGTGGGATGGAAGACGCGGAGCGAGGGCTCCGCCTGCCCTGGGTCGGCGATAACTCACCCCCTTGGGGCCCTTAAGGCCTTCTGTGGTGGCGACCACAGATTAGACTGATGTGTGTTGAGTTCAAGGTTTGGAACAGGCCTGAAAACTGGGTTATTAGGCTCTGTCCTGGGGAGTGGGGTTTGGGGAGTTTTTTCTACAATTATTTTGGGGGGGAGCAACTGCAGCGATGTGGGCAATGACTGGATGTACCTGAATTGGATCAGTAAGGATTACCTAATTTGAAATGCCTAACATGTAATGTCCGAGGACAGCGAACAATGATCAAACGCCACAACGTGCATGCTTATCTGGTGAGGCGGGGTGTCCAGATTGCAATGTTACAGGAAACTCAATTAACTAAACAAGAATGTACTGCGCTACAGAAGAGGTGGCGAGGTCAGGTTTTTGGCACCACGTATTCAGCATTCGCTAGAGGGGTGCTGATATGGGTTCGAGCGGGCATACCGTTCCAGGTGGTGAACCAGCTGGTGGATCCTGAGGGTAGATATGTGGCGGTTGAGGGGAGGTTATATGGCCGGGAAGTGGTTTTGTGCTGTGTATATGCCCCAAATGTTGACCAGGCTCACTTCTTTGATGGCCTGTCGTGCTCACTGGCCTCCTTCTTGGCAGGCCCTATGATTCTAGGGGGGGACTTTAATTTGATCACTAATGTGGCTCTGGATAGGTCGCACCAACCACTGGCTGATTCCCCGGTACGTAGACTAGCTGCACATAGGAAGGATTGGCAAGAGAGGTGGGGACTGCTGGATGTATGGCGGGAGCAACATCAGGATAGTAGGGATTATTCCTATTTCTCGGCCCTCCATGCTTTACACGTTAGGATCGATTCGGTCCTGTGCAGTGGTTCCCTGGCTGCTATGGTCACCCATACAGAATACCTGACCAGGACCATCTCGGATCACAATCCCTTGTTGGTATTCATACAGTGGCAACGTGCGAGATCCGCAGTCCCAACATGGCGGCTTCGGCCCGACACCTTGGAAGATTCCGTGTTTAGTGACGCGGTCCAACGAGGCATAGACCAATACTTTGAGGAAAACGAGGGTACAGCTCATACTAGGTCTACTGAATGGGAAGCGATGAAAGTGGTGGTGAGAGGACTGTGTATGGGTGGGTTCTCGAATGCACGAACGTCAGTTTTGAATGCGCTTGCAAAAGCGGAAGAGGAGTTGAGGGATCTAGAACAGCGTAGACCGGACCGACCGGACTTACAAGCCCGGTTATTAGAAGCCAAAGAGGTAGTGGCGACTGAAACGGAACGGCTGAGAAGTTATGATTATAGGCAATATACCATTAAAGCGCATGCCGAGAGGGATAAAGTAGGCACGCTCCTTGCCAGGATCGCTAATCCAGAAATCAGAGGCTGCCCAATCTTGAGCATAAAAACTGAATCAGGGGAGATGGTTTATTCGCAGACAGCGGTGATGGAGTGTTTTCGGACATATTATGCAAAGTTATATGAATGCCAACTGGGGGTGGAGGCCTCGGAGATCAGTGATTACTTGGATCGATGCAGCTTCCAGTGCTGGAGGACGATGATGCGAAGGAATTAGGAGGGCCTATCACGCTCACCGAGATCAGGGCTGCCATTAAACACATGGCGAGGAACAAAACGCCTGGGGTGGATGGCCTGCCGATTGAATTTTATCAGAAATACGTGGATAGTTTGGCACCCAGATTACTGGTGGTGTACGAGGAGGCTAGAAGACTGGGGTACCTGCCCAGATCGATGAGGGAGGCGCTGGTAGTACCATTGCTGAAACCCGGTAGAGAGGCATCGGATGTAAAGTCATATAGGCCTTTGTCCATGTTGACAGTAGACTAGAAGATATTGAGCCGTATTCTAGCCACCAGGTTGGCTCCACATATGACTAGGTTGGTGCACAGGGACCAAGCAGGGTTCATTGCTACAAGGAACACAACGCTAAATATTTGTCGCCTAATTGGGATATTGGATGGCGCTGCGGACACAGAAGGTGACCCGGCAGTGTTGTCCGTGGATATTGAAAAAGCCTTTGATAGCCTGGAATGGGTCTACTTGGAAGAAGTACTGGCGAAGTTTGGTATTGGGGAGGGGTTTAGTAGATGGACGAAAGTGTTATATTTATCGGCAACAGCGAGGGTGCGCCTGGGCACTCTGGTATCTTCGAATTATCCGGTCTGTAGAGGGACGAGACAGGGGTGTTCGCTATCCCCGTTGCTGTTTGCACTAGCAATGGAACCATTGGCAGAGCGAGCCAGGTCAGGAGTCATGTACCGGGGGATTGAACAAGGTGAGCAATCGCATTATATATCTCTATATGCGGACGACTTGTTGCTGTACCTGGCGGATGCAGAGCAGGCTCTGGAGGGAGCCATGGATATGTTATCCAAGTTTGGTCAGTTGTCGGGACTGGTGCACAGACATAATATCGACTCCAAAATATCGACTGGACATAATATCGACTTTTAAATATAGACTGGACAAAATATCGACAGGACAGAATATAGATGACCAAAATATCGTTTTTAAGGTAAGTGATATAATATCGACTGTTAAAAATATAGATAGTAAAAAATATCGAATTTTTAATAATATCTAATTTTTTATAGTGTTTTTTTATGGTATAATTTGTGCGAAAAGTGTGTATTTATGTTATATTTAATTTTTATTAATGATTTTTGTTTTTATAATCATTGCCTAATTTAATTCTGTAGCGGGTTGAGGGTTTATAGGGGAATAGGGTGGGAAGTATTTTAATTATAATTAATTAAATATTTAAATGTATTTATTGATAGTAAATTTAAATTAATACTTAAATAATTTATCATAGTTAATTAATTACATTTTAATTGGTAATTAATTTTAATTAATTGATTAATTGGTAATTATGTAACTTTTACTAAATTATTTTTGTAGCGGGTTGTGAGTTTATAGGGGAATTGGGTGGGAAGTGATTAAATTATAAATAATTAATTAATTACATTTATTTATATTTATTTAATTTCAAATAATTGTTAAATAATTTTTCATTATTAAATAATTAATAGTACATATTTTTAATAATTAGTATTAATAGGTGATCAATAGAAATAATTATTGTTAATTAGTAAATATAATATATTAATTAATAAATTGTATACAAATATTAATTATTTTAAATTAATTATTAATAGATATTCAATAATACATTTTATAATTATTTATGAAGTATTAATGTTGTATTCTCTGGAGTGGGAATAGTAATTTTAACCCCTACGCTATCCAACACTTTCCCTACTGTTGCACCCACTGGAGTGGGAATAGTAATTTTAACCCCTACGCTATCCAACGCTTTCCCTACTGTTGCACCCACTGGAGTGGGAATAGTAATTTTTACCCCTACGCTATCCAACGCTTTCCCTACTGTTGCACCCACTGGATTGGGAATAGTAATTTTAACCCCTACGCTATCCAACACTTTCCCTACTGTTGCACCCACTGGAGTGGGAATAGTAATTTTAACCCCTACGCTATCCAACGCTTTCCCTACTGTTGCACCCACTGGAGTGGGAATAGTAATTGTTACCCCTACGCTATCCAACGCTTTCCCTACTGTTGCACCCACTGGAGTGGGAATAGTAATTTAAACCCCTACGCTATCCAACCCTTTCCCTACTGTTGCACTCACTGGAGTGGGAATAGAAATTTTAACCCCTACGCTATCCAACGCTTTCCCTACTGTTGCACCGACTGGAGTGGGAATAGTAATTTTAACCCCTACGCTATCCAATGCTTTCCCTACGCTTGCACTCTTTGGAGTGGTAATAGTATTTTTTACACTTCTGCTATCGTACGGTAATATAATAGTATCTTATTTAATTATAGTATGTTACTATATATATATATGTTTTTACAAATATGATTGTAAAATTTATTTTTATTAATTTCATTTATTATTTAAATATTATAAGTTAATTTAAGTATTTTTAAGTATATTTTAGTAATTAAATTTTAATATTAATTTAATTTAACACTGTTTTTAATAAAGTCGATATTTTTTTAAACTATATTATTGTAAACGATATTTTGTACTCGATATTTTTGTACTTACCTGTTTGTAGATACAAACTCGATATTTTTGCAAGTCGATATTTTGTCCCTCGATATTATTTCAGTGATCCGTCGGGACTTATGGTGAATTGGACGAAAACTTGTATCTTTCCGCTTAGGGCGGACACACAATGCCCCCCTTGTGATTTGGGTGTGATCTGGGAGCCATCTTGCTTCACTTATTTAGGAGTCCGCATCTGCCATGAGGTCGCGAATCTGTTGGAGGGTAATATAGGGCGTTGTATAAGAGCACTGAGAGGCTGTATATCCTTTTGGGCCTCCCTCCCTTTGTCAGTACTGGGTAGAGTAGCTCTATTCAAAATGGTGGCGCTCCCAAGGTTACTTTATTATTTCCGCACGCTGCCCATTTGGATTCCTCAGAGGGCACGGACGACGTAGAGTAGCTTTGAACACCTTGCTTAGACCCAAGCTTGAAGGGGGGATGGCAGTCCCCGATTTTGAATTGTACTATTTGGCAGCGCAGCTTCAGATTCTTACGCAGCACGTGGCTAGGGTGTTTAGAGGGCCGGAACACGAGCGAGGGAATGGTATACAACGTCACGTCCTGGCTTACATAATTATGCAGCAGAAACTAGAGTTGAGAGGCCTCACCATGGGAGAAAAGACGCTCAGGTTGTGTTGGCATAGGAGTTTAAAGAGAGCAAAGACGTCCCGACCTTATGCTCCGGAGATACCATTGGGAATGTTGACCGCGCTGCCGCATGGCGGTGATTGGTCTCCGCTGTTGGAATGGGAAGAGCTGGGATTACAGATGGTGGGAGATCTGTATGTAGGTGGAACGTTGGTCCCCTTTTAGACGCTGCAGGAACAGTTTGGACTGCCGGAAGGGAGCTTCCTCTTGCATGCGGCTGTGGTGGCGGCAGTGCAGAAACACTGGAAAGGAGGGCTCCTTGAGCCGGAAACGACCATGGCCTGCCAGTATGTCGTGATGGCCGCAGGTACATTTAAAGCGGTGACCTGCCTCCATAATAGGATGTTGCATGAGGGGTTGGATCCGCTCCTAGGCCTGAAATCGAAATGAGAGGTTAGTATAGGTAGGCCCATCCCAGACACGGTGTGGGGACATATCCTGAAGCGAACATGGAAAGGGACAAGGAATGCACGCTTTCAACAGGTACACTTTTACGTCCTGCATAGGGCCTACCTGACCCCGGAGAAGATCAAACGGTATTTTCGGGTGCAGGAGGCGCGATGCCCGAGGTGCCTGGCATTAGAGGTTGACATAGATCACTTGTTGTGGGCTGTCCAAAGCTGGAGACAAATTGGCTGGAGGTTGGGGAACTCCTGAATGCGGTGACTGATCGGGAGGTGGATTTTGACATGGCGGCGTGTCTGTTCCTCTGGTTCCCACACACGAAGAACACTAAGGTGACGAGTAAATTCATTGATCTGGGGCTCATACTGGCGCAGAGAGAAATTACTTGGCACTGGAAGTCCAAGCAGGGACCGTCAGTGAGGAGATGGGTGAATGAACTGCTGAGATGGTCTGAATGTGAGAGTGTGCTCCGAATGAGACAGGCGGTCAAGATTGATAATGAAAAGAGCTTAGAAATGGCAAGGGCGTGGGAGATGATAGTCTAGGCGTTGCGTGATTCTATGGTGGAGGACGAAGAATAAGCTATTTGTGTATCCGGGCTCCATGAGGCTTGAGAGTGTAACGGCATCACTCGATCTGTATATACACATACATATATATTCCAACCAACACCGCGTCCCAGCTGTGGAAAGCAGCTCTTGCCCCGCTACAAGAAATCTCTTGGACACGGACCAACAGTTAGTGCTTCTTTATTCTGTTAGCGCAGATTTATGCCGCATGAGGTTTCGGTTCTGTGGAGCCTTGCTCACATATATATATGCACAACAAAATCCACTCCAATTTCATTACGTCAAAGAAAGGGACACAAACCACTTCCAGATAAGGCTTGATATTCTTTTATTATCTCACGATATGACGCCGCATTTCGAACTGCTTCAGACCTTGCTCACATACTTTCGAATGCATTTCGCCATGATTTTGAAATACGTTTTTTTATAGACCCCACGTGATATATAAACATAAAGAAAACACTTTCAAAATTCATCATAGTCTAAACACATAACAGTCTGTTTTTGCATTCTTAAGTAGCATGGCATTTCGGCATTAATGCAATTTCATTTGTACGTTGATGCAAAAATGGACAATTACATAAAATACATAGTTAGCCGCGTAATACATCGCACATAAAAATATACAAATAGGGGTAAGGCACTATTCTAGTTAAAAGGCATCCGCTAAAAACTAAAATAAAAATTAGTACCAAACACATGTAGATTTAAAGACAGTTCACAGGATAAACACACTACTAAATATCCTCCCTCATAGACTATATATACTTTACAATCAAACGTAGTTCTTCTCAATTGTTAATATATAAATTCTCACAACAATGACATAAAGAGAAAGATTTTTCATTGTCTTTATTTTTTCACATCATTTCATTATTTCATTTCATTTCTTTCTTTTTTGTTTTTATCTTTTTTCTATATATTATCTCTTTTTTTAAGAAGTTATTTCACAGTCAAAGATTAGGCAAGTACAAAAAATAAATAAGTTGTTTTGCAATCAATGGTATTTAAACATACCTATACAAAAACAACACTGTCCCTGGACTGTATTCAATAAATACATACATTTCATGCCCATTCACACACTTTCACACACTCACAAAACTTCATACACCTTACATCTGTACATGGTAAATGTAAACAGATGACCAGCGGAACCTCTGCATAACACAGTTTGTAAAGGTTTGGAGCACAAGGCTCAGCAAAGGGTCGACGCGCCTTTCGGTGATATAAAAGGGATTAGACCACCTTCAGCAGGACCATGTCAGATATCAACACACAATACACAGCTCCCAGGGGTCCTAAAGATACAAATAAAGAAAACACAAAAAACACTGTTGTGACTACAAATTTCAAATAATACGTATTAAATAATTTATATGGCCATACATGCGCACACAGTAAGGCTGAAGGTCAGGGGACATTCTGACAATTTTATCACTACCAACAAAAAACAACATATTGCTCCACACACATCATAATCTCACACTCCCTTGGTGTCTATACAAAGAAAATTCTATTGTGTGACAGAGTACCAGAACGCCAACCACCAGTCTGAAAAAGAACCTTCACCAACACCGTCTCAAATGACATGCTTTAAAAAGAAAAAAGAAGGAAAAAGAAAAAGGGAAATCAGTTTAGAAAGTTAGTAAAGACAAATCCTAGCCATGTATGATCCTTTTCCATGTCTTCTTTCACATGGTTACTAACAGCAAAACCTACAAGATTGAAATATTCCTGAAGTATTCCTGAAGTCTGATTGGTAAATTTGAAGTATCCTTGGACCTTTGCAAGAACTCTTCTGTCTTAGGAATAGACAACAATAAAAAGGATTTATTTAGAGAGGAGTCTCTAGTTGTCGTTCAAAATGCAGTCTATCTCCCCAATAAAAAATCATACCCGGATCAGAATCAAATGGCCACCATAAAGTTTAACCTGGTTAACACCGTTGTCACCTTCATATATCAAAAGACCCACTATAGCCTAGGAAGAGAAAACACGGTGTATAAACATTCAACCTCCTTTAAGTGAACTACGCCAAATCCTACTGGTTTCTTTTCAAATCCTATGTCCATCCATACTAACCTAAATATTATGCAACCACAGGTTATTGGCCAAATCTCTGCTTCTCTTCTCATGAATATTACCGCCAATGATCCTGCTGTATCTCAGGTTTCGCATTTCACTTGATTGGTTTTCAATCTCCACTAAAGAAGAAGAGAAAACAATCAGGCTACACACTCTCAATTGCATATATTCATGCCCTAGATTCTTCTATCTATCCACATATAAAATAAGAACTCCTCGTAGTAAAAAACTCCTCGTAGCCACCATAACCCGTGTCTTAATACGGCCTGGGTTCTCTCGCGTATGGAGCGACAATATGTCAAAAATCAGCTTTTTCCTGCTATTCTAAACACAATATGGAAGGCTCCTTAGAATAACCCGTGTTTAAATACGGCCTTAGCCCTCTCATAGAGACCGAAAAAATGTCAAAACTGTTTTTTTCCCTATACTAAGCATAATACAGAAAGCTCCTAACATTAAGCACAAGAAGCTCCAATTGCTGAATACTTCCCACTACTCCAAGGGAAAGGATCGCAAGCCTCTAAATTGCATACACAAAGGCCCACTTGTCAAACATACCTTTTCTTCTTCAATAACGCTTCCACAGTATAACAGTTCCCAGCTCCTCGGTCAACGTCCGTAAACCTCATCACGAAAAGTCAGCATATTATGTAGGTTAGTATAGATGGACATAGGATCTTGAAAAGAAACCAGTAGGATTTGGCGTAGTTCACTTAAATGAGGTTGAATGTTTATACACCGTGTTTTCTCTTCCTAGGCTATAGTGGGTCTTTTGATATATGAAGGTGACAACGGTGTTAACCAGGTTAAACTTTATGGTGGCCATTTGATACTGATCCGGGTAAGATTTTTTATGCATTTATAACATAGTACTGTAGACACTTCAGATCATTATTATGTTCACTTTTAAAGTGTCTCGGGCCCAATGTATCTTAAGCCACAGGCGCACGTCGGAACATAGATCGCAAAATCAGTTTTGCAAATGAAATTGCCATCAATTGCAACCACAGTCGGAATGAAAGGGGTCCTATAGTGGGTGGTGTTAATCCCAAATTTGCAGGCCCTGCAGGAGCTGCACTTTTAGAACCCCTTCCTAGAAGAGAGCCACATGTTAGAGGTAGTGATTTCAGGACTATTCTTCACCATTTGCGATCGCATGGATGGACCCTTTCTGAAAGTGATCGTAGGTAACTGGGGGAGCCTCGGAGCAAGTACCCCATCTGTCAAAACTATTGGCCAATTTTGTTTCACAATTGACCTGATTTTTCTCTCTTGCCTACTAGACGTAGTGATTAATCTAGGCGCATCCTCCTCCTCCTTCTCTGATTTGATGTTAGCATCTGCTTTGGGCAAGAGGGATTCCCTAAATCTACTATGGACTTTCCTCAATGCTTCCCGAAGGCATTTTTCATCATGCACCCTGGCGCGAAATCTATTTAGGGCTTCATGCGCACAAGCATCAAATTCCCTTTGGTTACTACTTAAATCTAAGCAATTCACCGAAGGGGATGTTGTTGATAAGGTGCTTGGGGTGCGCACTGCTGGCGTGTAGAATGGAATTGCCAGCAGTGGCTTTTCTATAAAGGGTAGTAGCAATTTCCCTTCCTTTACAAACACCTTTACATCCAAAAATTCGATACTATTTTTATCAAAGCGTGATGTAGATTTCAGATTGACTGAATTTTGATTGATACTAGTAATGAAATCTGTAGCACTCTTTGTATCTCCCCGCCACACAATGAAAATATCATTAATGTACCTAAGCCAGTAAAGTACATGATCGTTGTACATTTGTGCATGCAAGCATTTAAGGACCTGCTCCTCCCACCAGCCTACGTGTAAACACGCAATGCTTGGAGAGAAGCAGGCCCACATCGCCACACCTCTTTTTTGAATATACATCTCTTCCTTGAATACAAAAAAGTTATTATTAAGAAACCATGTAATCGCCTCAATGAGCATCTTATTGTGGGCATGACATTCTGCCAGTGTAAAATTTTAAAAGAATTCGACAGCATTTAGACCCGCCTGGTTTTCAATGCTGGTATACAGTGATGTAAGAAGCCAAAAAAATAGCAAATTGGCCTTAAGGAATCGCAAATTACCACCAACTTCTAGTTGGTGGTAAGTTGCGAATTCCTTCAAAATGCATATTTTTCATTTTTCAAAGTGCCATTTGACGCACATACATGCCCTTAGGGCATGTATGTGCACCACATGTGCACCCATGCAGATTTCAGGGGTGCAACAGGGTGTCCTTTGGACACCCCTGCACCCTTGAAAATATTCTCAATTTGCGATTAGCAAATTGTGAATCGCAAATTTCCCCTTCATTCCTATGGGCCTCCTGGCCCATAGAAATTAATGGAAAATGATTCCTTAATTGCGATTAGCAATTTGCTAATCGCAATTAAGGAATTTTAAGGAATCGCTAAAAAGAAGCGAATTTCTACATGCATACCATTTTGCGATTTCTAAATAGCGATTCCTTAAAAATCGCTATCTAGAAATCGCAAAACGGAATGTTGATACATATGGCCCTTAGTTTTTTTATCAGGGTGGCATATTGCTTCTCTTGATAGGATTTAGCACGTTTCTTATGTTTCACTTGATGATACAGCTTCTTCATTTTTTCGGTGACCACTTCGTGAAAAATGTCAAATGCTCTTTAGGCATATTTGGGATAAATGTAGATTTAGATTTATGTATATATATTATTTTTATTTAGGAATTTTGTGGACAGGATCCAGGCCAACAATCTGAACTTAAAATTCACCTGTGAAGTTAGTTCAACGTCCCTAAACTTCCTTGACTTAACCATTTTTGTAAAGGAGGGCCGACTACATTCCCAATTGTTCAGAAAGCCATCAGCAGGGAATACACTGCTTCACGCAAACAGTTTCCACCCTAACAGCCTCATTAGGAGCATCCCATATGGGGAAAGTTTGCGGGTGATACGCAACTGCAGTGACCCTGAAGGCCAGGAACGAGAGCTCGCCACCCTTGAAAAAAGATTCAAGGCCAGGGGATACTCTAAATCAAACATCTCTAGTGCAATACAGAAAGCCAAAGGGAGAAGTAGGGAAGAAATTCTTTTCAAAATGATCAGGTAGCCAAACGCCCCAAAAGTAACATCAGAATGATTACTGCATATAATAAACAACATAAAGCAGTAAGGGGGATTATTAACAAGCATTGGCACCTTATAGCCAATGATCCAGTACTAGAGCAGTTTGTACAGAAGAGACCTGAAATCACCTACAGGAAGGCCAGATCATTCAAACAAATGCTGGTTTCGAATGTTCTGCCTGATGTCGTTCACCATCAAAAGAAAGGGTTGGAGTGGCTTAAGAGGAAACCTGGCTTTATCAAGTGCTCTAAATGCAAAGCCTGCACGGCAGGAGTTAATACCCGCACATACCAAACTGGAATCTCTAAAAGACAGAAAACCATCAGGGGTTTTTACAGTTGTAAGACGGATTATGCTGTCTACGTACTTAAGTGCCCATGCGGCCTGAGGTACGTGGGCAGCACAATTCATCCAGTTCATGTGCGCATCCTGCAACCCATGAGAGCCATCAAACATGCCGATCCTGCCTACCCGGTAGCCCGGCATTTTGAAACAGCTCACAATCAAGATGTAACAGGGCTCTGTTATTTCGTTGTTGACTCTGTCCCTGTCAGCACTAGGGGCGGGGATCGCTTGCAGAAGTTGAGACGGCTTGAGTCTAGGTATATACTGGAACTCAATGCCAAGGCCCCCGGAGGTCTCAACCTAGAAGAAGATTTAAAAACACATCTGTAGTCTAGATTTCTGAGCCACATTGGTAGTCTGGATTTGCAGCTAGGCTTATAGGCTGCTGTATAAGCTTATCTGTTCAGCAGGAGTTGGTGGTCGGCCTAGGATCCCCGCTCCCACAAATGAAAAAGGTTCTATTTTAACTTGCACAATTTCAAGGGTGTCACAAATTTCAGTGGGGGTCACATGTGAAACCAGTTTGCCTTATTTGCCCACTTGGGCAGTATCCCTTGCGGTCTGCTTAGCGCTACGACACACATAAAAACGGCCTACAAATTTGACAATGACAACAAGCCCACTCGGGCTCAATTCATTGTACTTTTTATGGTATTACGGTTAAAGCAGTAGAACTGTGTTTAATTGTGATTGTGTATTATATTGTTTGCATTATTGTCATTGTTGCCGATGAATTTATTGAATAAGCTCAGCTCCGCTCTGATTTTCCAGGATTTATCTATGTAATGGAACGAACTATAAGTCTTTTTTCCATTTCCTTCCTTAACTTCCTGTTTCTGTCACGTGACCTCGCAACCTGTTTTTGCACTTTAAATGGTTTCTGTTTACATTGTACCTTTGGTGATCAAGCCTGCTGGTCAGGCGAAACGCGTCCAGGGTTGTGACAAATAAACTTAATTTGTCTGGTACACGGTCTCGTCAGCGTGTGGTTTTCTACTCGTGGAGGCTCTTTTGTAAAGACCTGGCAGCGGAGGTCTTTTGACAGACGAGACACCCGTTGGTTTGGCGGCGGTGACTACTTCCGAGGCAAGGAGTGGAGAAGATATATATATATATATATATATATGAAGAAAGGTTCCTCCCCAGCCTGCTCTGCGCTCGCAGACACCGCCTCCACGCCAACAAGGAAGAGGACCGGACCAGCAAATTCAGCAAAGATGGTATTTTATTTACAGATTAAAACAGAACCAGCGACGCGTTTCGGGCGGGAAGCCCTTGATCACGCTGCAACATGTTTGTAATCAATTATGCTTTTTTATAAGTGTATGCAGTGAAATAGACGCCACCCCCTGGTGACGCCCACCATGATCATGTGATTAATACTAAACAGTAACAACGCACTACCGCTGATACATAGTTGCCATTGCTGAATGAACATACAAGAATTCTTAACTGGTTAAATCCAGGAAACCATCAACATATATTCAATTATTAACATATTATAGTACAGTTATTCAATGTTGAATTTCAGATAAAAAGATATATATCTGTTATGTGCAAATAAGCAATCTAATACATTTAGCAGCAAGACTGTAAAGTGCGTGTACAAAAAAGTGCATAAGTGATAAAAAATTGTGATAAAGTGCAAGAATTGGCGGAAACATATGGAACTACCTCTGAAACAGTTATCAACAGTTAGGCATCATTTCTCAATGTTTAAATACAAAAATTCATCATCCTAATCCATAATTATTTCTATTTGAAAAGTCAAATAGAAAAGGAAGAACCATTTTTTCAAGAAGCTAAAAATAACAGTATGTATAAAAAGATTCATAATTCATATATATACATACCTACACACACCCCCCCACTCTTTTACCCACCACCCCAGATACTTAGCCCATTATATCAAAAGTGAATATTTCAATGGATTCCAAATCCCTATGTGCTAGTAAAGAACAATGCAAAACAACACAAATGGCACTGACTATATACACACCCAACTTAAAAACCCTCACATAGATATTTACAATGTGCATATCTGTGCGATTCCATATATACACGTCCATGTGCAACACTAAGCCCAAGGTCAAAACAATATCAATATCAAAATTCTATACATGATATCCACATCATAGTAAAATCACTGTACAATTAAAAGATAATACATATTGACTATCATTAAAATGTTGTACGTGATATGTGAATAGGACTGTATGAAAATTATGTATATATAATGATGCCTAGTGCCCAATAATTGCCAAGTAAAGTGCATACATGATGTCCCTGTAGGTGAGAATCGATGTAAATTTCACCAGTTGTAATTACAGAATAAGGGACATATATACGGGACTTCTAATAGGGAACCTAACTAGAAGAGCCCGAAATCAGAACACAGATACCGATAGAATCAGAAGCTGGCAAGGCCAAATAAATCTACAAAAAGTGATGCATCTCCTCAATATTATTGAGCCCGTTAGGCCAACGGCTATCGAGCTCCAATATATATTTAGACTCCATTTTTCTGAGTTGAGCCTCACGATCACCTCCTCGTCTAGATAATGGAACTGCCCCTATCACAAAATAGCTTAAACAACTTAGATCTTTGTTGTGCACTCGTTTAAAGTGACGGGCGACAGGGTAAGCGGGGTCACTATATATATATATATGTATATGTATTTATAATTTAAATATGTTTCATACATTCTATAATGTGTTATAATAATGATGTATTAATTTTATTAAGTACATTTATATATTATATTAAATATATAAGTATGTTTAATTTTATTTGACATTATATTTATTATTTCTAATGTTAAACATTTTATAACAAATCTAACAATCTTTTTTTAATTAAATGTATTTACTTTATTTTATATTATTTTTGAAACATAAAAAAACGATATTTTTAACAATCGATATTTTTTACAATATTTTTTCTCTATATTTTTTTACTTACCATCATATAGATAAGATTTTGATATTCTTGACATCGATATTTAGGTACCGATATTTTGGGACCTCGATATTGTAGTTGTCGATATTCTGTCAGTGAATTCCCTGGGAGTAAGAAATCGATGCATCGCTTTTGTTTTCTGGTGCCTTATCTCCTTTCTGCCAGGTTTTGTCTTTGATTTTGATGTATCCCAGGTACTCTGTGCTAAAAAGTGACGCATCCATAGTTTTCTATGGACTGCACTGTTTGAACCTTTTAAAAGCTATAGATTTGCTTGTGTATGTTGGATTTTTTTCATTTTGGTCTTGTTTTACTTAGATAAGGATTGTTTTTTTTCTAAACTGGTGTGGTGTCCATGTGTAGTGTTTTCACTGTGTTTCTATGGGTTTATGTACAAATGCTTCACACACTGCCTCTGAGATAAGACTGACTGCTCATACCAAGCTACTAAGGTGGTGAGCAGGGGTTATCTCGGGTGTCTAAATGCCTCACCCTGAATAGAATAAGGTTCCCTGCTTGGACAGGGTGCAAGCCTCTGCCAACTAGAGACCCCCATTTCTAAAAACATCCAGTGCCATTCTTCAACCCACTATTATGCCTGGCTACCTGTAGAGTGGACCAGAAACATGTAAGCTCAGTTGACAAAGCAGTGTTGTTATCTAAAACAGCATTATGATCTTCATTCTCAGCAGTTTGGATGTTCAAATGCTCTATGGATGCCATCAACATATTCTTATCTACTAGATAGATATCTGTGTTCCATTGTATTGCTCTCTTTCTGTTATCTTGTACAATACTGTGTAACCACCTTCCAGACAGGCTTTAGTGTATTGGGGCTGGGTGGGTACACTCGGAGAGTGCTTTGAAGTCTGCACTGGGGGCTCATTTGATGTCCCTGTGCATGCTCCAGTTCAAACCAGTGCTCTGGTGCAAAACTAGACAAAGGAAACGGGTGTAGCCACCCCCTTTCCAAACCCTCCCATAGGTGGTTCTCCAGAGTATGTCGATCCCCTTTCTTGAGTATAATTAAGGGACCCCTGGCAACAGGACTTTAGATTACACATGGACGAAACTCTGACACTAAATCCTGGAACTTTGACGCTCTACTAAAGACTAGAGGATGGAAGAATCTCTCTTGGGGTCAAGGAGTGACTCCCCTGCTCAAGCAGGCACCAAAAAAGCATTTGCCAGTCTGCATCTCCGAAGCTTCTGCCGGACTCCAAAGTATTTGCAGCCCAGAAAGATGATTTCCAGTCTTCTCAGAGACCGATCCGAGTCCCCAGCAAAGCTGAGACCCACAGCCCCATTGAGTAACATGGAACCAGAACTCCTGGACACCATGCACATTTGCTAGTGCATTGACTTCTCGACGTCTCTTGAAGTTGTGCTTTTGGTTTACTTATAGCCCAAGCCCCGAGCGCCATCTGCACTGATGATTGTAGGCCTACACTCCACAAGTGTTCCATGAGCCCGCTTCTTGCATTTCAGCTGGAGGATCCTTTGCGATCACCGGTCAGTCGACTGGTGGGTCCCTGTGAAGGCAACTCTGAATTTCCTTGGGCTTCCCTGGTTGATCAAAACGTGCCCTGACTCCCTACCAAGTGGTGAGTGCCTCGGTCCTTGCTGGTCTGCACCAAAGCATTTCTTTGCTTTCTGCGTGGGTTTCTTTTGCCAAGGCTTTTTGGGTCAAATACGGGCACCGACACCGCAGCACTAGACATCTTTTGAGGTACAGCTCGATTCCAGATCCTGGTCCTCGTCGACACCTCCTGGGCCTCGTGGCTGAAGAGTCAAGCTTCACCTTCTTTACCTGAAATCACCTGACATTGGTGGGCATCCGCCTATCGTGCTCCTGGTCACTGGCTGGTGACCCAGACTCTGTCCCATCTGCTTTCAGGTTCTTCTCATCTTCGATCCAGGCTTGGATCACTCTGGACACTTTTGTCTACAATGGCAGCAGCACTTTAAAGCAGATCGCCATTGGAAACTACGACGATTTCCAACACCAAAAGACACCTATGCACCCGGCTTCCCTGGGTGAGGTAACTCGAGTACTCCGGTGCTCCCCTGGGTGTTGGCTCAAGAACCCCTTAAGTCTAAAGGGGTTTGCTCAAAGTCCTCCTCTAAGTTTCCCTTTTCTTTAAATTTCCAAACCTGACTTTCCCCATTGAAGTTAACGGCAACCCGTGGCTGTGTTCAGACACTGCACGTGTTCCCTGTGAGTCCCCTGTGTCACTACCTTGGGTGGTTCCTTGTGGCCCAGCACTTCTATAGGATCTAGGCCTTGTGTCTAGTCAAGTTGTGGTTCTTATACCACTTTCTTAATATATGGTTTGGCACACCCCTAGGGCTCAACATATATTGTGCTAACTTACTGTGTGCTAATAAGTTTACTGTATGTACTTTTGCCTCTAGCCTCATAAAGAGACTAGTGGGATGTGTTTAGAATAAATACATGTATTTTATATATATATATACCTGGTGTGGTTCTCCTTTCATTTGGTCATTCACAAGATTATAGACTGGTAAAACAAGCTGCTTTACATTCCTTTAAGACTTAGCCTGAAGGCTGCTCTCCACAGCTACCACTAGGATAGCTTTCTATAAAGGTTGTCGTTAACCTACCATCAATAAGGGTCGTTTAGACAGGTGCAAGGTGCCCACTAGAATAGGGGACAGCATATGCCAGGCCAACTTCTCACACTTCTCACATTGGTGTGCAGCGTGTGGGATTCAAGCTTGCCATTGTTTTACCAGATAACCTGAAGTGATTGACTAACTGAAAACCACTAAAGGTACCAGAGGTACATATAATACAAGCTTAAATACATTAAGTTCTACTGAACTTAGAGTTGTGTGTCAGGAGCTTAGTACACTCTTTCTACAACTTAAGGGATTATAGTAGGCCACACTAGAGTAGGTAGGTGCATACACCACACCACACTAGTAATGTCTTCAATGCCAGGAACCAATGGGTCCCTGCCAGATGTCAGTATGTTACAGGCATCCAAGTATGACACATTCCCATTCTTAGAATTGAAGGCCTTGTGTACCATGAGGAAATTGAAGACAGGCAAAAGTGCCAACACCCAACGTCTAAAGGAGGTACTACTGCTAGATGATCTTAGAAAGGCTTCAATGCCTGAAGGGGAAGGCAGTGGGGATGGGGTAGTAGAAGAGGAGGAGCCCAGTGTTATAAACCACCAGGACTCAGACTCTGATGCTGACCAGGGATGTGACAATGACCTTGACCTGGACATTGTAGCTCCTCTTGGAAATGAAGATGGAAGCCAGGAAGGCCCTATCTTTGTTCCCTCAGGAAGGGTTGGAGGTACACCTAGAAGGCCCAGATCTCCTTCTGTGGAGTCTGATCATTCTGGTGTTTCTATATGGACCTCTGTCTTTTCCTATAGGAGGGAATCCTCCGAGGACAAGAGGGAAAGGCAGCTCAAGTTTGAGGAAACCCAGCTGAGAATTAGAAGACAGCAGTTAGCCTTAGAAGCGAGTCCCTAGAGCTGGAAAGAGCTAGGAAAAAGATGGAACTAGAGTCCCATGGTGGCTGTAACTTCCCTAGTGGTAGAGAAAGATCTCATGACAATAGGAATTTAAACAAGATTGTCCCTCCCTACCAGAGAGGGGATGACATCCAGCACTGGAAAGGGCCTGCAAAGTTCAGAAGGTCCCTCAGGAGCAGAGGGCAGCTATCGTGTGGCTCTCCTTTTCAGACAAAGGTAGAGACAAGCTCCTCACTGTTAGAGAAGAAGAAGCTGACGAATATACAGTCCTGAAGAGTGTTCTGATTGAATGGTTGGGCCTAACCACTGAACAATACAGGGTAAAGTTGAGAGATACACAAAAGTCTCAGACTCAGGACTGGGTTGACTTTTTTGATTGTGCTACTAAGGCTATGGAGGGCTGGTTACTTGGCAGTAAGGTGTGTGATTACACAGGATTGTACAACTTAATATGAGGGAGCAGATCCTTAACAATTGTCAGAATCAGCAGTTGCATCAGCACCTGGTAGACTCTGATCTGACCTCTCCCCAAGAATTCATTCATTCATTTCATCTTTATTTCGGCAACGTATTGCCATTAAAGATACAAGAAAACATTGCATTAAAAACAGCTAAAAGTAAAAGGATAAGAACATTATGAGACCAATTTATAAAACATGGGCCAACCTCATACATACACACATTGTTACAGTAATAAATTTGCAATTTAAGTATTGTCATACGTCCCCAATTAATAAGTGTCTTCTCTTGTACCAAACTATTCCCAAATATTTGGCTATGGCAAAAACTATAAGCCCAGATAAATCAGTTTTGAAGACCCTATATGCATGCAGACATTGGGAAAACCCCAGGTTTTTACACACCGGGACAATCCATTGCCTCCTAGCCTGCACATAAGCGTTGCAAAAGAACAGTATGTGCAACTCAGTTTCCTGCTCTAGTTTGCACCCTGGGCAGTGGCTCGGCGAGGACTCAGACCATTTACTGGTATAAGCTCGAATTGGCAAACTGCCATACCTCCATTGTAAGTATAATTTCCTAATGGTGATTGGAAATATAACATCTAAAACAGGTTCAAACCTGTAGATGTCCTTAGCCATTAGAAATGATTCCGTTAAAGTGCCCAACTCTGTACTTTGTGTGTATGCTGCAAGTTTGCTTTCATGATACAGTATGGCAAGCCGCTTCCGTGAGACCCTAGAGCATGATGACAGTGGGTCGGACCATAAGGTGGGTAGTCCTATTCGCCCTAGTTCATTTTTTGATGTAATTTAACCAGGGGATTTTTCCGGCATTTGGGAAAGTAAGGATTTCCTGCAATTCTGACCTATAGTTAAATAGTTCTGGTACAGACCATAATCTACGCCAAAAGGTTAGAGGCCGTAGGCCCAGATCTTCATCAAGGGGTCTCAGACCCAAGTCAAGCCTCATTGGCAACAAAGGGGTGCTAGGAGGAAGTGATAAAAGCTGTCTGATAAATTTGTTCTCTGTTGCTACTAGGCCACGTTTACATACGTTGCCCCAGAGATCGCTTCCATACATAGCCGCACCCCTGGCCTGTGCTCTATAGATCTCTAACGGTGGTACAAGCGGCTTGGAGGAAGATTTATTTTTACTTATGAGCCTAATGATTCCTCCTGCTGTTTGGGCCAGTTTTACTTGAGATTTCTCCTGGTGGTGCCCCCACAACATCTTTTCGTTTAGGGTGACCCCCAGGTACTCAAAGGTTCGAACCCTTTCCAGCCTGTTAGCACTAATATGCGGATTGGGGCGAGTTTTGGATGGTGGGTTGAAAACCATGTATTTGATTTTCAGTGCATTGATTTCAAGGCCATGTTCTTGACAAAATGCCTCAAAACCATTGAGGACTCGCTGTAGCCCCATGGGCGACTTGGACAGCAGCAGGGTGTCGTCTGCAAGCATAATCGCTGGCCCCCTGCTGCCTGCGAGTTTGGGGGTGTCGCTGTTTTCAACCACATTCAGATGGGCAATGACCCCGTTGACATAGAGGCAGAACATGGTCGGTGATAGCACACAGCCCTGTCTTACCCCCCTGTCAACGGGGAATCTGTTGGATAGAGTTCCCTCCCTGCCACATCTGACCTCTGTAAAGTTATCTGTATGTAATCAGATAACTATATTTAGAAGATGTTGTGGAACCCCCAGGTTGGAAAGCACAACCAGAATTTCCTACGGGGTACAAGATCAAAGGCCGCTCGTAGGTCAACAAATACAGTATAGAGGCTGCCACCCTCCAACTGTACCGTTTTCCAAAATAAGAGGACGAGACGGAAAACTTGATCTATAGTATATACTTTATTCCTGAACCCGGCTTGCTAAGGGCTCAGGACAGAGTGGTCTAGCATCCATCGTAATAGGCGATCCAAGATCAGCCTCGCGAAAATCTTTTGTGGGACGTCGATTAAACTGATGGGTCTATAATTGTCAGGGAGCAGACGGGAACCCTTCTTAAAGACGCGGACAATCTCCGCCCCCAGCCAGGAAGTAGGCACCGCCATCCCTCCAAGGATTGCATTGAATGCCACCTGTAGATATGGGGCCCAAACCATTGGTTCGTGTTTAAATAAATCACTTGGGAGTTTGTCCAACCCTGGGGCTTTTTCTGCAGAGAGTCTAGAAATAGCTGCCCCAACCTCCGCCATGGTGAATTTATCCCACTCCAGAGAAGGGTGGAACCGACCACTAGGTCTGCTTGGTACCCGGACTGATCGACATCGGCCTGCACATACAAGGATCGAAATTGAGCCTCCCACACAGTCGGTGCAATGTTAGTCTCGACTGCTGGAGTTGGATCAGCACAGCCGCTTTTGACAATCTGCCGAATTTCCGGGCGTCTCTGCCTTTGAGAGCGCCCATCATGTCCGTCCAGTTGTCATTGTCCCATTCAATCTTGGCGTTCTGGCTAAGATGTTTATAGCCCTAATCAGTACAGTATTGTCATGTTGCTTCATGGCCTCCAATAGGTCGGCTTTGGCCTTCCTGCAGGCGGCGTTATACCACGAAGCACGCATCCCCTTGCCTTTCTTTACCCTCAGTACTGGGTTCAATACCTCGGCTAAGGTACCACATAACTCCAAATGAATATCCCCCAGTTCTCTATAGCTCTCAACAGACGGGATAAGATTTTCAACTTTTTGTAAAACTGGGACAGTCTTGGCATAGAGCCTCTGGATATCTTTGGGGTTTCCTATATTTTTAGGCCATCTAACTATACGCCGATTGCTAGATAAGATCATACTGGGCTCCATGACATCATCGCCCCCCTGGGTGGCAATAGTAACACCCAGCACCGCAAATTTTAAAATCAGCGCATTGTGGTCACTTTCATCACGGGGGGTAACCTTAAAGTCCACAACTCTGACCCAGTCACACGTTTCCACTAAAATATAGTCCAGGCGGGAGTTGTGCCCTTGTTTGTTGAAAGTCGGTTTAGGAGGGATATCTCCGTTGACCCGACCATTACAGGCCCTTAGAGAGTTTACTAGGGTCAGGCACATGATTTGGGTGGCTAATGGTGTCCAAGACTTCACTGGGGGGCCCGCTAGAGGAGGGATTCCCCATTGGTCATCCTCCTCCATGGTTGCACCATCCAGAAATGATGGCAGCGGCTCGAATTGACAATTGAAGTCTCCCCCTACCACATACGAAGTGCCTTGCGGGATGGAACTCAGAAACAAGGCTAATTCCTCAATTGTGCCAGAGACATTTGCTATACCCACTGGTCTTGAATAAACATTGACCAATGCCAGTTTAACTGCATTTGGCCACTCCAGAAGTACACATTGGACGTCCACAGAGTTGGTTTTGAGGGACCTCGCCTTACACCCTAGATGTGATCCTACCCAGATAAGTAGTCCGCCAGACGGGCGTCCCTCCCCCCCCCCCATTTTGCAGAGATTGAGAATGGGGCAAACCCCGTACGCCAGTGGTCCTCCCTATCCCATGTCTCCTGGAAAAGGCAGATGTCTTGTGCATTTACAAATGACCCCCAGTCGGGGGAGTCAAGTTTATTAGCTAATCCTGCCAAGTTCCAGGAAACAATAGAGATTATTATTATTATTGAATTTTGTACCGCACACGGTTACCATGAGGCATCCCAGCGCTTATAGAAACCAAGAGCAGGCTACTAATAAAACAATGTCCCATATATATATATATATATATATATATATATATATATATATATATATATATATATATATATATATATATATATATATATATATATATATATATATATATATATATATATATATATATATAGATAGGTCCCATATCCCCCAAATCTTTATTGGTGCGATTATTTGGCCCGTTTGGATCTGGGTCAGGTAAATCCCAAGTGACCTGCAAATGGTACCGGCCACAGGGAATGGTACTCCTGTCGTTGGGACTGGGAGAAGATTTCTCACATGCCCCGGCTAGAATAAGGGGACCATTATCAGCATCTCGAGGCCTATCTTTACTCAGGTCGCCGGTAGTAAGCGCCCCTATACCTCCAATACAGCTGGACCCAGCTAAGCTAATGCACTGCTGCTGTTTAGCCCCACCCCTAATGCAATGTCAGTCGACCCTATCCAGGCAGCTGAATCTATTGGGGTGCGAGAATTGGCTATATGGACCATGATGGTAGAGCGAGTTCCAATCATCTCTCCCACGGACTCTTGGTGGCGGCCTTGACCAGTCACCCCAACGTGGTCTTCTTGGTGTTACCCATGACCAACCCTCATCCGTCTCACCCCCTAAACCGCTCAAATTTGTCAGGATAAAAGGCTGAGAGTGGCAGAGTTTGTATAGAGGTGTCTGGTGAAACCACAGGCCAGTTACAGATGTGGGCCACCGTCCTCGGGTCCCTGAAATTTATCAGGACACAGTAACTGGTGGTATTTTTCCTAGTCGAACCCACCCACGGTACTCGCCTGACTAGCATAATTTCACTGTTGACCCCAGGGGGGAGAGGTCTATATTTATTTAACCAACTGAGGACTTTATTTTTTTAGAGATGCAAAGGTTTCTTTAACAGAAATAGCAAGCTCAGGAACTCCGCTTAGGATGACCACAAACGGAGCTGCCTCAGGGGGTATGTGTATAGCTCGCTTATTGCTATGGGTTTTGCCCTCCGAGACAATTTGCCCCTCTGGCACCATGGTCCTAGTTGTCCCCAAAGATGGATTACTAGAAGGGGTAACAGGAGGAGGGGGTTGGGAAAATGGAGGTGGAATACTCAGGGGAGGGGGCACTACAGAGAAGACTGGCCCCACTACAGTTTCAGCCACATAATTATTAGCCGACTTCCCTGTTGGTGACTAACTGCCTTAAGATAATCTACAGTAGCCCCTGTTGCTTGTTCTATTCTTGTGAGCCTGACCTCCATTTGTGAGAGTCTAACTTCAAGCAGGTGAATTAGAGACTCAAGCAGACTGCCCGGATTGTTATACTCCGCTGAGTCTTCACCTGCCCCCCTGAGACCATTAGCTGATGTTGAGCTAACTGAGAGTACTGGCTGATTATGAACCTGTGTATTAGCTTGGGTATAGGTATCTAACGGTATGGGCTCACCTTCATTCCTCCCCTTCTTTTTATCTGTGAGGTTATGATGTTTAGGGTCTCTAACGGGCTACAACGGGCCCGCCCTTGGCCCAGGGTTCACCCGGCGCGCGCCTGCGCGCGTCCCGTGCCGCGGGAGAAGGAAGAAGCAGTTACGGTCTGCAGGCAGGAGGAGGAGACTGCGGGAAGAGGAACCAGCTGCGATGTCCAGGAGCCTGCTGGTCCTCGCAGTCCCGCGCCTCCTAGGTTTCACCCGGCAAATCAGGATTCTACCCTCCGACCAGTTGAAGACTGTTAAGGGCTGCAGGCAGGAGATTTCACCCGGCAAATGGAGATTCCGCCCTCTGTGGCAGTGTGCAGGTATGAGCAGCACCCACGGAGCGGGGGCCGCGAACAGTTAAGGGCTGCAGGCAGGAGGAGGAGACTGCGGGAAGAGGAACCAGATGCGATGTCCAGGAGCCGGCTGGTCCTCGCAGTCCTGCGCCTCCTAGGTTTCAACCGGTAAATCAGGATTCCGCCCTCCGACCAGTTGAAGACTGTTAAGGGCTGCAGGCAGGAGATTTCACCCGGCAAATGGAGATTTCGCCCTCTGTGGCAGTGTGCAGGTATGAGCGGCCCGCGGAGCGAGGGCCGCGAACAGTTAAGGGCTGCAGGCAGGAGGAGGAGACTGCGGGAAGAGGAACCAGCTGCGATGTCTAGGAGCCTGCTAGTCCTCGCAGTCCTGTGCCTCCTAGGTTTCAACCGGCAAATCAGGATTCCGCCCTCCGACCAGTTGAAGACTGTTAAGGGCTGCAGGCAGGAGATTTCACTCGGCAAATGGAGATTCCGCCCTCTGTGGCAGTGTGCAGGTATGAGCGGCAAGAATTGGGAAAGAAGGCAGACAAATGGGTCAGAACCAGGGTGAAGCAGAAGGTACAGAACGAAGGTGGTGACCAGAAGAAGCAAGATTCTAATAAGGGTGGGGAGAAGGGTAAAGACCAGAAGTCTTCTCAGGGTCCCCAAAAGTCTTCAACTGGTGGGGAATCCCAATCATCCACAAAGGAAGGCCAAAGGAAACCATGGTGTAAAGTCTATAAACAGAACAGCCATTGGACTAGTGATTGTAATAGGTCCAAAGACTCAAGTCCAGCCACCATAGCCCCTAAGGCAACTGTTCCCCCTAGTTCAGCTCCACGTGGTGGTACTCAGAATAAGGGTGTAGTGAGGTTAACTCTGGGTTCTGAGATAAACTCTGGCCTAGTCAGTGTTCCAACTCAGGCTGTCCTGATCTGTGATGGAGGCATGAATATGCCCTCCTTTGTGAGTCCCTGTAATCTGGGCTAATACAGACAACAGCCTTTGATAAATGGAAAAGAGGCTTTGGCATAAAGGGTCACAGGGGCAAGTGTCACAATGGTGACACAAGACCTTGTGGCTCCTGAGCATCTCATACTTGGTGAAACCTACCAAGTGACCAATGCTAGCAATGTCAGGACCAACCATGCCCTGGAAGTTGTTAATTTCTCCTGGGGAGGGGTAACTGGCCTCAAGAAGGTTGTGGTAAGTGCAGACCTCCCTGTTGAATGCTTGCTTGGAAATGATTCAAAAACTTCAGCCTGGGCTGAAGTGAAGCTTAGGACCCATGCAGAATTGTTAGGTATCTCTGCACATGTGTATGCTGTGACTAGTTTGCACGCCAAAAATATCTAACACTGAGCAGGGCCTGGATTCTGGGAGAATTGACCAGGTGACTTCCAAGAAAAGGAGCAGTAGGGTTAAGGCAGTGCCTTCCCCCGAGACTCAGAAGGAAGATCAGTCTCTTGAGGTAGATAATCTCAGTCTTGAAGAAGGAACTGTCCCAGATGAGCTTGTGCCTGATCAGGTCGAGTTCTTGGGGACAGGGGGCCCTTCCAGGGCAAATCGTAGCCAGGTTCAGCTGAGCTGCCCTTCTTGAACTCCTCAGACAGCAGGCTGCTGCTGAGGCTGCTGAAAATGCTAGTGGAACCCATCAGATATATTGGGATAATGGAATCCTGTACTCAGAGAGTAGAGACCCGAAGCATGGTGCAGCCAGGAGGTTGGTTATACCTCTGAAGTTCAGGGGCTTCCTATTGACATTAGGCCATGATATTCCCTTAGCAGGTCCTCTGGGCCAAAACAAGACTTGAGACAGAATTGTCCCTCAATTTCATTGGCCCCACATGTCTGAAGACACCAAGGAGTTTTGTCGCTCCTGTGTCACCTGTCAAGCCAGTGGTAAGGCAGGTGGTACTACAAAGGCCCCCCTGATACCACTACCTGTTGTGGGGGTTCCCTTTAAGAGGGTTGGGATTGACATAGTTGGTCCCATGGGTCCTCAGACAGCATCTGGGCACAGATGTATCCTGGTGGTGGTGGACCATGCCACTAGGTACCCAGAAGCCATTCCCCTTAGGACCACTACAGCAGCTGTGGTGTTTAGAGCCCTCTTGGGAGTATTCTCAAGGGTGGGTTTCCCTAAGGAGGTAGTTTCAGACAGAGATGCAAACTTCATGTCTAGTTACTTGACATTTTGTGGAAGGAGTGTGGAGTGAATTACAAATTAATCGCACCCTATCACTCACAGTGCAATGGTTTAGTTGAAAGGTTCAACAAAACCTTAAAGGGCATGATCAAGGGTCTCCCAGAAAAGCTTAGTCAGAGATGGGACATCCTACTGCCCTGCCTTTTGTTTGCATACAGAGAGGTTCCTCAGAAGGGGGTTAGTTACAGCCCTTTTGAACTTCTGTGTGGGCATCCTGTAAGAGGTCCTTTGTGTCTGGTGAAGGAGGGATGGTAGTTAGCTCTCATACCCACTAAACAGGACATAGTGGACTATGTACTTGGTCTCCGCTCCAGGATGGCTGAGTATATGAAAAGGGCAACCAAAAACCTTGAGGCTAGCCAGGAATTGCCAAAGGCCTGGCATGACCAAAAGGCTGTACTGGCTGTTTACCAGCCAGGACAGAAAGTGTGAGTGTTGGAGCCTGCTGCCCCAGCAGCTCTCCAAGACAAGTGGAGTGGCCCCCATAGAATTGTTGAACAGAAGGGAGAGGTTACCTATCTGGTGGACCTTGGAACTCCCAAGAGCCCCCATAGGGTGCTTCATGTCAACAGACTGAAACCTTATGTTGACAGGGCAGGCAGATATGGGCTTGCTAATGGCTACTGATGAGGGACAGGAGGAAGAGAGTGATCCACTCTCTGACCTGCTCTCACAGAACCCTGATGATGGGTCAGTTGATGGTGTAGCCTTGACAGGCAGCCTCACTGCTCAGCGACAAGCTGATTGTAGACAGATGCTCAATCAGTACAGGAACATGTTCTCACTGACTCCAAGTCAGACTACCTGGTACACTCATGAAGTGGACTCTGGGGACAGTCTGCCTGTTAAAAATAAGCTTTACAGGCAATCTGACCATGTCAGGGACTGTATCAGGACTGAAGTCCAGAAGATGTTGGATTTGGGAGTTATTGAACCCTCAGCTAGCCCTTGGGCTATTCCAGTGGTCTTGGTACCAAAACCTCACACCCAGTGTGGTAAGAGAGAGATGAGGTTTTGTGTAGACTACAGGAGTCTCAATGCAGTCACTGGATCATAGACCTGGGAGTAACCATGGCAATGCAGATGGACTCTCCAGATATTTCAACTTAGAACATGAAGACTCAACTGGTCAAGGGTAGTTTAATGTCCCTGCGTTTGGGGAGGGAGGCTGTGTAGGAGAGTAAGATCTACTTACTATGGTTACCCCCACTTTTTGCTGGTGTTTCACTGTTTTTTTACTTTAGTCTGGCTGGGGCCTTCAATCCAGGACACCAGTCTAGCTGCTTCCTCTCTAAATTGATTGCATGTCCTATAGGAACACTCCAGTTTGGTTGCTGGGGTACCCTTGTGAGTCCCTAGTATATGGTACACTAGGTATTAAGAGTATAGGTACCCCAGAGGCCTACCAGGGGATGCAGCATGTATTATGCCACCCCAGGGAAGCCATCCAAAACGACGCCACTGGACTGCTACTGCAGCCTGGGTAAGGGGGTGCATGCACCCCTTACTATGATATAGGTTACCTATATCTACCTTAAATCACTGCGCATAGAAACCTATTAGTCACCCCTATAACAGGCTTTATCAATCCTGAAGGCAGGGCATTGGTTTCATGTGAGAGGGTGCCCATGCATGAGCAGGACCCATCTGCAGCCTTCGGAATCCATTCTCTGGGGCTGTCCTGTGATGCAGCCGGACCATATATTTTTAAGTGCATTTTAACCTCGCAGTAAATGCTAACTTTGGAATGGCTGCAAGGAAACATGTTGTGTTTAGTGTTAAACACTCTGGAATCCTACCCCCTGCAATTCCTGGCGGCCGGGGTAGAATTCCACCCTTCTAGAGTTAAAGACCTGTTCACACCGGTACACCCTGTACCAGTTTAAAAGAGCCCTGGCATCACAACATGGATGCTGCAGCCACAGACACGAGTCTGGCCTCCTGCTGCAGACTGAAACTCCGGCAGGGGAGGCCTGAACAATAGGTTTCCTGCCACAGGGAGGTGTAACCACCCCTCAGACATACTTTAGTGTATTGGGGCTGGGTGGGTGCACTCTGAGAGTGCTTCGAAGTCTGCACTGCGGGAACATTTGGTGTTCCCTATGAATAGTCCACTTCCAACTGGTTGCAAGGGCTACCAGCCCCTGCTCTAGCATAAAACTGGACAAAGGAAATGGGTGTATCCACCCATTTTTCCAAATCCTCCCATAGGTGGGTCCCCAGAGTATGTCAAACCCCTTTCTTGAGTATAAGTAAGGGACCCCAGGCCACAGGACTTTAGATTACAACTGTACGAAACTCTGAAACTGAATCCTAGAACTTTGATGCCCTACTAAAGACTAGAGGATGGAAGAATCTCCCTTAGGGTCAGGTGACTCCCCTGCTCAAGCAGGCACCAACGAAGCATTTGCTGGTCTACACCTCTAAAGCTCTTGCCGGACTCCAAAGTAATTGCAGCCCAGGATTTCCAGTCTTCTCAGAGGCCGACCCAAATTTCCAGCAAAGCTGAGACCCGCAGCCCTCGTGAGTGCCGTGGAACTGGAACTCCTGGACACTGTGCACATTTTGTAGTGCATTGACTTCTCGACGTCTCTTGAAGTTGTGCTTTGGGTTACTTGTAGCCCAAGCCCTGAGCAAGATCTGTAACAAAGATTGTGGGCCTACACTCCATGAGTGTGCCGTGAGCCCACTTCTTGCATTTCAGCTGGAGGCTCCATTACGATCCCTGGTCAGTTGACTGGTGGGTCTCTGTGAAGGCAACTCTGAATTTCTTTGGGCTTTCCTGATTGTTCCAGACGTGCCCTGACTCCCTACCAAGTGCTGAGTCGCTCAGACCTTGCTGGTCCACACCAAAGCATTTCTTTGCTTTCTGTGTGGATTGCTGTTGCCAAAGCATGTTGGGTCCAATCTGTGCACCAATACCGCAGCACTCAACATCCTTTGTGGTACAGCTCGATTCCAGATCCTGGTTCTCATCGATACCTCCTGGTCTTCGTGGCTGAAGAGTCAAGCTTCACCTTCTTCAACAGAACCCACCCGACATCGGTGGGCATCCGCCTATCGTGCTCCTGGTCACTGGCTAGTGACCCAGACTCTGTCCTCTCTGCTTTCAGGTTCTTCTCATCTTCAATCCAGGCTTGGATCACTCTGGACACTCTCGTCTACAACAGCAGCAGCACTTTGATGTAGATCGCCATTGGAAACAACAACGATTCCTGACACCAAAAGACACCTATGCACCCGGATTCCCTGGGTGAGGTAACTCGAGTACTCTGGTGCTTCCGTGGGTGTTGGCTCTAGAACCCCTTAAGTCTTATGGGGTTTGCTCAAAGTCCTTCTCTAAGTGTCCTTTTTCTTTAAATTTCCAACCGCGACTTTCCCCATTTAAGTTAACTGCACGCGTCCCCTGTGGGTCCCCTGTGTCCCTTTCTTGGGTGGTTCCTTGTGGCTCCAGCACTTCTACAGGCTCTAGGCATTGTGTCTAGTCAAATCGTGGTTCTTATACCACTTTCTTAATATATGGTTTGGTATGCCCCTAGGGCTCAACGTATATTGTGCTAACTTACTGTGTGCTAATAAGTTTACTGTATGTACTTTTGCCTCTAGCCTCATAAAGAGACTAGTGGGATGTGTGTAGAATAAATACATATATTTTATATATATACCTGGTATGGTTCTTATTTTATTTGGTCATTCACAAGATCATAGCCTGAAGGCTGCTCTCCACAGCTACCACTAGGATAGCTTTCTATAAAGGTTGTCTTTAACCTACCATCAATAAAGGTCGTTTGGACTGGTGCAAGGTGCCCACTAGAATAGTGGACTGCATATGCCAGTCCAACTTCTCACAATCACTTCCTGGTTACCTCCTTCGACTACGAGAGATGCCGTCTTGGGGAAGTGCGCTCTCTAGACTTTGGACTAATTTGCATATAAATATGCACGCTGCGCGGACGCAGTGACCTTGAAAGGTTGATTCATTTGCCTGGCCATTCCTTTGCTCTTTGCGTATTTTGCACATAACGTCTCACTTCATTAATTTGTACAATATCAGTTTTTAATACTTGTAACCTGAAGTTTTTTCTGCTCATTCCCACACTGCATGAATTTGATGCGCATATCGTTGGCTGCTATATCTGCGTTTCTTCGTTAATTTTTTAAAAATACAACTAGTTTTTAACTTACTTTTAAATCATTGACAGTTTACTCATACACTGTTTGAATCTGATGCTTGAATTCCCCTGAGGGGCCATCACTTCCTGGTTCCCTCCTTCGACTACAAGAGATGACATCTTTGGGAAGTGCGCTGTCTAGTTGTTGGACTAATTTGTATATAAATTTGCGTATTTTGCACATAACGTCTTACTTCATTAATTTGTACAACTTCAGTTTTTAATACTTGTAACCTGAAGTTTTTTCTGCTCATTCCCACACTGCATGAATTTGATGTGCATATCGTTGGCTGCTATATCTGCGTTCCTTCGTTCATTTTTTAAAAATACAACTAGTTTTTAACTTACTTTTAAATCATTGACTGTTTACTAATGCACTGTTTGAATCTGATGCTTGAATTCCCCTGAGGGGCCATCACTTCCTGGTTCCCTCCTTCGACTACAAGAGATGACATCTTGGGGAAGTGCGCTGTCTAGTTGTTGGACTAATTTGTATATAAATATGCACGTTGTGCGGACGCGCCACTGGCGCGCCAAAGGCGTGCCTAAGGCAAGCCCATTGAAGCTCGTCAGCATCCCCGAGGCAGCCAAGGCCAGCCGTGCTGCCCGTTCTACCCTCCAATATGGATATCGGAGGTGTTACAGCGGTGAGCAGCTTCAGAGTCTCCACCAGCATTTGTGCCCTTTCAGTAGTAGGTGGGATGTGTTAGAGTGCCTCAACTCCATCTGCCCTAACTGTGGCTTCAAACTGGGTGTTGGCTGTGCTGACCATACACCTCTTAACGTCTTTACTAGCAAAGGTTTGCAAGAGCCCCTAATTCAGGTGGCTCTCTTTAATACACACTCACTTAAGAAACACCATCAGGATGTCTTTGGTCTTCTGGTAGACAAACCAGTTGACCTCCTGTTTATCACTGAGACTTGGCTAGATGAATTCTCAAACCCTACGGTTATGTTGGCTATCCTGGACGGCTATACGATTTCTAGGCTTGACCGGCCAAAAGGGAGAGAGGGAGGCGTGGCTATTATCCATAGCGACAAGTGGGTCCTTCAACTGGGAGATGCCACGTTGTGAGGAGATTGTGAATCACTTGATTCACAGTATCAGCATCTCAGCTCACACTGGGAGGTTACTTGATCTACAGACCCCCAGGTCCAACAGGGGTTTTTCTTAAGGCACTGGGGGATGTCATCATTCCCTGGGCTCTCCACCTATTTTGTTCTTGGGGACTTGAACATTCACCTTGACCAGGCATCTGCAAGAGATATCTAAGAGTTTTTAGATACGCCCAGCTCACCCACTGGGTCAGCCTACGGATGCATTTTAGGGACCATATTCTTGACCCTGTGTGCTCTAATTTTTCCGTCCTGGTCGAGGCCCCCACCCTGGTTTCTTGGTCTGATCACTATCTGACTTACTTCTCCATGGGTATTGACAGACGCCAACTTCTCGGCGCGACCCAAGTATGATCCGACCTTTGCTAGAATTGACGTGCTTGCTTTTAGCCAGGCTCTGGTTTCATCGAGACCCCATTCCTTTAATGACCTCGAAGGAGGGCTGGCTTGCTTCACGAATTGGATCGCTAGCACCGTGGGGAACATTTCCCCTGCCACCCTCTATAGGCACTCCAGGGATTCTCCCTCGAAACCATGGTTTACGCCCGCCCTGCGGGAGCTAAAGCAGGAGTGCAAGAAATTAGAACGGGGCTGGCACAAGGATTACTGCCCTGGGGCTAAACATAGGCTGAGAAACAAACAAACAATCTACTACACTGCCATAGTACATACTAAAAGTGTATACTATTTGACTCATATTGATTCTTCCAGGAATAACTCTAAGGATATTTTTTCCATTGTCCAGAGTTTCCTGGCACCCTCGGCACACTTAAGCACACTGCCTTCTTCCAACTCCTGTTGTAAAAATCTCTCCATTTTTTTCATGGAGAAAATTTGCACTATTCAAGCATCTTTTGCCTCCTGTATGAAGGATACAGCTATTCCTCTTGCTTCAGGGGTTCCACCTGCCCCTCCCTTTCAAACTTTAGCTGCCTTTGCCTCTATTGACTTATCCAGCTGACTTAGAATCCTTAAGGGCCTGAAATCAGGCTCATCATCAGACCCCTGTGCTGCCAGGCTTTTGGCTGCAGTTGCAGAAACTGTTAACCCAGAAGTTAAATGCCTTATCAATATGTCCCTTCAGGAGGATCTTGTCCTGGCAGCCTGGAAGCAGGCCAAGATTCTTCCTCTTTTGAAAAAGCCCTCTCTTGATCCTATGGGCCTAGGAAGCTATCGCCCTATCTCCCTCTTGACTAGTATGGCTAAGGTGTGTGAAAAAATGGTAACCAGACTTCTGTTTACAGAATGCTCAGGACTGTTACATCCAGCGCAATCGGAATTCAGGGCCAATTACAGCACTGAATCAGCCTTGGTTGAAGTCTCAGATGCCATCCGTGACTGTCTGGATACTGGCGGGAGGGCAGCCCTGATTTTGCTTGACCTCTCTGCGTCATTCGACATGGTTCCCCATTCACTGTTGCAGACCCGATTGGCTGATTGGTATTTCTAGCTCTGCTTGGGGCTGGCTCAAATCTTTTCTGGAGTACCGGACACAGGTCTGGCTCCCTCCGGCCTCTTCCTTACCCCAGAGAGTGTCTACAGGGGATCCACAGGGATGCTCCCTGAGTCCTCTCCTTTTTAATATGTATGTTACTCCCCTGGTTCAACTGGCAGAGGACTTGAGAGTAAAAATCATTGCTTATGCTGATGATACGCAGCTTCTGTTTACTAGGGGTAAAAATGAGGGCTCCACCGATGTTGAACAAAAATTCTTGATTACAGTCTTCGATTGGTTGTCCTCCACGCAACTCAAGTGCAATACATATAAATCTGAAATCCTTCTCTTCGGAAAGTTCCCCCCAAGTTTAGAGAAACACTCTGGCCATCCGACTCTGCTCTGCCGGTGTCAACAGACCAACCCGTTAAAAACCTGGGGATTTGATTTGAAGAGCACCTCTCCATTTTTGAGTCAGATTAAAAAGCTGACTGGGACATGCTTTGGGTTGCTAAAAACTCTCAGGAAATTTCTTCCCCTCCTTCCTAAGGCTGCTAGGGAAACGGTCACCCGCACCCTTATTCTATCTCAGATAGATCATGCCAACGCTCTTTATGTAGGCACTCCGGGGCTATTCATTGAACAGATTACAGGTGGTTCAGAAAGCGGCAGCCTGGCTTCTCCTTGGCATTCTTGCCAGAAGCAGCTTGAGACCACATCTGAGAGCACTTCACTGGATACCCGTTGCTGAACGGGTGAAATTCAAATCCCTAGTTATCGCTCATCACACTCTTCATGCCCTGGGACCAATCTACCTCCAAAAACATTTCTCCTTTAACACTCCGCTAAGATTCCTCTGCTCTACGCACCAACATTTGGCTAATGTCCCTCGGTTCTGATTGTAGAGGACGGGGGTGGCTCACTTCTTTGAAAGCCTTGTTGGCCTGGAACTCACTGCTGTTTGCCCTCCATAGCATTCAGGACCCCACTATTTTAAAGAAAAAATGTGAAAACATACCTTTTTAACTAATCTGGCACTTTCTATCTTTCAAGGTTTGTGCTGGGACACTCTTGTAATATCTATGTGCGTTACAAATGGAAATAACATAACATAACATTTGATGCTACGTAATCCAATTCTGTCGAGATCTAGGTGGAGAGACACCCAGTTGCTATCCCTCTACCGGATCGGGTTGCTTCAGTGGTGACGCCCAAGTAATCTGATGGCACCAATGCAGCTAAAGTGCCCTCTACAGCCCAAGTCTTCTAAAAACAGAACATTTCCTAGGAACTAACTAATGCCTTCCAGTCGCTATCCTCAAGCTTTGATTATAGACCAGCTATATTCCAGGGTATATGGGTAATCCCACTGGCTTTACACTATGTTCTCTCACCAGGCCGGGTTTGATAGGTATAGTCAGGAGACTGGGCTTTTGTTTTGTTAAAATTACATAGCCGAGTTAGGGCAAATCAAATGCAAATAGTGCATAATATCGCTCTATTTTCGCTAATCAGTTTCAGTGTAACGTATATAAAACTCCACATTGCTGAACACCCCACTCTTAGCAGCCTGTGAAATGCGGTTGACATGAACCCTGGGGGTTACTAATTTAATATCCTGTGATGTTATCAGGAAGTGCAGGGATGGCCCAAAACACTACTAGTAGAGGCGCTCGTTTAATGGTGATGGGCGTACTGGATCTGGGATTTGGTCAATGAAGATACATTATGTTAGTGCCCGGGGAGCCAACAGGTTGCAATTACCAGGCACCCCTGTTGGTTTAGTTTCCACTGCCGAGCTAGTTGGTTCAGGCCGAAAAAGCCTGGGACGTGGGTTTAAAGGCACGGAGCTCCTACTATTGGCACTGCTCTGAACTTCGCTAATCGTACCAGTATTCGTTTAGTCAAGTACACTTAGAACTGTTTTCAATTTATCACTTGTCTTCTATCTTTTACATTTTACTTTCAGTTGTGGGTGGACTCACCAGGTGGCTTGGTCACGCAGAGGTAGGATTGCAATGCTGGAATTTTATTTCTGAAAACTGGATACAGACACTTAACGTCCTCATTATACTTTCCACTTGCTCTCCAAATACCGCTCTCAAACTAAAGATATCTTCCACCTCTATTATCGCGTCATCATTTTTTCATGGTTTCGTTCCCTTCTCACTGCCTTATTTCTATTTAGGTTTTCTTTTTTGTTCACTTTGGAAACCGGTGCTTTGCTATTTGAAGATACATGGTTGCTTACAGCAGACAGCATGACAGACCCAATGGTGCTTCATTCCTTTCCTTCTGAGTTGTTCATTTGTGTTATTTCCCTCATTAAATGGTGGCGTCCCTGTGGTGACCTCTGTGATATGGATTGTTACTGTGCTACTGTTCCCCACGTTTTTAGCCATAGATGTAAGGATGAATTTGTTCCATCTTACAGTCTCTACACACCTTGCACCAAAATTAGCCGCCTCTCCTTTGAAGATCCCATTGGTATTGGACTTTTCAAGAATTGATGATTAGTCCTTCTGGCATGAACTAATTTGGGGCCAACAATATCGTTAGATCTTGCAGATAATTGTATTGTATTGTATTGTATCTATGCTTATATAGCGCTACTGCCACCCTACGGGTATCCTGGTGCTTTCGATATCCCAACACTTGGTCAACTGGCTGGTGGAGAGAGAGAAAGGAAAGTAACATAGTTTTGGGAACATCCAGATTCTCAGGCTTTTCCTAAATTCGATTAGTGGGACACTCTGTCTGATCATTTGTGGTAACTTGTTCCACAACTGTGCCCCTACCACCCTGAAAGCCCTCCCCCCCCATCCGGGAGCATTTACATTTCCTGACTGCCAGCAAGCCGATACCCAAGGTCTGTATTATTTCTTATTTTAATTTTTTTATCTGGATTATTTGATCCAGCGCATGCACGATATAATTCTGATAGATATTATAATTATTCTAACAACAAGGAGGGACAGATTAAGGACAATATTTACCGGGGTCCAATGTACGTGTCCTACAAACTAGATACCAATAGAATGTACAAAGTTCCCCACAAGAAGGGAAATAGATTAAAGGAGTGACTCTCTCTCTGAAGGTTGTTTGGTCGTGCAACAGGGAATAAGGTAATCCCTTGACGGAATTAAGGATGCCTCACACAATTAAAAGGCTGGACGACTATTGCCATCCTACCTGATGATTGTCTTGTATCATCATTGGCCTCCTGCTCCAACGACAGGCTGGCGGTGCAATGCCTGCCGGGTAGCACAGGGTGCTACTCTTTGGTGGAGTTCTTTTATTCCTAGCCAATAGATGCGTGTGTGTGAGGGGCCTAAAGTGTGCAGTAGTGAGCGTGAATGGAAAGTTAAAAGGGGTCAGTAGAGTCCACTAAGAAAACTTTATTGATGTGGCTCACTGCCTCGTTAAAATTGGTGAAGGGAGGGGTACCGAAGCACAAAGGTAAGGTGATTTGGCCTCGTTCAACCCTCGCCTATGGTGCGGTCAACATGTTTCATGCCTCTAGGGCAATTCTTCAGGACCTAAGTAAGCTCATCAACTAGGAGGAAATTCAAACAATTTGAAAGAAATTTCGCATACAACCTGCGTGGTAGAAGTACCAAGGCAGGAAGGAGTCCTGTGTAGGTTCCCGCCCCTTAATCCCTGTAAGACGGTCCCCACAGACTGTCCTTGTGGGGCCTGAGCTGTTAGGTAGTTACCTTGTTCGCTCGAGGCACTAGGCTTGTAAGCACCTACCCCTACAACGGCGGCGATCTCGCCGCCGTGGTAGGGGTAGGTGCTTACAAGCCTAGTGCCTCGAGCGAACAAGGTAACTACCTAACAGCTCAGGCCCCACAAGGACAGTCTGTGGGGACCGTCTTACAGGGATTAAGGGGCGGGAACATATGCAGGACTCCTTCCTGCCTTGGTACTTCTACCACGCAGGTTGTATGCGAAATTTCTTTCAAATTGTTTGAATTTCCTTCTAGTTGATGAGCTTACTTAGGTCCTGAAGAATTGCCCTAGAGGCATGAAACATGTTGACCGCACCATAGGCGAGGGTTGAACGAGGCCAAATCACCTTACCTTTGTGCTTTGGTACCCCTCCCTTCACCAATTTTAACGAGGCAGTGAGCCACATCAATAAAGTTTTCTTAGTGGACTCTACTGACCCCTTTTAAATTTCCATTCACGCTCACTACTGCACACTTTAGGCCCCTCACACACACGCATCTATTGGCTAGGAATAAAAGAACTCCACCAAATAGTAGCACCCTGTGCTACCCGGCAGGCATTGCACCGCCAGCCTGTCGTTGGAGCAGGAGGCCAATGATGATACAAGACAATCATCAGGTAGGATGGCAATAGTCGTCCAGCCTTTTAATTGTGTGAGGCATCCTTAATTCCGTCAAGGGATTACCTTATTCCCTGTTGCACGACCAAACAACCTTCAGAAAGAGACTCACTCCTTTAATCTATTTCCCTTCTTGTGGGGAACTTTGTACATTCTATTGGTATCTAGATATTATAATTAGTCTCAACTGAGGAAGAGGCACAAAAGAGGCTATCTGATGGTGGAGTTAATGTAGCCCCTGACTTACTCAGCTTCGCCCATTCTCTTCCGACCCTAAATGCCACCGGTACCTTAGCTTGTCCCGTGTTTCCTAAGAGCAGGATCTGAAATGAGACTAAGTGGTGGTCTGTCCAATTTTGAGGTGTAACCCTCAGTACCTCAGTCTCCAAGGCATTGGCAAAGAGCAGGTCAAGTATATGACCGCTTTGGTGGGTCGGGAGTTTAACTAACTGTTGAAGACTCAGATTAGCAAAGGTGTGTGTCAGTTCTCTCAGATGGGTACCCAAGGAGGCATTCTCCCACAAGTTTAAATCACCAAGGATAATCATGCTGGAGTGTTCGAGGGAGAGATTGGCAATAATATCCAGGGCGTCTTGATAGTGGGTGACGCTCCCTGGTGGTCTATAACAAACCAGTCCCGTGAGTTGGCTACCTTTGGGTTCCTGCAATGAGAATCCCATGAGCTCCAATCCACTAACCACTTCCACTTTTATCGGGGCAAAGTTCAATTCTTCTCTATAGATCACTCCAACCCCTCCTCCTCTGCCCTTAAGCCTTGGATTGTGTAGGATATTAAAACCCTTTGGGCAATCAAGTCCTATTCCAAGCACGGACTCTGCTCGAATCCAGGTTTCAGTTAGGAATAAAACATCCAGATTCAGATCTTCAATCAATATAGAGATTTCTGTGTGGTGCTTGACCAATGACCTACAGTTGATCAGCCCACAACTTAGTCTAATATTCTTATCCTTACTTGTCTCTATCTTAGCAGGGTCCTGAATAGTGTTACCAAGCTCTACTCTCCCTCCTATTTCCAATAGCTGAGTACTTGTACACGCGATGCGACATCCTTGGCTCCCCAAACGGGCAGCGTGGCTGGCACTAGGCACGTATGGGGCGCGGACGGGCGCAGACTGGCTTGCCTCTGGATCGCCTCCAGCGCGCCATCGGCAGCGCGCTTGCATTACCCGGATTAAAGCACGCGTGTCTAGCCCAGCCACTAGTCCGCTCTCCAAAATGGCGCCCTCGAGTGGTACCTCCACACCCAAGATGGCGCTGGAGCCCCCGGACAGACCGTGGATCCCGCTCTAATCAGCGGTGTGTGTAATCACTTTTAAGTGCCGGTATGCAGCAGTTTTAAAAGCAGTAATGAATTAAATGCAAAGAAAAGTTTTCTTTTTTAAAAAGCAAATTGCAGGTCAAATGGCGGTTTGACTTTCCTAAAAAGCTCTTGTTCCTCCAAATAGCAGCCCAAAAAGCGCTAGTGTATGTATCAGCTGGCTGCTTGCGTTGCCCGGATTAAATAGGCAGCATGCTTGTCTAGCCCTGCCACTAGTGCGCTCTCCAAAATGGCGCCCTCAAGTAGCACCTCCACGCCCAAAATGGCGCTGGAGCCCCCGGACAGACCATGGATCCCGCTCTAATCAGCGGTGTGTGTAATCACTTTTAAATGCGGGTATGCAGCAGTTTTAAAAGCAGTAATGAATTAAATGCAAAGAAAAGTTTTCTTTTTTAAAAAGCAAATTGCAGGTCAAATGGCGATTTGACTTTCCTAAAAAGCTCTTGTTCCTCCAAACAGCAGCCCAAAAAGTGCTAGTGTATCTATGAGATGGCTGCTTGCGTTGCCTGGATTAAATAGGCAGCACGCGCGTCTAGCCATGCAACTAGTCCGCTCTCCAAAATGGCGCCCTCGAGTGGCACCTCCACACCCAAGATGGCGCTGGAGCCTAGGACAGTGCTAATGATGAAGTCAAAGCTACTTCCACTGCTCCTGGCAAAGACGTGACCAAGGAGCTAGTTAATGTCTGGGTTGACACTTTTTTCCATGGCCACTACTTCCAATATTAGAGTAGAATGGACAGAATTGTGATCAGTGTCTTACACTATATCCTCTAATAAGATTAACACTGAAATTAATATTCATTCTAGTGAAAATAGGTATCTGGAGACTACAAAATCCTAGCTAGCCCCACAGGGTGGACTGCGTGCAATCATGTTCTCATCTGAGGAAACCCCTAGTTCTGCAAGTAGAATTGTTATAGCGATTTCAGCCAGGGAATCATTCAGGGAGGAATTAATATTTGATTAACATTGCGACCTGATTGTTAAAACACTGCAACTGGAAATATTCACCCTAATATTCATCAATTGGATAGGGACATCCAATTGTTAGAAAGTAACAAATTCGATGTTAAGGCCTTCGGTGTTGGCGCTCGTGTGCTCTTCGGATTCTCCAATACTCTCCAAGGCCCCTAACCAGGATTTCAGGGGGCCTGCATTGTGTATGGAAAAGGGGGGGGGGTCTGCCCTGCTGATACCAGGCTCTAGTGGCAGCAACCAGCAGCAGCTGAGATATTGACAGCCAGCACCAGGTGACAGATAACTATGATCCCAAAGGCGCCATGGAGGGCTCCAAGCACCAACATTATTGAGGCAATGGGACCCACAGCTTTCCTATAATTCTTTAGTCCTTGCCCCGACTCCTTGCTGCCTCACGTTAGACAACGGCTAAAGGGGGAGTGGCCTATGCAACCTAGGTAGCTAGATTAGCCAGATTGGCATTGAATAACAGTAGCAGAGGGCAAGCATAGGTGTACAGTGGGTAGCCTGACTATGAGCTGACTGCAGTCTGGGCAGGCCTCTCTTCGAGTGCAAGCTCCCCCAGCCTAACGCTGGCTGCCTCCATGCGCCGAGGGGGCCGCCTGTGCCAAGTGCACTACCCACTCACCAGGCTGTCGGTTTCTTGTAGTACCCGCAGACAACTGCCAGCCTCTTGCTACCTCCAGCTTCTTTCTGCTGCCTTCTGCTCTTTCCTGCCACCGATAGACAGGTGAACCTCTGGAGAACATTGGACAAGCCCTCCTCCTTGCAGCAGCACTGCAGCTCAGTGTAGCCAGATTTTGAGACCTGTCCCAAGCCCACAGACGCTCAAGTATAAGTCCAAATTCAGCCCAATGCAGACCATTGTCAGTCCAAAAACCAGCCCAAAAACTTTTGCAAAAGTAGTCTTCAGAAAACATTTTAAGGGTGAATCTAAATACTATTCAATATACAGATTGTGGTAGGAAGTTAACTGGGCACCTGTGTCAATAACTACACATTTTCAAGCCAAGTACCCATTTTGACTTTACATTTTGTAGTTCTGTCACCATAGAGCCAAACCCGAACCTGGCATGACCTCTATAAAAGCAGATTATAAACCACTTCATGTCTGTGAATAGGAATTTCAATGCTATTTCAACAACGTGGCTCCAAAAAAGAATACTGAAAAGGTTATACAGAATTAACACCACACAATGATCTACATATTATTAAACATTTCCTTGTATTAAAGTAATTGCAACACAACTTTTTTGGCATGGCTTAACATACCATGCACTTGTCTGAAGATATTCAACAAAAAAATCTCTTTTACAATGACATTATGGGACACCATCAAAAATAAACATCGCATCAGACAAATCTAAAACACAGTTTTCGTGCAAAACAAGTGTATGTAAACGTGAAGAGACAGTATGAAAACTGAGGGTGCCGCCAGTAAGACGAGAGTTACACAGTTTTCCAGTTAAAAAGTAAGAAGTAGCCAGTAAAAAGACAATCACCTACTGTGACCGATTTCCTGCCCTCCCTCCCAAAGTCCTTCACCATGACGACTTACTCTGGCGCTAAAAAGTATAGAGAACATTGTTGTTTCCATTGTGTTGCAGCAAACGCTCAACTAAAGCTAATATTCTTGGCAAGCAGCAGATGGATTTGTTTGGGGTAAAGATGACATTTGGTGACACCCTCAACAATGGTACTCCTTCAACTCAACTCTACTGATACTGTCATATTGTCCATGTTCCATCCCAGTCCATTTCCCTTCATCATTAGCACAGTCCCACTCCCATTCCACCATCCTTTACTTCTATCACCCAGCCAGGGCTTTAATTATTCATGCTCGTAACTTTAAATTCTCAGCAATTACTGTAAACACCCTAATGTAAGCCATAACAGCAAAGCAGTCCATGTTTACCGTTAATGACTTTTACTTCATGCAGTGTTCCCTAAGAGTATTTCCTTTATCCAGATTATGTGTTTCTCTAGTTTAATTTTCACAAAACATACTTTTATAATACAAATAGTGAACTGAGTCACCTTCAGTTCAGATTGCAAGTAGACATTTATGATGGGCATAATTGAGAGTCCTGAGGATGAAGGCAGTACTGCTTTCACACAGTGCCTGCCACTGGGTCATTAAGGTGTTCATTCTGAATGCACATCTAATCCTTGGCCTTTTAGGAGAGCGCATAAAGCGATTGTTATATAAATGCCGATAGCACTTTAAAGCACTACTATGCATCTGCACAATGAGGACTATAATGTGTAGGAGTCATATCATGCACAGTGGTACGCATTATATACTAAGAGCACTTGGTCTGCAGAAACACACAGTCAGGATTAAATTGCTATGCAGGTGTTGAGTGTGCCAATACATCTTTATTATCCAAAGTAACCATTTTTAGCAACCTTGGGATTACAAAAGATTGAGCATAAAAATAAGGTTCTAAAGTAATGCCATTCAGTCTGCATGCAGTTCCTTGATGTCAGGCCATACCTCATTGTGCTACATTAGAAGGATTGTGACATATTAGTTTCAAATAACAATAGGATCTCTCTGTTAAAAGTGGTGGCAGTCGGTAATTTTACCAGGGAGGAGGGCGGTGGCCACACATGTACACATATACCTCAATTACACCTGTGCATTAACACACGCACACACACCCATTCACAACACTAACAAATGATTAATTTGAGAGTTTTATATAGCGCTAGTTAGATACACATACATTAATACATACACACATAAAACATAAAAAACACATAGAACTTACCTTAACTGTAGTTCTACAAGAGGGAAGGCTCAGAGGTCCTGGTAGGGTTGGGACTGCTGCCTTCCCTCATTAGCTGATTGGAAGGCAGCAGTCCCAACCTCGTCACAGAGCGGGATGGCGTCAGTGAGACCGCTGACCCCACCCCACACTGTGACTAGATGCCACTGATTGACACTCTGCCCTGGACACTTCAGGGCTTAAAACTGAAGCACCCAGGTCCAACGCAATCAGTGGTGCTCCCCTTTACCACAAGGGGGAGAGCCTTGAGGCACTTTCGCCAGACTGAGATGGTGTCGCCCACAGAGCTGTGAAATTCTCAGCTTGGCAAAGTTCAGCTCAGGCAGCCGGGAGTCTGTGCATTTAGCACATGTCCAGCTCCTGCCTGCCTGACGCGAACAAGAAGAGTGTCTGTCAGGCTGGCGCTGATTCAGCCGCAACACCCATTGCTTTTGACGCTGCCCCCTTTTTACAAGGGTGGCATAAATAGGAGGCTGTTTCTATGTGTCCTGCATTGTGCAGCACACATAGAAACAGCAAATCGCCATGAATGATTGTTCATGTGCCGGAAGGTGTCCCTTTCTGTACATAAACAATCATTTAAAAAATGATGATTTGCAAATTCAATGTGTGCTGCACAATGTAGCACACAACGAAGTTACAATTCGCCACTCTGGAATGTTTATGTTCAAAAAGGGACACCTTCCTGCACATAAACAATCATTCCCTCATCGGTGGCACCCTTGCACTATGCAAGGGTGCCGGCATTAGTGCAAGGCAGCAGAGGTTAGCGCCAGTCCTAGGGAAAGCGCTGGAATATGCTTCACCATTGTAAATATGGTGCATCCCTGTGTTTTCAGAAAGGCGGAGCATGGCATTAGCAATGTTTGCTTAATGCCACACTTCGCCATTTCCTTGTAAACATGCCCCTTAGTTTAGTGTGTATGCAAATCCTGCATTGCAAATCCATGGTGAGTTGCACTACTCCTTCTAAAACAAGGCCACTGGAGGTACCAATGAGTGAGGCAGACTGGTCTCAAGGGTCCTGTGACCTCAGTTACAGAGTCACTGTTGCTCTAGGGTGTGCTGCTTCATAGGTCTGCCCGCAAGAGTGAAGGTGAATTTCAGTATGGATTGTGGTGGACAGGGCTTCAAAGTGCTAAGACACCAGGGGCCTCATTTATGAAAAGTGACGCATCGCTGTGTGAAAACCGTGATGCGTCACTTTTCATTGCGCCCTCCTTGCAACATGCTGGATGCGTCATATTTACTATATGACGCATCATGATGCAAGGAGTTACAGAAACGTCAGTATTTCTGACGTATCTGTATGCGCAAAAATTATGCATTGCTGGAGTGTGTCACAAAAGTGACACAACTTCAGCAATGGATCATTTAACATGGGCAAGTCCCATTTCAATTTGCCGGTGTCAGTTTTACGCCTGCTACGAGGCAGGCGTAAGATATTGACGCATTTGTGTCCTAGAAGTGACGCAGTGAAATCTCAAAGATTTCACTGCGTCACTTCTACGAGGGTTACTTGCGTCAAAATGCCCACCCTGCATACATTATACCTGGCTCGGGTATAATGTGGCGCAGGGGTTTACAAAGTTATGCATCTACCTAGATGTGTCACTTTGTAAATATGACACAACATGGCGCATTGTTTACCCTGATGGTGTGTCACAAAAATTGACGCAGCAGCGGGGCAAAAGTGATGCAAGGGATCATAAATAAGCGCCCAGGTCTTCTTAGGTCTAGCTGGGGCTTCTAATGCCTATCATGGGAATGTGCTCCCTCCCGAGAGTAGTCTGGTGGACTGTTCATGAAAGCTGAACCTAGTTCCCCAGTTGCAAATTCAGCAGCTTTGGTCATAGCACCACATCCTCTCCCCCACTGAACACCATACTGTGCCACTGATAGAAACTCGTACCGCATTCAGCTACAACCCAATTGTGCCTCGCTATAAACACCTGGATGCGACTCAATTCAAATTATGCACTAGACAAGAGTAATATGCTGCCTCAAAAATAAAAAAGGATTCAAGCGGTGGACTTGGATAAAGATAGGTCAAAGCCTTTTTCCCTTCCCTGTGGGGTACCACAAGAGTCGTCCCTCAGCCCAACACTTTTCACTGTATACGTGTCTCTGCTGGCAGCCCTGATAAGATCTTTTGGGTTCCAACTGACATCTTATGTGGATGACATGCAAATAGTGTTGTCCCTCCAATGCGGCCACAAAGCCGAAACTAGAGTAGGATGTCATGACTGTATGGAAGCCATTTCGGAATGGATGTCATCTAATTGCCTGACAACAACTTGAACCTCTGGACGCCTGACTGGTGGCCGGAAGAACTGGGAACTCTCCCGGTTCGGACTAAGAAAGCGAAGAATGCGGGGGTTATTGTGGACAACAGACTCTTTTTCGGGGATCAGATACGTGGGGTTGTCTCTGCAAGCTTCTTCCGTCTCAGAATTCTGGGAAAAATAAAGTTCCTTCTTCCAGAAGAAAGCCTAAGGACAGCGGTGACAGCGCTCATTTTGTCTCGATTGGACTACTGCAATGATCTCTACTTGAACATCCAAAAGAGATATATCAAGATACTCCAAATCGTGCAAAATGCAGCCGCCAGGGTGTTGAAGGGTACACCTAGGTTTATTTCGGTCAAGAAGTGCTTAGACATCTTCATTGGCTCCCAGTACACCAACAGGCTAAATTTAAAGCCCTCTGCATGGTCTTTAGGGCCCTCAAGGGTGCAGGCCCGATTATTTGAAACAACAGCTCCAATGGTATGTTCCCAAGAATAATGCTGCATTCTATGGAAGCAAAACAAGTAATTGTTCCCCCAGTCAAAAAAGCTAGCTGGGGTGGCACGAGCTTCATTACTTGCGCCGCAAAGGCCTGAAATAATCTACCATTCCACCTTAGAAATGCAACTGAGCTCCTGTCCTTCAGGAAGGGGCTAAAAACCTGGCTAATAACTGTATAACCACTTATACCGCATTAACCATTTAGGCAGTGCTCAGCGCCAGGACATCCCTAGGGTAACAGTTGCGCTTTAGAAATTACAATAACATAACACAACAAACATAATACAGCATGTTTGTGCACGGAGCACACGTTGAGGAGGATGCAGGTGAGGGTGTCGTTGGTATTGTTGTCGGTGGTTGTGGAAGCCGGGGTGGTGTTGAAGGTCTGGCGTTAGTGAAAGCAGGAGAACTGGCCATGGGTCGTGTTTAGTGTGGCTTGGAGACAGTCCCTGCATCTTCCTGTATTGAGTGCGTGGAGGGCGGCTGAGCTGTAGTGTTGTGGGGTGTGAGATGCAGGGTGCCTGGCGCTGGCCGGGGTCAGATCGCGGATGGGCGTGGACTGGCTTGCCTTAAGCGTGCCTTTGGCGCGCCAGCATCGCGTCCGCTGCGAGGCCTGCCATTAAGTAGGGGAGGTGGGAGGGACGTCTGTTGGGAGGCGGGGAGCAGACGAGGACAGGGGGGCAGGGCTGCTGAGGCCGCAGCGGCAGGAAGGGAGCAGGGATAGAATGAGGCAAGAGACTGAAAAACAAATTAAAAGAGTGAAAAAACGCAGATAGTACAGCAAGTTTAATAAGAATACACAGATGGTACAGCATTTATGGGTGCAACTAAGTTAGGAACAACACAGACAGTACCAGCAATTACGGGCACAGGCAGAGCACACAGCGGCCTCAAACACCTTCCAGGAAGAGGCAGAAGGGCTCAGCGGCGATGAAGGTGGAGTGGAGCTGTGGGGAGAGCGTAGGCCTGAGACCAGGGTCAGAGGTCTTACTCGGGTTACTACTGCATAGAACCAGAAAGACCCACTCACATCCCATATTAAGATGGTGTATCACTACAGAATATTGTGAGAGCTATAGAGAATTTCAGTAAATTGCATATCAGTTCAGCTTGCTTGCGGGGATTTAGGGTTTCATAACTTTCAAAGAGATGGATTTGGCATTCCTGGAAATATAGTGTAGTTATTGGTTTTTGCCTAAAATCTTCCTTTGCAAATCCGGATGCATGCTAATACATTACACTTTTCTTTATTTTAATTCAGCTCCTGTTATTTGCTCTAGACCACCATTGGTTCCATATGGAAAAATTGTTGGTGATGTAAAAATTAATATAATCTGGATTCATCTGTTGAATATATATGCGATGAGGGCAATGCTTTAGAAGAAACTAGAATGCTGGCTTGCAATGGTGGGAGATGGTCAGGAGATGTGCCACAATGCATAAGTAAGAACAGAAATACCTCTGGATACTAAACATTTTGGAAAGGATTCACAAATATTTTGCAGTGACCTACTCTTGTAGTATTCATGTCTGACTCCAAATTCAAGAAATGAGTCAGGTTTAAGCCAGGAGGATTACTGACTAACTGTTAGAATCAGCCTCACCAAAATAGGTCCCACTTAGTTGTAGCAAAATCTTTGTGTAGCGGGCCAAAAGTTTTGAATCTTTCAGTTTAATTGATTGGGCACCATGAAGGTCTTCAGTATTTTCATAATGGTGAAATAATTTGAATGTAGCAGCAATTGCAATGTGCTGTAGAGCTACTAGGCCCATATAACTGTTCTCCTGACTATTAATTTATTTACACCACTCTCTTTTGGTCCTCTTGGTCCTCTGATGGACCTTGTTTTGTGCCGAGAGGGGTTGGATAAAAGGGTCCTAACAGTCATCCATTGTGGACCAGGAATTGGATAACTGGATTACAAACTAGAATTGAGATTCATGTAACTTACTCTCAGAATAATACTGTAAAGCCCAATCTCCTAAAGAAATGTAGGCAAGCCAAAATTTTCTAAAGAAACGTAGGCGAGCCAAAATCATACACACCAAAAGCTCAGTTAAAGCTATGCAGAATAATAGCATTAGTATTAGATGGTCCGAGATCTCTCTAATACGATCTTGACTGCTTATTGGTAACCTCAAATTAAGAATTCAATTGGAAGGAAATATATCATGATAGCTGACTCAGTATGGTAATCTTAGTCAAGTGTATTAAATTTAAAGAGAGACAAACGCAACAGTAAATTTGCATCAGGTTATAGGAAAAATTGGTCAAAGTCTTAAAATATATACCAACGCTCAAGAGGTCAGGAAAGGACATGAAGTATGCCAGTTCAATCAGTCTCCAAAGAAGGAAGGGAGACCTAGCTGCGTACAGCGTATGCGTCCATTCAGAAAGGAATTCAGGTGAGTCCGCATTGGGCAAGTCAAGATTTTCCAAGAAAACTCTGCAAAGTATCATTCACATATTAGCCAGCAGCCCATCCATCAGCATGCTTGCTCTCTTCTCTCTCGTTCCTCCCTTTTTTAGTTAAATCGGGCAATAATATAATCTTAGAGTACCTGGGGTGGCACCTACTAGAATCACGTTATCTGATCAGACCACTCAGTTCATTTGTCAGTTCGTATAGGATGAGTGTCAGGCAACATAAAGAAGACACAAAGTGTAGAGAAATAGGTGGAGCAATTATGCAGTTCTTAACCCTTTCGATGCTGATGACGAGCTCAGCTCGTCATGATGCACGGTTGAGCTGTGCTGATGACGAGCTGAGCTCGTCATGAAACAATGGGAAATGGGCATCATCCAGCACCGGAGGGGAAAACACCTAGCAGCGAAGGTGTTAAGCAATCCAATATGTGAAACGTCAGAGCAATGCTCCTTTAGCAAGAGCACATAGGCTATTTCAAGAGGACAGTTTCCTATGCAGATGTTCTTTACTGTATCAGAAATTGTAGCAAAGTATATTGCACAGTACATGAGAACTCAGGAAAGAAAACACAGTTTTACATTATTGGTTATATTGAGAAATGTTCTCATGTGTAGTGAATTCAGCATGTCAAGAAATTAAATGTATGCAGTCAGGCCCACATTAATTTTAACTGATACAATGTAAAAAAAAGTAATATATATATATATATATATATATATATATATATATATATATATATATATATATATATATATATATATACATATATAATTTTTAGACATGCATTCATTTATTTATTTTTTTATTTACATTTTCACAGCGACAGTACACAAAAACATTACAGTTCAAGAAGCATAGATAATCATTCATTTGAAAGAAAAGGGAAAAAAGCCAAGAGTGCTGCATACATGATATTATTCAATTACATTTACAATAATCTTGCAGAGGTAGTATACAAGAAAGGATGGGATGCACAAAACAAAAAAAATAGGAAGCTTCCTTTTGTGCAGTGTCTACTCAGCTCATTCATTTTTCGGAAATATTAATCCTCATAATATTCACCGAAGACACCCCAAATTTTCACACCCGAATGTCTCTTCCTAGACCCCTTTACAGAAAAAAGCCCCCATTCCAGCGTATATAAATTATACATTTTTGCACGCCACATTTGAAAAGCAGGTGGATTTTTCTGTAGCCATTCAGTTGCAATACACAATCGTGCTACCGTCATAGAAAAAAAAATGAAGTATCTATGTTGGTATAATGCATCCAGCGAGCTGTTTGTGGGTATTTTGCCCAATACCATCATAGCAGGGGTAATCCCTAAAGGCGTCTTCATAACCTTTGTCATAAACTTTTCAAGGTCTGCAATAAAACTCTGCAATTTAACACACCCCCAAAAAAATATGTAAGCTATCAGCATCATCCTCCCTACAACAAAAACATTTACCGTCATACCCACCACCCCCAGTTTTCCATTCGTACCGGGGTGTTATATAAATCAAATAAAGTTTTAAAAAATTGTGCTTTTAAATTTGCAGACATTAGAGACTCTCTTGCCATATTAAGGAAATCTCCAACATCAATATCAGCCTTCCCTAAAGCAGTCACCCACTTCAGTCTAACCTTATCAAGATCATCTGGCCTACCCAAAAGAAGTATTTGATATAAAGTTCCAATTCTAACCTGCCTTCTTACCCCTTCCACCACCATATTTGTTTGTGTGGCGGCGTTACGGCGGGCTAAAAAATCACGAATTTGTAGAAATTTAAAAAAATAAGTGCTAGGAAAGGAAAACTGGGTCTTCAACTCATCAAAAGATTTACAAACCCCATTGTCCATATACATATCACCCAAGTACCTAACCCCTTTTCTCTGTCAATCTAAAGCTATACCGTCTGAAAATGCTGGTAGCACCTTGTATGCTTTAAAAGGGGTGTAATATGTGATCTTCCCCATTCCATTTAATTTTGAAATCCATTTCCAAACTTTAAATGCACTGATCAATATTTTAAAACAAGTGGGTTTAAAGTAACTCCTGGCCACTTCTATGACTAGACACTGCTTAGCAATTGGTCCTAATAAAATTTCAAAAATTGTAGGAGCAGTGGCAGCATTAGGGGCAGTCTCCCCCGTGATAATTACCCTCAGTTTTAGCAAAAAACATGTGACATAATACAGAAAAAAATCAGGCACCACCATCCCCCCCCTATCGAGAGGCAAAGTCATACATTTCATAGCCCGTCTAGGTCTCCCTGGGCTCCATATAAATTTACCACAAATCGATTGTAAGTGCTGTATACTCTTTTTAGGTATTTCCAGTGGTATTGACCGGAGTATGTAAAGAGCTTTCGGTAAAACATTCATTTTTACAATGTTACATCTGCCAATAATTGAAAAATACAATCGTTCCCACCTATCCAATGAAGTTTTAATTCTAGTGGTCAACGCATTCCAGTTAACCTCCACAAGCTCATTAATACTTGCTCTAATTTGTATCCCTAGATACGTAACTTCTTTTACCACCCTATCATCCTGCCATACTAGGGTGTCTGAGCATAACATTTGCGTCTATGACTCATTAAGCCTGTAGCCCGTTACCCTGCCAAATTCCTTAGACAGCCTCTCTATTTCTATAATGGCAAGTGAAGGATTTTCTGTAACCACCGCTATGTCATCGGTGTATGCGAAAACAGAAAAACAATAATCAAAAGATCGGAACGGTGGAATAAGTGCGCTCTGTATTAATTGTTCAATAAAGGGATTGATATATAATGCAAACAAAAGAGGGGAACAGGGGCAACCCTGCCGAGTTCCCCGTGTTATACTCAAAGAGTCAGAAAGCATTCCCATGGCAGATATCTTAGCCTTAGGGGTTACATATAGTGACTGTAAAGCAGCAATACATTTCTGACCAAATCCCATTTTATCCATAAGTCGCCACATGTAGTCCCACTGAACACGATTGAACGCTTTCTCTGCATCCAATAAGATAAGAACTAACTCTCTTTTTTCCGCCCCCGCAAGATCGAATAAAGTTATTACTTTGTTTACATGATCCACCGTTCCTCTTTTGGGTATAAACCCATGCTGGTATTGAGACACTAAGGGCGTTATCACTCTAGACAATTGGTTGGCCAAGATCTTAGAGTATATTTTATTATCACTATTCAATAATGATATTGGGCGATAAGATCCAACCAAATCTGGGGGTTTGCCCTTTTTACAAAATACCGCAATCGTAGCATCCAACCACGATTGAGGCGGGTAACCATCCTGTGCCAGCCGCATTACCTTAAGCAGCTCATGCTTAATAATAATAAATAACTGCCTATACACCTCTCCGGGGATTCTATCAGGCCCTGCAGCCTTTCCTAGAGCCAAACTTTTCAGAGCGTTTTCCAGTTCCACCATAGTTATCGGTGTATCCAATTCTTTGATTCAACTGGGTCTAGTTGTTTCAAGCCCTCATCAGATATTCCCATCGCATCTCCTCCCCCCTCTACAGGGCTCTGCCTAGTATACAACTCAGAATAAAACTGCCTAAAGATCTGAAGAATCTGATAAGGGTCAGAGGGTGATATCCCATTCACATCTCTCAATGCCTGAATATTCCTAGCTGACTCCTTCATCCGCAATCGTACTGCCAGCCGTTTCCCAATGATTTCACCAAATTCATGGCTTTGCATCTTACAAATTAAATATTTTCTAGCATTCTCCGTACTCCAGAAACCCAGAATATTTGCTGGCTCCTTTGCCACCTTATTCTCCAGCTCAGGTATATTATCTGTGCCTGTCGCTATCCCCCTAGTTAGAGATGTTTCAGCCTCACTTAGCTTAAACTTAACTTAAAGTGTTGCTAGTTCTTTTTTAGATTTCCTTTGTTGCCATGAACTGAAACTGATGCATTCGCCCCGAAAACTGGCTTTAAAAGTGTCCCACACTGTACTAGCAGATGCAGTCCCGTTATTGTTCCGAAAAAAAACCTGAATCCAACTATCCATATGCTTCTTAAATTCCATATTCAGAACTAATTTTCTATCGAATGTAAAATTAAGACATTTAGGTCTACTTAAAGACCCAACTAATATAAGCACAATTGGAGCATGATCCGAAGTGATCCTTGGAAACAACCGAATTGTTGCCCCCTCTAATAAAGAAACAGGTGAGAAAAAATAATCAAGTCTTACTAACTTTTTGTGGGGGTAAGAATAGAAGGTAAAACCACTATCATGTTCTCTAATATTACCCCACACATCCACTAATCCTTGATCCCTAACTAGATTGTAAAGTGCCTTAAAGACTCTAGGTTTCCGCCCCCTGTACTTATCAGGGCCGTCCTGCAGTGCTTGATTTGTTAAATTTATATTAATATCTCCACACACCACCACCGGTTGAGGCAAGGTAGTCAGTTCAGAATTTATTTAATTTAAAACCCCCGCATCGTCCAAGTTAGATCCATATACCATACAGAGCGTAACCTTTTGCCCCTCAAAATTACACTCTGTGATAGCCCACCGCCCATTATTGTCCATAAATTTACGATCTACTTTAACGAAATTTCGTCTAGCCAAGATGGCTACCCCTCGTATCATACTGGTTTGGCCTGTTGTAATAATTAAAGAAAACCCTAACTTCTTTAATACACCCCTCTTTAACCATGGAATATGAGTTTCCTGAATACATACTAAATCTGGGCGAATATGTCTTAATTCTGCTGCCACCTTTTGTCTTTTAAGACATTATTCAGCCCAGACACATTCATTGAACAAATTCTAACTCTTGTGGTTAACATTTTAATTCAAAAATTCAAAAAACAGATAATCCTTCCATCAAAAAGTCAAATCTGCTGCTTAACTCACAAAACAAAAGCTGACCTCTAGCATATGTCCAAGACTGATTTATTTGTCGCTGTGAAATATTTTTCCCCCTTTTTTCAGCCACCTAAGTGCACTCCACCTCCACTTACACATCTAACCCTTCCCTCCCCAATCCCTTCCCTCTTACCCTCCCCAAACCCCCACCCTCCCATCACTGAGGCTTTAGGACCGCTGGTCCTGTAGATGCAAGCTTTACCTGGTCTTCTTGCGTTCGCCTATTGAGCCCTAACCTAACCACTTTCAAGACTACTTAGAATATACAAAAAAAAGAACAGAGGTGTAGTGACCCATAATAATACCCCAGGAGAATGAACAAACAAAAGATAAATAACATTCTGCTCACATTCTGCTCACAATAATTAATCTCAACATATCTCTCAAAATATATCTCAACATTACAACATCATCACAATCTTGTGCTGCTCCGTAACCCACTGACCTAAATTGAACGTACAAATTCAGTAGCAGAGGCAATATTCGTAAAAAACCTGATTTGATCCTTAGCTACAATTTTCAATTTAGCCATTTGATCCTTAGCTACAATTTTCAATTTAGCTGGGAACATCAAAAAAGCTGTTGCCCCCTTTGCCTGGCACTCAGGAATTAGTTGACAAAATTGCCAACGCAATTCTACTGACTTCTGGCATAGGTCAGGGCGGACAAAGAATTCAACATCACCAGCCTTCCCCCTTTTATCTAGCCTCGCAAGCTTAAACACCTCATCTCGTGCCAAAAAGCTGTTAAATGCAACTAATACTGCCCTGGGCTTATTTTCTTGTACTTGTCCAGGCCTTAACCGTATGTTTAAGGGGAATCTGTGCGCCAGTTCAACCTCACGTTCCCAGTCCCACTGAGTTACACCAGGAAATGCTGTTTTAAACAACCCAACCACAAACCCCCTTGGGTCTTGCCCCTCTTTCCCCTCTGGAATTTGAAGCACCCTCAAGTTATTGCGCCTGGCACGGTTCTCAATGTCAGCGAATTTCCACACAACATCTTCCTTTATCGATAGGCTCTGCTCCACCACTGCCTTCTGATGCCCAAAATCGTCTTCCAAATTCGATACCCTGGTTTCCATTTCATTAATTCTAACCAAAGAGTCCCCATGTGACTTAACCAAGCGTCTCATAGAGTTTTGTAATTAACAGACTCTTAGACTTTCTTCTTTGGTTTCTTCTCGGTGCTGCATAATAGATTTATAAATTAACTCCAAGGAAACCTCTGCCCCTCCAGCATCGCCCAAAACCCTTTGTACCTCTTGAAGCTGATTCTTAGCAATAATGCCAATCTCCTGATTTCCTTGGCTCATACCCAAATCAAGTTTTCTCACAGTTTGTAACTGGCTGTCCACCAATGCCTCAGGATCATCAATAGTTGAGCTACCATCATCACTGCAGTCAATCATGGAGAGCTGTGCCGAGTATTGCTCAGCCAAATCCTCAGAGGAAGAACCAGAATGCTCTGACATTGAATAAAAATCGCCGGACTCCTCGGTGCTAGCCTCTACACCTCTACCCTCATTAGGAGCTGTCCCCCTTTGCAGTCCAGGACTACTAGCAATGCCTTGCATGGAAAGTTCACCCCCATCTGGCAGTATAGAAACTTCAGCATCTTTATTCTTCCTCTTCTCCCTTTCTTTACGCCTCTCCGAAGTTGCAGTGAAAAACGCTGGAATTTTCTTGCTTCCTTCAACCCCGTGAGTTTCCCCTTCACCAAACAACCAGTCTCCTGATTATGAGCACCATCTCCCCTTTTTTGGGATTTATTCACGGCCGCACTTCCTCAGCCCCCTGGGCAGCCCTTCCCTTCTCACCAGCCTCTCAAGGGACTTCAGCCGGTCCTTCTTCATTCCCTTTTTTATTTTGTGCGCCCTTCGGCGGCATCGTGCAGTCCCGCACACCATTAGGGCTCCCTCTGACCGTAGGGAAAAGTCACGTCTTCCACAGCCGCTTACTAGCGCTCACTGGCGGCCTCCTTTTTCCTCGCTCCATTGTTAACGGGGCCGCAGCTGCGTTCTATCCAAATAACTCACATTCACGATCGCCGTGTTACAATGTATCACCATCTTCCAACAGGCTTGTTGGCTGATACAATTTTCAAAGCGCCGCCTCCCATCTCCACAGCCGCCCGCAATTCACTCGAGCAGCCAACCACTGCGGCTCCGCTCCACTCCACTCGATAAGCTCGACAAGCGCCGGCAAGCGCACGACACCTCCGCTTTACTCCACTTTCTCGGAACAAAATCATCACCTACAATCAGCAACTTTCTCCAGCCTTCGTTCCTCAGCTCTTCGCGTTTCCACCGCGATCACCACCGCCTCCGTCCACCACTCTGGGCTCAACACATCAGGGTCCCACAAGAGAGGTAACCTGTGGGACCCTGCTCGGGCGCCAACTTGCCTCTGGTATTTTAGACATGCATTCATAGGAAATATAAAGATGTCATGATTCTAGTATAACTCTGATGAACTTGAAAATAATTAGTATGGTGACAAATACCATGTCAGTGTGGTACAATACTACATTTTTAATGTACGCACATAAAAATATGTTTAAAAACATTTAGTAAGAATATTGTTTTAGGTGTTTAACATTACCACATATGTGAAATTCAATCTCTGAAAGTTTAATACATGCATCGTTAATTATCACCGTGTTACACCTACTTTCTCTTTTTGTAATTTCAGTGTACTTTACTCACACTAAAGATGGATTTCTAGTAACATTCACCATCATAATCAAGTCTAATTAAAATAATTGACTACTTCCCAGTGGTTTTATGCTAACAAAGAATAATTGGTGATAAACTTCATAATGTGAGAAGTCACCATTTGCACATTTCTAGCACTTAATAATGAAATTTAGTCTTTTGTCAATTAGTAAATCACTGTCTATATTAATTACACAAATGATGTCATCTAAACTACATTTATTAAGCATGCTTTTATGATGCATTAACTAAATCGTTCATTGTTATGTTTTCTTAAGTGTGTAGTTGGTGCACATTTATTCATTTTCTCTCATATGTGTTATTACTGGTTTCTCATGTCATTAAACATTTAGATGTTTTCCCTCTTCAATAATTCACCCTTTGATGGTGAATTAAGCTATCACATTCTTATCTTTATTCCATGTGATATCACTTTATCATTGTGTTGTCCTAATTCGTTTTCATATAGAACGCTCTGGAGCTTTAATCTCATCATAGTATCCACATTGTCTATCTTCCAATTCTGTCCCAGCCCTTTTCCTCTTCACTCCGCTTGTCTCTTTCTTTATTTTTATGCGTCTGTAGATTTTGATAGAAATAATTAGTATTAGTATGCAAGCAGCAATTGTTACTATGGGTTTTAAAATCAGTCCCACTAGTCCACTTCCTAGGTTAGTAAATCGTTTTCCCATTGCAGAAAATCCTTTCCTAATTAATTCCCAAGAACCATCAGCTTTTAATGCGCTCAAATCCTTTTCCATGTAGTCATGTACCCTTTTAAATCTGATCTCTTATTAGGGATATAGGTACAATATTGTTGCACCTTTGACAGTCGACAGACTCCACCTCCATTTGCAAGGAGGAAGTCTAATGCAAGACGCTTTTAGAGCATCATAGATCTCACAGCCTTCCTTTCACTATCTATGGCTAGGAATCCACCCGCAGTATCAGTTGACAATTTGTCAACTACGTTAGAGAGTTTCTGCATTTTGTGATAATTAATTATCACCCCAATCGATGGATTTATTGCACTAAATATATCTCCTAATATTTCAGCAGCCCTAGCACCCCTTTTTAGTCTGGTACGTTTCACTTCATTGGTTTTATCAGATTGATCCACATGATCATTTTTTGGAAAGAGTATTCCCATGTAGCAAGATCCATACAGTTTTTTAGGCAAATACAGAATCTACACGTCGTAAGTATAATCCCTTATCACCTATAATTTGGAAAGTGTGATCACATTCACTGGAACCAACAAAGTTATTACTATATTCAGTTTTATATCATGATATGCTTAGCTTTCCTTTATGTTGCCAGTCTAATGCAATCACAGCTTGTGTTCCGGTCTATTTAAGTTCAGGTTCTTTGAGAGCCCATAGTGGAGTTTTCGTGTGATTTGCGACTTTACCGGTGATATCTCTATGTCTATCTTTGATTAAATGAATACATTCCTTTTCTACTCTGTGCAAAAGGCATGCTAGATTGTTTTGTTATGCATTTGCAATGCTTAGGCTTTGAGTGGGTTTGAAAAAGTCTCCCATCATTTCAGCAGTTTGTGTGTGAGGCACAGGATTTAAGTGTTTTTGATGGGCACTTCAGAAAAGACTAGGTCATAGTTAGAATAATAATATTGAAATTGTCCTTTGCAATAAAACAAACTAGTTAATAGCAGGCAGATGATGGTATGTGACTCCTTCTGAAACTGAAGTGGGTAACTGTAAACACATATAACAGTTTCGGGCATCCATGGTATCGACATACTCAAACAGAAGTTTGGTAAAAACATTCAATGAGAAATCACTAGTAGACTAATCTAAATGTAAAGCTTTATCAACTAACATGCTAAGTCCGTTGTTATTATTTCGTAATGGAGATTTAGGAACAAAAAGAGGTTTAGTATTTTCAAAATACACACAATGAAGCAAATTCAGAATGATGAGAAATGTAACAAGAATTATAGAAAATGTAGCAAGTAGACATGCACATACGCGTTTGTGGTTCAATCATACCAGATTTGGATCCATGGCTTCTCTAGAATCAGACCTCATGACTTTGCTAATGTTCAGATTAGATGTTAGCAGCATTGCAGCACAGGTAAAGATTAGGAACTTGTTTATATTGGTTTTAGCTTCTCCTGCTCACAGTACGCATTTACTCCCAGCCTTGTTGAGTCAGTTCATAAATTGCATGAACTCTTGCACCTCCCGCTTTTTCGGTTGACTTAATTTTGTTTGCAAAGTTCAACTTGAGCACAATAGTTTCTCAATGTAGTTCATTAGACCTTGAATAGTTAAGCAAAACTCTGTGATATGCCTTTTCCCAATCATTCAATGCCAAGTAAGTCCACTTTGGTGCAGTGCATTTACGATTTGGTATCTCTTTTGGATCTTCTGACTGTCGATCCCTCATCATCATTGTTGCTTTGCTCCGACTGACTAGAAACTTCTGCAATTGTTTGTGGTACTCTGCCTTCAGTTAGACTGCATCTTGATCTGTCTGCTCTTTTGGGCCAACGGTCTCCATGTATCACTAGCATTTCAGATGCACTGTTCCCTTCGTAAAGGTCAATATTTTGCATAGTCAGCTCTTCATCTCATGGCCCTTCCGTACCCATAAGATCTGACTCTCTAGGACCCTCCTCAGGTCCAGTGCAGAGAGTCCCAGTAGCTGGAGCCCCTACTACGGTTTGGATGAGGGCAATGAGAATCAGGTTGACACAAACCAGGAACACTAGGAGTGCCAGACCTAGGAGAATCATGACAACAGGGCTAGCTGTATAGTGACCCAGCAGACCAGCTTACCACCAGAATCCGAGTGAGGTCAAAAATACCAGGATCGGGATGCCCAGGAAAGATAATACATGGATGAGCCATGAGCAGGGCCAGAATGAGAATCAGAAGGGTCAGAACAGCCACCACAAAATGGAGGACTTGCAGCAGGACTAAAACGAGGACTAACTCCTATAGGAACAGAAGGACCTGAAAGAGAAGGAAGAAGACAGGGAACAAGAGGACACCTATGTGAGTCTAGACCATCCATTTTGTAAATTGTTCTTATTCATGCTTCTTATGCTGCCAGCCCCTAGAAACCCCCACCTCTTCATTCCACATATAGAATAAGTAGGTATTTGCTGAAAAATCAGAGCATGCAAAGTAAATAAAAGCCTAGACTGTTACTCACTGACCTTTGATTGATAGGAAATGTTGTCTGACACTGGCACAGTAGTCAGCGGTGGATCTGAGGGCATAGGGACTGAAAATAAGCAGGAGATTTTGTAGTAATGGGTGAAATGAGTGTGGTCTTTGAAGAATGGCAGAAAGGGGTTAAAAAGCTCAGATGGCTGAAGTCATAAAAAAGGGTTAATTGCTAACAAAGAAGGGGGGTCAAAGGTCTATGGAAATTAGCAAAGGGGTGTTCCATATTATAAGCAAGCTCCTATGAGCAGAACAGGGAGTAATGTAGACTCCAGCTAGAGCCTCTTAAATGGCCTAAAGAGGGGTTCTGTGTGACCCCTAATCTTTACTCTTGCATTCAATCTATGTGCATCTGTGGTGGCTGTTAAGCAAGTGCATAGTAGTAAGACTCCTTGTTCTATGAAAGTATAAGTGCATGGACCAATGAGATGCATTTTGCATGACGTGATGGAGAGCAGTTACAACTTCACTACACAGTGGGCCTGGATTGACTGAATCCCTGTTGATTGAGGGTGGAGACCCAGAACTGAAGTGAGGAGGAATAGAGAAAATGATACCCATAGAAATTCCGTGAGGTCCTTTTTAACAAATGGCTGCTGATTAGGTCTTTCTGAATGACTAGTTAGGGTGGATGGTAGGAGTTAAGGGTAAGGCATACATTCCTCTTGTTTAAGGTAACAAAGCTTCTAAGCAGAGCTATCCTTTGTCTGAGCCTGATGAATGCTCAAAACTGCTGAGGACAGCCAGATGCGGAGATCTTATGCTTCATTGTATCCTTATTTTGGATACTTCATCTTGTAGGAAGCACTATTGCTGCTGACTGTGAGAGTCATCACCTAGCACAAAGGCTGTGTCTGAGCTACATCCAGAACATTGATAGTTGAAAGAGAATCACCCCAAATCATTTCTGAAACCTCATTAGTGGATCCATATCCACTATCTGTAAAATGAGTATTATAGTGGAACCGTGAAATTATTACAAAAATGGAAGTAACATAATGTCTCTGTTTAATTATTGTCTTATTTCTTAAAATAGTTGTATTAAAGACAATGATTAGAATTCTCTGTGAATTTCTTTACTTTTGTGTCCTTCATGCCTGTATGTCTTTCTCTGATTTGTTGCAAAAATGCATTCATATTCCAATGACATTTTGTTCAATTATTATAGTCCGGTTCCTTCCCTTGTGACTCCTCAACGGAATACTTCCACTGATGGCCTGACAGAGGAGGGGCCATTGAACGAAGGAGTTTATACCTTCTGCCCTTTTTAGAGTAAAACCTGGCTGTAAGGGAAAGTTAAAGAAATAATGACCCAGACACCGTGGGAGAAAACTCCTAGCGTATGGAATGATTAGTTTATTATTTTTCAAAAACAAACCCCCGCTTGGTGAACTTGTTTTTGAAAAACAAAACATTTTTGTAATGTTTGATGGCTGCTCATCATGTCTTATGGTACTATCCTTCAAATATTGTGTGCATTGATAGGAAATGCCATGACAGCAGTTCCTTATAATGTACAGAGTGATCCACAGGGCCTGACATATTGTTCCCCGCCATCCTGAAGGAGTTAGCTTCATCCTCGAATCTCTAAATCAGACCCATAGTTTTTCTTCCTTCTCTCGTGAGATTGGAATGAAGGCTCATTATGCTGTGTCGGTTACTTCATAAGTGGCCTATGCAATTGTTTCTATTTTGATAAAATCACCCTAAATATTAGATGGCTCTTTGTTATTGGGATACAACATTTCCATTTCTGTTTTTTACTTATACAAATCAATGTTTTCAGGTGTTTTAGTATTATATGTTTAATTGAATGGAATTTTAATTAATAATTCCAGAATCCACTGATTTGCAGCAGAAGACGGGCGTTCTGATAACAAGATGCCTTTAGGTAACCCTCTATATGGCCTTGGTACAGTCTCATAGCCTTGTGAGTAAGAGTGAGTATAGAGTTATATAGGAGTGAACAGCTTCGACTAGTTTTGCAAAGGTTCTAATCATATTTATCATTAGTCACCTCTGCATGTAAACATAAACGAGTAGGAGCATTTGTGTAGCATGAAACAGCTCCATTGTGGGCCTCCCAAGTCTCTATGTTTGGGCTGATGGTGTAATTGAGTGGCATTCTGTGCCATGTCTGTCAAAATAACTTGGAAGCATTCAAATATGTCTGACCTTTATACCTATAAGTTAGTGCCTGCATCTAAATCCAGTTTTATCACTAAGGGCCTCATGTCGCAGGGTTTGTGAACATAAAAGGGCTTATCATCATAATGTGCAAACCCTTTTTATGAGCTGGATTATTATTTTCACTCCTAAAAGCCCTTTATCATTTGCTTCTGAATTACAAGTAGGAGGGTTAATGAAAGGGGTTTTCCCCCTTCGCTTTAAAATTAAGAAAGAGGTTTATTGATAGTTTATGACTGTCATTGCTTTCTCAAAGTATTGATGAGCTAACGACCCCCAAGTTGTGGTGATAACTAATTTCCTTGTCAGAAAGGGGATCCTTAGGACCACTTTCTCTTTAGGAATCAGGTTGGCAGCCTCAGGCAAGAGAAGTTCTCTAAAACTAAAAATCTTTTTTTTATTTGAACTAGCACTGGTTGCTTTCGGGAACACGGAGTGCTGTCCCTGACAGGCTATCTTCTCTGAGTACGTGCCTAAAGAATATTATGTAGGCAGGCCATACTGAAACCCCCTTCTAAACAATATATTGTGAATCAACTGAACAGTACATATGTCAATTTGTTGAAAATACTTTTCCATTTGTAAAACGTGTGTGGAATTTGCAATCACTTTTTGCGAATGAAATAAAAAAATCTGTATCCTATCTTACACAATAAGATGATTGCCACCTGTTTTTACTCTTTGTTTGCAGTTCTACCTGCTGTAAGTAATTAGTGAAGTTTTTCTGCTATATGCAGAACCACTGGCCAAACAGTGTAGAATCTATACTTTTTAGCCAGAGGCCGGATATATAGGGAAGTTTTTGTGCTATTTGCATGGCCGTCGGTTGAACAGTGCAGAATGTCTACTATTTAGCTAGCGGCTGGGTAAATAGTGAAATTTCAGGCTGCCAGGCCATTAGTAAAGGAAGAGTTTATTTACCTGGTCGCAGGCCATATAGTACAAAATCAGCGCTATTTACTGTACGCCTACAAAATAGTACATGATCTCTGCTGTTTAGCCGGCCATAGACTAAGTAGTAGAGATGATGTACAATTTGACCAGCAGCAGGATAAATAGTGTGAAGGTGGTGTTTATTTAGTCGGCCATAAAGAAAACAAGCATTTGCAATGCAATAGGTCTCGCATTCACTCGAGTTTGAGCTATTGTATTGTAAATGGCAATGCCTTTTATTTATTTGTTTTGGGTTTTGAAACATATATAAAAGGCATTGTCATTTATTGTTATTGTTATTGTTATTTTTGATTTGTAGCGCGCTCAATCACCTACAGGCCTCTAAGCGCTCGGGAATCGATGGTAAACAACAACTTTGACAGTACAGAGGGCATCCACTAGCTTAAGTGGCTCACAGGGCTCTCCTGAACAACAACGTTTTCAGCCCCTTTCTGAAACGTAGGAGGTTTCCTTCCTTACGTAGTGCCTCAGTTAGTGTGTTCCATAGATGCGGAACCAGCACCGAAAAGGCTATTCCGCCCTTGGTGGCGAATTTGTACCGAGGGCAGACTAGTAGCTGAGAGTCTGAGGATCTAAGAGCTCTCTTTGGGCTATACATTGCCAGGCGATCTTTGATGTATGCGGGCGCCATGCCATAGATGGCTTTATGGGCTATGCACAAGTTTTTAAATTCCACTCGCTCCTTGATGGGGAGCCAGTGGAGACTTTGTAGCAGGGAGGATGCTTTAGTGCGTCTTGGCTGTCTGAAGATAAGACCGGCGGCATCATTCATCACCACCTGTAGCCTATTTATCAAGGTTTTTGGTAGGCCAAGGTAGAGGGCATTTCCATAATCTATGCGTGAAATCACAGTAGCTGCGACGATGGAACGTAGCATAGATTGGGAAATGATAGGCACTAATTTCCGTAGCTGTCGGATAATATTAGTACAGCTGCCCACAACTGAGGAGATTTGGCTGACCATAGAGAGGTCACAATCCAATTTAATCCCCAGGCTCTTCACGTTCAGACTGGGTTTTGGGGCTGGACCTAACTCTGCGGGCCAGTAGAGGTCACACCATGGTGAGGTGGCAGATGAAATCACCAGGACCTCAGTCTTATCTGGATTGATTTTTAGGAGGTTTCCTGTCATCCACTGGACCGTGTGTTTCAAGATATTCTGAGTGTGGAGTTGGGCGATGTTTGTATTGTCAACACTCAGCAGCAGCTGCGTGTCGTCCGCATAGTTATATACTGTGCAGCCCATACTCGCCAGGGAGGCAATCAGAGGCTGCAGGTATAGATTAAACAACAGTGGGGATAGGGCCGAGCCCTGAGGTACCCCACATTCTAACTCTCCCACTGCGGAGATTTCTTCTCCGAGTTGTATTCTTTGTGTCCTTCCTGACAGAAAAGACTGCAACCACTCGAAAGCCAGGCCTTTGATGCCAAAGTCACTCAGGCTTTCCAGTAGCAGCGCATGGCTGACGGTATCGAACGCCTCTGAAAGGTCTAGTAAAATCAGGGCGCTCGGTTTTTTACCGTCAGCCAAGCCTCTCAGTTCATCCAGCACCGAGAGCATCACCAACTCGGTGCTGTGATGTGCTCGAAACCCTGCTTGTCGTTCGTGAAGCAGGGAGTGGGACTCCAAGTACATGGACAAAGATTTTAGTACATGTTGCTCCAGTACTTTAGAGAGGAATGGTAGCTGAGAGATCGGCCTGTAATTTTTTAGTATTGCGGGGTCTGCACCAGGTTTTTTCCACAGCGGTCTTACACGCGCTTCCTTGAGTGCTGCTGGTAGTTGTCCTGATTCCAGGGATCTATTTAGGAGATAGATGACCTGCTCCTCCAATAGGGGACGGGCTGCCTGAAAAACTTTAGGTGGACAAGGGTCCGCTGGGGATCCAGACTTTATTCTGGCCATCAACTGCTGCAGGCTCAAGGTGTCAATCTCTGGAAACAGTGTGATAGCACAGTCAGTTTGATTTCGGGGGATTATAGGTGTAGCCATCCCATTAAGCGGCCCACTTTTTATGTCCTGGATGATGGTTCTTACTTTCTCCAAGAAATATTCCTGAAAGGAATTGCAGTTTATGGGGGACTGAACGCTGTCTGGTTTTTTGGTCAACTCCGACAGGATCTTAAAAGTCTCTTTCTGCACGTTGACTGCCTTACTTAGACGGGATTCGTAGTACTCTGCTTTGGCAAGGATGATGTATTTTTTGTATGCGTTCAAAGAGGCTCGGTAGAGGTTCCTGGCTGAGTCCTGTTTAGTTTTCTTCCAGCCTCTTTCTAGGGCTCTAAGTTTCTTTTTGTGGTCCCTCAGTGCTGGCGTGAACCATGGGGCATCCTTACCCGGGCCTTTTAACACCTTCATTTTTATTGGCGCTATCTGGTCAATAGCTAGTGTCAGGCAACGCGTTAAATCCGCGTATTGCTGATCTAGGCTATGATCTAAGTTCGGGGGGCAGTCTCTGGGCAGGAATACCTCTGTCAGGGTCCTCAAATCGACCTCTGCCCATTTGCGGGTTTTCCTAGCCTCCAATGTTGGTTTAATTATTTGGCCCTTAATACGTAGCTCACAGGATATTAGATAGTGATCAGACCAAATACATGGGGCCACTTCTTTCAGTGTTAGTGAGGGGTCTGTAGTCCATACCAGGTCAAGGGTATGACCTTTGGTGTGCGTGGGGACCTTCACGATTTGTTTAAAGTTTAGCGCTGACATCAAGGTGTCCAAGTGGCGCATAGGAGCGTCCCAATGGGGTTTATCCCAGTGCAAGTTGAAGTCTCCTGTGACTAAGATTTTCGAGTAGCGAGTACAGAGGTCTGATATGATGGGGGCGAATAAGTCCTGGAAAATTGGGGTTGCGTTGGGAGGGCGATAGACCGCTAGCACCACCCAGCATGAGCTGTTTACTGTGACTTTCACCCCAAGCAAATCAGCCAGGTCGACTGTCTCTGATAGTAGAATTTCTACTGACAGCATCTTTTTAAAAATCACAGCTACCCCTCCTCCCCGTGTGTTTCCTGGGCGATTTTGCCATAAAGCATCATAGCCGCTAGGGAGAGCGGCCAAGATGTCTGGCATTGAGCTCTCACTCATCCAGGTCTCTGTTAAGGTCAGTATATCAGTGTCGTTGTTTTGCAGCAGGTTATAGACCTCAACGTGGTGGCAGTGGAGTGATCTGGTGTTTAGGCTTGCTATTTTCAGGGTGGAGAGTGCATCTAGAGGTATAGTGTTCAATGGTTTATAGATAGCATGTGTTTTTAGTATCTTCAGGGTGTCGTTATCAAGGCAAGCCTCACCCTTATCCAGGTTACGTAGGTCTTCCAATGTAGGAGCGCATTTGTCCAGAGGTCCCTGCCTCCGAGCCCGTCCGTGCACGGACGGGCGCTGACGGGCTGGACTCTGGCGCGACTCCGGCGACGCTCCGGCGAGCCCGCCGCGCGTGCCCGCTGCGCGTCAGCATGGCTGCCTTAAATGCTGTTCTAGCGTCCTTCTGACGACTAGAGCAGCCAATCCTTGCCCTCACCAAAGATGTCCGCCGTTCAGGTGGTGTGGTGCCCTTCCCTGATAGAAAAGATCCGCTCTAAGCGCGGTAATGTGGCGAAAAACGAGTGCAGGTATGTGGTCACATTGAATTTTAAAAGCAGGGTACAGTGCCAAAATTATACTAACAAAAAACGGACAAAACGGGTATTTTTAAAATTTCGGTATTTAGCTCTCACCAAGCGCACAAGTAATACACATTTAGCGGAAACACCTCTGCTTTGTCCAAGAGGCTATTCCCAAGTAGTTGTCCGCCTAGTTTGCCTGCCTTAAATACTGTTCTAGCGTCCTTCTGACGACTAGAGCTTATAGCTTAAAGCTACAATACTTATAGCTTAAACTCTCGCAAATGTGAGGCCTATTGCCTTGCAATAAAGGGCCTTCTTGACCACTTGTTAGATTGTAAATATCAAAGGGAGATACCGGCTTGGGACTTCTTAAAAGTAGTTATAAATAGTGCTGTGAAGAAGATGTGTAAGCGTTGTAAATTATACAGACACAAAGTGTAAAGTGAGAGTTACATTTGACCTGAGCTATAAACACTAACAAAGTGCTCCAACACCTTTCGCTCTGTGATTATTTTGTCGCAGCTCAGGACGAAGAGCGGAACAAGGGCTATTTCCTGCCCTCTCCGTGATTTGAGTGTGCACTGTGGCATTGCATATTGTCATTGCTATCTTTGGCCAAGTAAAAAACACTCCAGCTGTAGCAGGGCCCTGGCTTCACCTCCTGGTGCAGAGCAGAGCTGTGCTTTATGGCAGGCATGGAGGGAGGGGTGGATGGTCTCGGCTGCAGCTCCGACCTCGTACAGTGCCATAGCTATTACTAGTGAGTGAAAGACGCTAAGGTAGTGGTATTGGCTGTGGTGGTGGTACTGGTGGTAGTGGTATTGGTGGTGGTGTTGGTGGTGGTGTTGGTGGTGGTGGAATTGGTGGTGGTATTGCTATTGATAAGTGGTGGTATTGTCGGTATTGGTGGTGGTGGGATTGGTGGTGGAATTGTTGATGCTGGTATTTGTGGTGGTGGTGTTGGTGGTGGCATTGGTGGTGGTGGTGGTAATGGTATTTGCAGTCATGGTATTGGTGCAGGTGGTATTTCTATTGGTGGGGGTAGTAGTATTGGTGGTGGATGTATTGCTGGTAGTATTGGTAGTAGTGGTATTGGTGGTGGTGGTGGTGGTTATGGTGCTGGTATTAGTATTGGTACTGGAGTTGGTGGTGGTATTAGTGTCAATTGTGATGGTATTGGTGGTGGTGGTATTAGTGGAGGTATTGGTGGCATTGGTGGTGGTGTTGTGGTGGTTTTGGTGGTTGTGATATTGGGGGTTGTGGTATTGGTGGTTGTGGTATTGGTTGTGGTGCTGGTATTGGTGGTGGTGGTATTGGTAATGGTTGTAGTATTGGTGGTGGTATTGGTGGCAGTAGCGGCGGTGGTGGTATTGATATTGGTAGTTTTGGTGGTATTGGTGGTGATATTGGTATTGATGGTGGTGGTGATATTAATGTTTGGTATTTGTGGTGGTGGTTGTATTGGTGGTGGTGACATTGGTTGTGGTATTAGTGGTATTGGTGGTGGAATTGGTGGTGGTGTTGGTGGTGGTGTTGGTGGTGGTATGGGTGGTGGTATTTGTGGTGGTATTGGTGGTGGTGGTAGTGGTATTGGGCTGGTGGTAATTGTGGTGGTGGTATTGGTGATGGCGGTGGTATTGGTTGTAGTGATATTTGTATCAGTAATGTTGGTATTGGTGGTGGGGGTAGTATTGGTGGTGGTGGTCTTGGTATTGGTGGTGGTAGTATTGGTGGTATTGGTGGAGGTGGTATTAGTATTGGTGGTGGTAGTCTTTGTGGTAATGGTATTGGTGCTGGTGATTTTGTTATTGGTGGTATTGGCAGTGGTGGTATTGGCAGTGGTATTGGTGGTGGTGATATTGGTGGTAGTGGTATTGGTGGTAGTGGTATTGGTGGTGGTGGTATTGGTGGTAGTGGTATTGGCGGTTGTGCTATCGGTGTTGGTGGTGGTAGTATTAGTGGTGGTGTTATTGGTGTTGATGGTAATATTGGTGGTGGTTTTGATGGTGGTGATGGTGGTATTGTTGGTGGTGGTAGTATTGGTGTGGCGGTGGATTTGGTGGTGGTGGTATTGGTGGTGACAGATGACTACACAGGGATACCAGGGCCAGCGTCTCCCCAGGGTCTGCCCCAGGCACTGTTCTGAACTACTTTCACTCTTAGGATGTTTACTTTGCAAAAATTGCCTCACTCTATACGTCCAGAGTCAGAGCGAGTGGGATGTGATTTCAGGCCTGGAATTTACTGGATGCATTCCCAGTAGGTTAGTCCTGCGCGAATCATTATTTTCACTCTCCTTACCGATCTGTAACGTGTGTGTCTGTGTCACGTAGTTGGACAATAGAACGTTGTTGCATTTGTGTCTTCCACTTAGAGGTTTTCCCCGAGGGCTAGTTTCAGCATGTTTTTCCTAAAAATCCAAAAGTGCTGTCAGACTGAATAGGTTAATAAACAAATGTGCACTTTGTGCACACCATTCGTAGGTCAGGATCCATTGCTGGAACTATAGTTTCAAACTAGTCACAAACAGCAACCACAAATACGAATCCAAAACAAGCTTCTGGTTACAAACTTCAAGTCTTTCAAATTCTAGAACGATGCCACGTAAAAGTCCTTAGGTGGGTAATTGTAACCAAAGGCAGCAAGTGTAGTCTAAATACTAAAACCGAACACCAAAAATATTAGTCGTAAATCATGGTTCACCTCTAGGCATAAACAGGATAAAATAAGAGAGAAACAAGGACCTAACAACAATAAAGTGAACGCGTGGTGTGCGCTTGATGGTGAAAAAAATACGAGACCTCGCTGTCTCAGAGTCTAGTAGGGCTGCTTGCTCGCCGGGTTTAAATCCATGGATTCAGCAGGCGAGGAGTGAAAGATTGCACTGGGCCGCTTGTTAAGAGACTTTAATGCATATCTGTCAGTGCTGTTTTGCTTTTTAAGTACAAATAAAAATGCTTTGTAAAAATGTATTTCATGTCGCTACATGGAATGCATTTTTACGAAGCTTTTTCATTTGTACTTAAACAAGCATTGGCATAGCCAATAGGTCTCGCCTTTGGGACCTTATAAGTGCTTAGTTATCCAGCACAATATCCTTGGTTCAACAACATCAAGTGTTGCATGGCTAAACACTTATAAGGTCCCAAAGGCGAGACCTATTGGCTATGCCAATGCTTGTTTGTTTATTGTTTATGATGCTCCTTTTCATGGTTTTTGAGGGCTTGGCTCTTTTGGAGCTTCTCATGGAAGGCCTTGTGCTATCATTAAGATTCTGTTTAAGGGGGATTGTGCTTGCTTAGTATTTCAAATCTGGCAAAACATCAGGAGTCAAATTGCAGCAGCAAACAGAGGGAAGGACTTGTACAATAGTTAATTCGTTTTTGAGGACACAGTGCCTTGGGGCACTTGCAGGAGGTAAATTGAATGAGATACTGTTATGGGGATTCTGTGTAATGGGGAAGTGAAAGCAGGAGAGATGCAAGTAATGCATCTGGGTAATTCACAGAAGAAGTTCACTCTGCTGCCTGTGAATAAACACACTTTTTCATAATATTCACCAAGCAGAGTAAGTTTAGGGCATTGGTCCTTATGGTCCCATGTCATAAGAAGCCACTTCAGCCACAGTGCCATTTTAGCCACATGCAAAATGCATTTTGGGAATGGTAGTTTGGATTTTTAACATGTTAAGCAGTGTTTTAAGTGGACACGATCCTATCTATACAAGGCCCTCATGTCTGTACTTGTCTCAGAAAAAAAATACCACTCCAAAATAATATTAAAATCTGTGTAATAGTCTGTACCTGACTAACATAATTGTGTTTGTGAGTACGTGCTGGGATGGACGCAGTAGGGGGATGAAAAGTAGGGGAATAAAAGCCAAATATTGGAACACTTGGAGGGTTTTGGCGACCAGAGACATGAGGACTGGGAGAAGGAGAACCAGACCCAGGGAAACCTAATCTATGAGGACCATAGTTACCAATGCCAGAGGGTACCAGGAACAAATAGATTATGAGAAACAGGACAATAAAAAACAAAACTAGGGTTAGTGGGATCAGCATGAAAAGGACCAGGAGGATCAGGAGGATTTGGAACCGGGGGATATGGACCCAGTGGTCAAGGGCCTGAAGGACAGAAGGGCCAGAGGTAAAAGGAACAGAAGGCCCTGAACCATAATGACAAGAAGGATTATGAGGCCCGCTGGCTGATGTCCTTCTTGGAGAATCGCTCTCAGGCAGTTCGGCTTGGAGAGCTAGCCGGCACCAAACAGTCCATCACATGCGGAGTTCCACAGGGCTCTTCCCTGTCACCTCACCTGTTTAATCTCTACATTCTTCCACTGATTCAGACCCTCAGAGATGAGCAGGTGAAGGTGTTTAACTACGTAGATGATTTACAGCTGCTGTTCACGATTGATAATTCTGAAACCTCTATTTTGAATTGTCAATCGACTATGAGGAACATCAAAGCTTGGATGGACCAAAACCACTTGAAATTAAATCCGGGAAAAACTGAGCTAGTTCTCACGGGAGACAGCGTCAAACACTGGGGCCCCCACTACTGGCCGCCAGACATGGGTCAAGCCCCGACCCCCTCACTGTCAGCAAAGACACTTGGGGTCACCGTGGACTGCGATCTCTCGCTGAAGGCCCAAGTGGGCCAGGTGGTCTCTAAGTGTTTCTTTCAACTAAAAAAAATCCGGAAGGTTCGGTGCCTTCTCACCCCGGAGGCAATCACCCAGGTAGTGATCGCCACCGTGCTGTCCCATCTGGACTATACGAACTCCATTTACCTAGGCCTCCCCCTCTACCTGTCAAAACACCTCAAGATGGTGCAGAACTATACTGCCAGATTGATTCTGAATCAACCCAGATGGCAACCAGCTACCCCTCTACTTATGAAACATCATTGGCTTCCGGTGATCCAGCATTGCACCTTTAAAACAGGATGAACGATTTTCAAATCATTACACTGCAAAAGCCCCAAATTCATTAACCAACTTATCACAGAGATCGTACCGTCTCGCAACCTCCGCTCATCCCATCTTGGCCTCCTTCAGATATCCTCTTTCAAACGCAAGCGCTCTGGCGGCCGCAGGTTTGCCACACTGGCTCCTGGTCTGTGGAACACTTTCCCTCTTGAGATTCGGACCTGCCAGGACCTTTTTTCATTTCGGAAAGCCTTAAAGACCTGGCTTTACAGACAAGCATATCAATAACCCTACATTCCATGTCCCCGGTTATGTTACTGTCTATTCCAGCGCCAGGAAACCAATCGGTGTTTGTGCGCTTAATAAGATTTTTATTAACATAACATAACATGAGGCCATGTGGGCACTAACCAGGACCAGAGGGATGAGGACAGCCAGGCCATGAGTCACAGACCCAAGTAGACACTCCAAAGAGGACCAGTACTAGGAGACAAATGCCAAGAAGGACCAGTGATAGGAGGGCCATACCACAGACATCAGATCAAGGAGGAACAAGGCGCCAAGAAGCAAAGAAGGTAAGGACCAGGAGAAAACAACCAGAAAGGACCAGGGCAAGCAGAATCTGGAGGCCCTAGATTAGAATAACCCTGGGATATAAAGGATGAGAACGTTTAGGTCCAGTGAGACCAGGATCAGAAGGTCCAGGAATGTCTGACTCAGGGGAATTCTAAATCATGGTGACACTAACTATATGAACCAGGGTGACTCACATTATTGGATCTAGGAGGAACAGTGCCAGAGGGATGATAAAGACCAGACTCAGTACTATAATTACTGGGAAGACCATAATAGATGGGTCCATGGTCAGATAGACAAGAACAAAGTAGAATAGGCCAACCAGGAGTTCAGTAAGACTAGTAGAAGTAGGATGAGACAGGAGGACTGAGGACTAGGGGTGCTATGGAAACCAAGGCTAGTGGAACACGCATCAGAAGACCCAATACATGAGGGTCAAACAAAGGAGTACTAAAACTACGACCAGGACTACATGGACCAAGGTAACCAGTATCAGACGGATTAGGAACAGGCAAACAAGGGGATTAGATAAATCAGGGGAACTGGACCAGGAGGTTTGATGGACGAGAATTAGGGGGAGGAAGACTAAAAGTTCCAGGACTGGGAGTTTGTGAAACAAGTGTCCCAAAATCCAAATGACCACGGGGGCAGTACATGGGAATGACAACCAGTCAAAGCAGAACCAGGAAGTATAGGGTCAGGACTTTCTTCATCTAGCATTAACCTGTGGTCACGGAACATCAGAATTAGGAAATACTAGGATGATCTGAGACAGGACATGTTATTGCAGAGCCATGAGGGCAAGGAGGATGGGGGCCAGAAGAATCAGGACCAGGATCAGTACCAGATTAAAGAAGCCCAAGAAGATCAGGGCCTAAAGGGCTAAACTGAAAGGATCATGACCTGGAGGACCAGAAACAGGGCTAAAAGGGTCACGAAGATCAGGACATAGGGGACCAGGGCTCGGATTACCAAGTGGGCCAGATTAACCATTACAAGTTGGAGAACTAGGGTGAGTAGGATCTTGGGTAAGAAGGCAAACTAGCATCTGGAAGACCAAGTGCAATGAACATTGGTGGGCGGGAGGAACAGCACCAAAATGACCAGGCTCAGGGGGACCCTACCAAGGAGAACCTGTATTAACAGGACCTCAATTAATGGCTACAGTAATAGTAGAACTAAATGGGCGAGGAACAGCTCTAGGAGAACAAGGACAACCTAAAACAGGAGGAAAAATACTTGGTGTGCCAGGACAGGAGAAGCAAGATAGACTAGGACCTGCGGTTCCCCTGCAAGGAGGTTGACGGCAAGGAGAACCAGGGCAAGGTGGCTAGGACCAAGAGGACTACAAAGGCAGGGCCATATGAGACAGGACTGGAGGAACCAGGAAGGGGCATGATTGCCAAAAGGCAAAGTTTATGATAACAAGTACAATAGGACAAGAAGAACCAGGACAACCATGACCAAGGAGACCAAAACTAAGAATGGTCAGGTACAGGAGACCTAGGCCCCGGAGAAACCAAAGTATAAGAAACAGGACCAAGGGGTTCAGGTACAATGGGCACAGAGTCTCAAGAAGGATACAGACTATGAAAAACAAGAATAGCATGTCCCGGGTCAGGAGTGCCAGGTAGCTAAAACAATGAACACAGGCAGAGGGAGTCAGAAAGAAAGGTTTTAAGAGGACTAGCAAAGAAAGGACTAAGGAGACCAGGAAGATCAAGGCAAAGAGGATCAGGACCTTGAGTACCAGGACCAGAAGGACTAAAGTGAGGAGGTAAAGGTGGATCAGGACCAGGGACATTAGAAACAGGATTATCACAGCCTGGGGTTCCAGGCCATAAGGCTAGGAACAGGATGGCCAGGAAGATGAGCAACAGGATGTTCAGGACCAGACGGACTAGATAAAGAAGGATCATAATGTGTTTGTGTAGCAGCATGAGGTCAAGCAGCAGGAAGACCAGGACCAAGAGGTTCAGGACCAGATCCAGGAAGACAAGATCTAGTCCAATAGGACCAGAGGCCAGAATAACCAAGTAAAAGAAGGGTGCCAGAACCAAGAATACCAGGAGGAGCAGAGCCAGGAGGACCAGAACCAGAGAAAGGAGGATTAGAAGGATCAGCACCAATAGGACCAGGAACAGGACTGAGTGTGCCAGGGGGATCTTATACATAGGACCAGGGTCCAGAGTGCCAAGTGCGGTAGAAAAAACATAACCGGAATGTAGCAGGACCAGGGTGAGGAAAATCTGGCGGACCAGAACAGCCAGAGCCAGCAAGGCAAAGGGGACTGGACTTAGAAAGACCCAGAGAACTAGAACCAAGACAAAGAGGGCCCAGACCATTGGATGCAGTGCCAGAAGGACTATGAGGGCAAGGCACAAGGCCTGAAGGATTATCCAAAATAGGAAGAGAAGACCCAAGAGGGCAAGGCCTTAGAGGGCCAGGACACATGAGGCCAGGTAGTAAGTTATGTAACTTACGTGTATGAATACCAAAAAGTATTAAACTTAGACTCAAGTCTAAGTTTACTGATTTTTGGTATTCCTATCAACTCTAGACCCATATGTTTTGTGTTTCTTCAGGCTGGTGACTGTTACACTTTCTTAGGCCCCAAAGGTACATGGGTGTTAGTAGGTTGTGTTGATGCTGGATTTGCTCACAGTGAATTCCAGAATTTTGCACAGAGCCCTTGCTGGAAAAGAGTGTGATATTAAGGGGATGGTCTACAGGGCAGCCTTTGGATGGTTCATATAACCTAATATGTGCCTGGATGACACGGCTGCCTCTAAGAAACATAAGAATGCACCTTGAAAGAAGGCTTCCCTGAAAGTTATACATTTTAACACCTGTTGTGTTTTTTGTCAACACTTGACTAGTGATCTATGGAGAAGGGGTCTGCAACACTGATGCCCAATATTGCCCAGCCAGTGATTGATTTTGTCACATCATTCGCTGCCTGACCCACTACTGTCAGGAATCTGTTCAGGGAATGCAAAATCCATCCACATTCACCTGTACATTTGGCTTAGATGTATTGCCCCTATTAGGTGCAAAGGTCAATCAAGTGAGTGCCCTGGATTGGGAGATCCGCTGGTGTGAAATCCTCACTACACGTCCATTTTGTGCGCCCTCAACCAACAACATCCTTTGCATTTAGCAAAATGTCTTGAGAAAGTTGTGGTGTACAAGTCATGGTGTACCCATTCCTTTTACCGGTGGAGGGGTCCATTACCACATGTCAGTTAATTCCCACCAGTGCATTATGATTGGCAGTCTCTGTCCGAGAGTACTTATGCCATCTGTTAAGTATTCCCTCCTTTCCTTGCCAATTTATATTCTCATTGCTGTTCTAGGACAGCTTCTCACTGTACCAGCACTCATCATGCTAGCAGAACTCCTGCCTGGTGCCACAATGTAGTCCCCCACAAATGTAGACCACCATTGAACTGTAAAAGTATACACTCCAATACAAAATAAATCACCTGCTGCATCCCAGGGTTTGGGGTTTCTTTTTTTTTCAAATAATTTTTATATGGAAATTTTAAAAGAAAATACAACCAAAATACTAAATGACATCAGGTATTACATCTCCCATTATTAACACGAGTATCGTCCAAGTAGTCGAAACATGACATTAATCATATTCAAATTGAGACGGTTGCACAGATGTAATTTCCAGATTCACTAGGGCCAACAGCTAGAAGCCACTTAATCCTTGAGGTTTAGCTATTGCCTGGTAGGATTTTTAATATCCTCGTCTTTAACCTCTTGTGGAAGTTTTGTAGTTGTCCGTCTACCGAGAACAATAATAAGGGAAGACGAGAAATTAAGTAAAAGTTTGAGACAACGGGGGAAACAGAAAAGGAAGAGGGAGCAGGCATTGGAACATCATAGTGGTCCGTTGTCATTGAGGGGGTGCCGACTGACGATAGAGGAGGCATTGTACCTGGGGCATTTCACCTTTAATTTATGGGAGAGTTTGGGGTGTCTGACACACCAAAGGAGGATGCCGGGGTCAGCCACATTGAAAATTGTGGGGTGGCGGGCAGCATTGTCTTGAAATGCTGGTCTGTGGTACTTTTCAAGTTACTATGCACTTTTTTTCCTGGACGTTTATAGGTTAAAGCACTTTCATTAAAAACAAGAGTTCAGAGAGTCAAGTTTTAAGAAGGTGCTTGAAGGTCTTTTTTTCTATGCACGTATGCTTATCAAAAGAGATCATAGCATAGTACTGTCTGGTTGTGCCGCATAACACAGTCTGCCTGATTAGTGTTGCCAATTCCAGTTACATTATCGCCATGAAATTAACGCTTGCCAAGTTTGATTCAGGGTTTCTCTGCTAAACTTAAAATACACTTAGACTATTCTAAAAAGAACATGAAAAATGAAGAGTAAAATCTATTCTTGAAAAAGGTATGGAGGAACTTATATGTTTTAGAATATCAATGTACAGTGTAAGCTACCTGATGTTAATGTGGCTTATTTTACTGCTCTTTTGATTGTTTTTATTTAGTAACGAGTCATGCACTATTTTTAGTTTCTGTTTTCATTTCAACGAGTCAATTTGCATATATTTTACAGGCCTGTGTCAGGTAACCAAAGACAAACTGGAAGAACATTTTGTAGAATTAAGCTCGATGCAGAGGGATAAAACGGCTTTCAAGGAGGGCGACACAATAATGTTTAGATGTAAACCCGGATTTCGAGTACTCACACCTCCAGGGATCCTAGTTGCAAATTGTACTAAGGATGGGTTTACCTACCCCACATGCATCAATCCAGGTAAGTGTAATGTACTTGTGTAAACCTTTTTTAGTTAATGATGGGTGTTGGAGTCACAGAATGAAATCTGCTCTTGTCTGCCTGTAATTTGTTGCAAAGATGGGTTTCTTAGGCTCCTTTGCATAGAAAATTAAGTGCCCAATTCACAAAGAGCACCTGCAGTCGTGGCTGAGGCTTCTCAGTCATGGTGTGATCTCCACACTCGTGGTAGGATCTCCGCACTGCAGTTTCTCATTGGGGAGATCCCACCAAGACTGCTGAGGCTCCGCCACGAGTGTGGAGGCTCTTTGTGAATCGCCCCTAAATGTAGAGACAGAACCAACTTCAAACAAGGAATTTAGGGCCAGATGTAGGTCGCCAATTACCGACCGGTAATTGGTTTTTGAGATGTAGGGGCCCCATTAAAGACTCCTTACTCCTGCTGAGACGAGCATAGCCGTACCTTGGACCATTAGGTCTGGCCTACACAGAGGTACCCGCCTGTGTTTTTCTACTCCACCCTTGCATGGCCGTACCTACGGCCCCTTGTTCACCCATCTACCGGGTTGGAATTATCACCGGTGTCTAGAATTTGACATCCCGCCCTTCAAGCCCTGAAGAGTCACAGGTTTCCTCCTGTTGACGAAACACGTGTCATCTGGCGTTGTATGTTCTGAAAAAAGAATAAGAAACTTACATAAACAAAACGCTTCTTACATCTCCGGTGTCAACCTTAATTTTATGTGTCAAATCTCTCAGTATCAATACTGTTTATCTTACACGTGTGCCCAGTACCTGTTACATGTTTATCTAGTGTCAAGGATCTTTATTTTTGAATCTGTGTGAGGTTTAGGGTATTCCTCAGCACTGGCTGCACTGTGAAAATTTGTACAAACCTTTTACTTACCGACCATCCATGTATACAACTGTTTGAGCGCCAACATCCTGTTCTGTCTAAAACCCTGCGTAGGCTTTCTACTCTTTCTGACACCAAATTTCCTTCTGAAAGGGGGATCCGCCACAGACACTTCTACTGCAGAATGGGTGGAGGGGGCGTGTCTTTAACACATGGCTAACCAACTATTCTTTATATGTTGTTTGAAAACCTCCCAGTACCACCAACCATAAAGCAGTGCCAGACCTCACATTTACTAATTGCATAATTGGCCTTTTTCAATATGGTATGTCATCAAAGCCACTGACCTCCCACAACTAAATTCTGTTAATCTCTGGTTCGCAGAGACTAAGGATTTTATTTATGACCCCCTTGCAGAATGCAGCACACATAGAAAGAGGAACACCCCTCAATGAATTGTTTGTGTCCAGGAAAGTGCCCCTTCCTGCACTTAAACAATCTACCCTACAACATAGGCACCCTTGCGCCATGGTGCAAGGGTGCCTGCATTGGTGCTTGGCTGCCAAAACAGCCCTGGCACAGGTGGAAGGCAGAGGAATGCACCGTTTTGGATAAATGTGGTGCATTCGCCCTTTCACTTTGATGTAGGGCAGTGCAGCAAGGTGAATTGCTGCGCTGCCCTACACCAAATCCCCATAAATTAGCCCCTAGATATGGTAATAAAGTGATATATTGGTTTAGAATGTGAAGAGGAGTTCAGAATGTGAAGGGGAGTTCTATGTTGGAATGGAAAGGGGTTTTAGAATATACACTCTGCAGTTAGCCTGAGTTATGTTTAGAAGTAAGCAGCCTTAGCTCTTAATACATATTTGAAGAGGGAGTCTGCATTTGAGTCCTGTGTCTCGGCATATCACAGATATAGCCATATCCTCCGTGGAGATGCACTATGTTAGTATTTTTCAGAACATCTGAAAATATATTTGCTTGTAAGTCCATCTTTCACAAATTCTGGGGCATTTCTTCCTTTTGAAAGGGGCCTTCAGTTGTAAATTTGGAAAATGTCTTCTTTTTTTCGGAGTACACACAGATGTTTGTTATTTTTTCTGCAGATCCTTGTCGTGTATCACAAGAGGGTATAGATTTGCATAATTTAGAATTGGTGGGAGACAAAATACTATTCCATCAAGAGGACACCATTCAATTTAGATGCAAACCTGGATATTTTGCTTCGCTAGCTGGAACCTGCAAGAACAGCAACATAATATATCCCACCTGTCTGCCACAAGGTAAGGGCATCCAGCTGGTCTTGGAGTCACGCATGCTTACATTTCTGAATGCCTATGTAATCTTCAATGCCTATGCATTATCTCCAAAGCCTACCATGTCACTTTTGCTATCTCTTGCATTTTTATGAATTGCTATCCATGCCATATCGAGTTACATATATTATTAACCCCACTCCTTCAGAAGATGATTCCCACAAGTGAGTTTACATACCTCATGATTTGAAATGTAGTAAAGATAGCAAATATATGAAATAAATAATAATTAATGATAATATTTTAATAATCTATAATAATATTATATACAATAATAATATATGGTAAATATAGAAAAGATGTGACGGAAGGAACTGAGAGACAATCAGAAAAATAACTTTCTGACTAAGAGACTGAACTTGAAACGCCATCACTAAATACTGCACTATTTATTTATTATTGCACCTCCACAGGAATGGGTTTCACAGTACGGTACTGTGATTATTTAAAGCAAAAAACGTCAGGCATATATCGAATATGGTAGCACATAATTAAGCATTATATAACATAAATAAAGGATTTAAAAACTTTTTTACAGACGAAATTGTTGAAAGCATAATTGATCAGTATATATAAAAAAATTGTGACTGGTGCATGTCAGCAACATAAACATCAAGCACAACTACATTAGGTTCAACATCAGTGATACTAAGGCCTAGCTGTATCAAGCCTTTTGCGATTCGCAAAGGCCGGAATTCGCAGAATTCCGGCGTTTGCGAATCGCAAACGGTCTTTTTGCATGTTTTGGCATGCATCAAAAATTCGCAAAATAAAGAATCGCAAAAATGTGCGATTCCTTATTTTGCTATAGCATTTAAGGAATCGCAATTTTGCGATTCCTTAAATGCTATGCATGTAGCATTTTGTAATTGCAAATTTAGGTTAAGAAATCGCAAATTACCACCAACTTGTAGTTGGTGGTAATTTGCAATTTCTTTCAAAAAGTGCACAATTCAGCATTTTTTAAGGTGGCATGTGACGCACATACATGCCCATAGGGCATGTATGTGCACCATATGCACACACATGTTAATTTCAGGGGTGCAGCCGGATGTCCTTGAGACACCCCTGCACCCTTGAAATTATTCTCAATTTGCGATTAGCAAATTGCGAATCACAAATTGAGATGTATTTCACAATTATTCCTATGGGCCTCCAGGCCCATAGGAATGAATGGGAAATTATTCCTTATTTGCAAATTCGCAAATTGCGAATTCGCAAATAAGGAAGATTAAGAAATCGCAAAAAAATAGCGATTTCTTACATACATGCCATTTTGCAATTTCTAAATAGCGATTCCTTAAAAATCGCTATTTAGAAATCGCAAATAGTTATGTTGATACATCTACCCCTAAGATACTTTAAATAGCCGTTAGTTGGTCAGGTGTTATTGAATGACTCTAAGGTCATGATCGACTCAAGGGCATTGGTAGACAGCCGCAGCCCGTGAGGTAAGAGCGGAGGGGCCCGGTGGGCGGGATTTCGACAGACGATGACCAGGGGAAATTAATTATTTATTGAATTTTTGCTGGTCATCGTCCATCGAAATTTCTATCCATCCTGCCCCACCGCTCTTACCTGCACGGGTCGCGGCTGTTGATAGTTGCAGTTAGTCAATCGTGTGAGTGGTTACTGGCAGAGTGGCATTCTGCTACAAACCCCATTGCTTGGTTTTACTTGTGAGAAAGTGTCACCCGAAGTGTCACTCATTTAGCAGTAGTTCGTCACTTATATGTACATTGAAACCATCAAAAAGTCACAAATAAGCATTGTGAAAACTTGGCACCAATTGCTGCAGCTGTAAAATATAGAGGGCAGTCTAAGAGCGCCTGTACTGGAGCACTATTGTTGGCAGCCCAACTTCAGTAAGTGACAAAATGGCGTGCTGGCCACAGCTACATGGAGGTAAAGTAAATGCAAGAGGCAATAGATGGTGCATCAATAGTAACACAGGGATTCATTAAATGTCAAAACACCAGCATTTGCTCTTGAGCACGGCCCAGCTTTGTTGGTATGAGGTGCTGCAAAGAATGACCACCGGCCTGGTTTTCGACTATGGGACTTGGCAGAGTCCCAAAAAAATAGTGGATATATTGGACCAAAACCCATGGGAAAAAGCAGGGATCTTGACTTTGGGCAACCTATACCAAACATTGCAGGAGGCGTTTCCATTTTGGAATTCCAATTTCTGACCTACAGCAGTGTGACCCGGGCTAATTTAATAGATACAACTGGGGTGAGAGGGGCAGAGAAATCTAAGGCACATGCAGTGCTGACAGGTACGTTCCAACTTAGTGTAGGCAGGAGAGCAGAATTCCATTCAAACATGGCCTTGGCAACTTTGGCTAGGGAGAGCTTACAGCGGTGTGAGCAGCATGGACAGCTGACAATGGAAGTGGAATTGCAAAGGATACTCCAAAACTGTATCTAGAAATGTCAGGTTCCGAATGATTCAATTTAACCAACTGCATTGCACTTATTTAACTCTTCTTTATACTCCATAAGTTATTACCCAGGGTATCTGACCAATTGCCCTGGTGTCATGCAGCGAACACTAATCGTATGCACATTTTCTGAACTGTGGGTGCAAAGCACAATAATGGCAACACGTTATACAAGAGATAGGCCACCTGACTAGGAAGATAATTATCATATCCTTAAAGATCTGCTTGCTGGGACTCATGATGACCTGCACAAAGAACAATAGAGCTGAATGAAAATTGGCCGCCTGGCCCTCGTGCTTGCCAAAGGCAATGGAAGTCGGACACAGCGTCCCAGGTAATGAAATGGAGATGGGACCTTCTCTAATGTGGAAGTGGAAAATACAGTTCTGAAATCAGAGAAATCACGGTGTGGAATGAACTTCTGATTGGCAGAGAGGGACACAATATTTCAGGACTTAGCGGGACAGAACAATGACAGGCCAATGTGAAATATAGGGAGACATACACAGAACACTGAGCTGTATATTCACCATGGGGAAGAGGCGGCAAACACATGACACATGACACCTAACACTGTGTGTGGGACAAAAATAGTGATAAAAGCAAATATATCTTCTGGATGCAAAGAACCATCAGAGGGAGAGAAGTATCGAAAGGCTATCCAAGGTTGATGCAAGTCTCTTGGGTACATTCAATTGGGTCTAAACCATAGGTGGGCCCTCAAGACCCTTACTGTGGTAACTGTGAAGTACAGCGCAGTGGAAACTGAAAAATTGTATACTTCTCACAGCGAGGTCTGTGTTTGTGATACAAGTTTACATGGAGAAATGTCAGTGATTCAAGCCTTATAATAGATGGCCCTTATCGATCATGCTGATGTTCACCATATGTTAAATTTAATAAAAAAATATCTTATTTGGCAAATGACAATATACATATTTAAAAATGCAGTAAGCAGGCCTGTCAGTCCAGACTACATTGTTTTAAATTTCAACTAGAAGGTGCTGCAAGGTCTATCATCAAAGTTGAGTCTTTTCTAGGTACAATATAATTCCAAGGTACAGAACGATTATTATGAATAAATACAGTTAAGATGTTTATAAATTGAATCATTCGATCAGAGAAGAATGGAGTTGATGTGTCATTTTGTTCATACAAAATGCCTAATGATGTCAAACCGCGGATATAGCAATCGAAAAAATCAACCCATATGTGTTGAAAAATGTGGTTATCATCCCACATTTTGAACAGGGTTTAATGATTTTCTGTCATATTCCTTACTCTGGAAAGCTACGGAAGAGACCAGTGAAAAACCAACTGCATCAATGGATCCTGTTTAAGATTGTTAAATTATGGCCAGTTGAGATTGAGACCATCGACGGGAAGGGAAACAGTACCTTTATAAGTGAAAGACTGGTTGAACAGATAAATATACACATATGTATGGAACCCTTGATCTTAGTCATCAGTACCATCAGCACTTACCCATGCCGCCCTTCTTAACCTCCTCCATGAACTAATAATATAGCCTTATAGCCTGCCTTTGAGGGCTGTACCGGCTATTAAAGGCCCTCTCCAGCGTGAAAGGCCCGAGCCGAAGCCGAGGGCATTTAACAAAGTGAAAGACTGGTTGAACAGATAAATATACACATATGTATGGAACCCTTGATCTTAGTCATCAGTACAATCAGCACTTACCCATGCCGCTCTTCTTTACCTCCTCCATGAACTAATAATATAGCCTTATAGCCTGCCGTAGAGGGCTGTACCGGCTATTAAAGGCCCTCTCCAGCGTGAAAGGCCCGAGCCGAAGCCGAGGGCATTTAACAAGGGAGAGGGACTTTAATAGCCAGTATAGCCCAGCTACGAAGGGTTATAAGGCTATTAAAAAATTCTGCCACTAGAGGGCAGAATGTTTTAACAAAAAAAAACAAAGCCTTATGGGAGCGTGAGGGGATTGGAATCCCCTCAGGCTCCCTGAAGCCTTTGTTCACAGCCAGAGCTGTGAACAAAGAAAGATTGGAATGTTGGAGCTCCATCCTTATACCAACCATTATAAGCCCGGAGCACTCCATTGTTTTCAATCGAGCTCCCAACATTCCAAAGTTCAAATACAAAATACAGACAACACGAGTAACTTTATTCACGATACTTTTAAGTTAGTGTTCCAGCCAATTGCTTGCTGTGTACCACGAAGCTCAATTCTATAATGAAAATAGCATAATGTTTATCTAGTTTCATGACCGAAGATCATATAATATTTTGTTCTACACTGTTATTACTGTACTGACTGAACACAAAGACCCTCCTTTTAATTTATGAGAAAGTACCAGGATTGGGTGCAAACACTGTTTAAATGCGAATCCTTGTCTTGTGAGATATGCTGCAACTTCATACTTCCAAACTCAAGATTTTCCCCACTTGTATTTTGCATGGTGACACTTTACAGATCTTTCACAGAATAAAAATAGGCTAGCAAATTGGAAACTTTGGGTAAATGGAGACCTATAATCCGGATTCCATACCTCATTCAACACTCAAATGTTTAGTACTACACTGTAATTTTTACCCAGAGTTAAACGGCAAATGTACACTTATGCACATCAACAAAGATTCAACACATTATAAATGCATACTATTCGTTTAATCCAAAACATTTAGTAACATTTCAATAATTTGCCTAAATAACCACTGCCCATCGATTTTCTCATATCAATTCTTTCAAGAATCATAGGTACAGTTTATCTTCATGCTCTATTTTCATCATAGATTTGTAATTTATCACTGAAATTAACTATCTTGGACATATCCAACCATGTTTTGACAGACTTTCAATTCCTAACAAACTCGAAACTCTATGAATCTAACCATCCTTTGTATATTTTATTGTAGCATTATCCATTTGGTAAAATCTCAGCTTCCTTTTTTTTATAACTGTTAGGTTTTTATCATCCCATCATGCTTTTGTATTTTGCACCGATGATGCTAAATGTATGTTGAGTGTCAGATTATCTTTTGTGTATCCAGTGCCCCATGTGTGGCTTTTATCACCTGTGAACTCCAGAAACAAACCCTGACTAACATCCACCACTGAAATTCCTTTCGTATTTCACTATACTAATTCATTACTAATACTTTATGGGTTTCGGAGTAGCGTGTTGCTCGCTGAAAAAGCGCTCCAATGCCTCGTCAGGGGTAGTAAGCGCTATATAAATGCAAATACAATGCAGTACAATAGGTTGCAGTATAAAGGCCTCTTTTTCATTCTTCCTCACAATACATTCTCGCATTTTCAAGATTAAGCTATTGGCATTGTAAATAACAATGCCATTTATTTATCTGGTTTCATGCCATGGATTGTTGAGCGGATTGGATGCCTGAGGGCACACACTGATGGATGAATGCTTGGATGAATCGATTTTGGGGCAGCCATATGGTGGTTGGGTAACCTGAAGGGGTAGGACGGCTCCTTGATGCTTTAGCAAGTTGGTTGTGTTGTGGGATGGATACATTTACTAAATGGAGGATAGATACATAAACATATGGATGAACAGAAGAATGGACGGATAGGCAGATACATAACAGTTAATGGGTGCATTGACTGATCAATGGGTGTGTTGGGTGGACGGGTTGATGGACGAGGTGGGGCGACAGTTGAACCCCCCTATTTATCGCGGTATGGTATGCTAATTCGGGCGGGGTTGGTTGTTGCCCTACGATCGGATGTGGACATGCGCTTTCCGCTCGTGTATCTCACGTTGTGTGGTGATAGTGGCGGACGTTTCTGCAATGTTTTGGACGTGGCCGCTGAGGGACCCTTGTCTCAGAGGCGAATCCTGCTCTGTGGAACATATTTATTTACTAGAACAGGCCCGAATCCGATAGGCCGTTTCATCTAATCCAGCACTAAACACACAAGATGAATTAAAGGCAAGGCCTGTGTGTTGTTGGCGAGAAGCATGTCATGGAAAACACTTCGCCAACAAATATTTCCAGCACAGTGTGTCCTATAAGTGTTCTTGTAGAGTCACGTGGAGTTGATAAGTGGTAATTTGGCGCCAGAATCGGGAGGCGGTGTTTCCGCTGCTGCGTACATGGAAATGTAATACACATCACAATGTCAGAAACAAGCAGACACCTAGCCACACACAGGCCTTGGTTCGACCCACAGAGACAGGTGAAAGGTGAAAGCCGCAAATACGCCAGGAGAGCCAAGGATACAGAAAGTCAGAGCCATGGATGACTCAGTGCCAAGTACTGTAGACAGTGAGATCCATAATGCTGGCTGTACAGCCAGCCAGAGCCGTGGACAGGTCGGTACACAGACAGTCAAACACACGGATGGATGGATGTACAGGCAGCCAAAAACTACGAGGGGTGGGTGGCAGCCTGGCAGGCTACAAGTAGATTGTGGTGGTTTTGATGACATATCAATGCCACTGAAAAATGAACATTCGTTCAATTTACACAATCTCTGAAACATACATTTTTCTATTATTCACTTAGTTTGCGCTATATATAACTGTACAGATAGAAAGATGTTTGTACATGGGAGCAGGACTTTGATGGCACAAACTTGTTTCAGTTAACAAAGCGCGTTAATATGTTTTCGTTTGGGTACGCATGACTGTGCGTGCCAAAATATGAATTTATGGACGTGTATTTACATACATAAATCTCCCACTTTCTCCCTCGCCGTGTGTGTGACTGCGCCTGGCATGCACTAGGTATTCACGACTCTAAGCACTATACCAGCAGACACACGGAGGTGGTGATGGGCTCCACCCTCTCCCCTGCAACCAGTTTAATTATTCTAATGTTCCCTGCCTCCCGGGGTGAGGTAAGATTCTTCTCTGCAAGGAGGTGTAGGGCGACAGATTGCAATCTTGAGCGAATACAGTCACATTTGCAACCGGTGCCTGGCTGAGGGCACGAGGTGCATTAAGTGTGTTGTCTTTTACATGGGGTTGACTGAACTGCGTGTTAATCCATGGGGCGCACTGAGGGCAGCGCCTTGATGCCCTGGGTGGGCTGAGCGCTGCGAGTTTAACCACGAGGTGCACTGAGCACAAACACTGGGTGCAGCCAGTGCAGAATGAGTGACAAATGGGATGGGGTGCACTGAGCGCTGCCTGTTTGTCACAGGGCGTGTACCGAGCACTGCCTCTTTAACACACAGGGTGCACCGAGCGCTGCGTGTTTGCCACGCGGAGCTCGGGGTGCTGCGTATTCAACTCACGAGGTGCAGTAAAAGCAAGAGTTTAACACTCAGGTGCATTGAGCGGGCATGGTTAACACACGGGTGCATCGAGCGGGCATGGTTAACACACGGGTGCACGGAGCGTGGCTAGGTTAACACAAGGGTGCACGGAGCGTGGCTTGTTAAAAACGCGGGCGCACTGCGTGGTTATCACACGGCGTGCACCGAGCGCTGTACACTACTAACTCAAAGGCTCCCAGTATCAGGGATAGAAAGAGCAACTTCTCTATTCCAAGCCCACACCGTTTAAAATACCAACAACAAACCCCATCTCCCACTTTCTCCCTCGCCGTGTGTGTGACTGCGCCTGGTGTGCACTACGTATTCACGACTCTAACCTATACCGGCGCAGAGTGCAGCACTAACCCAACCTAATTCAGTCACTGGAGCCCCAATGTACATTAACTCTAAGCTCAATAAAGACTCTGTATCCCGCCACTGCAGAAAAGGCACGATCATCCTTGTGGACACACGCAGTGCTTGGAACCTGCCCCTGTTTGCCTGAACCATTGACTGTGAGCCAGTCCAGCCCTCTGATACTGTCTGCATCAATTGGATAGTGCAGTTGTGGACTCACTCTCTCTGTCCGCCCACCCTTGTCACCTCGTGGCGCCCAGGCTGTGATGCTGCTTTCTGACGCCCACAGTGTGGACTCAATAGAAATGTACTTAATGCACCCTGCGAGGCGCCCACCTGATTCAATACTCACCAGTCAGACCAGCTCTTCTGCATTAACCCCCACTGGGATATCCCACCGGATACCCGCATTGTCAGCCTTTCCTGAGGTGCTACATCCTCCAAGCTGTTCCTTGGACAGGCTCCTAGAACCGACTCCAGCTCTACTGGGTGTACCAGGTTGTGCAGCCTCAGCGATTATAACAACATGAAAGAAATAGAAAAAACATCTATTTCTTTCATGTTGGTATAATCGCGGCATCTACGCATTACTTTTAAAATGTTCTAAGTAAAGCGTGGGTGCCGTGATTATACTAAAATGAAAGAAATAGATGTTTTTTCTTTTTCTTTTATGTCGGTATAATCGCGGCACCCCCGCTCTACTTATACCACCATGAAAGAAATTTCTCTTTCAGCCCCGTCCCTTGCAGACTGGGTGGCCCGACTTCCTGCTGGGGTAAAATGTTCCTTATCTTCTTTATGAGGCCATCTGGACCCATAAAGAAGATAAGAAACCTTTTACTTCAGCAGTAAGTCAAGGAACCCAATCTGAAAAGGACGGGGATTAAAGAGAAAGAAGAATGTAACTAGGACCTCTTCTCCAATGGCTGGCCACCGTTTAGGAAGCCAGCCAATGGACAAGAGGGGCAGGGCTTAACCCTCGCTAGTCAAGTTCTCCAAAAAACACAAAATCTCGCGAGCTCGACTGCGCATGTGCGCAGTACGCCACGCGAGACCTAAAAATGCCAAGCCATTTTATCAGATTGCGTTTTAGTTGAACCACTAAACTGTCCACAAACCTTCAGATCGACAGTCCAATGATATGTAAAAAATTGAAAAACATACCTCTCTTCCATATATTGTGATTGTAATGAAATTGTCAAGGGGAGTTCTTCTGTGTATCTGTAACAATGACGTCCGTTTCTTGCAGAGCAGTTAACGGAGCATTTTAACCTCGCATGCACAATTCTGGTATCCCAGCATGCTTTCTCAGTCCTCATGATTTATTGGTAAAGTGAGCCATCTGGCCACTGCATTAATATGTTGCGAGATGCACCCTAGTGGCCGGGCTCGCCCAGATATAATAAATAAAGGTGCGCATGCCGCTCGTGACCAGTGCATGTCCCGAGAAACTGTTGTGCACTGTCATTATTGGTGTGTGTGTGTATGTTTGATAGGCCCCCGGCTGCCCCAAACCAGCAAAGGGTGTCGCCCCTCTACACTAGCAACAAGGCAGTTGTACCTTATTGAAAGGTGGCGCCCAGGAAGCGGCGATAAAAGGAAACTGTAAGCCTTGTGGCTATCTGGTGTGCTTTAGGCATCCATCGTAGCAATCGGCCATTGCAATCTGAGCAGTGAGAAGTGATCCTAGGCAGAGGTCAGGAGAGCCCTGGGTCATGGGACTGTCCCCGTGGAGAGCCGGAAGATTGCTTCTGCTGTCGAAGGTGCAGGTGGCATCGGCGCAACTCTCAGGCAGTAGATCGGCTGCAGGTAGGCGTGACCTTCAGTGGAGCTATGTGAGGCACATCAGAGAGCACACCAGGCCTGATGCCTGTGCAGGGAGAGGCCGCCTGCTCTCACTGTGAGCTGCTGATTACTGCTCCGCCCCATGTGGCCGGTGTTGTAATCGCATGTTAATTCCCTGGTACATGTGGTGCAAGTCCTAGGGAGCATGTGGGCACGTTGCTATTGAAGGACGCCTGCACAGAACAGTAAATCACAGTCTCTCATTGCTCCACAGAATCCCCTGATCTGAAGGAAAGGTCATTGTGCATGACGTTTGGGGTGAGTGGTACCCCGGGGAGCCAGAGGTGGCAACACTGATAGTCTATAAAAAGTCCCAAACCCCATACCTCGGATTGGAGAAATGTCAGTCCAAGAACATGAGGGGTGGAGCCTGCACCTGAATGCTGCTCACACTCTGCACTTGCTGCGCTAACACCCTTTAGCCAACTGGTAGACCCTGCTACAGCAGCACCTAGATGGAGAAAATGGATTGGACGGCTGGAATATTATTGTCACACCACGCGCGAAATAGACGGCGTTGTTAAGCGATGGACAATGTTGCATATGGGTGAGGATGAACCGTATGAGCTATTCCAAGACTTACCGAACACTGGAGCTGATGATAATTTCGACGTGGCGGTGAAGGCGCTAAATAGACATTTCAACCCTAAATTAAATCTTGATTATGAACACTTCAAGTTGAGGCAAGTCAGTCAACAGTAGGATGAATCAGTTGACATGTTTTTTATGTGATTGCGCAAGTTGGCTAGCACATGCAATGGAATAGACAAATCAGTGAAAATAAGAGTGCAGATTATACTGGGTTGTCGCTCCGCCAACCTGAGAAAGCTGATTCTGAGGCAGACTGGTATCTCATTGGACGACATCCTCACATTACGTCGATCTCATGAGCTGGCTGATACAAGGGTCAGCGAAATGAAGTCTGTGCTAGCTCGGACAACAGCAACCCCCTCACCTTCAGGACTGGTGAGAGTACTGGAGGAACACATCGAGGCTATAAGGAGATGACCACTTAAAGGATGTGGGGGACCAGTGCCCATCAAGGCTCACCAGTCATCTGCCCAGAGGCTGCTCAGCAAAAGGGAAACTAAGTTTAAAGTGCGGGAGGTCAAACCATTTGATGGAGGACTGCCCGAGTGCAACCAGACCATCAGGTGAAGGTGTGAAGAGTAAGAAATATGGGAGAGTAAAATCCGGAAGAAGGGGAGGAGCAGGACTAAACACAAGTGGTGTGTCAGTAGATGCTGCTGTTGGAAGAGAATGATGAAGACAAAGAGAAGGTGTTCACCATCTCGTTCACAGGCCACAAAAACCAGAAGAGGAGGCCACCGCCCATGTGCCACGTGGATATCGGCGGAGTACCGATAACAGCACTCATGGATACGGGGGCATTGGTTAACGATGCTGAACAAAACCTTTGATTAGAACCACGCCCAAAACTCACGAACACTAACGTGAAGATATACACGTACAGGGGTACGACACCTACTCCTCTGCAAGGTGTAATAGAGGTCGAGTTCAAGCATGAAAAGGTGGCCTTGCAGACAAGATTCCATGTCACACAAGAGAGTTCAGGCACTCTGTTAGGCTGTCTCACAGTGGAGGACTTAGGTCTTGCCTGTTTGCTAAACAAATCCACCAGTTGCATGCAGAGGAAATAATGGTGGAATTCCCTGAGCTATTTGAAGGACTGGGGTGTTTGAAAAATGTGAAAGTGAAACTACATATTGACCACACTGTCAAGCCGGTAGCTCTGCACCACCGAATGGTCCCTTTTCATCTTTGCGTACTAGTGGAGGCTGGACTAGAAATATTGGAGCAAGCGGATGTAATAGAAAAAGAGTCTGGTCTCATCCCTTGGGTGTCGCCTTTGGGAATTGCCCAAAACCCAAACAGACGGGGGCAATAAAGCTATGTGTAGACATGAGACGAAGATAAAGGCACCTCACCCCAAAATTGACAAAATAGTGGCAGACATCAATGGAGAAAAATAGTTTTCCAAAGTAGATCTCAACTCAGGATGCCACCAATAGATGTTAGACGAGTGGGATGTACGTTATTACAACGCATGCTTTTACCACGCATGCTTTTACAGTGCAGGTTTTTCAACGCAAGTCGTTACAACAACTTGCATTGGGGGGTGCTGGATAGTGAATAGTTTAATTTACTATTCCAACTCCAGTCCCCGTGGATAGTAGGGAAGGTGTTGGATAGTAAATTAAACTATTACCTATCCTAGAGCGCCCCCCAGCGCAATTCGTTGTAATGACTTGCGTTGAAAAACCTGCGTTGTAAAAGCACTGCGTGGTAAAAGTTGCGTCGTAAAGGATGTTTCCCATTCGAGTGCCCTCCGCAGCGGAGGTGTTCCAGGCTACTATAACGGAATGGGCATCATGAACGCAGTGGCTATTCTAGAAAGGACTGACACTGCACAAAAGCAAATGCTTGTTTTACACAATCAAAATGTAATTCTTTGGATATTGGTTTTCCAAAGAAGGGCTCCAGGTGGAACCATTGAACGTTGAGGCCATTAGAGTAACTGTCATTCCCAAGAATACTACTGAGATGTGCAGTTTTCAGGGGACAATCAACTGGCGACCATTTCAGAACCGATGAGGGTGCTCACAAAGAAAGGCACTCCCTGGTAGTTGGTCGTGCTCAGCCTCGCAGGTGTTCAAGGAAGTCAAGAGAGAGCTCTTGCAAGGAGCCACAATGATGGATTTCAGCCCTGAAGGTAAAACTGGCCTTATTGTGGATGCCAGCCCTGTGGGTCTAGGGGCAGTCCTACTGCAGCTGAATACATGTGGAGAATGGGTCCCCATCGCATATGCCAGCCGAGCACTAACTGCAGTGGAGACAAGGTACGGCCAAATTGAAAGGGAGGTTCTAGCTATCCAGTGGGCATGCCAGAATTTTCATATTTACCTATGTGGTCACAAATTTTAGGTCATTACCGATCACTAGCCATTGATACCTTTGTTTGGAGGAACTGCACAAAGATAAAGCGGTGGGTGATCCAGCTATAACAATATGACTATAACGTGTGGTACCGCCCTGGGGTTAACAACCCTGCATACTATATGTCACGTCACCCCATTGCAGCTGATCCGAGGACACAGCAGAAGATGGACAATGGGCGAAAGGCTTCATCAGGCTAATCACCAAGATGGCATGTCCCCGAGCATACTCTCTACAGGAGATCATAGAGGCCTCTAAGGACGATGGCTGTATCCAAAGTCCAAAGAAGCACTAAAGGAGCATCAGCAGGGGAAAATGTTCTGGATGGCATCTGCGGTCTCACAGATAAGGAATGAAAGGGTAGAACATGAATGTGGAGAAGCCAAGATGAATTGAGGGAAAGTATTGAGGGACTCCTGTTGAGAAGCCAGCGGATGGTGATTCCTCAAAGCCTCGAGAGGCGCACAGTCGTGTTGGCTCATCAAGGCCACCAAGGACTGGCTAAGACAAATACTTGCCTGCGACATTATGTGTGGTACCTGGAATGGATCAGTTGGTGCAGGAGGTGTTAAAAAGCTGCCATTCCTATCTTATCACTAGCGGAGAGCCCACAATGACACCTGTCATCACTTAAAGCCCATGTACCAAACCGTGGTCATCAGGGAGCATGGATTTTGGGAGATTTCTGGGGAATCGCCTCATGCTGGTTGTTGTGGACAGTAACACCACATTTCCAGCCTTGGATTTCATCCACTCAACTTCTTTTGAGTGTGTTAAACCAGCTTTAGAAAAGATTTTTGCAATGTCAGGTCTACCCAATAAAATAGAAACTGAGAACGGCCCATCTTTTCAATGCCAAGAACTTCAAGAATACTTTCACCACCTCAATATTAAGCAGCAGAGGATAATCCCCCAGCGCCCTAAGCTAACGGAGAAGTGGAGTGGTTTATGAGAACACTCAATAAGGCTCTTCAGATAGGCGTAGATCAAGGGGTGAAAATGGAAGGTTGCTTACATCAGTTTGTGAGGACCTATAGACAAACGCCTCATTGCACCACTGGGCGCACGCCTAGTGAGCTACTCATGAAACGGCCTGTGAGGGATCTGGTCCCAGTAAGTTTAAAATGGGAACCGGAAAAGTTGGATGTGACAGCGGCACAGGCTAAAAGACAGATTAACAATGACAGGGCCAGCTGGGAAAGCAAAGACCATGAACCAGAGATCCGAAGATGATATCAGGTTATTCTCAAAGATAGATTCCCTGAGGGTGTGGTTTCACTAAGCAGCAAGATGGCCGCTCTGCAAGTGAGCTCTGCCGGCTGAATCATTAATCCTGCATCCACACCGCATACAGGAGTCCCCCAACAGCATCAACACAGGTGGAAATTGCAAAGAAACCAGTGGGCCCCCACCTGTGCCACAACGGGGACGGCTGGAACTGGTTACCTGACTACGAGAGAGCGTGACATCGAGAAGCAGTCATGTCCTAACTAGGGTGCGGCTTGCGCCAGGTATGTGTCTGCTCTTTCTTTTTTTTTTCTTTTGATAACTTTATTTTGGTCATTGACCATAAAAGTGAAGATAAAATATGTACAAGCACAATAATAAAATACATAGATAAAAACTGTTTTAAAAAAGAATTATTAAACAGTGAGTTATCAAAAGAAGGGGGCAATTAATTCCTATTAACAAAAACAGTTCTTCTACGCCACATACCATACAGGAAACGGGAAACAGAGAAAACAATAAGGGGGGAAGTATCAAATGTTAAAACTCTACAGGCCTGTGTGCATTGTCTGAGTCCCGAATTTCTACACAGCGGGATCAGCCAGTATCTCCGAATTGTACTGTATGCCGGGCAGAAGAACATAACATGCACAATGTCCTCTCTGCCATTGTTATAAGCAGGGCAACAACCCTCATTTGAATTGGCCCATTTAGAAGTTAGTGCCCTGATAGGCAATGAGCCATGTCTCAACTGAGTATATAATTTCCTTGCAAGCGGGGGCTGGACTAAGTCCAAGAATTCCTCTTTCTTGGATTCAGTTTTCATCAACAAAAACTCGGTGGATAACCTGCCCAAAGTTGTCGAACAATGTCATAATTTAAAGTTGTGATATCTCACAGAGGCCAACAACTCTGACCTCTGAATCCTCAGGCAACTTTCCTCGGGGGTGTCCCATAGTTGTGGTAGGCCAATTTGGTAGAGGAAAACTTTAATATGGGATAGCCACGGTATGTTTTTATTCTTTATCAGGCCCCAGACCGCAGCAAATTCTACTCTATAGGCAGCAAGCTCTGGTACAGACCAGAGCCTTCTCCAGTAGAGCAGTGGTCGTGCGGTCACCAATTCTTTGATAGACTCCAGACCCATATCCAGCCGCAATGGTATAAGAGGAGTGCTCTGGGGTAGGCCCACCAAACTACGCATGAAGGCCTGCTCAACCTTTAGTAGGCTCTCTATGTTTGTGTGTCCCCAAAGTTCTGCACCCTACATAGCTGCTGACCTTACTTGGGTACTGTAAATCTCGACAACAGGGGCAACTGGTTTAAATTGAGAGATTCTATGAAATTTACCAATGCCCACCAAAATCTGCGAGAGTCTCAGGGAAGATTTAGATACTTGGTGGCCCCAATCAAAGTGTTCAGTCAGCGTGACCCCCAGGTAGACGAAAGTTTTAACCCGTTCAAGTGGAATACCACTTAAAACAGGATTCGGGCGGGTGTGCCTCGGGGGATTGAAGATCATAAACTTAGTTTTCTCCAAGTTTATCTCCAATCCCCTCGAGGCACAGAAGGTTACAAACCCGTCCAGGACCCGCTGGATGCCCGTTGACTTTCGGGACAGCAACAGAGTGTCGTCCGCGAACATCAGAGCGGGCACCCCACCAGTGGCCAATCGCGGGGCATCACTGTCCCTGACACCATTAAGTGCATCTACCAAACCATTAATATAGAGGCTGAAGAGTGTAGGGGCCAGGACGCAGCCCTGGCGTACGCCTCTGGTTACAGGGAAATGGGCCGAGAGTTCACCGTTCCTCCCACACCTCACCTGCGCATAGTTCCCTGCATGTAGTCTAATTAGGACATCCAATAGGTAGGGCGGGAGACCTAGTTCTTCCAACACCAGCCATAATCTCTCCCTAGGCACCAAATTGAAAGTGGCCCGCAGGTCCATGAAGACAAGGTAGAGGCTGCGCCCTCTACTCTTGCAGTTTTCCAAAATAGGACCTGCAGCTGGAAGATTTGGTCCAAGGTCGAGATGCCCGTTCTAAATCCGGCTTGGAGGGTGGTCAATGTTTCGTGTTCCTCCATCCAACCCAATAGTCTGTCCAATAGTATCCGGCCCATTCGTTTCTGGGTGGTATCTAGAAGACTAATGGGCCTGTAGTTAGATGGAACTAGCGGGCAACCCTTCTTAAAGATTGGGACGATCTCCGCTCTCAACCAGGTCTCCGGTAACACAGGGCCCCGGAGAACTGCATTAAAGAGGACTACCAGGTAAGGTGCCCAAATTTTAGGCTGGGAGCGAAAGAGGTCACTTGGGAGCTTGTCAAGGCCCGGGGCTTTGTTTGGGAGCAATCTTTGAATAGCAGATTCCACTTCTTTGAGAGAAATGCTCTCAAGGCTTTCAGTAGGAATCATCTCCCGACCATCCAGCAAGCCCGACCGGTATCCCGAGCCCGAGGCCCCCACCAGTCTATACTCGTGGGGGGGGGGGGTCTAGGGCCGGTGAAATCCGGGGGGCCGTGTCTGCTTCTGGCATCCTGTCCCGACGTTGGGACTCTTGGGCACCAAACTCGGGGGTTGCGTAAAGTGCCATGAAGTGAGCCTCCCACACTGAGAGTGCGATGTTCGGTAGTACAGCCTCTCCTCCTTCCTTCACTCCAGAAGAGACTATGGCCCAAAATGTCTTAGCATCCTTTAAGAGAAGCGCATGTCTCAGGTCTTCCCACTTTATTTCCTCCCACTCACTCTTACCCCTGGTGAGTTCCTTCTTATACTTCAATCTAGATGCCCGGATTTTTACAGTGTCTTTGGACCCTCAACACCAGGCTCGATCAGCTGGAATCCCACGTATCAGATGCCGACGACAACCAAGGAGTTGAAATTGAACAACTCCTGTGAATGAATAAAGTACTGGCGCTTATAAAGGCAAAAAATGAAGACCTTGAAGCCTGGTCGAGGCGTAACAACATTTGCATCGTGGGGGTGCTGGAGACCACTGTGATCTCTAAAATGGAAGCCTTTGTTGAAACCTTGCTAAAAGATCTCTTTGAGTGGAACTGTCACCAGTGTTCATCGTTGAAAGGGACCACAGGCCACTCGGCCCCTGGCATGCACCTGGAACCCGCTCCTCGACCTATCGCTGCTCATCTGTTAAACTACAAAGAACGTAACACGATCCTCATGCTAGCTTGAGAAAAGGGCCAAATCCAAACCCTGGGCAGCAACATATCCTTCTATCCTGATTGCACCACAGGGGTGCGGGCTGTCCGCCGGGACTTCCTACCAGCTAAATGACTGCTGCAACAGGCGCATGAGCAATACAGACCATTATACCTGGTGAAACTCAAGGTCACACGAGATGGCAAGGTACATTATTTCACGGATGCAAGACAAGCACTCAAGTTTACCAAACAAAAGACCAAAGCAGCCTGGCCTCCAACAAACTCGCCTCTCTCCTCAGTAGAGGCACAATTAAGTAACAATGACTAATTACCAGTTATTTCCCATGTCTTACTATGTTGTATGCATCTGGTTCTTAATGGAGGTAGGCTTGTCTCCAAACAAGCTAGGCTTATCTTGATGAATGATGCAACTCCAGGGCAATTTCACTGGTTCCTATTTAGCCATGCCTACTTGCATGTGTATGTTTTCTTTAAAGTATCCGTTGTTGTCTAGGAGACCCTGGCAGTTCTCAACACTCGGCCACCCAGCCTTATTGCCAGGTAGTCAGCTCAGAGTATCCACTTCCGCTAGGGATCACTCCCAGTTATAAATGTTAAGAGGAAGGGATTCCCAACCTAATTGGGGGGGTTGTTGTGGGTGGAGGTTGGGACAGGGTGTGTTTAGTCATTGATGAGGTTCAAGGGGAAGGAGGGAATCCAGTGAAATTAAAAAGTTGTTGGCCAAAATGCATGCACAAACACTATAATACATGACACTTTTATGTATTCGGCACTAGCACAGCACATCCACAAAACATAGTGCAAGTCACCCAAAACAAGCCCATTTCTCCTCATGACAGTCCCAAATAAGATGTCCACGGTTAATCTAACTACATGTAACATACTCAGACTCAATGATGGCAGGAAGATCCAACTAGTACATGCCTACGATACGAGGGTATCCTTAGCATTTGCGAACCAATCCCCAGCTTAGCCAAAGACTGAGGAACTTTGTGTGTTAAGCAGTCAGAACAGAATTGTATTTTGTCTCTGATTGTCGTATTTTATTATTTGTGATTGAAGGTTAAGAGGGATGTAGTGAACTATCTGACCACTGCATTAATATGCTGCGAGATGCAACCTGTGGGCCAGGCTCGGCCCAGCAGTAATAAATAAAGGTGTGCGAGCTGTTCATGGTCAGTGCACGTACCATGCCACGCGTGCTGTGTCAATATTGATGTGTGTGTTTGTATACTCTTGGTAGGCCCACGACCACCCCAACCAGCCAAGGGTGTCGCCCCTCTACAACTATGTCCTGGACAAGAAACTGATATCAAACTGCACAGATTCCTAATATCATAGTCTGGCAACTTCCAATCCAGCATCTCATTCTCCAGGCCCAAAAATGTAAAAATATCAAAACACTAGCTGGTCCCTGTCTGTTGGCCCTGATTTGAGGAACTCAAGATGATCTCATTGAGTCCTCATAAGCCAACAGATGTCAATCATGTCCAGGTTCACTCACTTCTATACTCTAAACAAAAAGTCACTTAAAGTGGGGGTGCTCTACCTTCATGCCTTTAATTGGCAAATAATAGTCAAGTAAAATGGAATAAATTATACAGTCAACAGTATACTGAATACCACACCTGCTTTTATTTCACAAACAAACAAATATAAACTTGATCAAATAATTGGAGGTTAATCCTGAAGTACTATGGTATTTGCCAGCCCAATATTGACACACATGAATGACAGGCATCGCTAGAGGAAATTCTTTAACAAGGTCCATTCAGACAGGGCTGCCGCTAATGGAAGCTTCCAAAGGATACTCTTGAAGCATAAGAAAATTAATTCAAAGATTGCAGCTGCTAATTTGTTTACGTTCACATCAGCCATCCTTAAGTTGATTCTTTTAACACTTACAAAATTCACTGAAAGATGGCTGCCACGTGTGCATGTATATGTACGTAGTCCATGTGTAGGTAAAAAAAGCACGCATTGGCACAGACAATAGGTTTCACTGGAGGGACCAAAAGGCTTTGCAGAAGTTGTTAAAATCAGCAATCTTGAACTTTGCACTCAAATGCTACATTTTATTTTTTATCAAAGGCCATTTTCAACTACCTCTTATTGAGGGTCAACTTTAATGGGAAGTAAGCAGCCCTAAAAATTAAAAACTTGAAATGTATTATGCGTTTGTATATGATTATTTTGTTATATTTTATCAAAGATGGTTCCTCAATTTTTCAGGATCATGCCTATTGAAACTCGAAGAAATTGAACAAAACAACATAAAGCTACTTCCAGCCTTTACACACCTACTGTATGCAACTGATAATCAAACTATTGAATTTACTTGTAAAGAAGGATACATAAAGCACACAAGCTCAAGTGACATGTCTCAAGTATGTGAAGGCGGAATCATTGCATACCCCACCTGTATCAAGGTAAGTACAGGTTGTAAAAAAAAAAACACAAATGACGATTGTTAAGCTCAACTTGGTGTAACAGAAAAGAAAGTAATGACATGGTATTAATAGGAGATCATTTAAGGAGTGGAGTTTTATAACAATGCTAACGTCATATGAACAGAATGCTTCCATTGTAAGAGTGGCTTCTTCCATGTTGGAAGTATAAATTGCAGCATCGTTTGCATAAGAAGTAGGGTTGACTTGACAAACTACGGGGCACATTAGGATGTCCGCCCGCCATCCCGGCGCAAAAAGGGACCGCCCGCCATAAGGACGGGGGTCCCGTGGGGGACATTAGGATGCGCCCGCCACAGTGGCGGGCGCATTCCGCATGTTTAGCATTGCGGCAGGTGGTGCTGAAAGCACCGCCTACCGCAATGCTAAAAATGCACATCATGCAGTTTAATGCACAATGTGACAAGCACCGCGCGGTGCCTGCCACGTTGTATATTGAAATGCAGGGGGGTACCATAGGTACCCCCCCATGTCCACCTCCACCCCCTAGAATACCTGGGGGCCCGCAACGGGCCCCACAAGTGATTTCCGCCTGCTTTTCCGTTGCGGAAAGGCATGTCCCCGCTATTATGCTAATATGGATGGCGGCGTCTCCCAGCCACCGCCACCATGTTAGCATCTTTTCTGCCCGGTCGACTCTTTGACCGGGCGGAAAACCGGCGGATGGTCTTTCCGTCTGCCGGGCTCCCCCCCACCATGGTAATGTGGCGGGGGAGAATTCAGTGCGGGCGGATCGCCACCGCCATATGGGCGGTGGCGATCCGCCCGCAATCATAATGGACCCCTAAGTATCTAAATGGTGTTATTGTCTGAGCTATTTTCCTCTCTAATGCAGGTCCTAATTTGAACCGGTGGTTTACGGTGCTAGTCATGGCAATTAAACGTCAACAACAACATTTTAAGACAGTCTGCCACATGGTTGCACTCTTTGTAACATTTAGAGATGAGAGTAACACCTGCTGTTTATTAATTCAATATATATTTAAAATGACTAATTCCTGTTGCCCAACTAATTCTTATTGCGTTGAGGGCCTGAAATAGTCTGAAATGTCACACTTGTAGAGAAGTGTGAGGATTAGTAGCTGTGTTGATAATGTCATTGGCAGCTCTGTTAGGGTCAGTGGTTGGTACAAGCAGCAGTTGCCTCCTAACGAGGGCCCTGGCACGTATTTGCTTACAAATTAAGCACTGCATTAATGAATCCATTCAGAGAACATGTAATATAGAAAACAATGGCCATCCCTGATGTGTAGGTCACTGTATTTGTATATTCAATATTAATCTCCCATTGAAAATGGGAGGCCTTATATCTGAGTAGACTGTTTCACTCCAGATTACAAAAGCTGGTCCAATGTTCATCCTGTAAATCACCTCCCACTATAACAAAAATGACACTCAATGGGACAATTTTCGGCACCTATTTTTGTCTTTCCCTACTACAAATCCATATTCCTTTAGCCAGACTTTCTAGTCTCTTATTTAGAATTCTTGATAACATTTTAAAATCTGAATTTAACAATGATAGCGATAGATAAGAAAGGAAGTCTGTCACATCTTTATCATTAATCAGAAAGATAGAGGTTGTGGCTTTCCTCCTTAATTCTTGGTGGCTCTCCTATATTCAGAAGATTTTGTCTTGGTTTTGGGCCCTGGCAAAATTGTATTTTAACTAGAGTCATTTTGTATGATTTCCAACATGTTATTTTACAATTGTTGCATAAAATGCCCGAGATTCCGTCAAGATGTAACATTCTTAACACAAGAACATGGGAAAAACGTGAACAAGCTGAACGCATGGGGCTGCTGTGCATGTAATTCGTGATATAGCACAATTATTTTGGTGTCTCCCCTGGCCATAAAGCGGGCAGGATGACATATTTCATGTTAAAAAACTATGCAAAAGAGCCAGATTGGAATTTTGCATCATAATGCATAATTCTTTTTGGAATTTCTTGACATTTCAGCAAAGGAAATTACACAAAATTCATCCAGGTCTAATTTGCTTCATAAAAAAATTATGTATTTCTTGTGCAAGAATTGTGTAAAGTTCAGCCAGGATGCAATGCATACCCTAGGACTTTCCAGGAGTCTAGTCTTCTTTAGAATAGTTTGCCCACTCTAATCTAATATCAACTATTACCAATTCAGAGTGTGCTGCAGTTAATTGTGGTATACAGAATGTATCTAGCTAGTTATTGGTAGAACCCCTTTCAGAGGGCCACAAGACATTCAGGGGCTACTGGCCCAAGTCTGTGGGTTTAGGCCTTTTACTCCCGATGACCCAGGGCGTGGCCTACTATGGATTCTGAGCAACTGAGCCAACTACCCCCTTCTGCACTTGAATCTCAGTAGTAAGCGTGGTCAAGAGGTCAAAGGCTTCTAAGGGTGGGAAGGGAGTAGTGGACACAGATTAGTGAACATGGGCTCAGAGCTCAAAAGGAGTGCAGCAGTGTCAGAGCTCTATGGGCCTTACCTTACGCTTGTGGAGCATGCCTGCAGAGACAATATGAACAAACTCCACCCTTACCTCCCTCTGTTAATAACAACCATGAAGACCAGGGTTAAGGTTGGGGGCCGGGAGCGGGAATCCTAGATGGTGTAGTACGTATAACAAGAAGGACAGAGATTAGAACCTACTCTGGTTGAGGCAACAAAGTGCACCCCTTCCCAACCCTGGGTAATGGATATATACCTGGGTATGAACAATCCACTGGCATCAAGAGGATGGTACCCAATGAACAATTATATATGAAGACACCAGGATCCCACCCAGGACACAGACCTATGGCGACAAAATATAGCATCAGAAAGCCTATTTCCTTAGTTCACGTACAGACACACATTCACACAGGAAAGAAAAGGAGGTACAGAGAAATATGTGTAATCACCTTGGAATGTGGTCCATGTCAACCGCCAGTTTGTCCTCAAGGATTATTCAGTAAATGCTTCACTAAAATGAGGATGTCATGGTAAGCACACCTACGCGCAGAACCAAGGTTAGGGATGTGGCATAATCAGCGCTGAAACTATATATATGAACAAGGTGGTCCATGCATGAAGAAACCAGATACAGAGAAATAAGATGCAGTGAAAAAGCTGCCAGAAGTACTTAATCCAAAATTAATGAATATGCAAGCGCTTTAGTGCGTGCATTACCATCAGCTCAAACAGCGCCCATGTGGTTCACCGCCACACTAAGCGCTGCTTCTGCTGCTGCCATTTGTTTTAACTGCCAAATGTAAGTGCTCCTGCGCACGTGAAAGCCGGTGCTCATAGCGCTCCAATATACATTGATAATTAGTCAGCATCCAGCAATTCTCGCTAGTACTCTCGAAAAAAAAAACAGGCGATCCAGCGAGCCGCACTATACAATCCAAGGGATCAGAGCGTAATGCTCTGAAACGCACTGGTCTCGTCTGAACTTGTGAACATGGACTCAATATGAGGCAGCGCCAGGTTGAACGCTACGGGTTTAAATGCTCTCTTACCCAAATGTTCAACCCGAGCTGAGGCTCCGTCAAGTAGTTACCGCTGGAGAAATCTGGAATGCTGACTTCCATCCATGATATGCTACAGAGATCCGCAGCACCCATGACTAAAACGGGTTCAACGAAACAGCACATTTACTCATGTGTTTCCCGAACCCCAGGTAGGTTCCTGGCCCCTGAACCATGACAAGCAGGACTAAATAATTGTCTAGCCAAATCCAGTGGCGGCTCCTCTGCTAAGGCGGAGGAGCGTCGCCGCACTACTTTAAAGTAGTGACACTAAGGGAAAAATAAAATTATAATAACTCCAGGTTTTTCCTTGTTGCGGCATCTTTCCTGGCACGGCTGCTCTGAAAGAGCAGGGGAGGAGAGGAGTGGTTTGCAGTCCCTAAAGTTTACATAAATGTTTGGCCGGACCTGTGGGGCTGGCCAAACATTCACGCGCACTTTGCATGTTCTCCATGTAGGCTGCATTACGGTTTGCATGGAGAACATGTCCAGCCTCCAACTCTCTTGCCGAGCGCTGATCCACGGCGCCCAGACCAATCACAATGCTGCATTGCTGCTTTGTGATTGGCTATCTGAAAGCTGGGAGCCGGGCGCACCCTGATTTCTGTCCTGGAGGCGAGGAAGTGGACCGAGATAAGGCAGCAGTGTTGGCGAATGGCAGTGGCGGCGAGTGGCAGTGGCAGACAGGTACATTTGTGTTTTTTTATTTCATTCCCTCCCCTCACCCCGCGACCATCTCCCATCACTTCATATTCCAGCCGCCACTGCCAAATACTCACTTTTAGAACAAAAGGGAAGTATTTTATTTCTACCACCTAGTGCACAAAGGAAGAAAACGACATATACACACAATTAACCAGTCTTACCCTGAGGTTAGCAATTGTGACTCACGAGTCCACTACCACTTTGAATTAAATTCAATAGTGTTCCAATGACGCATCCAGATCCCCCGGGGCTGTCAGGCCTTTTTTTTTCTGCACTGGAAGAAGGAAAGCATTAAGAAGTCCTGGATTCCTGGAGCACCTCCTGTCGAAGTCAGGTCAGTTGGCCTCACATTAACACAGCACCAGCAGGTGCAGACTCCATCACTGTCGAGCTTCTGCAGTGATCTGAATTTTCCTGCAGGGTAAGTGTTCAGATGCTCCTGATGAGGGGATTGATTATGCCAATCCTGTTCTTGGTCCCACACTTGTGTGATGATGCTCCCATGGTATCCTCACTCGTCCAACGGAGTCGTACCAGTTGTAGTCCTTGTTGCTTCCGATGACCCACGGGTCACCATTGCTCTTTCTCCATGGTCTTAGGCACTGTCAACACAGCACAGTTATTCATGGCAGCCCCTCCTGGTATACAGGGTTGTACAGTGCTATCACACAAGGCTTTGGCCCTTACCGCATGGCCGCCTTTACCAAAGCTATCTTAAAGGTGGCCCTCTCCTGGCATATGGGGGTCACCGACTCAGTCCTATACTGATTGGTGCAGAAACTGTTTCTTCACATCTCACACAGAGAGTCCACTCAACAGGGCTTCCCACTGGACATTGCTCCCTCTAACGCTCGTCTCTTCCTCACAGGGCATACAGGCTCCAGGGCAGGGAGTCTTAGATTCCCTGGGTGATGTCTCCTCACCCAACAGGGAGACTAGCAGGCCTTGGCCCCCAGTCTTGGTCACAGGTAGAAGTCTTGCTGAGCATTCACTCCTCACAAAGCCTGTGTGGCTTCTTGGGAGATAACAGTTTTTGTGGCCCGAAACAGCTATTCCTATGATCAATTTCCAGGCACCAAATGTGATTTTGGGTCTGAGTCTTTGAAGTACATGCTCCTCTGCACCCTTTCCTGTTTGAGAAGCAGTCTTTTTGCAGCAGGGGTTGTTTTTGAAGCTGAGAGCCCCTCAACACAGCCATAGGAGTGACGGGAGTTCCCACTTGGATGTCAACCACAGTGATATGTGCATCAAAAGGTTACCCATGGCTCCCATTTCTACTCTTTATGTTCCTCTTGTCAGCTACATCTCCTTCCTGAGATGTGCAGAAGCTCCTTTCTTGTGACCTTCCACTGAATCAAAAAGCACCATTTAAAGTGCACAGGGGAGGCATGGTTTTCACCTTCCCAGGGTATATCCCACCCAAGGTACAGGAAGGCAGCAATCCCCAAAATCTGTCTGAGGAGATCTCTCTACTTCCACTCCATTATTCACCACAAAGGCCTCGGTTTCCCAAAATGAAACCCAGTGCCATCCATGTATTGTAACTGGCACACATACACCCAGTGCATGTATACAGCATACACGCAATGTACATTCTGTATACTCCATGTACTGTACCATTCAGAGGCGCACATACATACATTTGCATTCAACATGGGTGCTCTGCCCAGTGCCTGCTTGTCAAGGCCAGTGTGCCCTGTGAGAACAGAGCAAAGTAAAGTGGGGAGCCCTGTCAGGTGGACTCCCTGTGAGAGTGTGAGGAAATGGACAATGCTCTGATCAGGTCTTTGACCCTTATTCAGGACAGTCATTGACCCCCATATGCCAGGAGAGGGCTGCTATGAGGATAGCCAAGGTAAAGACTATCGTGCCATAAGGGCCAAAGCCTTGTGCAGTAGAGGTGGGGTGACCTGGTATGCAGGAGGGTTTGCAGTGATGAAAGACAGCTGTCTAGTAAGGGCCAATGTGTTGGGCAGTAGCGGTGCGGTGACCTTGTATGCCAAGAGGGTCTTCCATGGTAAAGACTGCTGTGGAGTAAGTGCCAAAGTCTTTGCAGTAGCAGTGTGGCAACCCCTTTTACCAGGAAGGCTACCCTGAATAATTGTGCCATATTTACTGGTCGTCTTGGATTCCCTGGGTGATGTCCCCTCAACGAGCAGGAAGACTAGCAGGCCTTGGACCCCAGTCCTAGTCACAGACAGATGTTTTGCAGAGCATCACCTTCTCACTGAGCCCATCTGGCTGCTTGGCAGATGATACTTTTTCAGGTCTGGCGCTGGCAGCTTGCCGGCGCCATCCTAAAATAAAACAGGAGTGGGGCAGAGGGTAGAAGGTTAGCTTCAACAGGAAGCACTAATAGATAAAATGAAGCAGGTGCTCGAGCACCTGCTTTATTTTATCTATTAGTGCTTCCAGATGAAGCTAACTTAGTAACTGTTTTAGGATGGCGCTGGCAGCTTGCCGGCGCCATCCTAAAATAGTTACAAGCTTGAAGCTTGAACTTTTGCCCCCAGATCAGTTCGCTCGCGGATTTGCGGATTTTCGGCAAATTCGCGGGAGTTCGCGGATTGCGAATTTGCCGAAAATCCGCAAAATCCACGAGCGGAACGGATTTTACGCTCACACTTAGTTGGACCCCACTAAGGCAACAGCCACAATCCTTGTCAGGGTGAACTCCAAAAGTCACTAAATTAATCTCTGCTTAACCCTCTGGTAGCTTGGCACAAAGCAGTCAGGCTTAACTTAGAGGCAATATGTAAAGCATTTATGCAGCACACAAACAGTAATAAAGTAACAACACAACAGAAGAAAAATCCCAAACCAATTTAAAAATATAGTGTAATCATCTATACTACTATTATAAAGAGAAAAAAAAAAACCTTTGAGCCAGGTAAACTCAAAAAGTACTGCACCAATCACTACACCCAATACACCATTTGAAAGGGGAGATGTAGCAGAAGGACATAGGCTACAGATGTGGACACCATATACATTAAAAAAGCAAAAATGCCAAAAGTGGGAAAGTAGTCCCTTGTAGGCGTTAGCGTGGGCGTGTCAAAGAAAAGATGTGAGCGTCTAGAGGGGCGTGTCAAACAAAAGATGTGGGCGTTTACAGGGGCATGGCCCAAAGTACAAACAATAAACATATGCCAAACGATTTCACTGATTTCACTGTGCAAGGCACACACTTCACCACACACTTCAATGTGCATAGCGCAAATGCGATTTCAATGATTTTACTGTGCAAGGCACACACTTAACTGTGCATGCCGCGCATTTGCAAAGGGCCGCCTATCATTCGCCTCGACATTCGCGCATTCGTCAGCGTTACCCTTCAAACATTCACGCCTTCATGGGATGACATACAAAAAGGGGCGCACCTTCCATAATAATACAGTGCCACAGGGGGCAGGCTTACAAAAAGGGCCGCCTATCATTCGCGTTGCTTCGCACAGCCCACCAATCACGACACACAATGATTAACACACACACGAGTTGCGATACAAAAATATAACAAATGTTTAACCATTTGACAAACGACAACGTTGTCACAGGGGGAGGAACGTAAACAAATAGGAGCCCATTTCTTAGACAAGAAAGCCAATCGACGGAACATGAACAAGACTTTACTCACAAGGCTCCGAATAATTACGTATGCTGCGGACAAAATTTAAAACAACTTACACAAACACTTCCGAATTTCAAACACTCTGCGTTATCAGTGGAACACTGCCAGTACTTGCGCCGATAAAAACAAAAAAAAGACATTAGTAAAGGGATCGAAAATGTAAACAAGAAAAGACCCTTTCACAAACAAGCAATTTCAGGCAAAAACATCTGAGCGACCACTGTAACACTTGCTGCACTTGCGGCGCAAATTACAACATTTGGGAAACAACAACATTCGCACACAGGGGGAACACTCTCAACAAGGACAGCAAAACAAAATTAGGTGTGGCTCAATGAAAACCTGCGGATGAATTAAACACACATTACTACGCAAACAAAAAGTAATGCCAAAACTGAACATCGGCCATCCCCGGACAACGTCGGGACGGGCTGCTAGTTAATAAAAGTAAATGATACCAGAACGAGAAACCTTCAATCAGTAGAACCGGAGATATTGAATTTGAAAGTTTGAAGTTAAAATAGCACCAAGAAGCAGAAAGTGCCAACTGCGGTTATCTGGTTACACTGACAGGGTCGGCTGTAGGGCAGTGTGATCGTTGCAATCGCACTGGGCGCTGACTTGGGGTGGGGGCGTCATTTTTGCAAGTATCTTATCATTTTAGAAGCACCTGCTGCAGCCTTCCTGGCCTCGATCAATTTTCAGGCATCAATTAAAATGTTAAGATAATTCCTGTGATTAATCGTCTTCATGGAAAGAGAGCAGAAATTTGTCTGGTGGAAGTTTTGATTCCTCATTAGGTAGTGCAGTGGTTTAAAATGCCTACTGCTAAGAATGTGTACCATGCAGATAACAAAGTGCATATCATGTAAATAGGTAAGTGGATTACTGCTTTTGGAAGAGAGCTTATTTTGTTACTTGTAGTTTATAAGTCAAAATCCTAATATAGAACATTGAGCTATTAAGTGTCATCAAAGAGCTGCATGCAAACTGCAAGGTATATGTTAGAGCTGTATGTTTTTTTGCCCAGTCTTTCATCATCCTAATCTTGTGAAAACTGTTCATTTGGGTAGAAATAATTCTTATTATGAAAGAGAATTCCTAACAATGATGTTACATTTTAAATTCTGAATTTGTGCTTTTCCAGAATAAGGACTCTTAAACTGTATTGCCTCCCAGTTTCTGTGACATCTCACTCCTACACTACACCTTGTAGTCCTGTCTGATGTAACATTTCCCATATACTGATTTACACACGCATGATTGATTGTCTCTTTGTAATGTGTGTGTGATGTAATGTGCTCCTACACCTCACACTGGTATGAGTGGTGCTATAAAACTAAATGAATCTGAGAGACAATGATTATGGAGATTTGAGGGGCAATTTTATAGGGTGCTAGTGAGGGAATCCGTGGCTGAGGTGGTCATTGGTGGGGCGCCAACAGACATTGTAACACAGGCCGCCACCAGTGCTAAAGCCGGCCCTACACACTGGACCGGGACAAAGTCACGAGTTCAGGCTGACCATGGTGGAGCATGGGCAGGGTACTTAAATGAATCTGGTCCACTGGGAGTTGCTGATAATCAAAAAGAACGGACACTAGTATCTGCAAAAACCATTAGTTTTTATCGAAAACCCTCATAGTCATCCTGGAGTTATTATAGCGGTATATCTTTTCATCCGCCCCATCAGGAGTCTTGGCATCGTCATAGGGTCAACGATTGACGTGCAGTATGCCTGCCTCACCCGAGGCTACTTCTGGTGTATGCAGAAGTGTCCAGAAATGAAAAAAGAGTATCTAAAATATAATGACTTAGTCGGAAGAACTTGGTTTTTAATCTAAAAAATTGACTAGTCACTAATATTTAAAAGAAATTGGGATATTGAGGTAGTTGAGTTACTAAACTACCATATCGTTCTTGAAAAAAGTCGACATGTTTCAGCTCATGGGGCCCACAGAGGGTCAGGAGAGCTTTCGTCAGGACATGAACAAAAACACACAAACAAAAATATATGTATGACTCATACACCCTTTGTGTGTATGGTGAAAATAACACAATGGAATTTCCAAGCTGGTGTTTTCTGAAGTTAGGTATCCAACAGGGAATCAGAGTCGCATCTGGATTTTCTCCATGCGGCATCAACCTGTGAGCCTTGTGCTGACTCTGCCCCCGGGAGTTGCACCTTAGTTTCCTTGATGTTGACATGTGAGGTCCTGTGTTGGTCTAAGCTGTTCTGAGTTGGTTTGGTTGAAGCCGCCAATCGGAAACTGCAAGTAGCTGCAATGCCCGGTCCTGCATCAAACTGTGCTGCCTCCAATGAAGCTGCTTATCAGGAGCTGCAAGGTGCTGGGATGCACAATCCTCAGTCAGGCTGTAACATGCTGCGTCCATTCCAATGACCCACCGACCAGGAGCTGCAACGTGCTGTGATGCACAGTCCTGTGTCAGGTTGCATCGCACTGCGTCAATTCCATTGAAACCTTCAGTTGCACCAGGAGGAGTACACTCACACTCCAGCCAATGTCCAAGACCTGGATCCTCTTGGGGATCAGGATTCACTCCAGCAAAGGCCATCAGCAGGGCTCAAACAGGTCCAGTTGCAGGTCAAGGCAGGTCCAGATTCAGCAGGTCCTCTAGGTAGATGCAGGGAATCCTCTGAAGCTTCTTGTGGCCCTGAACCTCACTCAGGAGGTCCACCAACTGACCCTTGGAGTCACTCTGGGTAGCCTGGGATGAAGACAAGCAGATTCTTCAACATCAAGGCAGCCCTTCAAGCAGCAGGGCAGTTCTCCTTCTGTAACTTCCATAGTCCCAGGAGTGTTCTGATGAGTGGCTCTAAAGGTCCAACCTTGATGTATTGTGTCCTGTCCTACCCTCACATCAGGTTCTGGAAAGTTTTTCCCCATCCCCTGTCAAGGCTCCGAACTGTATTAGAGTAACAAAAGGCAGAGCAAGCCTGGTGTCGAGTTCATTGCGGTAGGGTTGTATGGCCCGGTTGGAGGGGGGGGGGATTCGACAGACAACCACAAGGGAAAATTAAATAAATAATTAATATTCCTTTGTGATCGTCTGTCGAAATACTCCCCATCCGGCCCCACCGCCCCCACCACTCTACCTGCAAGAGCTGTAGCTAACTAAAATTCAACTTTACCTTTAAGAAGGATTTTAAGTGATAGTTTATTTGAGTGTAAACAGCATATACATATATCTACTACCCATCTACAGTTAGCACTTATTAAATGTAATATGGTAACTCAGTGTTCGGCACTGGGACATAGGCCTTCAAGGAAAATTAGTTTGAGTCTTTTGCTACCAGGATATGTCAAACTTAAGCACACATGTCCTACTTTTTATATACTGTGCACCCTGCACTTATGAGCTTTCAGTGCATCCGATAAGTATTGACAAACATTGGTAAAGCCAATAGTTCTTAGTTATACTAGAGCTACTGGCTTTGTCAATGCTAATGTCTTTTAGCTAAGAGCACACAATTTAGGTGTATACGTACGCTTTTGGTATACTTTCAGAAGTGACTCTTCGATATAAAACCTGTCTGGTAGGTGAGACCTGTAAAGGATATTGCCACACCCATTGAAAACAAGCAATACAATAGGGGTGAAGAAGTGGGTCAAGCAACACAACAGCAGGTGAGTCAAGCTACACAACACAGTATAGGGTGCATGGCAGTAGGGGAGAAGAACATCAAGTAAAATAATGGTGGGGACAAGACAAGCAACACAACTTGGGAGGGGGTGGAGGGCACTTGAGATCTTAACCTCTGACCAGTTGAGCCCAAAATATAATTGCTATATAAATCATACAACACACTTCATAAAATATAAAAAGTTTTTGCAAACTTCAAAAAAAGTCTTTGTGTTTACCATGTTTAACGTATGATTTACATGCCTAGACATGTGCGGATTTTACAGGAATTAAAAAAAAAATTAGCAGGCATGAAATAATGCAGAGACAAAATTTAGACTCAATTTAGATACTATGATAAAATAGGGTCACAGGAAGTTTAAATGCTTTGCACATTAATACTACCATTGCTAAAAGTCATTGTCATTTATATGGAGTTTGGGAATTAAAAAAGAGGCATTTCTCTCTAAGCTTGCCACTGATTTACTATAAACACTTCTAAAGGGCTTGATTTAGATCTTGGTGGATGGGTTACTCTGTCACAAAGGTGATGGATATTCCATCCGCTGAAATATAATTGCATAGGAGATAATGGGATTTAAAGTTCGGCGGACTGGATATCTATCAACGTTGTGACAGAGTACCTCGTCCACCAAGATCTAAATAAGGTCTTAAAAGTAAACAGCTCAGCTCCACACAGGAATAGTGGCCTCTCTTAACCAATCAGCATGCAGAGGAGATCTATGGTCTCTCATTTTGCCCAAGAACACTCATTGTGCAGTCAGCCTAGCGTTGCCACCTCAGTCGTCCAATAGGCAACAAATACAGACGATAAAACGAAAACTGCAGTTTGTAAATAGTTCAAACTAGGTAACATAGCTTTGAGGAAAAATGTTTGGTTTCCAGAACGAAGCTTGGAACGCAGCTCTGATGACTGATTTGTATGTAGCACAGTGGCACCAATGTCCACCATCTCTGCACCTGGCACAGTCCAGTCGCAGGAACATACTTCCTACTTTAGTTAGGGAGAAGGCAGCACTGACACATAGAACTTGACATGAAACCTTCCGGGTAAAGAATCTGCGGACGGAAAAGCGGGACAGACATATCACACATCCAATCTGTGGTAATGAGGACAACGGAACCCTGACATCTAGGCAGGGGCGGTTGCCTCGTCGCATACTCTGTTCTTAATGACTCTGAGCTGATGAATGGCAGGCGTAAAGGAGGAGACAGACGACTCTCTTGTCCAATAGATTTCTGTGTCAGTGTTGTGGTGGAGGCAGGTGAGGCACAAAATAAACAGTAAAAAGACAGCCACTTAAAAATCCCCAGAGGTGGAAAATCAAAGTCCGATATTTTACCTGCAGGTATCTGTGTTACCTGCAGATGCGAGAGCAGCCGGTTAGGAGGAGAGCCCCTAGAAATGCATGCGTTATGGTATGCACACCCCAGCTACCCTGCGCCAGCTTCTAGGGTACATTTCATCTGGCTATTTAGCTAAAGAGATAGATGAGAAAGGGCAGTAGGTGTCCACGTACTGTCCTGAGTTGTTTTTCCCTATTTCATTTAGTGTTATGCGTAGCCAGTAAAGAGACTGTAAAGCCCATTGTAGACTTGAGGCAATTGTTGCGATCGCTGAAAATGCGACAAGATAAGCACATACATTTCAAGCCTGTTTACTGAAGCTAGTGAAAGGACATGCACATCTGAGGACGGCTCTTAAAGAAAGAAAAAAGCAGTACCTGAAAAGATGTTAAAATGGTGCCCAGTGTATTTATATAGTTCTTTGTCCCTGCTCTCACGGAGGGCTAAACACAGCAAGAGGCATGACAAATGTCTGCCATGGACAAATGGAGGGAAAGACTAGGAGAGCGATGATGGAACCAGCAAATGGGAAGCCTATGGGCAAGCTTTAAGCCCACAAAGTACATACAAGTCTTGAAGATACAACATAAGAACTGTCTAACCGAGACCTAAAAAGGAAGGTTTACACTGGGAAAAGGTTTATTTTTGCCAGGTGGAAATGGCAGTTTAAAAATGCTCTACAGGCCACAGTGGCAGGCCTGAGCCATGTTGTAAAAGGGTACTTTAGTGGGGGGGGGGGGTACAAGGAGTCCTGCAGATCCCCTAGTAGTATTTAATTTACAGGCCCTGGATACCAGTAGTACCATTTACTAGGGACTTAAAAGTAAATTCAATGGGCCGATTACGTGTGGGCCAATCTTGCCATGTTTTACCGAAAGAGCACACGCACTATAGCATTAGAGAGCAATGGTAAAGTGCACAGAGTCCTAAAGACAACAAAAATGAATTCAGCAAAACAAGAGGGGTGAAGTCAAAAGGTTTGGGGTGACCCTGCAGGGAGGGACACTTCTAACATAACCCCCCTCCATCCTAAAGCTAGGGTAGACTATTGATAACCCTGATGGATTTCCATGCTCAGATGATAGAATGTGGGCAGTGGCCCTCTTCTAGAGAAGCACTTGTGCTATGCCCATCTGAACCTAGTTGGATTTTAACACTCTCCTGAGCCACTGAGCTAACCCAGGGAGACTTTGTCCCCTCACTGTGGACCCCGTCTGTGAAGCTCCTACGCTTCATTTACTCACAGAACAGATGCATTCCAGTGGGCAGACAGTGCCACCATGTCCAACAAAGTGAAGTGGCCCATTCTTCCCCTTGCATCAGACCTCTGTCTCCATCCCAAGGAAAACTCTGCCCATAAGGACAATCAGCAGAGTCTACTAACAGCTCAAGAGGAAGGCTCACGGCCGTCCACTGCTGTCAGGTGGAGGCCCAAGTTGGGGTCTTGGACAGGCCTCACTTACAGCCTTGAAGTTTCCCTAACCTCTGAGGTTTCACAGAGTGGGGGTAACAGCACCGGGTGTTAGACCCTTACTTCCACTTTCTTTCCCACCAGTCCAGAGGTAAATTCCTGAGACCAGCCTTTCAGCCCAGGGTCCATACCCTCAGGTCAAACAGGTACTTGGCAAGCCAGGACTTCCAGGGGGAACCACCATGCCCTCAAGGGTGACACACTCTGTCTGGGTCATGCAGGGATCTGCCAGGTGCAGGACTCCGGTCCTCTGTCTCTTGATAGGCAGCACGTCCAGGTCTCGGGTGCTCTTCTGTCCCAGATGTCAATCCCTGGTCCACTGTTCCTCCCACTGTGGACTGGCTCCACCTCCTGATCTCCATCTGTACCTTTGTACTCTCCGTTTAGGAGAAGAACCACAGACAACTGAGCTTTTAGGGTGTCCTTGAGCAGCCACCTCTCCCAACTCTTGTAACACTGGTGGTAATTTATTTCCCAGGATTCATTCAGTGGGCATCTGGGGGCTAACTATACCCTTCCTCTAGGTCACTTTTCCACCCAAATCCCGAGACACAAGAGCCATAGGGTGGAAGAAGTCCTGCCCATGTGCCTGATTTACCCTACATACCTGTCCGCTTGTCAAGGTTCAGGTTCCTCAGGAGCAGTACCCTCAAAAAGCCCACCTTCAGGCAGCCCCGACTCTGAATTAAATAATACAGAGTATCAGGATGGCCAGATGAGGGGAGTGAAAGGGAGGATACTGCGGGGAGAGAGATCTGAAAAGATAGAAGCTGCAGCGATCCTCAGACCTATTATACTTTCTGTAAATCTTTCCTCAGATTTACAGCCAGATTCATCAAGCCAAAATAGGCTCGCAAAAGGGCCGGATTCTGAGAATTTGCGAGCGCTATTTTTGCATTTGGGATTCATCATCCCAAATGCAAAAATCGCAATTCTAGAAATTGCTAAATTGCGAATAGTTGCATTTAAGGAATCTCAATTTGAGATTCCTTAAATGCAATTCATGAACCATTTTAAAATTGCGAATTCGCAATCTGGGGACGCTATTTACCGCGAAGTCTAACTATGTGGTAAATAGCGAAAACTTAGAAAAATGCACTTTAGTGCATTTTTCTAAGTTGTATGTTACACACACACATGTCCTTTGGACATGTGTGTGCGCAACACCAGTGCAGATTACCATTTCAGGGGTGATACAGGATGTCCTTTGGATACCCTGGCACCCTTGAAATCACTTCCTTATTTGCGATTCGCTAATTGATAATCACAAATAAAGAATGACTCCCCATTCATTCCTATGGGCCTTTAGGAATGAATGGGAAAGCCATTCCTTATTTGCGATTAGCAATTAGCGAATCGCAAATAAGGAAGCATTAGAAATTGCATAAATATTGCGATTTCCACATGCATTCCGTTTTGCGAGTCTTTAATAGCGATTCCTTAATAATCGCTATTAAGGACTCGCAAAACAGGACTTTGATGAATCTGGGGGATAGGAATGAATGGTAAAGCCATTCCTTATTTGCGATTAGCAATTAGCGAATCGCAAATAAGGAAGCAGTATAAATCGCAAAAAATATTGCGATTTCTACATGCATCCCGTTTTGCGAGTCTATAATAGGGAGTCCTTAATAATCGCTATTAAGGACTCGCAAAACAGGACTTTGATGAATCTGGGGGTAAGTTCTTTGCTGAGTGCTGCTAAAACGTAAAAATAACCAATGATACTATAGGGTTAACATTCACCTACAGTTACATGAATCCTAACTGTATTTCTGGTTATCAGTATGTACATAAATCAAATAAACATGTCTGATGATAAATACTAGAATCTAGTTAAAGCACAATTAACATATCAGCAGTTTACATATTAGTCCGTTTAAGAATTCAGCTTAAGAATCCCATACACTTGTTTAATCATGAAATGTCTATTTGCCAAAGGTTTGCAGGGCCTTGACCTTAATTCTTAGCCAGAAGGTCATGCAAATGAGGTTAGTCTTTGTTGGTAAATTCACAAGATTTATCTTCAATCTCAAGTCTGAAAATATACATTAGCATTTGCTTTGCTTTCACAAGTTCGTAAAGGTCAAAGTTCAGAACGCACTTATAACATGCATACACCCTGCTTAAATGTTAGAAATGAATGCCATTTGCTTTCACTAATTCGTAAGGGTCCAGATTCAGAGTGCGTTTAAAAACATGTAAACACCCTGCGTAATGTAAAAAATGAAAGTCAAGAGACTTACCTAGAAGCCACTAAACAAATACCTGAATTCTTTTCTGATCGGAGAGCCTCACAACGGAGATGCAGGGAGCCTTGGGAAACAGCAGCCTCCAACCGCGATCCTGAATAATCCGCAGCAGGTGAAGGGCGCGGCTCCTTTTTATATGCGCTGGGACGGGAAACGGAGGCCGAAGCTGAACACATTTCAGAGGTGTTTTCATAGCGCAATGCAGCGCGAAAACACCAAGAGGGCAATACAGTGTCATGCCTAGGGGCTGGAAAGGCGGGATTTCTACTCTAGAATCAGAATAGCATTTTCTAGAATCCCGTCACAGGTCGACTAAACCTTTTTACCTGTCATAGAGTGTAGAAGGCAATCTATCCAAATAGTGTAGCATCCACTTAAACGATCCCCATTGCTTTCTCAAAGAACCACTGTCTAAAGATCGAGTTTAAAGATTTATTACAAAGCCAAAAACAGTTGGGTATATAAACACCTCAGCAAAAGATTAAAGAGATAAACAGGCACTAATACAAACATAATTTTTCGGAAAAGTCTCAATCGACTAAGAAACAATACAAGTATCAGCTCCAGAATCATCAGGCTAACAAGAATTGCTATAACCTGGGTTTTAGTAGGCATCGGAAAAGGAAGGAAGAAATCCAAATTAATCTGTCCCTACAGTATACTAAATAACATCCCTACTTAGCAAAGTTCCCTCCTATCAAAGGTGTCAGCCGTGGTGACTTCCAAAGAAGTACACTCACTCCATTCGGACTTAGCCTGAGAACCCCTCTCGCATAGCAAAGCTCTCTGCCTGACCAACAACTTCCTTCGCCCTCATGCGCATCTGGCCTCTCTCTTCCTCGGGGTGCTGTCCCTAATACAAAACCCCACAATATGGACGACACGCCCTCAGGTACGCCCCTCCCGCAGGTGTTGATTTTCAAATATTTCCACTACGAAATCTTCTTCCTTGTCCATTGAAAACGTCATTGGGTCCCAGAGCCTTCTTCTCTTGAAGTTGCTTCCCTAAATTCCGCAGTCACTCCTCCATGTCTGGGACTACCATCCTAACTCTCACACACAATGGGCCCTTCTTCTACAATCTCTAGTTAACCTTGCACCGCAAAAGAACGCACATAAATCGGCTCACAGTTTCATGCTATTTGCAATTAACTGTCTAAAAGCAACCGTCTGAAAAAGACATATCCAAGATTTCATGTCAAGTGAAACATTCTCAATCCGGCCTACACAGTTTTTTTCACAACTGGGCCTCTGCACGTTTCTGTGTATCACATCCTAACATGAACAATACATTTTCGTTCATTAAGCCTTCATCATTATAACAAAATACATCTTTTAAATACATTTTCTAACTTAAGCACTTCTATCTCATTATATGAATACAATAATGAATTTCTAATAAAACAGCTAATACACTAAGGACTTATTGATCATCCCTATTGGATTAATACTTCACTGCAAACAATATTTCTAGATTAGCGTGGCATTAATACTTTCAAAACACTTTGCGGTACTCTATGTAAATTCTGGCACATTAATTTTTAGCCCTACATCACATTTAAACACGATTAAAGTCCTTTATGTATGTGGGTGCTGATTATTCATGAATATGTTGCACCCCTACAATTTCTAACTCAGATTTGCGCTCTCTCAGGGCCAATAAGCATTACAAAGTTAATGCACAATTTAAGGATGGAGTGTTAGTATGAAATATGCAAACAAAGCACAGAAGTACAAACAAAGCCATGAGTAGCCTGCACATGTACAGCCTTGACATCTACGCAGTCATGCATTTCTGGAGCATCAAACAAAATAAAACAAGGCACATCTGGACAACGCAAAATTAAAGCAAAAGAATACAAGCAATGTTTATAAGAAACTGTTGGCTATGTACTAGATTGCTACTAGTACCTTACTGAACTCTGGTGGGTCATGACACCGCTGTACTGCTCTTGGGAAACCAGTCTTTCCTCACCAAGGTCTTACTGGCACAGGTATCCCTTAGAGAAGTGACAGTTATCCCTTTCGCTGTGACCCAAGGGAAGGGACGACTTTCACCTCAGGAATGACAAGTTTTCCCTTGAGGACCAAATCAAAACTAGGAGACACAAGAGCATGTTCTACCCTCTGCGGGAAGCAACCCTTACAACGCAGTCATTACATCACACTTCATTTACAATGCAGTCATTACATCGCAACATCCTTTACAACGTGTGCCACTACAACACAGCCATTACATTGCGTGTCACTACAACGCATGACACTACAACGCATCTCACTACAACACAGGCATTACATCACATGCTATTACAACGTATACCATTACATAGTACCCCTACACTATCCAACACTTACCCTACTGTTGCCCCCCCTGGAGTTAGAATAGTAATTTTACCCCTACACTATCCAACACTTACCTTACTGTTGCACCCCCTGGAGTTAGAATAGTAATTTTTACCCCTACACTTTCCAACACTTATCTTAAATGCAATGTAATGGTATGCATTGTAATGGTCTGCATTGTAAAGGTATAATACAATGTCATGGAATGCTTTGTAAATGTAGTGTTAAAAAAATTGTTGTAATGGCATGCAATGTAAATGCATGCATTGTAAAGGATGTTGCGATGTAAAAACTGCATTGCAAAGGCATTTGTTGTATATGTATGCATTGCAATGTCATACATTCACCCTCTGCTCCTTCCCCTAAAGCCACACTACCCACTCCTGTAGAGTTCCCCTCAGTGGATGGTAACTTGGTACAGACCTGGTCCCCTTGCTTGTGCCCCAACTGGGTATCAGTCAAAGCACTGGGGCTGGAAATGGGGTAACTTGGGCAGCCGCCCATCAGAACCTCCCCACTATTCTTAGAAGGGGCATGGGAACACTTTCCATACATATTGTACTTACACCAGGCTGGAGAGCCCTCCACCAAGGTTTGAAGGGTAGAGAGGTGTGTTGGGTGTGGAAACATTGTCCTGAATCAAATCAACAATTACTAAAAGTATCCCACCCAATATGTTCGGCGCTAAACTCTCGTGGCGTCACCCTCTCAGCACGGGAAAAGGAGCAATGCCTTTTTGTTTAGTAACCCTCACACATCCTAATGGTGTCATGCTTCATCATCGGGTTCACCCTGACTCCTAAAGGTCGTGGTGGGCTCAACCATATTCCAGGGAGCACTTTGGAGAGATAGGCTAGGGGGGTCTAAAAAATAAAAGATCCTCCTTTGTCTCCAGGTATCCCTTTATTAGCGGAGGCGTCGGTGATATTAACATATATATACAAAGGGTCTTCAGGAAGTGATGGTCCTATGACCCTAATGTCTTTGCCTAGTATCTTGCCAACATGTTTCAGCCCTTCAGAATGGCCTCTTGGGTCCTGGGCATTCTTCAGAGTATATAGTTCCCACCCTGGTTGTATAAATAGGTAATACCAATTTTATTTTTTGGGTGCAGAAAGCTGCATCCACACATTGATGTGGAAGGTATGCTTATCATCCTTCCAATTTTCCTTACATTTTTAATCTGCCTATAAGAGAAAGTGAGAGGACACCAAGACATTTATACATCAAAATTCCTTGGTTTTGAAATTGGGCGTAAAAACGTATGTCACAGAATGTTACGTTTTGAACAAAGCATGACAATATGTAATGTATCGTTGATCGATGTATCATCACAGTTACAAGCAGGGGAGTAAATTCAAACTGAATTAGGACAACTGGCAGCGTTGATGATGTGTCATATTCCAGGTTAAATAAGTTTCTATATTGCTGACAGTTTTAACTGAAATCATGTGGCGCATTGAGTGTTTTTTAATGTGGAGTCCTCATGCTCTGATGCCAACTTGTCCCTGAAGGTGGTTTCAACCCATTTGCCATTAGAGCAAGTCATAATAGAGGAATTATCGTGCAGGTTGGGCCTCCCTAGAGTCCACAAATTATGCGCCACATACGCCAGCCATGGGATCAGGGAGAAATGATCTAATTTGAAACAAACCTGCAAAATTAATCTGCTAAATCTAAGTTCCTCTTTTACCCAAGTTGAGTGCCAAAGTTTTAAAGGGCAAAGACGGAGTTGGTCAGTAATGTAATCTGAGCCTAGTTCTTCGTGGACAATTAAAAAAGGAACACTATGTGGAACTCCCAGAATGCCTCTTAAGAATTTATTTTCAGCTACTTGAATCAGGGCGACCTGGCCATATTCACATATTCCACTGCCATAGATCACTAGTGGGATGCACTTGGCCCCGTAAATTTCCTGGATCGATTGTATATGAAGGTGCCCGAGCAGGTGGGGAAAATCTCCTATAATGAATGTCGCTCTGTTAAAAGACAAAAAATTCTGGGTTATAATTGAGAGCCAGTTAAGCTCAGAATCCAGAATTTGTGTCATTTGTAGGTGTGTATGAAGTTACAGTTAGAGTTATCATCGACATAGCGGAGAACACTTCTTGGTTTTCATCAGGCATTTGACCTAGTTGGGAAATCCCCCATTCCCCATTCCAGCAGTTCCTTTTGCATTTACTTAATGTGAGTCGGTATCAGCGGAACTTCAAGCAGCATAACTTTTGACCCTGTACTTTAACTATTGAGGCATCCTCTGCTAACCACTTGTATGTCAGAGTTCGATGTAGTGTGAAAAAGGAGGTGTGCCTCATTTTGTTATGGTCCTTCACAAGTTCACTAAGGGGCCTCGATCTGCCTTTGGATCAGCATTAATCTTTCTGATCTGGTCTGTTGTCTAGATTTGGCTTAGGGATTTGTTTGGATTCAGGCTTTAGTCCCCTGGTTTCCATAATGTCGTTCTGAGATCCCTTTGGTACCTTGCTGAGAGGGTTTTGCCTGCTCTTGAGGTCTCAAATTATTAGCTTCCTCAGAGTGCCAATGTTCCCAAACTGATGGGTGAACTGGGCAGAAATGAGTCACACAGAGGGATTGTTTGAATTGTTGAATTACAGGGTAGCTCTTCTCATTATATTCACAGTTTTGCATGGCAACCCACCTATCCAGAAGGAAGCTGGTATGCTATGAGTGCCTGTATTGTGCTAATGGGCAAGATAGTCAGGTCAGGTGACAATGAGAGTTATACCTCATCCAGGGAGTATCAGCTGCAAATTGTGAGGGTCAATGGCAATAAAAGACCTGCTGGACTCTGAAGAGCCTGCTCACATATCTCATTCAGTGACCTCTTCCTAGACAAGCCAGTCTGCTGTTTCTGTGCCTGAGGATAGTGGGATGAGCAGGAAAGAGGAAACAGCGGTGTGGTGAGTCCCACTGCCCACCTTGTGGGAGCTTTCCCCTGGTATCTAATTAGGTAGAAGCACTGACTGCTAGCCTACCCACTGTCTGCCTTGATCAAATGAAATCCCTACGTCACGTCCCGTCTTAGCCGCCGCCTACAGGGAGATCCTCAAGTGTACATCTGTGTGCCTGAGGCCAGGCCAGGCCACTTTTCTGGCTCAAACATACCTTCATGGGATGGCCTCTATTGACTGACCCCTAGACAGCAGGGACTTAAGAGACCCCAGAGGGCCCCATAGGGTCATCACTCCCTCACCACCTGCAGGCACCCCAGGAGTCGCCATCCGCAGTGTAGGTCCTGCAGGCCTCAGCGAGTTATCTCAAGGGCCCACATGGCCACGCCTGTTATTAGTTACTCTGTGGGCCCAGAGCGATCCCCAGCAATGAAAGGCTCTCTCCAATCAGATATCCAGTTAAAATGAAGGGGGATGCCTAAACCCTTGGTCCACAGCCTCACCTCAGTTTAGCTCCACTCTCCAGGTCTTCTGGCAGAGGCTGGAGTAAGGAAGGGTACCTCCCAGTGCCCTCCCAGGGCAGTCTTGATCACTCTTTTTCCCCATGCCAGAACCTGCCTGAGTTCCAGTACTCCATACTGACTGTGGGCGTTCATGTTGTCAATGCCTCTCAGTCCATCTCAAGGGCATTGCAAGGGGGAGCTAGGACTAGAATAGGTAGACACAGAATAGTCCGTCAAAATACTTTATTTCGGCTTTGCAGCCATAAAAGCATACTAAAATATACATACATTGAGTAAATCATGAAAGGTAAAAACAATCACAAAAGGGCAATTAGAGATAGGTTATCAAAACGAGATCAATGATATACAAAAATAGATTACATCAATACTGCAGCCATGACACATGATGAGTGACTACCCAAACCCCCAGATTTCGGAAGCACAAAGCAGAAGGCACCCAGAGCACAATTAAAAAGATATATATAGGAACAAAAAAAACAACACTATTGCATCATATACAAAGTTCAGTTAAACTACATAATAACAAAATAAATTAAGGGAGTAAAGCTAAAAAGTTACATTCCTGAGCAGATAAAAATGGACGTAATTATTATCATCACATTCACTTACAGTACTAAGAAACAGCAAGAGTAAGAGAGTAATGCGAACAGCAACATCAACTGTTACCCTGCTCTTTTCCCTTTAAAATTCCTCTACGGATACACCACATTGCAAAGAGGAATTTTGAGGTCGCGACTACAAAAGTTGGTGATGTTTCATATTTAAGTAGCCTAAAGACCTCATGATAGTTTCTTTGCCCTAGATTTCTACACAACTGGTAAACCCACTTCGATCTAGACCTATAGTAGGCAGGACAGAAAAGTATTACATGAGTTCTGTCTCTTCCGCAGCAGCACAACCAGGGCAAACTGATTGAACTATACCTTTCCATTTATTTGTCAGTGCGCCTAGTGGAAGGGTCCATGTCTAAATTGGATAAACCATTTTTTAGCCATAAGGGGTTGGATTCTGTCCAAGGTCTTTTCCAATTTATACTGCTGTTTGACATCGAGAAACCTCGATGTCAAAGAGCAAGAGATCGTGTTCTTAACTAAATGGGAAAGTTTAAATTCCTTCAAAGCTAGGAATAAAGCTTTTTCTGGGGCACTGGAACAGGACTCCTCCGGGTTCAACCATAAATTAGCACGACCTAGGGAAAAACACAAATTCCTAACGTAGGACAACCATGGTAAATTTATAGCCCCCAGATTACACATTACTTCCCTCAATTCCTCCCCATAGGTAATTAGTTCTGGCGTACTCCATATGCGACGCCAGAAAAAGAGAGAACGAGAGGCAATTAGATCAGATATAGGATCAATACCAAGGTCCATCCTCAGCGGTGTTAGGGGCGTACTTTTTGGTAGCCCTAACAACTGTCTAGCAAAGCTGTTCTCGGTTACCTGTAGTGGATGGGATACACAGTGTCTCCAAAGTTCAGCACCAAAGAGAGAAGCTCCCCTTGCTTGTGTTTTATACATTTCTGCCGGAGGGCCTATCACCTTCAGGGAGCATTTTTTATACACTATAAGGATGCCTCCCAGGACTTGGTTAGCTTCAAATTGGACTTCATTATATCAGACCCCAGTCCATTTTGTCGTACAGTGAAATGCCTAAATAATCGAAGGTGGAGACTCTCTCTAAAGGTCTTCTGTCCATTTGGGGATGTCGACAATTAGTTTTTTTTGCATGGAAGACCATATATATATACATATATATTTTTCATGGTAATCACCCCAAAAAATGTCCTGCAAAATGTACTAAACTTATCCAAGACACGCTGCATCCTCTTGGATGATTTAGACAGGAGCAGCGTGTTGTCGGCAAACATTAAGGCTGGTATTTTCCTGTTTTCTAACCTTGGAGAGTCTATGTGCTTCACGGCCAAGAGTGGATCAATTAAGCCATTCAGGAAAAGGGAGAAGAGGGTTGGGGCCAGCACACATCCCTGCCTGACCCCTTGCTCCACCGGGAAAGGCGCTGTCAGTTCTCCCTTTTTTCCAAACCTAACCCTTGCATAGGTGCCTTCATGTAGACGTTTTAAGATCTGGCAAAGATAAGCCGGCACCCCCATGTCAAATAGAAGACCCCATAACTGCTCACGGTGGACCAGATCGAAAGCAGACTTAAGGTCCACAAAAGTCAGATAAAGGCTACCCCCTCCCAAGGTTACTGTCTTCCAGTAAATAAGTTGTAATCTAAAGATTTGGTCCAGGGTTGGAATTCTGGACCTAAATCCTGCTTGTAGGGGGGTTAGGATGTCTGACTCGTCCATCCAAGATTGCAGACGTCCTAGTAAGACACAAGCAAAGATCTTTTGGGTGACGTCGATGAGGCTGATGGGCCGGTAATTTGCCGGTTCTAATGGGGAACTTTTTTTAAAGATTGGGATAATCTCGGCGCCAAGCCAGGTTGGGGGGAGCTCCATGCCTTTAAAAATGGAATTAAATAAAGACTGCAGGTATGGAGCCCAAACAGCCCATTCAGATCTGAACAGATCGCCAGGGATTCTGTCCAGACCGGGTGCTTTATGGGGTAGTAACTTGCCCAGTGCCATGTTAACTTCCGACAAAGTACAAGGAGGTGGTGCCATATTCAGGGGGATGTGAAACCCTTCTTTCCCTTAATTTTGTTTCTTTTGTCCACTCCCCTACTCACATTCACGGGCACATACTTGACCAGGTCTGGTCTCTTAACTGCACCCTTTCCACGTTGGTTGTTGCCCCCTGCACTTGGTCCGATCATTTTATTATTTCGTTTTCTCTCAGTCTCTCAGTGGCCAAGACCCCTATGTACATCAAAAACTCTTGGGCCCGTAACTGGGGTAAGGTTAACCTGCCTGACCTCTCGACTGCACTCCTGGCCTCTCTTCCCCCCCTATCGGGGCTAGATTCCGCAGCCCAAGCCTCAGCCATTGACTCATGGCTCACGGAGGGAAGCGACCGTTTAGCTCCTCTCCGACGTACCTCGATTAGGCGCCCTAAAGACGCCAATCGGTGGTTTAACACCGAGCTGAAGGACTTGAAGCTTACCGTTCGAAGGGCTGAACGCAAGTGGAGGCTGGATTACTCTTTGAGTACCAGGACCCGCTACGTTCACCTCCTGGGGACCTACAAGCAGAAAATCATTGAGGCCAAGAAAGCATATTTCTCGGCGAAAATCCTATCGGCCGAGAATCAACCAAAGGAGATCTTTGCCATCACCCAGGATCTGGCGTTCTCGGACCGGACCACTCTTAAGCCCCCCCCCTCCCAGAAACTTTGCGATTCATTGAATTTTTATTTTGTCGATAAAATTACGACAATTAAATCCAACATCCCTCCCCCTTCTCCCTCTTTTGTTGACCCCATCCTTCACCTGTCCTCAGCTACTTTTAATTCCTTTCCTCCACTTTCGGAAGATCTTTTTCTGTCCCTTCTCCCTAAAATTAAGTCCGGTTCCCCATCTGATATATGCCCGGCTCATATTCTACGGCAGATCTACACTGTCTGCTCATCGCCCCCTCTGGGCTTCCTTAACGACTCACTAGCCCGAGGGGTTGTTACTCCATCGTTAAAAGCCGCTTCCATCGTTCCCATTTTGAAGAAGCCGGGAGCCGACCCTTCTGTGATGGCTAACTATCGCCCCATCTCCCTTCTCCCTTTTTTGGCGAAGGTGCTGGAGCGGCATGTAACATCTGCACTCAGCGCCTTCGCCGAGAAGAATGGGAGGTTGGCCCCTTGTCAGGCGGGATTTCGGCCAAGGCACTCAACTGAGTCAGTGGTGGTGTCCGTATCAGACACCCTCAGAGAGGGCATGGATGCCGGTAGATCTCAGGCGCTGGTCCTTCTCGATTTGTCCGCCGCCTTTGACACGGTGGATCATTCCATCTTGCTTTCCCGTGTCAAGGCGGCGGGCATAGGAGGATCAGCCCTCATCTGGCTCTCATCCTTTCTGAGGGACCGGACCCAGGCGGTTCATCTAGGGGAGTTTTCAGCTACCCCCTGCCAGGTCCAGTGCGGTGTTCCTCAGGGCTCTTCTCTCTCTCCTTTACTCTTCAATCTTTACATCGCTCCGCTCATCTTTTCTCTACAGCACCTGGAGGTCTCGGTATTTAATTATGCCGATGACCTCCAGCTCATCTTTAATCTTTCTTCTACTCCTGACTCTATCTCTAATTTCCAATCTACTTTATCTTTCATCAGGGACTGGATGAACCTCAACCACCTGAAACTCAATCCCGATAAAACGGAACTTGTGGTAACGGGTGGTTGTTCCAGTCCCTGGAATTCTCTTTTCTGGCCCCCCTCTTTTGGTTCTCCTCCCACTCCGGTCTCCTCTGTTAAGACTCTTGGTATTAAGCTCAACAATCAACTCACTATGCACTCCCAGATTGGTTCTGTGGTTTCTTCTTGCTTTCTTACTCTTCGCACTATCCGCTCTATTTCCCGTTTCTTTTCCTTCCCTGCACTCAAGCTAATTATGTCCGCACTGGTCCTGTCCCGCCTGGACTACGGGAACATTCTGTATAATGGCATCCCTCAGTACAGCCTCCGTAAATTGCAATTAGTGCAAAACCAGGCTGCTCGTCTTGCCTTTGGTCTCCCTAAATTCCACCACTCTTCCCCCCTCCTGAAAACTCTTCCCTGGCTCCCGGTGCGGGAGCGTGCCCTATTTAAGCTAGGCTGCATGGTGTTCCAGGCCAGGACTGGCCTGGCCCCCTTATTTATATCATCGGCCATCAAGGCTTATGTCCCTGGCAGAGACCTTCGTTCCTCGGCCCAACTTCTCCTAGATGTGCCCCGTTACCGGAAAAAAAAACAGGGTGGCTCAAAATTTTCCATTCTTGCCCCCATGTTTTGGAATTCTCTCCCCTTTTATCTTAGGTCTCTCACTGACTACTCCGCTTTCCGCAAAGCTTTGAAGACCTTTCTATTCCCTCAGGCTCTTCCCTAGTCCATAGTTTATTCTCCAGCCCTGTCTCAGTGACTGTCCCCGCTCAGTGGGCTGTCTTCTACTTTAGCGCCAAGAAACCGTTCAGGTGTATGTTGCGCTCAATAAATACTTTAAACTTAAACTTAAAAACATCCATTAACCCCCGAGGTTCAATAACATTCACGGACCTGGAATACAAAATTTTAAAATACGATCTCCAGGTTTCTTCTGCTAAATTTGGAACAATGGCCAGGTCACCCTCAGTGTGACCTGTCTTCACTAAGTTCCAAAAGGAACGCATGTCTCTACTGTCCAAAGCTTTCCTAATCGTTTCCCATTTTTTGTTTTCCCAGGCTGCTTTCGCCTCAGCCAAGATGATTTGAAAGTGAGATCTAGCTAATCTGGTGCCTGGGACATCCTTGTTCTTGACTCTTAATAGCAATGCAGTTTTAGCTTCCCTGCATGCCTTATTGAACCATGGATGTTTCGGTTTGGGGTCAGGCTTATGATTACTATCTTGTATATAAAAAAATGCTGCCAATTTTAAAAACATCTCATTATGGTTATTTTTCAACAATATCACAGACTCTTGGTCTTGGTAGTTTTCAATAATGTTTGAGAGCAGACTCAAAGAAGGGAATGATCTCAGTATCCGAGTTGGTGGGCGTTCCTCTTGTCAATGCCTCTCAGTCCATCTCAAGGGAATTGCAAGGGGGAGCTAGGACTAGAATAGGTAGACACAGAATAAGTCATCTGCCATCTTTGACAGTTTCTAAGTGACACTATCGTGCATGCTAATGTGCCATAAGTTCTTCTTAGAAATGTATGTTGATAAAGCTGTGATGGTGTTCCAGTGTCATAATAAAATTAGCTAATCACTAATTAATGCTTCTGTTTTCAGAAAAGAACTTGAGGATAAACTAATGAAGAAAGAGAATCCTGATTTCCTGACCTGTACGATTCTGAAGAAAAACAAGTATTCGTTCATCTCATGACCAACATATATCTCCACATCCTGTGATCTGAAGCCATTTTCATCTGCGCATTGTTTAATTGTCTCTAGGGACTCTTCAAAATGTTGCTGTTTAAATCATATTCCATTTTTTTGTATGAAAAAAGCTTTAAAGCTATGAGCTTGTAAAGGAGTTGATAGTTACTACTGGACATTGCCTCTTCATTTATCTGTTAAACTATAACTGGTATGGTTCCTTTGTAAGTGTCACCAAATAAAATTGTATATCCTAAGTATTGTTTCCTTTTCTGAAATGAGGTGCGCACTGAAATATACTAAATTTAACTGCAAGGGCCGCTCTCCCAGGTGAGCGAAAGAGTAGAACTGTGTCAGGTCAGAGGTGAGAGTCTGTTTTTGGAGGGTGAAAGAGCTCTGTATAGAGTCTGGAGGGTGTGGGTTAGATGTAGGTTTCTAGGAGCAGCAGCAGGACACAGGAAAGACTGGTAAAGTGTTACAGTCAACTTGCACTATATGTGAGTTGGAATGTCTAAGAGACTGAGAGGAAGTTCTGAGGTGTGCCTCAGGGACAGTTGGGCCTATTAACAAGCCACTTGCTCTGTCGTTATGTCACCTTTTTACCATATTAAAAGTGACGCACCAGCAGGGAAAGGGGTTTGTAAATAAGCGCCAGGGCTTCTTAATGTTTGTGTCAATATGTGGAAGGTTCCAGCTGTGTAGCTCTAGTGCTATAGTACTGTCTCTCAAAACAGTGGCACACTACAGAGTCATGAAAAGTGGGGTCCTTCTGGGGGTAGGACAGGTTCAATGACTTTCAATTGTTGGAAAGACAAGTACTTGTTTCTCGGAGCCACTGGGATTTCCTGCCTCCCACCACTCCCGTTGCACGGAGGCGTGCATATTGTGGACACTGGCAAAGACCAACAGATCTGAGAAGAGGATCATTGAGTTGCCAACATGTTCGGCCACCTACCAGCACAGTTCCATTGCAAGACATTTAAGAGTCTTTGCCAAAATGAAAGTTTGTCATTTGGATGCTCCGGCTCCCCTTGCAACATGCCCCTTAGTTGAAGTCTAGTACCCTCCTGTGGCCTCCTCTCACATGGCATTAGCAGAACCTACTCCAGTGCTTTAATGGACTACTAGTCTTGTGAGAAACATCTTGTAGCGTTCATCGTAACCAGTGTTTATGTAGGTTCATTTACAGCAAGGAATGGGGCTAGGAAGTCTCCCACTATATTCCTCAGAGCCAAGCAATATTCTTTGTAAAGTTTTAATTCTATGTTATGGTTTACCCAATTCGTTAAGATTTGGATGGCAAGTCTTTGATCTAGTGTGTAGGGGACCCTAGAGTGGGTCACTAATGACCAGGCACCCTATTTAGCCGGGCTCCCCTTGGATCTATTTTTTCCTCATTCCCCAGCATGAGATCACAAATGTTTGAGGTGAGTGTGGAGCCAGAGTGATCCTCTCTCTAAATGTATTTGTCGTATAATTCATGATAAGTGAAATGGTCTGATTGAGATGTATCTTTGTGAAACGGGTTCTGGTTCCCTTTTTGTGCTTAATGGATGCCAGAAGAAACTGTGTGATTAGTAGATGTGGTATTAATACAATGTAATATTCTATAATTTGAGAAAATTGAAGTTGTTTTGTTACTAAAACAAAGTGGCAGCAATGCATATTCTCTGTGTTATCTCCTGGCAAGTGAGACATAGCGCACTATGTAAGTGAGACAATGCAAGGGAGACATTGGCACACTATGTTTAAAGAGCACAGTGCTGATCTCCACACCAGAGTCACTTGTGAGCCTTTCCTGTTTACATACAGGATACGCCACTTACAATTCTTTCTACCTGGATAGTGTAAATGCGTGAGTTTCCAATATCACTAACGTAATTCTGGAAGCTGCCAACAGGTGTATTACACCCTTCTGTACAATACCTAACTTCTCCAACCCTCACAAATTACTGACATTCACTTACCAATATTCCAGAACTTCCACTTGTTTATGATTGTTATTTGGATCCTTGCACATCCACCCATGAGTCAACCAACCAATTGACAAGCAAACAGCCCCACGTAATATGAACTCGTTCCCAATTATATTTACCTTTGCTGTTTTAGGACAGCCTACCTAATAATAGCATTGGAATACTTTGCAAGATTTTAAAATAAACAATGTAACGTAACATGATCCAAAAATAATGTCAAATGCAAAAAGCAATAAAATATTTTGGGTGCAATTGGCCTTGCTCTTCTGTGGAAGTGAGTGCCGGAAAATAGGTGACAGCCCGAGAATAATTGATAGAAAGTTTTCATTTCTGATGACCTTTTTCGAAATCTCCTGGCTTCAGCATCACTTTAGATGTTCTTGTCCATGAGAACAGAGAACACCTTGAGTAAGTTAGAGCTTTTTAGGTCATATCTGCATTGTATACTTTGCAGAAATCAAAATAACCATTCCCCAAAAACACCTAAAAATTTTCAAATATGTGGAGTCACTCCACTCATACTTCAGTAAAAAAAAAAATCACATTGAATCCCTCTGAACACTCGGCCTCAGTCAAATGTGCTGATGGCACATCACTGTTTAATTCTTTAAAGAATATGGAGTTATTGCACAGAGGGATATATTGTACTGTTGCTCGGATATGAGTTTACCTTAACCCCTTCCATGCTGGTGACGAACCCCAGCCGTCACGCTCTGCGGCGCTCGTGTGCTGATGACGGCTGGGGTTCGTCATGGCCCCGCCCTGTTCTTTTGTTTACCGCACAGCGGCGGAAACGGCCCAGCATGGAAGGGGTTAAATAAATGAAAAGACAAGAAGCATTTGGCAAAACAGGCAAAAGTTGGTTTATTTAAATTATGTGGCCGGGAGATCCCTGATGGAGTTTGTCTGCTCAAAGTCTCTCAGTGTACAACGTTTTGGCTATTATTATATACACTTCATAAGGTACAATAAAGCAAGTTTCTACATTCCAAAAAGCATCTCAGTTATAAATCAACAAGTGGGGGGATCTGATAAAGGCATAAATTGCTCTTGACCTTAGGAGGAGCTATTTTGGGCCAGGGTGTATGTGTCCAGATGCCCGGAATAAGGAGAGTGTGATCACTACGTGTGGTGTGCATGTTGTGTCCTGATTGATTGAGTGTTTCTATCTACATGAGGTATCAAGCTTTGTGGTATTTTGGGGAATGCAAGCCCTTGGCCAAACTCTTTTTACCAGGGCAATTTCCTTGGACCTGTTTGTGGTGCAAATATCTATCTGTGGGATCGATCAGGGTTTACCCTGGGCACGCGTTTGTCTCTACGTTAAGCGAGACCCCACCTGTGACCTGATATACGATAGGCGTGGGTGTGGATCGTAGGGCTTGTCTAACCACATATCTATGACTCTTGGTTGATGGGGAGATCACCTTAGGTGAATCCAACAGCAATGATATGAGTTCATTGGAACCCCTGAAAAGAATATGTCAATCACTGACATCATTTTTATCTTTATCCTTAACAATGTGCATACAGTTTTCATAGCATACATTGACATTGTTCTTACTGATATTGACACAGTTAAATTTGCTTAGGTCATAACGTACATAGGCTTCGTTATTACTAGTAACAGTAATGTCACATTAGCATGGATTATAACATACACTGATAATGTTATTGCTGATGTCAGCGCTACTGTGCGGGTACAAATTTTGACATCCATTAACATTGCATTGACAGGTACTGGCATGGTCGTGCCAGTACAGGTTATGGCATACGTTGATATTGTATTTATTGCCATTGCCGTGGCTGGCCTGCGCATATCATAACATTCATTGAGTTCGTATTCACCCATTCCAACATTACCCCTCTAGTTGATTCTTCACTACTCTATCCTCCTCTTATGTCACCACCATTATGTTATTAGAAAGTATGTGTGTGTGTAGTGTCTGTTACCTTTTCCCTAGCTATGTGTATACTACCTAATTTAAGGACCGTTTTTTACAACAGGAAACCCACACTTGCAGGAAACCACATATCAGGAGTATAGTAATGAGAATCGGCATAAATGACATGAATAGTTGGATGAGGGGTTCCATGGAAATATACTTTGCAACCAGTCCTGCTCCAGGGCACCTCCCCCCATCTTCATTTCAGCTTGCAAACAATGCTGTTCTTGGATAGCATGGGCTAATGTCCCATTGTCCAGGTCATTCCCGGGAATAAAAGTACAACAGGAAGCACCAATCCTGGCACACACTCCACCCTCAATAACGGTCTTCAAGTCCAGCATGTACCGATGTTGCATCACCATGAGGCTATTGGCTTTAATTTCTCCTTGATAGCGCTTAGACCAAGCTCAGTATGGTTGATCATCTCCATTATTTCCCATTTGATTATTTGTAACCAGTCGGTGTTCACTTTTGTTTGCATAGTGAAAAAGGGTATTGACCATCTGGCATTTACCTTAGCCTCAGTGAACAGTCTGAATTCTTCTGGAATGTCCTTGTACTAGGCCCAGCTAATAAAAAGTCTGCAGTTCTTCTCCTTTGAGCCTGATGCAACAGAGTTGTTTTCTTCTGTAACAGATGTTGAGACAACTCAGACAGATCTTCTCCCGGGTTGTTATAGTCATGAGGGTGCAGAGGCCTCGCCATGCAGGGATGAGCTGGGTGTAGGCAAGGTCCAACCACACAGTTGTCATCAACATGGAGGTGCCCCAGTGCAGGTCTACTGTGTTCATTACCGTGCCGCAATTCTTAGTGCTGCCCAACGGTATAGTTCCTTTGCATCTGAAACTTAAAGAGTACCACTGAAGTTACTGTTCAATTAGGGGTTGCATCTTCCTCTCTGACCATCTGTACTTATTGATATTGTTCGCCCAGATTTGCTGGCACAGGGAGTTAATGGTTATGTTTGACCCCCACTCCCTTGGGACTCATTTCCCCCCTCGTGATTGAGATGAGAGGCCCTGAACTGGAAATCTATGTCTGGGGTCCATTTGTCGTTATAGAAGGTGGCCCCAAAGATGTTAAGAGCCAGTCTGGGACCACAGACAGAGGTGGGAGCGGACATGTTTCTGCATTGGTGCTTTGGTCTTGCTACCTCCAGGAACCTCTTTTCTGCCGCCTCGGGCCAAACAGGGATATCCCCTATGGTGCCCTTATGGCGCATCCTGTCTACCAGGGGTGGGTGGAGAACTACGCTCTGCCAGTGGAGTTTTCAGAGTTTTGTCAACTCCACGCTCAACTGGGAACGCGGAGTTCAGCAAAAACTCTGATCCCGCGGCATGGCAGAATTTGCCCCTGCAGTGACCACCCAGTGGCATGAGCAGTCCTCCCAAGTCATACAGTGTAAGTGGTTTGCTTTTGCACCCAGTAGAGGAGACCAGGAGGAGGACAACCCGGCCACGGCAGAGAACGCCAGACCCAGGTAAGTGTGTAAAGCAGGTGGCAGTATGGGGGTCAGGAACCCTCCAGTTCTGCTGCCTGCATGTAGTGCGGAGTGGAATTCCACAGTTTTTAGGCAACTCCTGGAATTCCGTGTAGTGGCAACCACCACCTCAGCCCACCCCGGCTGTCTACCTCAGATTAGATATCACTTGGCTCGGTGAAGAGATATAGGGGAGTGGGGTTGGTTTCATACCTGGCGATGTTTACTAGTGTCCTACGAGGTTCTACTCTGTTGGGTTGGATGTATCTCTGATTCTGCCTAGGTACTGATGAACGAGGCACTTTGCTTTTTCAGAGGCTATCTGCTGTGATAAGCAAAGCCTATCTGCACTTAAGGTGTCAGGTATCAGTGAACAGATGTAACATGACCTGTTCGTAGTTTGGTGGAAATAACGTTTACATTGCGAATTTTACTCCACGATGCAAACACAACACGGTCACTACAACGTCAGCGTTGTCGCAACGTACTACCTTTAAAAAGCAAGTTGTTACAATGCTTTCCCTAGTGTTGCACACACTGGAGTTGAATTAGTGAATCATACTATTCTGAAGTCCAGCATGCCATCTAGCTCAAGTCATTATAACGACTTGCATTGTAAAGGTAGTGCGCTGTGACAACACAGTCGTTGTAACAACCACTTTGTGTTTACATAGTGGAGTAAAATCCGCAATGTAAAGAGATATATTCGTAGTATGTGTGCCTACGTTAGACATGCGCTGATAACAGATGTTGTGTAGGAGTGCACTGTGTAGTGAGTGAGGAATACTAGCGTTTGGGTCAGTGTAGCTGTATGTGAAGTGAGATAGGTCTTTGCACATGCGTTGAGCTCATGATATTCGGCATACTATTGGCTATGGAGGGGCTAGAGAGCACCTAGGCTAGAGAGAGCTTGTACAAAAATACAAAAACACATAACTTAGGAAGCATTTGTAGGCTGTAGTGCCATCTTCAAATGAGATGTCTGTAGTCTGGGCCTGTTGTCTGTTGTTTGTTGTCCGGTGTCTGGGTGCCCAGATGTGTCTTACCCTAGTGCGGTGCAGAAAAAAGTCTTTTAAGACACGGCTACAAAAGTCAGTTTGGAATTTGTGTTGCTTTAGAGACTGGCCTATCAAAACAGTCTTTGAAAGCTTTGATCGAAGAAAGTGCGGATTGCGGCTGTGTTGGGGCCCTTGTAGTTTTGATTGCAGACATGTAGGATAAGAGCTGCAGGTTGTAGATTAGCTTGGAAAAAACATATTATTAGGCAGTTTTGAAACATTCCTTCATTTATTTGTAAATAGTGCGCTCTATTGTTTTACTGGGGGTTAATTTTTAATGAACTTGACGCACACAGCCACTCATACACCCACTCACAGCCCCTCATTGGCAGTGTCACACCCACTCACAGACCCACACAGCCACTCACACACTGATTCTAAGTTGCATGCAGGCACTGACAGATCCATACACAGACCAACAGAGGCACTCACAGATCCAGTCACTGACCCATGCAGGTAGTCAAACACCCATTTCTCTGACCCACACTGGCACTCTGAGACCCACAAACACATCCACATAAGTGATAGGAAGATGATGCTGAGAATGGACATGAGTCAGTCTCCTCAGACACAGCCAATGCCCCCCTCAGATGAGGACCTCATCCTAGAAAGACTGACCACTAGACTGAACTTAAAAGCTCAGCTCCTGGAAATCGAAAGACAAAGGTAAGAGATGGGTCTAGGACCTATGTCTGTGGACCCCATACAAATAACTACAGAGAGTTAAGGTTCTTATGACTCTAAACTCCCCAAAGGGATTGTCCATAAATATTTAGAAGATAGTTACAAATTGCGTCCTCGCCTGATTCTTCTTTGCAAGCTCGCCTTAAAGAGCTCCTGGTGGAATACTCAGTGGAAGCTGACACTGAGGCCAAATTCCGGTCGAAATACAACACCGCTCGCTCCTATGGTGAGGGTGAACATCCTGGTAGAGCCCTGGTAGAGGTTAACAGAATCCCCAGGTTTGCCAGTCACATCCTAGAAATTGTAGACAAAGAGGGGCACCGACACATACACTCCCAAGAAATATACACACCTTCACAAACTATTATGCCATGCTCTACCATACCATCGGCCACGCTTTCCCAGAAAAAGACACATACTTCGAAGACACGGCGGTGGGCTGGAACAATGATTCCTGCAGGGAATTCTTATCCACTGACATTGAAGAAGATCAGATTTGAGCTGCAATCATAAGGTTGGGTTCTAGCAAGGCCCCATGGCCTGACAGCCTACCAGCAGAGTCCAACAATTGCTACATTGAGCAATTGACTCCCATCCTCAAACAGGTATTTGAAGAAGTGCGTGACTCTGGATGCCTCCCACTCTCCATGAGACAGCCTCTAATTATATCTCTACTCAAACACCAGGCAAGGCCGCAGACAAGTGTGAAGCCTATTGACCTCTGTCTTTATGTCTTTAATTAATTGTGACACAAAGATACTCGCTAAGGTTATAGCCAACCGACTGCCCCGGCTTATGGAGGGTCTGTTCTTACCGGACAAAGCTTTGTCCCGGTAAGAGCCACTTCCCACAATCTACGCAACATCTTCGCGCTTCTTCACGACAAAGACCCCGACTGCTCGGCCGCTGGGATCTTTCTGGATGCCACAAAGGCATTCGATTCCCTAGAATAGGATTACATGCTAGCCATTCTGGGCCGAATGGGCCTCCCTCGCCCTTTCCCAGCCTGGATCCATTCACTTTCTTCCAAGCCAGAAGCGGTGGTCCAAATTAACTGGTTATATTCTGACCCAATCCCCATTAAGCGGGGCACTCGCCAGGGATGCCCGCTATCCCTGTTACTATTTGCTTTGTCCATTGATGCCCTGGACGCCAAAATTAGACATCACCACAGAGACTATGCCATAATCTACCCCTCCCGTCAAATCCTAATTTCGCTGTATGCGGCTGATATAACCCTTTACCTACGGGATCCCAGTGTGAGCATTAATCCCATTTTGAGGGAATTCATCAGGTTTGGCCATCTATTGGGGATAAAGGTTAAGTGGAGCAAATCGCAGATTTTCCCACTCACCCCTAACAGTCCTCAATTCACCCCTGATTACCCGTTGAGCTGGTGTGAACATGAAATCAAGTATTTGGGGGTCACCATCACCAGAAACCCTGAGGAGACACTGTGCTCAAACTATGAGACAGCGATAGAAACGATTAGCACGTGGGTTGACCGCTGGATCAATCTTTCGCATTCCTTGGCAGGCAGGGTGGCCCTGATGAAGATGAACATCCTCCCCAAGTTACTATACTTTTTCCATAATTTACCCTATTACCCAGGGCACAACTTTTGTAATACTCTCCGCTCCCTGCTCTTTAAGCTGGCCTGGGGTGGGAAACAACCCCGATTAAGCTGGAAACTCATGGCGCAGGCAATGTCCAAAGGAGGATTTAAAGCTCCGGACATGGAGCTATACTACCTCAGATCACATGCTCATTACACCATCTATTGACTCCACCCACCACCCTTTATGCCGCACCTGGCCATCGAACAAGTTACATGGCACCTACACCCCTCACCTCCCAGCTGGAAGCGCACATCCTGGGTGAGAGGGTATTGCACCACAAGGGTTTTTGCACCAATAACGCCTGGTAACGCTTGACTAGGGAAATGGGCAAGACCCTACTCTACCCCGCCCTTGTGCCACTGCCACACCTGACACTCGCCCCAGTCACACAGGAAGCAGTATGTCGTGACCAAAAAGAGAAAAACAAAATTAGTCTTTTTCAGGCCTCACAAAACCTGTTCAGGAAGGTGAGCCCAGAAACTCTTCACAGTTCAAGGGTGAGTACCAGGGTAAACCCTGGGATCCACAAAAGGCTTGGTGACATGACTGTAAGGCACTTCGAATTGGAGGCCCTGGATGTAAAAACAATAATTATGCCACTATCACACCTGCAGTAAAGGCCCTTGTGAGTCTCCAGATGGGATAACAGGTAAGACCTGACCATTCCAAGGTGCTCACAGATGCAACACTAGTCTCAGAGGGATGGGTGGATGTAGCTAGCCTGTCTGCCTGGCCCAGTAACCAGGAGAGATACAGGCAAGAACCAAATATTAATGGGATTAGGGAGGAAGCCCTGAGAAGCACTGGTGCCAGTATCACCATGGTGGCTGAGCCCATGGTTCCCCAAACCAACATCTCATTGGACAGACCCATACAGTTCTCAACACTGATAATCAGGCTAAGGAACATCCAATGGCCTTGGTGATCTGAGATTGGGGAGGGGTTAGAGGCCTCAAAAGGATAATGGTGTCTCCTGCTATCCCTGTACAGTGTCTGCTTGGAAATGATTTGGAGTACTCAGCATGGGCTGGAGTAGAGAGGAAAATCCATGCAGCTATGCTGGGAATATCGGTATGGGTTTTTTAAAAGCAAGAGCGCAAAGCAAGCCCAGGGTGAAAAAGAAGTGTTGGAGCCTGAAATGATGGAACAACCTTCCAAGTGAAAGGGCAGGAAGTCTGGGAAACTAGATCCAAACAGACACCAGACCAAGTCCCTTCTCCCAAGGGAGAAGACTTGTGTGCCCCAGAGGGAACTGAGCCTCAGGAGCTTGGACCTTACACCGCAGAGCTTTTAAGTCCAGGGGGACCCTCTAGGGAAGATCTGTGCCAGGGGCAGAGAAACTGTCCCACTCTTGAAAACCTGAGGCAGAAAGCTGCTGATCAGGACAAGGGATATGTCAGTGGTTCACACATGACCTATTTGGAGGAGGATCTACTATATACTGAGGCCAGAGACCCCAAACCTGGTGCCACTCGGAGAGTGGTAGTACCTTAGAGAATCCCCCCTCACATTCCCTTAGCTAGACATCATGGCTAGACAAAAACCTGCAGTAAGTTAGTCAATCACTTCTACTTGCCAGGAATGTCCCAGAAGGTGAAGCAGTTTTGCAACTCCACCTGAAAGCTCCCTTAATTTCACTGCCAGTGAGATGAAAGGAATTGACATTGTTGGTCCCTTTACCCTCCAACACCATCAGGAAACACATTTATTCTGGTGTTAGTGGAACATGCCACCAGGTAACCTGAGGCAATTCCACTAAACCACCACTGCGCTGTAGTGGCCAAGGCCTTCCTTGGTATTTTTATTAGGGTTCTCTTTTCTAAGGAGGTAGTATCAGACAGAAGTACAAACATTATGTCTGCCTACGTAAAACACATGTGGACTGAGCTTAGGGAGACCTGTAGGTTGACTACACCATAACATCCACAGACAAATGGGCTTGCTGATAGATTTAACAAGACCATAAAAGGAATGATTGGTGGACTCCCTGAAAAACTCAGAAGGATATTGGATGTTTTACTACCTTGCTTGCTTTTTACTTACAGAGAGGTGCCACAAAAGGGAGTAGTGCTTTCCCCTTTGATATTTTGTTTGGCAACCCTGTAAGAGGGCTCCTCTGTCTTGTCAAGGAAGGATGAAAGAGACCCCTCCAGGAGCAAACGCAAGACCTTGTGGCTTATGTGCTTGGCCTTCATTGAAGGATGTCTGAATACATAAAAAAGTAAACAAAAACCTTGAGACCGACCAAGAGCTCCAGAAGCTTGGTAGGAATAAAAGGCTTCCATGGTGGAGTTCCAATCAGGGCAGAAGGTGTGGGTTTTGGAGCCTGGGGCACCTATGGCCTTACAGGGCAAATGCACTGGGCCCTACCCTATCCTTGAGAGAAATGGGGAGGGCACCTATTTGGTTGACGTTGGCACATGTAGAAACCCCAATAGGGCGATACATGTAAATTGCAAAAGTGACACATTCTGTCTGTGTTAGACAGTGGTCTGCTTGGTCCAGGTCTCCCGTCTCCTGAGTTAGGTGAATCAGGCAACCTATGTAATCGGATAGCTTTGTGCACAACAAGCAGATGTAACATTGCAATTGTAACTTATTTCCAAATGATATCTACCTGTTCATCCACCAACACATTCATTCATCTATTCATTCATCAATCTATTCATCCATCTTTACATCCATCCAGGTACTCAGTCACTCACCAATGTATCCACTCATAAATACAGTGAAAAAACATTACCTAATTCTTGCATTCGTTCACTCCATACTCACATACCCAACCACACACATTCACCATTCAATGGAGAAGTAAATTGACATGTAAACAAGCAGGGAAGCCAATTAGAATTTTTTACACCTCTACTCCTCTTCTTTTTCTTCTCATTCTTTTATATGGTGGCTGACCATACCGTTTTATGTTACGGGTTTGTCCCCCATTTGGGTGGTCTGTCCTGCTCCTCTATATGAGAAATTGGGATATTAGTTACTGGGGAGTGCTGACCACATATAATAATCACAATCCTTAGTAGTATGAACCCTTGGAGTCACTAAATTAACAAAATCTCCATCCCATTGTAGCTATGGCACAGGACAGGCAGGCTTAACTTCGAGGCAATATGTAAGCATGTAATGCAGTACTCAAACAATAATAAAGTAAAAAAACAACACCAAAAAAATCAAACCGATTTAGAAAAAATTAGAGTAAATGTTACAAAATAAAATTACACAAGAATGACAAACATTCAACGAGCAGAACCGGAGTTACACAGTTATACAGTTTTTGGTTCAAAATGGCGCCACAAAGCATTAAGCATCAATGACGGTCATCAAGTCATGATAGATTATGACAAGGAAAAGGTTTAAGGCTGACTACATATGTGTGCATGTCTGATACAGGGACCAGGTTTGTGCCAGTGAAAAGTTTTACATTTGGAATTTGTCTCTGGTATTGAAGCCAACATCCCAAGTGGGGCAAGGCAGCAGGCTGTGACTAAAGAGGGCTCCACGTAGTCAGATAGCCACTGGGCGGGGTATCTGTAATACCGTTGACTTTTGGCTGGAAAGCTCAGAGCGGGGGAAATTATATTTCATGCCCAGAGAAGGTCTCTTGCTGACTGGATACTTTATGCACCTTCCCTGTTGAAGATTCCTACCTTTGGACTCTGCCACTTATTTAGAGCTCTGATTCTTCCAGTAGTGCAAGTCTGAAGGCTATAGCCAAAGAGGGCTTCATGAGGCCAGATATTTTCTCTGCAAGGTCCCACTGAGTTGAATTTTCTGCTGCAGAGAAGAATGTAGCGGGAGCAACCTGAAGCTTTGGCGCCGAGGCAACACACCATTGTAGGAACTGCTTGACAGGTTGGTCCCAGTCCCCTGTTGGGTCCCAGAGCAGAAAGATGGCAAAAAAAATGTGATTACCAGGTTTCAGGATTTGATGGGAGGAGTACACTCTGAAACACGGCAAGAGGTCAGAACCTTAGGGACAGCAATTTGGGCTCAAGACTCACTCCAGCAGACACCAGCAGCAGGGTTGAGGATGGTACAGTTGGAACTGATCAGCTGAGAATGTAGGAAAAGGCTACTTGAGCTTGTTTTTCTGTCCCTGGCGCCCAAACAAAAGTCAGTCTTATGACCCTGAAAATCCACTTCTTTGTCCTTGGTAAAAGAGCGAGACCATGTCTAGTCGTCAAGGCTCTTTTCAGGTCACAGGCAGCAGATTCACTCCTCTCCTGTTCTTTCACTGATCCAGGAATGGCCAATCACAGCACTGCTCTGTCAGCAACCAACTAATGACAGCATGGCTTTCTGGTGATGTCTCACCAATCTCCCTGGCTGACTAACCAATTTATAAAGTATACAAAATGTGGAAAGGTGATGGATGGAATGCTTGAATTAATCTCAGCCACTGTAATTACAGGGCCATTGCCCAGTCTATCACTAGTTTGCACACCATGCACCCTGAGTTTGGACTCAGCTTTATGCTAATTAGCCTTGACCCTTCTCATGAAAACAGTTCAGCCCAAACTGCAAAGTCAGGTCCTCCCTGAGCCAGAATGCAAACAACCAAAGACCAATTTTTCCCTCATTATAGGCTCATCAGCCAGGTATAGCATGATTCTAATGGCACAGTGAGCACAGGACTCAGGCCTGAACATAACCGTCACACTTAGGGCATCAAAAAACAAAGTGATGGATGGAATGTTTGAATTAATATCATCCACTGGCAATTACTCAGGCTGCATTCCAATCCATAATTTTTCACCCAACATCCCACTTCAGTTTGGACTCACTCATATGCAAATCAGCCTTGACTCTGCTCCTCAATGGAGCAGTCCAGCCCGACTGCTAGGCCAGGTTACCCCTGAACCAAAATGCAAGCAACATGGACCAGGTTTATCCTTATAATGGGCTCATTAGCCAGTGTTATGTTTCTGAGTTAGGCCCATGTATCAAAGCTGCACATTTTCTTACATTGTCCTCTTTTCTGCAGTATAACATTATTGTTGTGACCTTTTGCACATAATTGCGTGTGTGACAATGTTGGATTAGTTTCTCTGAAACAATATTTATTTACACATCCGGCTTAGCAGAACATTATCACAATGCCTCGAACATCAAGCACAAGGCCTTTACGCACGATGTACAAATGATGTTCCATCTTCATCCACGGGGCGATAGGGCTATATGCAGATCCATAACATTGCTAATCTATACGTACATTGCCAGGATGCTTTTTCTTAAAAAATAAATAAGCATCTCAGGGGATTAGCAGAGGAGGCACTTCAGCTGAAAATGGGGGTCCCTGCATGCTGAGACTTCACCACGCATCAGTCTGACATCTCCATGAGGGGTGTCTAATTCATGACCTGTACATGGACCTACATTCTTTCCTGCCAGGTAATGGGGTTGGTTCATCCCTTGGGGGGATTCTTGGCTCTACACCTACACACACTCTAGGTACTCATAGAGTAGGGATTGCAGAGCAGGAGTGCGTCTTATTTCTACCTTGAATTATGTGCCTGCATATATACACTATCTTAGCATCATGGTGGACCTGTATCTGCCATTAACTCTTTTGGTGCTTTTAATCACTGTCATCTACATCTATCCACTAATTATCGCAGCACATGTATTCTATGAAAGAATAACTTTGGTTCAATAAATATATTGAAAAACGAACAAGAGTGCACAAGTGACTTGGTGAAAGTGTTCTAAGTCTGTTACTATGATCCCTAGGGGATCAGGGTTGTCATGTTCAGTGGTTGCCAGAAACACTTTGCTCCCTGTGCAGGGAGGGGGACTAATGGGGGCACTGTGAACTAGCTGATCTCTAGGCCAAAATATTCAGAGGGGGTGTCCGGAATCAGTCTAGGCCCCTCACTCAAAGCTTATGCTGTCCAACAAACATGCGGAACCTACGGAATAGTGGAAACTACACGACATGGCACCGCCAACGTTGGTCGGGTTCTTATTTTACGGTCTACCTGAGTAGTTCAATCGTGCTTTCTCAGAGACTCCTACTTAACTCCAAACGGGAGACGTCCGAGGTAGTAGGGATTTCTGCCACAGCTGAGTAGGTGTACCCTATGTATTGGCTGTTGGTTATTCAAGCTTGTAGGATGAAAAATTCCCACATTGTGCGAACCCTACACTATCTCCATAAATTAATATACTAATTTCCTTTTCTTCAAACAATGTCAGAAAACAGAGAGAACGTTGAGAAAGGAGCTTTAATAATAGTAGAGAATTGTAGACATGCAGTTACTTTGAAATTATTACATTAAGGTCTCCCAGCTACGGGTGGAGACGTTACCTTCATGGCTTAGGCACACAAAGCATTCAGAACAGAGGTATTCTATTCCTGGGTTAAATTCCCAGTTGCATATGCTCGTACACAATTGCTTCACACCTGTATTGAAAATGAACCACCCGATGAATACACTCCATATGTGAAACTAAAAATGACTCTCTCTTCCTGAAAGCATATAAATGAGTTTGAAGGTGCCCTCTCACACACTACAGAAAATGTGAGAATAGGGCCGCTCAGTAAAGAAGGAGCGACTTGGCCGGTCTTAGCATCATATGAAGCACATCCAAACACTGCAAATGAAACTGCAGCAGACATGCGTACACTATACAGAGATTTAGTAAACATCTACAGAATCTTACAGAGTTCATTATGCAAACACTCACATTTAAACAGATTGCTAAGCCTGCACAACCACAATTGGCTACTATGGGTATCAACCCACAAACACTGAATCCCATAATGGGAAAGATTCCTACCAGTTGGGAGCAAATTCCATTCTGAATAGCACAAACAATTAGCCTGCTTGAAGCAGTTTTTTCCCCATACGGGCATGCAGGAGAAACACAGAATATTGACTATTTGCTTGAACATGGGAATGGCTCCCCCGGTGGAAGACTGTGTCACTTGGGGTACAGTCTCCGCTGCAGTTTACACTAGCACACATGGTACCTCTTCTCTGGCTGTGTTACCTGAGGTATTGAAAAGAGCTACAGAATGAGTACGGCGCAGCACCTGCCCAGGACTTGAGAATGAAACTGATGGGCAATTTTGCAGCAGTATCAGCCATTATGTTAAGTAACATAAAGGGGAGGCAGCAGCATTGGCTATACACCAACGCCTGAGGAAGTTAACTCCTGCACAGCAGGAGCGGGAATTTCCTAAAATTGTCAAAGAAACCTATGCTACGCTAGGTAAGGATAATTTGGGAGCCAGAACTGGAAAATCACAAGTTAAGAGTAATTCTGAAAAGGATAACTCTAAGCAAGCACTTGATTTGTTAAAAATTAAAACAAGACACAATCCCTTGGTGGGTCTCCTTAATAGGAAACCACTGAGAAGTAATATAATTTTAGAAACCATGATTACATTAGCAAGACCGACAGGTATTAGGATACTGATACACGTTCCTCTCAGGAGTCAACCGATACACATTCAGAGAGAGGTGGACGGTCAGAGCGCAGACCAGATGAATACGTGAAATTGAAGAAGGAATCACAATGCTCATCAGATTAAAAAAGAAGAAAAACAAAAGACTAATAAACCTCAATTCAAAAAGAAGAAGTTAGCTGGGATTAAAATAAGGCATGCCCAGGTTACAGAGGACCGTGCTTCTGAAAAGGGAATAGGCAGTGACAATGCTGAACAGGGCAGTAGATGTCTTGATAGCTCACTGGAATCTGTTGGACTATCTGGTGGCAGTAGCGCCTAATGAACATATCACCGTGAAAACACCTGATACAAGGGTAAGTGTCCCCCATCGTTTATACGAAATACCGCTCCAGTGTGATGGGGACATACCTAGGAACATCAAGGCTCTCTTTTGGGAGAACAAGACATATGGTTATGATATTCTTTTGACGGAAAAGAATTAGCCACCTGAATTTATAATGAAGTGCCCAAACGGGGAAACAGTAATTTTACCAGCGTTTTCGAGCCTCGTTCCATAATCAGTAAAAAATTATTAAGCCAAGGACTGCAACTTAGATCTAGCTCATGCACTATTCAGCAATCATTTTGGATGGGATGAGGAGTCACCTCATCATGATATCCCATTAAAGTCAACTCCTCAACCCCGAAGACAGTACCCAATAAAACATGACGTTAAAACACAAGTTAGGATAATTCTAGAACAACTTGAATAACAGGGTGTAATAGAAAATTGCACCTCATCAATGAATAACCCTTTGTTTCCTGTAATGTAATCTGACAATTCATACCGTCTAATATTAGACTACAGACATTTAAACACATCTACTCACAGTACAAAATGAACACAGTGACGCACTAATAAACAACATTTTGTGGAAAAAATACAAAACACAACTAGATATCTCAAATTGATTTTTCTGCCAAAATATAGCTCCTGAAAGTATATATTTGACTTCATTTTCAGTGCTAGGTACACAGAAGGAGTGTTGTAAAGGAATAGCTGTGGGCTGTTTTCATCCAGAGTGATGGTTACTTCACACTTTTGATGAGGAGGCGTTATCCTATGTATATGATATATACCTGACGGGTGATGAATCAATGGACTGAGTAGACCAGTGTTTCCCAAACTGTGGTCCGCGGACCCCCAGGGGTCCCTGACACATTCCCAGGGGGTCCGCAGGCAGCAATTTTAAAAGCTCTGCAAAGTATCTTGTATAATTAGCAGTTTTCAAAGAGCAATAAAAGTGTCAAGATGACGCCAGTGATTAATGTCCCTGCTGGAGAGAGATGAGAGTTTTGTCCAGTGGCAGCTTTGACTTATCTAAGTAGCACAGAAGGTTAGTATGCCCACTGCAAAAAACGTGTACCATGCATTAAAAAAAATAATATTTTATATGCATAGGTCAGTGGGTTACTGCTTTCGTCACAAAGATTCTTTTGTTACTGTGCAGTTTTTAAGTGACAAATGTAATCAAGCACAGGGACCTATAAACTGTCATTAAACAGCTACGTGCAAACTGCAAGGTACAGGTTAGTCACATGTTTTTTTCCTATCTTTCATTATCCTGATGCTGCTAAAAAGGTTTATTTGGCTGGAAATACATTGTTATTGTTAAAGTCAATGTTAACCACTGTGTTATGTTCTGAATCCTGAGTTTGTGCTTCTCCAGACCAAGCACTCTTTAAAAATGCCTACCAGTATGAATGACATGTGAATTCTACACCTTGTGGTCCCCTTTGCCTTATGTAACATTTTCTATACACTGACTTACAGGTATGATTCACTGTCTCTATATGTGTGTGATGTAAAGTGCTCTGACATACTACAATGGTATGAGAGATGCTATAAAAATGAAATACATGTGACAGAGGGGCAATGGAGAGATGAGAAGCACTCTTGGAGAGTGATAGTGGGGGAATCATTGAAGAACCCCCAGAAAGATTGTTGTATTCTGGTGCATAGTCAGGTCTTCATTTACTATTCTTTAAAAGCTAATACAATTCAATATATAATGATAAATGTGTTGTAGAATGCACCATTGTTTGATAAATTTTTTTGGGGTGGAGAGCCTCCCAATGTCCCCTTTGTAGTGGTCAGGCTCACTCACTGCACTTGAGGTGCACCTTCTGGGGACTGGTCTGAAATTATTTGCCAGGGCTGCTTTCGATTTCCTGCCAGGAGTAGGAGCCTCGTACTGTGAAATAAAACCAACCATTGAAAAGTTAGTCACGGAGATGCAGCACCAACCTTCCCATTAACTTTTTTCGTTTTCTTGCAAATTCTTTCAATATAAAAATACAACAAAAGTGGCGGAGAGTGTCGTTAGTCTCCTTGGCTTAACAACACACTCCGCCACTTCAGAAACGCAGCGATGCACCATATTTACAAGAATATGGTGCAGCCCTGTGTTTCCACTGCGTTGGCTCTACACTTAACAGGGGAAAATTGTTTATCTACACAGGAAGGCCCCCCTTCCTGCATATAAACAATCTTGAAATGTCGTTTTTGTCACTTCCATGTGTGCTGCTTGATGCAGCACACATGGAAGTTACAGAATGTGTTTTTTTTTTTAATATTGTTGATGTGCAGGAAGGGTCACCTTCCTGACCATAAGCAATCCAAGGCGTTTTGCAAAAACGAGGTGAAATAAAGCATTTCTACTTGTTTTACCTGGCCTTAATTTTTGCGCTGCCTCCCATTTATGCTGCCCTTGTAAATAGGGGGCAGCATCAAAATCAATGGATGGTGCAGAGAAAACGCCCACCGCAACACCCACTGCCCACCCCTTTCACGCTAAGCATTGGGTGAATGGGGGTCTTATTTACAAGACACCGTTAAGCCACGTTAAGTGGCTTAATCATGCCTTGTAAATAAGGCGAAGACCCTATCACCACAGGAACATCGCAAAAAGTAACATTCCCATGGTGATAGGGACTTGTAAAAATGCCCCTAAAATCCTTAGTAATTTGAGCATTTGTTTTGTGTGCACACGTGTGTTCATTTTTTTCGAATTTCTGTTTTAATGTTTGAAATTTAAATCTTTCAAATTGCTTGGGGGTCCCCAGCTTCCAGTAGTGACTTAATGGGGGTCCTCAAGAGTCAAAAGTTTTGGAACCACTGGAGTAGACCGTATAATTCTGGGGTTTGCTCACCTAGGCTACAAATCTAATTTAAAAAATCAAAAATTGCCCTTCTCAATGTCCTGTTTTTAGGATGTGAGCTGTAAAGTGAAGGCAAAAAGCCTAAGAGACACATTTTTTTAAAAGAATTGTGCATTACTCCAACCTCCAAAGACTCTGAAAAAACTACAGTCCATTTTTGGATTTTAAATTTTGGCACAACATACATTTTGGAATACTTAGAACGTGTAAAACCATTCTACGATTTGATTACACCTAACTTCAATAACACATTGTACACAGGAACATACAAACATTTTACGTTCAGTACAAGCTGACGTGATAACTTGTAAACATTTACACACATGTGTAAATAAAACCAACCTGGTGATCCAGTTAGGTGCTGGACCAACCAGGTACACATACATCACATCCAACTAAGGTGATACGGTGGGGGGCGTGGCCAAGCAACATGGCCGACAGGACGTGAGCTCCACCAGCTCCGTCCCAAAGACCCGCTAATCCTGCTCAAATATCCTGCCTGGGCTGTCCAAGTCTGTGAATTCAATACCGGAACCCCTCCTGACTCGATTGAGACCCCTGGGCTGGAGGAGCGGATCGGAGATCTGCCGTGAGCAGAGGCGACAGCGCTGTCGGCGTTTGCGGCGCCGCCTTAGACTACGAGAGACCCGGTCTGGGCCTGTGACGAAGGGTCGGCTGCGGGCGACCCGCCCAGAAGTGATGCGCGAAAGGTCCTGAGATGGACGACTTCTGAGCGGACCCCTACGACCTGCACTGCACCACTGGGGTGTTTCTAGAGCTGGCGGTCGGCGCCCGCGGGGTCCCGAAGGTGCCCACTGACCGGAGCATGGAGATTGAAGTGCCCCCACAGCAGAGTTCCAGGCAAGAGCTAACCCTCCCGGTGAGCGGCGGACTGACCCCGGGACACTGGGGGTCCTGCAAGACCCACACACAACTGTGAGTGCTCGGGCCCTGATCCCTCCTGAAGCCACATACTGAGTGCGGCGCCTCCTGCACTATTGGGGCACCCAGCCTCCTTTCTTCCTTGGCCGAGACATGTGGGGCCTGCAGCCTTGCTCTCCCCCCGCCCGCACTGAAGTTTGACTTGTATCCCCCCCGCTGGGCGTTACCGGTGATCCAGCTCCCGGGTGGGGACGTGAGGCAGGGCGCCTTGAGAGTGGCGACGCCATTGACGTCCGGCCAGCGACCGTCCGCCATCTTTACCTGCATATTTGGACGCTTCCTGAGTGGTGCTCTCGATCTCTACGAGAGGGGGGATCTCTGATACAGCCTGTGCTGCGGCTGGGTGCTCGTCTGAGGAGCTGCCCCTGGGGTCCTGGTGACCAGACTATTGCCAGCTGGAGGTGGGGGTCTCCTTGGAGTGGCGTAATGAGAGGGTCGGCCGACACTTCCTTGCACTGTTAACAGGCGCCGGACTTTGGCCACTGCTGGGCTTTCCCCGTTGCATAGGGGTGGGGAATCCACTGCCGCCATACCGACCTTGCTGTGGGGTCGCCTGACTCGCCCTGGGCGCTGCCCATAAACTGACTGTTGTGAACCTTATCCTTACCTTGTCACTACCTGCTCTTGGACTAGGCCTCTCCGCTCTTGCCTTCTTGGACCGGCAGGGCCTTGAGGGGGCCCTTTGGCAGGCACTGGTTTAGTGCATTATCTGCCTTACATGATGGCGGCTCGAGGCGGTCGGTCCTCGAAGGGCTCCCATCCCAATACTATTACGCAATATACTACCCCACGCCTGCCGTCACAGAGGATCACGCGTCAGATGGGGCCCGAAGCCCGGCGGAGCCATCTAGGGCCGAACTCTTGAAAGCTATTCAGGGTTCCCACTCTGCCCTGGAGCGACAGATAGAGACTGTTTCCACAGACGTGAACCCCCCCAGAACCGATCTCCGCAAAGTGGCAGACAAAGTCTCGGATGCGGAGGGCAATATTACGCAGTTGCAGGGTGAGGTGGCCTCCTTACAAAAATCAGTTGCACAACTCACGTCTACTACCCGCGCATTGGAGAGACTGGTCGAGGACGCAGAGGGGAGGGCCCGTCGGAGCAACATAAGGGTCCTGGGAGTGCCGGAACAATTGGAGGCGGGAAACCCTGGTGCTTCCTTGAAACTTGGATCCGCACACACCTGTGCCCATCTGGTTTGTCCAATGTGTTCGTTGTGGAACTGGCGCATAGAGCCCTTGTGCCCCCTTCGCGGCCAGGTGAAGCTCCTAGAGCCCTCATCGCAAAGACCCTGAACTATAAAGACCGTGACTGTATTTTAAGGGCTGCGAGGGAGTCGGGGTCCCTTATGATTGAAAACAGCTGTGTGTCAATATACCCTGACTACACCCAACAAGTGCAGGAACAGAGGAAATCCTACTTGGGAGTCAAACAAAAACTCTGTGCAATGAAACTTCAATATATGCTTTTATATCCGGCCAAACTTAAGGTGCTCTCCCAGGGCCATGCCCACTTCTTTGAGACACCAGCGGAGGTGTGGGAGTGGCTTGAGATCAGAGGAGATGACCTCCCCCGGGGAAGCGGGGTGGCCCGCGTGAAACTTGGAGGACCAGACCACAGAAGAAACACCGAGGTAGGAGAATGCACCGTTCTAGATCTCGTGGATCTCCTGAACCTCGACCTACAGTGGGGGCGGATGGAGCTATCCATATGGAAACATCACCGGTGAGAGCGGGACCGAGTTCGACTGAAGCCCCTGCCCCTGGTGAAATCCTGGTGCTGGACACTTTGCAGGAAACACCTCTAGATACGGACTGCTACAGCCCCGGTGGTCCCGGAGACGGCCCTCACTGAGACAAGGTTGGAATGAACTATTGACTTGTGTTGATTATCTCTGTTTGTGTGGATACTCTCCGTGTGGGGGACCTCATATTGACGCGCTGCTGGGTTACCCTGGCTCTTTCCTGCCATTGAGGGTTTTGGATAATGGAGCATAATAGAACACTTGTGCCCTTGTGGCCTAGGGTGCGGGGGAGGAGGGTGGGGCTGACTTTTGTCTTGAGTAACTTCTTGCCGGAACTGCTAATGGGGGGGAGAAGACATGCCCAGGTGCTGTCCTAAAATTGCTGGGTCTTTTCGGGGAGCTGGGAGGGAGGGTGGGTGGGGTTGACTTGTTGTGTGTGAGTGAGTGTTGAATGAGTTGTATGGGGTGGCTGTGTACGTCCTGGCAGGGGAAGGGCGGGGTGGCGTTTTTCTTTGTTGCTATCCTCTTGCTCGTGGGTGGGGGGGGGAACCTGTTTTTGCGAAAGTTCCGTGTTTTGGGGTTGTTGGGGGGTGGGTTGGAGTTTATGGAGAAGGTATTTCTGGCATCATATGTACATTGAAACCGATTTGTGGGCGGCTTACTGACGGAGCTACCCTAACAGATTCAACTACTGTGTGTGCCGAGAAGCGGCGGGTCATGTTGTATCTATGCTATGGCCCGACTGGGCGTAATCATTGGTCATGGGTTTTACATTTTTAACGTGGAATGTGCGTGGTTTGGGTACTTGCACCAAGAGAGACAGAGTCCTCACCTTCCTTAAACGACATGGGGTCTTGATCGCTTGCCTGCAAGAGACCCATCTAGATGATGACGGCGAGCAGCGGCTGTCCAGGAAGTGGAGGGGCCAGATTTTTAATTCCTCCTTCTCCACATATGCTAGGGGGGTCCTCATCTGGGTGGCCCCAGGGATTCCTTGCGCGGTTCAGTATATTGAAGCGGATGTGGACAGAAGGTACCTGTTGGTGTGACTTAGATTAGATGACAAGGAGCTCATGCTCCTTAATACCTATGCCCCAAACACTGATGAGCCGGCTTTTTTCTCTCGAGTCCAAGATCTTGTGGCTTCGGGTTTGGATGCACCCCTCCTTTGGTTTGGGGATTTCAATTGCGTACTGCACCCTGAATTGGATCGTCATCCACCCAGATCGGGCACTAAGCCCTGTATGACGGCCCATCTACGGGAAGTGATGCACAATCTTGGGGCTATGAAGCTTTACACATGTTACACCCCAACACATGGTACCCATAGCAGATTAGACCGCGTTCTTGCGGCTAACCTCACCCCGTCTCTGACCTTGACGGTTACTCATCAAGCCCGATACCTATCAGACCATGCCACAGTGACATGCATGGTGCAGTGGCCTGATCGAGCTGCGCGTCCGCGCATGTGGAGAATGCCCGCTGACCTCCTCCAGGATCGGGTGGGCAGAGACCGCGTAGCGGAGTCACTGTCGGACTATTTGGAACTCAACTGGGGGGGAAATTAGCTACCCTACTCTACTAAATGGGACGCCTTGAAGGCAGTTGTGCATGGCGTGTGCAGGGTCCTCACGTATGGGATCCGGAAACAGTTGTTGTCTGAATTACAGGATGCAGAAGCTGCGCTTCAACGCACCCAATCTTGTTCTGATCCAGACACAGCAGATCAGCGAACGGAGAATGATGCCTTAGTGTCGATTCATGACATACTTACCCGACTTGACAAGTTTACGTTGGGCCAATATAGGCAACGTCTTCACCGCAAAGGGGATAAATCTGGCCGCTTATTGGCCTGGATTCTTCGCCGAGAGTTCGCACCTGAAAGGATAGTTGCCTTACGCGACTCAAGTGGAACTGTGGTCCACTTGGAATCCGATATCCTCGAGGTTCTCCGGTGCCATCTGCAAGCCGTATATGAAGCTGACCCATCCATTACGGAAGATGCCTATCACTCGTACCTTGAAGACCTAGACCTCCAGACTCTATCGGAGGCGGCGGTGAAAGAACTGGATGCGCAACTCACACTGGGTGAGATTAATGCAGCGATAGCCGCCCTCCCCCTTGCGAAGACCCCTGTTGGGGACGGATACCCAGCCGAATTCTATTATTGCTTCGGGCACGTTCTGGCTCCCCTCCTGTTGCAGGTTTACAATGAGGCTCTGCATACTGGCGCCCTTCCGCCCACCATGAACCAAGGAGAGGTGTGCATGATTTTTAAGCCGGGAGGTGATGGTATCGATCTCGCGGCGTACCCCCCATCACCTTGATTAATACGGATGCCAAAATCCTTACTAAGGTCTTGGCCACTCGCCTTGCCCCACACATGACTCGACTGATCCACTCCGACCAGTGCGGATTTATCCCGGGTCGTAACACGGCGATGAATTTGCGCCGCCTGAATCATGTCCTGCATGAAGTTCATGGTAGAGAGGTTCCCCAGGTGTTGGTCTCAGTTGATTTGGCTAAAGCCTTTGACATGGTGCATTGGGGATATTTAATGCAGGTGCTTCAAAAAATGGGGTTCGGGCCGGGATTTTGCAATTGGATCCGGGTGCTCTACGGGGTGCCCCGAGCCAGGGTGCGATTGAGATCAGCCCACTCAGAGGAGTGGACATTGGAGAGAGGCACCCGTCAGGGTTGTCCTCTGTCCCCTCTCCTGTTTGCCCTTGCGATTGAGCCCCTAGCCATCGCCGCCCGCATGGAGCTACAGCAATGGGGGATAGTGGTGGGTGCAACTACCAATGTAGTCTCCCTCTACGCAGATGATGCGCTTTTCTATCTGACCTCCCCCTCTGAGGCCCTCCCCGTCTTATTGCGGCTCCTAGACCACTTTGGTGCAGCCTCTGGGTTGCGTGTTAATCTCACCAAATCTCTGGTTTTCCCGCTGACGGGCTGTGCTCCGGACCCAGGCACAGACATGCCCTATTCGGGCTTCCGTTGTGAGCGATTAATGTTCAGATACCTTGGCATCCAGGTGGCTACATCTGACGAGACTCTGCTGACCCACAATGTCGACAGAATACTCACAGCCCTCCACAAAGCTGTTACCTTTTGGAACACGCTTCCTCTTTCCCTCATGGGGCGATTGGCGATTGCCAAAATGGTGATGCTCCCTAGGATCCTATATATCTTGCAGAACACCCTATGTCCTATGCCACCCCGAGTGTTTCGGACGTTGAACCGCTCCTCACCTCCCTACTTTGGGCAGGTGGACGCAGCAGAGTAGCTTTACGCACGGTGACGCGGAGTTGGGATGAAGGTGGCCTCGAGGCCCCGAGATTTGACCTGTATTATTACGCAGCACAGCTTCTCCCAGCCGCTAGGTGGTTCGCTGACGATGAGAATTGGGAACTGGCACTGCTGGCTGGTACAACTAATGAAAAGGCCCTACAGGAGGCCCTGATGCAGGGTTGCGGCACCGATCACGCTCTACCGTATGTGGTGCGCCACACAGCCGAAATCTGGCAGCGGTTCGTCGAAAGGGTGTTGAAGCGCGCACCGTTCATAGGGAGCTCCCACTTTGGATCTTGGCCCCGATACTTCGGTTGGAGGAGAATATGTCCTACAGGGAGTGGCGCTCTGGCGGGTGCGAGACTCTTGCGGACCTCTACCCGGACGACTCCTTCGTGTCCTTTGAACGCGCCTTGGAGTCCTTTGACCTAAACGAAGGACAGTACCTCCACTACGGAGCCCTCCAAGACGTGGCCAGAACAACGTGGCCCCAATACCCAGAGGCACCTCCACTTACCAACACCCTAGACATCATTTTATCCTGTGGGAGAGGCAGGCGCTTGATCTCCCTTCTCTACTCGGCCATGCGCCGGGACTCGACCCCCCCATTGGCACCGGCTTGGGCGGCGTGGGAGGCAGATTTAAGGGTGGAGCTGGAACCGGACCAAGGAAACGGATCGGGCTTTTGACCCGTAAGGTCTCCTGCAACGCACGTTTTAAACTTATACATTTTAATTTTGTCCACCGAACTTATATGACACCTGTCTCCCTGCATCGCATATCGCCGGACAGACGACATAATTTCCCTAGATGTGGGGCGCAGAGGGCGGGTTTCCTACACTTGGCGTGGGACTGCCCCCTGGTATAGGACTTTTGGCGGAAAGTGGTGGCCCATGTTGCTCGGGCCACGCAAATTAAGCTTCTTTTAGAGCCACTCCACTGTCTCCTAGCGCTGGTGCCGAAGCCCAGAAAGAAGAAGTTGTCTTATAAATTCCTGCAACTCTTGCTAGTTCTGGCACGGAGACGCGTGGCTATTACGTGGATGGGTCAAAGGGCGCCTGAGATTTCCCTGTGGCTGAAAGATGCAAGAGAATGGACCTTAGCGGATGAGACACACATGCCACGCACTTGCAGGGATAGGAAGCTACAGAATGATTTGCTGGCTTGGAGGGTGCTGTGCATGGAGGGGCTAGCAGAGGATGATTCGGATGCCACAAGTGCTGAATTGTTCTCCCCTGCTGATTCGGAGTCTGACTATGCTGGGGGGGGGTGGATGCGGGGGATTCGGGTCCGGTGTAGAGACCCTACGTAGCCACACTGCTATTCCTTGATATATATATCTATATATAGCTGTGACTCCCATAAGCCTATACAGCAATATAATGCCTGTGCCTCAATTGACCCTCACATAAATGTCCTACTATGTTCGGATCTGTGCTACTGATGCCATTTATGGGGTAATTGGTTGTTGTTAAACTGTTATGTGAAATGTGAATACAACATAATGATACTAGCGAATACAGTTTTAATTTCATATCTTTAGCGCACAAAGGCAAATTTTCCTTATCTTTTTTTCTTAAATGCTCCGCTCCTACGCCGCCCAGCCTCCGGGATGTGGGCTATATTTGGCTGTGTATGTTCCCTGAAACATCATGTTACCACCTTTTACATATAAGCGGTCCTGATGATTATGTACTTTGTGCCTCTTTTATATTTTTGCAATAAAAACATATTAAAAAAAAAAGGTGATACGGTACCCATTGTATACAAATCACATTTGTACACAAACACTGAAATGCTTTAAGCACCTACTGAAAAAAGCTCACGGCAGTACAGACTGCTGTAGTGAGAGAGAGAAAGAGAGAGAGAGAGAGAGAGAGCACTAGCTTTGCGAAAATGCATAATTGTGGTTACCCTTGTACCGGCCTTATAATCTGTTAAAAAAGTGGGCTTTTTAAATGCTAAAGCATTACAACCACAATGGATGAAATGGGCTAACTCTCTCTCAGCAACAGACGTAGACTACAGATTTGATTCTACATTACAAACACAAGCATTTCTGCAATATGAAAAAGAACATCCTCGGCCACATGAAATATTGCCTCTAAACAAATATGATGACATCATCTACACTGATGAGACTGCTCAGCCTGCCAAAGAGACAAGACACCAATGTTCTGCAGCATGCACAATTGTAAAGCGGGGTATGCATGTTAGAGAATTCCATCCAGGAAAAGACTTGCATGCAGTCCCTTGGGGACTGCAGAGCGCAGCTGGCCTAACTCAAAGCCTTGATACTGGCTCTACAACATAAGGATCATTGATTCCCCACACTTATAGTGTGTGATTTCTATTATTGTGTCCAGTCATATAATAAATACCTTCACTATTGGGGCCAGAATAGATTTCGAGATTCCAAGGGTTGCACAATCAAGCACAAGTTGCTTTGGAAACAGGTGGCAAAGCTGAAAGAATGCTTGCTATGGGCACATGTAATTCACACATTGAGTCATCAATGTGCTGGCTTTTATGTTGAAGGGAATTCCATGGCTGATGAAGCCGCTAAGGCAACAGTTTGCACTGCTGCCACTGCTGCAATCACTCGTTCTTGCATGAGAATAGACAGAGAAATTATGGTAACTGTCAATGCTGCGCGCAAAGACACTCACCTGCTGAAAGGTTTTCCACTCAAGTACTCCTACAAGTTGGATGCACAAAATATACTGTATGCTCAGATTCCAGAAGTGGGGGATGGAGTTAACCAAACACTGATCGCAAATTGGGGTTAATACTAACAGCACATGAGGGGAAGAGTTTCAGCACATGCAGGGATTACTGCTACAGTTTTGTTACTAAAGCAGTGCTATGTGGCCAGATTTTACTAAACAGACCAAGGACTTTGTCCTCAAATGTGACATCTGCCAGCATATGAAGGGCTCCACCGTAGCACATCCCCCACATACACCCTATAGCTTGTGTCTATTTAGATCATTGAGGCCCCTCACAATCAGATGGGGCATACAATTACATCTTAGTTACAGTAGATTCATGCTCCAGATTCCTGTGGGTATGGCCAAAGCTGTCGGTTGACACCCGAACTGTTCTCAAGGATTAGCAAGTCTTTATCTGGACATACGCAATTGACATGCTACATTACGGCCAGGGTCGGTGTTTAGCTCTTGGGCTTACAAAGAAGGCATGGGAAGTTTGGGTGTGACCGTGTGGTACACCTCCCGCAACCATCCTGAGGGTAATCTGGTAGTTGAGAGGAAAAACCATGCTTTAAAGCAATCCTTAACAGCAAGGTTACTAAGTTCAGGTCACAGTTGTGTCCATCCTCTACATGGGGTCCAGCGAGCACTCAACAACATGCCAAGAAAATCCGTGGGTGGTCGTACTCCATATGAAATCTTATTTGGGGTGAGAATGTGCATCACAGACCTCGATAATGTCAGCACAGTGGCAGCAGACACACCGTTTGACATCAATGAACGTTAGTCTGTTTTACAGGAACTCAATGAATGCCTGGACACACAAGGTAATGTCCAAGTAAAATGCACTGCCACTGGAGAAGTGAAGGTTGTTCCGGCAAGACTCGCTTGGGGCCTGAAGACTGGGAATCTGGTCAGGGAGAAAATTGTAGACGAAAAATAATATGGGCCTTCTTGTAAATGTCCTGGCTGTTGAAGGTACCAGAACTGTACCCCTTCCACCCCTTGTCTCTAATGATCTGATTGAACCATACTATGTGGACGTTTCTCAACAGTAGGTCACATGGACTCCTGAGTAGCCACTGCACTCCTCTCGCTACCCTTCAGTAAGTTCAGATGGAAGGTTTAATAACTAAAGAAGATTCCCCTCTCCAACAAGAAGCAGTAAACAACAATGAAGTACTTCTTCTTCCTGTTGTAACAGCTACAAATGTACAGTCAACTAGTACAGAAACACAAATTTCAATTTGAAATATTTACGGCATCTACGTGAATATGCCAAAGAGTGAATCATCTCCCAGCTCTTCAAAACCTGCAGAGCTGGCAAAAATAGACCGCGTTAGGCTATTTCATGGACTGTGACGACTTCTCATCGAATTCAACGGAACCTGAAATACCATTCTGACGCCTCTTCCTTTCAAGCTACAAGTGTGTGCTCTCTTTCTTTCAAGCTACAAGTGCATGCTCTCTATCCTTAGCTGAAAAAGAAATACTTTGTTACTCCCTTGTTATATTTCTGGATTACAGTCGGACTACTATTTCTAGTCCTCTGGATTGTTTTGGTGACTGTTTTTTTCCTGCTTCTGTAAGGAACTGCATTTTGGAAAACTATCCACTGTATCTTTGAAATGTCTGATAGAAAGGGAATAGTGCACCTTTATTTTAATATATTGGCTCTGGAATGGTTAGCACCTTTCAGACCATTTTCTGAGTTATACTATCTTTCAAACACTCCGTGTTCAGAAGCGTTATTGGAGGTCTCCTGCTTGTCCTGCTACTTGTGGTGGGAAGTTTGACTTTAATTTTTCCACTCCCCAATGGATGTCCCAGTTCCAACCGGGATGGAGACAGCACTGCTTGTGCTGCAATTCTGGGAGCCTATGATACACTCCTTCAGCACGCCTTGGCTTCGAGAACTGAATGAGCACCGTTTCTTATCGTTCAGGCCTGTGTGGCTTCACTGCGTACAACTTGTATTTTGCTGCCTGCTGTGCAGTCATAAATGCTCAATGGATTTCTGTTTTGGATCGTAATTAGTTGCGACATTGGACATCTAAATATTAATGTTCCCCTCAGAGGTCCATGGGCATAGATGTCCCCAGCATATTCCATTGCTGATAAATGCATTCTTCGAGCCACCCTGGGATGCTTTAGCTCCTAGTGAATTGGATACCAGCTCTGTGGAACCCTTAAAGGAAATAGTCCCTCTAACTGCGGCTGCTGTGGGAATTGTACAGAACCACCTTTGCTCCCTAAACCTGCTTCGAGGTATGCCTCTGTGAACGTTGTCTGTGGTTGCCAGCAACAGCAATGTTGCGACTACCTCTTGGAACACATAAACAATTGGCTTTTCTGTTTGGTTGGAAATATTCGGCCTGTTTTGTAACAAGACAAACCAACATATTATTTTCTGATTTTTATTTTAGGGACCATGGCTTTCTGAGTGCTTGTGTTGCAAACAGTATAATGACTTTTAAATTGCTTCTTAAGAGTACTTTAAAGGGGAAGCTTGCTTTTCGGTGATTTTAAAAGTGGTTTTGGAACTTTTTATAATTTGATTTTTATATAGCCTGCTGCTTTTTTAAGATAGCTATTTAGGTCGACCCTTTAGTATGACGATTGGGTGTTATGTGCCAGAGTTAGGCTCATGTAACAAAGTTGCACATTTTCTTACATTGTCCTCTTTTGTGCACAATGACATTATTTATGTGACCTTTTGCACATATTCACTTACGTGACAATGTTGGATTCGTTTTTCTACTTTTGTTTACACATCTGGCTTTGCACAACATTATCACAATGCCTCGTACAAGGCCCTCACGCACAATGCACAAATGTTGTTTTATCTTCATCCACGGGGCGGCAGGGATATCTGCATATCCATAACATTGCAAATCTATTCATACATTGTAAGGATGCGTTTTATTATTAAAAATAATCATTTTAGGGGATTAGCTGAGGAGGCACTTCAGCTGACCATGAGGGTCCCTGCATTCTGAGACTTCACCACGCAGCGGTCTGACATCTCCGTGAGAGGTGTCCGATTCGTGACCAGGATTGGGTCCTACATTATTTCCTGCCAGGTAATGGGGTTGGATCATCCCTTGGGGAGATTCTTGGCTCTACACCTACACACACTCTAGGTACACATATAATAGGGATTGCATAATAGCAGTACGCCTGATTACTACCTTATATGATATGCCTGCATAAATACACTGTCTAAGCACCATGGTGGAACTGTTTCTGCTATTTACTCTTTTGGTGCTTGTAATCACTTTCATTTGCTTCTGTCTACCGAGAAGTAGACAGGGACATTAACATTCACTAGCTACAATGCCCCAGAATCGGGACTTGAGCTCACAAAGTACCTCAAACACTAATATCGATCCACTAGCGGGAAGAGTTAGTGTGATGGAAACCCCTCAGACGGAGCAAGCTCAAGTCAGCAAAAACGGAGCACTGGGGAAACTCAAGGAGAAGAGAGGAAACATCCCTAAGCATAACAGAATATGCGGTGATCTCACTGGGATAACCAATACAAATCTTACTAGAGAGACACCCTCGGCACAACCCACCAACACCCCTGATAGTTCAAACTCTGTTAGGATCAGAACACATCAAACCAATAGTGATCTCTTAAATTTCAGTGCGCAATCTCATAAAACTTACAAAGCCATGCTTGACGCCATTAAAGATATGAAAAACCTACTGTGTCTGTCTGAAAAATGGATGGCAAAAATGGAGGTGTTTCAATCTTCCACCCCCGAAACACATGTTATGAACCCATGCCTACCATTCAAAATAAACTAGAAGAAAACAATAATATTCAAACTATCGTAACGAAAACCTGTAGAAACTCTCAAGCTAATACTAGAGAGATCAATGCCAACAATCTCAGGAAAGTGGCGTTAACGCCCGAAAAATCTCTCCCACCCTTGAGCACGGAGCAGAAGCATTTTCGCTGTTCTCTACTTAACTGTCGATCGGCAAATAAACATGCGGCAGACATAGCTGATCTCATTATTAACCATACAATTGACATAATCATTCTAACGGAAACATGGCTTTCTGACTCTTCATCGCCCTACCTAGACCTACTTGTCCCCCCTAACTACCAGATTTTGAGGCAGGACAGAATCATCAGAAAGGGTGGTGGTATAGCGTGCATACATAAATCTGACATTTCCATCACAAAAATACAGGCTGAGCATTTAGAGTCTTGTGAATATCTAGGTATGTCTTTAAGAGCAGCAAATAACCAGAACTATAAAATACATGCATTATACCACCCCCCGGGTACTAAGGCCAAATTCATAGACCAGTTGATAGAAATTATTACTTCTAACTCTAATCTGCAGACGAGCGATATATTCTTAGGAGACTTCAACATACATTGGGAAGATCTCGATGACATTCAATTAACCCTGTTAAAATCCTTCCTGGACAGCCAATCCTTAGTCTAAAGTTGCCATCTCCCCACCCACAATAAAGGATCTATTCTAGATTGGATCTTAGCTAAAGAGAAATCTATTGAAAACATTTCAATCACACCCTGCGACTGGTCGGACCACCACATAATTACCTTTGAAATTCCGCTCAGAAAATCTAAATCATCTACACAAGCTATTAAACCCAAAAAGTGGTATAGGGACACCAGAGGAATTAATATGGAAAATTTAGCGGCACGATGCAATACTGATCTGCAGCCACCCATGAGCACGACGTCAGCGACCTCACGCTACACTACAACGAAACAATGTCCAGCATCATTGAGGACATAGCCCAGCTAACCTTACTGAGACAATCCAGGAAAGCGTATAATAAAAGCATTATTAAATCTAAAAAAGAATTCTTCAGGAAAGAACTGGATAATGCAATAAATAGACCAAGGAAACTCTTCGATCTACTTAAAGATCAATCAAACAAGGTGGCCAGTCACTGCCAAAACTAACTTAAACAGCGAAGACTTCTCGATCTTCTTTACAAACAAAGCCAACTCATTGGAGTGGGAACTCAAAAAAGCGGCGGAAGACATTGAAGTGGAGAAGGACGGGGAGATAAGGTGATGGATGAACTAAATTCAGCCGATCCTAAAAACAATGCCAGATGGTCATATTTTACACAGGTCAGCGAATTAGACATTTCAAAGATCATGGCGACATCGAAACCTAACAATCATTACAACGATCCCCTTCCGGCGAAATGCTGGTCATCAATAAATCACGTGCTTATCCCGGCTTGGTCTAAGATCATCAATGCCTCGTTATCTCAAGGTCAAATACCGGCCTGCTTAAAAACAGGACAAGTCATCCCACTCCTAAAAAAAACGACTGAGAACCCCTTAGATGCGAACAATTTTAGACCGGTAACTAATATTCCAATGTTGGCTAAAATTCTGGAAAAATGTGTCCAACATGAATTGAGCCTACACATCTCAGAATTCAAGCGCCTAAACGACTGCCATTGCGGTTTCCGCCCAAATCACAGAACAGAAACTGCGATTTTGTACATAGTAGATGACGCTTTACTGGCCCTGGACCAGAATGAAACATGCCTCCTAATCTTATTGGACCTGTCATCAGCTTTTGGCACGGTGAACCATGCTTATATACTTGATCGACTGAAAAACAGGATGGGATTTGAGGGTACAGTGCTATCCTGGTTCAGCTCCTTTCAGGAGAATAGATCGCAAAAAGTAATGGTCAACCAAACCCTCTCAAACGCAACTGACAATACTATAGGAGTTCCTCAAGGATCCACGCTGTCTCCATCACTCTTCAATCTATACGTAGAACCTCTTACGGAAATACTTCAAAAAGCTAACATTGCTTATCATATGTATGCTGATGACACTCAGCTGTACATTAAGGTGGCGTCGACTGATGATTTAAAGACAATGAATCTTGCTCTAACAAGAACCACCTAAAACTAAATCCTCAAAAAACTGAATTCCTCCTGATTACTCCAAAAAAAAGCAAAACATTGATTGCTGAATGGTCCAACCTCATCACTGCACTAAAGTGCACTCCAAAGATTGTGGAATCAACTAAATCTCTGGGTATAACTCTGGACAAAAACCTTAATATGTCTGTACATATCAACACAATGGCAAAAAACGCCAGGTTCCACTTAAGCTACTTACGAAAACTAAAACCTTTCCTAAACAAAGCAGACCTCAAAACAGCAGTTCAGGCACTGGTCATCTCAAGGATTGAATACGGTTGCACAACCCTAGCCGGGCTGCCAAAGATCTCAACAGCATCATTGAAAGCATGTCTTAATGCAGCCACAAGACTCAGGACACAAGACTGGGCGCGCGCCAAGCCCGCGCCCAGCGCCAGACCCCCTGGCCCCCGTACCACCCGCCCCACCCGCATTACATACGCCGCCTCCACCCTCCTAGCCCTAAACCCCGGCAGACAGCCCAACTGCCCCCAAGCCGCTCCTGGACAAACCCATGGACCCTTTACATGCAACTCCTGCAAGTATGACGGCACCAAAACCAACTCCTCATCCACCAACACCAAACAGAGACCTGACACCAACCACCTAAAATGCATCCTGCTCAACACCCGCTCGGTCCACAGACACGCCATTGACCTTTGGAATCTACTAGACACTATCTCTCCGGACGTCGCCTTCCTAACAGAAACATGGATGAACGCCTCCTCAGCCCCAGACATCACCATTGCCATCCCGGAAGGCTACAAAATCATCCAAAAAGACCGCACCTACCAAACAGGAGGAGGCATCGCCATCGTCCATAAGAATTCCATTCGCATCTCAATCAGCTCAGACCACACTCAGAGGCACACTCCTCTACAGGCCACCAGGACCCCGGGCACAATTCAGTGAAGACATCACTGACTTTATCACCCCACACGCCCTCCCCTCTGAGGAATACATTCTATTGGGAGACCTCAATTTTCACCTGGAAAAGAGCAACAACAGCAACGCCACAACCCTTCTGGACAATCTCGCCAACCTCGGACTCAAACAACCTGTCAATACCCCCACTCACCACGCAGGTCACACACTCGACCCTATCTTCACCTCCAGCAAACATATCTCCTTCAGTCACACCTCATTTCTCCATTGGACGGATCACAGCTGCGTTCACTTGTCTACAAAAAGACCACAGCCCACAACCATCCTCAACCTACTCTGCGAAGAAACTGGAACAAATCACCATCGACCAGATCTCCTCATCGCTTCTTCAAAACCCCCCTGCCCACTCCTCGAACCCCAACCAAGCAGCCATTAACCTCACCCATTGGCTAACCAACAGCGCCGACAACCTAGCACCTTTGAAGAAACGTCAAATCAAACTAGGCAGCAAAAACGCCCCCTGGTTCAACGATGATCTTAAGAATTCCAAGAAACTCTGTCGCTCCCTTGAGAAGGCCTGGAAAAAAGACCCAAACACCAGCACCAGGGACGCCTTCAAAAACGCCACCCGCATACACCACCAACTGATCCGGACTGCCAAGAAAGCCACACTCAAAGACCGACTAGACAACAACGCCCACAACAGCAAAGAATTATTCAACATCGTCAAAGAGTTTACCAACCCCGCTGCCAACTCCAACGACATCACCCCATCTCAAACCCTTTGCGACTCCCTAGCTTCGTTCTTCCACAACAAAATCGCAGACAAAATTGCAGACATCCACAACAGCTTCGACAACCAACCCGGAGACTAACCAACACAAACTTCTGCTGCACCTTCACCCCCCTTGTACATCCTTAACGACTGGAACCCAATCTCCACTGAGGACACCATCCGCCTGATGAACTCCATCCACTCTGGATCACCTACCGACCCATGCCCTCACCACATCTTCAACAAAGCGGACTCCATCATAGCACCACACCTCCGAGACGTCATCAACTGCTCCCTCAACTCCGCCACCTTCCCGGAAAGCTGGAAACACGCCGAACTCAGCGCCCTTCTGAAAAAACCCACAGCTGACCCCACCGAACTCAAAAACTACTGCCCCATCTCGCTCCTTCCATTCCCGGCCAAAGTCATCGAGAAAGCTGTCAACAACCAGCTCGCCGCCTTCCTCGAAACCAACAAATCCCTCGACTCCTCACAGTCCGGCTTCCGAGCCAAACACAGCACGAGACCGCCCTCATCGCAGCAACAGACGACATTCGAACTCTACTGGACAATGGTGACACAGTCGCCCTCATCCTCTTCGACCTCTCCGCAGCCGTCGACACAGTCTGTCACAGCACCCTGTTACAACACCTCAGAAACATCAGAATACAAGGAAAAGCACTGGAATGGATCACCTCGTTCCTTACTAGCAGAACTCAGAGAGTCCGCCTCCCACCATTCAAGTCAGAGGCCACTGAAGTCATTTGTGTCGTACCACAAGGATCTTCACTCAGCCCCACCCTCTTCAACGTATACATGAGCCCCCTCATGGCCATCGCACGCCAACACAACCTCAACATCATCTCCTACGCTGATGACACTCAACTGATCCTCTCACTCACCAAAGACCGCAACACCGCCAAAACCAACCTTCATGAAGGGATGAAAGAAGTAGCTGAGTGGATGAAGCATAGCCGTCTGAAACTGAACTCAGACAAAACAGAAGTCCTTATCTTAGGCACCTCCCCCTCCGCCTGGGACAACTCTTGGTGGCCAGAGGCCCTTGGAAAAGCACCCATCCCGACGGACCACGCACGTAACCTGGGCGTCATCCTGGACTCTTCACTCTCGATGACCAGACAAGTCAACGCCGTTTCATCCTCTTGTTTCAACATTCTTTGAATGCTCAAAAAAACATTTCGCTGGATCCCCACCGAAACTAGAAAAACGGTCGCCCACGCATTGGTTACAAGCCGCCTGGACTACGGAAACACCCTATACGCTGGAACCACCGCAAAACTCCAGAAAAAACTCCAACGCATCCAGAATGCATCAGCCAGACTCATACTAGACATCCCGCGTAAAGACCACATTTCTGATCACCTGAAAAACCTCCACTGGCTTCCCATCAATAAGAGGATAACATTCCGCCTCCTAACTCACGCACACAAAGCACTCTACGAACTTGGACCCGAATGCCTCAACACACGACTTTCCTTCTACACCCCCTCCCACCAGCTACGCTCTTCCAACCAAGCCCTTGCTGCTGTCCCTCGCATCAACAAATCCACCATGGGAGGAAGATCCTTCTCATACCTGGCGGCTAAAACCTGGAACTCACTTCCCATTCACCTTCGCCTCACTCAGAACCACCTAGCATTCAGAAAGCAACTTAAAACCTGGATATTCGACAAGTAATTCATCACCCTTCCTCAAGCGCCTTGAGACCCTCTGGGTATGTAGCGCGCTATATAAATTACCGACTTGACTTGACTTGATAGCGGGATCCAAAAAAGTTGACCATATCTCTCCACACTTGAAAGCTCTCAACTGGCTTCTGTTTGAAGCATGTATCCAGTTCAAGCTGGCATGCATCACCCACAAAGCAATACATATCAAATCTCCAGTATACCTCGCCAAGAAACTCACGCTGTCGGGAGGGCCACGTTCCTCTAGGAGCAATGCGGAGCTACTACTGAAACCGGCGCGCTTCCGTAAGAAAAGAACGTATGACCGAGCATTCTCAGGGGCTGCACCGAGAATTTGGAACACCCTCCCCCCGAACTTGAGAAGAATTCCAACCATCGCAAAATTTAAAAAGGAAGCAAAATTTTTTTATATAAGGAAATTTCTCCCTTAAATCCTTAAAACTGTACTTCAAGTATTTCATTCTGCAGGGCTGGCAGAATTTTCACACAAGCAGCCATTGTACTAAGTTTGGAATGTTATACTAGTTTTTATCTCCTTTAAGTTCTAAAGACTTTATGGAAATCTATCTGTGAACTTTCGGATGGTGATATCTTTCTGTGAATTTTTAATGGTTCTGCCATTTCGGAATTGCTTATATCACAATCACCAATGGCTAGTAATATGTAAAAATGTTGTTTTATATGCTACTGTAAAGCGCTCTGATACCCTGTGCAGAGTCATGTTCGCACTATAGAAAACAATAAGAATAAATAAATAAATTATTGCAGCACATTTATTCTATGCAAGAATAACACTGGTTCAATTGATATACTGAAAAACGTACAATTATTTATTTTCTCTGAGTAGAAGAGTGCACGAGTGACTGAGCAAAAGGGTTGTAGATCTGTTTACATGACCCCTGGAGGATCAGGGTTGTCAGGCTTAATGTTTACAGGAAATCAATTGCACACTGTTTGGGTAGGGGGGTTATGGTGGCCCTGTGAGCTAGCTGGTCTCCAGGCCAACATATACTGCTAGGTTGCCCGGAATCAGCCTAGGAACCTCACCCAAATTTTATGTTGTCCAAAAAACACGCACACTCTACAGATTAGTAGCCAGGTATAGCTGTTGTAAATGAAATTCTGCCCAGTCCTAATTGTATCCCAATGTTTCCCTATGGAACAGCTAACGCTGCTACAGTGAAAATAGTCTTTTGAATCTTTTCACTGTAAAGTTGTTTAATATTAAACCTTTAATTGTCCTACTTTTAAATACCCTGCCTAGTGGGCAGGTAAGATGAATGTAGACATAACTTATTAATATTTAAATGGAGGAGTTAGGCCTACTTAAAAGGGGTTATTTTAATAGGTTACATTTGCAGTTAACACCTATACAACCAGGCTACGGGTTGCAGGCTTGTAGTCAAGTTTACATTGTCACTGTAGTACAAGACCTAATGAGTCCACTTGTGACATTTAACTTACAGGCCCACTGTAAACTAATGTACCATATACAATGGTCTTGGATGTATGACTGTACAACGCATCACGTTACAACGCGTTCCTTTACGACGCAGTTTTAACAACGCAAGACGTTACAACGACTTGCGTTGGGGGGGCGCTGGTAGTGAATAGTTTAATTTACTATTCAAACTCCAGTCCCCATGGATAGTAGGGAAGGAGTTGGATATTAAATAAAACTATTTACTATCCTGGAGCACCCCCCAGCGCAATTCGTTGTTACAACTTGCGTTGTAAAAGTTGCGTCGTAAGGGAACTGCGGTGTAACATCCGCGTTGTAAAGGATGTTTCCCTTCTAATGCGGTACTGCTTGTTTCAAAGGCTATTACATTACCAACATATTAAATTTGGTGATTATACCATGGCACATGACACCGCCCTCAACCCTCTGAAGTAACAGCCATTACATTCCTTCAAAACAAAATCAGTTGGAATCACACCTTTTGGTTTTGGATTGACCTAAGACTCTGTACGACACGAGGAAGTGCGTACAACAAGTTAATTAGCTCCAGTGTCTAGTCGATAAGACACGCCGGCAGACACATTCAGCCCGGCTAGGCGTCGACAAAGCCAAGACCGGGCATCCCCGATTCATTTACAACGTCTATCTGAACATTTGGACAATACCACAACACCCCTCCCATGAGACACCATTTACAGGATTGAAAAGAAGTCTTTTGGTCCTGAGGAGAACACCACAATAGGGGGTTCGAAACGTGTCGACCTCTTATGGCCTATTGTCACTATTAAAGAGTTGAAGGACTGTGTTAGGAAATTACAGGAGTGATTCCAACTGATTTTGTTTTTATTATATACATTTTATGAATAAGTAAGTAGGGTTCACAAATGTGTATAATGAAGCACTTTTGTTGACAAAGGGCCATACCTCAGAGGTATAGCTTGTATGGATGTGAATGTGAGTTGAATGCTTGGAGTGAGTAAGGGATGTGGTGTGAATTTGTATAGATATTGTTAGAACTGGCTATTTCTGGTAGGCTAAGGCTGACGCCAAATCCAGGCAGAAACCACCATTCTAGGCAGGGCAAGGAAGTCACACGCCAAGATAACCCCTGCTCACCCCCTTGGTAGCTTGGCACAAGCAGTAAGGCTAAACTCGGAGGCAATGTGTAAAGCATTTGCGCCAGCACACAACAGCAACAACATACTAGGCACACCACAAAAGGAACTCCACACAAGGTTATATAAAAATAACTTCTGTATTGTCAAAACATATCATATAGAATCACACATGTACATTGTGCCAACTGGCACGGGCAATATTCACAAGGGATTATTTACAAGACAGGGCCACATGGGCCACTGTCAGATTCAGATATAGCACTTTTAGAATAAGGAATAATAAACATAAAATGGTAATCAAAAAAGATCACAACCAGTATCCACTGGTAACAGGAACCAGGACCTTACTAGGACCACCTGTACTAAAAATAACCACCTAAGAATAAAATACATTTAGGGGTAAACACAAAAACGCATTACCCATGATGCATGAAACACATTCAGAGGAGTAATAAAGAGAAACACATGATGCCCAAAACATTCAGAGGTGTTAAGAATAAAGCACATGATGCAATAAAACATTCAGCGGTGCCAGAGCAACACAATAGCGCAAAAATCACATGATGTCTAAAAACATTCAGAGGTGCAGGAATAACACATGATGCAAGAAATCACATTCAGAGGTGCAATAACCATACAATTGTGCAAAAACTCCCATAAGCCACCACCAGTGGCAGTCCCTAGGCCAACTGGCCTTGTTGGGGCTAAGACGCCCTGAGTCTCAATGTCAGGGTGCGCTGCCATGCAGCGCCAGTCTCAAGCACAAGCCTAAACGTGGCAGGTGCCCACTACTTGCTGGGCACCTGGAATCATCCCAAAACCTAAACGGTGCAGCTGCCCACTAATTGCTGGGCAGCTGGGGAACTTAAAAACTGCGCCAGGGCCCTCACTGGCCCGTAGGCGCAAACTGCGCCAAGCTGGAGCCACACAGGCTCTGGACACCATACATGGCCTAATCGTTGGAGCCACAGAGGCTCTAAAACACTGGTCAAACGTTGGAGCCACACAGGCTCTAAAAACAACTGTGCCCCCTTTATCCTCGGGGCTCTACACAAAGAACTGCCCCCTCAGAGCCTTCTCAAGGCTCTACAACGTTGGGGCGACCCACTGCCAATCGGGGCCGCCCTGACTGTGCCTTTTAACACAAAATAGCCCTCGAGCCTCGCTGGGCTCGTAAATCGAAAATAGCCCCCTAGAGCCTCTCTGGGCTCACACACGTTGGGGCGACCCACTGCCAACTGGGGCCGCCCTTGAAGCCCTCATGGCTTTGCACTGGCAATAGGCGCGGGCTCGCGCCACTGGGGGGGGGCGGACACCGACAATGTGTCCCGGCGCCCCTCCCTTCTCCTCTGCCCCACTCTGCCCGGCCCCAGCCCAGACTCACCGGGATTCCGATGCGGGATGCCAGCCTTCACTCTCTCTCCGGGGCCCCCTCGGCACACGGGAGCCCCAGCAGCAGGCGACGCTTTCTCCCCTCTGCACCGGAGCGGCGGGGCGGGACTTCCGGTCTTTGCCGTGCGGTGGGGGCGGGCACCGGCAATGTGCCCCGCGCCCCCTCCGCCATTCTTCAACTCCTCCGGGGCCCCCTCCAGCACACGGGAGCCCGGACGACCAGGCCGCCATGCTCCTTTGCCTCTTCACACACGGCGCAGCAGCTCCTCATCAGTGGGCCATTCTGGTCGCGGCTCGGGCGGCAAGTCTCCACACTCGTCACGCAGCTTCCAGGAGTCAGCCAACCACAGCGCGGCTCCTGGACCAGGCCCCCTTCTAAGGAACAATCAGAGCACGGCTCTCCTCGGGGCTCGGCCAATCAGGTCGCGGCCCCTTCGTAGTTCTCCCCACGGCTTCTGGTCACCTTCAGGCCCCCGGGCCGCAGCGGTGACAACACGGGCAATGCCGGGTGGACACCGGCCTAAGAACAATCACTAAATCGAGGTGGGCAGTCGTAAATAATTAAATAAATACGGGCAAGAAACCTCAGTGCGTCCAGCGCTACAAACGGAAATAATGCGCTCCTAAGCGCTAGAAAGTCCAGATAAAAGCGCTCTCAAGCGTTTGGGGGAAAATAACGCGCTCCAAAGCGCTAGAAACCAGGCAGAGCGTTCCCAGGTGCTCAGGGGGAAGCACAGCGCTTCCTGCAGGAAAATGTAGCTTCTCCATGCTGAAAAAAGGCCCAAAGATTCCCAGGGGTATACCCAAGTCCCCCCCATCAGCCCAAGCAAGGCAGAGGGGTCCACCAGGAGTCCAGGAAAGTCCATCAGAGGTCCAGGGGCTGGACAGGGCCCAGGGATTCCCCTGAGCCCCAGCAGCAGCATGCCCCTGGCAGATTCAAGTTAGAAACAAGAACATTTTGGAAGGGGACACAGCCCCTTCTTATACAGTGAAAAGTCTTTGAAGTCTTTGAAGTCTCAGTGTGAGAACCAGCTAGACTGGTTTAGAGGGAAGTCCCTTCAGTATCAGGGACAGAGGTGACAGTCGCCCAGCGGGGGGGGGGGGGGGGGTGGAGCCAGCATTGTGGTTTGGCAGGCACAGCCCTTTACTATCAGATGCCATCTCCTCCCACTTTCCTGGCAGCAAATGCTGCCTTTCATCCATGGGCTGACTCAGACAACCTCCTGGGCTCTCCAGCCCCTGCCACCCTCAAACCAGACAGTCAATCCACAAGCAGGCCCAGGCACTTCTGGACCAGGCTCACCAGCCAATCACACGCCAGACACAAATTACACAAATATACCAACTTCAAAAAGTGGCACTTCTAGACTAGACACAGTCGTGCCCCATATACCATTTCGCAGCATTCAGTCTCACGAGTTCTCTCATACCAAACTCGCCCCTGCACTCCCCACACATCAGGAACTACCATGGGCATACATATTCCCCATTCATTCCTATGGGAGGGCAGGTCACTCACCACACATACACAGAGAGCTCAAGCACTTTACACTGTACCACAGTGAAAAAGTGCGCAGAGGCCTAAAACCACCAACACCAGGTCACAGAAACAGGCTAGGAAAAAGCAAAAAGTCTAGGGGTGAACCTGCCTAAAGGGCCGGGTCCAACAGATATTGTGTGTCATTGTAAAAATTGTATTGATTTGTATATATTTTGTATATGCACAAAAAAATCTTTTTGAGAAATAATGAAAAATAATCGGACTAGTGACTTTAAATGACTAAAATAAACTAGTGACGTAAGTTAAAACGGACTGGTATGTTTTATTCTTAGCAGCTCTTTGTATAAAAGGAACTAATTAGAGTCCAGCACTGGAAGTTGTGTTGTTGATTACACACTTACATCTGGGCATTTTTAATCTACATGATTAACACACCGTAACCTCTGCCGACCCCCAATATCGGCATTGCACTACACGGCGCACACCAAAACCGCACGAGTGCATGTTTCCAAAACCGCCTCCTTATTCGACACTGCAGTTGTTAGTTTTACTCCAATGTCGTTCTCATTTAAACTGCACTGCACTATAGCATAGTCGAATTCTCAACCACATTACCGCCGGGTACTACGTTCAGCCACCAGAGTGTATTTATTTTAAAGGCTTTATATAGTGCTGGCTAGACCCGGAGGTATCAGAGAGCTTTACATGAGCATCAGATCATAGTTACAGGTTACATCATTACAAAGGTTACACAGTTATTGGAGCATGGCAACATAGTTACATGAAAGGTCGAGATAAACAATAAGCACAAATACGAAGGGAAAAAGCAGGCAGGGGGAAAGATTCAGGGAAAGGGGAAGGAGCTTGGGAAGTAGACAGGTAATAAAGGCAGGAAAGAGAAGGGTAGGGTGAAGGACACCGCATGGAAAGAGGAGGGGAAGGGTGGCAGGGACACAAACCGGTAGATGAGTCAAAGCAACGTCCAAAGTCCAGTAAGCAGTGATCTCAGGGAAAGTGGTATCACTTCCCTATCTCAGTTGCGGGAGGCTCCCTTTACGTAGTGGACTCTCTCTGAGTGGTCTCTGAGACTCCAAGGCCTACATACTGGATCCTTCCCCAAAAAGGGGATAGGGAGTGCTTTGGCAAGGGGTGCCATACGCCATACCATACCTCAGCTGTGAGTGGCTCCCTTAGCACAGCGAACTCTCTCAGCGGGTTCGCTGAGACTCCAGAGTATAAATATTGGATCTTTCCCCAACAAGGGGAGAAGGAGTGCTTAGTCAAATGGCACGAAAGACAGGGGGCTAGGCAGACTAGCAAGTAAGATGAGAGATTCAGGGGAGAGAGGATAGGAGCTAGGGAGGTAGACAAAGAGAGAAAGAGTACCAAAGGGGAACAAATATAATTAATTAGTTAATTATATAGCGCTTGCTAGACCCAAAGGAATCAGAGCGCCTTACACGAGGAATAATAATGTTGCAATTTACATCAGTAAAAAATATACATAAGTATCAAGAAAAGTATTTAAAGAACATAGCGGACAAGGTTAATGGAGCAAGAAAGGGTAAGGGGATAGGGTAAAGGGGTAGGAGGAAGATAGGACGTAGAGACGAGGGGAAACTCTGCCCAAGGTCTGGCTGGGCAGGTGACATCAGGGGGGCAGTCCACAACCCATCTCCTCTTTAGCTATATGGTAGCTCCTCCGGGCATCCGCCAAATCGCTAGGTCTCCACAGTCTGGGGTAAGTTCCGCCGGTTCCAAGTCCTGATGTATAGGCAGGTTAGGGGATAGGTTCAAGGTCTGGTCAATGACCAATTGATGTCCCCGGGAAGTAAAACAAAGTGTGGGAGGCCATTATGGGAGCTATCTTGGGGACAGGCAGGGGACTGTACTGTACACTGGTACACTGGTGGCCATCCTAAGGTCAGGCAACTGGCAGTTAAAGTCAATATCCAGGACAGGGGCCACCAGAGAATAACAAATACAGCGTGCACACACCATCACATGCACAGACATGCCCAAGCACACACAAATGTGAGCAAACACTCTCTTATGCGCACTGACGCACACACCCAAGCACATAAACAGAAAACATCCAAGAACACAAGCACACATAAAATCCCATGCTCTAATACAAAAACACCCAAATACATGCACACGCAAACATCATCACATGCCCAAGCACACACAAATGCACTCACACCATCATACACGCTGACACGCACACACAAAGCACACATACAGAAACTATCAAAATTACATGCTCCAGAACAAAAATACCCAAGGACGTACACACAAATACATGCAGACACACACACACACCATCACACGAACGGAAATGCACAAGCACACACAAAAGTGCGCACACAATCTCATACGCGAACAGACGGCGCATACAAGTACGCATACAGAAACATCCACACGCACGAGCACACATACAATCCCATGCTCTAATACAAATACACTCAAATACATACACACACCATCACTTGCACAGACATAAGCACACATACAGAAACATCTGCTCGCACAAACACAAGCACACATAGAATCACATGCTCTAATACAAAAAACACCTAAATACATGTCCACACCATCACACGCACAGACATGCACAAGCACACAGAAATGTGAACATAGTCTTTCATACACGCACAGTCGCACACACACATGTGCGTATGTCAGTGTGCGTGTCAGCCCTACACTTATTACTTCCTGTCCCTGCATTCAAGCTTGCCCAGTAGTATTATTTAACCTATGTTATACGTTAAACCAATGTCGTTCTCATTTAAGCTTCTATGAACTATAACATTTATGCATGGTACTACGTTCTACCGGGTGGGTGTGCATGTCAGCTCCTCCACTTATCACTTCCTGAAACGGCATTCAAGCTTGCCCCAGTAACATCATTTAAACAATGTTACACGTTAAACCAACCCTCAGCACTTGCAATTGTATATTACTGTATGGCTTACTGACAGTTGACAAAAGGTCCTAAAACATACAACTTTGTACTCCTTAGAAATCCACAGCCCGGGTCCACCATAATTCTACCGCCTGGTGCCATTCGAAGCTCACATAGCCAGGATTCAGTCTGGTCTACCTTGGGTGAGTTTCCCACTCCTCTCTCCTATGCGTTTTTCTTTTTAACTTAGCAACCAACACGCCTAGCACCCGTCTTTAATTCACATGCTGTCATTCCCCCCCGGGCCCCCGTCCTGTCCTGATGAAGATTCTACGCGTCCACCCAATGGAGCACACTATGGGTTGAAACGTCAACGACTACACAAGGCCCAGATTGACTAAGGCTCTGCATATCAAAAGAAGCACTATTAGCTAACAGAGCAAATGGTTCTACATAATTGTCTGGCCTATATAAAAAAAATCCCCCCAATGTACATACGTTTTGCCCACTCAGTATACATTACACACCTGTTGAGCACTGAGCACATGTCACAAGATCACTATTTATGTGTAAATATTTCACCCAATGTTGACAGCCTTGATCTACTATGTATGTAAATGTATATGAATGATTTAATACTGACAAAACATAAATAGTAGACACTGATATTAACCTCATCGCTGCTAATGGAATTCCCTTCCTGTGCTGCCCCTCATTGAAATGGGTGTGGTTGTGACGGAACCATTCCGTCATCAGCATAGCCCAACCGTGACTGATGACGGAATGGTTCCGTCACAAGCATCGAAGGGGTTAAGTTATGTTTTCATTATTTGTAAAAATCTTTTATGCTGGCAGTTGAGATACTGATTTGAGAAATCAAAATTAGATTACGCATGTGACATTAAGTGCGCTGAAAAGTAACCAACTTGAACCTGACAGAACAACCTTTGTTTACTATGATGGGAAAAAAGCAGAAGTAAAATGTGAAACCTTTTCTTTGAGTCCTGAGGCACTCTAGTGCTTAATTTGATCCGGTGGTTGCACGCAAGGGCCACTCACACTCCTTTTTGGGCCCAGGGCTCATTAGGCATCATTTAATTTTGACCTAGAACCAGTAGCAGCTGCTACTGTGCAGTAGTGGTGAGAGGGAGGAGTAAGAATAAAAAGAAAAGGAGTAAAGAAAAAAAATAATACCTTCCCTGTGGGCGCTTTCCTCTGTCCTTATCCTCTTCAGCCAGGGAATGGGATGCTGAGCATGTTCTCCTTCGGGCTGTACAACACAGCCCAGTGGAGAACATGCCAAGTGCGCATGACGGGTTGACCGGCCTGAGATGGCCTGCCAAACCCTCATGTGCACTAAGCAGAGTGCCAACACTCCTTCCCCTGCTCTGAGGGAAGCACTGCCCAGCCCTGCCCCTCCTGCACTGGCTTTACATAGCCAATAATTGAACGTAAAATGTTAATAACAATGTTATTATCATTTTATTTTTCTTGTGAGGCAACGCTCCTCCGTCTTAGCGGAGCAGCCGCCATTGCCCAGAGAAAGATAGAGAAAGGTAGGACAGGAGGAAAGAAGGTGGAAGAGAAAGATGGAAAAATAGTGGCAAAGGGAAAAAGGGATGATAAAGAACCTGCAAGACTGGGATAAATGAGCAGGGGGTGTCTCGTGGTAGGTAAAAGAAGAATGAGGTGGAATCTTGAGTAGGCAGCCATGCTCGTTGGCAACCCTGAAGTTCAGCAGCACCAGTGGTGGTTGTAGGAGAAAACCTTTTTTGCACCCACACTAATCCTTATATGAACTATATGAGGCCGCGGGTGGGCACTCAGCAGTATCTATCATGGATAAATATATTTACCATTGGAGTTTCAGGTCTTAAGTCCATTTCACTATATTTAGTCTCTCTAAAGGTGGCAATACCAGCTTCCAATGCTTACTATAGGAGGTAGTAAAAGAGTATAAAAGAGTTTAAAATTGTATACGGTATGACACAGTAATAAGACTACATATGTTCCATTTGCAGTCGAATGACATAAAAAAAAGCATGAGTTAGAGAAATGATTATGGAATAAAACCCCCAAAAATGTACCATGTGACTCATAATCCCCCCTGGATCCTATCAAACATCCTCAGATGTGGATTTGCACACAAATTGTTTCCAAATGTGCAAAGTATTCCTGCACATGTAAAATGTCTCAGTTTGTGCATGGGGTCTCTGCTTGTGCAACTTTGCCAGTGAAGGTGGAAAGTTTGCCACCCATTCTATTATATCCTCCATCTAACTATTTGCACTCTCTTCTTGTCCACCTCGTCTCACCCTCCATTAGATTCTCTAACTTCTCTTGCTTTTATGCTCCCTGCTTTTAGCTCTCCCTTTCTCTCACTTTCTTCCTGTCCCTCAGTTGCCTCCTTGCTATGACTGTATGCCTATGTTTTTAAGTCTTGGGTAGTTTTTCTAATGAGCTCAGTGAGTGTTTTTTCTCATAAATGGGAGTAAGAAGTTCAGGGGGTGAGGAGGGTCTAATGTAATAAAAGTGAAATTAAAAGAAATCAATTTATGGCAAATCAAAGTTTATTTTAGATAAGTGTGGCCATGTCACATAAAGCAAGCACTAGGAGTGTTAAGTTAAGATGGGTGTGTAAGTAGTTGCAGGACTGGAGCAGTACTACAGTATCACCTTAGACAGCAGTAACTGATTGCTTTTCAGAGAACTTTGAAGGCATGTGCTGCTTTTGGCTGGAAGTGTCAAAACCAACAATAGATGGATGGAATGCAGAACTATTTCATACATTCACCCCAGTACAGAGATCTGGGCCTAAATCCATAATTGTTTTGCTCGCCATGCCATTCCAGTTTGAACCCAGCCATATGCAAATCATTCTTGACCCTGTGCCTCATGGGAACAGTCCAGCCCAATTGCCAAGCCAGGTCCTCCCTGGACTGGACACAAGCATCCTAGGACCGGTTTCGGGGTTTCACCCCTCTTCAGCCTGGATAGCTTGATTCCAGTGGCATGGAGAGCACAGGACCTGGGACCCACGTCTGTGCAAAGTCTGGTTTCGGGGTTTCACCTCTCTTCAGCCATGATTGCTTGATTCCAGTGGCATGGAGAGAAAGGGACCTGGGAACCATGTCTGGGCATACTCTGGCAGCAAAAACAACAATTGATGTACAGAATGCAGAACAATGTCATACATTCACCCCAATACAGAGATCTGGGCCTAAATCCATTGTTGTTTTGCTCACCATGCCATAATAGTTTTAACCCAGCCATATGCAAATCAGTCTTGACCCTGTGCCTCATGGGAACAGTCCAGCTCGAACTCCCAAGCCAGGTCTTCCCTGGACTGAAAACAAGCTTCCTAGGACCAGTTTTTGGGTTTCACCCCTCTTCAGCCAGGATAGCTTGATTCCAGTGTCATGGAGAGCACGGGACCTACGTCTGGGCATACCCGTCCCACTCGGGGTGACAAATGCAAAAACAACAGTTGATGTACAGAATGCAGAACAATGTCATACATTCACCCCAATACAGAGATCTGGGCCTAGATCCATTGTTGTTTTGCTCCCCATGCCATAACAGTTTTAACCCAGCCATATGCAAATCAGTCTTGACCCTGTGCCTCATGGGAACAGTCCAGCCCGAACTGCCAAGCCAGGTCTTCCCTGGACTGAAAAAAGCATCCTAGGACCAGTTTCTGGGTTTCACTCCTCTTCAGACAGGTTAGCTTGACTCCAGTGGTGTGGAGAGCACGGGACTCATGTCTGGGCATACCCATCCCACTAGGGGTGACAAATGCAACAAGCACTGGCGTTGCCAATAGGTCTCGCAGTAGGAAAGTTGGAGCTATTGGTTTTGTAAATGAAAAAGCCCTTTATGTTTTTAAAATGAAAAAGAAATAAAAGGCATTGTTATTTGCAATTGTAATGGCTCCAACTTTCCTACTGCGAGACCTATTGGCAACGTGAGTGGTGTTGCGTGTGTGAGTGGCGTTGCGTGAGTGAGTGGCGTTGCGTGTGTGAGTGGCGTTGCGTGTGTGAGTGGCATTGCGTGTGTGAGTGGCGTTGCATGTGTGAGTGGCGTTGCGTGTGTGAGTGGCGTTGCGTTTGTGAGTGGCGTTGCGTGTGTGAGTGGCGTTGCGTGTGTGAGTGACGTAGCGTGTGTGAGTGGCGTAGCGTGTGTGAGTGGCGTAGCGTGTGTGAGTGGCGTTGCGTGGGTGAGTGGCGTTGCGTGGGTGAGTGGCGTTGCGTGTGTGAGTGGTGTTGCGTGGGTGAGTGGGGTTGCGTGGATGAGTGGGGTTGCGTGGATGAGTGGGGTTGCGTGGATGAGTGGGGTTGCGTGGATGAGTGGGGTTGCTTGGGTGAGTGGCGTTGCGTGGGTGAGTGTGGTGTTGCGTGGGTGATAGTGGGCTTGCGTGGGTGATTTCCCTTTTAATTAATATTTATTTTTTTAATCATGGTGAGCTGGCCACAGACATGTAGCCCCTAAGCACCGACCATACCCTTGTATATAACCCCCAGCAATTAAGGTTGTTGCAGGGTTAGAAACAACTCATGCAGCATAAACACAGGCAGGGCAAAACAGTCGTTTCACAGCAGAATCGGCAGCCTGACAACCGTAGCAAGGCACAGGGTTTGGGGGACTGGCAAGCAATGAAGAGACAGGAAACAAATGAAATGGGGGAGGGGGGGCAGGAACGATTGGAAAGCTCGCAGAGGAGGAGAGATAAAAGCTGCAAATGCAGTAATAGAGTGATAGATAGCAAATACAACTTTGCTCAGGGTACTTTATCAATATGCGAGGAACATCTTTATTGTTGTAAAAATAAACCAGTATCTTAAGTCAATGTTGGGTATGTGAGACAATGGAAACAAATTCAGCTGGCACACCGAATGGTAAATTGATTTTTTTTTTTATGTGGAAAATGCACAAAATAATTTAGGCAGTAGTTTGGGACGGAAAGGTAACAAACCGGTAGTGAAGTGAATATTACAGTACATTTACTTGTGATTAAATTGTCGTATGAAAATGGATTAAAAAAGGGAGATAAACGGAGACAATACTTTACATGCAACTAGCCTTTGGAGTGAAAGAAGGTCGTTTCAGCGGTACAACACAGAGAAGAAGGGCAATAAAAATGGCAATTTTAGTTTTTAATTAAAAAAAAATCACTTCATATCATAAGCAACTAAAGTTCGAACATTTTTAATTAAAAGAATAGAAAAAAAGCCATAGGGAATTCAAAATATCAGTGAGGTGATTTTAACTTTTCCAACAACTGTAGTCCGTGAACATGTGAATGTAGGTAACAAAAAAAGACAGGAGGAAAATAAAACGAAGCAAATTTACATTAACAAAGCCAATATATGTGGCTTTTGTGTAGTGCACACACATAGGGGCACATATGCTGATACAAACGTACAGAGAGCATGCACACAGGCCAACTAAACACAAGTAAGCCCTTGCATGTATGCCAGCATATTATTACCACACATGCGTCAAGCACGAGGAGTGAAAGAAAAAGATAACCAAGAGCAGCACGAGGCACACAAGGCTATGGAGCGGCAGACAACAAGATGGCGTGCACCAAGGGATGCGTGGTGAAGAGCATAATAAAATGTCCATGGGGAGTACGGGGCGATGCGTGTCAGGAGTGCACTGGATTCTGCGCTACTACATGTGTGGCGGATACGGGGTGTAATTTATCACTTGAGCAAGCGAGTGAAACACATATCTGTCGTAAGCTGCAGACGAAAGGTCAGATAAAGAATGGCAGGATATTTTGCCCCTTTCAGTCCTCCACTGACCCGGACCCCACTGCCCATTAAGCAGTTTAATTATTTTCACACTTCGACTGCTGCCGTTTCAGGGAAAGAAAAGATCTTCTATTGATGCTCTTTTCAGTGCGCTGCTGCGTGTGTGAACGTTTTTATTTCGCGCAATGGGGCCAGGATTTCATACCAACTGTTAAGGCAACCATAGTCAAACCGATGTCAAGCAGGATTACTCTGATGAGCTAAACGTGATCGCAAATCTGCACGAAACAGAGATGCTTCTTGTTCAATCCCAAATTCAACTCACTGATTTCCCGAGCAATTTAAAAAAAAAACGCGGTCTTCCTGGCGCCACAACCTCTGGCAGAACAAGCAAAAGCCGGATGGGGGCGGGAGAGCCTGGTGGGGAGATGCGCGGAGGGAAGACGGATGGGGGTGGGAGAGCCTGGTGGGGGGGCGGGACATCTCATGACAGCTTTGTTAATTAATGTTCTGTTGTTACTGTGAGAGCTAGACGTTCTAGTCCGATCAGTTGGCCGTGATCTGGCGAGGAGAAAGGTCACGCTCGACTATGAAGCACAATAAAGTTATCTACTTAAAAATCCATGAGTTTCAGGATAGCAATCAGGACAAAAAAGTAAAGACGAAGAGTGGCGAGAGACGGCTGACAACCACGTAAGATTTAGGAGAGTCTGTCTGCGCCTTCGTGGTATATCAAACAAAGTGCAGAGCAGTGGATAATTTAAGCTCAAAGTAATGCGAGTAATACAGCATGAGGAAGGTGAAAGGCAGCGACGCGACAAGCAAAAGCCGGAATGGGGGCGGGAATGCTAGCGAGGGGAGGCAGGCAGATTAGGAGGGAAGCCGGATGGTGGCGGGAGAGCCTGGGAATGCGAGAGGCTGGGCTTGCAAGAGGCTGGGCTGCAATCAGGACAAAAAAGTAAAGACGAAGAGTGGCGAGAGACGGCTGACAACCACGTAAGATTTAGGAGGGAGGCAACGACGAGAAAGGAGGCATGGTTTAGACAGGGCGGAACTGAAGTGCTGGCGGGCAGAAAGGACGGCCATGCGAGGTGGGAGGAGATTGAGGCGTCCGCAGCTCTAGTGTGGCAGGCAGATGGCGGAGGGAAGCTGGATGGGGGCGGGAGAGCCTGGGGCGGGAATGCGAGCGAGGGGAGGCAGATTAGGAGGGAAGCCGGATGGGGGCGGGAGACTGGTGGGGGGGCGTGCCTGTGGGAGGGTGATTGAGAAATGTTGCGGCGGATTAGGAGGAAAGCCTGATGGGGGCGGGAGAGCCTGGTGGGGGGGGCGTGCCTGTGGGAGGGTGATTGAGAAATGTTGCGGCGGATTAGGAGGGAAGCCTGATGGGGGCAGGAGAGCCTGGTGGAGGGGCGTGCCTGTGGGAGGGTGATTGAGAAATGTTGCCGATGCGCGTGCATGTTTAATCACGTGGTTCACGTGAACTGCATGAAAACCGCGGGGCTGAAAGCCCTTTGGTTTCATGATGTTTTCGCCACTTGAATTCTCGCTCCGCTCGATGCGCTTGCGCACCGCACATCTATAGGTCGCGAGACCTAAACAACAGTTGATGGACAGAATGCAGAACATTGTAGAAGCATTTTTAAACATATCTAAAGAGGATAATAGAACATAAGCCAATAACATACACAAAGCAACATAAAAAAATTAAAATGTAACCTGGTGCATCGCAACAAAGAGTCTAAATAAAATACAATTACAGCTTTACACAACACAACCTCATTGCAATAATGCAGCACAAGAACACAGCAATACAAAATAGAACGACTCAGTGGCACAACAAAATATCAAACAACAGACGTGCACAATTGTTCAGCCTACATTACCATATCCGGAATACTATTTCATACCACAGTGCTAAGATGGTGTTTGGAACAAGTGCTGCTTTAAAAATACCACAAAGGACAAGAAATGGCGACAGTGAGAAATGTGTTGTGCTCCGGCTCACGGTATTTGTTTACTTCTTCAAACTCAGACGCTGCTGACTAGATTTGGTGGACAATGGGTCTTTATTCATTGACTACTCGATTGGCCTTGAATAGGCGGAGGGGCGGCACAACGCAGGAATGCGGGGTCCAGCTGCTCGGGCCGCCCACTAAGTAAAGTTTGCATGACCTCTGCCCGCGGATGTTGCAACTGCGGGGAATGAGATTTTGATACCTTTTCTGATCACCTAGATACCTATCTCATTCACTCAATTTGGATCGATTATTATCTGTCATTGAGTAAAAGGCAAACCCCACATAGGTTAAATCAACCCCATAGACTGACGCAACTCTGAAGAACCACTTACGACTGATAAAGTTTAAAAAGTTTAATATAAAATCAAAATCAACTGCATATACAATCCTCTCAGGATAAGATTCAACAAATATACAGGAACTAAAAGGAACAATGGGGCTGATTCACAGAACTAACTTAAGACAAAATCCTAAACTTACTACTTTTGGTATTCACAGAAGTTAGGATTTTGTCTTAAGACAGACTTAAGACAGACTTAAGACAGAATCCTAACTTAAGTCTGTCTTAAGTCTGTCTTAAGACAAAATCCTAACTTCTGTGAATACCAAAAGTAGTAAGTTTAGGATTTTGTCTTAAGTTAGTTCTGTGAATCGGGCCCATAAATTCCCTAAAGAATCTGAGTCTACAAAAGAATACAATCAAAATCAATTCTAGAATCAGCAAATTGAAAAGCATAGACACGAAGTGGCTCTGTTGCGTCATCTACAAAAAGAGAATAAACAAGTTAAATCTGTCCCTACTCTATGCTAGGTGACATCCCTACTAGCAAGTCCTTTTACCCTAAAAAGGTGTCAGCAGTTTGTCTTCCAAAGAAGTTCAAACTCTCTTAGCCTCTAATGGTAACCTATGTCGAGAAGCAGTACCCTCTCTGCCTACCCATCCGCTCTCTAAGGGTCCTCGGCCTACTGCTCTCTTGCGCTCTGCTCTCTTGCTTTGTCTTCAGGCCATCTGCTCTGAGCTCTTGCGCTGCTCTTCTCCCCAGGGTGCTGTCCCTAAATACACAATCACAGTATAGGTGGAACGCCCCTTTGACGCCCACCACGTACACATTCACATGATCTCATTCTAGTTCTTTCCATAGCTTCGTCTCTTCGCGTCGTCTGTTAAGTTGACCTTGCTTCTCAGGCGCCATCTTCATCTTCGTGCTGGTGACTTCATTGACATTCCAGTTGACACTTTCAGAGCAAAGTCTATCACCTCAACAGAACTCTATTCATTACAGTTGTGATTATAACCTCCTTTGGTCCTGCGAACGGTCACTTAAAACAAGACTCCAAATTCCAAGCGTCTCTTATCTCAATAGGCCATAAACTTCGTCCAGCATTGTCACTCTAAATTTAACAAGACCTTTGACTCCTGGCTCGCAAGTACAGATCAAAGCTATTCCTATTCCTGTGAGCCCACTAAATTACATGCAGTGAACTACACTCCTGCGAACCCTTGGTCAGTTAGGTTAAAATCACATATGACCACACTATGCTAACATTCCTACAAACTCTTCTACACAGTATGACTTTTAACACACATATATATTTGAATTAACAAATCATTTGATTATACTTGAATCCATGTTACATAAAATACAACGTTATACTCTCGTTCTTATGCAGTGCTATATAGTCTGCACATTTCTTCACTTTACATTTCATCTCTTTCTCCGTTTTATAATTATATACGTACATCTATTCAGCACGTTCTACTGTTCTTTAAGCATTTCTACACATTTTCTATATTAGCCCAACCTATATGTATACGGGCCTTCTAAGTCTAAAGCATTTCTAGTGTAAATACAAATACATTTCCTATTACATTGGTTACATCGGCTAACTTTACACTACAAGTGCTACTTCACGTTACAAGTTCTACATTTATGCGATATGCTTGTAAATATGGTACAGATATACTTTTCATTCAAATTGCGCTCTCTCAGTTCCCCCCTTTGATGACCTCTAGGGGTCATCACTAACACCTCAATTTGAATGACACCTTACACAGAACTAGTTACAAGATTCCCTCTTTTTATCGTCTCGAGAGCTCTCAAACTTTTATACTGTTGATCTTGTAAAGCAGCTAATCTCCTCTCTTGCTCTCTCATGGACCTTTGTAACCGGTTCGTCCTATACCATTTGTACAGTTTCACTAACCCCAACAATGTGATTATGCAAATCAATATTATTAAGACAGGTTTCAATATATACCACACAACGCTTTTACCTAGATTGGCAAACCAATCTCCAACTTTTCCCATTCCATGACCTACTTTTTCTTCGATTTCTTGATGTATCTCTGTAATGTTCTGTATGACTTTGTCAAGTGGTTTTGAATTGTCTGGAATGTAAGTACAACATTCTTGGACCTTCAAAGCCTTGCAGACTCCGCCCTCTTTTGCTAGCAGAACATCTAAAGCAAGACGGTTCTGAAGAACCATTGCTCTAATCGACTGCATCTCTCCTTCTACTAGCATCAATGACCTTGCAGTACTTGCAGACAATCTATCCACCACTGTAGCTAGTCTCCTGATCTTAACATCATTAAGTATTAAACCTAAAAGAGGAAACATTGCTCCAAATATGTCTCCAACTACTTCAGCATCTCCTACTTCCCTTTTCGCTCTTATCGAAGCCTTTCCTTCTATAATTTCTAAATCCTTTGCATGATATATTTTGGGGAAGACAATTGCCAAGTAACACGAACCATACCAATTGTCAGGCAGTTTTACATAGGCATTTCTTCCACATACAAAATATACATTAGGAATCGCTTGCATCTCTTTCATAAAATCTTTCGTATAATACTCTAACCTAAAAGCATGTTCACAATTTACTTCACCTACAAATACACTCTCATAATATGTCTTGCTTCGAGTTAAACATAACTTTCCTTTCTGCGTTCTATCCAAAGCTATTGGACCATTGCTACCCTTCTTCTTGTGTGCTTTTTCTTCTTCGGTCCAATCAGTTTTCCACTGTCCTGACATTTTTAGAATCTTCTGCCTCCTGTATCTGTCATCTACTTGTCCAATGAATTTCTTCTCTACCTCTGACACCTTGCAAGTCAGATTATTTCTGCGTGCATATGAAGTATCTAATGTATCCCAAGGAAGAAAGAATTTTGCCAATCTATCTTCCTTTTTATAGTAGTCCCACTTATTCATTTGTTTATAATTCGGGACTTCAGGCAGTACCGAATCATAATTTGAAAAGTAGTACTCGAACCCTTCTCTACCATAAAATATACTGAGCAATAAACTACATGTTATCCCATAAGTCAGTGGGAGATGATGATATCTGATACCTTCATCTACGGAAGCCGGCAATTGCATACAAACATAACAATCCTTGGCTTCCATGGCATCGATATACTCATACAATAGTTTGGCATATGCGTTTGACCTAAAATTTCCCTGCGACTCGTCTATGTGTAACCTACGAGCTTCTTTTGCCAATAACGCCTTTTCACGGCTTACATTGCTCTCCTCCTTCTTTCCAACGAGAGCAGGTTTCAAAGTCGTTACAGGCTTTACATCTGTTGTCTCCTTCACGCTTGTATGTCCTACTATGTATGATATGGTAACTACTGTAATGATAAGAAAAATTACTACTGCTATTAGTGTACCTATTATGCATTTGGCTTTTCGGTTTGGGTTGCCATTCTCCATGTTATCAAACAATGTAGCTCTTTCTTTCTCGTGTAAAAGTTTTCTTTTTCAAGTCTTTATTTGCTTTGTTTGATTTCTCAGTCTATGAAGCGCTCTTAATCAACAAAAAGTCTCTTTTTTTCACAACAATGTCTTTTTATCTTTAGCAACAGACAACCCTAACCCTTCTCCTTCCTCTAAATGTAATCCCTAATTTTATTCTTCTTTCCACTCGGCGCTAGGTTATCTTCTTCTTTATAGCTTAAACACAAAAGTCTTTAGGCATCTACAATGATTCTCGTACTTGCAGCTCTAATAACATATTCCAATAGTTCCAAACGAATGACTTTCTCTTCTTGTGCTGGTATTTGATGACCAAAAATCGGAAACTCTAATCGATTTAGCACTAGGTCTTTGATCCGACTTAGGTAAAGGGGAATGGGAAGTGTGAAAGTCAGTAACCCCTCAGTCTCGATTCTAGGCGTCAACATCCATATCTCCACCGCCACAATCGGATCGAGATTGATCACCTGCACTTCTCTCACTCTCCCAGATCTCTGTCCCCAAAACATCTGCTAGATAAGTCCACTCTGGGGTGGCGTATCTTCTGCAGGGCACACGTACCCTCCTTGATCTTCTCGGACTCTCAGAGCCTGAGTCCGTAGCTTCTTCGTCTTGATCTGAATCTTCAGAGATCGGGACAAGGGTGCTCTCTGGATTTGCTCTCAAGGTTGACCTTCTCCTTCTTTCCGGCCAACTAGCTTCTCCATTCCTTGTCCTCCTGCTCCTTGTTCTTGGACTCGTCTCTTGATCACTTATAGCTTGTTCGATGTCTGACTCGAACTCCCAGCTACTTTCCTCTTCTGAGACAGCTTCGGTCTCACTGGTGTCTTGACCGTCATCAGCCTGCTCCGACACAGGTTCAGCCTCTTCAATCACCTCTACAGCTTGACTTTCCCTCTCTGTGGCTTCTCCGCTTTCTGCTGGATTTTCATCCGAGAGAGGAGCTGTTTCTTCCAGAGGTGTTGGAACTCTTCGGGTGTGTGAGGCGTGTATCCAGTTGGGCAAGCCTCCACACTTTACTGCAGTGTTCGTAACTAGTATGACTTAGAATGGTCCACGCCAGCGCACGTCTAGACAGTTCTTCCTGACATGCTTCTTCACCAGGACCCAGTCCCCAGGACACAGGTCATGGCACAGGTCTTGTGCTGATGGAACCTCTGCAGCCTGGACCTGGAGGGACACAGAATGAATGGCATCAGATAGTCCCTTGCAGTAGTCCAAGATCAAATCGTCTGTGATGTTCAACAATGCTGCAGTCGGAACCGATGGCAGTCTCATAGCTCTCCCCATTAGCACCTCGTGTGGAGAGAGACCTGTTCTTCTATCTGGTGTGCTACGTATGCTCATAAGAACCAATGGAAGTGCATCAGGCCAACTCAGGGATGTCGATGAACAAACTTTGGCAAGTCTGGACTTTATTGTGCTGTTGATTTGTTCTACAATCCCCGAAGCTTCTGGTCGATAACTACAATGGAGCTTCTGGTCTATGCTCAAGGCTGAACATAGCATCTTCACTATTTCGCTGTTGAAATGAGTTCCTCTGTCTGATTCCAAAGAGGCTGGCACCCCAAACCTCGGTATCAACTCTCTAAGTAACAATTTTGCTACTGTAAGTGTATCGCACCTACGTGTAGGATAAGCTTCAACCCATCTGGAAAATATACAGACAATCACTAAGACGTATCTGAGTCGATTGCACTTAGGCATTTCAATAAAATCCAGCTGCATCCTATTCAAAGGCCCCCCAGACCTCCCTATGTGACTCAATGTGACTGGTGTTCTTTTCCCTACGTTTAGTTGCTGACAGATCGCACAACGCTGACATACTGCTTCTGCCGCTACTCTAAACTTCGGATTATACCACGTTTGTCTGAATACTCTCACCATAGCATCTCTACCTATGTGTGCTGGTCCATGCAATCTCCTTGCCATTGGACTAACAAGTTCGTTTGGTAAAACTGCTCTCCCATCTGCAGAAATCCAAAAATTCATCTCACTTTTGGTACAACCTGCTGTTTCCCATGCTTTTTTCTCAAAATCAGGCGCATTCTCCTGGACACACTTCAGTTCATCCCACGTGTCTACAGTGTCTAACAACATAGTCAAATCAGTTCTTTCCTGTATTCCCCCCACTTCTACATTGGTGTGAGAATACCCCTGTTCTGCACAATAACGTGCTACCTCATCTGCGTATCTGTTACCTTGCGACACAAAATCTGTATTCTTTGTGTGCGCGGCGCATTTGACAACTGCAATAGCTGTTGGTCCTTGTAATGCTTTTAACAATAATCTCATGAATTCTCCATTCCTAATAGGAGAACCCGAGGAGGTCATGTAACCTCTTTGAGACCACAACTGCCCATAGTCGTGAACTACCCCGAAACCATACTGGCTATCGGTGTATATGGTGACTCGAATTTTGTTGCCTGCCAGACAGGCACGGGTCAAAGCAATGATTTCAGCTACCTGAGCGGAATGCACTCCTTCCAGGCAGGCGGCTTCCACTACTCCGGTAATTGTACAAACTGCATATGCTGCTCTCAGCTGACCGACATCGTCTCTTACGCATGAACCATCAACAAAGAAAATTTCATCGGGGTCAGTCAATGGCTCATCTACGATATCTGGTCTCGGTTTGGTGCATAGTTCAGTCACATCAAGGCAGTCATGATCTGTACAAATTTCATCATCAATATCATTTGGAAGTGGCATCAAAGTAGCAGGATTCAAAACAGAGCATCTCTTTAGGGTCACATTCTCAGCAGCCAATATGACTTGCTCATAGCGTGTGAGCCTGCTATTCGTCAGATGCTGAGTCTTGGTCCTGGTCATTAACAATTCCACAGAATGCGGTACGTACACCACTAACTGATGTCCCATAACCACATTTTCACACCTTTCAATGCTGACACCCGTTGCAGCAACGGATTTGAGACATCCGGGCAACGCTGCGGCTACTGGATCTAATGTAGCCAAAAAATACGCAACTGGCCTACGCGCATTTCCGTGTATCTGGGCCAAAACTGCTAAAGCGCAACCTTCCCTTTCGCAGCAGTAAAGCAAAAATGGTTTCTCGTAGTCAGGCATTCCCAAAGCCGGGGCACGACACAAGTCCTCCCTCAGCTGTAAAAATGCCATCAAACAATCTTTGTCCCATGGTACCGGATCACTCACCCCCTTGTGCGTCAGTTTTAGTAAAGGTTTTGCCTTCAGTGAAAAGTTGGCTATCCACTGTCGACAATAACCAACCATGCCTAGAAACATCCTGACTTCTCTTTGTGTTTTAGGCGCATTCATTTTCATGATCGCCTCTATTCTGTCTGGAGACACCTTCCGTTTTCCCTTTTCAATCCTGTGGCCCAAGTATTGCACTTCGGTCAGACAATACTGCAATTTACTTGGAGACACCTTGTGTCCGTTCTCGGCCAAGTGATTTAATAAGGTGATGGTGTCTGTTTTGCAAGCTTCCTCAGTTTCTGATGCCTCAAGTAGGTCGTCTATGTACTGGACCAGAACCGAGTTCATGGGCAGTACTAGACTTTCAAGATTTTTCTTCAGCAGCTGGTTAAAAATCGATGGGCTTTCTGTATACCCCTGGGGGATACGACACCATGTTAAAACGCGATTTTCCAGCTTAAAAGCGAACAGATACTGGCTCTCCTCATCTAAAGGAATCGAAAAGAAAGCCTGGCACAAATCTATCACTGTGAACCATTCAGCTTGGAACGGTATCTGGAACAATATCACTGATGGATTCGGTACCACTGGACAACATGAAACAACGATATTATTAATCTTTCGAAGGTCCTGCACTATTCTGTATTTCCCACTAGGCTTCTGCAAACCCATAATCGGGGAGTTACATGGACTTCCCACGATCTCCCTCAGTATTCCCTGTTTAATCATGGATTCGATCACAGGCTTTATTCCTGCAATCGTCTCCGGTGTCAACTTATATTGTGGTGTTCTTGGATACTCGGCATTGGGCTTTACCATGATCTTTACCGGTTCTACCCCTTTGATCAGTCCTATTTCTTCTCCAGTAAAATCCCACACCTCAGCTGACACAGTCTCCTTCAAATCCTGTGGAAGCTCCTCCACCGTTAGGGTAGGGTATAGCTCTACACATCCCTGCGAGTTTACAACCTTAAAATCGGCATCATCATCGTTAGTCTGCACTTCTACTCCTTCAGGTGTGCAATATATGGTGCAGTTTAGTTTGCACAACAGATCTCTTCCTAGCAGACACACAGGGCTAGAATCACAGATCACAAACTGATGTTCATCACTGTAATTCCCTATCTTCACTGACACTGGTTCTGTCAGAGGATTCGTCATTCTCCTATTTGCGACTCCTACCACCTGGATCGTTTCTCCTGACATTGGCAGACCTGGGACTACCGCCGATCTCAAAGTGGATCGAGTGGCCCCCGTATCCACCAAAAAGGTCGTAGGACATCCAGCTACTTCAGCTTCTACGTATGGTCCTCTCTGATCTACCTCCAGGGCTGCTCCTAGAGTACAATCTTCTTCCCTATTCACTCGTTGTCCCGTAAGAGGATCAACGTAGTAGCATTCTTCTCTACCTATGAACAGTGGCAGTTGTCTATAGGTTTTCCCTCCATTAGCAATTCGAGGCGGTTGAGGGAACTGAGCTCGAGGAGTCTGAGTCCCCCCTTTGATAAACTTTCCCTTCGGGACCGCTGTTCCCTTTACCATGCTGGTTTGAACCTCATCCTCCTCCTGTTCTAATTCCCCCGTCTCGACATTATAGGGACACGCGCGTCTCCAGTGTCCTACCTCGTTACACTGATGGCACCTCGTTGTCTTTTTCAGTGTCCCGATATCTATCCTCGGTCTCGGTCTTTCCTCCTCATCTCTGCTCTGATTATTCTGTTTCTTTCCTAGGGTTCCTGTTCCCTGTTGCCGCTGTCCACCCTTTCCAGCTGATTGCATCTGCACCAGCATCAGCTTCTCTTTAAGTTTCTTTGCTTTCGAATCTATCTCATCGCTACAGTACCTCGCATACCTCAGAATCTCATCTAAAGGTTTGTTTTGCCAACAGATCAAATGCTGTTGAATCATTAAGCTTATGTCTGGTCGCAATCCTAGGACAAACTTTGACACAAACTGTCCTATGTCTTTGGGATCCATCACGTCCAATCCACTATACTGTTTGAATGCTTTCAGCAATCTCTCATAGAACTCGTGAACGGTCTCTTTAGGTTCCTGAGTGGTTCGATCTATCTTAACCCAGTCTATGTCCTGCAACGGCACCTTCTCTTTTAACCATGCAATTACCCTCTCGTACTTTTCCATGACTCTCTCTGATGGACCATTCGTCCTGGCATCCCTATCGGGTTCACAAATGGGCCATTCGACACTAAGTTTGCATGCCGTCCACAAATCTCCGGGTACTACAATATCAAACAGGGTGTTCAAGTCGACCCACAGCACCTTAGAGATCTTCACGAACCTCTCTACCTGTTTGTACCACTCGACGGGATTCTCCCTTAGCTTTGGAAAGGAATTGGTAAATGCCGCTAAATCCCCCCTACTCCAGGGCACATGCACGTAGCTTCCGTTCGCGATTTCTCGCAAAGGGAAAGCTTCCATTCGCATTAGCTCTCCATCCGGGGACCTCGTAAGTGTACTCCTTCTGACGGATCCCCTCTTGGACCATCTTTCCTCCCATTTATCCAAATTCCTCCACAATCTAATACTCAGGATCAGTTCCTTGATGTGGATTTTCAGCCCAATCGTCCTACGCTCATCTAGATCCTGATCCGTGCAATTTAGCCTATGGTTACCCTGTAAAGCTTTAGTTTGTGAAAGGTCTATCATATACCTGTTTGCCAACTCAGATAATTTTTCATGAACTGACCTCGCTTTCCGAGTAACGTCCTTAGACATAAACAGTATTTCATCCTGTTCATACAGCTCTATCCTTTCCATTGGCAATGTGCCGTCTATTATTTCCTCCAAGTCTGATTTTAAACTCATTACGTCGAGCCGTTTCGCTTTTATCTCAGCTCTCAGTACCTCACTCCTAGGCGGTTCTTTTACATCCCTCTCACCCCCACTACGAGTCCTACGTCTGGGCACAGGTGAGTTATGAGGCATCCTTCTTGCTTCTCTTTGTTCCCACCTCTCTAGATCCCAAGCTTTCCCATCTTCCCTTGGGGTATGGTGGAACAATGATCTATTCCCCATCACTGCATCCTGTCTTTTCGGTTCTGTCTCTTTAGAGGCGAGATAGGATCCTCCGTTCTGTTCTATATCACTGCAACTCCCTTGCTGTCTGGTGTCGCTCAATAAACGATAAGATCCTTCACGGTCCTCCATGTTCCCGCGATCTCGTCCGTGATCACCGGATGTATGGCGAGACCCTTCGCGACTCCCTATATTCTCGTGATTCCAATGTCGCACATTTTCGCCCGGGCATGGTGAGTGCACCTGAAACTATCTCAGTACTCCTGTGTCTTTCGTTCCCCCTCACTAAGGATGAGGCGAGGCACTCCCCCACACCCTGTACTCTTGTCTTCACACATTTGTCTACTGCCACTGATGATATGGCAAGTATCTCCTTTACTTCCTTGACTCCCTCCCTCCCACTCCGGACTGCTTTCGCCAGCTCCGCAGTGAGAGAGGATCCTGTTATCCTGATCTCTCCATTCTGTTTCTGTTTCTATTCTTTTATTCTGAGTTTCTACGGCAGCATCCCATTCTTTCAAGTACTCCCTTAATTCCTTAAAGGATTTCGGTTTCGGTCCCCTCAAATCCATCTGTCCTCTCTGACCCCCCTGTTCTATCCAGGGACCCGTTGCTGAATCCAATGGGGTACTCCGACTCTTTGGTGCTAGCAACTGCCTTTGGGAATTGATCGTATTATTCCTACTTTCCATCTCTGCCCTTTCCCTGTCCCACCGTGCCTGTTCCTCCTGCTGAGCTCCCTCTGGGTTGTAGATTGACACTATAGGACCTATGGTAACCGGTACTTGTTGAGCATCCGGCAATTGGTACGACCTTGCATGCTCCGTTTCTGGCACCTTCTGGACCACAAACCTTCCTACTACTCTCTGTACGGGACTAGATTGAGGTACTTCCTCACCTTTCTTGGGGTCCCACTCTGATGTGGGGAGCGGTTTATATTCCCCCCACCTAGCCCCGTCCCCTTGCTGTAGTTCGGGACTTTCGGCTTCTCTGTTGTACGGAGGTGGTCTATCTAACAATAGCCTCTCTATCAGATCCTCATCCGACTCGCTATCCTCATCTTCTTCTAGAGGTTTCTTTTCTCCCGTAGCCTCAAGCATTGGGTACAGTTTGTCTGCTTCTATCTTTTGCACCCTCCACTTTTTAGCTTCATCGTCCCATTTAGCATCCTGCACTGCTCTTACTGATCGTCTCACTCTTTCTTGGCGTCTATTCAAGCTCTTATCATGTGCCGCTCTAAACCATGCATTGAGGGCTTCGAACTGTGTTGGCCTCGGTAGAGGTCTCGTTGCGAGCATTACCGCTTTCAGTTGGTTCAATACTTCTACCCTAAACGTCCCGTATCTCGGGAACGTCAGTTCCTCATTTCCTTCTGTTAGCTTACTCCACTCGGAGATCCATAGTATTGAGTGTAAGCCTACATTCACAGCCATATAATAAGCTGGTGTGCCTTCTGGTGGGGCTTCTTCCCCTGCATACGAGTTTCCTCTATCTCTCTTAAAGATCGCCCTTAAACGTTTAAAACACTTCATTTTCAAGAATCTACGATTTTCCTTAATTACTCTTCCTTATTTACTTCCCGATGACAACCACCAATCCCTGCGCGGCTCTCGCTGACCAGCCTATCCCAGCGCGGTTCTACACCAACCGGCCAATCCCAGCGCGGCTCTACGCTGACGTCACTCGTCCCCTCTGCAGCAGTTCCCCTCCTTTCTCAGCTTGTCTCGCGGTCTTGCATGCGTCTCATTCATACACCGAAAAATGACTACTTCCGTCCAAGCGATCACTTTTCTTGACTGTACGTCCACAGTCTAACTGTAATTGTCACCTCAACTGACGAAACGTCTTCCTCTCACTTCGGACGCTCGCCTTAACTGATAGGTTACTTACACACAGTAAACGTACGACCAGCGTCCGTTACCCATACACTCACTCTTACACTCCCCCTATCATCGGTCCTGCGGGCGATCAATGGTACCTCATGACCCCCTTTACAATGGTAGACAATTACTCTGGGTGTTCGATACACCCGAACCACTTAAGCCCTTCTCTGGACATAAGATTTTATCCGGTTGCGCGCGCTCACAACCTTCCCTCAATCACACTACAGGCATTCAACTCCGCTTGACATTACAACACAGGTACAACATAAAACACCGCAATCTGGCAACGCATGACCCTTATACTCACTCTCGACCGACTCTGCTGCTTTTCTCTCGCACCGTCAGCACCTTCTTCGGCAGGGATTCTTCTTCTGGTCGTCGATGACTAGGGACCTTGGGGTAATCTAGACCTGACCTAGGTTGCCTTCCTCAAGAAGAAAACCATCTTTCTCTGCTACCAACTGCGGGGAATGAGATTTTGATACCTTTTCTGATCACCTAGATACCTATCTCATTCACTCAATTTGGATCGATTATTATCTGTCATTGAGTAAAAGGCAAACCCCACATAGGTTAATAAATCAACCCCATAGACTGACGCAACTCTGAAGAACCACTTACGACTGATAAAGTTTAAAAAGTTTAATATAAAATCAAAATCAACTGCATATACAATCCTCTCAGGATAAGATTCAACAAATATACAGGAACTAAAAGGAACATAAATTCCCTAAAGAATCTGAGTCTACAAAAGAATACAATCAAAATCAATTCTAGAATCAGCAAATTGAAAAGCATAGACACGAAGTGGCTCTGTTGCGTCATCTACAAAAAGAGAATAAACAAGTTAAATCTGTCCCTACTCTATGCTAGGTGACATCCCTACTAGCAAGTCCTTTTACCCTAAAAAGGTGTCAGCAGTTTGACTTCCAAAGAAGTTCAAACTCTCTTAGCCTCTAATGGTAACCTATGTAGAGAAGCAGTACCCTCTCTGCCTACCCATCCGCTCTCTAAGGGTCCTCGGCCTACTGCTCTCTTGCGCTCTGCTCTCTTGCTTTGTCTTCAGGCCATCTGCTCTGAGCTCTTGCGCTGCTCTTCTCCCCAGGGTGCTGTCCCTAAATACACAATCACAGTATAGGTGGAACGCCCCTTTGACGCCCACCACGTACACATTCACATGATCTCATTCTAGTTCTTTCCATAGCTTCGTCTCTTCGCGTCGTCTGTTAAGTTGACCTTGCTTCTCAGGCGCCATCTTCATCTTCGTGCGGGTGACTTCATTGACATTCCAGTTGACACTTTCAGAGCAAAGTCTATCACCTCAACAGAACTCTATTCATTACAGTTGTGATTATAACCTCCTTTGGTCCTGCGAACGGTCACTTAAAACAAGACTCCAAATTCCAAGCGTCTCTTATCTCAATAGGCCATAAACTTCGTCCAGTATTGTCACTCTAAATTTAACAAGACCTTTGACTCTTGGCTCGCAAGTACAGATCAAAGCTATTCCTATTCCTGTGAGCCCACTAAATTACATGCAGTGAACTACACTCCTGCGAACCCTTGGTCAGTTAGGTTAAAATCACATATGACCACACTATGCTAACATTCCTACAAACTCTTCTACACAGTATGACTTTTAACACACATATATATTTGAATTAACAAATCATTTGATTATACTTGAATCCATGTTACATAAAATACAACGTTATACTCTCGTTCTTATGCAGTGCTATATAGTCTGCACATTTCTTCACTTTACATTTCATCTCTTTCTCCGTTTTATAATTATATACGTACATCTATTCAGCACGTTCTACTGTTCTTTAAGCATTTCTACACATTTTCTATATTAGCCCAACCTATATGTATACGGGCCTTCTAAGTCTAAAGCATTTCTAGTGTAAATACAAATACATTTCCTATTACATTGGTTACATCGGCTAACTTTACACTACAAGTGCTACTTCACGTTACAAGTTCTACATTTATGCGAAATGCTTGTAAATATGGTACAGATATACTTTTCATTCAAATTGCGCTCTCTCACAACTGAATTTCCCTGAACTGCAGCACGTTGCACCGCTGAATAAAACCAATACCAGGCGGTATTTAAACCCACTTTCGACAAAGCGCAGAGGAAGCTGGAAGGACCGGGCGAGTCTGATCGGCTGCAGCATGAAGGCGCTGGGGTGCTCCGTCCTGCTGGTACTGTGGGCCTGCTGCGGGGCTGAAGGTAAGATGCTGCCGGACTGGGCAGAGTATGGGCGGGAGTGCTGCACACAGGGCCGGGCATCTTCGAACATATGGCCGAGATACCCGCCACCCCCTCTCAACACAATCCCCAAAGGAGGGAAACCGGAAACAGTTCTTGAGTTTTTTGGAAGTGGGATGGAGTGACCATCCCGGCCGTATTTATTAAAACAAAAAATTAAAACATTAAACGTTTCATGTTATGTACAATTTCATTACCATATTGCGATGTTTGGCTAACCTTAACAGATTCTCTAATACAGAGGTTCTCCTAGCCGAACTAGCATCCTACAAAACATTTCTTGACATATTGAAATTGTACAACCTAACGTTTAAGGGCCAACGGCAAGGTCATAACCGGTGTCAAGATCCCTAACCAGACTTACCCCTCCCACTTGGGCTGGGCGACAGCACGGAGGCGTACCTCAAGTGCAACTATTACCAATTTCCCTTGACTTGACGGGGGCACCTAAAGACTCGACGCCAGTTAAAGGTCGTTCGAATACTCGTGTGAGGTATCTAGAAGGTACCGTAGACCTTATCCCAACCCCACACAACTTACCGCATCTGCCGCCGCAGATGTCACTGGCCCCGGGAAATTCCCCAGGAGGGGGCTGTAACCCCTCCTACAAAGGAAGGGGCCTTGACCGCCTTTCCTTTACTTCCGGCGACCCATCCTTAGAAGGGACCGCCTCCCCATTGAGGGGCCAATGGCCACCTCTCCCGAGCGCTCCCATCCGTGTTGGGTGACGCCCACTCATAGGGATCTACTAATTAGTGCTCACCGATCATGACCTTACCGCCTACCAAATAAATACGACAGTGCTAACTAAAACTCAGAATACATTGGCCACTATGACCGAAAGGGCATGCATAAAATTCAACACTAAATCTGAATCTCTTTAATGGTGAAACGTACTCAAACAGACCATTCTTTATTAACTCAATATCAACATGATACTCCAACCTGGAAACGAGAACACAAGCAAAATTAATCAACTTTATTACAAACAACTGGCTGTCTTCAGGGGCTGGTGGGTGGGTCAAAATTGGCTCTTCGTTCTGTCCCGAGCTCACGTGCAGCGAGGAGGTGCAGCTTCAGAGCACAAGAACAAGAGGATGTCTTCTGGTCTTGCGTCCCTTTTATCCGTCTTCAGGGCGGGCGTATACCCGCCCCTGCCTGCCCCGAGGGCGTGGCTGGCTGCGTCAGTGTCTAGGCCAGCCCACTCTAGGGCGGGAACAGGCGCGCCCCGGCTACGCCGCTTCGGGCATACCAGCCGAGACGCGCCTCCCGCCCAAAAATGGCTTCCCGGGGGGATCGAGGCACTCAGCCATACGTTCGGGGGGACCAAGTTGGTCGCCCCTTTCCATATGGCCGAGATACCCGCCACCCCCTCTCAACACAATCCCCAAAGGAGGGAAACCGGAAACAGTTCTTGAGTTTTTTGGAAGTGGGATGGAGTGACCATCCCGGCCGTATTTATTAAAACAAAAAATTAAAACATTAAACGTTTCATGTTATGTACAATTTCATTACCATATTGCGATGTTTGGCTAACCTTAACAGATTCTCTAATACAGAGGTTCTCCTAGCCGAACTAGCATCCTACAAAACATTTCTTGACATATTGAAATTGTACAACCTAACGTTTAAGGGCCAACGGCAAGGTCATAACCGGTGTCAAGATCCCTAACCAGACTTACCCCTCCCACTTGGGCTGGGCGACAGCACGGAGGCGTACCTCAAGTGCAACTATTACCAATTTCCCTTGACTTGACGGGGGCACCTAAAGACTCGACGCCAGTTAAAGGTCGTTCGAATACTCGTGTGAGGTATCTAGAAGGTACCGTAGACCTTATCCCAACCCCACACAACTTACCGCATCTGCCGCCGCAGATGTCACTGGCCCCGGGAAATTCCCCAGGAGGGGGCTGTAACCCCTCCTACAAAGGAAGGGGCCTTGACCGCCTTTCCTTTACTTCCGGCGACCCATCCTTAGAAGGGACCGCCTCCCCATTGAGGGGCCAATGGCCACCTCTCCCGAGCGCTCCCATCCGTGTTGGGTGACGCCCACTCATAGGGATCTACTAATTAGTGCTCACCGATCATGACCTTACCGCCACAGGCCCGGATAGTTGACCGGCTATCCGGGCCCCCCACAAAACTCCTAGCTAAAGGTCATGTTTCAACGTTTTGAACCATGCTAAGAAGTCTCCTATGAGTAACTCATTTCCCACCCGAGACAAATGCACGCCATCCCCTAGATACATACTGTCATCATTAATACAACCGTGCGAGATAGAATGCAATGTCCTGGAACGAAACAACCTACTCACTTTGTTATTAAGTTTTCTAACAGAATGGTTCAAAGCAGGGATCGAAACAGCCCCCCGCCACACTTTTCGTGGGATCATATGAGACCACGCAATCATGCACCCCGGAACTTTCCTCGCCAACCAACTTACAGTGGAAAGCATTGCCTCCAGGAGAAGTCGTCTACCGGTGGTGACCAAATCATTGCCCCCTAAATGTACTATGACTATAGACGGCGGTGACCTCGTCCGCCCTAACAAACCCTCAAAGAATGCCTGAAACTGGTCAATACAGAGACCGCCCCTTCCGTAGAAGGACATTCTGTACCCGTATTCCCCAGCTGCGTGAATCATGTCACCTGCTTCGAATACGTCTGCGGCACGCCTCACGTATGAGTGGCCCACGACCCACACCTCCTTTCTCACAGCCGGTGATGTCTGACCGCTGGCCTGGTGTTGGGTCGACTGCATAGTCCGCCCCGCCTCGAAGGCTTGCGTAACTGAAAACCAAACAAAAGACAAGAAGCGTGAGTACATTATTACAGCTTCACAACATGTGCAACCGCACATACCTCTTATAACAATTGGAGGACCAACGCCCCACTCGTTTTACTTGTTCCACATTAAGACCCCTGGCTGTAGCTTCAGTGGCAGCCCCTATCCGAAAGGAATGGGTCCCAAACTCACCCGGGTCCAAGCCCGCTGCGGTAATTGACATCGCGAGCACCCGCTGAAACTGAAACTTCGTCAGTGGGGTGGCGTCCGCGTGTCTCAACAATGACCCTCCCCATGATGCCACCCTTCGTGCTAGGTAATCTTCTAAACACTTCACCGGACACATGGAGGACCCTGGAATCCTGCGAATGACTATGCAGTCTCCCACCCCACCTTGATCGGTTTTTGACTTGACAAAGGATACAGTCATCGTCTCACCCCAGATCTGAACGTGTTCCCGGCACAAACCCCCCACCACATCCTGTTTGTTCCTTGCCACCAGCTCACTTATCCTCATCGCCCCGTGAAATGCAAGCGTAAAAGCAGCTCGGAACAAACAGGCCTCGAACTGAGACGAGCATGTGGCGTGGAGTGTGGCCAGCAACTGGGCCAACCTATCCAGACCTATCGGGCGCCTCTCATCTACTCTGCGACCCTCAAGGCGTTGCCACCCACGTAGCGCTTTCTGTACCACGAAAGACGCTGTCGGGTCCCGGATATTATGGGCCCTGGCAACAAAGGAAATGGCAGCACGATGCCTCTGGGCTGTAGCCACCGACTTCCCAGCCCTACGCAAGGACATCAGAAAATGTACTACCCAATCCTCGTGCCCCCAAAGCCCCCCTCTCTCAGTCCCCAAAAAGGCTAAATAGGCCCGAAACGCCCCTTCGTATGCCTTCCTCGTTCTTGGTGCTAGACTCTCTCCCACGAGGTAACGAAGTTCGGGGCACCGAGAGACCAGAGAGCTTCGGGAAAGGGTGCCGGCTCTGGGTCCGCCGAGGGAAGGAAACCCGAGAAAGCCTGTATTTGAAAACGAGACAGTGCATCAGCCGCCTGATTCATCACCCCTGGGACATGTTTCGCTCTGAATACCACGTTCAGTTGCATACATAGTAAGACAATTTCTTTAAGCAGCCTTAAAATCATTTTACAACGTGCTGCCTGACTATTGATGCATTCTACAACGGTCATATTGTCAGACCAAGATATGACAGAGTGATTTTTGAATCCATCGGGCCAGGTTCTGAGGGCCACCAAAATGGGAAACAGTTCAAGGAAAGCAATATTACTCGTCAGCCCCTCTTCATGCCACCATGTTGGCCACCTTTGTGCCGACCATTTTGTGCCGAAGATGACGCCAAAGCCCATGCTTCCCGCTGAATCTGCCATAGACCAAGCTCTTTAGAGGACAAGGCTGGTTTGTTCCAGACGACTCGACCATTGAAATCCGCCAAAAATGCTAACCAAATACGCATATCTTGGCGGACCTCAGCCGATAGTCTTGTGCGATGATGACCCTCCTTTAGGCCGACCATCGCCTGGGCAATCGAACGGGAAAAGGGGCGGGCCATTGGGATCACCCTTAGGGCAAAATTCAACTTCCCCACCAATTGCTGCAATTGATGCAGCGTAACTTTAGATGCAGTAATACACATTTGCAGGGCTGCCCTGAATTTCGACACTTTGGCAGCTGGTAAACGAAAACAACCCTCACTAGAGTCCAACTCGATCCCGAGAAACTCGAGGCAAGTCGTGGGACCCACAGTTTTACCTGGTGCCAATGGCACGCCAAATTGATTCATTAAAACACAAAATTCAGTCAAGGCCCGGGCACATTCATCATCCCCAGCGGCCCCAAGGAACAGAAAGTCATCGAGGTAATGCATCACATTTCGAAAACCCGTTTTCTTCGTGTAAACCCATTGTAGAAAACTACTGAATTTCTCGAAATATGCACAAGATATAGAGCACCCCATCGGCATACACCTATCCATGTAATACGAACCTTGAAACATGAATCCCAAAAGACGTTGGTCCTCCGGGTATACCGGGAGCAAACGGAACGCTGACTCGATATCTGATTTCGCCATCAGCGTCCCGGGCCCCAGGCGATTCAAAATGGCTACGGCCTCATCGAATGATGCGTACCGCACCGAACATATCTCTGGATCAATTGCGTCGTTTACAGAAAGGCCATGAGGAGCTGATAAATTGTGAATCAATCGAAACTCACCTGGGTCCTTCTTGGGGACCACCCCTAAAGGAGAACAAACAAAATTCTGTACCGGGGGAACACTAAACGGGCCGGCAACCCGACCTCGGGTAACCTCTTTCCGGATCTTATCCTGTACTACAGTCGTATGCTGCAAGACGGAAAGCTGGTTTTTGCACGTCCCGACACCCTGAAAGTCCCCCACCGGGATGCGGAAACCATATGAAAAACCGTTTCGTAGCACCCCAGCAGAAGTACGATCTGGGTATTCGCTGAGCCAGGGAATCATCGCCAGGGTATCAATCGGGGTTGGTAAAGGCGCCCCTCGGACTATATTAGACCTGTTTGGCGCCTCCTCTACCCCCATTTTCACCCGATTTGGCTCTGCACGAGGACTCAGGATGGGGTGCCCCACAACCACTACATTCGTGTTTGAATTTACAAGATCCCGGGGGCCTAGTACATTTACTTTTGTTGAAATTGAAACAGAAACCCCTCTTCCCTGTATTGCTGGCGGGTCTCGGATAATCGTCTGTACCCGTACCCGACCGAAAGGGCATCCCCCCGTTTTGGCGGGAGGACTCACCAACAGTACTCCCCACCAACGGCACTTTCAACATCCCCGACTCTTTCATTTTATTCCATGTCAAAGAATCGTAACAGTCCCAGGTTAAACTTTTGTTATGCTCCATCGCTTTCCTGAAAAGGTTGTCATAACAGAACCATTGGTTACCTTGGTGCGATGTCGAGTACCCCATAATTCGTGACTGATATACTGGAAATTCAGGGAGCAATTCAGGCCTACGTTCCCCCAAAATTGACGTAAAAACTCCCCAAGCATTACCCCAGTTGCCAATATTCTCATTCACTTTAAAGGCGGCCATTTTTGCGCGCCAAACACTCGGATGCATCAGATCCTTTTGACCCTTAACAGTTTCGACCTCATAATGATCAACGAGCAGGGAGAAAATGTTTACGTATTCCCCCGCCCAAATCTTTTCCTTTATTGCCAAAGGAACATGTTGCCCCAATTTTTCTCTACGAGAGGGTGTTGACTCATCCCTTGCGATCGGCAATGGCCGCTTACCTGCACCGGACGCTACTTCCGCCCCTCGTGGCTTGTCTATCACCGCATCCGGCGCGGGCACCTTGGCTGTATCACGTTTCTCGCGCAACTGTTTCATGAGTGCTTGCGCTTCGGCAGCCGTGGCGCCCTCGCTACTGTCCCCCAACCACGCTGCTAACTGTGCCGCCAACTCGGGAGGCATATCCTCAGCGGATGTCGGGGTGACTACGACCGGAATCGGATTCCCTTCCTGCGGTACCGGGGCCGGTACCGGGGCTGGCGGCTCGAGCGGGGAACAGGGAACCGGGACGTCTCCCCCGACCGGCCCCCTTCTCGGCCTCTTAGGTCTCCCTCCGGCCGGTGGACGCCCTGATCCCTCCCCACCGTCTCGCCCCGCCAACTGCTTTTTTATCTCGGACATTTCCTTCATGAGAACCCGAACCATCTGGTCAGTCGACATTCTCTTCGCGCCTTTCTTGGGCATTTTTCAAACGAAGTATCTAGAAGACAAAAAGAAAGATTAAAACGCTCAAAATTGGCTCTTCGTTCTGTCCCGAGCTCACGTGCAGCGAGGAGGTGCAGCTTCAGAGCACAAGAACAAGAGGATGTCTTCTGGTCTTGCGTCCCTTTTATCCGTCTTCAGGGCGGGCGTATACCCGCCCCTGCCTGCCCCGAGGGCGTGGCTGGCTGCGTCAGTGTCTAGGCCAGCCCACTCTAGGGCGGGAACAGGCGCGCCCCGGCTACGCCGCTTCGGGCATACCAGCCGAGACGCGCCTCCCGCCCAAAAATGGCTTCCCGGGGGGATCGAGGCACTCAGCCATACGTTCGGGGGGACCAAGTTGGTCGCCCCTTTCCATAAGACGAGGCACATCTGTAAGACAGAGTGTAAAGACAGAGCCGGGGACTGGGCAGAGTCTACTGTAGAAGGCAGGGAGACGGGAGAAGATGAACCCGCGGGTCTCGTTTCTCGTGGTCTTCGTTCTTTAGCTACAAATAAAGCTGACTTCACTCTGTCCAAACAGGGAGGCGCCCTTGTGATCCTCGACAGGCCTGTCGGAATGCCGTCCAAGGATCCAGGGTCTAATCTAATGTATGAAGTGGATTTCATTCACCAATGAACATATATTTATCATTCTTTATAAGAAACATTGGCAGAGATTTTAGCTTCAAATAAATAATGTGATTTTGCTATCGGTGCCAAATAAGTCCATTGTTTGCTACTTGCGAAAGTAGCGTTGGCCTGAATGTGCTGAATTGCATCACACATTACGTTTTCAACAAGTAAGGGGCACACAGGGATCAAAATCTACTCGTGACGATTTGACTGAAATGCTCCGGGTGCGGTAAACGGAGTGAATTCGCTGCCTGATCTCACCGGCGCTTAGTTTGCAATAAATAAATATTAAGCGCCGGGACCCCAAAGTAACTCTGCAACTACCACAACTAGCGCCTCGGTATGTATTCAAGTCATACGCAAGTGGTAGAAACTGACCCTTAAAGATGGTGACCTCCAGACAAAGCCTCCATCCATCCATACCGGGACACTACTGTGGACAGAGGCACCTCCCTTGATAAACTTTCATCAGTCAATATTTAAATTCAGTTGGGCATCCTTCAAGCAAGGAATAACTGGTAGGTAAAAATAAATGAAGCTATCTACTGCCCAGAAGCAAGAGCAGTTTCACATTATAAACATATTACAAATTGGTGAAAAGAAAGAACAACCAGTTTGAAAGACAAGAGTTTCGAATTACTAACAAATTGTGTTGAGGTATCTGGAATCTTTCCAACATCTACACCATGTATGCCTCCGTTCAGTTAGGTGGGGTCAGTAACTGGAGTCAAGACTATGAAACCTTGACGAGAATTCACGTCCAGCTCATCTATTGTGATAAAATGCAGCACTTACTGTATTTGCAGAGGGGTCCAGGCTGCATGCTGGGATCCTTCCCATTTGACCCAAAGTGACACCAGGAAGCAAGATAAAAAAAACAAGAGTGCATGAACGGAACTAATCCTATCCAGATGGCATTAAAGATTCGTTGTCGACTGCCTCTATCAGTGACTATTAATTCTATGCTCTACGTACAAGCTGTCCACTTCCCTGCCCAATGGTTGATGAGATAAAACCAGTTTTTGCATCATACTGTTTGTTATCCAAGCCATTCTGAATCCGTTGGTATTTAGAGAACGGATTAGCTTCCTGATTTTATTACAGCTCTCCAACTCCTTCCCACACAAGCCCTATTGTTTGATACTTACATGGGAGAGTCACCATTCCACTGTTTCCCTCCTCGTGGCAATGCAGAGCATTTAATCATGTTTCAGTTTTAAAGGCCCTGGATCTGCAGAATTTACTAGACAAATCAATTTTTTCACAATTTTGTCGTGCTTTTCAATGTTTTGCATTTCAAAACGCCATTTCCAGAGGATACCAGCTCAGCCCACTACAAAAGTGCAAGCACTTTCAGGAGAGGGTATAGTAAGTGCATAAAATAAAGGGCAGTAATCTATAAACACCAAAAGAATGTGTGGTCACTCTTAGATGGGTATCACTAAAGGGGCTCCGCTTTCCCCTCACAGAGTATACATAGCCTTTTCTGTTAACGTGTTTTTTTCTCTTCTTTTTAATAAACTGTGAATCATTCAGTTCAGTTCAGTTAATCTTTATTTCGGTTTGACAAACCATAAAAGAGACACATTAACAAATTACATATCACAATAAAAACATTTCATAAAGTAATCCTTCAAAAAAGTACGCTAGACCTGTGCATACATTTTAGAATTATGTTTCTAATCAAAGACCTTTGTTAATCTTAAAAAATAAATAATATAAAAACTATTTTTAAAAGTTTTAAAATCATAAGGATATTAAGCATTTAGCACTGAGGAGGTACACCAAATTCCATTAAAAAAATACAGTCGACCTGTCGCAGGGATCCTGCTTTCACACAGAACTGTGCATAGAGACTTGGAACCTCAGTGAATTAGGGAGTGCCAAAACTCACCTTAGTACCCAAAATACCCTACCAGACTAGCAATCAGTGTCTCATTATTTCTTACAAACTCCCAATGTTTAGACAACCCAGAACATGGACTTAGAACACCTCAGTTAACGGGGAACACATGAACACTCTTTCGTTATACTATCATACCAGTTCAAAACGAGGAGTGAATGAAGACACGTGCAGGTTTGAAATGTTTATTTCTAATGCAGTGTTCTCAAGTGCAGTATCTTAGGTAATACAAGCAAACATATTATAAGAAACAAAGTAATCAGCATAGTTACTAGTCCATAAAATACAAAGGGAGAAAGCATGTTAAAATGCTAGAAGAAAGAAGGCCAAATGGCACCTAAGTCTTACCCTCCCTTGCTATTATATTATATTATATCTAATGAAGGTCTCTTTGGGTTTTAGAAGGGCGGCCCCATACTAAGGATCCTAGTGGAAAGGGATCACATCATCTTCCACCAGCTCTCTGCATGCGAAGAATTATCAAGTGTGTGAGCATGCTCTGTGCAGTGCAATATTAAACGCGCCTAAAGCCAGAGTTGGCCGCATATATGTTATGTCTAGAACGTGCGAAGATCAGACCTCACAACAACCACTGTGTTGAAATAACCTTGAAGGCCTCGGCACTCACTGTACAGACATAGCTTACCAAGCAAAGCTGATACAATAGCGAAACATATTATTCTCGTGTGAGGCAAAATATTCTACTAGGCTCAAAGCTCTAATAACAATATGTACCCCTACAATCCCTCTCTTGTTAGATACAGGCACACGTCCAATCTGTGAACAAGCAAAATTGCGTCCCTTGCTTCTCTGGTCTCGGATATGGAATGTCCCTGAACTCTGTAGCTATGCTGATGCCCTAAGAGATCTTCTGTCGCTTCCAGGTTGTAATAAGGTACCCTGGTTGAGGGAAGTCAAACTCCTGCTCTACGAGCTGGGTCTGGGAGATGCCGGGGTCAACAAAACTGCACCTCCCAAACAGCTACTTAAGAAGGTGTATTGGCTCTGGGTAGATAATAAGCGAATGTCCAACCCCAACCACTGTAAATCTGTTGTCCAGTTCTTGCTAGTTAAGGAGTTACCTTATAGGGAACCCTTTCTGGACCAAATTCATAAGTCTGGAGACAGATCGCTGTATTTTAAGTTTAGGGTGGGTGTGCTCCCTTTAGGATTGTTCACTTCCTCTTGGAACCCCCCGCTCCAAACGCTCCCTTATTGCCCGTTCTGTGTCACAAAGGTTGAATCTGTCGCCCACTTTCTGTTTGAGTGTAAAACTTATGCAGCGCCAAGATCGAAATGGCTAAAGCCCCTGTGTAAGACTTTGGGAACAAGGTCACATGTTGAAGCCCTACGTATATTGCGCTCAGATGCACGCCCGTTTTTTGCATGTTGCATGGCGAAATTCTTAGGTTGGGCTTGGCGCTTAAGAACCTCAAGGTTGTTGCTGCTCCAGTAAAGTGTCCCTTGGTAAAACTGAATTTCAAGTTGGTGTATATATGGAAAAAGTTTATTTGCACACTTGTTTTATTGCTTTTATTCTTCGAATCTTAAAGTATTATATTGTATATTCTGTACTGTTTTTATTGATGTTGTACTACTTTTTATGATACGCACTGTATCGAAATAAAGTTATATACCAATAACAATATGTGCCCTGGTCAGAAGCAGCAGAAAGTTAAAATGGCGTTTAAACTCCTAATAAGATCATGCTAACTTAACACAGTGTGAAGGCAAAGCATATCTATATGAAAGACCAAGCTTACTTCCTGTTCTTAAAATTGCTATTGGTGCAAAACAATATATATATGCCCTATACAATGTTCTAAATGCTTTTCCTTTTAATACCAAATGGCAAATATAATAAAGCTAATTATGTTCTTCATGTACGGAGTAAAGTGCAAGTGCAGAGAACCAGTGTGGTTTTGGGATAGGAAGTTAAAATTTCAAGCCTTCTTTTCTTCTTAATAAACTCACTACAAACAGGTACCTACTAACACTAAAAACCACAGTTTGAGATGTGTCTGTATTTAATATTCTTTCTGCCTTATAACAGGAACTCCTACCCAACAATCAGCAAATGGGTTGGGTCCACTTATTACTATATTTCTTATAGGCTGGGCAGAAAAACAATATATGTACATCGTTTTCTTTAGCACGCGCATGGCATAATACACAGCACTCTAAACCTTCATCCCCTTGTTTCTGGACCCATTTTGATGTATTTGACTCTGTCTGTAATATACCGTATCGGAATTTCAAATATAAAGATTTTTCTGCACCTCTTCCAAAAGGGGCTCAAATCCCCAGGTTGACCTCATCGAGAGGAACTGTATTGTTGAAGTACCAGTGGCTGAATTATCATAATTGTCTAGAATGTAGGCCCAAAAAGTTATCTTAAGTACTGTCTTTGAAGCCATAGACAGTCCAGTAAGTTCCCCCCAAAAATACTTAAGGCCTAATTTATTAAACCAGTCATGGACGTGCTTCAGCCATGGCAACCGTCCCCCATTTTTTAACCTTAGAATCTCCTCCAGCCCTTCCTTATAGTGGACGAGCTCTACAGTTCATCACAGTCGCACCCAGAACATTAGCGGTCGTAAAATTGCCTGGCAATCTATGACGCGCATATTTAGGTCCAGTACAAGAGGTATGAGCGGTGTACGCACTGGAAGGCATAACAGTTTTCTAAAAAACGTATTTTCTCCCACCACAAACGTATTACTGCTTGTAGGTCCCCATAATTCTGCCCCATATGGGGATGCCAATTGTGCATTATACTTGTATACCCCAAGGGCAGGGTGCTTTAGAGAAATTGCTCTCATGTTTCTTTACTATTGGTAGAGCATTTTAGAGTAAGATAGATTGACTTTTTTCCAATTGCGGTTTCGAAGTCATTTTGGTATTCAAAGTAATACCTAAATAATTAAAACTCTGCACATACTCTATTTTCTGATTCTTAACAGTTAAACTCCTTTTAAAAGTCTTGTGTGGATTAATTTCAATGTATCTTATTTGTTAGACAGACCCTCCGGCTTATCGCGATTTCGCGATTGGCGAAAAAAAATCCCGAAATCGGCCGATCCGTGCAAATGCCGCGATATTTACAAAAACGGCCGCGAAATCCGCCGTTTTTGTAGCCAGTCAGCAGCAACGTCTCCTTTCCATCTCGCATCTGAAGACCTCGGGCTACAGTTACCTGGTCCAACCCCGGTTTAGCGGTTGTCCAGAGTGCATTTATCTTTAGAACGTGTAGCCTTTGATTGTTTAGCCCTTTCGATGCTGATGACGAGCTGGGCTCGTCATGGTGCACGGTGGTCGTGTGCTGATGACGAGCCCAGCTCGTCATGAGCCCCACCCTCGGGGGAAGCGCTGGCGCTCCCCCCGAGGTTCTCTGATCTTCGTTGTTTTGCTCGGGGCGGCAGCGGAAGAGCTTCCGCTGCCGCCCCCGCCCCCCCCCCCTGGGAATCCCTGATGACGTCAGCGCGCACAGCGCGCGCTGACATCATCAGGGATTCCCTGCGCTCGGGAAGCCATTTGCTTCCTGCGCGCCAAGGAGAAAGGTGAGTTTCTCGTGTCCGGCGGGGGTTTGGGGCCGCAAAGAGGCATCAGGGGAGAGGAAAGAGATTTTCCTTTCCCCTGAAGTCTCTTTGCAGGGCATTTCTGCCTCACGATCGCGCACAGCGTCGCGATCGTGCGGCGGAAATGCCCCCACTAGCACCAGGGATTGTAAATTTAGCTTTTCGGAAGCGACCCCTTGGGCAAGGGTCACTTCCAGGTGGGCAGACATTTTCTCGACGATTTTCTGCCCCCCCTGGGGGCAAATCGGCCCGTTATTTCGGCCGTTTTGCCCCCAGGGGGGGCAGAAATAAACCACTGGCACCAGGGATTATTTGTTTTGGCAATGTTTGTTTTTGGAAGCGACCCCTTGGGTAAGGGTCGCTTCCTGGGGGCCATTATTTTGTCGTTTATTTTCTGTCCCCCCTGGGGGCAAATCGGCCCGTTTTTTTTGCCGTTTTGCCCCCAGGGGGGTCCGAAAATGCCCACTAGCACCAGGGATCGTGAAATTAGCTTTTAGGAAGCGACCCCTTGGGCAAGGGTCGCTTCCAGGTGGGCAGCCATTTTATTTTCGATTTTCTGCTGACCCTGGGGGCAAATCGGGCCGTTATTTCGGCCGTTTTGCCCCCGGGGGGGGCAGAAATAAACCACTGGCACCAGGGATTTTTTATTAGTGCATGTTTGTTTTGGGAAGCGACCCCTTGGGTAAGGGTCGCCTCCAGGGGGCCTTGATTTTGTTGTTTATTTTCTGTCCCCCCCCCCTTGGGACAAATAGGGCCTTTTTTTGCGGTTTTGCCCCCGGGGGGGGGGGGGGCAGAAAATGCCCACTAGCACCAGGGATCTTGAAATTAGCTTTTAGGAAGCGACCCCTTGGGCAAGGGTCGCTTCCAGGTGGGCTGTGATAATATTTTTGTTTTTCTGCCCCCCCGGGGGGCAAATCAGCCCATTTTTTTAGTTGCTTTGCCCCCAGGTGGGGGCAGAAATTCCCCACTGGCACCAGGGAACTGTTTTGAGGCAATGTATATGTTTTGGAGGCGACCCCTTGGGCAAGGGTCTCTTCCTGGTGGCAAGTAATTGTTTTTGAATTTCTGCCCCCCCTTGGGGCAAATCGGAGTGGTGTTTGCCTGGCGGTGTGTGTAGTGGTGCTTGGCTGGATGGTGTGCGTGGAGTGGTACTTGGCTGTATGTGCACGGAGTGCTGCTTGGCTGGCGGTGTGTGTGGAGTGGCGCATGGCTGGATGGTGTGCGTGGAGCGGTACTTGGCTGTCTGTGCACGGAGTGGTGCTTTGCTTGCGGTGTGCGTGGAGTGGCGCTTTGCTTGCGGTGTGCGTGGAGTGGTGCTTGGCTGGCGGTGTGCGTGGAGTGGCGCTTGCGGTGTGCGTGGAGTGGTGCTTGGCTGGTGGTGTGCGTGGAGTGGTACTTGGCTGTCTGTGCGTGGAGTGGTGCTTGGCTGGCGGTGTGTGTGGACTGGTGCTTGGCTGGCGGTGTGCGTGGAGTGGTGCTTGGCTTGCGGTGTGGTGCTTGGCTGGCGGTGTGTGTGGAGTGGCGCTTGGCTGGATGGTGTGCGTGGAGTGGCGCTTGGCTGGATGGTGTGCGTGGAGTGGCGCTTGGCTGGATGGTGTGCGTGGAGTGGTGCTTGGCTTGCGGTGTGCGTGGAGTGGTGCTTGGCTTGCGGTGTGCGTGGAGTGGCGCTTGGCTTGCGGTGTGCGTGGAGTGGCGCTTGGCTTGCGGTGTGCGTGGAGTGGCGCTTGGCTTGCGGTGTGCGTGGAGTGGCGCTTGGCTGGCGGTGTGGTGCTTGGCTGGCGGTGTGGTGCTTGGCTGGCGGTGTGTGTGGAGTGGCGCATGGCTGGATGGTGTGCGTGGAGTAGTACTTGGCTGTCTGTGCACGGAGTGGTGCTTGGCTGGTTGTGTGTGTGGAGTGGACCTTGGCTGGATGGTGTGCGTGGAGTGGCGCTTGGCTGGATGGTGTGCGTGGAGTGGCGCTTGGCTGGATGGTGTGCGTGGAGTGGTGCTTGGCTTGCGGTGTGCGTGGAGTGGTGCTTGGCTTGCGGTGTGCGTGGAGTGGCGCTTGGCTTGCGGTGTGCGTGGAGTGGCGCTTGGCTTGCGGTGTGCGTGGAGTGGCGCTTGGCTGGCGGTGTGGTGCTTAGCTGGTGGTGTGCTGCTTGGCTGGCGGTGTGTGTGGAGTGGCGCATGGCTGGATGGTGTGCGTGGAGTAGTACTTGGCTGTCTGTGCACGGAGTGGTGCTTGGCTGGTGGTGTGTGTGGAGTGGCGCTTGGCTGGATGGTGTGCGTGGAGTGGCGCTTGGCTGGATGGTGTGCGTGGAGTGGCGCTTGGCTGGATGGTGTGCGTGGAGTGGTGCTTGGCTTGCGGTGTGCGTGGAGTGGCGCTGTGCTTGCGGTGTGCGTGGAGTGGTGCTTGGCTTGCGGTGTGCGTGGAGTGGTGCTTGGCTTGCGGTTTGCATGGAGTGGCGCTTGGCTTGCGGTGTGCGTGGAGTGGTGCTTGGTTAGCGGTGTGGTGCTTGGCTGGCGGTGTGTGTGGAGTGGCGCATGGCTGGATGGTGTGCGTGGAGTAGTACTTGGCTGTCTGTGCACGGAGTGGTGCTTGGCTGGTGGTGTGTGTGGAGTGGCGCTTGGCTGGATGGTGTGCGTGGAGTGGCGCTTGGCTGGATGGTGTGCGTGGAGTGGCGCTTGGCTGGATGGTGTGCGTGGAGTGGTGCTTGGCTTGCGGTGTGCGTGGAGTGGCGCTTGGCTTGCGGTGTGCGTGGAGTGGCGCTGTGCTTGCGGTGTGCGTGGAGTGGTGCTTGGCTTGCGGTGTGCGTGGAGTGGTGCTTGGCTTGCGGTGTGCATGGAGTGGCGCTTGGCTTGCGGTGTGCGTGGAGTGGCGCTTGGCTAGCGGTGTGGTGCTTGGCTGGCGGTGTGTGTGGAGTGGCGCATGGCTGGATGGTGTGCGTGGAGTAGTACTTGGCTGTCTGTGCACGGAGTGGTGCTTGGCTGGCAGTGTGTGTGCAGTGGCGCTTGGCTGGATGGTGTGCGTGGAGTGGTACTTGGCTGTCTGTGCATGGAGTGGTACTTGGCTGTCTGTGCATGGAGTGGTGTTTGGCTGGCGGTGTGCGTGGAGTGGCGCTTGGCTGGATGGTGTGCGTGGAGTGGTTCGTGGCTGTCTGTGCACGGAGTGCTGCTTGTCTGGCGGTGTGTGTGGAGTGGTGCTTGGCTGGCGGTATGCGTGGAGTGGCGCTTGGCTTGCGGTGTGGTGCTTGGCTGGCGGTGTGTGTGGAGTGGCGCATGGCTGGATGGTGTGCGTGGAGTAGTACTTGGCTGTCTGTGCACGGAGTGGTGCTTGGCTGGTGGTGTGTGTGGAGTGGCGCTTGGCTGGATGGTGTGCGTGGAGTGGTGCTTGGCTTGCGGTGTGCGTGGAGTGGCGCTTGGCTTGCGGTGTGCGTGGAGTGGCGCTTGGCTTGCGGTGTGCGTGGAGTGGTGCTTGGCTTGCGTTGTGCATGGAGTGGCGCTTGGCTTGCGGTGTGGTGCTTGGCTGGCGGTGTGTGTGGAGTGGCGCATGGCTGGATGGTGTGCGTGGAGTAGTACTTGGCTGTCTGTGCACGGAGTGGTGCTTGGCTGGATGGTGTGCGTGGAGTGGCGCTTGGCTGGATTGTGTGCGTGGAGTGGCGCTTGGCTGGATGGTGTGCGTGGAGTGGCGCTTGGCTTGCGGTGTGCGTGGAGTGGCGCTTTGCTTGCGGTGTGCGTGGAGTGGTGCTTGGCTTGCGGTGTTCGTGGAGTGGTGTTTGGCTGGCAGTGTGCATGGTCTGTCGCTTGGATGGTGGTGTGGGTGGACTGGCGCTCGGCTGGCGGTGTGTGAGTACCTACTTTCTGTTGGTCACTACACACACTGCTAGTTGAGTGACACTCTACTCAGTCATCATTTTGTGTAGTTGCTGTGGCAGATATTTGGGTGTGTGAAAGTGATGGGCCCTTGAATGGCGCTGTCTGCTGGTGTGAGTGTTGTAATGTGATGGGTCTGCGGCTGGTGGTGTGAATGTTTTGTATGTGTCACACGTACGAAAGGTGTATGAATGTCCTTACTGCCCCCGTGTGATGGGGGTACTGGTAGGAGCAGAAGACCGACTGGCACCAAAGGGGTTAGGCAGTAAAATAAATTCAAAAAATTAACCAGTGTCTTGATGTTAAACCTCATCTAATCCCAATTGGTCTTTGCCCTATTTGATGGCCCCTCTGTGCAAATGTAAATTTGGGGGGCAAATTTGTGTGTGGTTTTTTCAATTGTTATATTGTTTGTGAAATGTGGTAGTAATTTTTTTATCTTCTCCATTTTTGCCTTGTTCCAGGCTTTTGCTGTTTGGATTGTTGTAGGTTGCGGGTCCGTTACTGTTGGTTTTGCAGCTTGTGTAGTTGCTTGTGCTTGGTAAGTGAATGTATTTTGTACTACTTTCCCTTGTTTTTTGTCTTTTTGAAAAAGGTTGTACTTATATCACTTTGTGTGGCTCTGTTTCTTTTTTTCTTCAGCATTAGTGTTTTATGTGCACTTTGATTTCTAATTTGTTTTTTTTCTTTTCTTTCTAGTGGGATATCATTTCTTTTTGCTGTGTCTCAGCAGAATAGGTGCTGGTGAGTGTAGCTGTATTTGGTAAGAGTGAAATTGTTTTGGATTGTATTGATCTTTGTGTGAAAGCCTTACCTTGTTTACTTCTTACTTTGCACAGTGTAGGTTGTTGTTCACTTGTGTGTGCTGTCTTTCTTTGTAAGGATAATGGCTAGTCGCAGGATTACTGCTCAGCAGGTTCTTAGTTTGCTTTTTGAGTCTTCCTCTGACCATGGTTCAGAGACTGACTCTGATTCGGATTTGGAGGTTGGTGGAGAAGATTCAGGCAGTGAGTTTTCTCTTTGCCTGCATTCATCATCATCGGATGAAGAATCTTCTTCTAGTGCTGATGAAGTGTCTATGGTAGCGGAGGACATTGTTGCGCCGGTAGTGGACCAAGAGGCAGCTGTGCTACTTCCTAGGGCTGCAAGGTATCCTTTCTTTTTACGTCGGCATGAGGCAGGTGGGCTACAGCCTGCGCCCAAAAGGCTTCACATTGCTGTGGTGCGCCAAGCGGCATCTGGTGCTGTTAGGCCTCCTATTGTTGTAGAGCGGCAAGGTGCATCAGGGTCTGATTTGTTTTCCGGTGGTGTAGTGCAGCAAGAAGCTTCTCAGGCTGCTGGGCTTCCCGTTGGTGAAGTGCTGCAAGAGGCATCTGGGGCTGGTAGGCTTCCCATTGTTGTAGAGCAGCAAGATGCATCTGGACCTGCTTTGTTTCCCGGTGGTGAGGTGCAGCAAGAGTCTTCTGGGGATGCTATGTTTTCTGTTGGTGATGTGCAGCCAGAAGTATCTGTGGATGTTAGGCTTCCCGTACGTGTACAGCAACAAGTGGCTTCTGGTCTGCAGGCTGAGGTGGCTGCTCCCCCCGTTCATGGGGATGGCCTCTGGGTTCCCACTGGCATGGTGCAGCCGGCATTGCCAGAGTTCACTGGTGTTCCTGGGTGTAGAGTGAATACTGAGAATTTTCAGCCAATAAATTTTTTTCAGTTGTTTATGGACGATGTGTTTTTGCAAAATATTGTTGACCAAACCAATTTGTATGCAGAACAGTTTTTGAGGGACAATAGTGCCAGGCTTAAGCCCCATTCTAGAGCTACTCTGTGGACTCCCACAAATGTTGAAGAGATGAAGAAGTTTTTGGGTTTAACTTTTTTGATGGGCTTGCTAAGGAAGCCATCAATGTCTTCATAGTGGTCCACTAGTCCCTTGATGACAACAGCTATATATCCAGCAGTCATAAGTCGTCATCGGTTTTTGCTTCTTCTTCGGATGATGCATTTTGTTGATAATGGTTTAGCCTTGGCACGCGATCACCCTGATTGTGACCGTCTGTTTAAAATTCGGCCTGTCCTTGATCACTTTGTTGATCGTTTTTCTGAGATCTTTGCTCCTGGAAAAGAAATTGCAGTGGATGAGTCTTTGCTATTGTTCAAGGGCCGCTTGGTTTTTAGGCAGTACATTCCTAGTAAGAGGGCACGCTATGGAATCAAACTGTATATGTTGTGTGACAGTGAGACTGGATATGTCTACAATTTCAGGGTGTACACTGGTAAGGAGTCCAGCATTAACCCTCCTGGTTGTCCTTCCACTTTTGGAGTGACTGAGAAGATTGTATGGGAACTAGGTAGAGGATTATTTCACAAAGGCCACCATTTGTATGTAGATAACTTCTACACTGGTGTGCGGTTGTTCAAGGAGTTGGCCAAAGTGGGCACTGTTGCTTGTGGCACAATGCGCAGTAACCGGAAAGGTTTCCCAAAGGAACTTGTTTGCAAAAGGCTTGTGAGGGGACAGTCTACTGCATTGCGATGTGGGGAGCTTCTGGCTGTGAAGTTTTCAGACAAGAGAGATGTGTACATGCTGACTACTATCCATGACGAAAGTACTGTACCTCTGCCTGTTTGGGGTCAGGTTGCTGAAGTGCGCAAACCTGTGTGCATTCTAGATTACAATAAGTACATGGGTGGTGTTGACCGAGTAGATCAGAGGTTGGAACCTTATGATGCTATTCGAAAGGCTTACGTTTGGTACAAGAAATTGGCTATTCATCTTTTCCATTTGGCATCCTTCAATGCTTTTGTTGTGTTCCAGAAGTCTTGTCCTGAGTCGAAGATGCCTTTTGTTAAGTTTCAGGAGTCTGTAATAGCCAGCCTTGTACTAGTGGAGCAGGCAAGTGTTCCTAGATTTGGAGTGGTGGAGGAGGTGGCTAGATTGAAAGATCGCCACTTTGCTGAATTCATTCCTCCCACTACCGCAAAAGACTTTCCGACTAGAAGATGCAGAGTCTGTTGGCGTAGAGGCGTGCGGAAGGAGTCTCGTATGTACTGCCCTGACTGTCCTTCTAAGCCTGGATTGTGTCTGTCAGCTTGTTTTAAATCATACCACACGAAAAAGAAGTATTGGGAGTTTTAATGAGCTGTGAATTGAATTGCCTGGTCTGTATTCTGTAAAAAAATTTGGTTTGTTTCAAGGTTTGGCTTTAGTGCAATGTGTTTGGTTTTAGAATTTGTGTAAGTTGATTTGTAGGTATTTCCATTTGTTTAGTGTTTTTTTGAAAAGAATAATTCTAAATGTGATTGTGGTGTGTGCAGGCTGGCGCTTGGATGGCGGTGTGCGTGGACTGGCGCTTGGCTGGAGGTGTGTGTGGATTGGTGCCTCCCTGGCAGAGTGCATGGTTTGGTGTTTTGCGGGTGGTGTGTGTGGATTTTTGTTTGGCAGGCGGAGTGCATGGTTAGGTGCTTGGCTGGCAGTGTGAGTGTATGGTGCTTGGCTGGTGGAGTGCAAGGAATGGTGTTTGGTTGGCGGTGTGTGTGGAGTGGCGCTTGGCTGGATGGTGTGCGTGGAGTGGCGCTTGGCTGGATGGTGTGTGTGGAGTGGTGCTTGGCTTGCGGTGTGCGCGGAGTGGTGCTTGGCTTGCGGTGTGGTGCTTGGCTGGCGGTGTGTGTGGAGTGGCGCATAGCTGGATGGTGTGCATGGAGTGGTACTTGGCTGTCTGTGCATGGAGTACTGCTTGGCTGGCGGTGTGTGTCGAGTGGTGTTTGGCTGGCGGTGTGTGTGGAGTGGCGCTTGGCTGGATGGTGAGCGTGGAGTGGTACTTGGCTGTCTGTGCACGGAGTGGTGCTTGGCTGGCGGTGTGCGTGGAGTGGCGCTTTGCTTGCGGTGTGCTTGGAGTGGTTCTTGGCTGGTGGTGTGCGTGGAGTGGTACTTGGCTGGCGGTGTGCGTGGTGTGGTACTTGGCTGTCTGTGTGCGCTGAGTGATGTTTGGCTGGCTGTGTGCATGGTTTGGTGCTTGGATGGTGGTGTGGGTGGTCTGGCGCTCGGCTGGCGGTGTGTGAGTACTAACTTTCTGTTGGTCACTACATACACTGCTAGTTGAGTGACACTCTACGCAGTCCATCATTTTGTGTAGTTGCTGTGGCAGATATATGGGCGTGTGAAAGTGATGGGCCCTTGAATGGCGCTGTCTGCTGGTGTGAGTGTTGTAATGTGATGGGTCCGCGGCTGGCGGCGTGAATGTTTTGTATGTGTCACACGTACGAAAGGTGTATGAATGGCCTGTAAAGAGGTTGGTGCCTTGACGTGGCTTTACAGCTCACGAGCTGTGAGTCAGTGGTTCAGTTTATCATACTTTCAATTATACGCAGTGTATTTCATTTTTGTGAAATTACTTGCAAATAAAATTGTATGTACTGAATCATCACTCATCCTCGTGCCAAATCCAACCAGTATGTGTGTGTGTTTGCGGTTTAGATGGCTGTCCAGTAATATTTGTTTTTGTTTTCCCTTTTAGAAGTAGGGTGTACCTTGTCCCTTTTTGTGAATGTTGTAATGTGTTGCTTTTCCTTCCGGATGGTGTCAATGGTCTGGTGTGTAACAGGTATGAAAGGTGCGTGAATGGCCTGTAAAACGGTTGGTGCCTTGTCGTGGCTTTACAGCTCACGAGTTGGGAGTCACTGGTTTGGTTTTTATGCATTTATTTATTGACAGAGCATTTCATTTTTTGAAATATCTTGTTAATAAAATTTTATGTACTGAACCATCACTCGCCCTCGTGCCAAATCCAACCTGTATGTGTGTGTCTTTGAGGAATAGTTAGCCGTGCTTGAATGTTTGACTTTTGAGTAACTCTGTTACGGTGTACATTATAGCTATAAATAACTTACTAAATTTAGATTTTATTGTTAAACCATGGAAGTATATGGTCATGTCTTTCTGGTGAATTTTATTGATTTTTTTCCACAATCTCCTGCAAACTTGAAATTGTCGGTCAAAATTTCCTTGAATCACACGCTCTCAAATTGAAAACTTAATTCACCACCGTACAATTTGGACCGTTTCCTTTTGCAGCCACTATGCCTACCCACGCAAGTGAGGTACCATTTTTATCGGGAGACCTGGGGGAAGGCTGGGTGGGAGGAACTTTGTGTGAGCCCAGTGACGCCACGCTTTCCCACGCAAAAAAAGTATGTAAACACTGATTTTTCCAGCAAAAATTGAGGTTTGCAAGGGATTCTGGGTAAAGGAATGTTGGAGGAGCCACGCAAGCCATACCTCCTTGGAAGCCCCTGGGTGTCTACTTTTCAGAAATGTGTGGGTTTAGTAGGTTTCCCTACATGGCCGTCTCACACGGGGCCAAAAACCCAGGTAACCTCTCTTTCAAAAGCTGGTGGTATTCAATGTCAATACCACCAGCTTTTGCAAGAGGGGTTACCTGGGTTTTTGGCCCCGTGCGAGGCGGCCATGTAGGGAAACCTACCAAACCCACACATTTCTGACAAGTAGACACCCGGGGGCTTCCAAGGAGGTATGGCTTGCGTGGATCCTCCAACGTTCCTATACCCAGAATCCCTTGCAAACCTCAATTTTTGCTGGAAAAATCATTTTTTACACACTTTTTTTGCGTGGGAAAGCGTGGCGTCACTGGGCTCACACAAATTTCCTCCCACCCTGCGTTCCCCCAGGTCTCCCGATAAAAATGGTACCTCACTTGCGTGGGTAGGCATAGTGGCGGCAACAGGAAAAGGTCCAAATCGTACGGTGGAGACATTACAATAACCAATAGCAAGATTACCTTCTTTTTTTAGGGGGGGGGGACTGAGTTATTGGACCGGGGCTCGGCGGGCATCTTTGGTAACTACCAAACCCAAACATTTCTGAAAACTAGACACCCGGGGGAGTCTGGGGAGGTATGGCATGCGTGGGTCCCCCAATGTTTTCCTACCCAGAAATCCCTGCAAACCATAAATTTAGGTTAAAAAAACAGTTTTCCATACATTTTTAGCGTGGGATCGCCGTGTCGGCACAAATGTCCTACCACCCTGCGTTCCCCTTGTTCTCCCGAGTAAAATGATACCTCACTTGTGTGGGTGGGCCAAAGGCCTGTGACTAAGGCAGGGGGGCTTAATTTGCAACACTGAAATACTACTTTTTTCAACATTCATTTTTGGCCTGTTCTGCTTTGGGGCACCCACACAAGTGAGGTATCCTTTTACTCGGGAGAACAGGGGGAGCGCTGGGTGGTAGGACATTTTTGCCGGCACGGTGATCCCGCGCAAAAAAGTTTGGAAAAGTGATTATTTTACCTAATTTTAAGGTTTGCAAGGTGGTCTGGGTAGGAAAACGTTCGGGGACCCACGCATGCCATACCTCCCTGGACTCCCCCGGGGGTCTACTTTTCAGATCTGTTTGGGTTTGGTACTTTCCAAAGAATACCACCGAGCCCCGGGCCAAAAACTCAGGTGCCCCCCCCCAAAAATGAAGGTTGTTTAGCAATTTGGTATTGTAAATTCACCACCGTACAATTTGAACCATTTCCTTTCGCAGCCACTATGCCTACCCACGCAAGTGAGGTACCATTTTTATCGGGAGACCTGGGGGAACGCTGGGTGGGAGGAAATTTGTGTGAGCCCAGTGACGTCACGCTTTCCCACGCAAAAAAAGTGTGTAAAAACTGATTTTTCCAGCAAAAATTGTGGTTTGCAAGGGATTCTGGGTAAAGGAACGTTGGAGGATCCACGCAAGCCATACCTCCTTAGAAGCCCCTGGGTGTCTACTTTTCAGAAATGTGTGGGTTTAGTAGGTTTCCCTACATGGCCGTCTCGCACAGGGCCAAAAACCCAGGTAACCTCTCTTTCAAAAGCTGGTGGTATTCAATGTCAATACCACCAGCTTTTGCAAGAGGGGTTACCTGGGTTTTTGGCCCCGTGCGAGGCGGCCATGTAGGGAAACCTACCAAACCCACACATTTCTGACAAGTAGACACCCGGGGGCTTCCAAGGAGGTATGGCTTGCGTGGATCCTCCAACGTTCCTTTACCCAGAATCCCTTGCAAACCTCAATTTTTGCTGGAAAAATCATTTTTTACACACTTTTTTTGCGTGGGAAAGCGTGGCGTCACTGGGCTCACACAAATTTCCTCCCACCCTGCGTTCCCCCAGGTCTCCCGATAACAATGGTACCTCACTTGCGTGGGTAGGCATAGTGGCGGCAACAGGAAAAGGTCCAAATCGTACAGTGGAGACATTACAATAACCAATAGCAAGATTACCTTCTTTTTTTAGGGGGGGGGGGACTGAGTTATTGGACCGGGGCTCGGCGGGCATCTTTGGTAACTACCAAACCCAAACATTTCTGAAAACTAGACACCCGGGGGAGTCTGGGGAGGTATGGCATGCATGGGTCCCCCAATGTTTTCCTACCCAGAAATCCCTGCAAACCATAAATTTAGGTTAAAAAAACAGTTTTCCATACATTTTTGCGTGGGATCGCCGTGTCGGCACAAATGTCCTACCACCCTGCGTTCCCCTTGTTCTCCCGAGTAAAAAGATACCTCACTTGTGTGGGTGGGCCAAAGGCCTGTGACTAAGGCAGGGGGGCTTAATTTGCAACACTGAAATACTACTTTTTTCAACATTCATTTTTGGCCTGTTCTGCTTTGGGGCACCCACACAAGTGAGGTATCCTTTTACTCGGGAGAACAGGGGGAGCGCTGGGTGGTAGGACATTTTTGCCGGCACGGTGATCCCACGCAAAAAAGTTTGGAAAAGTGATTATTTTACCTAATTTTAAGGTTTGCAAGGTGGTCTGGGTAGGAAAACGTTCGGGGACCCACGCATGCCATACCTCCCTGGACTCCCCCGGGGGTCTACTTTTCAGATCTGTTTGGGTTTGGTACTTTCCAAAGAATACCACCGAGCCCCGGGCCAAAAACTCAGGTCCCCCCCCCAAAAATGAAGGTTGTTTAGCAATTTGGTATTGTAAATTCACCACCGTACAATTTGAACCATTTCCTTTCGCAGCCACTATGCCTACCCACGCAAGTGAGGTACCATTTTTATCGGGAGACCTGGGGGAACGCTGGGTGGGAGGAAATTTGTGTGAGCCCAGTGACGCCACGCTTTCCCACGCAAAAAAAGTGTGTAAAAAATGATTTTTCCAGCAAAAATTGTGGTTTGCAAGGGATTCTGGGTAAAGGAACGTTGGAGGATCCACGCAAGCCATACCTCCTTGGAAGCCCCTGGGTGTCTACTTTTCAGAAATGTGTGGGTTTAGTAGGTTTCCCTACATGGCCGTCTCGCACGGGGCCAAAAACCCAGGTAACCTCTTTTTCAAAAGCTGGTGGTATTCAATGTCAATACCACCAGCTTTTGCAAGAGGGGTTACCTGGGTTTTTGGCCCCGTGCGAGGCGGCCATGTAGGGAAACCTACCAAACCCACACATTTCTGACAAGTAGACACCCGGGGGCTTCCAAGGAGGTATGGCTTGCGTGGATCCTCCAACGTTCCTTTACCCAGAATCCCTTGCAAACCTCAATTTTTGCTGGAAAAATCATTTTTTACACACTTTTTTTGCGTGGGAAAGCGTGGCGTCACTGGGCTCACACAAATTTCCTCCCACCCTCCGTTCCCCCAGGTCTCCCGATAAAAATGGTACCTCACTTGCGTGGGTAGGCATAGTGGCGGCAACAGGAAAAGGTCCAAATCGTACGGTGGAGACATTACAATAACCAATAGCAAGATTACCTTCTTTTTTTAGGGGGGGGGGACTGAGTTATTGGACCGGGGCTCGGCGGGCATCTTTGGTAACTACCAAACCCAAACATTTCTGAAAACTAGACACCCGGGGGAGTCTGGGGAGGTATGGCATGCGTGGGTCCCCCAATGTTTTCCTACCCAGAAATCCCTGCAAACCATAAATTTAGGTTAAAAAAACAGTTTTCCATACATTTTTGCGTGGGATCGCCGTGTCGGCACAAATGTCCTACCACCCTGCGTTCCCCTTGTTCTCCCGAGTAAAATGATACCTCACTTGTGTGGGTGGGCCAAAGGCCTGTGACTAAGGCAGGGGGGCTTAATTTGCAACACTGAAATACTACTTTTTTCATCATTCATTTTTGGCCTGTTCTGCTTTGGGGCACCCACACAAGTGAGGTATCCTTTTACTCGGGAGAACAGGGGGAGCGCTGGGTGGTAGGACATTTTTGCCGGCACGGTGATCCCACGCAAAAAAGTTTGGAAAAGTGATTATTTTACCTAATTTTAAGGTTTGCAAGGTGGTCTGGGTAGGAAAACGTTTGGGGACCCACGCATGCCATACCTCCCTGGACTCCCCCCGGGGTCTACTTTTCAGATCTGTTTGGGTTTGGTACTTTCCAAAGAATACCACCGAGCCCCGGGCCAAAAACTCAGGTGCCCCCCCCCAAAAATGAAGGTTGTTTAGCAATTTGGTATTGTAAATTCACCACCGTACAATTTGAACCATTTCCTTTCGCAGCCACTATGCCTACCCACGCAAGTGAGGTACCATTTTTATCGGGAGACCTGGGGGAACGCTGGGTGGGAGGAAATTTGTGTGAGCCCAGTGACGCCACGCTTTCCCACGCAAAATAATTGTGTAAAAACTGATTTTTCCAGCAAAAATTGTGGTTTGCAAGGGATTCTGGGTAAAGGAACGTTGGAGGATCCACGCAAGCCATACCTCCTTGGAAGCCCCTGGGTGTCTACTTTTCAGAAATGTGTGGGTTTAGTAGGTTTCCCTACATGGCCGTCTCGCACGGGGCCAAAAACCCAGGTAACCTCTCTTTCAAAAGCTGGTGGTATTCAATGTCAATACCACCAGCTTTTGCAAGAGGGGTTACCTGGGTTTTTGGCCCCGTGCGAGGCGGCCATGTAGGGAAACCTACCAAACCCACACATTTCTGACAAGTAGACACCCGGGGGCTTCCAAGGAGGTATGGCTTGCGTGGATCCTCCAACGTTCCTTTACCCAGAATCCCTTGCAAACCTCAATTTTTGCTGGAAAAATCATTTTTTACACACTTTTTTTGCGTGGGAAAGCGTGGCGTCACTGGGCTCACACAAATTTCCTCCCACCCTGCGTTCCCCCAGGTCTCCCGATAAAAATGGTACCTCACTTGCGTGGGTAGGCATAGTGGCGGCAACAGGAAAAGGTCCAAATCGTACGGTGGAGACATTACAATAACCAATAGCAAGATTACCTTCTTTTTTTAGGGGGGGGGGGACTGAGTTATTGGACCGGGGCTCAGCGGGCATCTTTGGTAACTACCAAACCCAAACATTTCTGAAAACTAGACACCCGGGGGAGTCTGGGGAGGTATGGCATGCGTGGGTCCCCCAATGTTTTCCTACCCAGAAATCCCTGCAAACCATAAATTTAGGTTAAAAAAACAGTTTTCCATACATTTTTGCTTGGGATCGCTGTGTCGGCACAAATGTCCTACCACCCTGCGTTCCCCTTGTTCTCCCGAGTAAAATGATACCTCACTTGTGTGGGTGGGCCAAAGGCCTGTGACTAAGGCAGGGGGGCTTAATTTGCAACACTGAAATACTACTTTTTTCAACATTCATTTTTGGCCTGTTCTGCTTTGGGGCACCCACACAAGTGAGGTATCCTTTTACTCGGGAGAACAGGGGGAGCGCTGGGTGGTAGGACATTTTTGCCGGCACGGTGATCCCACGCAAAAAAGTTTGGAAAAGTGATTATTTTACCTAATTTTAAGGTTTGCAAGGTGGTCTGGGTAGGAAAACGTTCGGGGACCCACGCATGCCATACCTCCCTGGACTCCCCCGGGGGTCTACTTTTCAGATCTGTTTGGGTTTGGTACTTTCCAAAGAATACCACCGAGCCCCGGGCCAAAAACTCAGGTGCCCCCCCCCCAAAAATGAAGGTTGTTTAGCAATTTGGTATTGTAAATTCACCACCGTACAATTTGAACCATTTCCTTTCACAGCCACTATGCCTACCCACGCAAGTGAGGTACCATTTTTCTCGGGAGACCTGGGGGAACGCTGGGTGGGTGGAAATTTGTTGATCCACGCAGATTCCGGAACTTTCCACCACAGAAATGTGAGGAAAATGTGTTTTTTTTCCAATTTCTTAGCTTTGCAAGGGATTCTGGGTAAGAGAACCTGGGGGTAGGCAGTCGAGTCACCCCTTCCTGAATTCCCCTGGGTGTCTACTTTTCAAAAATATATAGGTTTGCTAGGTTTCCCTAGGTGCCGGCAGAGCTAGGGTTAAAAAAAAAAAGGTAGTCTCTTTGCCCAAAAAGGCCACAATTTCACAGAAAAATTGAGTTGTGACCACGTTGCGTTTTGCGCTGTTTCCTGTCGCAGCCACTATGCCTACCCACGCAAGTGAGATACCATTTTTCTCGGGAGACCTGGGGGAACGCTGGGTGGGTGGAAATTTGTTGATCCACGGAGATTCCTGAACTTTCCACCACAGAAATGTGAGGAAAATGTGTTTGTTTTTCCAATTTCTTAGCTTTGCAAGGGATTCTGGGTAAGAGAACCTGGGGGTAGGCAGTCGAGTCACCCCATCCTGAATTCCCCTGGGTGTCTACTTTTCAAAAATATATAGGTTTGCTAGGTTTCCCTGGGTGCCGGCAGAGCTAGGGTTCAAAAACAAAAGGTAGTCTCTTTGCCCAAAAAGGCCACAATTTCACAGAAAAATTGAGTTGTGACCACGTTGCGTTTTGCGCTGTTTCCTGTCGCAGCCACTATGCCTACCCACGCAAGTGAGATACTATTTTTCTCGGGAGACCTGGGGGAACGCTGGGTGGGTGGAAATTTGTTGATCCACGCAGATTCCGGAACTTTCCACCACAGAAATGTGAGGAAAATGTGTTTTTTTTCCAATTTCTTAGCTTTGCAAGGGATTCTGGGTAAGAGAACCTGGGGGTAGGCAGTCGAGTCACCCCATCCTGAATTCCCCTGGGTGTCTACTTTTCAAAAATATATAGGTTTGCTAGGTTTCCCTGGGTGCCGGCAGAGCTAGGGTTCAAAAACAAAAGGTAGTCTCTTTGCCCAAAAAGGCCACAATTTCACAGAAAAATTGAGTTGTGACCACGTTGCGTTTTGCGCTGTTTCCTGTCGCAGCCACTATGCCTACCCACGCAAGTGAGATACCATTTTTCTCGGGAGACCTGGGGAAACGCTGGGTGGGTGGAAATTTGTTGATCCACGCAGATTCCGGAACTTTCCACCACAGAAATGTGAGGAAAATGTGTTTTTTTTCCAATTTCTTAGCTTTGCAAGGGATTCTGGGTAAGAGAACCTGGGGGTAGGCAGTCGAGTCACCCCATCCTGAATTCCCCTGGGTGTCTACTTTTCAAAAATATATAGGTTTGCTAGGTTTCCCTAGGTGCCGGCAGAGCTAGGGTTCAAAAACAAAAGGTAGTCTCTTTGCCCAAAAAGGCCACAATTTCACAGAAAAATTGAGTTGTGACCATGTTGCGTTTTGCGCTGTTTCCTGTCGCAGCCACTATGCCTACCCACGCAAGTGAGATACCATTTTTCTCGGGAGACCTGGGGGAACGCTGGGTGGGTGGAAATTTGTTGATCCACGAGGATTCCGGAACTTTCCACCACAGAAATGTGAGGAAAATGCGTTTTTTTTTCCAATTTCTTAGCTTTGCAAGGGATTCTGGGTAAGAGAACCTGGGGGTAGGCAGTCGAGGCACCCCATCCTAAATTCCCCTGGGTGTCTACTTTTCAGAAATATATAGGTTTGCTAGGTTTCCCTGGGTGCCGGCAGAGCTAGGGTTCAAAAACAAAAGGTAGTCTCTTTGCCCAAAAAGGCCACAATTTCACAGAAAAATTGAGTTGTGACCACGTTGCGTTTTGCGCTGTTTCCTGTCGCAGCCACTATGCCTACCCACGCAAGTGAGATACCATTTTTCTCGGGGGACCTGGGGGAACGCTGGGTGGGTGGAAATTTGTTGATCCACGCAGATTCCGGAACTTTCCACCACAGAAATGTGAGGAAAATGTGTTTTTTTTTCCGATTTCTTAGCTTTGCAAGGGATTCTGGGTAAGAGAACCTGGGGGTAGGCAGTCGAGTCACCCCATCCTGAATTCCCCTGGTTGTCTACTTTTCAAAAATCTATAAGTTTGCTAGGTTTCCCTGGGTGCCGGCAGAGCTAGGGTTCAAAAACAAAAGGTAGTCTCTTTGCCCAAAAAGGCCACAATTTCACAGAAAAATTGAGTTGTGACCACGTTGCGTTTTGCGCTGTTTCCTGTCGCAGCCACTATGCCTACCCACGCAAGTGAGATACCATTTTTCTCGGGAGACCTGGGGGAACGCTGGGTGGGGGGAAATTTGTTGATCCACGCAGATTCCGGAACTTTCCACCACAGAAATGTGAGGAAAATGTGTTTTTTTTCCAATTTCTTAGCTTTGCAAGGGATTCTGGGTAAAAGAACCTGGGGGTAGGCAGTCGAGTCACCCCATCCTGAATTCCCCTGGGTGTCTACTTTTCAAAAATATATAGGTTTGCTAGGTTTCCCTGGGTGCCGGCAGAGCTAGGGTTCAAAAACAAAAGGTAGTCTCTTTGCCCAAAAAGGCCACAATTTCACAGAAAAATTGAGTTGTGACCACGTTGCGTTTTGCGCTGTTTCCTGTCGCAGCCACTATGCCTACCCACGCAAGTGAGATACCATTTTTCTCGGGAGACCTGGGGGAACGCTGGGTGGGTGGAAATCTGGTGATCCACGCAGATTCCAGAACTTTCCACCACAGAAATGTGAGGAAAATGTGGTTTTTTTTCCAATTTCTTAGCTTTGCAAGGGATTCTGGGTAAGAGAACCTGGGGGTAGGCAGTCGAGTCACCCCATCCTGAATTCCCCTGGGTGTCTACTTTTCAAAAATATATAGGTTTGCTAGGTTTCCCTCGGTGCCGGCAGAGCTAGGGTTCAAAAACAAAAGATAGTCTCTTTGCCCAAAAAGGCCACAATTTCACAGAAAAATTGAGTTGTGACCACGTTGCGTTTTGCGCTGTTTCCTGTCGCAGCCACTATGCCTACCCACGCAAGTGAGATACCATTTTTCTCGGGAGACCTGGGGGAACGCTGGGTGGGTGGAAATTTGTTGATCCACGCAGATTCCGGAACTTTCCACCACAGAAATGTGAGGAAAATGTGTTTTTTTTCCAATTTCTTAGCTTTGCAAGGGATTCTGGGTAAGAGAACCTGGGGGTAGGCAATCGAGTCACCCCATCCTGAATTCCCCTGGGTGTCTACTTTTCAAAAATATATAGGTTTGCTAGGTTTCCCTGGGTGCCGGCAGAGCTAGGGTTCAAAAACAAAAGATAGTCTCTTTGCCCAAAAAGGCCACAATTTCACAGAAAAATTGAGTTGTGACCACGTTGCGTTTTGCGCTGTTTCCTGTCGCAGCCACTATGCCTACCCACGCAAGTGAGATACCATTTTTCTCGGGAGACCTGGGGGAACGCTGGGTGGGTGGAAATTTGTTGATCCACGCAGATTCCGGAACTTTCCACCACAGAAATGTGAGGAAAATGTGTTTTTTTTTCCAATTTCTTAGCTTTGCAAGGGATTCTGGGTAAGAGAACCTGGGGGTAGGCAGTCGAGTCACCCCATCCTGAATTCCCCTGGGTGTCTACTTTTTAAAAATATATAGGTTTGCTAGGTTTCCCTGGGTGCCGGCAGAGCTAGGGTTCAAAAACAAAAGGTAGTCTCTTTGCCCAAAAAGGCCACAATTTCACAGAAAAATTGAGTTGTGACCACGTTGCGTTTTGCGCTGTTTCCTGTCGCAGCCACTATGCCTACCCACGCAAGTGAGATACCATTTTTCTCAGGAGACCTGGGGGAACGCTGGGTGGGTGGAAATTTGTTGATCCACGCAGATTCCGGAACTTTCCACCTCAGAAATGTGAGGAAAATGTGTTTATTTTCCAATTTCTTAGCTTTGCAAGGGATTCTGGGTAAGAGAACCTGGGGGTAGGCAGTCGAGTCACCCCATCCTGAATTCCCCTGGGTGTCTACTTTTCAAAAATATATAGGTTTGCTAGGTTTCCCTGGGTGCCGGCAGAGCTAGGGTTCAAAAACAAAAGGTAGTCTCTTTGCCCAAAAAGGCCACAATTTCACGGAAAAATTGAGTTGTGACCACGTTGCGTTTTGCGCTGTTTCCTGTCGCAGCCACTATGCCTACCCACGCAAGTGAGATACCATTTTTCTCGGGAGATCTGGGGGAACGCTGGGTGGGAGGAAATCTGGTGATCCACGCAGATTCCAGAACTTTCCACCACAGAAATGTGAGGAAAATGTGTTTTTTTTTCCAATTTCTTAGCTTTGCAAGGGATTCTGGGTAAGAGAACCTGGGGGTAGGCAGTCGAGTCACCCCATCCTGAATTCCCCTGGGTGTCTAGTTTTCAAAAATGTATAGGTTTGCTAGGTTTCCCTATGTGCTGGCAGAGCTAGGACTCAAAAACAAAAGGTAGTCTCTTTGTCCAAATAGCACAAGATTTCACTGGGAAATTGAGGTGCAACCGCGTTGCGTTTTGCGCTGTTTCGTGTTGCAGCCACTATGCCTACCCACGCAAGTGAGGTATCATTTTTCTCAGGAGACCTGGGGGAAGGCTGGGTTGGTGGAAATTTGTTAATCCACGCAGATTCCAGAACTTTCCACCACAGAAATGTGAGGAAAATGTGTTTTTTTTGTCATAATTTTAGCTTTGCAAGGGATTCTGGGTAACAAAACCTGGGGGTAGGCAGACGAGTCACCCCATCCTGAATTCCCCTGGGTGTCTAGTTTTCAAAAATGTATAGGTTTGCTAGGTTTCCCTATGTGCTGGCAGAGCTAGGATTCAAAAACAAAAGGTAGTCTCTTTGTCCAAATAGCACAAGATTTCACTGGGAAATTGAAGTGCAACCACGTTGCATTTTGAGCTGTTTCGTGTCGCAGCCACTATGCCTACCCACGCAAGTGAGGTACCATTTTTCTCGGGAGACCTGGGGGAACGCTGGGTGGGTAGAAGTTTGTTGATCCACGCAGATTCCAGAACTTTACACTACAGAAATGTGAGGAAAATGTGTTTTTTTTGTCAAATTCTAAACTGTGCAAGGGATTCTGGGTAACAAAGCCTGGTGGTAGGCAGTCGAGTCACCCCATCCTGAATTCCCCAGGGTGTCTACTTTCCAAAAATGTATAGGTTTGCTAGGTTTCCCTAGGTGCCGGCAGAGCTAGGGTGCAAAAACTACAGGTAGGCACTTTGCCATAAAAGGGTCAATTTGTAACTGCAAAATTGAGGTGTGACCACGTTGCATTTTGCGCCGTTTCCTATCGCAGGCACAAGGCCGACCCACACAAGTGAGGTACCGTTTTTATCGGGAGACTTCGGGTAATTCAGATTTGTAAATCAACTGTTATTACCAAATGAGCTTTCTAGCATTTCTCCCTTTCAATGACAGACATTGTGTAAAATAAAATGTTTTTGAAAAATGACCAATAATTCTCAAGCTAGTATGGGTATTCCCAATTTTGAAAATGTGCAATTATATACTGTTTCTGAACTCTATATTTTGTACCCAAATCAGAAATACATAGGTGTCTTTCATACAGATTTTTCCATGTATACATTTTCTAAGACAAAGTGCTCTATACCCAGTAAAAGAAAAAAAACCATTGCAAGTTGCTGCTCAGTTTTTGGATCTGGGTTCGTTGGGTTCTTGGTGAAACTACAAGTCCTATATATCCCCACAACCAGGAAGGTCTAACGGATGTAACAGTATATTGCTTTCCAAGAGCTGTCAAGATTAGAAAAAGTTATAGGTGAAAACGTTGAGACAAAAGGCTGTTTTTTTCAACAAATTTTCTATTATTCCAAGATTTAACTGTTACTTTCGATAAAGAATCCTTCATGGATTTAGACAAATGACCCCTTTCTGAATTCAGAATTTTGTTTACTTTCCGAAAATGTACAGCTTTCTAGGATCCATTATTGCTTTCAAACTCTTTTCTACCATTAATTGGAAGGAGGTGGAAAGCTCTAAAAATAGCAAAAATAGGCTATGTCCCAGAAAAATGCCAAAACTGTGTGAAAAATGTTGGTTCCCTGACAAAAGACTGTCATTCCCTGAAAGCTGAGAAAACGGAGATTGCAGCCCCACAAACCCTTTTTTGATACCATTTTCAGGGAAAAACCCAGAGGCTTTCATTTGCAGCCCGTTTTTCCCATTTTTCTGAAAAAAACAAAAAAAATCACTATATTTTGGTTAATTTCTGGGACCCCTCCAAGGGAATCCACAAACCCTGGGCGCCTTTGGAATCCACATGATGTTGGAAGAAAAGGACGCAAATTTGGCGTGGATAGCTTATGTGGTCAAAAAGTTAGAGGGGCCTAAGCGCGCACTACCCCAAATAGCCAAAAAAGGGCTCAGCACAGGAGGGGAAAAGGCCCAGCAGCGAAGGGGTTAACGCATCCTTGGGCACTCCATACAAACCGGATGCATGAAATGGGCGTTTGATGTGTTGGATCCGGTGAGGTTTTTTTCCAGTTTAGGCCCCGCGCACTCTACGGCTATCATCAGGGTGAGGTCACAGGAGGAGAGGCCCTCGGCCTGAAAACTCGAGGGCCCCGCTAATCCCCTCATTACGGCTCCCGTAATCCACCGTGACAATGAAATGTTGATGGCCCTTTTCTGGGAGGGGCTACGGGGCTCTCTCGGCAGGAGGCGAACCTCGCCGTGGCAGGAATCTGTCCTCGCGGACTAGAGACTGCTCCAGCCCGGTGACTGCTGGAAGATGGAGGAAGGAGCGTCTGAAGGGGGAGACGGAGAGAGAGGGGGGTGCTAGAGGAGTAACAGAGAGAATAGAAACTTGAGGAAGGAACATCTGAAGGGGGGAACGGAGAGAGAGAAAAGAAAGAAAGAGAGGGAGGGAGGAAGAGAGACAGGGAGAGGGCGAGAGGGAGGAAGAGAGAGAGAGAGGGAGAACGGGGGGAGGGAGGGCTACAGGAGGACAGAAAGGGAGTGTGGAGAGGAGCTGGAGGAGTAACAGAGAGAATAGAAACTAGAGGAAGGAACATCTGAAGGGGGAACGGAGAGAGAGAGAAGAGAAAGAAAGACAGACAGGGAGGGACGAAGAGACAGGGCGAGAGGGAGGAGGGGGAAGAGAGAGAATAGAAACTAGAGGAAGGAACATCTGAATGGGGAACGGAGAGAGAAAGAGAAGAGAAAGAAAGAGAGACAGGGAGGAAGGAAGAGAGACAGGGAGAGGGAGAGAGAGAGAGAGAGGGAGGAGGGAGGAAGAGAGAGGGAGAGTGAGAGAGTGAAAGGGGGAGGGGGGTCTGCAGGAGGAAAGAAAGGGAGAGGAGCTGGAGGAATAACCAAGTGCACGTTAACACCACAATAATTTTTTCAGATCAAGTTAATCGATATTAGAAACCATTAAGATATTGTTTTCTCTGCAAACAGCTCTACAAATTCTTCTTCAGCTTTCATTTTCGAACGCTAAGCTGCCAGCTGTCTCTTCTGCCCTGTGAGTTGTCACTTTAGACCTACTTCACTCTACAGCAGCACTCAGTCACTTGCCACACCTTACACCTGAGAGATTGCGCAGCTTCATGCTGGTATTTCTTAAGTCCACTAACCATTGCTTTTTCATGCACTTTACAGCTTTGATACCCAGGCTTTGAGAGGTCTACTCCTACACAGGAACCTAGACTTGTGACCACTGATAGTGTAAGATAGTGTCAGTTTTTTTTGTCGGTTACCCATGCCGTTTTCTCCAACGGCAGTGTAAAGTGTTATAGAAGTCAAAACTTTCTTTAACGTTATCAGTGTCTTTCCCAAGCTACGCCAGGGAGGAGCACTGTCCTTGCTTGCTACCAAAAATGGACCAGCGGCTTGAGACTATTTATGATCCCTTTTCTGCAGTTGCGGGGGGGGCGGGGGCTGCTCCCAACCGTGAGTACGTTTGTTAGCCAGACCCTCCAGCTTATCGCGATTTCGCGATTTGCTGAAAAAGCGCAAAATCGGCCGATCCGTGCAAATGCCGTGCAAACGCCTGCAAGGAACACGGCACAACTCACAGCAAGAAGGGAGAGAATGCTTTTCGAGGGAAACAAAGTGTCTACATTGTAATTAAACCAAATATGCATAGCTTCATGTTGTTAAACAACTAAAAAAGCTAAGATATCTGTGTTGTAGGAAAAATGGACAAATAAAAAGCCGCAAAATTGACGCTAAATTTCCATATTTGTGCCGCTAAATTTCCATTTTTGTGCCGCTAAATTTGCGAATCCATGCCGCTATAACCTGGGGGGTCTGGTTAGAGCTTATTTCCAGACCCTTAGATTCACAGTATGCCCCAAAGGTGTTTATTAAACATTGTTGACCTTTGGGCATTTGGAAAATTAAAATAGTATTGTCCGCAAATAAGAGCGCAGGGACTGGCACCCCCCCTAACTTGGGAGAATCATGTTCGCAGCGCAATAAGTATTCAGGAATTTCATTTACATATAGTGAAAAAAGGGTGGGTGCCAGCACACATCCCTGCCTTACGCTCCTGTTCACCTGAATTTGTTCAGTAAGTTCTCCCCTTGGACCCCATCTAACCCTTGCAAAATTATGTTCATGAAGTAGTATTATTTGCAAGAGTATTTCTCCCGGTACCACTTGATTTTTTAGAGATTGCCAAAGGAGATTTCTAGGGATGAGGTTGAAGGCAGCCTTCAGGTCCACGAAGGCAACATGCAGATGTCCCTTTTTAAATATTGTTTATTTCCAACTCATGCAGAGGAATCTAAAGACCTGGTCAAATGTGCTGGTTTTGGCTCTAAAGCCCGCCTGAAACTTTGATAAAATGTTGTTCTCCTCAATCCAATCATTTAATTTATTTAAAATTTGCCAACCATATATTTTCTGTAAAACATCTATTAAGCTAATCGTCCAAAAATGCGTAGGGTCTTGGCGATTACCTTTTTTAAAAATAGTTGTAATTTCAGCCCATTTCCATGATTCTGGAATAGATGCCTCTGCAGCGCCTGAATTACATAAAAGATTGATATAAGGGTCCCAAACTTCTTTGTCATGTTTCCATAGATCTCCTGGTATCTTATTTGGTCCCGGTGCCTTCCCCTGTTTTACCGCATCTATTGCAGCCAATGTTTCATCCAAGCTAAAGTGTAGAGGTGCTATGGGCGAGCCTGTTACATAATCTTGTGGGTTGAATTCTGCCTCGCTCTTGGATGCTGCATATAGGCTAGAAAATTGGCTTACCCATGTTTTAGCATCTAGAAAGATGCCCTTGCTACATCTCCCTGTTTTGTTACTTTTAGATATCAGTCGCCAAAAGCCCGACTGATCTTTGGCCTTGGCTGCCCTAATTAGTTCAGTCCAGATATTGTCCTCCCAGTATTTTTTTAGTTTGGGCTAGTAGCTTCTTGTACTTACTTCTTTTCTCCCTTAAAACCTCTACATTGTTTGCTTTTGTAGCCAGGATAAGTTATTTTTTTGCCTCCCTACAGTGTTTATTATACCAGGGGTTATCCGGATTAGTCTCATCTGTTGTTCCCTTGTTACAGTCTTTGGGAATCCTACTATATATGGGTATCAGAGCTTCTACCAGTATGTGATGCATTTATATAATTGGGATCTCTGAGGCCAATAGATTAGCATAGGTGGTGGTAATCTCCACAAAAATATCGTAAATCTGCTTCATAGCCACCTCATCTCTCCCTATAGAGGGCCATTTTAGCACTCTGCGGTTATTATTAATTAGAGGCTTAATGATACTACCATTGATATCTCTACTTTTCAAAGATAATGGATGGAAGAAATGTGCCACAAGTGTCAGACATAGGGTAAAATGGTCGTTCCCAGATCTATCATTGATTGTCAAATAATCTACAATTGGCCACAGGCCAGTAGATACAAATATGTAGTCTATATATCTCTTAGAGTTACTCCTAATAAACGTGGCAGCATTCGGGGTATCAGAGGGCAGTCGACCATTACAATCCCGAAGTACATGTCCCGAAACAAGTCTTTGCAATTGTGTAACAGCACATGTGCAAGGTACGGTCGATCTACTTTCCAACATGGGAATATTGTTGGCCATGTCTTCTTCCTTGAAAATATTCTCAAGTCCTGCCGCTGGTTCAAATTTGCAGTTAAAATCACCCCCCACAATTACCATTGCCCAATTGAGCATACAAGTTGGTCTTACTGTTCAATAACCACAGATTCATTACTCACTGGGCTGGGTCTGTTATAGATATTTATAATGTACAATTCATTTTTATCTGGTGTTATGATCTTTACTCCTGCTATATCCTGAGTTAGAAAATATACCTGGCTTATATCAATGCCTAAAGTAACTTTTACCCAAATAACGAGACCACCTGAGGGCCTCCCTCTAACCGAAGGAGTAGCAGCTACACTATATGTTTTAAATCTCACTTTATGAGGTGAGCCCATGTTTCTTGTAATAAAATAATCTTGCTTTGCCTGATGTATTCCTGCCACACTGCATCCCCTTGGTTTCTTTTCAGCCCTGCAATGTTCCAGGAATTGTGTCTTATCTCTGTTTGATTTTCCTCCATACTTTGCTTATTAGATACTCCTTCCATTTTATTTGTAGCTCCTTTGGCTTCCTGAGAGTCACCAACAGGATTAAAATTATAGCTAAAGTTGAAAATATCTCTTCCATTGTTCTAGAGTGGATAAGTAGTCTAAGGTATTACCTCATCCTCATCAGAAATGAGTGCTAGTGGCACGTCTAAAAAAATCACTTACTGTAGCTTTCTCCCATTTACTTTCTAAGCAAGTTACATCCTGATGGCTGGCCCTCCTATAAATTCTTCCTGCATCCTCATTTAAGGTACCTCAGTCAATGCCTACGTTGGCATCCTCTACAGCAGAATTAACAGTTTCGCCATCATCAAGAACAATAGGTACCAGAACTTGTACACTATCCACAGGAACCATTTCTTGTTGTAGTGTGGGTAGTTGTCAGCCCTCGGCATCTAGATCTGATAGTCACAAACCTATTGAATATGGAAATTGGGGTTGGTTTGCTCACAAAAGGCCTAGTTGGAGGTTTATAGAAGTATCCCAAGGGGAGTGCACTGATGCTAGTATATAAGCTACAGGATGGCTCACAGTGATTTAGTAGAGAGCGAACCATCTGTGGCCTACGGAAGTTTATTACAATGCAATCGCCATTTATATCCTTAAATGATTGTCCCACCCATCCCACTCTACGAACCATTAAAGTCTCTTTTATTTCCGAAGGGTGAAACCTTTTGTGTTTTATTAACCAGGCTGTAACTTTATTACGCAAATCAACCCACGTCTCTCTTTGCTCCTCCCTAAGGACAGGACACAAGCCAAGATTAAGACATAAGGGCATGAGGCAGGGGGTAAGCGCAACACATCTACATTAGGTCTCAAGCGGTTGCTAGTTAGATCGACTCTTTTATAATTATTTGAGGTACTTGAGGTACTTGGTACAGTTCCTAAAGTTAGACGTTTAGTATTATTTTGTGTACCCACACATTTCAGGCCTTTGTGTACATTTTGCATTATTCCTTCTGTACCAATATGAGTGGAATTAAACATATGGTTTTCTTTGGTTTTTCCATCTGGATCTACAGGGAGATTCCTATCCACTGTTACTCTCAGCTCTTTCCTTTCTACTTCATTCAACTGATTGCCTAATATTTCACTACTTAGGTTTTTCATAGCAATATCCACTTGATCCAATTTTTTCCCATATAAGGACCAAGTGACACCAGGAAGCAAGATAAAAAAACAAGAGTGCATGAACGGAGCTAATCCTATCCAGATGGCATTAAAGATTTGTTGTCCACTCCCTCTATCAGTGACTGATAATTCTTTGCTCTACGTTCAAGCTGTCCATACTTCCCTGCCCAAGGTTTGATGAGATAAAACCATTGTTTGCATCATACTGTCTGTTATCAAAGCCATTCTGAATCCGTTGGTATTTAGAGAACGGATTAGCTTCCTGATTTTATTACAGCTCTCCAACTCCTTCCCACACAAGCGCTATTGTTTAATACTTAGATGGGAGAGTCACCATTCCACTGTTTCCCTCCTCGCGGCAATGCAGAGCATTTATCACGTGGCAGTTTCAAAGGCCCTGGATCTTGCAACATTTAATAGACAAATCATTATTTCACATTTTGCCTGCTTTTCAATGTTTTGCATCTCAAAACGCCATCTCCAGAGGATACCAGCTCAGCCCACTACACAAGCGCAAGCACTTGCACGAGAGGGTATAAGTAAGTGCATAAAATAAAGGGCAGTAATCTATAAACACTAAAATAATGTGTGCTCACTCTAAGTTGGGTATCGCTAACGGGGCTCCTGCTTTCCCCTCACAGAGTATACATAGCCTTTTCTGTTGACATGTTTTCTTTTCTTCTTTTTAATAAACTGTGAATCATTCAGTACTATTTGCCTTCCTGTGTGTTTACTGGGTCTATTTCATTTTATTGATCAGTCAGTCTCTAATTTTGAATGAAATATATCTTGTGATGTGCCTGATAACTGATTTACACATTTATAACCTGTGAATATAATATCATTCAAAACAACCCCAAGGATAATATTGGAAGTAACCGCCACATGAATGCTATGTCAGGACCCAGAGGCGAGGTTGAGGCTCCTCCCTCCTCCCCCAACTCTCTCTAGCAACCCCACAACAATAAGCCCACCAAACACAAACCACAACTCCTATAAGACCCCGGGAAAAAAAGACAAAAATGGACTCTCCAATCACAACTCCCCAAATCAACACAAAAACCGGCACAGGCATTCCATCCCCCTCCCTCTTCGCTGCTCCACCAGCATGGAGGTGAGTGCCTTTCATTCTTCATTCTTTATAATCGTTGACCGTATTTTTCTTGTGTGAGTGGGAACGATCAAACCCGCTGAATAGCATCGATAAGCGTGTGCTTTACTGTCTTGATTTATCCTGAGTGTGTTTGTCACAAAGTTTTTCGTTCCCATGAAGTCATAGCGAGCAGCCCGGTTTCTCATATGCGTTGGGGTCAGCTGACCGCAAGGGGGCCGCATATTTCCTGTTTAGCATGCAGCACACCTCGACCCCCTGGAGGCCAGGGCTCGTCAGTTTCTCTCTTTGAGTGAGTTGAAGTGTTTCCGCCACAGTGTTAATTACGGACAAAGACTATAAAATAAACAATATGGCAGCATTTAGTTTTAGTTTTTTCAACTAAGAGATCCACCACCTGGCGAGTGACACCTTCCCAAGCGGGTAAGAACAGCCTCCTCGATGCATAATATATTGGGTAAAGTCCCAGGCTGCTTTTTGGGCCCAAATAAACATGGGAGCCTGTCCCACAAGACTCTAATTAATACACTTTCTGAAAGTGAGTCATTTGTTGGGTTTTACATGGCCAATATTGACTCCTTATACCACACTGTCCTTATGGAAGAGTGTGAGGACACAGAGGAGTATATGGAGGAGGAGGGTGTCACTTACCTCCCCATTGATGAACAATTTTGCCAGGTAATGAATGAGTCAATATTCCAGGTGGTCTTGCAGGTGGTAGCCCCTTGGAGAAGAAGATTATGCAGCTGCAGGTGCAGTGCTGAAGACCCCTCCAACAGAGGGAAGATATTTTGGGGCCCCAAGCCCCGTACTTCCAGGTGAGTTGGCTGTGCCCACAGCAGATAAACGAAAGTGTGCAGACGATCAGGGGGTAGATCTCCACACCTTAAAAAGGGGTCCATGGACTCCCAACCCTTGCAACCTGACCCTCAGGCCCCTGATATGTGATGGGGTGACCTCTTCCCGCCCCACCCACAGATCTGGGAGATTGAAATCCCAATACTTCTGATGGGGTTGGGGACCTTAGCAGACCCTGGCAGCCGTCCTCCAACCCTGGTCTGGGCAATGACTCATTGTGAGATAATAAAGGCCTCCCTGACTCAAACCAGCTCGATCCTGATGACCTCTTACATTCGCCCTCAGCAGAATGATATCTAAGGTGACATCCAAGGTAGCTGCCTACATGGAGGGCGGGCTGAGAAAGCCCATAGACAAGGAGGTGAGGAGCTGCTTGCAGGCAGAGTGCCCCATGCCAACCGTGGAAGGCAAGGTAGCCCTCACACTCGAAATTGACCCAGACAACTTACACAAAGCAGCATAACAACGCAATTAGAAAATAACCAGGTGCATCGCAACAAATAGTCTAAATAAAGCACAACAACTGCAGCTGCACAAAAAACACTTTGAAATAAATATAAAGCAGCACAAGAACACAGCAACACAAACAAAGTATGCGTTACTTCCTCAACAAAATACCACAGGGCAAATATGCAGAATTGTTTGTCATCCATTAGCATCTCCAGAATATTGTTTTCATACTACAGTGTTAAAGGGTGTTTGGAGCAAGTGCTGCTTTAAAAATACCACAAATACCAGAAAGGACATGAAATGGCGCCAGTCAGAAATGTTTTGTGCTCCGGCTCACAGTATTTGTTTAATCCTTCAAGCACAGAGGGCTGACTAGATTCGGTGGAGCAGGCATCTTTAATGATTGAATAATCGATTGGCCTTGAATAGGCGGAGGGGCGGCACACCGCAGGAATGCGGGGTCCAGCTGTTCGAGCCGCCTACTCAGTAAAGTTTGCATGACCTCTGCCCGCGGATGTTGCAACTGAATTCCCCTGAACTGCAGCACCTTGGCTTGCATTGCGGATTAAAACCAATGCCAGGCGGTATTTAAAACCACTTTTGACAAAGCGCCGAGGAAGCTGGAAGGACCGGGCGAGTCTGATCGGCTGCAGCATGAAGGCGCTGGGGTGCTCCGTCCTGCTGGTACTGTGGGCCTGCTGCAGTGCTCAAGGTAAGATGCTGCCGTACTGGGCAGACTCAGATTATGGGCGGGAGTGCTGCACACAGGGCCTGGCATCTTCGAACAAAAGCCGAGGCACATCTGTGTAAGACACTTTGTAAAGACAGAGCCGGGGATTGGGCAGCGTCTACTGTAGAAGGCAGGGAGATGGGAGAAGATGAACCTGCGGTTCTCGTTTCTCGTGGTCTTCGTTCTTTAGCTACAAAAAAGCTGATTTCACCCTGTCTAAACAGAGCGGCTCCCTCTGATCCTCGCCAGCGCTGTCGGAATGCAGTCTAAACATCCAGGGTCTAAAGTATGAAGCAGATTTTTCATCGGTGAACACAGATAATTATGTACAAGAAACGTCGGCTGAGATTTAATCTTCAAATAAAATAAGTTATTTTGCTATGGGTGCTGATAGAGCGCGGACTCACCTGCTCAACATACTCACCAGGGCCCATATATCTATATATACATTAAACAGGTAAACCTACACACAATCAATTGGGGTTTTTACCATTTGGATTTTAAAACATTTTTCTTACCAATCCAAGTCACTGATACCTATAGTCCTAAAGGATCAAGGGAGTTAAAGAGAAAATAGGTAGCAATAATAACATTTAGCATTTCATAAATAACCACAAACTCGGGAAAAGTTTAAAATCTTTATCTAAGTAAAATGTTTATAAAAGGTATAAACATGAACTCAAATTAACTTCTTCTTCTATTTCAGAATAATGCAGATTTAAAAAAAAATAAACATTGCAAAATGAACTGGAGAGAAAATGTCATTAAGCATTTAAAACAGAGGGTGGGTAAGAAAAGGGAAAACAGTACAATGACAAACCCACACTTATAGCTACCTAGAACGGTGTGATGACCAACCCCGGCCACGTGCTGAGTTAAGAATAAGAATCCCAAAGTACAGGTGCCAGCAGGAAAGAACAGGTGCAAGCCAGAATCAGGACAGGTTACGGACTAAATTGGATCAGGACAGGACCATCACAGGCTAAGACTTGCACCACAGTTAAAGTTCAAAACTTCATCGTTGTAAACCCTCTCTGCAGCTAACAGTCGAACCTCGATCTCCTTCCCAAAACCCGGATTGGGTTATCGAATCTCCTTCCCAAAACCCTGATTGGGTTATCGAATCTTCTGACAGAGTGCTTCACCAGCAACTCTGCTCCCGATCACCTATTGAGTGCGTTGGGTCAGTGACAGGTCAGCTATTTGGACAAGTCGGACAATCTAACTAGCTAAGCCTACCCTAGTTATACTTTTTTTCAGGTCAGTGTACCACCCCCAAATGTTGCAAATGTGTGAATCTCACAATTCTTTTGGACAAGAACGAGGAGTAGCCATCTCACCATATTTTTCTTGAAGCAACTTGTCAATCATGTATTCAAGTTGTTCCCTCCCATAACTTTATCTACCCATGTACTTTTATTCCACCTGGTAGTGAAATGTAACAATAAACATAATTAAAACTTTGTTCAATATAGCTTCCTCTAGCAAGGCGAGGAATTCAGTCTTCTCCGCCATCCATGTCTGATTTGGCTTGAGTTCAAGGCTACATCTTCAGTGGCTTCAGGACTTTTGTCGCACAGGCACTGTTTCTCCAAAGATGGAGTGCAGCAAAGCATTTAGGCCAGGGGTCTCCAACCGGTCGATCGCGAGCTACCGGTAGCTCGTCAACAACCGACCAGTAGCTCGCATCCTGATGCCCGCTTTTGTACTCTATCATTGTTATTATGTTTATTTTTAGGCTTTTTTGGCCTCTTTTTCGTGCTAGTAAAGTGGGTGACGTCAGCCCGTCAGCCCGGCGTGATTAAATCAAGCTGAGATTCTCTGCCCTGCTTCCGCCTCAAAGGTACCACGTGGCCTGACACAGCGTGCATCATTGCAATAACTAAACAAGCTCCAATCCTGAGTGACCATCACCCGGCAGGGCCCACATGAGATTCAGAGGGGCGGCCTTTCCGTTTATTTCTGACAAGGCATGCCTACCTTTCATGACCACACAGGGTGCGTACGTAGACACTGGTGGCAGCAGCTTAAGTTTGTTGTTCCGGGTGCCAGCAGCTGCTAGGGTTAAATGTCACCTTTCAGCCACGTGGGACAGAGTAAGCTGTGCTCTTTGGTGCTGCATAGATTAGGCGTCGGAAGAGGATTTAGTCCTCCTGGGGCCACCCTGGCAGACAGTAGTTTCAGCCTGGTGGAAATAGGCGGGAAAAAAGACCTTAACCCTCATTAAAAGACTCCGCTACAGCCACCGTAAACCAGCACTGCAGGCAGCATACAATCTGCGCACTCCCCTGAGCCCCAGGCCATGTCAAGAGAAACGTCTCTGCAGTTTCTGCCTAGCGTGAAGCCATCGGCAGACTACCAGCATTGACTACTGCCACAGAGGGATGACTGATACCTGCAGTTAGCAGTGTCCTGGAATGATTTCACTCGACTTGCACATGCCCCCTTCTGAGAGAGAGCCTCTGCCCCTGCCGTAAACGCAAGCAAGCAGAGCAGCACAGCAAGCACCGGGAGTAAGACAAAGTTACTTGTAAGCCTACAAACAATCATCTGGGTGCACTTTGTGGGGAACTAAATGGGGATGTGAGATGTTTAGTTCATGTAATGACAAGTCTTGGGACAGGTCGTTTGAAATACCTTGACCGTAAGTGCAGCCTACATGTGTAATCCTTTCTGAGTTAGGCTTGACCTGCGGACAAATATAGAATTGTCTACTATTGCACAGAGAGGCATATTGATCTATAAAACGTCGTATAATTAGGATCAGCTAGCACACAGATAAAACAAATCATCTGTCAAATATGGCAAGCCTTCTCTTGAAACGTATTAGACAAAATAGTTGTGTTTAATAACAGGACTAAAGAGAGTTTCTCCACCTTCATTTGTCCTATATATATATATATTTTTTTTTTAAAGAAAATAATAGAACATGCCCTTCTACTAATGTTTACAGGACAATGCTTTTTGTGCGGTTAGTTTGTCTGACCATGACCAAACTACTTTACTGTGACAATAAATAAAAAATATACTTTCCTCTTTCAAGGCCGAGCAAATAATTGAAGTTATTTGACATGCAGGTAGGTCATGTTTGCACGATTTTTCGAGGCCTGCTCTGTTCTAAGGTCAGACACTGGCTCGGGACCTTCCATTTCAGGGGTTTTACATCAGTTAAGGTTTTTGCCTGAACGTTTCCTGTCTCAGAAGTGGGTAATGTGTGATAAATATTTGTTTGCCTGGATATTACTCCTTAGTTTTAACCATAATAGTGTAATTCACAGTCACTCATTGGAAATTAAATGTCACACATACACATACGAAAAACATAGAAATGTCACACATAAGCAACCTGAAAACTTGGCAGCTGTGGCCACAAACATAATTTTACATTTTTTTTCATTACATTTTAGTGAAATGATGAGAGAAATGCAAAATAACTTCCTGGCTTTGTTTTGTGCCTAGGGACAACATGCAAGGCGTACCTTAGTAAATAAAAAAATCACTGTAAAACGCTGCTTTAATTTAATGAAATAATGGGAGGAATTTCAAATGAAGTGTTCATTTGATGGCATAATGAACATAAGGCTCTTAAGTCTTAACACATCACTTTAAAATTCATCCCATTTGCAAACAGTACCTACCCCCTGTAGTGGCTATATTTTCTGCAGCCAATGACCAGTGAAAGTTGAGACATGAGCCATGCTTAGGCGTATGACCCCTTCCTTGCACAGATTTTAAACGTTTGTAAATAATTACACAAAGTCATACAGAAATGGAATCTTTAAAAAAATACCTACTTGTATTTCTCCAACAAGGAGCAACATTTCATCAGACCATCAAATCATATCACAGCATTGAGAGGCATTTTTAGGAGTGATAGTTTTTAAACATGAAACAGTCATGGACTCCCACCGTCACTTATGACAATGCTATATTAATGAACTAAGAGGGAAGTCATGTGTACCATATATGTGCCAGAGCTTATTACTGCATGGAGCTCCTTTATAGTCTGTCAGGGGAGAGTTTTGTGCAGTGCACACCCTGAACTCAAGCATTTCAAGGTGCCGTCATGTGTAATTATAAAGAAAAACAAGACCTGATGTAATAATTGTCGGGCACTGAAGTACTTACCTACATAGTCAGAAAGCTACGTCATGTAGGGTGTGTAGTTGGAATGGTGTTGTAATTCTTTTGTGGGACGTATTTCCTGTCAGGGGTGATGACCACCGATGTGCATTTACCGTGTTATGGGATGGAACCGTTTGTTGGATGACAAGGCATGAGAGACAGATGTGCAATTTATTGTTTTTTAGTATTCTGGTAGCTTTACACAGCTCCGCAGGACCCTATACTTTCTTATGACTGTAGTCTACTTATCTGGTGACTGCAGATGCCAGGATCACACAGTTTGTTGAAGAGAAAAGCCTGGATTATTGTTATGTTTTCTGGTTTCATGTCGTGCATTGCATACAGTACACTAAATGGATAGTTCTATCTCTGTAGTGGCCCTTTAGTCAAATAGGCTGGGCGTGGGGGAACTTTGGCAACAATTCGCGAGTTGCTCTGCCTTTAGTAGCTCACAATTATTTTCACTGTTTAGAAGTAGCTCTCACTACGGAAAAGGTTGGAGACCCCTGATTTAGGCCCATTATTTCGTTACATGTAAAAATAGAAAAGAAACAGCTTTAGAGTCACAGAATAAATGAATGCACGGTATACCACTTCTTTCTACTCTATTCCTATTATTTTATTTAAACTATTGCGTTAAAAGTTAGGCAAAAACAAACAGCTTAGCAAAGCAGCGATGCAAGCTTCTTGCACGTTAGGACACATAACAGCCATCTTAGTTCTATTGTGCAGAAGCAAAAGTTTTCCCACCAAGCATGTCACGTGAGCATGACAGACGCATGCTCTGTAGAAAATCCTGCGTAGCAGCAGCCATTTTAGTGCAAGCATATTATAGTTAGTAAAACACATTGGCAAGCTTCCCCTAGATGCCTAATCTGTTGTGTAATGCAATATTAATAAGACAAAACATGTTAGTTAGTACATTAATATTATTTTCGAGAAGGCTGAGTACAAGCAAGTCACTTTACGTGTGAAACCTTGCTCCATCAATCCCCTCTTTGATGATATTTTATATATCATCACTAATTATTGAAACAGATGCCAACTTTTACACTTCACCCAACTCAATTTCCTCAAACTTTCTGTTAATATTCTTCTGATTTTTCATGTGAAGATCTTTCACTTTTTTGTACAAATGTCCATTATACTCTTCTAATTCAATTTTGTTAATATTTCTTTTCTTTCCTCTCTTATTCTCTGTATATGTATTTTTCTGCTTACGACATTTGCAACAAGTTATTATCCCTAAAATCGTTAGGGCTATTCCCACCATGGGAATCAGTATTTTACCTACAAAACTTTTCCCTACGTTAGAAACCAACTTGTAGAAATTGAAGAAATTGATGTACATGAACAGCACTCATTTCCCTTCTTCTCCCACTCCTCTCCCTGTGAGCACCATGAATACCATAAACTATTGGCCGTATCACTCTGCCAGTAAGAGCCCATACCTATATGCATATGCACAGCCATACTAGGCACCATGGCCTTTTTTCCCATTGGAATCCCCGGCTTCCCTCCTGCGCGTATCTTACACCCCCTCTCTCATGCATAGACCATGAACCCCTCTCCCTCTGCGCGACCCTGCTACGAAAGGCAACCCTCCTGCTTGACCCACACAAAACCCCCCATTCCCTCTTGAGGAGGCATCCTTCGCCTTAGCTGACATATCCCTCCCCAGCTGCACCTGACTGCCCCCGCTCTCTCATGTACGGGTCATAAGATCTCTCTCTCTCTCTCTATGTGACTCTGTCCCTGTGTCCACCCTGGCTACCCCTCCCTTCTCCTCACATGGGCAAGTCGTAAACCTTCTTCTTCTGCAAGGCCCTGTCCTTGAGAGTCACGGCCGCGCCTGACCAACACCTCCTTTCCTTCCATGAATACCCCTCTGTTGACGAGCCTTCCCTCCGCGCTCGATTGTCCACGCGGCATGAATACCACTCCTTTGATGACCCCTTCCCCCGAGTCCGGCTGACCACACATGTCCGAGGCCATCGCCTGAGCCAGGAGATACCATTTACTGCCCTTATTGTATGAAGTCACCCCCCCTTCAAGGGATCCACTATTGATCCTGGCCACCCCACCCCCCTGGCTATGATTAGGCGCGCACATCCTAAACTGTTGATGAGACACTCAGCTGCGTGATTGCCCTCCCCTCTTATCAGCAGGTCAAGGGTCCCTATTGTGAACACATGTGGGGTGGGATTGACACGAGGATTATAGGGTTATCTTTCCTTCGTTTCACAATGCTGTGACTGTAATGCCAAGTGTTTTGTAAGGTATAAAAGGTTGAGTCTCAGCTCACTTGTTAGAGCACCTCCCGATGACACCTTGTTTCGTGTCTGAAATGACTGGCTCTCCTCATGAGAATTAAACTCTGTTCTTGATTCCTGCATCCAGCGCCCGTCTCTTTATTTGATAACTATTCAGAATGGGAACTAAGAGGCGTCTTGCGCCAGCAGCCTGGGCATCGATAGCAATGCGGGCTCGTTTTCTACAATTGGCGTCCCAACGCGGGGTCCATCAGTGACATAAGGTTCGGTAAGAGAGATCCAGACGAAGAAGCGAACATCTAAAATAATCGGAGTATACCTGCCTTGAGAGGGCCCTAGCCCGGCTGCCGATCAAAAGAACTTCGCCAATTCTGAACGGACCTCTCTTGAGTGACCTACTGTCCTGACTGGAATCCCACAGGACTGCTGCGGTAAAATCATGGAGTAAGAGAACGATCGGGCGCTGGAGGGAGGAAGGCGAAGAACTGCCCACACGGTCCGGTCCGGGTAAGGTCGCGTAAATGCGACAAATTGTGAAATAATTGTTTTGGATAATACTAGTATTACGCTTTGTTGAAACCCTCTGGAGATTCGCTGTCTGCAAACGGAGAAAACAACAGGCTCTCTCTTTGCAAGCAGTGAAGGATAGGTAACGCAGACTTTTGTCCCCATTGTAATCCGTCGTGCCTATCTTCCTCCCCCACTGTTTCCCGAACTGTCGTTCGTGGATTATTGTCTGGAGATTCTTTGTCTGCAAACAGGGAAGAACAAGGTCTCGCTTTGCAGGTAGAGAAAGAGTGGGCAACGATAACTTTTCGTGCCCACTTATTCTCCCCACTGGATTTTTTGATTGGCCGATTATTCGGTATTGGTTCGTTTGAGGTATTCACCGCCGCCAAACAACGGAGAATAGAAATATTCTGCCTAGTCTTTGCCCGCCGTGATAAGATAGGTAATGCAGACTTTTGTCCCCGTTGTAATCCGTCATGCCTATCTTCTCCCCATTGGTTGGTAGCCTGTTTAGCCCGGACCGCTTATTAGAGTCGAACCATCCAGCTCCACTGGAGGGCACATCTAATAAGGACCTGTTCATTAAAGTGTGGACTAGTCGCTATAGCTTATAATAGGTTATGGCATAAAAATAAAAAGAAAAGGAGTTGAGCGAAATCAGTAGGCCACTGAGGAGTTATCAACTTCGCTAAAAATAAAATAAGAAACGTTAGAAATAACCCGTAATAAGAAACATAAAAATGGCGAGGGAAGACAAGCTTGACACCAAGGCAAGCCACGAGGTAACTAGGTTCCGTTGCCTATTCCTGCCCTAAACATGTCTGCCTCATTGCCCACCACGCCCAAATAACGGTCACACGAAATAGAAACAAATTCAATAGGTACCTACCCCCATTTCCGGAAGCTCCCGAAATGCCGCAGGTCCGCGGATACGCCCATCCGGTAGGCGAGGCCTCGAGGCATGCGGGGCTCGCCTGGACGCAGTCGGAAGGGGAGGCTGTGGGGCGGACGGCCCAGAAAACGGTGATGGCCTCTCCTTCTCTCCTCTTCTGCTGCCCTGCGGGCCACAGGGGGGTGGGAGCTGTCTTGCTTCAGCCACCGACCACCCCCCCCCTCCTCTGTCTCTCGCCTGGACCGGCCCACGAAGAAGGCCGAAGCCACAAACAAGAGCGGCGGCGCTTGCAAGTAGTCCCGCCACATGTCAAACGCCTGGATAGTTACAGGTAGTCCCGCCACATTTCAAATTCCTGGAGAGTTGAAGGTAGTCCCACCACATGTCCACGCCTGGAAGTTACAGGTAGTCCCGCCACATGTCAAGAGAGGGGGGGGGGCTGTCTTGCTTCAGCCACCGACCACCCCCCCCCCCCATCTTCAATAGCCGGCACAGCCAATATCGAAACGGCGGAGCCGAGGATCGGCGAGGGGTCGCTGGAAGGGGGAGGTGGCGCGAACGAGCCTCCCCCACCTCCCTCCAGGTGGAGGCTTCCAGCGACACCCCAACGCTCTTACTTAAAGAGGGTCCACATCAAAAAGCGGTCTTTTGCCCGGGGCGGGCACACGCTCCATACCGTCTCTCCTCGACCTTGAAGATTCTATAAGAGCCGGGGGGCCCCCGACCCCTCTGCATGGGTGCCCCCGTCCCCCCCTCATTGGGACCCGCGACATCGACACTCCTGCTGGCGCCAGCCTCGGATTGGAAATGGCTAAAATGCAGCCACGGCACAGATTTGTTCAGTTCCGGAGGAACACCAGAATGACCCGGTAGGAAAATTGTTGCCGCCCTCCCCACTCTTTGACTAATGGTCCATATTTGTTAGACTGTTAACCACATAGCACAAAACTTTTTGAACTGCCAACGGAAGGTTCTGGGCCAACCATGCGAGACTAGAGACATTCTGACTGTGCTGGAACTCGCCTGACCCCACCCAAAATGGCGCCGACACAAAATGAGACGTTTTGAATAAACTTTGTTGCACCCTGATTGCGCAAGCTTTTTGCCCCGAGATATATATAACGTTTTGGATAATGAAAGTAGATATGAAGGATATTGAGTATGTGCTTGGACAATGAATTGACTTAGGGTGGGTACTGATTATGAGTTGGAAAATGAATTGGTGTAATTTAGGTAATGAATGAACATTGGATAATGAATTTATGAATTTATTAAAGATGAATTACTGACATGCATCATGTTTGCTCTGTAGGGGAGTTTGATACGATTTTATTGCACTGCCGCACTTTATGCAATGAACTGCCATCAACTTCTTTCTTCCTATGTACAGTTCCAATCTGCTCCGTGGCTGGTCCACGGGATTGTAGGCCTGTATTTGCACCTCGACACTTTTTATTAAAAGTATTTTGAAAAAGAAAGCATGGTTGTAGCAGTTGCATTAATGAGTTTTGGATGTCTTACTACTGTGAGCGAAGAATAAGTATGATGAAAGATGTAGATCAAAAGGATCAGATATTTAGCAGCTACATTATGTATCACAGGCAACCAGAAAAGTGTTTTAAGACACCCTTAAAACGACACCACAGAAATGCCACCTGACCGTCACCCCCGTACCCGACAAAGAGGGTTACGACCGAGTAACTCATGTAGATAGGCAGATCGTCAATGATTATCTATCTGACATTACTGGTCCCTCTGGGCTTAAACGCCGTGATGGTAAAGAAATGCACTACGTGGAGATAGGTCGAGTATGTGGTAGGTAAAAACCTTTCCGGATTACTGCATGCTGATGAGGTTTGAATATTGCCCCCCACCCCTTCTTTCTCCTCCCTTCTGCAGGTCACGTCGGAACCTTGGCTGATGTATGGAAGGACGATGACCGAACCGCCAATGAGAAGGGGAAGAAGGGAATATGAGCATGGTCCTTATGACAAATAAAAGTTTTTAAAAGACGTAGACTTAAACATGACTGTTCCTCCTTAGAACATAGCAACTGGGAGGATGGACTGACATAGACACTGGACAGGTACTGAATGACGAAAAATTGACTAGAAATGACGCGTTAAATATTGTAACTGGACGTTTGACTAGGTAGGGAAAGGACAAAGAAAAATATACGGGTAAGGGTTACCACGGCACCACCCGTCTGGGAAGTTAGAAATGTTGCTGATGTTCAAAATGCACTGCCCCCCTTTCTCACACTCTTATAGGTGTAGCCAAGCTGTCCGACTGTTCTCCCGATCAATACTTGCCGTTGCCTCAGCCTGGAGAACTTCCCACCAAAGGAAGGAACTGAAAAATGGTTTAAAATCCAACCATGGGTAAATAGCGCGGCCAGGTTAATTTCTGACCGACCAACTGAGGTGTAAGTATTGGCAATTGGGAACGCTCGCGGACATAACAAGCGAGAAGGAAAAGGAGGGAAGGGTAGAAGGAGCTAAGCACATAGATAAATAGGATAGTAAAAGATACGTAGGATATAATATGGATTTTGTTGGCCACCTGTTGTTTCCCGTCTTGTCGTAAATGTCTTATATATGTGTAATGCATGTGCCGTCTTCCCTGTCTGAGTTTGTGTGTGTGTAATGTACGGATTTATGTCTTCCCTCCGTCTGTATTTGCGTGTTACCTGACCTTTGCTGTTCTGTGTTGTGAGCGCACTAAATGACCTATTTTCGTACACGTCTCTCTCTCTCTCTCCCTCTCTCTCTCTCTCTCACCACCCCCTTTATCTCTCTCTCTCTCTCTACATGTCATACGTGTACCGAATGGCTCGTTTAGATTGCGGGCGACTCTCACTCTCTATGAGAGTCTCCCTATTTTCTCTCCCTCTTTTTGATAAAATTGTGCCCCACCGGCACCAGTCTGATTTGATACATATTGAACGCGAAGGTGTTCAGCGAAATTGACCGAAACTAAAATGATTGTATCTCGCCATATTACTGCCTCTCCTTTCTGCAAAATGAATGAACTTGAATTGGCTGAGAAGGAAAGGACAGGTAAGACGACTAAAGTCCCCCAAATCTGGCCATTTATAGGAGAACTGTATGTCAATGGCACCTTATGTCTGTTCTTCAGAGACGAACGCCAACGTCTAGATTGACCCCCAATGCCCAGATTGCCCCACCCCCTTTTTGCACCCAAGCGCGAGCGCCCGAAGCATCCCCGCCCCATTTGATAGACCCCAGCTGCTGTCCCGGATATAAACATGATGACCATGAGTAGCTGTTGACCCTCGAGAAAACCTTGTTTTGCCTGACTCTCGATGATGGCACCCCCGCCCTGTTTGAAAAGGTTAGCCAGTCCTGAAGGGAAATGCTCCGTAATGTTGAATATGATGTAATGCACAGTTGATGGGAATCTCATTTATCCTCACTTGAGTTATAAATAGAACGATGGATAGACCTGCCATAAACTCAGTAGGAATGCTGACACAGGCACTGCTTGGTAATGGACCTCTGACTGTGACCAGTGAGCGTATCTCCCAAATGCGTAGAATTGAGGGAGGAATTCACATGCGTAGATATCTTCTTCTGCCATTTCTCTAAAACCTTGTCTTGTACCTATTCAAAGATTCACGATCACCGAAGGAGATGGGTCAGATGTGACGTACAGCCTGACTGCAGATCTTGGGACACGTATGACCTTGACCAAAAGTGGAGCTGCAGAGCAACAAGATACGGGACGAGACCGCAATTTCAACGTGGAAAATGAAAAATGACGGGCCGCCTTGAAGCCCTCCGACTGCTAACCCACGTGTGCCTGGAGTCTCCGTCCCCCTTCTTTGGGCCCGATTGATGGGCCTGCCTGCTTGTTATCCTTTGCTCCCTTGGTCCCTTTTGTGCGTCTCAGGAACTCTGACCCAACTCCGCTCTCTCTCTCTCCTATCGACTATTTGAACCACCCTCACCCTCTTCTCCACGTGACTTTTTGCCAAAGGAAAGAACTGCATTCATATGGGAATAGGGTGTTGCCACGGAAAATATAGGTGCCGAGCATAAGGCGCCGCCAAACGGATTGTTTAGGGAACAGGACTGTGGTCTAACAGCCGAGGACTGACCGCACCCTGCAACGCGTAAGGATAGAACAGAGCTGGACCTATAGCTCCACCGCCGGTGCTCAACAGCGCCAACGAAAGTACTCGGACTAGAGCCTACCAGTGATGGCTCGCTGATAAAAAGACACTGTGACGAAGAAATCTTGTATATTGAACTGAATTCCGCTCTCAACTACCTGGTCAAAAACTGTTCATTGGTCACATTTTAAGTTAGAAAGATTTATGCTATGTAGTGCGTTTAATTGTCAGGAACACAACGAAATGCAATTTCCTATGTGCTGTATTCTGCCCATCACCTCAACTGTCTGTGATTGTACGCCAAATGCTAGTATCGACAAAATGCTAATTCATCAACGATGCTTGTCTGCCTGTAACCCCATCAATTACAAAAATGACTGCTGTAATGTAAAAGGGGCGACTGTAGAAATTGAAGAAATTGATGTACATGAACAGCACTCATTTCCCTTCTTCTCCCACTCCTCTCCCTGTGAGCACCATGAATACCATAAACTATTGGCCGTATCACTCTGCCAGTAAGAGCCCATACCTATATGCATATGCACAGCCATACTAGGCACCATGGCCTTTTTTCCCATTGGAATCCCCGGCTTCCCTCCTGCGCGTATCTTACACCCCCTCTCTCATGCATAGACCATGAACCCCTCTCCCTCTGCGCGACCCTGCTACGAAAGGCAACCCTCCTGCTTGACCCACACAAAACCCCCCATTCCCTCTTGAGGAGGCATCCTTCGCCTTAGCTGACATATCCCTCCCCAGCTGCACCTGACTGCCCCCGCTCTCTCATGTACGGGTCATAAGATCTCTCTCTCTCTCTCTATGTGACTCTGTCCCTGTGTCCACCCTGGCTACCCCTCCCTTCTCCTCACATGGGCAAGTCGTAAACCTTCTTCTTCTGCAAGGCCCTGTCCTTGAGAGTCACGGCCGCGCCTGACCAACACCTCCTTTCCTTCCATGAATACCCCTCTGTTGACGAGCCTTCCCTCCGCGCTCGATTGTCCACGCGGCATGAATACCACTCCTTTGATGACCCCTTCCCCCGAGTCCGGCTGACCACACATGTCCGAGGCCATCGCCTGAGCCAGGAGATACCATTTACTGCCCTTATTGTATGAAGTCACCCCCCCTTCAAGGGATCCACTATTGATCCTGGCCACCCCACCCCCCTGGCTATGATTAGGCGCGCACATCCTAAACTGTTGATGAGACACTCAGCTGCGTGATTGCCCTCCCCTCTTATCAGCAGGTCAAGGGTCCCTATTGTGAACACATGTGGGGTGGGATTGACACGAGGATTATAGGGTTATCTTTCCTTCGTTTCACAATGCTGTGACTGTAATGCCAAGTGTTTTGTAAGGTATAAAAGGTTGAGTCTCAGCTCACTTGTTAGAGCACCTCCCGATGACACCTTGTTTCGTGTCTGAAATGACTGGCTCTCCTCATGAGAATTAAACTCTGTTCTTGATTCCTGCATCCAGCGCCCGTCTCTTTATTTGATAACTATTCAGAATGGGAACTAAGAGGCGTCTTGCGCCAGCAGCCTGGGCATCGATAGCAATGCGGGCTCGTTTTCTACAAACTACCTATAGAGAAGAGACCATCCGTTAGTCTCTTCCATGCACTATCAACCTCCAGTGATTTGAGTTCCTTTTCTAAATATGTAATATTCCTTATATACCCTTTAAGTTCTACACTTTTGTCAGGCCTGTAAGTACAACAATGTTGCGCCCTTAACATTCTGCAGACTCCGCCCTCTTTTGCCAAAAATGTATCAAGAGCAAGTCGATTTTGTAAAACCATTGATCTTACCGCAACGAATTCAGTATTGATCATTAAAAATCCACCATTAGTGTCAGTCGATAAGCGATCCACCACTGTTGACAATTTGCAAATTCTTTGAGTATTTAAAACCACTCCCACTGAAAGTATCAATGCACTAAATATATCATCTACAATTTCTGCTAAACTAGCTCTTTTACTACGTATTAGTCAATTAGTGTCTTCATTGCTTCCAATAATTCTATTTACATGATGTACCTTTGGGAATACTATTCCAAAATAGCAACTCCCATACCAATGATCAGGTAATTTGTAATATGCTTTGTTCCCACAGATCTAATAAATTCCAGGAAACACCGGTTCAGTTCCATCTTTGAAACCCCAACCCCCAATTACTTTATAATTGTGTTCGCATTCACTAGAACCAATGAATATATTGTTATAATAACTTGTTCTCTCCCTGTGGAGACAGAGTTTCCCTTTCTTTTCAAATTCCAGCAACAAAGCAGCATGAGTTTTGCCATTCAAGGTGTATTCTTTATTTTCTGCACATTTAGGTATCTTTTGTTTCTGTTCTGTAGCTTTTCTTAGGAAATCCTCTCTCCTTTTCTCAACTAAATTAAAAAATTTCTTCTCTTCTTCATGTAAAATGCATGTTAAATTATTCTTGTGTGCTTCAGCTATATCTATTGTACCTATTGTTAGAAAATATTCTCCCCTATAACAAGCTATGTTACCTTTACTATGTACAGGATTTAGGTTACTATGAATAGGAAGTTCAGAGAAAATCACATTTAAATTAGAATAATAATATTGTAAAGGTCCTTTTTTTAAAATAAACTAGCTAAAATACTGCATGACATACCATAAGTCAGGGGCAAATGATGATAAGTGATGCCTTTTGCTACAGACAATGGTAGATTCATACATACGTAGCAATCGCTTATTTCCATTGCCTCTACATAATGTACTAACAAAGTTACGAATACATTCAAATGTGTTCTATTTCTAATTTTATCATAATGTAATCCTTCCTCATCTGATGCTTCTAATTCTACTCTTTGCTGCCTAAAATGCTCTATTCTTCCATGTATATCTAACTTTTCAGGTACATCTACTTTCTCATGAATGTTAGTTGCATTCTTCTCACCTTTACTCATTAGATAAGGAATAGCTACTGTCAGTCCTAACCATACCATGCGTACTATTACTACACTACATGTGCATATTCTACAGCATGTTTTTAAGCAATTTCTTTTCGGTTTATCATTAACAGTATGATCAGCCATTTTTTGATTAAGGAGACTTAGCCCTCTTTGAGACTATTTCACAGAATTTCAACCTGTGAAAATGTTCAAGTTGGTCTTACTTCTTCGTCTGTTGGTTCATCAATTAATTACATCAATTAATTTGTCATCATCTTTATCACTCAGTTCTAATTTGTCAAGATCTTCAAGAATGACATAAGTCCATTCAGGGCCTCTGAACTTATTATTCAGTCTTTTCAAACACAGACTTTTTCTTTTCGGTTGTTCTGTGGAAAGCCCAGTTTGACTTGATATTTTGTTTACTTGCTCTGGTTCTTCATTTATTGATTTAAGACAAAATTTTAGTTTCTTGACAAAACCAGGCCAATTATCTTCCTTTCTGAGTCTTTTAGCTGGCAATGTGCTTTGTTTTTCTTCAATTGCTCTTTTATTTTCGTTCAGTTATGGCACAGTTTGTATATCTTCGTCATCTGTATCCCTCTCTATCTGACTTGGCCCAGGTCTTGCTTCTGTTTCCTCTGCCTGGATGCTAATCTGACCTTGTTCAGGTGTGTGCTGCAATTGACTTTGATTTATTTTGTTTTCTTTTTCCTGAACACGTTTATCTACATCTATCTGGTCCTGCTCAGGTATCTCGATCTCTTGCTCTTCTTCTTCCTGAGCCTTCACCCTTTTACATATTTGTCCCTCCTCAGACTCTGGAACTGTGACAGGTATCTGGAATGTCTGAGCATATTGATCTTTCCTCATCTGTTCCTCCTCAGAATACTTTTGGCTTTGATTTCTGTAATCTGAGTACGTTCTTCTATTCCTGACTCATCCTCACTATCACTCTGTCTATCTAAGTAGGTTTGGCTTCTGGTTCTCACTGCAGAAATGTCAATTACTGGAATCGATTCATCCTGACTGGTGCTCGGTTGTTTATCATCAACTACTTCGGAATCACTTTCTCGAAACCCCTCAGCTGTACAACCTTCAGCTTCAGTTTCATCAGGTTCAGCCACTTTTTTAGTATGGCTCGCATGGATCCAATTCGGAATTCCTTTGCATTTTACTGCTGTAGTGGTGACCAATATCACTTGTTTTGGCCTTCCCCACCTTGGAGCTAGGCAAGATTCTCATGTATGTTCTTTTATTACAACCCAGTCCCCTGGAATCAGATCGTGTGCTGGAGTTGTTTACCTGGTGAAAGCCTCTTCTCCAACCTGGTGAGAGATAAAACGCACTTGGTCAGCCAGTTCTTTGCAGTACTCTAGTACTAAGTCATCAGATATATTTATCAACTTATGTCCTGGCACCCATGCCTGCCTCATTGTTCTTCCCATGAATAATTCATGAGGACTCAAGCCTGTTTTTCTGTCTGGAATGCTTCTGAGTCCCATCAGAACAAGAGGTGAAGCATCTGGCCATTCTAATAGAGTTGATTCATAAATCTTTCCCAATCTTGATTTGATTGTGCCATTCAGTTGTTCTACCACTCCAGAAGCCTCTGGGCGGTATGCACAGTGCAGCTTTTGCTCAATTTTAAATGCTTCACAGATTAGACCAATTATTTCATTATTAAAATGTCTTCCTCGGTCTGATTCAATCTTTACTGGAAAAACCAAAATGAGGTATAAGCTCTCTAACTAGTAGTTTTGCTACTGTGATGCTATTATTCCTACGTGTAGGGTAAGCTTCCACCCATTTTGAAAATAGGCAGACAATGACAAGAACGTACTTCATTACTCTGCAAGGGGGTAACTGAATTAAATCAATCTAAAGTTGAATACAAGGACCTTCTGACTTTCCAATCTTTCCTCACAACACTACAGTTCTTTTCCCAGGATTCATTTGTTGGCAGACCAAACACCTATGGCCAGTGATTTAAATGGGAAAAAATAAGTGCAGGTACTCATTAAAATGAGTGGGAGGTGTGGCAAATGGGCGGGGCTAAGGGCGGGGCCAAGGGCAAGATACGATGATACATAATGATTTCTGTACCAGTTGCAGCAGATATCAAAAAGCATGAGAAATGCGTTTATGTAGACAAACCAGGTTAACTCATTACACAAAATTAAAACCAAACAGGATGATATGTTAACATTCCCTTGTTTTGTAATATTTGCTGCTTCTTAATGCCATATGTTATTTGATGTTGTTTGCCACAATGCTGTATATACTCAAGTGTGCGCACACACAGAGAGCAATTCAAGCAGACATGTACACAAAAGCAATCCACCCATGCCCCTTAAAATATCTCCTGAGAGTGTCCTGATTTTCTCCCTCTTTCTCTCACAGAAAAAGAGGCATACATAGGCCGGCAAGCACACAGACATATCAATGTCATGTCATGTCATGTCAGAAGTTCTTATATAGCGCAACTTATCACCGTAAGGTCTCAAGGCGCTTACAGCACAAAAACGATTGATCACATGTGATGCTAGAGAATGGGGAGGGAACTATTTGGGAAAAAGCCAGGTTTTTAGGGTTTTGCGTAAAAGTTTGTGTTCAGTGATGGATGAAAGATGGGGGGTAGCTTGTTCCAGAACAGAGGGGCAAGATAGGAGAAGGAGCGCTGACCGTATCTGGAGGTCCGGGCATGAGGTTGAATCAAGAATGATTTGCTGCTAGATCTTAAAGTTCTTTTAGGGGCATACCAGTTGAGTTTTCTTTTAAGGTATTTAGGCCCATTATTGTGCAGAGTATTATGTGTTATGCTCAAGATCTTGAAATGGCTTCTCTGGCGAATGGGGAGCCAATGGAGCTTTTTCAAACAGGGTGCAGAGGATGTTCTGGGAGGCAGATCGAGGACTAATCTGGCCGCTGCATTCTGGAGGGTCTGCAGTTTTCCAGTCTGTGAAAAATCCCTGGGTATACACTATCGAAGAAGTTCACTCTATTTTCATACCTTATCCGTCTAGGTGTTCATACACTCTTGCTCCCACCAACACAACCCAATCAATCACGGTGATGGTAAATGGTCAATTTCCACACTAAAATTGAACGTTCACAGTCTCTTTAATAAAAAAACATAAAACGATCTATACACATAAACAAATTAAAATTTCAAAGAATAATCTTTGAACATATACATTAAAAAAACAGATATTCAAAACAATTCAATATAGACATTGGACAAGCACAACTTCATTTATCTAAATTAATATATCAAAGTTATAAACATGTTAAAAACAAATATAGCAAACAGAGATACTGTACAATCACAAGAAAAAACCCCTACACAATGTGGCCTTTAAGTTCCTTCGCCACTCTAATTTCTAGATCCAATGGTCTTTACTTGATTCGCACGTGGTATAGTCAATAGTACCCTAAATGTGTTAGTATCTATTGCTTCCCAGACCTTACTTGGATTCTACACACAAAAAAAGCAATGCGTCGACGCGTTTCGGTGCTGTGGACACTTGATACTGTAGCACCTTCTTCAGGACTGCCGTTTCTTTGGGGTCACCGGCTTCAAGGATTACTACTTAACACCCTCTCTGTAAATACATAGGGAGAAAAGCAAGGTATCACTACTGTAGAATAATTCGTGACACAATTATTAATCTAACAAATCTTATTACTTTTACTTGATGGGTTGGTATCATGATCTAGTCTCAAATACCCTTATATCAGGTTGTTTCCATCAACTTTTTCCAAATCTTTAACCGTCCCCTCTTTCAAATGACTTCTCCTGGGTCATCAGTATAATACACATATGGGATCTTATAGGACATGGGGACCCTCCTTCCCCCATGTACACATGGTTACAATCTCGTTATCCTCTGTTTGATTAAAGGATCACTTATACATCCGTACTAAAGATTGTTTCACACATTGTTCGATTGTTATCCCTCCGTTTCTTTTTTAGTGTGGAAATAGAAAAAACTTTGGGGACCTCACTCAAACACAGTCTTATAACCTTAGGTCATACCCCGCATGCATGTCTCTTTCTTCCCCCACAAACGTATTCTTACCCTGTGGGTATAGGTGGATATCCCCTGCAGGTGTTTATCTGGTCTACCACTCCAATTCGTGGCTTCTCGTGTGAGGTGAAATCCTTCCTAATGTAGGGACACAAGGCACTATCAGTCCCTGCATACGATTTAACCAAAATATTCTAGGGACTACAGTAGGGAAGTCAATTACCTCTTCACTGGTATATGGCTGAAGTAAAAGGGACCTCTCCACTTCTTTGTAGATCTATAGAGACCCTTCCACTCTTCTTATTGGACTGTATATGTCCCTATTCAAGAAAAAGAAATCACTGTTAAAGTATTCCAGATAATCGTGCCCTTTCCATATATCCGGACGGTTGTATTCTATTTAATCTCTTACCTTAAAAAGTCAGTAAAATTATTTCTGGACGGGCATATGTCCGCATAGTTCCGTTGATCAGCTTGATATATTCTGTCGGAACAAACATATATATACATATATGTATTTGTATACTTTTTAATAGGGCAAATACCTATCTCTCTCTATTTGTTTTAAGCCCCCTTTATCTCTTTCCATCAGTATGGGTTTGTCTATCTTTTTATATTTTTTTTTTTTAAAAATTTCCCTCACTGTCCGTTCTTTGTGTAGTTGTATCTGTTTCTTGTTGTTTTACACCCCTCTTCCCCTATGTATTGGTTGGTCTTTAATACATGGGTCCCCATTTTGGGCCACTTCATATCTCCTTACTTAGGGGTGGCGTGGCTAATACTAGTTAGTATATTTCTCCCACTTCCTGGCTCTATGGTAATGCTAGATCTAGGTATTGGTCACTAGATTATCTGAATAAACATACAGTGTTTACTTTTAAGGGGTTACTATTTATTAAAGTCTTCCTTCCCCTATCTCCCGAGATTCTCCCCCCCCTAGCTCTATGATGGTGCTGGATCTGGGCATTGGTCACTAGATTATCTGGGTAACCATATCGTATTTGTTTACAAGTGGGTACTATTTGTTACATTCTTCTTCCCCCTATCTTCGGAGGTTCTCCCCCCCTGGAGGCTCAAATTTCTACAAAGTATTTCTACTGCTTCAAAGGACGTCTTATTCCTGTGCATGACAAACTGGGTAGCCCGATTCCCTATTTAAGGATTTAGTTCCCCTGTTCTCACCTCGTGTATTCGGCGTTCGCGTTTCAGCCTCGTCCTCCTTCCGTCAGCGTCGTACGGTGGAACGCGCTGTATTTAAGCCTGATTTGATTAATGCAATTGCTTACAGCTGAGGCGCGCGCCTGCGCATTATCATTATGGGCCTAACACCTTTCGGCGCGCCATCTTTGAATGGAATTGTTTGTGATGGACGCTATGGCTTCATGCATTCATCGTTGCCCCAGCTCCGTTTTTAGTTATTCAGTGCATTCCGTATTACTCATAAATTACCTGTCTCTTCCCTATCGGTGGTCTGTTATAATTTAGGACTACTAGGTCCCTACGCCCGTTTTCGCAATATTTCGTTCTCTAATCTTATTGGGTTATTTTTCTTAACTATTCACGAGCGGAATATTAAGGATGAGTTTGGGACATTCTCGCTTTTCTTTATAGTCCCCATTCACCTATCAGTGTTTCTTCTTCGAACAACTCCCACCATGTTTATATGTTGAAGTAGGTATTTCAGAATGACTAATCTAGGCACGTGTGGTTGTTTTAATCATAGGGTTATATTTTTCATCGGTCTTCTCTATGTTAACTCTATGTTGTCTGAGTCAAGCATTTTCCCACATTTTCTACATCTCGGATATCATCCTAAACATATATTATAAAAGTTCCTACACAATGTTTCTTGTTACTGATCTCCCTTCACTTTACGCTTTCCTTACCTTACTTATATAAGGGTTTCCCACTCTTCCCTAGAGTTCAGACCGCATCTAATAGTGTCAAATTTAATCATGAACCATTGTTCTTGTTGTTTCGTCCTTTTTCTGATGTCTCCTAGTCTGGTTTGTTCCCTAATTCTCTCTAAAATGACCCATCTCAGATCCTTTTCTTTATGTCCATGTTCTTTCCAGTGAGCCACTAGTGGCGCATTTTCCTTGTTGTTCTTAATTGCTGATTTATGTTCTCCTATTCTTAACCTGAGCTCTCTACCTGTCTCTCCTATGTATCCCTGGTTACAAGGACATAGGATCAGGTATATTACATTCTTAGTTCTGCAATTATTCAGAGTAGTAATATCTTGTATGGCTCCATTGTGTTCCACCTTCTTGGTGACTATGCATAGTTCACATATGCAGCAGTTGCCGCATTTGTGATTTCCCACCGCTTTGGTTCCTGTTAGGGTGGTTTGGCTTTCTATTATGTCATCCCTGTAGGTGTGTACTAGGCTGGACCTCAGGTTTTTATTCTTCCTGTATGCATATAGGGGACGTTCTATTTTAATTTCAGCTCCATCATTCAAGATCTTCCAATATGATTTATTATGTTTTTTATCTGGTTGGCCACCGCTGAGTATTAGATCACCATCACTATTTTCTCATGAGTCTCCTTCTTATTCTTTTTGGTTAGCAGGCAGTCCCTATCATATTAACGGGCTCTCTTTAGGGAATGGTCAATCAATTTTTTTGGGTAACCTCTCTCTTGAAATTTGTGCTTCATTTCTTTGGCATGTTTATAGAAGTCATCTATTGTAGTACAATTTCTCCTCAGACGGAGAAATTCCCCGAAAGGTATTGAGTACTTTTGGCTCCTGGGGTGGTAACTTCTATAATGCAACACTGTGTTGCGGTCTGACTCCTTTTTATATAGTTCCACCTTTAGTTGTTTGTCCACTCTGACTATGCTGATGCCTAAGAAATTTACTCTGTTCCTGCTGTATGCTGCCGTAAATCTTAGGTTCACGTCCCCTAAGTTCAACCATGTAAGGAAATCATTTAGGAGCTCCGCCGTCCCAGACCATATAAAAAAGATGTCATCTATGAAGCGAGCCCAACTTCGGATGTTCTCATAGTATGGGCTGACTTCATTGTAAATGTGTTTGTTTTCAAACACACTTACATAGATACAGGCCAGGCTCGGCGCACAGGTCGCGCCCATGCTAGTCCCTTTACGTTGGATATAGAGATCCTTTTTGAACAGAAAAATATTATTAAGGAGCACCATGGAGACACATTATACTATAAACTCCTTGTTGCCTCCCACAGTTTCATTCTCCTCCAACAGGGTTTTTATCACCTCAATGGTGTCTTGTTGAGGTATGTTGGTATAGAGTGACTCTACATCGAGGGTCACCATGATTTCATTTGCTTCATCAAATTCCATTCCTTCTATCTTAGCTATCATATCAGAGGTATCCCTGATATATGATTTTTGCTTCTCCACTAAAGGTTTCAAGAACCTTTCAGCGTATTTGCTCAGTGGTTCTAATAGGGAGTCGATGGACGCCACTATGGGTCTTAGTGGGGGATTATCTAGGCTTTTATGGACTTTTGGAAGTCCATAAAACGCCAGAGTCTTTGGGTTCATGTTGTTGAGGAACTTCCATTCCTCTTCAGTTATGTTCCCATTGGTCCATGTTTGCTGTAACAATGTTTCCACATCTCTCTTTAATATGTTAAGTCTAGTCTGGGGCACTCTTGTATAGTGTAGTTCATTGGATAAAAGAGCCATCACTTTTTGGTCATAATCATCTGTGTCGAAGACTACCACCCCTCCACCCTTATCCGCGGGTTTAATTGTTATACGCGTATCTTTGGAGAGGGAGTCAATTGCATCTCTTTGGGCTTTGGTGATATTATGTTCCTAGAAATGTTTTTTATTCAGCAGAATTCCTACTTCTAGTTTCACCATAGATTCAAAAATCTCGAGATTTGTGTCCACCATTCCCAAACTTGGGGTGAATGTGGACTTTGTCCTTAAGCCAGAGTCTTGGGGTACTTCCCTAACTGGTCTATTCTCGAAGAAACGACGAAGGCGAATCTTTCGAAAAAATGCTCTCAGGTCTTTCTCTAATTGGAATTTGTTAATACCAGCTGTGGGCACAAAATTAAAACCCATCCCTAGGACTTGTTGTTCAGTATTTGTCAAGGTTCTATGGGACAGGTTTATGATAGGTGTTCTTTCTACCGCCAGTACACCTTGTTCCTGGTTCGCTTGTATTCTTGAGGGGCCTGGTTCTGTTGGTATTCCTGATTCTGCTCTCTTGGGGCTGGTCTCCTCGTATATTGGCCTCTCCCTCTGCCTTGGAAGCCTCCCCGAGCTCTCTGAGGGCGCTGATCTAAAAAATCTTTCTCATACTCCCTATTAGGGCCTGTGTAGTCTTCATCCTCTCTGGTATCGGCTTCCTCTTCCCCACTGCTTTCTGATGTGCCAGAAAAATTTAAATGGCTTGGTCTCCTTGACTGAAACCTAACTCTAGGACCTACACTCCTGTTTTGTTGTGGTCTCTCAGTATAATAGTCTTTTTTGAGAAAAGGGTATACTACTTCCTGATTAAATTTATTTATGTCTTTCCTGAGATTCTGTGTCTTGCGGTTTGTTAAATATTCACAGTACCCATTCATGTCTTGGTTGATCTCTTCTATTTTCTTTTTTGCCTCTTCGACCACATTGCTCTCTAATAGACTTTTTTCTAATTCTTCCATCTCTTGCATCTCTATCAGGATGGTGCTCTGTGCTGTTTCAATTATCAAGAGCATTAGGTCTCTACTACACCTATTACAAATAAAGGTCCAGGTTTCCAAAAATTTGGGATTGTCGATAAAAAGCCGTGGTTCATTACGTATCTGGAGCCCAACAGGTATTGTCCCCGCTCTCACGTATTGTGTCATGAACTCTGCATGTAGTTCGGTTCTAATAATTTTCTTTTTAAGGTTGACTAACTGATTCCATTTTTCACCACCATTGGGGACTACTGTTATGTTGCTACCCCTTTTGTTGGAACTGAGTATTTTATTCAATTGTGCAGTTTTGCCAGCAGATCCTCATTGAGTGCAGCGTACAGGGCATTGCCATAATCAAGATGGCTAATGATCAACCCTGTACCAGAGGTTTCCTAGTTTCTATAGGGAGCCACCTGAAGATCCTCCTGAGGCTGCGCATGATTCCATAGCAGGTACTTGTCACTTTGGTAATGTGATTCTTCATGGACAAGGCACAGTCGATTATGATGCCCAAATTCCGTACTGCAGATTTAGGGGAGGGACATACTCTCAATTCCGATGGCCCCACTCTTGTGTCCAGCATTTCTCTGCTTTGCCGAACAAGATGATTTCGGTTTTATTTGCGTTCAATTGGAGTTTGTTTTTACACATCCAGCTGCTTATCTCAATCATGCATTTCTTAAAATGGGAACGGATGTCAGCGTGATCTGTACCGCATGTGATAAGCAGCTGGGTGTCGTCAGCGTACGACACGGTTTCAAAGCCGTATGAGGTAATGATTTTCGCCAGTGGTGTTAAATACAAGTTACACAGCAGGGGGCTAAGAATAGACCCCTGGGGTATCCCCACTGTTACCGGACGGCTACTAGAGACCAAAGTGTCGACTCGGACGGTGGTGTGGCGGTCTGTCAGATAATTTTCAATCCAATCGAGGGCCCTTCCTCTGGTACCTATCTCCCACAAACGATGTTTCAAAATGTTGTGGGAGATGGTATCAAATGCCGCGGATAGATCCAAGAGGATAAGGATGGCTGATTCGCCTTTATCCACTGCTAGCCTGATGTTATCCACAATTTCAATGACCGCAGTCTCCATGCTGTGTCCAGCACGGAAACCGGATTGAGAGGGATCCAAGACCCAATGCAACTGTGTAAAGGCAGCGAGCCGTTTATTGACTAGATGCTCCAACACTTTCCCCAAAAAAGGGCAGTAAGGAGATAGCCCGGTAATGGGCTTGCAGCATAGGATCATTAGAGATTTTCTTTAAGATCGGCTTTACTTGTGCATGTTTCCACTCAGATGGCACAATGGCCTGCTCAAGTGAATTGTTAAAGATAACAGTCAGGGAACTGGCCAGAAGTGGCGTGATTTTAGTGCAGCGGCGTGGAGGGAAAGGGTCCATAGGGGAGCCGGATTTTATTTTGCTTAAACCCTCCAAGGTTTCAGTGACTGTTATCGGATCAAATTCCGTCAGACAGGTAATGTCATTAGATTCGGCCAAGGGGGGAGGTAATGTAAAACTATTATTTTGCTGAGGATGGTCTAGGTCAGTGTTAGAAAAGGAGGAGTAGATTACTTTGATTTTATTATCAAAGAACTCAGACATAGACTCTACCCAGTCTTGAGTGGGGCTAAAAGAGGACTGTTCGGCCCGAAGAGAAGTAAATTCTTTTACTATTTGATATAGTTCTTTGCTGGAATTGGCCGAATTGTTTATACGCGAGGTTAAATACACTTTCTTAGCCATTTTGATGTGTTTTATATAGCATGAATACAGTAATGTATATTTTACTCTGTCCTCTTCCGTTTTTGTTCTACGCTAATTACGTCAGCTACTCGGCTTGCTTGCTTATCTGTTTTTAGGGTAATTGTAAACCACGGGTATATATCTACACTACTATTATAAAGAAAGAACTTTGAACCTTTGAGGCGGGTAAACTCGGGAACCACAGCGCCAATCCACACACCCGATACATCGTTGTAATCGTCAGGGTGTGCAGATGGACATAGGCTATATAAACGTAATAAATATACGTTATTTAAAAAATGTACCGAAAAAAAAGTAGTCCCTTGAAAGAAGCGCCGGCCGCGACTTGCGTGCCCGACGTGAGGAGCGCGGGGTAGAGCGGCGTCCAGGAGCGCGAGGAGGACCGGCGGACATGGCGCGGGGAGGAGCGGTGAGGAGCGGCGGACAGGCGGGGAGGAGCGGTGAGCGGCGGATGAGGTAGGTTATTTATTTATTTATTTAGAAGCGGTGAGCGGCGAGAAAAATGAAGCAAAAATAAAAATCGTGAGCAAGAGGAAGCAAACGGAGCATTACAAAAGTGAGCCAAACGGTGCATTACAGGAGGAAAAAGTTACGTGTGCAGGTTACAAAAGCGTACATCGTGAGAAAGAGGAAGCAAACGGAGCATTACAAAAGTGAGCCAAACGGTGCATTACAGGATGAAAAAGTTATGTGTGCAGGTTACAAAAGCATAGAAAGTAAACATAGAGGTATAGGAGGAAAAAGTGACGTGTGCAGGTAGCAAGAGGAAGCAAACGGAGTATTAAAAAAGTGAGCCAAACGGTGCATTACAGGAGGAAAAAGTTACGTGTGCAAGTTACAAAAGCGTAGAAAGTAAACATAGAGGTATAGGAGGAAAAAGTGACGTGTGCAGGTAGCAAGAGGAGGCAAACGGAGCATTAAAAAAGTGAGCCAAACGGTGCATTACAGGAGGGAAAAGTTACGTGTGCAGGTTACAAATACGTACAAAGTAAACATAGAGGTATAATACTGCAATATATGGAGGAAGGCTCCGGGGGACCCACGGACAACGTCGGGGCGGGCGGGGGCCCTGAAGCCTAATTGCTCCCGAACAACGTCGGGACGGGCTGCTAGTGTATGTATAAACTAATATTAAAGTTAAATAAGAAAGGCACAGGATTTTTGAATGTACACAAATTTGTGTTGAAATACTATTTCAAAGGCCATTCATGGTTTCAGAACTCAACAAATATCTGGCATTTTTATGTGAAAAAAGTGGTAATCCTAACTTCACCTGTCACCTCACTTCTATACATTCATCCCTCCACCTTCCTTCTATGTTCATCTTAACTTACCCTCAACCAAATCCATTTGCCAGTTGTCATGGAGCTCATTCCTGGACTGGACTGCTGCAGCGCTCCCTGCTGTACATTTCTCTATGGGAAGGGCCAGTACTTAATTTGTAAAAAAAAAAAAAAAAGTGCCAGGGCTCAAAGTTTTTTCTCAGAACCTCGTTTCCGGTGCTGCCGAATGCGAGGTTCACATTTGTTTTATCTACCACCAGAAATTCTCCCTCTTTATCTCCGTTTTGCAGGTACCTTTCCCGCCTACTTTTTCCCTTTGTCTCTATTTTCCAGTTGTTACCTTCTTGCACCTTTACCCATTTTTACCTTTCTCTCTCGTTCTGACCCAATCCCTCAAAATAAGTGCTACTGAGCATCAGTTTCAAACACCAGCTCAAATTAAGCTCAGATAATTTTTAAAAGAGGACTGCAGTTTTGCTGTATCCTCCTAAATCATCTTCCCAGCTGCTTTGACTTTTACCCTTTTCGTCCAAAGGCCTGCACCCTGCCCGAGCCTCTAATTGGGGAAAGTTATTGCTAGGGGCTGGCTAGTGACTCGGCTGGGGCAAGGCAAGCTTGGAAACAGCAAGCCCAGGATGAGGAAGGAACGCAACAAACAAACGAAAATGTGTACATTATGCTAGCCTGTGTGCTTAGCGCCTAGCAATAAAATATTGCACAGAGGCATAGGGCTGTGTCTGCCCAGCTTAGCCGGGAGTAAGGCGGGCCCCACAGTTCTTCTCACCCCTCAGACCCTGCCTGTGTCACGACAGAAATGTGCATAGTGCGTGAGGGTAGGTAGGCAAATAAATATCATTGTGCCTTCTTTTTTTCAATTATAAATAGTGACTTAACTTTGGACCTCTTGTTTCCTTCGCCGTCTTGTACAGTGGTGACCTGCCATTGCATATATCTAATTCCTGGGACAGCCTCGTGGGCACTTTGTTGCCGGAGCTGGGCTGGGTGGTACTGCAGGGATGCACTTCACTGTGAATCTGCCAGTGAATGCCTATTTCTGCCTCCTCCTGTACCGGGCCTTGTTGAACATGCTCGGCTACACAGAAAGAGAGAAGCTGTAACTAATTATTGTCAACTTAGCTGCGGTGACAAATACGCGCATGTTTTTTTTTACATTTCAAAATCAAGACACGCCCAGAGAGACAGCGTTCTAGGCCTACTACCACCACAAATCCTATCTCTTTACATCCATGGAGCCAGTACCCAGGTCAGTCATGTTGTTATGCAAAGGCAGGGAATTGTTATGGAGGGGGACACAAAGGAAAGCACCCTCTGTGCTGAACAAAATGATGAAAAAAAACCGGCTTTGGGGAAGGTAGAGGATTGCGTGTCGCTGCAGCTCACCTTAGTACGGCCGGTGCATTTCCCAAAATGGGACAGGATTACTAAATGGCAGCCCCAGCTCATTTCACACGCTTAACGGAGGAAGGGGTTGGGGGGTCATTAACACTTTAAGCTTATAGTCTTTGCGCACCTGATCAACAGTGCAAGGTCTGTCTAGACACTGTCCTGCAGATCACAGCATGACACAAGGCAAGCCCTCTCAGACACCTGCAGTCTGGGGCCATTCAAGTGAACGACTTTGCAAAATGCCACTGAGGGGCTCACTGTCTTGCAAGCTCCTCTGAAGAAGAGGGGCATCTGCCTTGAGCTGGAGGACGTACCTAACCGGAGCCTGCTGTGCTCTCAATGAGGGTACTCTCCCTGACCTAAGAAAAGTGCCGGTACTGAGGGCCAGAAAATTCGGAAGTGCCGGTACTCAATACCGGTGAGTACCAGCCCATTTAAAGCACTGCCTATGGCAAAGACTCTCTGCAATGTTTCTGAACTTCGCATTGAACCGAGTTTGTCTAAATAGCCTTATCATAGCGTCTCGCCCTAGATGAGAATCACCATGATACATCCTAGCCAAAGGAGCAAGCATACAGTTTGGCAGCACAGGCCTTCCATCAAGGTAAACAATGACACCATCTCCAGCCCTTCTCTGACATCCTATTTTTGCCCATTCTTCCTTTTCTTCCTGCTCTGCATCATTTCTTCCCACGTTTTCACTTTCCCAAGCAACATAAGTTGGCAGCTTTTTCTTTTTGGTTCAATCTTCGTGTTTATTGCCATTTTATTTTTGGCACAATATTGAACTAGTTGGTCAGCATATCGGTTACCTGCTGTCACTTTGTCGTTGCCAGATTAATGAGCAGCACACTTGACCACAGCTACAGTTTCTGGTAATTGAATTGCTTTTAGCAAATCTTTAACAAAAGTTCAATTTTTAATAGGAGTACCTATTGAAGTTAGAAACTCTCTCTCTGCATCCAGAGTTGGCCAAAATCATGCACAATCCCATAGCAATATTGGCTATCAGTATAAATAGTCACTTTCAGACATTTCCCAAATTTACAAGCTTTTGTCAATGCAATTAATTCAGCTACTTGTGCAGATTTTATTCTAGGTAAATATGATGCTTCAATTGGACCCCATAGAGTGCAAACTGCATAAGCAGCACTCAAACCTCCTTCCTCATGTCGCATACATGAACCATCTACAAATAGCTCATGTTCTGAATTTATTAGTGGCTCTTCTCTTATGTCTGGGCGTGGTTTAGTACAGTATTCTGTAAGATCAATGCAATTATGTTCAATTTCATTTTTGACTTTTGCAAAGTGTGATTCAGGCAACAATGTTGCTGGGTTCAGAATATTACATCTAGCAATTGTCAAATTTCTGCACCTATAAGAATTCATTCATACTAAGTCAGCCGACTAGGTGTTAGGTACTGAGTTTTAGTCCTGGTCAGTAAAATCACAACTGCATGTGGGACGTACACTGTTACTTGATGTCCCATGATAATGGACTCACTTTGCTCAAGACTCGCGCAAGTTGCTGCCACTGCTTTCAGACATCCTGGCAACGCTGCTGCCACTGGATCCAGAGTAGAAGAAAAATATGCAGCAGGTCGTCTCATCAGACCATGAGTCTGAGTTAGAACTGAAAGTGCACAATTGTCTTGTGTATCACAAAACAATGCAAAATCTTTTGAATAGTCAGGCATCCCTAATGCTGGAGCTGAACACAGACAGTCTCGTAATTTTAGGAAAGATGACATGCTTTCATCATCCCATTCTACTGGGTCTTTTGCTCTTTCCCTTGTCATTTGTATCAATGGTTTTGCTAGGACTGCAAATCCTATAATCCTTTGCCTGCAATAACCTACAACTCCAAGAAACATTCTGATTTCTTTCTGCGTTTGAGGTGAATTCATGTTTTGAATTTTCCTGATTCTTTCAGAAGTAACCCTTCCGACACCTCTCTCTATCTAGTGCCCCAGATATGTCACTGATGTGGTACAATACTGCAATTTCTCAGGTGATACTTTGTGTCCTCCTTTACCTAAACGATTCAATAGAGCAATTGTATCAGTAACACAGTCTTTTCAATTCTTAGATGCCACCAACAGGTCATCTATATATTGCACCAGGACTGATTGTCCGGGCAATATCAGAGATTCAAGAAATTTTTTCAAGATCTGATTAAAGATCGATGGACTTTCTGTGTACCCCTGAGGGACGCCATTCCAAACGTAGATATCGTCGTCAAATTCGAACGAAAAAAGATACTTACTATCTGGGTGTAATGGTATGGAGAAAAATGCATGGCAAAGGTCAATTACAGTGAACCAGCCTGCTGTCCATGATATTTGATACAGAATCACCGCAGGGTTTGGCACAACTGGACAACATGGAACGACAATTTTATTAATTTTGCGGAGGTCCTGTAAGACCCTGTATTTTCCGCTTAGTTTCTTGATGCCAATTATGGTTGAATTTCATGGACTGCTCATTTTTCCTGCAAAATTCCTGCTTCCACCAAACGTTTTATTTGTAATGCAACTCCTGTTTTTATTTCTGGGCTCATTCTGTACTGTCGAATATTTGGATAAACTGCACTTTCTTTTACTGTCACTTTTACTGGGTCAACATTTGCGATTAATCCTACATCTTTTCCTGTGAAATCCCACACTTTAGGATCTACCGTATGTTGAAATTCTTTTGGCAAGTCTTCTATGGTAAACTTTTGTTTTTCAGTTTCTTGTTTTGCTAACATAATTTTATGAATTCCATCTTCATCTGGGGTTTGAATTTCAACACCATTTGGTGTACAAAAGATGTTACAATTCATTTTGCACAACTAATCCTTAACTAATAGATTTACAGGACTGGAGTCACATAAAACAAATTTGTGCATTTCTTTAAAATTGCCTATTTTGACTTTGATTGGTTCTGTAACTCGGGTTCTAATTTGTTTATTAGAAACTCCTACTACTTGGATTGCTTCTCCCGAGAGGGGTAGGTTTGGAACGTCTGCTGTTCTCACAGTAGAACGGGTAGTCAGGTCCATACATTGAAGGAAAGGTTGAAGGAAATGTATGAGAGGTAACATCATTTCCTTCAACTTTTCCTTCAATGTATGGACCTGAATGATCTACCTGCAAGGATGCGCCAAGTACGGACTCCTCGTCCTCCCCCCTCAGGCACCATCAGAAAATGTCTTCATCAAAGTATGAATCACTCAAAAGAAATTGGGGTGTCTCTGTGTCCCTTTTACCACTTCCTTCCCAACTTGTGGTATCTACACTGTATGCTGGTTGACTCCCAGGGTTTGGCATAGCCGCCAAAGGTAACTGATTTTGTATTACCTGTTGTTGCTGCTTTTTCGATACCTCATTCTGCGTCTGTGATTCCAAATTGTTAGTTTGTACATTGCTATTTATTACAGCCTTATACTCGTTCTTCCAATGCCCCAACTTTCCGCACCCATGACAAGGATATTTCTTTTTAGCTTCCTCTCGATTATATTTTCCTCTAGGTTTATTACCATTTCCATCTCCTTGGATCTGAATATTTTACAATTGTAGTTCTAGTTGCTCTGCTAATTTTACCTGTCCCACATTACTTTTTCTTCTAAATTCTTTTGTTTATTGTCCAATTCATCTTCACTATATGTTGCATATTTCAGTATTTCATCTACAGGTTTGGCCTGCCAGCAGATTTTATGATCTTTAATCCATTGCGAAATTTCTGGTTTTCGTCCAGACACAAACTGATAGATAAAATGCGTCATATCTTTGGTGTCAATGTTTTTTAGACCACAATACTGTTTAAAAACTTGTGAAAGGCGTTCATAATATGCATGCACAGATTCAGCTTTATTCTGAGTAGTTCTGTCTATTCTAGACCAAGCTGTCTCTTTTGGAGGTACTTTCCCTTTTAAGTACAGTATTACCTGATTATATTTCCTCATCACCTCATCTGATGGTGCTCCTGTTTTTGGGTCTCAGGGATATTCATAATTTGGCCAGTTTACTGCAATTTTGCATTCTGTCCATAAATCAACAGGAACAACAATGTCGAATAACCCATCTAGATCTTTAATAACACCTTTTAGACTTTCACAAATCTTTCGACCTGCCTATACCATTCTACAGGTTTCTCTCTGAGTTTTGGGAATTCATTTGTAAATGACAAAATATCTTGTCGGGACCATGGGATGTGTACATAACCTCCACCTGGTACTTTTCTCATTGGACACAACCTTTCCACTTTTTTTGTTTCTTTTAGCATATATTCTGATACAGTGTTTTTCCCTTGAGCTTCTTCCTTTTTCTTCAACCATCTAGCTTTCCATCTGTCTATATCACCCCATTTTTGCAACAATGATAACAATTCTTTAACCCCTTGGATGCGTCGGACGGCCGTCCGTCCGACGTTACGGTGGGTCCACCTTTTATTTCGCCCGCACCGCGGAGGAATTTCCGCCGCGGTTAAAGGGTTACTCTGTAATTTACGACCTGACACATTCATATTTTCTAAATCTCTGTCAGAAAATTCAGCTGGATATCGTTTCTGTAACACTTTTGATTTACCAATGTCAATCCCCATTTCACTTGCCAAACTCGTTAATTTTTCATGAAATGTTTTTGTATTTCGGGTGATACTTCGACATATAAACAACAATTCATCTTCATTTAATGCATTCAATCGATCTAATCCCACATTCACAGCAATCATTTCTTCTAATTCAACTCTTAATTTAAAAATATCCAATGTTTTTGACTGTGATTTTGGTTTCTCTATTTCTCTGGACCATCTTTCAATTTCCTCTGGAGTAACTACAGTTGCACTTCTCGTACCTGAAGAGGTTTCTCTTTGCACTTCTCTGGTATTTACAGGTGTAGTTTTCCTAGCTGAGCTACTTACTGGTTCTCTTGTAGGCAAATCTATCAAAGAAATTTCTGATCCACATTCACTTGCGTGGTCATCCACTATTAATGTTTCTTTCCTTGGCTGCACTACAGGTGTAGTTAAAACAGGAGGTCTGGGACTGGTCTGTTTAACTCCATATAAAGGAACAACTGGACCTATAGTCACTGGAATTGTTAAGGCTTCAGGACTGATATTTAACTTTGTAATTTTCTGAATTACCTCATTCCTTTGCTTAATTATTGCTTCTCATTCCTTTTCCTGTAATACTTTTCTAATGATGCCTTATGTAACACTTGTTGGACTGAAGGTGGCTTTAAGAACGGAGTATTAGGATTTGTCTGATTATGCTCTTCATTATAAGGTGGCGGATTTTTCATTAATAAATACCCCAAGTAATCATCTTCTGGATCAGCACTTGTCATTACATTTTTAGTTTTCTCTGTACTTTTGTTTGTTCTTCTAATGCTCGGATAGGATATAACTCTTCCACTAGCATAGACTGTCTCCATTGTTTCATCTGCTTATCTCTCGTCTCTTTAGGAAATTTAGGACAAAATGTACTTGTACTTTTATCAATTCTGAATCTGTCTCGCTCAAAAGCCTCTGTTTCCCATTCCTACAATGCCTCATATTGGGTTAACCTAGGTCTTGGATCTTATTCATTCATGCGTGCTCTTAAATTGTACAAAACTCTACCATTAAAGGTACCATTTTCTGGAAATGCCAAAATTCCATCATCTTTTGTGTATTCTATCCAGTTTTCTAACCATATACAAGTATGGTAGCCCCTTTCAACCATCATGTGTGAGGCAGGCGTATTCGGTGGTGGAATAATAATCCCATCTCTGGTTTTTATAGGCTTATCTTTTTTAAAGAAATGTTTAACATTCTTGACAAATTACATTTTTCTTTTATCTCCGTTCATGATATTAGGTCTCCCTCTTATCATCTGTTCTTTAGCAAAACCTAGATATTTTCTAACTGGTCTATTTCCTATGAATCCTGGATCTAAATGCCACATATATTTTATGCCGCTTTACTTCGTAATGACACTGTTTGTTTACGAAAAACCTTCAATACCAAAGCATTTCTTATTTTCAATAACCAATCAATGATTTAATTTCAAATATATTCAACCAATGGTTGCGCGGCTTTTCTCGTGAGACGAGTTCTCACCCCTGCTTTACCTCAGCTACACACCCGCTGTATCAACCAATACCAGCGCGGCTATGAGTGACGTCAGCGCAGCTCCGCGACTGACTCCCTCATTTGCAAGGTAATACGAGAGTTTACTTCGATTCACTTTTAAATGTTCATTTTATTAATCTACAATGTAAAAACATTCGCCACTGTGTTCGAGTAACTAATTCAAAAGAAAAGAATGATTTAAATTCACTGAGAGTAACTCCCTTCCGTTTACTCTTCATTCACTACAAGTAGATCCCTTCCGCCTACCTTTCACGCAAGCATCGGTGAACCTGTTACTCCCTTGAGCTTACCCTTTCTAGGTTATGCAAGGCCAAAGTTTCATCAACGAACCCCTTTGCTGTCAATCAAGCTCAGAAGAACCTGCTACTCCTTCAGTGTGACCCTTTCAAGTAATATCACACCAAAGTTTTACTAGCAAACTCTTTGCTATCAATTATTCACACATTTATACAGAAAAGTCCCTAAAACAGTGCTTCCGGTTTTACCTAACCATGCACTTACTTCCTCAGACAAGTGACCTCACTACAGAATGGCTTCCATTTACCACCTGTCTTTTTTGCCCCCGGCGGTTAATGCATAACGCCAATAATTCAATAACTAATAATCAATATATTACTAACTACCTATCTGCACTAACCCCTAACCTTGCCTCTGCTACCAAAATAACTGATAGAGCGCGGGCTCACCTGCTCAACATACTCACCTGGGCCTATATATCTATATATACTTTAAACAGGTAAACCTAAACACAATCAATTGGGGTTTTTACCATTTGCATTTTATACCATTTATCTTACCAATCCAAGTCACTGATACCTATAGTCCTAAAGGATCAGGGGAGTTAAAGAGAAAATAGGTAGCAATAATAACATTTAGCATTTCAGAAATAACCACAAACTCGGGAAAAGTTTAAAATCTTTATCTAAGTAAAATTTTTACAAAAGTTATAAACATGAACTCAAATTAACTTCTTATTCTATTTTAGAATAATGCAGATTTAAAAAAAATAAACATTGCAAAATGAACTGGAGAGAAAATGTCGTTAAGCATTTAAAACAGAGGGTGGGTAAGAAAAGGGAAAACAGTACAATGACAAACCCACACTTATAGTTACCTAGAACGGTGTGATGACCAACCCTGGCCACGAGCTGAGTCAAGAATAAGAATCCCAAGGTACAGGTGTTAGCAGGAAAGAACAGGTGCAAGCCAGAATCAGGACAGGTTACAGACCAAATTGGATGAGGACAAGACCACCACAGGCTAAGACTTGCACCACAGTTAAAGTTCAAAACGCCAGCGTTGTAAACCCTCTCTGCAGCTGACAGTCAAAGCCCGATTGGGTAATTGATCTCCTTCCCAAAACCCCGATTGGGTTATCGAATCTCCTTCCCAAAACCCAGATTGGGTTATCGGATCTTCTGGCAGAGTGCTTCACCAGCAACTCTGCTCCCGATCATCTAATGAGTGCGTTAGGTCAGTGACAGGTCAGCTATTCGGACATGTGGGACAATCTAACTAGCTAAGCCTACCCTAGTTATACTATTTTTCAGGTCAGTGTACCACCACCAAATGTTGCAAATGTGTGAATAAAGAAAAACCAAAGGTGGTGATGGACGGAGCGTTGACAATACAAACACTCACCCCCAGTCAACTGATCTGGGTTTAATCCATCACTGTTCTTTAGCTCACTCCGCCACCCCAGTTCAGACATGGCCATATGCAAATCAGTCTGACCCTGTGCCTCATGGGAACAGTCAAGCCAGAACTGCCAAGCCATGTCTTCCCTGGACCGGAATCAAGCTTCCCAGGACCGGTTTCTGGCATTGCAGCCGTCTTCAGCCGGGCTTGCTTGACTTTGACTCCAGTGGCAAAGTGAGCAAGGGACTCACGTCTGAGCATACCCTGCCAGCTTAGGGCGAACAAAAAAAAACAAAGGTGGTGATGGACGGAGCGTTGACAATACAAACACTCACCCCCAGTCAACTGATCTGGGTTTAATCCATCAAAAAAGGAATCCCACAATTTTATTGGACAAGAACGAGGAGTAGCCATCACACCATATTTTTCTTGAAGCAACTTGTCAATCATGTATTCAAGTTGTTTCCTCCCATAACTTTATCCACTCATGTACTTTTATTCCGCCCGGTAGTGAAATGTAACAATAAACATATTTAACATTTTGTTCAATTCAGCTTTCTCTAGCAAGGCAAGGAGTTTACTCTTCTCCACCATCCATGTCTGATTTGGCTTGTGTTCAAGGCTACAGCTTCAGTGGCTTCAGGACTTCTGTCGCACAGGCGCAGTTTCTCCAAAGATGGAGTTCAGCAAAGCATTTAGGCCCATTATTTCGTTACATGTAAAAATAGAAAAGAAACAGTTTTAGAGTCACAGAATAAATGAATGCACTGTATACCACTTCTTTCTCCTCTATTCCCATTATTTTATTTAAACTATTGCATTAAATGTTAAGCAAAAACAAACAGCTTAGCAAAGCAGCGATGCAAGCTTCTTGCACGTTAGGACACCTAACAGCCATCTTAGTTCTATTGCGCAGAGATAAAAGTTTTCCCACCAAGCATGTCACGTGAGCATGACAGACGCATGCGCAGTAGAAAATCCGGCGTAGCAGTAGCCATTTTAGTGCAAGCGGGTTTAGTTAGTAAAAACACATTGGCAAGCTTCCTCTAGATGCCTAATATGTCATGTAATGCAATATTAATAAGAGAAAACATGTTAGTTAGTACATTAATATTATTTTCAAGAGGGTTGAGTACAAGCAAGTCACTTTACGTGTGAAACCATGTTCCATCAGTGCCAAATAAGTAATTCATTTGCTACTTGTGAAAGTAGCGTTGGCCTGAATGTTGTGAATTCCATCAAATATTACGTTTTCTACAAGTAACTGGCACACAGGGATCAGAATCGCCTCGTGACAGTCTGGCTTAAATGACTGTGGTGATCTGAGGGTACTCGGTGCCTGGTCTCACCCGCGCTGAGCTTGCAATAAATAAATAAATATTAAGCGCTGAGGCCCTCAAATATTTCTGAGGAGCTTGCCAATCTCCACATGAGCTGCCGAGCACCAAGACTGCATAGTTTTGACTCCACCTCATGGGTCTGACGCCCTATAATCAGGGCACAAGTCCTAAAAAAAAGAACTGGGGGGACTGACTGACCTATTTTGACAGTATGCAAGTGACATCACGGTGCGCGACAGCACAGCGCACAACATCACGGCACAAAACATCACGGCACACAACATCGCACATGGCATCACAGGTATTGACGTCATAGAAAGTGGCATTACAAGCCACAACTTTACAGGAAGTGACATCACAAGAAGTGACATCAGATCTAAAGCCCTCACATATATGTTTAACAGGTCTATCATGTGTACGTTTGAGCACATTGTGAGGATAATAGCAGAGAGGTATGGAAGATGACATGTGACTTCTACACCTTGCAATCCCCCAGTTTTATGTAACACATCCTGTATATAATTTACAAACGTATATAATGTATTGTACATGTGATATCAAAAAACAAACAAAAAAGGGAGGAGAGAGGTTTCTAAAGGATAGAATCTACCTCCTGTTAGACTATTTATAAACAATGGGATTCTATCTTCTATATCGTAGTTTTTCTTAATTTTTTATTGTTTTGTTGATAAGTGAAAAAAACAGGCTCTTTTCTAAAGATGTTCAGAGATAAGCACTATGTGTTTTTAAAATACCCCTCACACACCATGAATCCCATAGTGTCATGCTTCATCATAGAGGTCTTCCCGTCCCTCTACGGGGCGGGGCGTGCTGCGACCTACGACTATGTGGGAGCACTTTTTTGTTATGAAAAGACAAACCCCCAGATGCATGAAGAACCCATTTTGCTATTCCTTAATAGCGAAAAATAACGATTCGCTATTAAGGAATAGTAAAATGCAATGCATGAAGAAATCACAAAAAAAATAGCGATTTCTTAAAATTCCTTAATTGCTAGTCGCAATTAAGGAATACCTCTCCATTCATTCCTATGGGCCTATAGGCCCATAGGAATGAATGGAAAGACATTCTCAATTTGCGAATCGCAATTAGCGAATCGCAAATTGAGAATGCATTTTCAAGGGTGCAGCGGTGTCCAAGGGACACCCTGTTGCACCCCTGAAACTGATCTGTGCACATATGTTGAGCACACACATGCCCTTAGGGCATGTGTGTGCGCAACATGAAACTTTGAAAAATATACTTTAGTGCATTTTTCAAAGTTTTTGCAAATTACCATGAAGTTCAACTTCATGGTAATTTGCGAGCCCTATTAGCGAAATCGCTATTTTTTAAACTTCAATGCATTGCATTTAAAGAATCTCAATTTGAGATTCCTTAAATGCAAGTAATCGCAATTTTGCGATTTCTTAATTTGCGATTTTTGCATTTGGGATGATGCATCCCAAATGCAAAAATACCGGTCGCAAAGGGGCAGATTCTGAGAATCTGCCCCTTTGCGAGCGGATTTGACCTTGATGCATCTATGCCTATGTGTGTGGTGAATTTTGTGAGAGTGATAGGGAAAGTGAGGATGCTAAAAAAGTTTAAAATGTCCTGGCTAGTAGAAAAAAATACACTGTATTCAGTTCCCTAGCTGGAAACCTTAAAAAGGGGAAAGAGATAAGTGGGGGTAATTCTTACTCCCTACTTCGTCGACATGTTGCGAACGCAGTCTCCACTGCGTTTCTCATCAGGACCTTAATACAATACCTACTACACTCTACACGATTGAGGTGGATATATAGTATGCCTAATATCGCACAGAAACTGACCGCAAAAATAGGCTGGCCAGTACTAACCGCAAAATTGTTCTGGCCAGTATTTAGTAACTGGGGTTAAATAGCCCCTCAAAAAATAACAAAATGGTACCTGTGGAGAAAGAAAGGAAAGAGACAAAAAAACACATAAATATACAAGCAAATGGTTGTGTTCTGTTTAGCACATCATCATAGTATGGATACTTTCCGCAACATCCTAATCAAAAGCAATTTTCTTAGTGATATATTTTCTTAGTGATATATTTTTCTTTGTCTTGGCCGTCAATACCACCATTTTATAGTTAAGGAGCACTCTCCTTATTTGAACAGACTGTAACACGAACATCAAACACTTGAGAGCAGGCCGACATGCATTCACACTCGCACTCACAATTTTATGGTACTTCTTGTGTCATATAGAATCCTAAAGTACAAGATTTGGGTTTAAAATTAAAATTAAATTGGATACATACACTTTTTCTCTAGTTGTTATGCCACATGAGCGAGCAGCAGGGAAAAAAGGGGGTTCCTTTTACGAATTAATATTTTTCATTCTAGAATGAAAATAGAAATAAAACATGGCATGTGAAGTTGTTTTTAAAAGGACTTATTTACTGTGGGCATTCTGCCGGGGCCTTAGAGACTTCGGCAAGAGTCTGACTTATGTGATAGCAGGCAAACCCTCGCCTGCACCATACCTCTGTGCTGCTCCGTGGGTGATTTTTGGCATACTGAGGATCCGCTATTTATCCCCCATTTAATTGACTTTGCCGCCTCATTAGTTACTTGAAATGCAAAGCACCTGTGTACTGCCTCACCCGGAAGTGTATTCCCTTCAGGAAACTAGTCGCAAGTAGGAGAGATGGGCGTTCCCTACTCCTTGATTGACTGGTCTTCTAGGTCTTTGCCTGCAGTTAACAATCTCAGCCTATCAACTAGACCGGAAACAAAAATGGCCGCTCCCGATGGAATCATTGTTTGTGCCTATCTAACTCACTTCCTGTCGTTATACAAAGAAATCCAAAAGCGATTTGTTTTGCATGTTTTTTATAAAAAAGAAAGAAGAAGAAGATTGTTATCATTGCACAAAAAACCTCGTGCAGCGTTTCACCACAGCTGCACGTTTTTGCGCAGCTCTTCGATGTTTTTTGAACTTTGACACATGCAATTGTTAACGCAGCAGAGGACCTCGTCCTATATGTCTATATTGCTGCTTTTCTTACACTGTCGCTCTTTTACTCTTTTGTACACACCTCTCTGATGGTTCGAAATTGAGCGCTTACCTTCTCCACACAAAACCGATAGCGTTTATATATTTTTGGTTTAAAAAGGCAGAAGTTATTTTGTGTAAGTAAGAGGTCTTTTGCACATTTACAAAGTCTTTTCTATGCTGCTTTTTCCGTTGTGAAGGGCTCCCTAGCATGGATTTTTTTGGCAGATTTGTGCTCATGATCAGTTTGTGGGTGCAACCATGCATATGATGATCTTTATTCTTGGAGTCATAGTAGTTTTTTAGTATTCTTTCAACTTATTCCAAAGGTTACTGCACTTATTAAAAAATAGGTCTTGCACAACATTTGATTTTCTGGCAAACTTTATTTCTTCTGTGGTTATTGCTTGTTGGCGTACCTGTAAATGCGTTTAGGCCATAAGATCTTTCTTTGTCATCCGATCATTATGTGTATTCATTTGATAAGAACGCAGGCAGACAAAGATGTGAACATTTCCGGCACATGGATTGGTCCTGAGTTGGTGAAGACCAGATGTTCGTTTCAGTTGTTGAGGTATAGAACTTGACGATTGTATATGCAAAGCTTGGACATTGCCCCGCATACTTACAGCTGACTCCATGGAATCCCGTCATTGAGACCCTTCTCATTTGTCCTGAGTCGGTGTACCCATCGTTGTTCCTTTTCAAAAAGGTTCTTTTCGTTGGCCACTTGCTCTATCACTGTCCAAAAAATATCACTGGGATTGTGTCCTTTTTCCAGGAAGTGTGCCAACATTTTGGTTGTACTTCTTTTACATTTTATGTTACTTTTGTGCTGGCCTATTCTCAATTTGACTGCTCGGGTGGTCATGCCAATATACTCCCAAAGACACGGGCATCTGATTAAATATACCACACTGGTGGAGTTACATGTGGTAAGCTTCCTCTGCTCCCATGAACTTCCATTTTGGAATTTGATTTCTTTACTCTTGGCTGGCAGGGGGCAGACCTTGCATTTCCCGCAGGGATGATGGCCTTGCACATTGTTCATCGCAGTAGATAGATTGTGTGTTGTGGTCTTTCTTGGTCTCGTGTGCACCACCGGGTCTCTAATACTTTTGCCTTTACAGTGGGAAAATATAGGTTTTGGCAGTTGCAGTCCACCACTGTTAAGAATTTTCCAATGTTTGTTTACAATCTTGATTACTTCATTTAGATCCGGTGTTATAGGTTGTTATGCAAAACGGACGCTTTTTTTCCTGTTTTGGGATAGTTGGTTCTAGCAGACTCTCCCTGCAGTTGTTACGTGCTCTTTTGTATGCTTTTTCCACTATTGTTGTGGGGTACTGTCGCATCTGAAGTTTTTCTTTCAGTTGATGGGACTGTGTTTTGAAATCTGCTATTTCTGTGCAGTTTCTTCAGAGGCGCAAACATTGTCCGTAGGGAAGGTTATCCCTAAAATGTTTAGGGTGGAAACTCTGGTGCATGAGGAGACAATTTTTTGATGTGCTTTTGAAATGTGTTTGATGTTCGTGTTACAGTCTGTTCAACTACGGAGAGTGCTCCTTAAATATAAAATGGCGGTATTTACGGCCAAGACAAAGAAAAATATATCACTAAGAAAATATATCACTAAGAAAATTGCTTTTTGATTAAGATGTTGCGGAAAGTATCCACACTATGATGATGTGCTAAACAGAACACAACCATTTGGTTGTATATTTATGTGTTTTTCTGTCTCTTTCCTTTCTTCCTCCACAGGTACCAATTTGGTATTTTTTGAGGGGCTATTTAACCCCAGTTACTAAATACTGGCCAGCACAATTTTTCGGTCAGTACTGGCCAGCCTATTTTTGGGGTCAGTTTCCGTGCGATATTAGGTATACTATATATCCACCTCAATCGTGTAGAGTGTAGTAGGGATCGTATTAAGGTCCTGATGAGAAACGCAGTGGGGACTGCGTTCGAAACATGTCGACCAAGTAGGGAGTAAGAATTCCCCCCACTTATCTCTTTCCCCTTTTTAAAGTTTCCAGCTAGGGAACTGAATAAAGTGTATTTTTTCTACTAGCCAGGAAATGTTTAACTTTTTTAGCATCCTTACTTTTCCTATCCCTCTCACAAAATTCACCACACACATAGTCTTTTCATAACAAAAAAGTGCTCCCACGTAGTCTTAGGTCGCAGCACGCCCGCCCCGTAGAGGGATGGGAAGACCCCTATGATGAAGCATGACACTATGGGATTCATAGTGTGTGAGGGGTATTTTAAAAACACGTAGTGCTTCTCTCTGAACATCTTTAGAGAAGAGCCTGTTTTTTTCACTTATCAACAAAACAAGTAAAAATTAAGAAAAACAACGATATAGAAGATAGAATCCCATTGTTTATAAATTATATATATGATATCCATGTGTGGATGTAAAGCGCTCTGACACCCTGTATTGGTATGAGTAGGGTGTAATGTTGGCGGGTACGGCCTACCTCGTGTGCTTAAATTATCAGTTTCAGTTTCATTGATCTTTATTCGGATATGCACTATCCATAAAAGCACAAACATTTCTCACATAATTAATCATAAGAGCATTTTCATTGATCCATAATATAAATTTAAAAAGTTTAAAACACAGAACCAAATATAAGACAATTCAGTGAAACATTGCAAAATTGTCACACATATGTTCAATAGCAGCTTCATATGTTAAAGTGCAAGGTGCAAATGTTTCAGAAAATAGCAGCAGGAATGGAATGGACAATTATTAAGTCTCATTAAAAAACCTTCCGCTTCTATTAAAACATACGTAAAAAATTAAACCGTATAAAACGGCTTAATAAATCATCACATGGTTATTACCAATATTACAAATAGCAGCATCGTGCGAGAAAGTGCCAATGTGCAAAGTGCAAACAGGACTTAGAAAATAGCAGCAAGAGAAGACAAACTTATCAAGTTCCATGCATAATACTCTATGCGTTCGGATATCACTCGTAACACATATTTCCCTATTTAAATATAAAATCAGGAAGTGCACATAGTGCATCCTAGCCCAACATTCAAGAATTCATGGAAGAACGTGAGCGGATATCCATTTTTAGAAAAGAGCAAACTGGAAATGTTAAATCCTCACCATTGAGCTGAAGAATAGTTTTATATGCAACCTTAAAATCCGTTATTCCATTAGCCCTGAAAAATGGGATCAATAGCTGCATACTGTACTTTTGATAAAAAGTGCAGAAGAACAGGTTGCAAAAGGGCAAACCAATTCCTCAATGTTAGGTTGATTACCTATGGGGAAGCACAACAAGTATTTTATTGAGCCAGATCTAAGGCGAAAAAGCAGACTTCGCTACCAACGAGTGATATCTCTTAAGAGATAACTAGCTGGCAGACAAGAGGAGGATCCACCGTCTTCTGTCATTAATATGTAATGTGCCACGGATACTTTAGTCTGCTGCTGTGCATATCTTATGTCCCCATAATATTTATATAAGGCTACACGGACAGTCTTTTTTATCAATTGCATCTAATTGGTCTGGTTTATGGACGATATGACCAAGATTAACTCTCATTAGATTTGCCTGTACTTCTGCGAGCCACGGTATGTCTCCTCCCTTATCGCATTTTGAACAATCGACTATGATCTCCCTTATTAACGAGGCTGCCGGGTTTTGCCAAACCTTCAGCCAAAACATGGCAGGGCGGGACCTAATATAATCCTCTAAGTAAGATAATTTTAACTCATTATGGCAGGCAAAAGTAGATGATGAGATTGGTAACCCCAAAATTCTCCTGCAAAATCTATTTTCTTCGACTTGGGCGCTTTTCAACTTTATAAACCCCAAATTACAGCCCTGTAAGTCATGATTGGTACACATTGTGTCCTATAAATTTTAAGTAGGGACAGTACTACCTCAATTATTTTTGGTTGAGGAAGATTTAAAATCGAATTACCTGCTTTTAAAAATTTGGTCCGACCATATTCCAAATGGGATACCCAGGATCCATTATCTGAGAATTGTAAACCCAAGTACGGAAAAGTGTGAGTGCGTAACAGAGTATCTGAGCCCAAAGTAACGACATTAATACGGCATTTTTTAGGGCCACAGCACATTAAAAAAGATTTCTTAAAATTCGTGCAAAGATTCAGGCCGTTCATAAAAACAACGAAACCCCCAACTAGTGTACGCAGAGCGTTGGGTGTGCGTCCCATTAAAACAGCATCGTCTGCATATAATGGGGCAGGCAGTTTGTTACCGTTTATTATTGGGACATCTGTGGCTAGGCCAGACAACACATTATGTAACTCATTAACATATAAAATGAACAAAAGTGGGGCTAAAACGCAACCTTGTCTGACCCCTCTTACGACAACTATCTCCCCTGAAACTGCCCCGTCCGCACTTATTCTCACCCGAGCCCTTAAATCCCTCTGTAAATATGCTAAAAAATGCACGATGTCCATCCAGCCCGTAGTCTAAAAGGCATTGCCAGAGCCAAGATCTGTTAACAAAATCGAATGCGGAGGTGAGATCCATAAATGCTAGGTAAAGGGGACAGTGTCGTGCAATGGTATATTTTTCTATCATTAAATTAAGATTGAGACACTGTTCCACCGTCCCAAGATGACTTCGGAAACCCAGCTGACATCTATTTAATATGTTTTCCTCCTCAGCCCAAGTTCTGATTTTTTTAGATAAGACCCTCCCCAATATCTTGAGTGTGTTGTCAATTAGAGAGATTGGTCTTTAACAACTTGGGTTGGATCTATCTCCCTTTTTGAAAATGGGAACAATTACAGATGTAGACCATGTATTGGGGATTTTAGTTGTTGTCAAATTATTAAAAACATTGAGTAGCAAATGGGCCCAAGATTTTGGCCTAGATTTTATAAGGTCCATTGGAAGCCCGTCCGGACCCGGGGCTTTATTGCTCAGACTTTGGTTAATTGCATCCTTAACTTCCAATAAAGATATTTGGATTCGAGCAGCAGCGAGGTTATCAGGGGTATCTTCGCACTGAGGTGTAACAGCATATATTTTTGAAAAGTGGGCTAACCACACTTCACTCGTTATATTGCAGCTTAACGGGGTGAGTGTATTGCCCAACAATCTCAGTGACTTGGCTGCTGTCCAAAAACCATTTGTATTATTAATCTTTGCAGCACAGGTCAGATTACTCCAGTGCTCTTTTAAAATCTCATCTTGCCTCTGCTTTACTGTTCTTTTATAAATATACCTTAGTGATCTAATATGGTTGGAGTCCCTGTGGGAGGCTGATAGGGCAGCTCTGAGTTCTCTGTTTGCCCTAGAGCAGGTGCTATTAAACCACCTAGGGTCGGCATTAAATGCAACTACAGCTCTCGAAATCAGTTTTTAATGCCTGCACATAGTAGGACAAAAGCAGAAAATACCTCTGGGTTAGGATTATCCAGTGTGAGACTAGTCTCACAAAGTGATGGATAAGTTTTTACCATCTTTTGGAACACCCTGAGGCAGTCCATGCCTTTCCATTTAATTCTTTAGTTATCTGTGGAAGATTCTAGGTTGTCGGCCCCTGGCTCTTTTCTAGGGTCTGGTCTAAGGGCAGCCCTGAATGAGACTAAGATTGAATTGTGGTCCCCAAAGGTGGATGACTTAGCCTCGGCTGCAACTAAATGGTCTTCTAATATTGAGGATATAAAAATGTAGTCTATAGTTGAGGCACGACCGAGACCTCTATAAGTGGGTATTAGACTATCCTCATTATTTATAGCTGCAATGTCCATGACATTTAAAAGACTGCTGTTTGATAGATGATCTATTAATTTATACTCACTTTTGCACGGGTTGACTGAAATGTATTGGGTGGGGGTCAGAGTATTTCCCCCTGCAATCTTCGCGTTAAAATCGCCCCTCAAACATATCCCTACCAGTCTTTGTTTCCCCAAATAATTAAACATATTTGAGATAAAGTTAAAAAGGTTAACAAAATTCAGATTAGCCATGGATAAAAAATCATTGTTATAAAAATGAATAAAGCAAATCGAAACCCCCGTGTATATATCAAAGCTTGAAAGTTGGCATTATTGGTGGGAATTGGTTTTATACTGCCACCCGATGCGATGCTGACCCATATTGATAGACCACCTGAGGGTCTGCCTTGCTTAGGGTGGGGTGAAATAATATTAAAACATTCATATCCTTCAAGGTATAACTGTTTGGTTGCTCAAGTCTCCTGGAACATAAGAATGTTGTGTTTATTTACCATATTGACCCATTCATCGATATTTACTTAGAAGCCAATCCGGCCACATTCCAGCTCAACACATGTAATAGTGAGTCAGTCATGTAGCTTTGAACGGTTGTTTGCAGGGATAGTTTCAACCTCAAGACTGTTATTTACTGGGATAATCTCCATAGGTGCCAGAGGGGCTAGTTCAATCGATTGAGATTTAAATGAAGGTCAATCAAGGGTATTGAGATCGGAAAGGGCAGAGAACCTATTTACAAACGGGTATACGGGGCTGAATAGTGGTTGCTACTCAGGTGGTGGTCTATAAAAGAAGCCAAGGGGTAAAGCCCATATGTTTGTGGGTAGGGGGCAGTTAATCTTCCTTGTGGCCAATATTGGTCTAACAAAGATTGGTTGATGGAAATTAATAACGATACAATCGCCCGGATATTTTTTTCCGCCGATCCAACCTAACCAACCCTTTGTACCATTAACATATCATTTATGTCATACCTCCTGTACCCTTTGTGTTTAGCCAACCAATCCACACTTTTGTTTCGAAATTCATCCCAGGACTCAGATTTACTCTTCTCTAATGGGGAAACCCGCGTGAGAATCAGGACATACGGACAAGCCGCCGGGGGTAGACTTAAAACATCCTTTTTCAACTCGGCATACCCACTAATATTAATGCCAACAGCGCGGGTGCAAGTGTGGAGACTGCGTGGACACCAGTTTGAGTAATATGATATGATAAAACTGTAGGAGTTCTATTTTGGGTGTTAACGGAATCAAGGCGTGGTTTTGGGAGGGTAGGATCTCTGGTTTTACTATTAGTATCACAAAAGGCAGGGGGCTGCTTAGAAGTTATGGACAATTGTTGCTAACTCTGAGCTGATTTTTTGTGGAGACTACCCTGTTGGGATGGCTGTTTGGATTCCTTGCTGGGTTAGTTTACCCTGGTGGTTAAGGACAGTCTAAGCGCTTCCATAGGTTTGCAAAATTTTTATCAACGAGCATTTTACCTCGGTCATACAATGTGTCTATAATAATGTCAATAGCAGTGTCCCTCCAGTGTAAAGTTAGAAAAGGGAATCTGGTTAGATTCCGTCTGAGTATGTGCAGAATTATTTAAAATTTCCAATGAAACTGAGTCAGTCGGGTTGCTGCTGGGTGTTAAGTACGCTGGGGCTTTGGGGCCCTGAATCCATGTATTTAGCGGGGTGCGTTGGGAGTTCAAGCGTGGACGTTGTTTCTGTTTGTAGCAACCCGGTTTGGCTGTCTTCCTTTTCCTTTTTGCTCCACAGACTTCTGGATTCAGGGATATGTCTGTAATTGCTGATACTAAAATGTCAATTGGGCAGCCCCCGGATACAGGGTCTACTGTTGCCCCTATGTGTCCAGTTTCCTCAGCCCTCTCAGCGTCCAGTGTGTTTTCTCCAATTAATGGCTGTGGGCCATGATCAGCCTCACTATGTATCACTAGTTGGGGATCACTTACATCGGTGCTCTCATTTTGTAAGGCAGAATGAGGTTTTGTTAAGCCCGGGGACAGGCGCCTTTCAGTTAATTAAATCTCAGTGCTGACTATGCTCATCGCCCTCTCCAGGGTGGTATCAATAGACGTGGTATTACGCAATGCAGGAGTGGGGTTTCGTTTGCCCATGATGTTATTTTCCCCGGACATAAGATGAGTATAAAGCCCCACTCACCACTGCAGGAACCAGCTGATTAATGATGACATCAGAGGGGTGGCCCAGCCCAGCCTCTGACGGTCCCGGACGGGCACAGATGTGCATATACGGGCAGAGATGGGCACAGAGAGGCCCGCCCTTGGCTCGGGCTTTGCACGGCGCTGCCCGCGCACATCGCGCAACTTGGAAGCTCTGTATGCCTTATAAGCGCCTCCTGGCGCATGCTGGACGCGGAGGCGGCGTGCGCGCTGTGCGCGCTGCTGGTGCTGCTGGGTATTGTGGTCCAGGGAATGGCGGCAGTGGCTGCAAGATGCCGAAAGACTCAGTGGTGGTTGCTGGCAGGTAAGTGTCCCCAATTTCAAACTGGGCGCTTAAATTATCACACAGAGTCGTTATTGAAGTGGTGGTCAGCCAACTGAGACCACGCTTGGAGCCCCGGGCTTTCATTATCACTTGCACATTCTTCTGGCGTATGCCTGACAATACCACTTGCACTATGCACATGGGGGTCCCGGCAACTCCTCACAATGCAATAAGAGGTGGTGGTCTCACCCAAAGCTTTGGCAATACTACGTAGAACTATACAAGAAAAATAGTGGCGCTTAAATTATTTCAACGCCTCTTCAGGTGTAGTAAGCTCTATGTAAATACAATTTGCTGTGTTTACTGGGAAAGACCAACACAACATGCTTACAGTGCATGCATATCCCCTGAACAGGTACTGGATAAAGTGAAAACAAAGTGAAAAACTGCCTCTCTTAAGTAGGTGTGGAGTGCTAACCTTTGTTTTCCCTCCGCTTTATTTGCATCAGGTGTGAGGCTCCTGACTGCTCCCAGCCAAGAGACTCATTAAAGGAGGCCTGGTGACCCCTCAGAACTGGCCTTTGTTATGGGCTCAGCAGGAGTCTAAAATAAGAAAGCCCTGTTCCAGCCTGCATGGTGTTGCTTGTTGCAGATAGATAGCAGACAATGTGGACGAATTCAGCATATTATTCAGTGGGGCACAACTTCTTGGCAGGGTTGATGGCGTTCACCCTGTGAAAATAGTGGGTGGACGTCGTCCACCCACGTGCATCCCCGTCTCGAGACCTGCCTATAATGTATCTTTGTCCCAGCTTTTCAGGTTCCTTTTTTCATCCAAGCTTTTCCGAGTGTCATTGTTTTCTTATCTTACTCTTCCTCAGTTTCTCTCTATTCTGCCTCTCTCTCTTTGCAGCTTTGGATCAAAGTCTGATGTTAAAAGAAAGTGATGGTGCCCAGGCCTGTAACCCCCTGGAATAAATTAAGGACCAGTTATAAGGAAATGCAGAATGTCTTTCCAATACATCTCCACTGTGGCGGGTCACCATTGTTTTTAGGTCGAGCCTATAGCGGCAGCGCGCATGCTCTGCTCGCTTTGCGAGGCATGCAGTATTCAGTATGAAGTGAAAGCTCCGGCCCCTCTCCCCCCATCTTTTGCGTTGGCTTGTGCCTTTATCCTTCCTAAATTCTGCCTTTTGATACATTATGAGGCTTGTTAGTCCCTCCTTAGTACGGTCATTTCGTCATTCAATTTTTCCCATGGCTACTGGCCCCTTTATTTGGTTGTAACACCGGACCAGTTCTATTTTCTTTATTAAGTTTCTTCTATCTCAAGCACAATGACGTGCTTTGTTTACATTGAGCGGCCATTCCCGCTTTCACTTTCGAGGCAGCAGGGACAATCGTGGCCGCTCGTTTGCAATGCCTATAGCATTGCAAATATTTTTGTCTGTGCGTTTTCTTTTTCTGCTAATGAAAGCTGAGCAGTGTGGTCAGATCCAGCGGACCAGATACATTGGAGTGAGCGAGGGGGAGCATGCCCTGGTGCGTGTAGCAAAACATGGATCCCCAATAAATGCAGGCTGCAGCAGCAGGCTTTGATGGTAATACTTCCAGGTTGAGGAGCGTTGTGAGGCTCAGGCCATTGATTGGTGCAAGGGCTGATCGCACCAGTTGTGCTGCAGATGTATGTGCTTTCACCGGTATTCCTGCCTATACCCAAACCCCTAGACACGCATGGCTACAGGACACAGCAGGGAATCCGCACATGAAAGATAGTTTCTTTTTATTTCTACTGCCAAATTAGCATGTAGGTTTAGCATTCCCGCATTCTAATATCAGGCAGAAAATCACAACATTTGAAGGGCTAGAGGGTGTGTGCTCTGTCACTACACTCAGCAGATGTATGCTTGGCTGACTTTTTACATTTATGAATTTCACCTTATGTTTACCGAAATAGGTCCATTAAAGGTACAGATGAAGGGAGCGTGGCTTGATAGCCAATGATGGCGGACGCGTGAGCTGAGAGCTCCACGCCAGCCGTGCCGTTTCTTCTTTTTATTGTGGTGTCCGCCAGCCCGGGGGCATGCTGCTGTGTGCCTGACTGGCTGAAGTTAACTGGACCCTGGTTGCACTGCCGGGAGAGCCGAGAGTGGAGGAGGATCAGACAGGGCTGTGTGCGCAGCTGATGAGGCCGTGGCAAAATGGCGGCTTACCGGCCTGAGGCAGTTCGATCTGGACTGTTCACATGGGGCACAGGGTCAAGACTGATTTGCATATGGCTGGGTCAAAACTGGGGTGGCATAGTGGGCAAAAGAACGATGGGTTTAACCCAGATCTTTTGATTGGATGAGAATGTTTGCATTGTCAGCAATCCATCCATCATTTGTTTGCTGTAACACTTTTCGCCCTAAGTGGGCTGGGTATGCCCAGATGTGGGTCCCTTGCTCACTGTGCCACTGGATTCAAGCTAGCCTGGCTGAAGAAGAGTGACATGCCCTGAAACCGGTCCCAGGATGCTTGTTTCCGGTCCAGGGAGGACCTGGCCAGTCAATTCGGTCTGGACTGTTCCCATGGGGCACAGGGTCAAGAATGATTTGCATATGGCTGGGTCCACGCTGGGGTGGCATAATGGGCAAAAGAACAATGGATTTACCCAGATCTTTTGACTGGGGGAGAATGCTTGTATTGTCAGCATCCCGTCCATCATTTGTTTGCTGTAATGCCTGAGACACCCTTGCAGTCGCAACAAAGGAGTGGACCTGTGGTTGGAGCCTAGAGCTCTGACTGGCGGTCCCCGGGGAAAGGAGTGGCACCAGTGTCTTGTGGCCCTGCTGGGGGCTGGCACTGAGCGGCAGCGCAGACGTGGGATTGCCCCGACCGGGTTCTCGGAGTGGTGTGCCGCATCGTTAATGTCTGGTGGAAGCGAGGCCCTGCAGGCGTTGGGCTGCTGTTGTAGCCAAGCGGAGCGGTGGAGAGTGCTCACTTGAAATGCGGGGCTGTGGCTAGACTCCCCCCCCCAGGTATTGCACAACTGGGGGTGTGGAGCGGGGCATCGTTTGAGAGGCAGGTCCGGTAGCAGTGCCCTGGAGGTGAGCAGCAACCTGGAGGCTCTCTGCCTGCGATGGGCGTTGGCAGACCTGGATGGGGTGCAACTGTGGGTGCGCCCTGCAGGTGATGGACTGAGGACTGTGGTGTGCTGTTGGTGGCCTGAAACTCAGGGTGCAGCCGCGAAGCGCATTGGCACTCTGCTTGCTGGGCTGTAGAGGGCTGCGCCACCGCAGGGCCTGGGACTGAACCCGAGAGTGCTTGGCTGTAACCGGAGGCCCCCTGCAGTGTTTGGCTCCTCGTAGTGGAGTGTGTCTGCAACAGCATTGGCCCGGTTTGGGAATCTGGTGAGGGCTGAGTGATTGTTGATGGCCCTGGAATCTGAGAGGCCCACAGCCGATAGCCGATTGGCGCACATGTTGTTTGAGTTGCAGGAAGAGTGCTCTCCGCCCGGTGGGGAACTGTGTCTGGGCTGGGGAGTGCGAAGTAATCCGAGTTTTTGTAACTGGGTGTGGTGCCTGGCTATTTCTCTGGATTGTGACCCTGGTGGGGTGTCGCGGCAGAGGCGCAGTAGCACTGTGGGGCCTCGTTGTCTCTGGCACTGTATTGAAACAAACCTTGTGGGACCGGGTCCTGTGGGCTTGTTCTGGATAATACGAGGGAAGACAAAGGAATAAGTCATGAGAGCAGTGAGCTAGTAGTTTTGGGGGCACTCTACATGGGGTGAGGTGCTTCAGCGCGGTTCAGGGACAAGGCAGCCACGCTGTAGGAACTTTGTGTCTTTGCACTGAGGTGGTGGGTGGCTGGCATTCTGGCAGCTGCCCCCAACCGCCTACAGAGGGGCGCACCAGATCCTTCTTTGAATATTCCACCCTGCTGCCGATGGGGAAGCCTAGAGGAAAACAGACTGTGCCTCCCCCAGACTAGGAGGATATGACACCGGACCAGGTGCACAAGGAGTCGGAAGGTGAGCCCTCTGATACTAAGGCAACGCTGCACCAAGACTGTCAGTGGGTTTTGGTCTATTGAGGGCGGAGCATGCAAAGCTGGCGGACTGGGTCAAGCAGACCGAATCCTCCCTGGCGGTCAGTACCCAGGCACACCAGGCCTTGTCTAATCAGATGGGGGAATTGTCTAACTGGGTTGCTGTTCTGGAGCGACAACATGAGGATGCAGAAGGGTTGAACCAAAGGAATAATGTAAAAATCCTGGGTTTGCCAGAAGGGGTGGAAGGTATCGACATAATCCAGTAACCTGGAGGGATGGCTCCCCGAGGTGGTTACGCCGGAGGGCCTGTCATGGTTCTAGACCTTGGAGAGGGCGCACCGTGTTCCGGCCAGGCCGCCGGCCCCTGGGAGGCCCCCACACCCTGTGGTGGCTAGACTGCTCCATTTCAAAGACTGCTATTGCAGAAAGCGTATATGGAGGGACCATATGTGGTAAACAAGAGCAGTGTGTCCTTGTTCCCTGACTACACATTGGAGGTTCAGAGATGCCGCACCTCCTTCCTTGAGGTCAAAAGGGCATTGCGCGACAAAAGAGATCCAGTACTCCTTGATGTTCCCGGCCCGACTGTGAATGGTACTGGACGGAAAGACCCACTTTTATGAGGACCCTAAGGCCACTTGCGAGTGGCTGTAAGCCTAGAAGACGGAAGGTCGCCCCAGGACACTTTCGAAGGTGGCTCAGCCTGCGGCCAGGGAGTCTGGAAAGAGGTTGCGGAAACATCAGCGGTGAGGGAGCTTGAACAAACCGAGACAATCACAGACTGAAAAAGAAAAAGCGGAGGCATTACATGCCGTGGCAGTTATGATGCAAGGTCGGTGCTCGTTGTCGTACGGAGGCACGGGTTCGAAGAAAGGGACTGATGAATCAGACTCTGATGCATCCCGCAGTGACAGTGTTAAGTTACCGGTTGTGACTCCGAGCACAGCTGATGATATTATCTAAACAGTGTGAAGCTGTTTCAGGCCACCATGTGGCTTCTCTTGCACCTTTCTCCTTTCTTGTATTGCCTCTTCCCCCCTCTCCCTCTGTTTATGCTCCTGTACCTGCTTCCTTTGCTTGGGGCTTTGAAGTGGATGGTGAAAGAGGTCAGGTGCGCTCCTGGATGTGGGCTGGACCGGCCTATCACGGCTGACACATCATGGGTGAATATTGATGTGCATGTTGGGCGCCCGTGGTGACTGCCATGCTCCCCTTAGGTCCTAGCTTAGCATTTTTCAGCTTTGGGCCTCCTCTTGTTCTAGACTGTCCTGAGGTCGGGGAGTTGTCCCGTTCAAGACATTTGTTTATGTTCTCTGCTTGCAGGGGGGTAGTGCAAAGACTGGAGTGCTGACAATTAGTGGTGCGATGGGGGTGGGTGTGGGGATGCGAGACCATTCTAACCATTGCATACTCCATTCAAATTCATTACCTGAAACATACTGGAAACTCATTTAACAGGGGGTGAGGTGGCTAACCTGTGCAGGAGATAGAGGTGTTTAATTTTTGCCACCACTTACTCTGCCTTTGCTAGGGGCGTATTGATATGGGTGAGGCCTGGGGTCCCCTTAGAACACACTTGCACTAAGGTAGACAGTGAAGGCAGGTATATTCTGGTGACAGGGAGGTTGGCTGAGAAGGAGGTGATGATTGGGAGTGCATATGCGCCAAATGTAGAACAGCTGGTGTTCCACGCCTCGCGTTCCACTCAGTTGGCTGATTACGTAGGGTGACTCACTGTCATTGGTGGTGATTTTAACTGTGTGGCGGATACTGGGGTGGACAGATCCCACCCACCACTACTGGGGTCTCCGACACACAGGGTTGCAGCGGGGTGCCGGAACTGTATTAGTCACTGGGGCCTGGAGGATGTTGGGAGGCTACAACATGCAGCGGACAAGGAATACTCATACTTCTCCCCCATGCATCAAGTCCACACTCGATTCGACACCTTCTTATGCACGCCAAGCTTCAGTGCCTCGGTCACACACACAGAGTACCAGGGTAGGACCTTATCAGATCATAGTCCCCTGTTGCTGATGTATCAGCCCATTGGGAGGCGGCCTCCGATTCCGTTATGGAGACTGAACCCGCTGGTGTTGGAGGACGCGCCCTTACAGGACTCTTTGAAGTCCCTGTTGGGACGTAATACTCGTTTAATGCTGGGTCCGCATCCTCTGTTTTGGTGGAATAGGAGGTATTTAAGGTGGTGGTGCATGGCCACTGCCTCTGGCAATCAATCAGTGCGCAGCGGGAAATTAAGCAAGAATTGTTAGATATGGAATTGAAAAATTTGATGACTGGACAATGATCAGGGATTGGAGACCACTGCTGCTGAGCACCTGCGGGAGGCTTACGCCAGCTACAACGAGGTGTTAGGAAGATTGCGGTGCCATAGATACCGTGAGTATCTTGACAGGGTGCAGAGGGAGGAGGGCAAGGCCAGATTACTCATAGCGTGGTTAATTAGATTACACAGGTTCAGACAGACGCTGGTGTGTTGATTCACGACCAAGATGCTGGTAACACCCAGTTTAGCATCTTTTACGAGACATTATATTCCAGTCCCTGGCCACTCCCTCGCTCAGACATTCTGGAATTTCTGTAGGCACCGCCATTGAAGTCCCTGGATGAGCAGGAGGACCTGGGGAGCCCAGTGACTTTACATGAGGTTAGTGCAGCTATCGCAGCCATGGCAAAGGGGAAGACACCGGTTCCGGATGGACTTCCGGTAGAGTTTTATGTGGCCTACATTGATCAATTGGCCCACAGATTGGTGACCCTATATGCGGATACCCACAGTGCGTTGGTGATACCTCTCCCCAAGTCTAAGGAGGCTAACACTCCAGTGACAGAGTCCAGATCACTCTCAATGCTTAATCTCGATTTCAGGGTCCTCAGCAAAATACTGGCGGTCCGGTTGCTCCTGCATATGCATTCCATTATCCATACAGATCAGAACAGCTTTATCCCCTCCCGTAACACCTTCTATAATTTGCGCAGGCTGCATTATGTTCTGTTTCATGAAGGGTTAAGATCCCTGCCCTCGGTGGCGATGCTGTCAATAGACCTGGAGAAGACCTTTGACACAGTTGATTGGGAGTATCTCTTTGAGACTATGATGCGCCTGGGCCTTGGAGAGAGGTGGGTGAAACAGAATCAACTGTTATATGCTTCACCAACTGCAAGGGTCAAGATCGGGAAAACGGTATCCTCTCAGTATCGCATACAGCGGGGGACTCGAGAGGGGTGCCCTCTTAACCCCTGTTGTTTGCACTGGCGATTGAGCCCCTTGCAGAGTCGATTCGTCAAGGTGGTACAGGGCTAGACATAACATTAGATGAGCGGATACATACGATTTTGTTGTATGCATTGCTGATGATTTGTTAGTATACATGCAGGTGGCGGGGCCTGGTACAGCAACAGCGCCTACACTTCTGGAGCGCTTTGAGGTGCTGTCAAGCTTGAAGGTTAAAAAGAGAAAGACTTACTTGTTTCCTTTGGGAGGCCCGACACCGCAGCCAGCTTGTCTCCTGGCTGACATCAATGTGGCATCCCCCACATTAAAATATCTGGGGATTCATATCTTTTATTCTCTAGAAGACCTGAGAAGTGGGAACTTGGATAGGGCACTGCAGTATCTTAGGGCTTGCGTGCAATTCTGGCGCTCCTTGCAGTTACCTGTCATGGCAAGAGTCTCTTTACTAAAGATGGTCATGCTGCCGAGGTTGCTGTACTTTTTTGTTAATTTGCCGACCCTAATGCCTCGGGGATGGTTCATTCCTCTGAATGCTCTGGTGAGGGACCTGATCTGGAGAGATGACAGATGCCGGGTTTCACTGCAGACTTAACAACATCCGATGGAGCAAGGAGACTTGGGGTGCCAGATTTCGAATGCTGGCTACCCAGCTGGAATGGCTAGCGCTGTGGATGGAGGGTGTAAATGCGGAGGGGACGTGGCTAATGGAACCAGATGGTGATCCTGCTTTTTTGTTGGCCAAATTGTTGTGGCCCGCAACTAGTGTCCCTTACAAGTCAGTGTTGCAGCTCACAGCCATACACACATGGAAACGCTGCATGAGTAAGCTGGGTGGGGCCCGATGGTATGCTTCCCCACTTCCCTTGGTCACGATACCCCATGAAGACCCACTGATGGTGTTCACAGCGGACAGCTGCTGGTGTGAACCGAGGCAGGTTTAGACTCAGTGGGTGATTGTTACCAGGATGGCTCTCTGTTCCCTTTTGCAGACCTCATGGATGGCTATGACCTCTCCCTCTCCCGCGACCGGTTCCTGCAATATGAATTGTAGGTTCATACTTTTGGACAGTTATGGGATGGAGAGCGGGATGAGCCTGCGACTCACCCGGTGCTGCACATATTGAATACATTGGGTATGACAGGGCACCAAGTGCCATGGCACCATGAAGCATTGGTTACCGCATTGGTTACCGCAGCCACAGGCCCAAAGACGGGTCTTAGGAGTAAATGGGAAAAAGCGATTGAAAGGGAATTTACGAATGGTGAATAGGGTAAGGTATTGATAACACTGACTCAATTATACGCAATCAACTATATACACATGGTATATATGACGCCTCAGGTGCACTTATGTGGATGCTGGCTTCATCCATATGACATGGAGTTGTGGTGTAGTGTGTCTGCACTCGGAGGGAGTCCTGGCCAAGATTAGGGATGCATTTGGGAGGGACCTGGGTCTGTCCATAGAGGCCTGTCTGTGGGGGCTCTTCCAACGTCCTCCAAAGGGGAAATAAGAGAATCGGTTTATAGACCTGGTCTTGGGCCTGGCTAAGAGGAGGATTGCACTGGTGTGGAAATCTGCTATGGGACCGCAGGTGACTAGCTGGAACAGTGAGGTTATTAGCTGGGCAGAAGCAGAGGCTAGAGCCTTGGGCTGGGAGGAGGTGAGGGGCATCAGGAGACAGCCGATGGCAGATTCATGTAAAGAAGTGCTGGTGAACTGGGAGTACCCGGCACAGGTACGCAGTACCGAGGGGGAGGCAGTGAGTGATAGCGAATGATTCAGGCATGTTTGTACGGGTGGGCTAAGCTGGAGTGGCTTTGATGGCGCATGGCCCCGCCATCCAGTGAGAATGGATGGATGACACATGAGGTTGAGTGGCCGTGGGCGGTGGGTTTGGGCCCAGAGCCGGTGGAGTGGGGGTTACCCCCTCCCTCCATCCCGCTCCCCCCCCCCCACGAGCCACACAAGTGAGGAACGGCATACATGGCATAACTATTAATGTCATGACTCCCCCAACAAACATAATTGCACTCTTGTCCCCTCTTAGCATGCAGAGTTTCTTTGGTTCCTTATTACATGTTTGTTTTTTTGGGTAATTTTTCATGCTATTGGATTATGTGTTTAAGTTCGTAAAGTTCAAGTTCGGAAATTTGTATAGCGCACTACTCACCCAGAGGGTCTCAAGGCGCTTGTGGGAGGGGGGGGTACATTACTTGTCGAATATCCAACTTTTGAGTTGCTTTCTGAAGGAGAGGTGGTTCTGTGTAAGGCAGAGGTGGTTGGGGAGAGAATTCCAGGTTTAGGCCTCATTGGTTGTGTGTACAATCGCTGGAGACACTGCTCGATCCAGATACGGAACTGGGGTTTCCCCCTGAGGCAGGGCGAGGAAATAGAGTTAAGCAAAGGCCCAGCTAGTCATTTACTGGGGCGGCGAGGTTGTGGCGCTCGAGGATGAGTAGTCACCAGGTTCCAATATGGGTTCAATGCTGATGCGCCCTACCCAGGATTATAATTGAAGTGTATATTACCCTGCCTATTGTACTGATTGAGTCATATACTGAAACTGTGATGGTGCAAATGTTTTACAGTATTATTGTGGAAACAAAAAATATAAAATGTTAATAAAGATATGTTTAAAAAATAGGTACAGATGAAGATTCTTGAACAGGCAGTGGTCAACTGTTTTTGTACTGTTATTAACTATTTATTGCCAGATTGTGTTGATTGTTTTGTGTTGCCAGTGAAAGGGATGACAGTAGAAAGAATCCCCCACACCCTACATTTATCAACTTTCAGGTAGGCTTCAAAGTGAAGCGTGGAGTGTTTGGTACAAGTATCTGCATTTACATCCATAGCATACAGAAATTCCTTGTTTTTTAACACTTTTAATCCGATGTATAAAAAGATGAAAATCATGTTTATAATAATTCTGTTCTGTATATGTGGACTTGTGTTCCTATATTGGTGTTTGTGTTATACTGCCAATTCCCTGAAAGAGTATGAATTTTTTTATGCATTCTGTGTGGTGCCACGCATCTCGTGTGGGAGCTCACGTTGTAGCTGTCACAAAGCTTCACAGACTGTATGACATCAACATGTATTTGCAAAATAGAATGTATATTGCCCGCCCACAACAAATGTTGTATGCTCTTTGCCTCTGCTAGTTTATGGCTATTGCTCTGTCTGTGATTACTGCTCTTTGTGACAGCCAGTTGCCCACTGAAATGACACCCTGCGGCCAACATATGAAATGAGAATGGCCTGCTGTTAAGAATAGAAAAGGGAGACAATCTTGACCAGAGGCCTTCTGGGAATGGAGGCCATCGTCCAGGGACGTGTCGAGCCGGCTTCATGCTGATTGCCTCTTAAAACATGACTGAGTTGGGGGTTTTGAACGATATCTGCAAGGTCTAATATACCATCTTTTTTTTAGCGGCCACAGCACTGTCAGGGTGGTCTTATACACATTGCATAATGATGGATGAAGATGCTTCAGTTAATCTTACAGACTGGAACATCATATGGCTAGCAATCCCTTCCACTGTATTTGGCAGCTGTGTCATTACAGAAGATAGCCAACCACATGCAAAATCTTTGTCCCACCATGAGGTTACTGGTGCTCCCTTTCAGTTGGGGTACGGGTTGCAATTGAAACTGGACAGGTTCTTTTGGCTAGGGCCCACAACTCATTTGTATGTATTTGATCTATTTCTGAAATGGTGTATCCAAGCTAAAATGATTGAATAGAATACTATTCAAAACTGTTCCCCAAGTTTATGAGTGAATTTTCATAATTGTGAAATTAACCCCTTCGGTGCTCATGAGCACCAGTGCTCCTGTGCTCATGACGGAACAATTCCATCATGAGGACAGAGGGACGAAATCACTCAGCTGTAAACAGCAGAGGGATTTCCATTTTTTGGGGGGCCTGAGGAGGTGGGGAAGAGCTTCCTCTACCTCCTGAGGCCCTTTCCTGGTTTTCAATGTAATGACGATCTCACGCATGGCGCCCTATCTTCTTTACATTGAAAACTAAACTGAAACTTAGTTTCAGTTTTAGTGTTTCAGTGCTCGTGGGGTTATCTCAGCCCCCCAAGCACCGAAACACTTGGGAGAGGTATCATTAGAAAGGGGAGAATCTCCCCTTCCCTAGTGGATCCCTGGTTGGGTATCACCCCAGGAGGGCGATCCCCAATCAGGGATCCACCCTCTAGCACCAGGGAGGGGCAAGGGCCTTTGCTCCCTTCATTTTGTTTTGGGCACAACAGTCTTTCTGCCCCCCCCCTGGTGGGAAGATGGAGGCAGTAGCCCCCAAACTGCCCCCGGGGGCAGAAAGCTCACTAGACACCATTGATTTTTTTATTGACTTTGGGGTGAGGGCTGCCCAAAAATGGCATGACAATGCCCCCCCCCCCCCCCCAGAGAAATGTCAGTCTTTCTGCCCCACCAGGGGGACAGAAAGCCCACTAGAAACCAGGGATTTCTTTTTATTGATGTTGGGGTGGGGGCTGCCCCAAATAGGCATGAGAATGCCCCAACCCCCAGTGAAATTCCAATCTTTCTGCACCCCTGGGGGGCAGAAAGCCCATTAGAAACCAGGGATTTTTTTTATTGATGTTGGGGTGGGGGCTGCCCAAGATGGGCAGGCCAATGCCCCCACCCCCCCCAAAAAATGCAACAGTCTTTCTGCTCCCCCGGGGCAGATGGGGGCAAAAGCCCCTGATCTGCCTCCGGTGACAGGGCAGTATGCCCACTAGGCACCGGGGATTTTTTCTTAATAATGTAGGGGTGGTGTCTGTACAGAATGGGCATGATAATGCCCCCACCCCAAAAACAATTACCACAGTCTTTCTGCCCCTCCCCGGAGGCATATTGGGGCACAGGTCCCTTATATACCCTCCGGGGGCACAGAAACCCCACTAGGCTTCAGGATTTATTTTAAATTCAGGGGTGAGGTCAACCCAGAATGGGCATGCCAATGCCCACATCTCCCTAAAAAAATGCCAGTCTTTCTGCCCCCCTTGGGGGCATATCAGGGCAACCCCTCCACCCCCCGATTTCCCCCACGGGCAAGCTCACTAGGCACAGACTTGTTTTTAGAAATGTGCCTACCTGTGGATTTTGGGCCCTAGGCCAGCCGGCACATAGGGAAACCTAGCAAACCTGTACATTTTTTAATTTAGACACCAAAGGGAATCCTGGATGGGGTTACTTGTGTGCCTGTTACCCGGTTCTGTTACCTAGAATCCCTTGCAAACCTCAAACCTAGTTAAAAAAACACATTTTCCTCACATTTCTGTGATAAAAAGTTTTGGGATCTGTGTTGATCCACAAAATTCCACCCACCCGCATTGGCCAAAGTCTACTGAGAAAAATGGTACCTCACTGGTGTGGGTAGGCCTTGTGCCCACGACAGGAAACGGTCCAAAACGCAACATGGACACACCACATTTTCTCTGTGAAAACGGACTCTTTTTTTGCAAAGTGCCTAGCTGCAGATTTTTAACCCTAGCTCTGCCAGCACCTAGGGAAAACTAGCAATCATATACATTTATTAAAACTAGACACCCAGGGGAATCCAGGATGGGGTGACTTGTTTGTCTCTAACCAGGTTCTGTTACCCAGAATCGCTTTCAAACCTCAAACTTTGTAAAAAACAAACAAACATTTTTCTCAGATTTTTGTGGTGAAAAGTTCTGGAATCTGCATGGCTCCACAAAATTTCACGCGCCCTGCATTCCCCAAAGTCTTTAGGGAAAAATGGTACCTCACTTGTGTGCGTAGGCTTAGTGCCCATGACAGGAAACTGCACAAACGCAACGTGGACACACCACATTTTCATAGTGAATACTTACCCTTTTTTTGCAAAGTGCCTAGCTGCTGATTTTGAACCCTAGCTCTGCCGACATCTAGGGAAACCAAGCAAACCTATACATTTTTTAAAACTAGACACCCAGGGAAATCCAGGATTGAATTGACTGGCTCTCACCAGGTTCTATTACCCAGAATCCCTTGCAAACCTCAAAATGGTAAAAAAAGAAATCCTCACATTTCTGTGGTGGAAAGTTCTGGAATCTGTGTGGATTCACAAAATTCCACCCACTCCGCATTCCCCAAAGTCTTCCAAGAAAAATGGTACCTCACATGTGTGGGTAGGCCTAGTGCTCGCAACAGGAAACAGACAAAAACGCAACGTGGACACACCACATTTTACGGTGAAAACTGACACTATTCTAGCTGTAGATTTTGAAATCATAGCTCTGCCGACACCTAAGGAAACATAGCAAATCTAAACATTTTTGCAAACTAGACACCCAGAAGAATCCAGGATGGGGTGACTTGTCTGGCTCTCACCAGGGGGCATATTATCAAGGGATTTATCTCCGCTTTTTTGGCTTTAAAAGCCAAGAAAGCGGAGATAAAATTATCTCCCTATCAGCAACAGGGTGCTAACACGCAAATTCGCATGTTAGCACCCTTTTTCTCTACGATTCCCCTTGCATCTCTAATGAGATGCAAAGGGGGCGTTCCAGAGAAAAATAATAGGAGAAATATTGTTAAGTGACATTTCTCCTATTATCAAAGATTTCGCTAACCCTGTTAGTGGTAAAAAAAAGCAGCGCTAACCGCGGTTAGCACAGCTTTTTTTACACCTGGTATTTTCCTGACTTAGCCATGATATCCTGTGGAAGGTGGATATCATGGCTAAGTTTGTGAGCCCCTATCATCAAGCTAGCGCCAAACTTCGAGAGATTATCGCTGGTTTTCCAGCGATAATCTCTCAATTGGCAGTTAGTGTGAGGATTTTTATCACTTCTGAGATAAACCTTGATAATAGCAAGTTATCTCTGCGATACTTTCCGGCGATGCTTAGCGTTAAAAAATTTGTTGCTAAGCATCGTTAGCGATAAATATCGCTAAACGTTGGTAATATGCCCCCAGGTTCTGTTACCCAGAATCCCTGGCAAACCTCAAACTTTGTAAAAAAAAAACACATTTTCCTCACATTTCTGTGGTGGAAAGTTCTGCAATCTGCGTTGATCCACAAAATTCCCCCCGCACCGCATTCCCCAACGTCTTCTGAGAAAAATGGTACCTCACTTGTGTGGGTAAGCCTAGTGTCGGCGAAAAAAAACGCCCAAAAACGCAACGTAGACACACCACATTTTACACTGAAAACTGACACTATTCTTGCTGTAGATTTTGAATCCTAGCTCTGCCGGCATCTAGGGAAACCTAGCAAACCCATACATTTTTGAAAAATAAACACCCAGGGGAATCCAGAATGGAGTGACTTGTCTGGATCTCACCAGGTCCTGTTACCCAGAATCCCTGACAAACCTCAACATTTGTAAAAAAATAAAGCACATTTTCCTCACATTTCCGTGGTGGAAAGTTCTGGAATCTGCGCGGATCCACAAATTTCCTTCTACACAGCATTTCCCCAAGGCTCCCGATAAAAATGGTACCTCACTCGCGTGGGTGGGCCAGGGTCCCTGCAACAGGCAAGGGCACACAACCTATTGAATCGTCATCAAAATTACCTATTGCAAAACAACCTGGTTTTGCAAGGGGGTCCCATGAGATTTTGGCCCCGGGCTCGGCGGCCATCTAGGGAAACCTAGGGCCACCTAGGGAAACCTATCAAACCCACACATTTCTGAAAACTAGATACTAGATACCCGAGGGAGATCTCTGTGTAACTTCTTTAACTTCTTTAAATCTTGAATGACCAACTCATTAGGAACATCTATTGCATCCTTGGGGACCATGGTCAGAAATACAGAGTGGGTGGGCTTGTTGTATACATTAAAACCCTGTTCTCTCAGTAAAACATCATCCAACCCCTCATACTCTCCACCCCTTTCCAAACTGACCATGTCCCTTAGAATTTCAAAATCGGAAATCTGTAATGTTGTTGGAACATTCAAGTTTCTCACATCTCGCTGTTCACCAGGCCTGTCTGTTGCATAATATTTGGCCAATCTTAGTTTACGTACACATTCAAAACAATCTATACAGGTTTGTACATAGTCGATGTCCTTAGGGGCACAGTAAGAAAGACCTCAGGAAAATGTTTTTAATTCTTCAGCATTTAATGTTAGATCAGAAAGATTGATGATACTAATATTGCTGTCCATTATCTGTTCTTCTTGCTGGTGACTTTCTTTGCCGTCTGTTCTACATGTTCTCCGTGACCTGCAGGCTTTCCTCTTTCTCTTCCTCCCCCTCGGAATGGATTTTTTGTCCACATATAGGCCTCAAATTTGTACTTCTGTCCCACCGCAAAAAACGCAACTCATCTTCTACAGTGGGAATGCTACTGGGCTGCCATGTCTCATCGTTTTCGATTTCTTACTCTGAACTGAGATCTGATTTCGACTCCACAATCTGCTGATTCACATTACTTTTGGGGCCTGTGGCCATCTTCTGTTGCCTGATATTTTCAAATCGTTTGGAGAAAGTAAAAGTCTTGCCACTCTGGTAGTCCAGCTTGTCCCTTCTGAACTTTGTTGCTTCACGATCTGTAATAATCTATTCACATTTTTTAATCCTCTCTTGCATTTTGCCCTGTAATTTCTTGATGTTCACTTGATCTGGCAATATGTTTCTTTGAGAATGGCCTCCCTCTCTATGTCGGCATATTTATTTAAAATAGCCTACATGCACTTAGAGGAATCAGCATTATTCAGGGCCCACTCTCGCAGCATATCTGGGTTGGGATGCTAATACCTAGGTGCAATTAATATGCTAAGGCTCCTCGGGTCTCTTCCCACTATATATATATATATATATAAGTTCAAAGGAGTCCGCCTGTTACACCGTCAACCTGCCAATGACTCGTTGGTGGCAGCCGTGGCGGAAGAAGCCACGAATATCAATGAAATTCCAAATCCCAATCAGGAAGGAGGCGGCACGCCAATTCAAGCAACGGTATGTTTATTGGAACAGTAACAACGCGTTTTAGCTGGAACGACCTTTGTAGAGTTACTAAACAAACACTTGTATTGGACGCCATTAAATGCCGCTTACGTGGTAATGGAAATGAAAAAAATCCTGCATTGCATTGGAGGCTTATAGTCATAAAACATGAAATAATATATCCATATCAACCTTAAAATAACTGTGCAACTGTATATAGGATTAGCATCAAACTAGTAGCACGAACAACATGTTGGTTAAATGAAAATTAACAGCGTAGTATTGGCACTTACAGGAGCTGTACATAAACATAAAGAAAAGACCATACCCAATGGTTTCCAGTCGCATTAAGATACAGTTGCATAGAAATATACTGCAGAAATTTGCCAAAAAATGAGACACCCTGTAATTGCAAATACTGTGTGCATACATGGAAAATCAATTGATCATTGATCAACATATTGAACTTAATTCATTTCTTTTTTAAAAAAAGTTTTTTAATTAAATGTTTTTATTGATTTTTCACAAAAGCAGCATCTTAGCAAAGCAGCAAAAGAAAGAGAATTCAAGACCCCCCCACCCTCCCCCCACCCCTCACAGCCAATAAAAGCCAGTGGCACAGGTACAAAGAAACATAAACAAAAGACCAAAATAGAGAATACAGTAACAGAAGAATATACCTAAAAGAGGTATTGTAGGTTTCTAGTGACCCTACTATGTCTCTTGGTCCCCTTGCCCTTGTTGATCAATCCATTTGGAGAATGCCCCCCAAACTTCAAGCCCAGTCCTCCTTTTCCTTCGTCCTTTCTTGGCGTATACAGATTTTTCTAGATGGTATGTAGCAACTAATCTAGCCAACCATTGTGCGAAGGAGGGAGACTCAGAATCTAGCCATCCGGAGGAAACACATATCCTCCAAACTGCCATTGCAATAAAAATCAACCCTTCCTCATTTACTCTTGAAGAGTCAGATTGTGTTCCCAAAAGAATGGTCGTAGGATTTAGGAGGATTGGTTGATTTGTTATTTCACCCAGTAAGTTCTGTATTCTGAGTAGGGTGGAGTGAATAGTTGGGCATGTTGCAAATATATGTATAGAATCCGCCCCTACCTCAGAGCAACGTGGGCATAATGTTCCTCTCCCAGATCCCCACTTGATGATTTTACTAGGTGTCACATAAAGAAAAAATATAGTTTTAAAATGTTGTGCCTGTAATTTGGCAAAAATTAGGATTTGTTTTGATAACCGCAAAGAATTGTAAAAAACACTTTGAGAGGAATCAAGTTTGGTATGCCATTTGGTAGCAATAGATTCTAAGTCGTCTGGGGTTTCCTTGTTTAATATTTGATAAATACTTCCAATGCGAGCAGTGGTGATATTCCGGAGAGCATTCATAAGCTCAACCTCAGCAAATCCGTTGGCTCCTCCCACTTTCCTAGAGAGGTAGTCATAAATGGCCATGTATTTAAATTGATCTTGACTTTTTAGTTTGAATCTAGTCTGTAAAGTCGAAAAGGATTCGATCCCCCTGGCTGTTATAAGATCCCCTAATTTTATTATCCCTGCTCTGTACCATTCAGACAGGTAGGATGAACTAAATATAGCAGGTAAATTGTTGTTGTTAGTTATAGGGGAGTAAAAGTTAAATCTACTGATTCCAAAGATTCTCCGGACATGGCGAAAAACTTTATAAGAGTTCATTAGCGTCTTAAATTTAACGCGATTGTAGTATACATAGGTTGTTTCACGGATTAAGCAGCTCCAGTGTTGTTCCCCTAACAAGGACCAAAAGGGTGAGGGTAAAGACGGTTCAGCTCCAAAAGTGGATTCTCTTATTAGAACTGAGCTATATTGTAGGACTGCTGCCCAATAGTATAAGGTGATGTTAGGAAAAGCCCATCCCCCTCTGTCTTTCGGTAACGTGAGATGTTTTAGTGCACGTCTGGGCTGAGCGTATGCCCAAATAAATTGGGTAAAGATTTGTTGAAATTTGAGTAGATCTTTTTTACTGAACTCAAGGGGAATACAGCGAAAAAAATAAAGTAGCTTAGGGAAATAAGTCATTTTGATGACGTTGCACCTGCCGACCAGCATTAGATGTAAATTATCAATTTGTTTTAATGCCTTCTTTGTCTGGACAGCAAGGGGTGCCAGATTGACTGTGACTATTTCCTCCAGCCTAGATGAAACCAGTACGCCCAGCTATTTGGCCTTTGGCACCACTCTGTCGTCAGTCCAGGTGATTTTGTTGTTTACTAGTATCTGCGTTTTGTTCTTGTTTAGGGCATACCCAGATAATCTCCCAAACTTGTAGGCCTCGCTTTCTAGCGCCCGTGTGGAATTGGCGGGGAGTGGAGTAGTAATGGCGAGATCATCAGCGTAAGCCAAGATTTTACAGCTGTTTTGGAAATATATTACTGGAGAGATGTTATGATTTTTCTCTATTTGCTTGATAAGGGGGTCTAGGTAGAGAGCGAACAGTAACAGGGAGCAGGGGCAGCCCTGCCTGGTGCCTCGTGAGATTTTAAAGGGCTCCGTCAGTTGTCCGCTTATGGTGACACTAGCAGTTGGATTGTGATAAAGTGCTTGTGTCGCCTGAATGAACCTGCCCCCAAACCCCATACTGTCCATTACCCTCCAAAGGAATCGCCATGAGACCCGGTCAAAGGCCTTTTCGGGATCGAGTAATATAAGTGACATCGGGTCTCCGGCTTCTTGGGCAGCATCAAACAGAGTAATAGCTCTCCTGACATGACTTGGGTATGAAACCATGTTGCCATTCTGAGACAAGGGATTCCACTACTCGGGATATTCTAGAGGCTAATACCTTGGAAAATATTTTGAAATCGCAGTTGATAAGAGTTATTGGTCTATAAGAACTCATGTCTAGTAGAGATTTATCCTTTTTTGGAAAAATTGAGATTCTAGCACTGGACCAGGAGGCTGGGGGAGAGACTCCGCTGAAGATGGATGTAATTACCTCTGTAAATATGACCTTGATTTGATTGGCAAAGATTGTAAAAAATTCAACGGGAATGCCGTCAGGGCCAGAAGCCTTCCCATCAGGGAGACTGTTGAGGGCATCCAAGATTTCTTCCCATGTAGGGGTAAGGTCCAAAAGTTGGCTATCTTCTAAGCTAAGCTGGCTTAGTTCGATCTCGCTGAGATATTCAAGGATCTCTCTATCTAGGGCATCGGCCATGAAGCAGCTTTCTTCCTTATATAGCTTAGCAAAAAACTCCTGGAACTCATGCCGAATAAAACTAGGATCAGTAACCTCTGTACCTGAAGAAAGTCTGATTTTATGGATTTCACTGGAGGTAGTTTGTTGTCTCATCCTAACAGCTAAATGATGCCCAATGCTGTCACTACACTCATATGTCTTCCCCCTTGCCGCTGCCCACATAGCCGCAATTTTTCCATAAACACCGCCCCAATTTCCGCCCTGGCCAGAACTGCTTCTTGCTGGACTGGCTGACAATCTAACCCTGCATGGATTGCTTGGGTTAGCTTTATTTCTATTTTTCTTAATTTTTCTTGGAGATCCTTGACCTGATTTTTTTCCGCTCTATTTTTTTGGACGGAGAACCTGAGGGTCTCGCCTCTGATCCCTGCCTTTAAGGTGTCCCAGACTGTCATTTGGGAAGCGGAACCAATATTTATCTCCAGGAACTCCTGAATCCATCCTTGCATGTGATTAACATAACTAGAGTTGTACAGTAGAGCTTTCTCAAAGCTCATCTGGAAGCCTCTCTAGATTTCCCAAGTTCCCTTATGGTGAGAATAAGAGGATTATGATCGGACATAAAACGGGGTGCAATATCTATAGTAAAGCTGGTGGCCAATGATGCAGAAACAAAAAAATAGTCCAGTCTAACCAGTACTTGATGCGGGCCGAGTAAAAAGTGTACCCAGGTAGTGAAGGGTTTTTACTCGCCCAGCTATCTATCAGTCCATGAGTCTGTACAAGGTTAGTTAGGGCTTGAAAGACTTGGGGCTTTCTTCCTTTGTATCTCCAGGTTGTATTGGTATCCCAATTGCCAGGTAGGTGTATATTAAAGTCCCCACATAGCACTATCGGGGTGGGCCAGTGTGCTAATTCACTGGAGACTTGATTCATGACCCCAGGATCGTCAGCATTACTCCCATATAATGAGCAGAGGGTGAAAGAAATATTATTAGGGATTTGAATCTGAGTGATGGCCCACCTCCCTAGTGAATCTGATTTGGAACGTGGATTACTGATAGCAAATCTTCTGTCAGTTAAAATTCCTACTCCCTTTGTTTTGGCTCCTTGTGTGGTAGCACCCACTACTTTAAACCCTAATGTGTTTAGTAGGTGTATTTGGGACTGTTCTACATGGGTTTCCTGTAAACATATGATGTTTCCCCCAAGTGTTCGCAAACCCATGGCCACCTTTTGTCTCTTTGACGCATCATTCAAGCCACAAACGTTGACTGAGACAATTCGTAATGGTTCTAACCTAGCCATCTAAAGGGTATACCAATGCCCGTCTGGATTCCATGAGAAAAAAAAGAAACACAACTAACCAAAAAGTTTCATGTGTATGTGTGTGTGTAGTTAGTACCTGTGTGTGCCTCCTGTAACCCTGCCCACCCCTCCCCCGAACCCCCCCCCCCACCCCCTCCTTGTGTGAGCAATCAGGCAAAGCCTGAGTGATGGTGGTCAATCATAAGCCACAGCCACTGGCCACGCCAGCCGCCTAAAAAATAAGAGTGCTTGACAGTAGTCATGTGATCGGCCATTGGACCTGCCTTTCATGCTCTCCGTGCCCTTGTATCTTCCGTGTTTTAATCAAGTGTTTAACTTAAATGAGTAGGTGCATAATTTATTTCGAGTTACAATCTTCCCCCTGTTCCTTTCACCCCCCTTTTCCCCACCAGAGGAATCAAAGTTCTAAGAGGAAGTAAAAAGAAAAAAAAGAGAAAAAAGGAAGGGGAAGTCAAGAGATAGTGTACCCAAAGGGTATATGCATAAACAGTAGAGACTATGTCTATCAGTGATTTTTCTTCCCCTCTAAAAAAAAAAAGAAAAAAAAGAGATAACATCAGATTAGCAGCAGAGGAGCCAATCAAATCATTTTGTCTCTTTATGTCCTTTCTTGAGTTTAATCTCTTCCAAATACTCTTTGGCTTTAATTTCGGATGTAAAGACCTTGGTAATACCATGCAGGATAACCTTCAGCCTAGCCGGCTTCATGAGATACACCTCCGCACCTAGTTGTCGTAAGGGAGAAATCAGCTGCCGCAGATGCCATCTGCGCTCGACAGTCTGGTGGCAAAAGTCCGGTTTGGAGAAAAAGGTAATTCCATGAGCCCCTTTTTTTTAATTGCGACGAGCCTTGTCATACACCAGTTGCCTCAGGAGAAAGTTGCCAAAGTATACAAGGAAGACCCGAGGCTGACCTTCAGTTACATTGCCATTATTGTATTGCCTTTTAAAAAAAAAGGGAAACCTGTGAGCTCGCTGCACTTCGCGATCCCAATCCCATTCAGAATGTTCTGGGAAAGAGTCTTGCAGTAACTTGACAATGAACTGTCTGGGGTCTTCCCCGTCCTTTCCTTCTGGAATCCCCAGCAGGCGCAGGTTATTCTGGCATTGCCGGTTTTCATTTTCTTCCATTTTCACCATAAGATCCATAAGGCAAGCAGAGTTGGAGTCAGTGGCCTGTTTGGTTGCCACTGCTTCGGTTTCCAGATGTTCAGTCCTAGCCTCGACCATGCCCACTCACTTGCTGATATCTGTACAAGTCTTATTCAGCCGTCTGATACCACCCTGTAATTTTTTTGCTGCATTTTTAGCTGCCCGATTTTCACCTCTCACCTCCTCCTGGAAGTCTTTAATTGAGGTTAGTATGGCGGTAAGTGAGGGCTCCATTGTCTCATTAACTTTGGTTTGTAGCCTTCCTGGGCTGCGCCTCTGTGATTGTGATTGTGATTGGGTCGGTTCATCTTCTTCTAGATGATAGGACATCTGCAAGTCGAATAGTCCCATTTAAGCTGGCTCCTCCGTTTGGTCTTATTCCTTAATTTTTTAGGGCGGACGACCGTGCCAGTGTTATCACGGGAGGCCTCACTTTCCTCTTCGCTAGCGCTGTTAGTGATGTCTTCGTCTTCTTCTTTCGTCTCCCCTTCCCCTGATGAACTCGGGGTACTGTCTGAAACCGAGTAAAAGGCCTCCTGACCAATTTCTGGAGTCCAAGGGGCAGTGGTACCAGGAGGAACTTCCAAGTTTTGGATGGCTGCTTCCGTCTTTGTGGGGAGATCCCTGGTATTGAGGTTCTCAATAGGTGTACATAGAGTATTACCAATATTTCCTTCATCTGATTCTAGGTGTTCACCCTCGATGGGAAGTGGGGTTAGGAGAGGGTTGGGGGCTTAGAGGAGTTAAGTGTATGGTCATATTCTTGAGTTGGGATATGTAGTAAGAGAGAAGGTTCCGCTAAGCTGTGCTGGTTGACTGACAGGCTGGGGAGGGCATCTAGGCTAGGGGGGCTTTACTGGCATCCAGACTGTCAGCAGGGGTTTTACTGATGTTGCCATTAGCACTGTCCTGCTGAGAAGAGTCATCAGCTATATTGAGACATTGTGTGTTCTTTGTGCATCTTTTTGCAATGGCAGCCTGGTTTTTAGCCACTAAAAAGATTTTAGCTGGAAGAGGGTGTGTTAAGCTAGCATCTTTACTGTCTTTGATGTCTTTGTTAAAAGCCCCTGCCCCTGTCTGACCAGTGGTTTTTTTTTGCCCTGCTAGCCCCACTGACCTGTTTAGGCTTGGTCTTGCCGGTGTCGTCTCCCGCTGAGTGATCCTTCCCTGCGATGAGTGGCTTTGCCTTTAGACCTTTCTTGTTTCCATGGTAGCTCATTCTTTTTGCTCTGCTGCCCTCGTCAAATCTGGGTCTATCCAATGTACTGCGCAGCCCCCAGAGTCCGTACAACATTATCAGCACCGTGTTCACCAGTGGCAGAAAACTGAGACCTTGAAGGTGCACTGCCTGCAATTCAACACGGCGCCTCTCCGTCCGTTTTGCAAAACGCTCACTGGGTGTCTGTCCCTCGCGTCAATCGCGTCCGCTTCACATAGAAACCACGTGCAGTGAAAGTACTTTTAAATTGACCGCCGAGAAAAACAGGAAGTCCGCGGGGCAATCCTCTTTTCTAAAACATCTCTCCACTGCCCTGAAAAGTGCCCCGAGCGTCATTGTAGCTCCGAGCACGTCCCGCTGCGTCCTCCGCTGCCTCGAAACTCTATGCGCCTGGGATCCCAGCATCACTGATGCATGCGCAGGACAGGTAGCTGATCACCTCAGGGTCCGGTGGCTGGCGTGGCGGCCGCGAGCACAGGCTCACACTGACTCCATCTTGCCGAACTTAATTCATTTCAGTGTATATGCTGCGATATACGACTGCTGAAATCATTGGCTGGGATGTACAAATAATACAATATGGCTTTCAGACCACCCAACCGAAAACACTTTATGATAAGCATACATCTGATTTTTACACATAAATATAGACGGAAAACTATTTTTCCTTTGTCTGTATTTATATTTAGAAACCGCAATATACTAGTAAATTCTGCCGCGCTGCCGTGCTTCATTCCAGAGTTGCCACGCCCCTGTTCCTTTCCTTGCTGCTCCAGTCCTTCTTTTGAAATTGTCATCTCCAGGGCGCCGCCGCTTGAGTGAGCTTAGCTCCAGCCTGTCGCCATGTCGCAAGGTAAGTGTACGTCTGTGGCCTCAGGTGACAGATTAATGGCGGCCTCACAGCGACCCAGGACACTACCCCTCAAATGCCACTCTTGACACTGTCTGTTGCGCTGCTGCCTCGGGCTCTGGCTCCGGCCCCCCACCCCGTCATGTATTTGTTTGTTTAGAACAGCAATGAACGTTCATTGATGTGATGGATTAGGATAACTGCAACTCAGGGATTGGGCATTATAAAAGGTGTGCTTTCTAATAGTTAAGATGATACATTTAATAGTTGTGTTCATCTGGTCCTTAAAATGATGCTCAGTCCACAATCTGCCTGATTTGTTCACCGTTACTACCAGATTATTAACGTGCATGGCTATTAATGCATCCTCAGGCACTGGGCGTCCAGAGTTCGGGAATTGCACAGCGCCGTGTTGCCATGGAAATACCAGATAGCAGGATTAAGAAAAGAGAATTCCATGACCATTAATTCACCAGGGTGAACAAATGATCAGATGTTTCCGAGGGGAGGTGCTGGTTGATATTTGTAGAGCTTTTGTTCTGTTCGTTAAAAGTCCAAAGGCCTTGTTTGTTGGTATATTGGTTGTGCAACACACCTGTGAACCGACACTTCATGTGGGATATTGTCCCACCAAAAAGGGGCTTAAAAGCTCGAAATTACATCAGTGAATAGTAAGCACCATTGAACGCTGGTTGCTACCGGCAGTACTATTGTCTTTTTTAATGTCAGACAATTTGCCCACAGAAGAAAGGAATGCATGGTCACAACCAATACAAGGTTTTCGAAAGGCAAAGGGTAGCCATAGCCAGATAGTTGCAGTGCAAGCTTCAGTAACACAGACAAAACAAATACAGCAGCGCTTTTACCCTCAAACCCCCCCAAAACTTCCCTCTTTCATTTAATCACATGGCAATTATATTCACTGTTTGAAGCCATGTCTGAAGTGTGGTATAAATGAATGAATAGTTGGATGGTCAGTCGATCCATGGTGAATACACAGTTGAGAAACGGTCAGCTCTTGTGTCTGTGTACAAGCAGTTGCACGTGTGTTTTTTGGGACTGAAATAAATGTGAAAAAATACTAGCTGTAGCGTCGGTCTTTTGTTTGTGGCAAAAATAAATGCGGATGAATACAGAAAAAATGCCCCAAAAATAAATATGGATCAATACAGATGGATGTGGCAAAAAAATATATGCCATAAAACCGGGAGCCCTAATAATAAAGCATGATTTGTGGACAGCAGATTCTGCGATAATTAATTGAATACCACAGTATATCCCCACCGAGGATGAATTTATCGCATATTGCCACAATATAAGATGGACATATTGCACCATAATAACACATGCCACTACATGATGTTCTGTACCAATTCATGAAATATGAACAGTGGAATTTAGATAAAACATAACATGCCATTGCTTTTCTACAGCAGAGTGCTGCAATCAATATTTAACATGTGCATCAAGTAAGCATATGTAAGCCGTTCAAACACCGTGTGTTTGGGATGATCGTATAAGTGTGACCTAAGTGACACTGTAAATAGATGATAAAAAGGTTGTCAATATATTTTAACCATAACGGTATATGGCTAGTAAAGTCAGCATTGGCATCTGTCTAGACCACCTGCTCCTTCAATCAGCCTAGGAACAAGTTTACCAGGCTGGGGGGCGATGCAGGTGCCCATGGCAGTACTAGTTTTCTGGCGCTATACCACCTTGTCAAACAAATTTTTTTTTTCTCGATTAGGCAGATATTTCATCATCAGTTACAACATTTCGGTATGGTCATAAAAGTCAATTGGCCTTCAATCCAAATAGTATACGCATGCTTCTACTTCTTGATCCTGGTGGATACACATATACAATGAACAAACGTCCAATGTTATTAGTGAGCAACCCTTCTGCCATTCAATATCATGGATACTCTTGAGGAAATCGGTGCTGTCTTGACAGCATGACCTGAGATCCTTGACATATGGTGCCAAGTGGAAACATCCTTTACAACGCAACTTTTACCACGCAGTGCCTTTACGACGCAACTTTTACAACGCAAACCATTACAACGCATTGCGCTGGGGGGCGCTCTAGGATAGCGAATAGGTTTAATTTACTATCCAACACCTTCCCTACTATCCACGGGGACAGGAGTTGGAATAGTAAATTAAACTATTCACTATCCAGCGCCCCAAAGCACTATGCGTTGTAAAGGCATGCGTTGTAAAAACCGCGTTGTAAAGGCATGCGTGGTAAAAGCATGCGTTGTAACGTCATACATCCGGTGCCAAGAGGTAATCCAACAAAATAGAAGAATTTTCAAGAAGGTTCCCCATTCAAGGAGAAAATTGGTCTCCCGGTGGTTTAGTTGCGTGTTTGTGCACCTTGGGTAGAAGGTATAGACAAGGAACACAAGGATTGTTATTCTTGAGAAATCTGAGTTCATCATCATCCAAAAGATCTGCATTCCACCAGTTATTGAGCATCTCATGGTATCTAGTGATGGTATTTTCATATCTTTGCCATCTAATACTTTCATAGCAACTTTCTCATTGCTTCAGTTTCATAGTCCATTGTGTCCATTAAGAAGACGTCCTCACCCTTATCAGAGGGTTTTAGAACTATGGAGGAATCCATAAGCAATTCATGCAAAGCAGTTTGTTGATTCCTGGTTAAATTGTCTCTTATATTGTAATTCTGATGTCCTCTTAGACATACCAGTTCATGGATCATAACTGAGTGGAATGCCTCAATTTTGTCCAGTGTTATCAAAATGGGGGTGGGGTTACATCCAACTAGAGGGCCTGTTAGGACGTGGTAAACTTACAAAAGGACAGAATTACCAGGCCATCAGTTTCTGAGCTGCTATTTATTTCAGCAGACTAGGAGGCAACGCAACTTGTCACTGTCCCCGGCTGTACACTTTAGCATTATTCACTGACATTTCTATATAATACTTTTACACTTTGAGATATGCCATACAAAAAGATACACTGCTCATAAAACAGTGCAATTTTACCAAAAATCAAAATCGTGATCATTAGAATTGAAAAAACAAAACATGAAATTCCATTATTCATCAATGAAAGCAATTCCTGCAGTATATAACATTTTTTGCAATTACACCAGTCTATAACATTTTTCTAAAGTTGTCTCACTATGCCCTAAATGTGGCTTCTTAAAGACCAGCTGCCCTTGGGGAAAAGAAAATCCTATACATCTCTGTGGGGATATATCTGTATGTGCACTACCCTCTACAGAGTTGAACTGTAATGAATGTCCCTCATGGGTGTTAAAAGGAAGGGTCAACGCGTTTCCAATCCCCTGTCTGCTCTGGGGATTTTCGTCAGGGCTTTGAACCACGGTGTAATCTGTGAAAATTAGGAAAGTAAAGGTGTTTTATATATTTGAGTCCCTATTCCTCTTGCTCTAAATTTGTATTTGCATGATATGTTTCTAATGTACCTGTATGTCCAAGGAGTTAGAATCTGTGGATTGTTTGGCGTGGGCTGTGTCATCTTGGCGTTATGACCTAAGTCGTAGCATATGCAAAACATAACATTTCTAATTTGTCGCTTTATTTTACTTTAGGAGAGTGTCCCATTTTTATGTTTGGAAGGTCTGACGTGGGTCCGCTTGTATTCAGATTATTATTTTGTCAGCGCAGGCTGCTAGACGATCAATGTTGTCATGTGGCATATTTGGATTATACTGTGATTTTATTTTCAGGCCACTTCTACATGTTGAATTCACCACAAGTCCTAGGTCAGTAAGTATATTACCCACATCATTGATCTCCTGTATATTGTTCTCCAATTCATCGATACTTATGATAGAATGTGCATCTTCCACTGAGAACATTACCATGGGATTTGTAGCTTGTTGGCTACAGAGTGGTATGCAGTTCCTAAAAAGGGGACAAGAGAATGGGTAGGTCTTTCTTCTTGATGCCCTCACACACCCCGAATAATGTCATGCTTCATCATTGGGCTCGGCTCCTCGTCGATCTGGCGCTGCAATGCCCGACAGGCTCCCATAAATTAGGCACTTTGGCGGAGATCTTTTGAAGAAGCTGTGGGGTGCTTGCGGGTAAGAGGGCAAGGACAGTGAAGGGAGCCCAGTGACGACGGGCACTGGGTGTATTATATAGCTGAACACCCTCGGCCTTTATTACCGCTACAATGGTGGTGTGAGACCTGCAACGGCTCCTGCAGCGGGAGAGTGGCCTCCAAGTCAGGACCCCCACCAGATTGAGGGGTCCTGCTGGAGAACTGTAGCCCTCAGGGCCCGGCACTGGACAGAGCACCAGGTACGGAGGAAGGTGGAGGGGCACCCCAACACGAGTGGGGACACTGGGAGCACTTACAAGCAGCCTGGTGCCTGACCTTAAAATGGCGGAGGTCAGGTGCCATTTCACAGCCACTTGAAGAGCCCTGGCCTGTGGCCCTGTAGCCCGCATGCTGCCTCTGCCTCAGAAGCCCTCTTAATGTGAACAAGGGGTTCTTGGGCCCACCACCATCCAATAAGCAAGCTCTCCTAAGGCAAGGCTCCGGTGGCAGGGAGCTCTTTGCACCGGAGCGGAAGGAGTGTGGATCCCGGAGCGGGAGAACCCCCTGGGGCCCTGGGTTGCATTGAGGCCCAGGCGAAAACACCCCCTCAGGCATTACTTGACAGCAGAGTTGAGAGAAGAAGCACACAGAAAGGAGCTGTTTTCATGCGATGAGGGGCTACCAGACTGATCGGATGGGATCCCTGGCCCTGTGAGGTGGGTTTCTGGTGTAGAGCAACCGTGGTGGCAGCTGGCGACCCCCAGGCAGTGATCCCCCAGCTGACGGACCCGAGCAATTCTCTGCTCCTCCAAAAAGGTGTTCTCTGGACCCGTTGGAGGCTCGCGCCTACGTTGTTCACACATCTTCCTCCCCAGGAAGGTCTCTCATCCTAAGAAGGGGCCGCGGGGCTGGGGTGATGGGGCGAGTCCAGGTTCCCCCCGGAGTGTTTTTTTTTTCTCTTTCCTGATGAGGAGATACCCCGACCATGCGGAGGGCGTTGGTCCCTATGCCACCCAAAAAAAATCAACCAACAAAGTTCTCCAGCTTCTTAAAAGGCCTGTGTTTTCCACATTGATGATATTTCGCTGCCCTAGGAACTCCTGTATATAGCACGGGCCCCCTTTCTTCACACTACGTTTATAAAGAAAACATGAAATACGTTATACATCAGCCCTATTTCTGGAAGTAAATTACCACCCAGTAAACCGATTAGCAAGGATCTACACAATTGACCTGTACTGCTAAGGGTCTGGGCCTAATCACAAAGAATGTTAAACACCAAGTATAAACTAGTAAACCCCATCCTGAATTACAGAATAAGAATAGTTGGAATGTTACATTCATTAGTTCCACTCATGCTTGTAAAAAATCTGCTATGACAGACTGATGGAATTCAGAAACTTTGGGCAGTATTATAGATTTTTCAGGAAGAGACTCCCATAAAGGTAGTGGAACACCCACACTTTTGTGTGTAATCACTTGCCTCTTAACAGTTAGTGGAAATACACAAATATGCTCCTGTCAAGTGCAGGAGTAAGAGGTTTTCCGAGGTGAGAAATTGTTGTGAACATTATAGTGTTAAATGTGGGTACAAGAGAATCTAATTTCCACTGCTCGAAGCACTTTCCCAAATGGGAAAATCAATACTAAAATGTGCTAACGCTATACTTTAGATTGATAAAGTGGAAGTATAATCTTGAGCAGTACTTTGAGGTTGCTGAGCTGATCACAAATAATCCTTGTAAAGATGGAAATCTGGAACATATTTCCAACTAATTACCTTGGTTGGAGTTGGTCCATTGAGAAGGAGGTCATTAGTTTATAACTATGATTCATCCATTCATTCACCTGGCTTCACTCTCTCTAATACAAGATGTGTTATAGTTTTTTGGGTTGGCAGAGGTATGCACACTGTCCAGGAACCACACACCTTGTCAGGGAAAGTCACAACACGCATTAAATTATCCTGTGCTCATCGTCTAGTAAAAGTCAAGATATGATTGGAAAAATGTCAAAATAGCACTTTGAAGCAATAATCGCTTAAATGGGTTATCTGGTCGCACTACACCAGGGGAAAGTCAAACGTTCAGATCGACTGATATGGAGCATAGGCCAGATACAGGGACCCACTTGGGCCCAGCGAACCAAAGTACCTTGAGGACATGCATCGTTGTTTAGCCACGCATTAGATGAGATGGGCCAATTTTCTCAATGCAACCACAGTAATTCAGTGGTTCTGAGTGCGCGCACTGGTTCCAGATGTGATGCACAGCTGGCACTCCCGCAGGAGAAAATGATTGTTCCCAGTGCTATGCGCTGGAAACCCTCCCTGCAATGACGAGGATGCACTGGTTCCGACTCATGCAAAGGTGAAGATGCAAAGGTTCCGATGAGGATGCGTGGGTTCTGGATGAAGAAGCAGCTTAGGCCTCACTTCCAAGGGCGCAGGACTGGGGTGGCACCACTTAGCAAGGCAGACTCACAGCTTGCAGAGTTCAGGTGCTGATGCAGGTCGTTCAAGCCTAATATCCCTGAGATTTGGAACAGGGGGCAAGAAAGAAAGCCTTTGAAGTCACTCTGGGTTCAAGTAATGCAAGTCCAGCCCTTCTCACCCAGGCAGGAGAACAGCAGGGCAGCTCAGCAGGGCAAAAGCATGAAAAGGCAGAGTCCAGCAAAGCAGCAGAGTGGCAGTCCTTTCAGTAGCACTGCAGTTCTTCTTCCTGACAGAGCATTCAAAGGTCCAGAAATGTGCTGATTTGGTTGTGCCAGAGGATGAGTACTTATACGCGGTGCCTTTGAAATGGGGGGGACTTCAAAGAATGCTTTGAAGTATAAAGAGGCATCCCCTTCGTGCCCTGGCTCCAGACACAATACAAGGTGGTAATCATCATTCATTTAGTCTTTATTTCGATCAGTATAGATCATAAAAGTATACAACAATTTGGCACAGTTAAAAGAGATGTACAGTATAAGGGAATATAAAAACAATACAGTTAATCTATTGCAAAACAGTTAAAATACAATAAATGTTAAAATCATCCAAAGCAGTTCATTATCCTATGACTGGCTGAATGTAGCGTTTGCGGGTGTGCCACATTGCTGTTAAAAATGTTGCCACTGCAAACACAATTGGTGGAGATAGTTCTACCTTTAGTATTCTATAGGCTGGGAGATAATGCCTGAAGCCAAGGTTTTTGAGGAGTGGGACAAGCCGGTATTTCCTAGATCTATGATAGGCTCTACAGAATAATATGATATGCAGGTCATTTTCTCGGGGATAGGAGCATGCTGGGCACTGTGTTGTGGACTGGGGTTTTGCCCAGTGGTCCGTGAATGCCCCAAGAGGGAGTGTTCCATATCACCACTGCATAAATAATTTCCTAGTAAGGACAGGGCTAATTCCATCGAGAACAAGCTCTAGGTGGTAAGAGTCTTTGGTTTTAATAAACAAATCGGTTAAAGACCCCTCACGTGTACTCTCAGTTGAGACAGATAATTTGTGCTCATAGAAAACCCTGGAAAGACTTTTACGTGGGATCCTACAGCATGCCTCTCCAGGATCGGACCACAATTCCGGTGTACCCAATGTCTCACAAGTTTGTCTGATATATCTCAACCATGGAATTTGTGCAGCATTGGGTAGACATAAGATCTCTTCAAGCTCATCCCTATAATTAGATAGTTCTGGCTGGGTCCAGATTTTACGCCAAAACATTAAAGGTTTGAGACCCAGCTCTTCTGTGATAGGTCTGAGACCCAGGTCTAATCTCAGCGGGAGTAGTGGAGTACTAGATGGTAGGGATACCAATTGCCTGATAAAGTTGTTCTCGCCAGTCTGCAAATTCAGGACGGTAGTATGACCCCATAATTCTCCACCGTAGGTGACTGCCCCTTTTGCCTGCATTTTATAGATTTGGAGGAGGGGGCCAAGGGGCTTGTAGGTCGACCCTCGTGCCATCCTGCAGATACCACCCGTTAGCTGGACCAGTTTCATGTTCGCCTTAGTTCTGTGCGAGTCCCATGTCATGTTCTGGTTGATGGTTACCCCCAGGTATTCAAAGGTGAAGACCCTCTCGAGTCTTTGGGGCCCTATGGTGGGATTCGGGCGAGTTGAGGGTGGAGGGTTGAGAATCATGTATTTGGTTTTTAGGGCATTGATCTCCAACCCGCGTTCAACACAAAAGGTCGAGAACCCGTCCAGGACCCGTTGAATACCCATAGGAGACTTGGACAGCAGCAGGGTATCATCCGCAAACATGATAGTGGGCACCCGATTGCCATTGAGCTTAGGAGCATCAATGTCATTGATCTTATTCAGGTGGTCGATTACCCCGTTGACAAAGAGGCAGAACAGGGTCGGCGCAAGCACACAACCCTGTCTTACCCCTCTGCCAACGGGGAATCCTCCCGAGAGTGCCCCCCCCTCTGCCGCACCTGACCCTGGCAAAGTTCCCCTGGTGTAATCTTATCAAAATTGACAAAATGTCAACCGGGATCCCTAGCTCCGCTAAGACGGACCATAGTTTGTCTCTTGGGACTAGATCGAAGGCTGCTCGCAAGTCCACGAAAACCGTGTACAAGCTGCCGCCCTCTCACAGTCTTCCAGAATAGCATATTCAAACGGAAGATCTGATCCGTGGTTGAAACCCCCTTTCTGAAAACAGCCTGATAGTGACTCAGGATGGCAAATTCCTCAATTCAATTTTGGAGGCGATCGAGTATCAGTCTGCCGAATAACTTCTGAGAGACATCGATAAGACTGATAGGTCTGTAGTTGGCTGGGAGCAGAGGCGATCCCTTCTTGTATATTGGGACAATCTCTGCGCCCAGCCAAGTACTTGGCACCTCCATGCCCCTCAGGATTGCGTTAAATATCGTCATTAAATATGGTGCCCATACATCAGGTTCCTGCTTGAATAAGTCGCCTGGTAGACCATCCAGGCCGGGTGCCTTGCCTGATGCCAGCCCTGCAATCGCTACTCTTACATCCAAATCTGTAAAGGGATGCACTTCAGAAAAAATGCTGGGAATCGAAGGGGAATTAAATGCGGCCCGTCAACTGCCCTATACAGGGACTGGAAGTGGTCTTGCCAAACCTTAGGAGCGATCTTGGGTTCTATTGCCGGGGCTAACTCCTCAGACCCTGTGTTCACAATTCGCCAGAATTTGCGGGAATCCCTGGCAGATAAGGAAGTTGTGAGGTTTTCCCATTTTTCCAACTCCCATTCCCTCTTGGCATGGGCAATCAGACACTTGTAAGCCTTTCTCCTAGCCCGATCTCCTCTCTATCCTTGATTTCCTTGATCGAGATTAACAAATCAGATTTTGCCTTGCGGCATGCTGCGTTATACCAGGAGAGGCGAATGGGACGACCATTACCACTTTTAACAGTCGAGAAAAGAACTTCGGAGACAGACTTAATTAGGTCCTCATGCAACAGCCGCAGCTTAGTATTTGCACCCTGAATGCTGGGTTGTTCCGTAATTGCACAAGCCTTTTCAAGTACAGGAACAACCCGGGCATATAGCTCTCCTAACTTCTCTGGGCTGCTAGCCAGTTTCTCCCACCTTACTCTATGTCTATTGTTGCTTAATACAAGCCCTTGCGCAGGGGCCTCTGCCTCTGCCCCCTAATATCTAGGCCAGGGTGGGAGTATTCCAGTTCCAGTGCATTATGGTCGCTATCCTCCCTAGCGGTCACCCGGAAGTCAGTAATGGGCGACCACAGAGCAAGTGGAACTAGGATATAATCGAGTCTTGACTCCCTACCCACCCTATTATACGTGCATTTGGGGGGAATGTCAGAATTTGTGCGTCCATTGCAGGCCCCCACACCGTATTTCAGGGTTAAGGATGTAATCTGGACAGCCAGGGGGGTCCATGCTCTAGGGGCGGGCGCTGCCGATGGAGGTACTAGCCATAGTGCATCCTCCTCCTGAGACAGTCCATCCAATAAACCTGAAAGCGGTTCAAAGTGACAATTCAGGTCCCCTCCTATCAGGAAGGGAGTACCTTCCGGAATTTCATTTAGGGCTACCGAGAGCTCCTCAATGGTGTGTGACTCTTGTGTTATGCCCACCGGCCTAGAATAAACATTTACCAACAAGAGTCTGCTCGAGTTCACTCCACTCCAGCAAGACTCCCAGGATGTCCTCTGTGGGTAGGGGAAATGAGGTTGCCCTGCAGCCCAAGTCAGTGGCCACCCATGTTGCTAGTCCGCCCGAGGGGTGCCCCCTGCCCCCCCACTTAGGTGGTTTAGAAAATGCTGCAAATCCTATGTGGGAGACATCCTCTCTCGCCCATGAATCTTGAAACATGCATATGTCTTTACCCTCAACAAATAAACTCCAGTCCGGACAGTTCAATTTATTCCCCAGACCTGCCACATTCCAAGATATAATCTTTAGGAAGGGACGGTTTGGGCTCAGGATTAGAGAAGGAGAAAAGTCAATATTGGATTGGGTCATCACTGGTGTGTTGTTATCGGGAATTTTCCTCTGGGCAACTATGGCACCGTTCGCAGTGGGTGGACTCCCGACAAGGGTTTTATAAGCTTCTCCACTGATATGTGGCTCCTTATGATGGGCCTTCCCCCTGGAGTTAGGGATGCATTGTGTGGGAGGAGAGACCCTATGTTCACCTGTGACCTCCCCCCTCCCATACCCACTCTGTCAATCTACCATGTCCAGGGTGCTGAACCTGTTATAAGTTGGAAAATAAACAGGTTGCTGAGGTCTAGGAAGGAAAAGGTCTCCTCTTTGTCTTTCACCCCACCTTCCCTCCCTCCTATGAACTGTTTCCCATCCCTCCTCTACTTGCACGTGTCCTGTTGGTGGGTAGAAGAATGATAGGGGTAGGGACTGGATGGAAGTCCCTTGGTCGGGATACGACCAACCACATATATGTGAGACTGTCATAGGGTCCCTAAAATTAATTAGGACACAATCTCCATTGATTGATTTCCTGGTGTTGCCTAACCATGGGACTCTCCTTACCATGAGGACCTCACTAGATATTCCTTGCGGGAGAGGTCTATTACTTGAAAGCCAGTTCACCAACTTATTTTTTAGGGCTGCGACAGGTTCTTTGATAAATGATTTTAGCTCAGGGACGCCAGCCAAAATGACTGTATATGGGCTCGCCTCCGGCGGTAGATTCACTGGCCTGTGTATTTTGGTATTACCCTGCATGCCCTGTGCAACTACAGCTGTCTTCTCAGGAGGACTGGCATTTGCAGCACGATTAATCTCTTGTGGGTTTTGAGTGAGAGATATTGGCTGTTGGGTTTGTGTAGGCTTAGTGGCTGGACCAGCTTCCTTTGCTAGAGGCGCTGGTGTAGCCTTCTTATTTCTAATCTCCGCCCCACCTTTAGGAGCTTTAATGTCTTTTTTAAGGGTGTCAGCTAAAAGCACCGTTGCTTTTTCGATGATCGCTAAACTAGCTTCAATCTTAGATTGGCGTAGTTCAAGTGGGTTTAACATTGACCTCAGAAGAACGCCTATGTCAGAGAGTGTAATGTCCTCATCCCCTACAGTGAGACTGTGGCGGGGGGGGTCTGTTCAAGCGTATGAGTAGGTAATAACATGTTTATGTGCGTGATGGTGGGTCCCTTGCTAGTTAATCCTGGTTTATTACCCTCCGCCATTGGATTATGCTTCGCAGCCTTAGCCTTTCGCCCCCCAGTGTTGTGTGCACCTCTTTTTCTTTTTGGAATAGCTCCTTCCCTTTCCCCCTGGGTTGGATGGCTAGTTCCATCAGAAGTGCCATCTGTGTGGGCCATAGTGGCTATAGCAGTAGTTGATGGTAGGGAGGGCTGCAGTAGGGGTAAGAGGCTTAGCTCTTCTGGGGCACTAATATCAATATTGATGTTGTGAACAGTAGAGTTTTAGATCAGGTAAGTCAAGCATGCCACATGCCCCCTGACTCCCATTGTCTGTCAATTCACAATCCAGTCTCTTTTCTGGGGTGATGACGTGCACTAAGGGACCCATAGAGGATCTCCTTACCCAATCTATTTCTTGTGATATGCGCCTCTCGAGGATGGTAATTTCATCGATAAGAGAGCCCGCTTTTGCAAAGTAAGTATCAAGAGTACCTTTTGCCGCACCTGTGGCTAGCGTGGTCTTGCTCCTTGTTTCTCTTGCAGCCATCGTCAGAGGGTCAGGAGACATGAGAGATGGAAATAGTGTAAAATCCTAATGCAAACTCCAAGGGGGGTAGCCCAGTCCCGGTCTCTGCCGGTCTCGAGCGGCCTCAAACGGCCCGCCCTTTGCCCGGGCTTCGCCCCGTGCTCCGTCCCACGAGCGTCCCGCGTCGGTGAATAAGTGGCCTAGTATTAATCCTCCAAGGCAAGAGGGCGTAGCCGCTGCGGGAAGAGGCTGCAGGTGTGTCCAGTCCTTGCCTCGCAGTCCCGCAGCGGTGTGGGTGGGATCAGCGGCACGCCCGTGGAGCGGGGGCCGCGATTGCCGAAGTCCGCTGAAAATGCCACAGCAGCGATGACAGACAGCCCAAGAGGTCCCGGTCCGGTCGCGGTGAGTAAGCAGGCAATGAGTGGCTTTGTGTGGGGTAGGACGCAGCCCTTTCAGATGTGTCAGCTCCTCCCTCCCATCCGACTCAAGATAGCCCATCTGTATGCATATGAGCACTAAGGCCCGCCTACCCTTCCTTTGCGTGTGGCTGTATAAAGGGAATTCAGCAAGCCAGCTGTCGCCACCCCATACATGCATTCCAGAGACAGGTATAAGGCACCAAATGGCTAAAGTACGTAAATGCCAACTTTCTAAAAGTGCGAAAAGAACAATTGATGGACAGAATGCAGAACAATGTCATACATTCCCCCCAGTTCAGAGGTATGGACCTACATGTTTTATGCGCACCATACCATTCCAGTTTGAACCCAGCCATATGCAAATCAATCTTGACCCTGCACCCAATGGGAACAGTCCAGCCCGAACTGCCAAGCCAGGTACTCCCTGGGCTGGAAGCAAGCATCCTAGGACTGGTTTCGGGGTTTCACCCTTCATCATTCAGGATAGATTGACTCCAGTGGCATGGAGAGCATGGGAACTATGTCTGGGCATACCCGTCCCACTTGGGGTGACAAATGCAAAACGAACAATTGATGGACAGAATGCAGAACAATCTCATACATTCACCCCAGTGCAGAGATCTGGGCCTTAAACCATTGATTTTTTGCTCACCGTGCCAGTTCAGTTTGAACCTAGTCAAATGTAAATCATTCTTGACCCTGCGCCCAATGGGAAAGGATTGATTTGTTCTGCATTCCGTCCATCAATTGTGTGTCTTTTGCTTTATCACCCTAAGTGCACTGGGTCTGCCCAGACTTGGGTCCCGGGTTCACTGTGCCACTGGATTCAAGCTATCCTGGCTGATGGGGGTCGAAACCACGAAACAGGTCCTAGGATGCTTGTTTCCAGGCCAAGGAGGACCTGACTTGGCAGTCTGGACTGGACTGTTCCCATGAGGGACAGGGTTAAGACTGATTTACATATGGCCTGGTCTATACTGGGGTGGCATAGTGAGCAAACGAATGATGGATTTAAACCAGATCTCTTAACTAGGGGTGAATGTTTTGGTTTGTTCTACATTCCGTCCATCAATTATGTGTCTTTTGCTTTCTCACCCTAAGTGCACCGGGTATGCCTAGACACAGGTCCCGGGCTCACTGTGCCACTGCATTCAAGCTATCCTGGCTGATGTGGGGTGAAACCCCGAAACCAGTCCTAGGATGCTTGTTTCCGGTCCAGGGAGGACCTGGCTTGGCAGATCGGCCTGGACTGTTCCCATAAGCACGGGGTTAACACAGATTTACATATGGCCAGGTCTAAACTTGGGTGGCATGGTGAGCAAAAGAATGATGGATTTCACCCAGATCTCTTGACTGGGGTGAATGTTTTGATTTGTTCTGCATTCCGTTCATTAATTGTGTGTCTTTAACTTTCTAAAAACGGTATTTGCTAAACTGTAATTTAAAATCCAACTTCACCATAAGTTAAGATTTTAAATTGTGAAGTCAGTGACACTAAACTTGAAAAGTCCATCTCTTTACAATTGGGAATTACACTGAAAAGATGTAATAAGTTCCTCCCAATGTTATCCTATGGGAGGGATAGACCTGTAAAACGAAATTGGGGGTTTTCACTACCAGGAGATGTAAAACTTAAATGTACATGACCTGCCGTTTAAACACATGGCACCCTGCCCTGCGGGTAGATAGTGCCTACTTCAAAAGTGACTTATATGTATTAAAAGGGAAGGCTTAGGACTCGCAAGAGGGTTACTTTTCCAGATTGAAGTAGCAATTTAAAACTGCACATACAGGCTCTGCAGTGGGAGGATTGAGCCATGGTTAGAGGCATACTTGGATCACTGATAGAATATCAGTGCTAAAAACACAGATGTAAAAAATATAGAGAAAAAATATAGAATGCAAAACTATCGACTCCCTATACTTAAACAGGTAAGTACAACAATACAGAATAAAAAATATCGAAGTTCAAAATATGATTGTAAAAAATATTTGTTTAAAAATATAAATAAAATTAAATAATGTGTATTAAATATATAAAATATTAATATTATCTTTAACACAATTAATTAAATTGAATATACATTTTGACTAACTATAACAAATAAACTTAATTAAAAAATATAGACATGCAAACATAATAATTCATACATGTACACATATTTACTTAAAATAATATATTAACTGTTATCTTTATTTAATTTATAAACTTTTACATTATGTAAAAATAAAACATATACGTATATCAATAATTTAAAATAAAAAAAATGTATAATTAATTAAAACATGAAACTATTAAAAAAAATTAAACATACATTTCGCAATACAACAGTAGGGAAAATGGTGGATAGCGAAATAATTACATTTGCTATTCCAACTCCAGTGAGTGCAACACTAGGAAAAGTGTAGGATTGCGGTGGGGTAAAAATTACTATTCCCACTCCAAAGAGTGCAACATTAGGGAAAGTGTTGGATCGCGGAGGGGTAAAATGTACTATTCCCACTCTAGTGAGTGCAACAGTGGGAAAAATGTTGGATAGCGGAGGGGTAAAAATTACTATTTCCACTCCAGTGAGTGCAACAGTAGGGGAAGTGTTGGTTAGCAGAGAGCACCAATTACTATTCCCTCTCCAAAGAGTGCAACAGTAGGGAAAGTGTTAGATAGCGGAGGGGTAAACATTACTATTACCACTCCAGTGATTGCAACAGTAAGGAAAGTGGTGGGTAGTGAAGGGGTAACAATTACTATTCCCACTAGAAAGAGTGCAACAGTAGGGAAAGTGTTGGATAGGGGAGGGGCCAAAATTACTATTCTCACTCCAGTGAGCGTAACAGTAGGGAAAGTGCTAGATTGCAGAGGGGTAAAATAACTATTCCCACTCTAGTGAGTGCAACAGTAGGGAAAGTGTTGGATAGCAGACAAACAAAAATTGGTAATAAACAATTGATTTTTTTTTTATTAATCTTAAAAATAAATAAACAATATTTTTAAAATATACAATTAAATGTATTAAACATAAAAATAACACATATTATAAAGTTAATTACATATAACAAAAGGTACAAATATTATATGATACATTAATAAATACATTTAAAAACTTTATTTATTCAAAAGGAGCAAATATTAACAAATAAACAAATTATTTAAAACATAAATGTATTTATTTTATTTCCTAAACTATAAAGCCATATCAATAAAAAAAGAATTCAACAGTTTTATTTAAATATATTGCCATAATTAACATATTTAATAATACATTTAAAAATATTATTAATAAAAAAGATATTAAACAATCAATCAGTACACATTCTTTAAAACTATAATATCCACAACACATACTTAAAATTAATTACACAATTACCATAATTAATTACTAAATAATTAATTTAAATGAATTAACACTAATTAATACTTCATTAAAAAAATGACTTCCCACCCTTCCCACCATTAACAGCTATAAACACCAGGGCCAGACTGGCCATAGCGGGCACCGGGCGTTTCCCCAGTAGGCCGCTAGTGTGGGGGCGGGTTTTGGGCACCTGGGGGGCATTTTTGTTTCCGTTTTGTTAAACAAATATTAATAAATAAAGATTATTCAATACATTTTATAATACTTCCCATCCTATTCCCCTATAAACCCACAACCCGCTACGGAACTTGGAAAGCAAATTTAAATACAAAAAGTGTAATTACTACTAAAAATAATCAATACGTTTTATATAAATAAATTACTTTCCACCTTATTCCCCTATAAGCCCACAACTCACTATGGAACTAAAAACGCAAAATTCAAATAAAAAAAAATGATTAACTTCTAAAATCTTAACACATATAATAAAATTTCTTATACAAAAAAACAAACATCACACACATATAAAATATATACTAAAATACAAAACATTAATAAAAAATCAATCTTTTTAACGACTATATTTTTGCAAATGATATTAAACACTTCGTTATTACTTATGTAAAATCAATATTCTTGACAAGGAAAATGTGTCTGTCGATATTCCTGACCCATGATATTCTCTGCATCAGGCTACTTAAGTAGGTGCCACAATCGATGCTTCAGGCCCACTAGCAGCATTTCATTTAAAGGCCTCGGGCACATGTGGTGCATTTTACTAGGGTCTTATAAGCAAATTAAATGTGCCAATTGGGAGTAGGCCAATGTGTCATGTTTTAGTGGGTAGAACACAAACACTTTAGCACTGGTGAGCAGTGGTAAATGTGCAGAGTCCTAAAACCAGCAACAATAAGGTCAGAAAAAGAGGAGAAGGAAGGCAAACGTTTTGGGATGACCATTCAGAAAGGGTCATTTTACAACAAGGTGTATTATCTGTTACCTGGGCCAGTACTTTCAGGGTATGGCTGAAGTGGTTCTAAATAAAACCAGACCTACAATAATAGAGTGGGTCCATTACAATATCAGAGCAGAAGGAGAATTTAGGGATGTATAGGAGAGGAACGGCTGGATGAAAGAATTTTGGTTGGAGCATGTTACTCCTGTTAATACATGACCCTTTGTATTGGTGCTGTAGATCACCAGTCAAGACCAATGCTTAGCTAAATATTTGGTTATTTATTTCAACACTGCACATAGTGTTTTTAAATATGGGCAAATTAAGAAGGCTTGTGGGGTAAATTGGAATGCAACACACTCAAGATCTCCCTGTTCACTGTCCTTGTCTAAATTCCTTTGTTAAACAGCCCAATTTGATTCCTCTGCAAAGTCTAATCCAGATAATTAAAACCCAGTCATAGTTCCCTTATTCACAGACCTCCTGTTTTCACAACTACATCACAACCTCTTTCATGCCCTTCCTACTGGTCTTCTTTTTGTCCCTGGACCTTCTATGCCTCCCGGTCTTGGTCCTCCTTTTTCATAGGTTGCTCTAGTCTTCCTAGCTGTTCCGAATCATTCTGATTTTCCTCTATCCTTTAACTCCCTGGTCCTCCCTCCCTGCTCCTTCCTGTTACTTTCACATCTATCACAGATGAGGTTTGCAGAAGGTTCTGGAGCACTCTACAGGACTACACTTGAAAGTTGTCATGAACTTATTTATGTTACTTTCTCATCATGGCCTTTCATTGTATCGGTCCTTCCTGGTCCTACTGATCCTGGTTCCTTTTGACCTGATGGTCCTGCTCCAACTTGCGCTGTTGTAAATGAATCTAGGACTCTATTTAAATATTCCCGATTTATGCCCTGATGTGGTTATGTCAAACCATATCCTTATAAAGGCATAAGAATCATACCCATATTAAGTCATAGCCAATGCAGTCCAAATACGGAAAGGCTACTCCCATAGACTCCTAGAACGCACAACGTGTTCTTAAACAAACCAAGCCTCCAGCAGCCCAGGAATTCCCCCTGCTTCTGTATTGATTTGTCCTAGAACTCCTGGAGTCCTAAAAGAACTGCGAGTTCTTAGTGACGTCTTATGTCCAACCTTACGTCAAACTCGGCACCTTTCAGGTATAAATATACCAGCATTTGCCCTAGCAAAACACACGGTGGTTTGGAGCAGATCGGCTATCTACTTGCCCGACGCCCTGCTGTAGCGAGTGCCGAAGGAAGCCGACCCTCCCATTGACGCACTGATACAGACGCTGTCTTTTCTCCAGCAGAGAAATCCAGCTCCAGTGTTTCCCGGTCACCCTTGCGGGTTTCTGGGAGATCGAGTCCTGAGAGAGAGATACAAGACCTCCTTCATTCTATAACCAAGGTACGGAGCTGATTAGACCCTTAGAGAATTCTTGATTCAGATTCTTGGCAGAAACTATCTTACCTTAAACTGCAGCTCACTTACTCCTTCCCACGTACTAGGCTTAGGTTAGGTACACCGGGGTAGGCGTATCTTAGAAGCACCAGTTGAGTATGTTTAGTCATGATTTTATCTATGTATGTATTTTATCTATTTTAAACACTGCATGGCTTAGAAACCATACCATGCTTTTACAGTATTATTTCATAATACTCCTTTTACTTTACACACTTTACTTAATAACACGTATTGCAATTGTGGCAACTCACTTCTCTTGCATGAGAAAGAAGACTGTTCATTAAATAACCTCTTTTATTGAAAACGCCTGTCTCTCTATTTCTCTGCGCTTCTAGTGAAACTAAGCATGCACGATTGACTGAGTAAAATAGTTATCTCTGGAGGTATACTCCTTATTCTGGAGGGAGCAAAGTTGTCATGTTTACGCTGTTGTCAGAAACTAATCCCTTCTTGTGCACTCGAGAAAGTTTCTAGTGACCTCTGAGCTAGCTGGCATTCATAATTAAGTCTAACATATTCAATAGAGACCTAGTCGACCTAAGTCCTACGTCTAAACTATTGTTTATTTTATTCCAATGCGCAGAGCCTATTGGGAATATAGGAACTACACTACATGGTGCCCAACGTTTGGTAAGGCAATAATTTAACGCTAGATACTAGAGTAACTCAGTCGTGCTTTTCACACAGACTCCTTTTTCCCGTTAAAAACTCGAATAGACGTCTGGAGTGGGTGAAAGGTTAATATCCGCTAAAAACTTAGTAGGAAGAGATTCCTATGTATTAGTTTTTGGTTTAGTCAACATTGAAGGATACAGTGTTCCAAAATATTGTGCACCTAATCTTTGTCTCCTTGAAACTTGCTCTGCAAAAACCTTTCAGTCATGAATATGACGGAAAGTGATGACGAAAGGGAGAGAGCTAGAATAGCAGCTCAACTTCTAGCAGAGGACACAAGTCTCCAACAAGATGACCCGGATGCTATAATCATCCCGGTAAATGTAAGGAAAACCATAACTATAAAACTTATAGAAAATGGAGTATCACCAAGAGGTGGTACAGTCATATTTGTGGTAGAGGCCCATGAATATCGGCAGACAGAGGTCTTCTATTCATGGATAAATATTCCAGCAGCAAATGCAGTGACACACGAGTTACACTACTACAAAATAGAGGAACCTCCAACGGAATACGTTCCTTTCGAGGACGTTGAAATTCCACTAACATACCAAGAGCATCAGCTCTGGTTTAATGGTGCCCTAAAACATCAAAATCACATTACCAGGGTCGGTCCACTAGGTAGACCAGGAGCCACATGGCCGGTTCTAGCCGGCTATACACCACATCCTGACATTGAAAAAATGTTAAGCGGAGAACTTTTAGTTCAGCTAAAACAACTAATTAAGATACATAGGCAATTGGTCCAATATGTCATGTGGACTCTAACAGTTCAACCAGCAATAAGAATTGTACAGCACACCCCTCCCCAGGGGAACACAAATAAAATTACACCACAGACTATACAATCAGTCATTGGCAAATTACCCGCAAAACGGGAACAAATTACGTTCTGGTTAGATCAAAAAATTACTCAGATAGAGGCAGTATTTCCTGATACAACACCTAATGAAAAACACAGAATTCTGACAATCTGCCTACAGATGGGGATCGCACCACATGTGGAGGACTGTGACACTTGGGAACAGTCTTTGCTTCAATATACACAAAAACACATGGTGTTCCGTCTATGATGGTTATACCAGACATATTAAGACAGATTCAAAATGAATACGGTCCAGAGCCTGCTTTAAATCTAGGTATGAAATTACTAAAAGACTTTAAGCAAGTCTCGGCTATACTATTAGCCAACATAAAAGGAGAAGCAGCATCTGTGGCGATCCGCCAAAAATTGAAAGAAACACATATAGCAGAACAACCTTTTGAACTTGCCAGAATAATTGAAAAATCCTATGAAGAATTTGGTGGAGATAGTTTGGGTGGGAAACCACTAAAACCACAACTAACTGAAGATCCTGAAATATGGCTGAGATACCCGCCACCCCCTCTCAACACAATCCCCAAGAATTGGGAAACCGGAAACAGTTCTTGAACTTTTGGAAGGCGGGAAGGGAGTGACCCTTCCCGGCCGTATTTATTAAAAATATGAAACAAAATTAAAACATTAAAATAACAGTTTCATATTATGTACAATTTCATTTCCACATTACGATGTTTGGCTAACCTTAACAGATCTCTAATACAAAGGTTCTCCTAGCCGAACTAACATCCTACAAAACATTTGACTTGAAATTGTACATCCTAACGTTAAGGGCCAACGGCAAGGTCGTAACCGGTGTCAGATCCCTAAACCAGAAATACCCCCCTCACTTGTGAGAGGAACGACCGCACAGAGGCGTACCTCAAGTGCATCTACCAATTTCCCTTTGTACTTGACGGGGGCCCCAATAAACTCGACGCCATTTAACGGTCGTTCGAGGACTCGTGTGAGGTGTCTAAAAGGTAGCGTAAACCCCCTCCCGCACCCCACACAACTTACCCATCTGCCGTCGCAGATGTCCTGGCCCCGGGAAATTCCCCAGGAGGGGCAGTAGCCCCTCCTATCCAGGAAGGGGCCTTGACCACCTTTCCTTTCCTTCCGGCGGCCTCTCCTTAGACAGGACCGCCTCCCCGTTGAGGGGCCAATTGGCCACCTCCCCCGAGCGCTCCCATTCGTAATGGGTGACGCCCCCTCATAGGGATCTTCGAATTACTGCTCACCGATCATGACCTTACCGCCCGACCAAAATAAATACGACAATTCTACCTAAGTTACTAAGATTACAAAGCAAACATCATTTATTACCAAGCGTAACTACTGATCAATCCTTGTTCCAAATTACTTTATTTGCAAAACATACTGAAAATAACCAATCTTTATTGCATCGTAAGAAATTTCACGACAATCATCACAACCTGTAAGAAAACAGAGAAAACAAAAAGATACTATATCAACTGTATTCACAATGAATCGCTGTCCTCAGGGGCTGGTGGGTGGGTCAAAATTGCTCTTCGTTCCGTCTCGAGCTCACGTGCAGCGGGGAGGTGCAGCTTCAGAGCACAGGAACAAGAGGATGCTTTCTTGGCTTCCGCTCCTTTTATCCGTCTTCAGGGTGGGCGAAAACCCGCCCCCGCCTGCCTCCGAGGGCGTGGCCGGCCGCGTCGGTGTCTAGGCCAGCCCACTCTAGGGCGGGAAAAAGGCGCGCCCCGGCTACGCCGCTTCGGATATACCAGCCAAGACTCGCCTCCCGCCCAAGATGGCTTCCCGGGGGGATCGTGGTACTCCACCATACGTTCGGGGGGACCGAATGGTCGCCCCTTTCCATATGGCTGAGATACCCGCCACCCCCTCTCAACACAATCCCCAAGAATTGGGAAACCGGAAACAGTTCTTGAACTTTTGGAAGGCGGGAAGGGAGTGACCCTTCCCGGCCGTATTTATTAAAAATATGAAACAAAATTAAAACATTAAAATAACAATTTCATATTATGTACAATTTCATTTCCACATTACGATGTTTGGCTAACCTTAACAGATCTCTAATACAAAGGTTCTCCTAGCCGAACTAACATCCTACAAAACATTTGACTTGAAATTGTACCTCCTAATGTTAAGGGCCAACGGCAAGGTCGTAACCGGTGTCAGATCCCTAAACCAGAAATACCCCCCTCACTTGTGAGAGGAGCGACCGCACAGAGGCGTACCTCAAGTGCATCTACCAATTTCCCTTTGTACTTGACGGGGGCCCCAATAAACTCGACGCCATTTGCCGGTCGTTCGAGGACTCGTGTGAGGTGTCTAAAAGGTAGCGTAAACCCCCTCCCGCACCCCACACAACTTACCCATCTGCCGTCGCAGATGTCCTGGCCCCGGGAAATTCCCCAGGAGGGGCAGTAGCCCCTCCTATCCAGGAAGGGGCCTTGACCACCTTTCCTTTCCTTCCGGCGGCCTCTCCTTAGACAGGACCGCCTCCCCGTTGAGGGGCCAATCGGCCACCTCCCCCGAGCGCTCCCATCCGTAATGGGTGACGCCCCCTCATAGGGATCTTCAAATTACTGCTCACCGATCATGACCTTACCGCCACAGGCCGGATAGTTGACCGGCTATCCGGACCCCCCACAAAATACTCCTACCTAAAGGTCATGCTGTAAACCCCTCAACCAGGCTATGAAGTCTCCTATGAGTAACTCGTTCCCCACCCGGGACAAATGAACACCGTCCCCCAAATACATACTGTCCCCTTTGATACAGCCATGCGAAACAGAATGCAGTGTATTTGAACGAAACAATCTACTCACTTTGTTATTTATCTTTCTTACTGAATGATTCAATGCAGTAACCGAAATAGCCCCCCGCCACACTTTCCGTGGGATCATATGGGACCATGCAATCGTGCACCCTGGAACTCTTATTGCCAACCAACTTACTGTGGAAAGCATTGCCTCGAGAAGAAGTCGTCTACCAGTGGCCACCAGATCGTTACCCCCAAGATGGACTATGATTATAGACGGCGGTGACCTCGTCCGCTCTAACAAACCCTCAAAAAAGATTTGAAACTGGTCAATACAGAGCCCGCCCTTTCCGTAGAAGGACACCCTGTACCCGTATTCCCCAGCCATGTGACTCATATCACCTGCTTTGAATACGTCCGCGGCACGCCTCACATATGAGTGGCCCACGACCCACACCTCCTTATTCGCAGACGGTGATTTCTGACCGCTGGTCCCCAGGAGTCGGGTCGACTGTACAGTCCGCCCCGCTTCGTAAGCTTGCGTAACTGAAAATCAAACAGAGACAAGAAGCGTGAGTATATCATTACAGCTTCACAACATGTGCAACCGCACATACCTTTTATAACAATTAGAGGACCAACGCCCCACACGTTTCACTTGCTCCACACTCAGACCCCTGGCTGTAGCCTCAGTAGCAGCCCCTATCCGAAAGGAATGGGTCCCGAACTCACCGGGGTTCAAGCCCGCGGCCGAAACCGACATCGCAAGCACCCTCCGGAACTGAAACCTCGTCAGTGGGGTGGCGTCAGCGTGTCTCAACAAGGTCCCCCCCCATGCTGCCACCCTCTGCGCTAAATATTCCTCTACGCACGCAACAGGGCACATGGAAGACCCGGGGATCCTCTGAATGATTACGCAGTCCCCGATTGCACCCTGATCGGATTTGGACCTAACAAACGAGACCGTCATCGTCTCCTCCCTGACCTGAATGTGTTCCCGGCACAGTCCCCCCATCGTATCTCGCTTGTTCTTTGCCACTAATTCGCTTACCCGCATAGCCCCATGGAATGCTAGTGCAAATGCGGCTCGGAACAACACTGCTTCGTACTGGGATGAACACGTTGCCGGAAGTACGGACAATAACAGGGTCAACCTATCCAGACCTATCGGGTGCCTATCGTCTACTCTGCGACCCTCAAGGCGTTGCCACCTACGTAGCGCTTTCTGCACAACGAAAGACGCTGTCGGGTCCTGGATCCCATGAGCCTTTGCCATAAAGGAAATGGCGGCCCGATGCCTCTGGGCCGTAGCTACTGACTTGCCTGCCTGATGTAAAGAGAGCAGGAATCTCACTACAAACTCTTCCTGACCCCAAAGCTCCCCCCCGGCAGTACCCAAAAAGGCCCAATAGGAACGGAACGCCCCTTCATATGCCTTCCTCGTCCTGGGTGCTAAACTCTCTCCCACGAGGTTTTGTAGTTCGGGGCACCGAGAGACCAGAGAGCTTCGGGAAAGGGTGCCGCCACCGGGTCCGCTGTGGGCAGAAAACCCCAGAAGGCCTGCATACGGAAACGAGAAAGCGCATCAGCCGCTTGGTTCATCACCCCCGGCACGTGTCGCGCCCTAAACAGTACATTCAGTTGCATGCATAACAACACAATTTCCTTGAGCAGTCTCAGAATCAATTTGCATCGTGCTGCCTGACTATTGATACACTCAACCACGGTCATGTTATCAGACCAGAACACCACAGAGTGATCCCTAAACCCTTCAGGCCATGTTTTCAAAGCCACCAGAATAGGGAACAGTTCGAGAAAAGCAATGTTACTCGTCAACCCGCACTCATGCCACCATGACGGCCATTTTTGAGCCGACCATTGTGTACCCAATATGGCGCCAAAACCCACACTCCCCGCCGAATCTATCCAAAGCCCCAACTCCTCGGAAGACACCGCTGGTTTGTTCCAGACAATTCGACCATTGAAATCCACCAGGAATGCAATCCAAATGCGCATGTCCTGGCGAACCTCTGCCGAGAGTCTCGTGCGATGATGTCCTTCCTTCAAGCCGACCATGGATTGTGCAATCGAGCGGGAAAAGGGGCGCGCCATCGGCATCACTCTTAGGGCAAAATTCAACTGACCCACCACCTGTTGCAATTGATGCAGGTTTACTTTCGTTGCACGAATACACGTCTCAAGGGATAACCTGAATTTTAACACTTTTTCCTTGGGTAATCGAAAACAACCTTCCACCGAGTCGAGCTCGATCCCCAGAAACCCGATCAAGGTCGAGGGACCCAAAGTCTTACCTGGCGCCAATGGCACACCGAATTGATTCATTAGGACACAAAATTCATGTAAAGCCTGTCCACACTCAGAATCCCCGGCTGCCCCCAAAAACAGAAAGTCATCGAGATAGTGCATAACATGTTGAAAACCTGTCTTCCTTGTGAATACCCACTGCAGAAAACAACTGAACTTCTCGAAATAGGCACATGAAATCGAGCATCCCATTGGCATACATCTATCCATGTAATAGCGACCCTGAAACTGAAAACCAAGGAGACGCTGATCGTCTGGGTGTACCGGGAGCAACCGGAACGCTGACTCGATGTCCTATTTTGCCATCAGCGTCCCGGGCCCCAGGCGATTCAACATGGCAACGGCCTCATCGAAAGATGCGTACCGCACCGAACACACTTCCGGGTCTATCGCGTCATTCACGGAAAGACCACGTGGGGCTGACAAATTATGTATCAGCCGAAACTCACCCGGGTCCTTCTTGGGGACCACCCCTAGAGGAGAACAAACAAAGTTAGCAACCGGTGGCAAATCGAATGGACCGGCGACACGACCTCGAGTCACCTCTTTCTCAATCTTTACCTGCACCACCGCCGTGTGCTGTAAGACCGACATTTGATTCTTACAATTTGGTACCCCCTGAAAATCCCCCACTGGGATGCGGAAACCATATGAAAAGCCGTTTCGTAACACCCCAGCGGAAGCATGATCCGGGTATTCGCTGAGCCAAGGAATCATTGCCATGGTATCAATCGGGGTCGGTAAAGGCGCCCCTCGGACTATATTAGACCTGTTTGGCGCCTCCCTTACCACCGTTATCACCCGTTTTGGCTCTGCACATGGACTCAGGATGGGATGGCTGCCCGCACCCCCCACACTCATGTCTGAATTTGCATGACCCCTGGGGCCTAGTACATTTTCTTCTGTTAAAATTCCAACAGATCCCCCTTTTACCTGTGTTGCCACTCGGCTTCGAGTGGTACTCGTTACCTGCACCCGTCCGAAAGGGTGTCCCAGAGTTTTGGCGGGAAGATTCCCCCCCGTTACTCCCTACCAATGGCACCTTCAACATCCCTGTACTCTCCATTTTTTGCCATGACACGGAGTCGTAACAATCCCAAGTCAACAATGGGTTGTGTTCTTTAGCTTTTCTAAACAGATTGTCATAGCAGAACCACTGATTGCCCCCATATGCCACAGAATACTCCATAATACGCGACTGACAAATGGGTAACTCGGTCAACAACTCGGGCCTGCGCTCACCCATGATGGAAGTAAAAATGCCCCACGCTCTGCCCCAAGTACCAATGGTTTCGTCGACCTTAAAGGCGGCCATTTTTGCGCGCCAAACACTCGGATGCATGAGCTCCTTTTGACTCTTCACATGCTCAATCTCGTAATGGTCGGTAAGCAATGAAAACATGTTTACATATTTATCCGCCCAAATCAATTCCTTAATTTCTTGTGGGACGTGCTGGGCAATCTTCTCCCTTCGAGAAGGTACAGACCCCTCCCCCGCAATCGGCAAGGGCCGCTTACCTGAAGTAGACCCCGCGCTTGTCGCCGAACTTGGGCCTGCTGTACTTCCAGCCGCCGGAACCTGCGGGGGAACAGAAGATGTTGCCTTCGCAGCCTCCCTAGATTCCCGTAATTGCCTCATTACTGCCCGGGCGTCGTCAGCCGTGGCGCCCTCGCTATCGTTTCCCAACCACGCTGCCAATTGTGCCGCTAACTCGGGGGGCATATCCTCCCTGTTCACGGGGGTGACCACCACAGGGATTGGATTCCCCTCTTTCGGCACCGGGATTGGCTCCTCTCGTGGGGTTTCGGGAACCGGGGTCTCTCCCCCAAGTGCTCCCCTTCTGGGCCTCTTGCTTTTTCCACCGGGGATTGTTCCCTGCAAAGGCCGTTTCGGTCCTCCCTCCCCGTCCTTAGCCTCCACCTTTTTCTTCAGATCGGCTATCTCCTTCATGAGCATGCGGAGCATCTCCTCGGTACCGACCCGCTTTCCGACTCTCTTGGGCATTCTCAGACGGGATATCTGTAAGACAAAAGAAAGATTACAACGCTCAAAATTGCTCTTCGTTCCGTCTCGAGCTCACGTGCAGCGGGGAGGTGCAGCTTCAGAGCACAGGAACAAGAGGATGCTTTCTTGGCTTCCGCTCCTTTTATCCGTCTTCAGGGTGGGCGAAAACCCGCCCCCGCCTGCCTCCGAGGGCGTGGCCGGCCGCGTCGGTGTCTAGGCCAGCCCACTCTAGGGCGGGAAAAAGGCGCGCCCCGGCTACGCCGTTCCGGGCATACCAGCCGAGACTCGCCTCCCGCCCAAGATGGCTTCCCGGGGGGATCGTGGTACTCCACCATACGTTCGGGGGGACCGAATGGTCGCCCCTTTCCAAGAGCTTTATTAAGAATAATCTCATTACTCCAAAAAGAAGTGGGAGGGTAATAAACAAACCACTCCCAGAGAAAAACAGTTTCAGTCCAGAGGAAGGTCTCCCCAATGGAGAAATAAATCTCCTGGACGAGGGGACAGGTCTCCACAACGGGAGCCCTCTGAAAAAAGATACAACCTTAGAAATAGGGATAATTTAAGAAAACCTGACAGATATCAAGATAATGATACACGTCCCTCTCGATCTTTTCAGACTTCCGCACAGAAATCGGAAAGAAGAGGACGGTCAGAACATAAAGAAGAGCCCGTCAAGTCCAAAGACAAGGAACCTGCTCATCAAAGTAAAAAATTACAATTTCCCAAAAAGAAGGTAGCCAGTATTAAAATAAAACATGCCAAGGATTCTGAGGTCACACCTCAAGAACGGAGAATGGGCCCAGACAATACTAGACAGCGCAGCAGAAGTGACCATAGCTCGCAAGATCCTGATGAATCTTCTGGAGACAGTGGACACGAATGTATACATTCAGGTGGAAACTGTAGCCACCAGAGTTAGTCTACCCCATAAATTATATGAAATAACATTACGTATAGAAGGGGACAAAACTAGGAAAATAAGAGGTCTCTTTTGGGAGAATCTATCTAAAGGCTATGATATCCTGCTAGCAGAGAAAGACTGGCCACCAGAATGTGTCAGGGAGTGCCCACATGGCGAAGAAATGATTATGCCTGCCTTCTCAAATCACATTCCAATTCATAAAAAATACATGTGTGCAAGAAAATGGGCAGAGGCCCAAGCCCCTGCATTATATAAAAATCATGTAGGATGGGATGAGAATTCTCCTCACCATAAAATTCAGTTAAAAAATCAACCTACTGCTCAGAGACAGTATCCTGTTAAGCAAGAAGCTAAAAAACAAGTCAGGGAGATCTTAGATCAACTTGAATACCAGGGGGTGATTGAAACATGGACCTCACAAATGAACAACCCTTTGTTTCCTGTCTCCAAACCGGACAATTCATATCATCTAGTTTTGGACTACAGACACCTAAACTCTTGTTGCAAAACATTGCAGTACAAAACTCACACAGTGCAGCACTAATGAATAACATTGTGCGCAAAAAATATAAAACAACATTAGATATTTCAAATGGTTTCTTCTGTCAAAACATTGCACCAGAAAGCAGGTACTTGACCGCTTTCTCCAGTAGGGGGGGCCCAAGGGCAATTCTGTCGTCTCCCCCAGGGATTCAAGAACAGCCCAGGATTATTTTCAGCCAGGGTAACAGAATTACTACAAATGTATGATGATGAGGCATTATCTTATGTCAATGACATCTATCTTACAGACGATGACCTGGAGACACACTTGAAAAGAGTGAACACCATTATACTTGGGTTCGCATCTGAAGGGTACTAATTCAACTTTAAAAAGTCACTAATTGTCTACCTCACTGTCCTATTTTTAGGATATGAGTTATCAAGTGAAGGCAAAAGCCTAGCAGACAACTTCTTAGAGAGGTGTGCAGTACTCCAAGCTCCAAAAATGCTGAAAAGCTTACAATCAATTCTAGGTTTCCTGAATTTTGGAAGAACTTATATTCTAAACTACGCAGAGAGGGTTAAACCCCTCTACGAATTATTAAAACCTGATTTCAAAACAATTAATTGGACTCAGAAACACACAAAAATTTTACGATTAATACAAACAGACATGTTAACTAAAACAAAACTGCAAACACGCGCAAACGAACGCAACCTTGTAATCCGAGTCAAACCAGGAAGATGCGGATTTACGTACCTGACCTCTAATGAGGGAGAAACAGTACCAATAGCTTATAAATCACACTTGTACACACAAGCTGAAATAAAATTCAGTTTTACTGAAAAAATTCTGTCTGCAGTCCAAACTGCTGTAGCTAAAGAAAGCCCTCGCACAAGGTAAACTTATAATAATCGTTACACCGGTATCTGCCCTAGAGGCAGTAACAAAAGCCAGCATTCTGAAAGCTAAAGCTTTACATCCGAGATGGATACAATGGGTTAATTCTCTTGCTGCATCAGACGTAGTATACGAATTTGATCCTAACTTAAAAACGCAAGAATTTCTCCAATACGAATATGAATGTCCTCTGCCGACTGAAATTTTGCCTCTTGAACACTACGGCTGTATAATATATACAGACGGTTCAGCACAACCCACAGTTGGGGGTAAACAATCTTATAGTGCTGCGTGCGCGATTGTTAAAGGTCGCTGGCACGAAGGTAAATTCAGACCTATGGTCACTAAAACACAATCACTCGGGGACTGTACAGCTCAGCGAGCTGAACTGCAGGCTTTCAAGATGGCGCTTGAAAATAATGATCGCGAATTCCCCACACTAATAGTGTGCGATTCGTATTACTGCGTCCAGTCTTACAATCAATACTTGCAGAACTGGGTTCAAAACGGTTTCAAAGATGCAAAAGGTGGCACAATCAAGCATAAAAAACTATGGGAACAAGTAGTTCTTTTACAGAAAAAACTACGAAAGACTCACGTGATACACACGCAGAGTCTTCGACGTGATGGCGTTCACGTTGCAGGGAATTCATTGGCTAACAGAGCCAGAACTACAGCTGTTCAACCGGCTTCCATAGCTACAAAAAGCGTTCTAAAAAACAAATAGATGGAGAAACGATGCTGGCAGTAAAAGCCTCATTAAAAGGCGACTATGCAGCCTTACCTCTCAACTATCCACTCAACAATACATACATAATTGATGCGAACTCCGTTCCTTTTGCTCGAATCCCTGGAGTGGGGGACAGAGTAATTCCAAACACAAACCGGAGGGCTTACTTGATTCAAGAAGCACACATGGGAATGGGTCTGAGGCACTAAGAGATCTTGAAATCTCTAATAAATTTACAATCACAATACTGGTGGACGGGGATGAGCTTGCAAATTTATAACTTTGCAAATGTATTGTCAGGACCACAATAGAGATCGCAGTTGTGAACCGGACCATATACCAGCCCAGACACCTCTATTAGACAGCATTAGGCTATCTACACGCAGACATTCACACGGAAAAATGCGATCCCATAAATATTAAGACGAGATTCATTTGGATGTGGCCCCAGCGCTCGGCTGACGCCAGAACTGTTATAAAAGATTTGCGAGTCTTTATCGGCACATACGCAATTGGCATGCTACATTCTGTCCAGGGTCCTGCGTTTAACTCTAGAGCTTACAAGGAGGCCATGGCCATCTTGGGCATTGCATTGCGGTACTCTAGTCCATTCCATCCCGAGGGAAATGCGGTAGTGGAAAGAAAAAAACGTGACGTAAAGCAATCTATAACAGCGAGGGTATTAGGTTCGGGTGATGGGTGGGTCAAACATCTAATAAGTGTCCAACGTAATTTTAATAATCTGCCAAGACATTCTCTGGGTGGAGTTACTCCGTATGAACTTTTGTGTGGTACTAGAATGATAATCGAAGACCTCGATAGTCATACTTCAGTGGTGGAACAAAAAACCTTTGATATCAAGGATCGTTTGGCTGTTTTACAGGACTTAAATGAAACAGGAAGAAGTCTAGGTAACACAAAGCTAAAGCCAATGGCCACTGAAGAAAAACCACCTGTCCCAGCAATACCTGTCTGGATTCCAAAGATTGGGGATCTGGTCAGAGAAAAGATCGCGGTGAAGAAGGAATTTGGGCCTTCTTACAGAAAAGCAGTACCTGTCTTAGCTATCAGCGGAACAAGATCAGTAGTACTACCGCCCCTTGCTGGTAAAAAGGAGAACAGAGTTGTATCAATCGACCTGGTAAAACCACAATCATGTGGCCAATAATAAGTAGTAGGCCCAGTGGACTCCCAAGAAGTAGCAAAAGACCAAACCTTGCTACAATTAAAGAGGTTTAAACTGAGAGACTAATCACATTTGATAAACCTGCAGTGAATAATAAAGGACTATGCAACAAAGCCATGGAACTTGTGCCTCTTGAAACCCAAATTGCAACAGTTCGTCAAGAAAAACCAAATTACAATGATGTAGCCTCTGACTATACAAATCCAAAGATTAATGAAAATCCGGAAGCAATCCCAACAATTGACAGAACTGCATCTGGCTACTTCATCAATTTCGATGACTTTTCTGAAGATCCAAGTGAACATGAAGAAAAGCCAGCAAATAAAACTTTCAAAGAAAAAATAACTGAACTCTTTCATCAACTTGAAGAAACATATCTGATTTCACCATGGATTGAATTGTGGATTGTGTTAGGTGTACTTTTCCTCCTACTCTGGCTCATTTTGATTTTAAGCTTGGGAAGAATGATTGATGGAAAATACAGTACAATGGATACAGCAAGTCAGAACATCAACTTGGTTCTAAAGCCTCACAGATCTTCTCACATTGAAAAACGAGAACTATCATCAGTAAACATCACAACCGTTCCTGTAACTGTTGGTGTAGCATGGGACGCTACTGAATACGACATCTATGGCCCGGTTGAACTATTGAAATATCTACATCAGTTCAAGGTTTCATTAAGTGACTTTGTATCACCTAGTACTTTCTCTGATGATTGGGACTTTGAAAATATTAATAATATGATGTCAGATTTAGAAATGTCAGCAAAATTTACAGAACATGATTATTTAGAAGGTTCATCAGATTATGAAGAAATGTATTGCTTTAATCATTATGGGCATCACTATTTGCATAAGGATCACTGAAATAATATCGAGGGACAAAATATCGACTTGCCAAAATATCGTGGACAAAACATCGACAGTCAAAATATCGAGTTTGTATCTACAAACAGGTAAGTACAAAAATATCGAGTACAAAATATCGTTAACAATAATATAGATGTAAAAAATATTGACTTTATTAAAAACAGTGTTAAATTAAATTAATATTAAATTTTAATTACTAAAATATACTGAAAAATACTTAAATTAAATTATAATAATTAAATAATAAATGAAAATAATAAAAATATTTTTTTACAATCTTATTTGTTGACCCTGAACCCTAAAATATACCCCTTTACCCAAAAACCCCAAACTGACCCTGAACCCTAAAAATACCCCTTTACCCAAAAACTAAAAACTGACCCTGAACCCTAAAAATGCCCCTTTACCCAAAAACTGAAAACTGACCCTGAACCCTAAAAATACTCCTTTACCCAAAATGTATCAATATTATTTAATTACCAAATAATTATTAATTAACAATAACAATAAAGTAAATATATTAGCACATTAGCTGTAATTATTTTAATAATTAATATTATTTTTTCCCAATTAATTACTTAACAATAACACAAAATTATATATATTAAAATGTACTCTAATTAATGTAATTAACTAATTACAATTAATTAATTACCAATTAATTACTAATACAAAAAATGTACAAAATTATATTAATTAATTAACTAATTATTATTAATTAATTATCAATTAATTATTAATTATAAATATTTACAAACATATATTAATTAATTAATTATTATTAAATTACTTCCCACCCTATTCCCCTATAAACCCACAACCCGCTACAGAATTACATTACGCAATTATTAAAAAAACTAAATTCATTTAATAAAATATTTTATAACATTAATACACACTTTTCACACATATTATTACATAAAAATACACTATAAAATATTATATATTATTAGAAATTCGATATTTTTGCTATCTATATTTTATACAGTCGATATTACTTCACTTACCTGAAAAACGATATTTTTGTAGTCGATATTATGTCCAGTCGATATTTTGTCCAGTCTATATTTAAAACTCGATATTATGTACAGTCAATATTTTGGAGTCGATATTTTGTCTGTGCACCATTTGCATAAATCTGCTAATCCTAGAAATGTTTTTGCTTATAATCAATGGGAACATTGACCATCACCGCCAAAAGGCAGCTCGAAAACATTTTAGGAGAAATTCCCATACTTCTCAGGGTTTAATATTACTGATCCAGAAACGTTTTATTTTAAAATTATGAAGAAGACAGGAATGAAAAACATGTTGACAAATACTAAATTAATATATTCTACAGAATGTTATGAAAAAATGTCTACATTTGGTTTTGAATTTTGGAAAAACAACATTAAGACAAAAACTGTCTGGGGTACAAAAGACTGGCAGGTACAAGGTTTAGAATCATTATTCAGAGCCTGCATGATCCCAGAACAGATAATGTTCCTGAATGACACCATTCAACAAACAACCTGTCTTGGCCTAGCCATGATAAAGGACTTAAACAAACCGTCTATACCAAAGCCCATGCCTGATAGTAATAGCACTACAGATGTGGAGATAGACTTATCCCATATTTTACACCAAAAAAGAACTAATCCTGATTGGAGAAAATGGTGATCTGGTCCACAGACACTAATAACTGTCAAGATAGATTCCTGAACAACAAACAGGGGTTCAAACAGAACAGGCCAGACCCAAGATATTCCCAGAGACAACATCCAGGGATAATACCAACATACAGTGTAGGAAAACTATGCCTCGAATGGGTACAGATATCCACACTACCTGAAATTAAGCAACACTTGACGTTACCTAAAGAAGGTGCTGACTTGCGAGATTTCTTAATGGGACCTCACAAACAGCGTCAAAAACGTTTCATATACGCCGACATATACGATGCTTACAACGAAGCTTGGAAAGTAACGCAAATTGAAACTGCTGAAAAAATTCGAGAAATTGATTGTATTCATTTAGAAAAATCACTGTCTGTAGTGGACAATGGGTTAATGACTCTGTCCTCCAGAATGTATTCACTGGACAGCATTGTATCATCTGCTATTGATATAATAGAACAGGATATGCTAATGTTACAACATGGCCAGTCCCAATTACGTTCCATTGTACAGTTAGGCTGGACGTTACAAAACCTCCGTTCAGGCTACGTGCCATGGTGTCTAATCAACACAACGTCATTATTTTCTATCTTTAACCTTACTGATAAACAAATTTCTTTGGCACAAAAAGGAGCAGACTATACGGTGCTGAGCATTGAAAAACTAGAACGATTGCCATTGACAGTCTCTGAAAGACTTGTCATTGAATGGATAATACATGGCACAATTACAATTCTGATAACAACTTTTCAGTTTCAATATTGCCAAAAGCACATACCAGGGGCCTGTATGAAAGGTTGGGTAAAGGATACATCAAGTCAACCTGGAAATTACCTTACACACATAGATGTTGGAGTGGGGGGGGGGGAAAGAAGTATATCTTAGTGGTAACAACTGTAAAAATTCACTGAGCGGTACACTTCTGTGTCAAGGAATTAACTTGCATGGAGCCTGCGAAGGTTCATCAAAAAACTTTTCATGTCACCTGCACGGCACCCCTGCTACACAAATAGAGCTTTTTTTCAGACAACTTTCCAACGGCAGTTACGTTATAATAAGTGACCGCAGCTGTTGTGGCATGGTGCCAGGAAGGGCATATCTCGTCAGTGTAACTTCCAGGGTCACTTGCTGTATGCAAGTATTGTATCCAAACAGCAAACCAGACAAGGAGGCAACGATATGGCCTTCTCTGAACATCTCTTATATTTGAATTGATACTTTAAGCAGAATGAAATCCATTCTTTTACAAACAACTGTGCCTTTAACCTCGTCTAGAGAAATGTATGATCTACAAGTTGCAAGGACAGCAGTAGAGATACATACATTATTATCGACAAATTTCCCCGTGCATTAAACATGTCTGATACCAGTGGCATCGCACATGTATTTAAGACAGTTTTTTCGGGACTATTAGCACCCTTTGAAGCAGTTCTGAGCATCTTCCCGAATATCATGCACTCTGTGTTCGGCGGCCTACCTCTCATCTTGGGACTCGTAGCAGGAATCTTATTTTTGTTCCTTCTGCTCCGATATGGCAAGTTCAGTCACAAACAAATGGAAGAAACGCTCCTAGCGATTAGATACCGAGACCGGATAACTAAAGTACTCGGCTTGGCTCGGCTAAGAGATCTGAATACTACTTGGTCTCTTACATTCAGACCAATCTGGCAAGATTGCATCCTACCTGTTCTATGATGCCTGCTCTGCGGAGAAGAATGTGTGTTGGACATCTGTCTCACACTACCATCATTAGTACCTATGGATATCGATACTTTGCTTGGTTCGGTAACGGCTCATGCAACATGTTGTCCCCAGCGGCTACCTATTCTGATGACGGCATTCGTTGAGACCTAACCATTACGATTAGGTGGCGGTGAGGTATGAGATGAAAGCGGCACACAGGTACAACCTTCTGTGACCATTGCTGATCTAAACACCGATGACGGCAATGCTTCTCATATATGCACTATTTCTGACATGGTCCAACTTTCACCTACTGTTGTAGACGAATTCTTTGCTAGCCTATCTGAGTTAATGTTTTCTCCTAACAACGAGAATAACTTTTGAAAACACGAGCACACAGCGTTCCCTGAACTCTGAATTCGGCCTTTAGTTTTGATAAACAGAACTTCAAAAAAACTATTGGAACTATTTTTCGCGGAAAGCGAAATTCTTTTCCCGTTACCAAAATATTTACAATTTTTTTGGCACATGATACTCTGCTTAAAGTAGAACTGTTCTTAGAGAAGAAGATTTTTATTTTTGAAAGCTCTAGAGACAATATTTTGACTTAGCCCCTAGCACATGTACAGTCTTGTATAAATATGTGATGAAATGGTCTCGACCTTCTCTTCTGTATTAAGAGCCATTTCATAAATGTAAATTTCGTGATTCATTCAGTCGCCATTTCAATGTCCAATATATGCATTATCTGAATGATACCACTGCTTGAAAACGTACAGTATAATACTCATTTTTCGTGTATATACCATTTCGAATGCATTTTTATGTATTTTGGGGTGGGATGGAAAACACATGCATAGTTATGTTTAAAATTGCTTAGTATTTAGTAAATATGGACATTATACGTGGAGTGGGTGTTGTAAACAAATGTAGAACCCTATTTAAATATTCCCGATTTATGCCCTTATGTGGTTGTATCAAATCATATCCTTATAAAGGCATAAGAATCATACCCATATTAAGTCATAGCCAATGCAGTCCAAATACGGCAAGGCTACTCCCATAGACTACTAGAAAGCACAACGTGTTCTTAAACAAACCAAGCCTCCAGCAGCCCGGGAATTCCCCCTGCTTCTGTATTGATTTGTCCAAGAACTCCTGGAGTCCTGAAAGAACTGCGAGTTCTTAGTGACGTCTTATGTCCAACCTTACGTCAAACTCGGCACCTTCCAGGTATAAATATACCAGCATCTGCCCTAGCAAAACACACAGTGGTTTTTTAGCAGATCGACTATCTACTTGCCCGACGCCCTGCTGTAGCGAGTGCCGAAGGAAGCAGACCCTCCCATTGACGCACTGAGAGAGACGCTGTCTTTTCTCCTGCCGAGAAATCCAGCTCCAGTGTTTCCCGGTCACCCTTGCGGGTTTCTGGGAGATCGAGTCCTGAGAGAGAGATACAAGACCTCCTTCATTCTATAACCAAGGTACGGAGCTGATTAGACCCTTAGAGAATTCTTGATTCAGATTCTTGGCAGAAACTATCCTAACTTAAACTGCTGCTCACTTACTCCCTCCCACATACTAGGCTTAGGTTAGGTACACCGGGGTAGGCGTATCTTAGAAGCACCAGTTAAGTACGTTTAGTCATGATTTTATCTATGTATATATATCTATTTTAAACACCATATGGCTTAGAAACCATACCATGCTTTTACAGTATTATTTCATAATACTCCTTTTACTGTACGCACTTTACTTTATAACAAGTATTGCAATTGTGGCAACTCACTTCTCTTGCATGAGAAAGAAGACTGTTCAATAAATAACCTCTTTTATTGAAAACGCCAGTCTCTCTATTTCTCTGCGCTTCTGGTGAAACTAAGCATGCACAATTGACTGAGTAAAATAGTTATCTATTGTTTCCGCGACTCTGGAGGTATACTCCTTATTCTGGAGGGAGCAAAGTTGTCATGTTTATGCGGTTGTCAGAAACTAATCCCTTCTTGTGTACTTGAGAAAGTTTCTAGAGACCTCTGAGCTAGCTGGCATTCATAATTAAGTCCAACATATTCAATAGAGACCTAGTCGACCTAAGTCCTACGTCTAAACTATCGTTTATGCTATTCCAATGCGTAGAGCCTATTGGGAATATAGGAACTACACTACAGCGCTTCTTGTCCTAGTCCTCTTGAGTTTCTTACTCCTAGTCCTACTTGTTTGGGTCATCCTGATCATCCTTGCCATTTTCTTTGTCCTCTTAGTCCACATGGTACTGCATCTACTGATCCTGGTCTTCGCTATTGGGTCCTCTTGGGCACGGTCATCTTAGCCCTGGTCTAGTTCCCTTGATCCTCTTGGCCCTTTTTATCCTGGTCCTCTTAATCTTCGTCGCCCTGGTCCTACTACTGCAGGTCATGGTCCTCCTGCTCTTTCTGGTACTGCTCATCTTGATCCCCTTAGTTCTTGTCTCCATGGGCCTCCTAGTTCATGTGTCTGGTATCACTTATACTTCTAGGACCTAATCTCCTAGACCACTTAATCTAGTCATTCTAGATCTTCTTTCCCACCTAATCTAGTTAATCAAATCCTGATCATTCAAGCTCATCTAATCTAGTTCACTGGATCCTCTTCATTATGGTTCCTGGTCCTAATGTTCTGACTGCACCTGCTCTTGATCTCACTATTTTTCCGTAATCTAGTCATGATGCTATTGGCCCGTTCCTTTAAGTCCTCCTGCTCCTGTTCAGGTTCTGCTCTAACTTCTTCTCTTAGTTCTTAGTCCTGATTTTCCTTGTTCTGGTCATCCCATTCCACCCGTTCCTCCAGTTCCTCCTCATCACCAATCTGGTCCTAGCCACCCAGCTTGGTTGTCCTGACTCCTTTAATCCTCCACAATTCCACTTGCTTGGGTCCTCCTTTATTTTCCTGATCCTCCCAGTTCTTTTCCTCTTTCTGATTTTGTGTCCTCTAGTTGTGAACCTCTTCATTATGGTCCCCCTTGTTCAGGTCCTATTTGACTAGACCATCTTGACCCTTCCAGACCCACTTCTCCTGGTCCTTCTGTTCTGGCCATCCTGATTCTCTTCACCATGTTCATATGATGACTGATATCCAGTTCTGAAGTATACACAAAAGTGATGGGGGAATACTTGGGAGAATACTTGAATTAATCTCTTGTAATTACTTGAGGCCACATTCTAGTCCATCATTATTTGCACAATATGTGATGCCACCTCAATTTGGACATATGCAAATCATTTTGGACCCTGCTCCATTGGGAACAGTGCAGCGCAAAATGCCAGGTCAGATCCTTCCTGACCCAGAACACAAGTAACCCAGCACAGGTTTCACCCTATATATGGTTCATCAGCCAGGTATAGCTTGGTTCTAGTGGCACAGTGTGCATGGGACCCATGGCTGGGCATACCCATTTCACTTAAGGAGATGTACTAAAGTATATAATAAATGATGGGTGGAATGTTTGAATTAATCTCCTTGATCTGAATTCTATGGGTTTTGTCCTAGAGACCCTGTTTCTCCATTCCCATTTTCTCCTGGTACTGTTCATCTTGGATCTGCTCCACCTGGATCTGCTACTTCTGGCCCTGACCGCTTAGTCCCCAGGGCCCTGGTTAGTGCTCTCAGGCTCTCATAGCTCTCCTTCCACTGTTCCAAGGCACCCTGGTCTTCATGCCACTGGTCCTTTTAATCCTTTTGGCCTAGAACCTCTGGGTCACTGTTTCAAAATCATACCCTTGTCCTGGTACTGCAAGCCCTGTTTCTCCTTTTCCAGTCCCTCATTGATATTGTTTTGTTGCTGAGACAAAGCTATCAAGGTACGAAATGAGGCCCCAGTACAGCCAGGGTACAGCCCATTCAAACAAGCATTGGCATAGCCAATAGGTCTCGCCTTTGGGACCTTATAAGTGTTTAGTTATCCAGCACAATATCCTTGGTGCAGCAACATCAACTGTTGCATGAATAAACACTTATAAGGTCCCGAAGGCGAGACCTATTGGCTATGCCAATGCTTGTTTTTAATCTCTTCACTATGCAGAAGTCAAATGAATTACATATCTCTCTCTCTCTCTCTCTCTCTCACTGAAGTGTATGTGATGAGGAAAATCAGTAAGATGTACAATTTCCCCTGCAACATCATACAAAATATTCAAAGCAATATATTTACAGGTAGGTTTGTTTTCAAATGTGTGACAACTGGCAAATTTCCTGTAAATGGATAGCGATCCCCTTTTGTTTTCAGTCTCCAAGGGAGAGAACGACATTGGAGAGATTGAGCCAACTGAAACTAATTGAGGTTAAACATTTTATGGAGGTGTGGAGGGTTTTCGGACTGGGCGATACCACTGAAGTCTATGTGAGGTATTTCCCTTTTCTGAAGGGTTAAGCGGAGACCAAGGACAGTGACACTCTGAAAATGTGAGCTGATAGGCAGCTTTAAGCACGTCACGTTTACGTACCTATCTGTTTGCATACATTGGGAGTATTGCCATAAAAACTTGGGAGAGTGTGTACGTTTCTCCCCTCAGTTAAAATAAGCGAAGGACATCTATGAAGAGCAGGGGCTGAGCTTAAATGTGTGCTTGTGTCTTTAACTCTCTTAACGTGGCTGATGATCTGCCCGCTGGTCAATGTAAACGGAAACAGCAGCTTGATGTGAGCAACATGGAGAGAGGCACATTCCTATTGGGAAATTAGTTCGCGTTTCCCTTTTTGTTTCAAATGGGAAATGTTCCTCTTCTCTCCCTTCCACTAAAATTACTGACATGTGAGAAATGTGCAGGCATGTTGGTCTGCAGCTCCTTGAAACTAAAACAGCAACGAATGGCATAGCACATACTTGCAAAGGCCCCTCCGCACTTTCTCCCTCTTATTAGATATCAATCAATCAATCAATCAATCACTAGATTTGAAAAGCGCGCTACTTACCCACAAGGGTTTCAAGGCGCTGGAGAGGGGGGGGTGATGCTGCTACTGGTCGAAAAGCCAGGTCTTGGGGTGTCTCCTGCAGGTCAGTAGGTGTTCGGTTTGTCATAGGTAGAGGGGGAGGGTGTTCCATGTCTTGGTGGCGCAGTGGGAGAAGGATCAGCCTCCGGAGGTGGTTGTGCAGATGCGCTTTACCGTTGCCAGGGCGTGGTCAGCGGAGCGGAGTATCCTGTTGGGTACGTAGAATGAGAGTCTGCTGTTGAGGTAGGCTGGGCCGGTTTTGTGGAGTGCCTTGTGTGCGTGGATCAGGAGTTTGAAGGAGATCTTTCTGTCGACGGGGAGCCAGTGTAGGTTCCTCAGGTGGGGGTGATGTGGTCGCGGCGTGGGATGTCGAGGATCAGGCGTGTAGAGGCGTTCTGGATTCTTTGTTGTCTGTTGATGAGCTTGGACGAGGCTCCGGCGTAGAGGGTGTTTCCGTAGTCGAGTCTGCTACTGACGAGGGCCTGGGTGACTGTTTTCCTCGTGTTTGTCGGGATCCATCTGTAGATCTTACAGAGCATGTGGGGGGTGTTGAAGCAGGTGGAGGAGACTGCGTTGATTTGTTTGGTCATGGTGAGTTTCGAGTCGAGGATGATTCCCAGGTTGCGTGCGTGGTCAGTAGTGGCCGGGGGGGTCCCCAGTGATGCTGGCCACCAGGAGTCGTCCCATGCTGAGGGGTTGGGCCCGAGAATGAGGATCTCCATCTTGTCTGGGTTCAGCTTAAGTCGGTTTTCCTTCATCCAGTCGGCGACGGCCTTCATTCCCTGGTGGAGGTGGGATTTGGCAGTGAGTGGGTCCTTGGTTAGGGAGAGGATCAGCTGCTTGTCGTCGGCGTAGGAGATTATGTTGAGGTTGTGCTGTCGGGCGACGCATGCTAGTGGTGCCATGATATTGTTTTAATCAGCTAAGTGAATCCTAAATACTGGCATCATAATAAAAATTATCAAAAAAATGGAAAACAGTCATAGGACTAAGCTCAATTCAGGGACACCCTCCACTTTGGGAGACAGATGCAGTAACATAAAGCATTTGGGCAACAGAAAGCAAGGGCTGGAGAGGGTTTGAATACTCCCTGCCATTGGAGACATAGTTCCTAATGCAAGGAAGAAGGGAAACAAGCGCGGCAGGCTGCTGGCAGCAGGGGGAGGCGCGCTCAGCAGCAGGGGGGAAGAGTGGGGGCCTGCGCGATTTACTTGCAGGAGCAATATTTGCTACCATATGGCGGCACTCGCTCCCGCAAGTGAATCTCCACATTTGCACGTGTTGCCATTGAAGGCAATGGAACACATGCACGTCTTTGACTGAAAAGCCATGGCAGTAGGAAAAGGTATTTTTGCCTATGCAGCGCATGGGTGCTGCATAGGCGAGACCTAAAAACTGCTTGGCATGTCAATTGTGAAACTAAAATTCCCTATATATATAGAATGGGTGAATAAAATGCCAGTGTGACAGAACAAGCCACTCATGACAAGGTGCTACTAGGTATCTATACCAGAAACACACTCTGCTAGGTGAATACTGTGAACAGGTATTTTTTATATAAGAATAGACACATCCCAAGCGAGTTACCCCGATTTATACTTACCTGTCACCTGCTTTCACATCCTCTATCCTACAGAGCCTCCATTACTGTGTCTCCACAAAATTTACCTCCTATAAGTGCTCTAAAGTACCCTGCCCCCTTGAAGCAATTGCCTTATGTAGGTGTCTCCTTCCTTCTTGGCCCAGACACCACCTGCCTACATTTCCTGTTTAGGACTGCACCTTGGTTGCTGCTTTGTTGCCAGTTCTGATATATTAAGAAAAAACAGCCGCCCTTAAAAATAAGACAAACACAAAGCACAGAGTATTTTATAATAAGTCTAGCCCTCAAAAATCATCAAAAAGAAAAACATGAAGATTAAGTTTATATAACATGTATTAAAACATTCTCATTACTCTTTTCAAACTTAACTTTATAGGGTAATATACAGCCAGCCAAATGTTTCAAGGCTGCAACACAAAACATGAGTGCCATAACCTGCAGGAGAAGTTTGATTTATATTTGTATTTTATTTTTGTAGTTTTATATTGCGCAAACTTGGCCCAAGGGTATCAGATCACTTTACAGAGTTTGCACAACCGTTTACAATGAATGAGCAAGAGAGTAGGCATACAGGGTAATGAGGGTTGTTGTCCGTAGGTTCTTTCCGCCAGCCTAGTTGTTGTCTCCTTCTGTTGAGGTCTTTATTGAACCAGGATCTGGAAGGGATACTTCCTGCTTTCTTGAGTTTGATATTTTTTTTCATCTGTTTTCCGGACGAGTTCTTGACCGTTATGCTGGTGGGACCAGTAGAAGCCAAGAGGGGTAATTAGGTGAGCCCATCACCTGTGATCTTCTATACCAGCCAGGTTGTTTAATTCTTCACTAATTACATCTACTAGTAGTTTTGGACCCGTGGAGAACAGCTCTTTTAGTCTTGTCTCCTTCAATAACTTTTAAAGTCCTCTGTTCCACTTTATCATCTTTGGCCCCATGAATTGTCATAATTCAATGAGACTTTTTAATACAGAACAGTTCAGTTTGTTTCCGTACGGAGTTCTGGCTCTTCATAGAATTTGATACAAACCAATTGGGATGTGGCTCCGCACTCAATGATTTTTAAGACCAATGTTTAGAGTTTGTATTGCTGTTAACAATGTGGTAGGACAAACTACAAAGACACCATTTGTTATCTTCGAAAACAAAAACAGAAGAGCAAAAAACTGTATTTGTTTCAAAATTATCCACAAGGAGCTATAACATCAAAAAAGCAATAATCAAACACTGGCCACTGCTGGCATTGGAAGAAGATTTTAAAGGCACTTTTTCAAAACCACCTATATTTGCATATGAGAGAACCAAAAACATTAAGGAACTCATCAAAAATCCTAAGAAGGAAGACAAAGGGAAGTTCAAAGGTACACTGCCTTGTCACAACTGCGGGAACTGTTCAGCTTTCATCAAAGGTAGTATTATCAATCACCCTACTAAAGGAACACCAGTTAAACTAAAAGTGTCAGGAACCTGTGACAGCACCAATGTGATATATATGTTGAGATGTCCTTGTGGATTATCCTACATGGGTAAAACCCAAAGAAAAATAAAAACCAGACTTGTTGAACACAAGAGTAACATTAGGTTGAAAAACCTCAAATCAACAGTGGCAACACATTTCAATGAATCCAATCTCAATCCGTCGCAATTAAAATTTTGCATACTGGAGATAGTAACCACCCAACCAGGGAGAGACAACAATAACTATTTGTTGAGAAGGGAGACATTTTGGATACATTTTTTATGCACCCTTCATCCTAAGGGACAAAATGAACGGATGGAATTTAGTTGCTATCTATGAATTTATCATAAGCATACAATTCTGTGAATTATCCTTGGTTTGTGATGATGTTTGATGACATGTATAGCATTGAGTTAATTTTGTAAAGTTCACTTTCACATCCCCTAGACTAATCAGAAATGTACACTTAGCCATAGAGGTTTAAAGTGTTGACATTTGTTTGATTGATCTGACTAACGTGATTTTTCATGTTTACACACGCACACGGTAATTGACATTGCGGGCGAAATTGCAGGCAGCCTAGTACACTGCTTATAGAAGTACACGGCGAGTAGAATAAATTAAGCAAACTGAGTCCGTTTTTAGTGTTTACTCGTTTACACACCTTGTGATCAGACCTAGAAGGGTATAGAGAGTTACGGAGATAGAGCGACGCACGCCGTAATCCATTGAGCGAAAGGACTTTGTAGCGGTTGTTTTGAACACACACACGGTAAGACAGTGCTACATTTAGTTAGAACGTCCTATCGAGCTTGAAAACCTCATGTAGGTTTAAGTTGATAATTACACGGAGATTGTGTTTATTGTTTATTATTTACAGTAACGAGTAAAAGAAACCGAAGGAATTATCCTAGAACGCCTTATCGAGCTTTAAAACCTAATGCAGGCTCAAGTTGGTAATCACACGGCGAGTGTGTGCACTGGTTACAATAACCAGAGACATCCCCACAGTTATCCAACAGGAGAATTACACCCAACAGGATGGACTCCACATTGCAAAGGTAAACCAGGGCATCATCTGGATACAGCATGATGATATCAAGTAAGAGTAGCTCCCCTGAATCCCCCATTTCAAAGTTAGCAGGCCAACAGCTCCCTTGCTCGGGCAATGTTTAGTGAGGAGAGCGGGACCCTGGTCTAATGCCTCTCTGGGCCACAAAGCTGTCTTAGATCAGTTGACCGGTCCTTACCTTCATTCCTATTTTCAGATTACAGATAGCCTAGATAGCCTAGATCGAACCCCAGGTGTTCTAAGGTACGGAATAGGAAGTCCCAGCTTAGGGTGTCAAACCTTTTTGATGTCAAATGACAGCCACCTGGCCAAAGGCCTTGGCGGAAGTGCCGTGTAGAAGGTACAATAGGTGACAGATGTTCATGAAAGAACTGCATCTCGGTATCAATCAAGCCTGGTTGACATGTACAAGAGTACTAATGACAGGGAGCAGGTTCACTAGTACTCTGCCTGGTATCTTACAGTTGAGGTTCAGTAGTGAGAGAGGGCAGTAGAAGCGAACGTCTAGTGGGTCTTTGCCAGGTTTAGTCAGGACTACTATGGGTGCTTCTCAGAGTGAGTCAGGGGGGCACCTTGTTGTTGTAGCCTCATTGAACATTTCCAGCAGTTATTGAGTAGTTTGAGTGGAAATACTAAAATAATACTCAATCAGTAGCCCATCTGTTCCTGGTGTTTTATTCGGTGCAATTTGGGAATTAACTGCAGATGTCTTCTCCAACTGCAGGGATTGATCCACCTTGGCCCACTGCAGATGGCTCAGATTGAACAGTGCGAAACAAAAGGGGATGATGGACGGAGCATTTGAGCAAATCAAACACTCACTCCCAGTCAACTGATCTGGGTTTAATCCATCACCATTCTTTAGCTCACTCAGCCACCCCAGTTCAGATATGGCCATATGCAAATCGGTCTGACCCTGTTCCTCATGGGAACAGTCCAGCCCGAACTGCCAAGCCATGTCTTCCCTGGACCGGAAACAAGCATCCTGGGACCGGTTTCGGATTCATAATCCTCATCAGCCAGGCTATCTTGAATCCAGTGGCCAAGAGAGCAAGGGACTCACGTCTGTGCATACCCTGCCAACTTAGGGCGAACAAAGAGAAACAAAAGCTAGTGTGTACATAGTCAGTATTCAAGGATACTCTCATCAATCTACATCATTTTGGCAATATCCTGTTGTAGCATAATCGCCACATTGGTGTCATCGACTGATTGGTTGGGGATGAGAACTTTGACACAATGTGCACAACAAGCTGGGAGGCAGTGTATACAGGGGAATATCCTTTGTGTCAACAAACCATTTGGTTCGGGCAGGAACGTACATCTGTGTTGCGGCTGAACAATTTTATGATACGTAGACGGTGCAACATATACAGGGGGAGGAAGGAAAGAAAGGTAACATCTGCCTGGCCATCCCCTCAGAAGCCAAACATGAGCTTGTGACCCACAGACAAAGTAAACAGTATGAGGCAGGACTAGAGGCAGACTATTAGTTGTATTCAGCCACTTGGTAAAATGTCATGTACTCTCGCCCACCTTGATCTTCCCGGCCCGTAGACACAAAAACTAGCTGCTGTATTAACCGCTGTTACAGAAATCAGCTTAATTCAGTAATATTTCGAATTCGGAAGGCTTGAAAGTATTCAGAGGTGTTAAACCATTAGAAGTCAGCCACTTCCATCAAAAACCAAACATTGTTCCTCACTCTTCGGTATGTGTTCAAACAAGACTTTGAGGATAGTGCGCCTGTCCTGCTGGTCCTATGGGAGTAAACCCTTGGTAGAAACGTACATATTCATGTGCCATGCAAGAATCAGTAGATGTCATATCTAAAGCAGAAAGATGGAATTGAAGATGTACCAGTCAAAACAATTGAAACCAACCCTTGCAGCTGCCAATATATGACAATGGCAAGTACAACAAATTGTCACTCCTATGATTAACTGAAGGGAGTGACCCACAAACCCAACAATTAGTTGTATTGGAGACATTATGAGTTTGGCGCAACATTTGTACGCATACTTTATCTGCATATGAAAATCTATGCTCTTTGCGTAGAGCTAAAGTAAAAAGGATGTGCTCAGGAGCAGTGGGTGTGGCACCAACCAAGGAATGTACAGGATACTTTTCCTCCAGAAACCTGGGGGCATATCTCGAGGACGGCGATATATAAACGCAAAGCACGCTTAGTGCTTTGTTATTTATCACCGTCTATCTCTGGAATTTCCTGCCCTGGTAGCGCGTTATTAAGAACGCGTTACTCCAGGGTGATAAAAAATTCCAGGGCTAGCGGGAAATCGCCGTTTTGCAGGGAACATCGCTGGTTTTCCAGCGATGTTCCCTGCAAAACAGCAATAACCTTGCTGATACGACCCACAGGGTCGTATCAGCATAATCCACCCCAATGTCAGGGATAGGTAAGTCTGCATTTTAGCAGACGTTAGTTTATGGAGAAAATAGCGTTTTTTCCCCAAAACTAACGTGTGCTAAAATCCTGTGGTCTGCCTTGTAAATATCGCGATGTGAATATCAGCAATATTTGCAAGGTAGTCCATCCAGGGTACGCCCAGTGATACCCTCTTTGCATCTCATTAGAGATGCAAAGGGAGGCGTTGGGAAAAAGGGTGCTAACATGCGATTAGGCATGTTAGCACCCTCTTGTAAATAGGGCAATAGGTTTATCTCCACTTTTTTGGCTTAAAAAGCCAAAAAAGCGGAGATAAAGCCCTTGTAAATATGCCCCCAAGATATTCAAAGTACAGTTATTAATGCAATCATAACTATTTATGCGAAAACTATTTTACTCTTTGTGGAACAACCCAGCGCTACACGCAGTGTTGGAAATGGCTGCTCCACCTCATTAATAGGCCAACCAAATGGATGTATTATGAAGCAAGAAAAGGAATGCTATTAAACTGATAGCAAAGGCAAGTGTTCCCATTGCCCGTCTGAGCCTCACTGGTAGGCTCCTATTGTTCATCAACGTTGGCATTCTTGTGCACTGGCGGTGGAGCTTGCTCAGTCCTACCTCTCGATGAATCCTACTTTGCTCAGAATAATGTACCTCCCCCGTGGGAGCATGTTCGATCTATCCTGTCCAATGTCAGAACAGTGCACCAATCTCACCTCACCCTAAACTAGCAACACTGGTACTATAGCAAAGTACAGCTTAACTTGCACAGTCCATCCCTGAATAGTCTGACTTCTCCTTTGGTGCACTATTCTCCAGCCGAGGGTGCAAATTGTACCTGGTGACTCCAGGCAAAGAGGGTTCTGCAAACAGAGACACTTTGAAGACTCGAATTGCTTGATGGGCCACTGCATTTAGTAGAACATTCTCCACAGCGGTTTGCATCCGTATTCTCCAGGCCGAATGCTGTGTCCGCGTCCCTCTGGTGTAACGGCAGGGACTTGCGGACCTGTTGGTGAATAGAACACACATTTTCAGTTAACTGGCAAAAGTAATCAAAAACAAATACCCTTAGCATGAATATGGGCTGAGCCATGGTCCACCATGACTACAGAGTGAACATATGCATCAGGCGACATTTTCTGCTTCCCTGACTTAACAATCCAACATCCCTCATCAATCAATTGTGCTGTACTGTCTTGTCACATTGCTACCTCTACTGCGGCCTCACTCTTTGTTTCCTCATAAATGAGCACATCTTCAAACATAGTGACTGCAGGGACCCATTCAGAGGGGCCAGCTACAATCATTATTTTAATTTTCGTAATGGCTTTTTCTTAGCTTTCGGATCTGCAAAAACATTTCCTCTACTCACATCATCAGTAACTTTCCAATAGATGCTGCATTGTACTATTACCAATATCGAAGGGCGTGTCAAAGCAGAAAAAAGCCTCCATCTAAGGTGCTTGCAACTCTAAAGCCGTATGGAGCTCACGTTAAGGGAACGAGCTCTGCAGCTCAGGCCGATGGATAGGGAACTTGTGATGTTTCAACTACTGTAGACAGCATAGTAATAGCATGCACAGCAGTTGTAGTGCCATCTGGTAATTTAAAGCAAGAGCCATCAACATATAGTTCCCCTTGGGGGTCAGATAAGGGAACATCAATCTGGTCTACCTGTCCTTTCGTCACTTATTTTATCTGGAAGCTCATTATTCAGAGAAGGGAGGGGTAGTAACGTTGGTGGGTTCAGAGTGGCACAGCATTTAATCGTAGAGCATATGAAGGGGGGTGGGAGGACCCTTTCTCTCGTCACAGCGCAGTTTTGACCCCTTTGCATCCTGGTAAATGCATGCAGTTCATTCGCACTTTCATATCGTTGTTGTTTCTCACCATCGTTGGTTCTGGTAGTGCAGATATCTCTAGACACTAGTGTTTCTGGGTAACGCCCGTAGTCAGTAGAGAGCATGTTGTAATTTAGAAGCATGGAAAAGTCTTGGGGGGTTGCTGTGAAGGTGCCCAAGTCGTCGCAGGTTCATGTACCTCTCCAAGGCACACAGGTGCTACACCGGAGAGCTCGTCAGCTCGAAGCAATAAGCATATGAAGGGGGGTGGGAGCACCCTGTCTCTCGTCACAGCGCAGTTTTGACCCCTTTCCATCCTGGTAAATGCAGTTCATTCACACTTTCATATCGTTGTTGTTTCTCACCATTGTTGGTTCTGGTAGTGCAGATATCTCTAGACACTAGTGTTTCTGGGTAACGCCCGTCGTCAGTAGAGAGCATGTTGTAATTTAGAAGCATGGAAAAGTCTTTGGGGGTTGCTGTGAAGGTGCCCAGGTCGTCGCAGGTTCATGTACCTCTCCAAGGCACACAGGTGCTACACCGGAGAGCTCGTCAGCTCGAAGCAATAAGCATATGAAGGGGGGTGGGAGCACCCTGTCTCTCGTCACAGCGCAGTTTTGACCCCTTTGCATCCTGGTAAATGCAGTTCATTCGCACTTTCATATCGTTGTTGTTTCTCACCATTGTTGGTTCTGGTAGTGCAGATATCTCTAGACACTAGTGTTTCTGGGTAACGCCCGTCGTCAGTAGAGAGCATGTTGTAATTTAGAAGCATGGAAAAGTCTTTGGGGGTTGCTGTGAAGGTGCCCAAGTCGTCGCAGGTTCATGTACCTCTCCAAGGCACACAGGTGCTACACCGGAGAGCTCGTCAGCTCGAAGCAATAAGCATATGAAGGGGGGTTGGAGCACCCTGTCTCTCGTCACAGCGCAGTTTTGACCCCTTTGCATCCTGGTAAATGCAGTTCATTCACACTTTCATATCGTTGTTGTTTCTCACCATTGTTGGTTCTGGTAGTGCAGATATCTCTAGACACTAGTGTTTCTGGGTAACGCCCATCGTCAGTAGGGAGCATGTTGTAATTTAGAAGCATGGAAAAGTCTTTGGGGGTTGCTGTGAAGGTGCCCAAGTCGTCGCAGGTTCATGTACCTCTCCAAGGCACACAGGTGCTACACCGGAGAGCTCGTTAGCTCGAAGCAATAAGCATATGAAGGGGGGTGGGAGCACCCTGTCTCTCGTCACAGCGCAGTTTTGACCCCTTTGCATCCTGGTAAATGCAGTTCATTCGCACTTTCATATCGTTGTTGTTTCTCATCATTGTTGGTTCTGGTAGTGCAGATATCTCTAGACACTAGTGTTTCTGGGTAACGCCCGTCGTCAGTAGAGAGCATGTTGTAATTTAGAAGCATGGAAAAGTCTTTGGGGGTTGCTGTGAAGGTGCCCAAGTCGTCGCAGGTTCGTGTACCTCTCCAAGGCACACAGGTGCTACACCGGAGAGCTCGTCAGCTCGAAGCAATAAGCATACGAAGGGGGGTGGGAGCACCCTGTCTCTCGTCACAGCGCAGTTTTGACCCCTTTGCATCCTGGTAAATGCAGTTCATTCGCACTTTCATATCGTTGTTGTTTCTCACCATTGTTGGTTCTGGTAGTGCAGATATCTCTAGACACTAGTGTTTCTGGGTAACGCCCGTCGTCAGTAGAGAGCATGTTGTAATTTAGAAGCATGGAAAAGTCTTTGGGGGTTGCTGTGAAGGTGCCCAAGTCGTCGCAGGTTCATGTACCTCTCCAAGGCACACAGGTGCTACACCGGAGAGCTCGTCAGCTCGAAGCAATAAGCATACGAAGGGGGGTGGGAGCACCCTGTCTCTCGTCACAGCGCAGTTTTGACCCCTTTGCATCCTGGTAAATGCAGTTCATTCGCCTTTTCATATCGTTGTTGTTTCTCACCATTGTTGGTTCTGGTAGTGCAGATATCTCTAGACACTAGTGTTTCTGGGTAACGCCCGTCGTCAGTAGAGAGCATGTTGTAATTTAGAAGCATGGAAAAGTCTTTGGGGGTTGCTGTGAAGGTGCCCAAGTCGTCGCAGTTTCATGTACCTCTCCAAGGCACACAGGTGCTACACCGGAGAGCTCGTCAGCTCGAAGCAATAAGCATATGAAGGGGGTGGGAGCACCCTGTCTCTCGTCACAGCGCAGTTTTGACCCCTTTGCATCCTGGTAAATGCAGTTCATTCGCACTTTCATATCGTTGTTTTTTCTCACCATTGTTGGTTTTGGTAGTGCAGATATCTCTAGACACTAGTGTTTCTGGGTAACGCCCGTCGTCAGTAGAGAGCATGTTGTAATTTAGAAGCATGGAAAAGTCTTTGGGGGTTGCTGTGAAGGTGCCCAAGTCGTCGCAGGTTCATGTATCTCACCAAGGCACACAGGTGCTACACCGGAGAGCTCGTCAGCTCGAAGTAATAAGCATATGAAGGGGGGTGGGAGCACCCTGTCTCTCGTCACAGCGCAGTTTTGACCCCTTTGCATCCTGGTAAATGCAGTTCATTCGCACTTTCATATCGTTGTTGTTTCTCACGATTGTTGGTTCTGGTGGTGCAGATTCCTCTAGACACTAGTGTTTCTGGGTAACGCCCATCGTCAGTAGAGAGCATGTTGTAATTTAGAAGCATGGAAAAGTCTTTGGGGGTTGCTGTGAAGGTGCCCAAGTCGTCGCAGGTTCATGTACCTCTCCAAGGCACACAGGTGCTACACCGGAGAGCTCGTCAGCTCGAAGCAATAAGCATATGAAGGGGGGTGGGAGCACAATGCCTCTCGTCACAGCGCAGTTTTGACCCCTTTGCATCCTGGTAAATGCAGTTCATTCGCACTTTCATATCGTTGTTGTTTCTCACCATTGTTGGTTCTGGTAGTGCAGATATCTCTAGACACTAGTGTTTCTGGGTAACGCCCGTCGTCAGTAGAGAGCATGTTGTAATTTAGAATCATGGAAAAGTCTTTGGGGGTTGCTGTGAAGGTGCCCAAGCCGTCGCAGGTTCATGTACCTCTCCAAGGCACACAGGTGCTACACCGGAGAGCTCGTCAGCTCGAAGCAATAAGCATATGAAGGGGGGTGGGAGCACCCTGTCTCTCGTCACAGCGCAGTTTTGACCCCTTTGCATCCTGGTAAATGCAGTTCATTCGCACTTTCATATCGTTGTTGTTTCTCACCATTGTTGGTTCTGGTAGTGCAGATATCTCTAGACACTAGTGTTTCTGGGTAACGCCCGTCGTCAGTAGAGAGCATGTTGTAATTTAGAAGCATGGAAAAGTCTTTGGGGGTTGCTGTGAAGGTGCCCAAGTCGTCGCAGGTTCATGTACCTCTCCAAGGCACACAGGTGCTACACCGGAGAGCTCGTCAGCTCGAAGCAATAAGCATATGAAGGGGGGTGGGAGCACCCTGTCTCTCGTCACAGCGCAGTTTTGACCCCTTTGCATCCTGGTAAATGCAGTTCATTCGCACTTTCATATCGTTGTTGTTTCTCACCATTGTTGGTTCTGGTAGTGCAGATATCTCTAGACACTAGTGTTTCTGGGTAACGCCCGTCGTCAGTAGAGAGCATGTTGTAATTTAGAAGCATGGAAAAGTCTTTGGGGGTTGCTGTGAAGGTGCCCAAGTCGTCGCAGGTTCATGTACCTCTCCAAGGCACACAGGTGCTACACCGGAGAGCTCGTCAGCTCGAAGCAATAAGCATATGAAGGGGGGTGGGAGCACCCTGTCTCTCGTCACAGCGCAGTTTTGACCCCTTTGCATCCTGGTAAATGCAGTTCATTCGCACTTTCATATCGTTGTTGTTTCTCACCATTGTTGGTTCTGGTAGTGCAGATATCTCTAGACACTAGTGTTTCTGGGTAACGCCTGTCGTCAGTAGAGAGCATGTTGGAATTTAGAAGCATGGAAAAGTCTTTGGGGGTTGCTGTGAAGGTGCCCAAGTCGTCGCAGGTTCATGTACCTCTCCAAGGCACACAGGTGCTACACCGGAGAGCTTGTCAGCTCGAAGAAATAAGCATATGAAGGGGGGTGGGAGCACCCTGTCTCTCGTCACAGCGCAGTTTTGACCCCTTTGCATCCTGGTAAATGCAGTTCATTCGCACTTTCATATTGTTGTTGTTTCTCACCATTGTTGGTTCTGGTAGTGCAGATATCTCTAGACACTAGTGTTTCTGGGTAACGCCCGTCGTCAGTAGAGAGCATGTTGTAATTTAGAAGCATGGAAAAGTCTTTGGGGGTTGCTGTGAAGGTGCCAAAGTCGTCGCAGGTTCATGTACCTCTCCAAGGCACACAGGTGCTACACCGGAGAGCTCGTCAGCTCGATGCAATAAGCATATGAAGGGGGGTGGGAGCACCCTGTCTCTCGTCACAGCGCAGTTTTGACCCCTTTGCATCCTGGTAAATGCAGTTCATTCGCACTTTCATATCGTTGTTGTTTCTCACCATTGTTGGTTCTGGTAGTGCAGATATCTCTAGACACTAGTGTTTCTGGGTAACGCCCATCGTCAGTAGAGAGCATGTTGTAATTTAGAAGCATGGAAAAGTCTTTGGGGGTTGCTGTGAAGGTGCCCAAGTCGTCGCAGGTTCATGTACCTCTCCAAGGCACACAGGTGCTACACCGGAGAGCTCGTCAGCTCGAAGCAATAAGCATATGAAGGGGGTGGGAGCACCCTGTCTCTCGTCACAGCGCAGTTTTGACCCCTTTGCATCCTGGTAAATGCAGTTCATTCGCACTTTCATATCGTTGTTTTTTCTCACCATTGTTGGTTTTGGTAGTGCAGATATCTCTAGACACTAGTGTTTCTGGGTAACGCCCGTCGTCAGTAGAGAGCATGTTGTAATTTAGAAGCATGGAAAAGTCTTTGGGGGTTGCTGTGAAGGTGCCCAAGTCGTCGCAGGTTCATGTATCTCTCCAAGGCACACAGGTGCTACACCGGAGAGCTCGTCAGCTCGAAGTAATAAGCATATGAAGGGGGGTGGGAGCACCCTGTCTCTCGTCACAGCGCAGTTTTGACCCCTTTGCATCCTGGTAAATGCAGTTCATTCGCACTTTCATATCGTTGTTTTTTCTCACCATTGTTGGTTCTGGTAGTGCAGATATCTCTAGACACTAGTGTTTCTGGGTAACGCCCGTCGTCAGTAGAGAGCATGTTGTAATTTAGAAGCATGGAAAAGTCTTTGGGGGTTGCTGTGAAGGTGCCCAAGTCGTCGCAGGTTCATGTACCTCTCCAAAGCACACAGGTGCTACACCGGAGAGCTCGTGAGCTCGAAGCAATAAGCATATGAAGGGGGATGGGAGCACCCTGTCTCTCGTCACAGCGCAGTTTTGACCCCTTTGCATCCTGGTAAATGCAGTTCATTCGCACTTCCATATCGTTGTTGTTTCTCACTATTGTTGGTTCTGGTGGTGCAGATTCCTCTAGACACTAGTGTTTCTGGGTAACGCCCATCGTCAGTAGAGAGCATGTTGTAATTTAGAAGCATGGAAAAGTCTTTGGGGGTTGCTGTGAAGGTGCCCAAGTCGTCGCAGGTTCATGTACCTCTCCAAGGCACACAGGTGCTACACCGGAGAGCTCGTCAGCTCGAAGCAATAAGCATATGAAGGGGGGTGGGAGCACCCTGTCTCTCGTCACAGCGCAGTTTTGACCCCTTTGCATCCTGGTAAATGCAGTTCATTCGCACTTTCATATCGTTGTTGTTTCTCACCATTGTTGGTTCTGGTAGTGCAGATATCTCTAGACACTAGTGTTTCTGGGTAACGCCCGTCGTCAGTAGAGAGCATGTTGTAATTTAGAATCATGGAAAAGTCTTTGGGGGTTGCTGTGAAGGTGCCCAAGTCGTCGCAGGTTCATGTACCTCTCCAAGGCACACAGGTGCTACACCGGAGAGCTCGTCAGCTCGAAGCAATAAGCATATGAAGGGGGGTGGGAGCACCCTGTCTCTCGTCACAGCGCAGTTTTGACCCCTTTGCATCCTGGTAAATGCAGTTCATTCGCACTTTCATATCGTTGTTGTTTCTCACCATTGTTGGTTCTGGTAGTGCAGATATCTCTAGACACTAGTGTTTCTGGGTAACGCCCGTCGTCAGTAGAGAGCATGTTGTAATTTAGAAGCATGGAAAAGTCTTTGGGGGTTGCTGTGAAGGTGCCCAAGTCGTCGCAGGTTCATGTACCTCTCCAAGGCACACAGGTGCTACACCGGAGAGCTCGTCAGCTCGAAGCAATAAGCATATGAAGGGGGGTGGGAGCACCCTGTCTCTCGTCACAGCGCAGTTTTGACCCCTTTGCATCCTGGTAAATGCAGTTCATTCGCACTTTCATATCGTTGTTGTTTCTCACCATTGTTGGTTCTGGTAGTGCAGATATCTCTAGACACTAGTGTTTCTGGGTAACGCCCGTCGTCAGTAGAGAGCATGTTGTAATTTAGAAGCATGGAAAAGTCTTTGGGGGTTGCTGTGAAGGTGCCCAAGTCGTCGCAGGTTCATGTACCTCTCCAAGGCACACAGGTGCTACACCGGAGAGCTCGTCAGCTCGAAGCAATAAGCATATGAAGGGGGGTGGGAGCACCCTGTCTCTCGTCACAGCGCAGTTTTGACCCCTTTGCATCCTGGTAAATGCAGTTCATTCGCACTTTCATATCGTTGTTGTTTCTCACCATTGTTGGTTCTGGTAGTGCAGATATCTCTAGACACTAGTGTTTCTGGGTAACGCCTGTCGTCAGTAGAGAGCATGTTGGAATTTAGAAGCATGGAAATGTCTTTGGGGGTTGCTGTGAAGGTGCCCAAGTCGTCGCAGGTTCATGTACCTCTCCAAGGCACACAGGTGCTACACCGGAGAGCTTGTCAGCTCGAAGAAATAAGCATATGAAGGGGGGTGGGAGCACCCTGTCTCTCGTCACAGCGCAGTTTTGACCCCTTTGCATCCTGGTAAATGCAGTTCATTCGCACTTTCATATTGTTGTTGTTTCTCACCATTGTTGGTTCTGGTAGTGCAGATATCTCTAGACACTAGTGTTTCTGGGTAACGCCCGTCGTCAGTAGAGAGCATGTTGTAATTTAGAAGCATGGAAAAGTCTTTGGGGGTTGCTGTGAAGGTGCCAAAGTCGTCGCAGGTTCATGTACCTCTCCAAGGCACACAGGTGCTACACCGGAGAGCTCGTCAGCTCGATGCAATAAGCATATGAAGGGGGGTGGGAGCACCCTGTCTCTCGTCACAGCGCAGTTTTGACCCCTTTGCATCCTGGTAAATGCAGTTCATTCGCACTTTCATATCGTTGTTGTTTCTCACCATTGTTGGTTCTGGTAGTGCAGATATCTCTAGACACTAGTGTTTCTGGGTAACGCCCATCGTCAGTAGAGAGCATGTTGTAATTTAGAAGCATGGAAAAGTCTTTGGGGGTTGCTGTGAAGGTGCCCAAGTCGTCGCATGTTCATGTACCTCTCCAAGGCACACAGGTGCTACACCGGAGAGCTCGTCAGCTCGAAGCAATAAGCATATGAAGGGGGGTGGGAGCACCCTGTCTCTCGTCACAGCGCAGTTTTGACCCCTTTGCATCCTGGTAAATGCAGTTCATTCGCACTTTCATATCGTTGTTGTTTCTCACCATTGTTGGTTCTGGTAGTTAGCGTTAGCGTTAGCTCATAACCTGTCGGATGTGCACTGGTAAGGCGCTGCGTCTTTATCTTATTCAAAAGTGTATCCACAGCATGGAGTACCGTGACTGTGAAGTCAGTATCAAGTACGAGTCCAGCCGATAGTCTTATCGAGACAGCCACTGGTGTGACCACTCTTAAACAGCTTGGGAGGGCTCACACTGAAGTGTTTAGCATAGCCTAGAAATAAGCATACAGTTGTTGCTTATCTCCATATTTTTATCTTAAAACTGAAAGCTCGCAAACACCCATCTCATGTGCATACAATACAAAGCTTTTAGCATACCAAGCACTAAAGCTAAGCAAAGCGCAGTTTTAATTCCTCATAAGGCTGCTGAGGGGGAGTGGCCAAGATGGTGAGTGGGTAAGACATGTTTCTCTGGTCTCCACGCTCCCGGTTGCCCAATCCAGCCCAAACCAGCATGGTAAGCCCCCAGAGGGGTGTATTTATGGGGGGAGGCAAGCGCTTCGATACCGACTTCGCATGAGATGAACTGGATGCCCGGTGCTAGAGCCTGCTACTAGGAGCGCCTGGGCCCTGGGACAACGAGAGGCCGGAGAGAGAAAATGGCGGGCAGGCTTGGCAGAGACCCCTCAGGCCAACCACTGAGACGGAACTCCCCGGTGGTTGACAGTAACTCCAGTAAATCAAAACGGGAGCACCTCTTGGAGCAGCAGGAGGAAAGCAACAGGTATGCAGCGGAGGAAAGAGCATGGGCAGGGCTGGATTCCTAGGCACATACGAGAGCAAGAGAGGCTGGCGATATCAAGCGAGGCTGGTGCAAAGAAAAGGAGGCTGGGCCCCATGGCACCCAGCATGGCTGATTCCTGGAGTGGTGCGCCTCAGCAGAGAGAAGGGACATCGGTGAGATGAAGCGCTGCCGCACCGGTCCGCAGAGCCTCACCCAACATGTTCTGTTGGCGTGGAGAGGGGTGGCTGGGCCGGAGAGAAGGAAGGCCGGGTCCCCGGGGATGGAATGCAGGAGGAGGGAGGCGAACTGAAGTGGACTCCTGCCTACAGCACGTGTCGTGGCAAATGTTCATACCTGCTAATGTAGGGGCATCTGTAGGATGGTTAGAAAAATACTGCGCAACCCTTTTTATAAAAAACAAGGTAGTTGCCAGAACACACCCTTGTCGTACACCCTTGGAGATGGGGATCCTGTCCGTAACATTCCCCTGTGTACCCCAGCAAACCTGTGCATATTTAGAATTGTGTTATGTAACTAAAATAGCCAGTAATTCCAGTGGCATCCCCATATTCACTTTTCAGGCTGGAGGAAATAGTTGGCACGGACTCTAAGTGTGCAGGGGGAGTCTAGCTAGATTGAGAGATTGGCTCATCAGTAGGATATGTAGGGAGAGAGATGACAATGCAATACTGCTATGAGATGGTTGTGGTTCTAGTGATAACCTGTGTTCAGTAAGTTGAATCTGGTGAATTAACGCTGATTCGGCCCTAGTGAGAAAAACTCTGAGTGTACCCACAACCCCAGAGTCCACTCCCACCTTACGTTTACTCATTTTACAAAGCCTCAACGACTGTTAGAATAACAAAAAAAGGGTCAACAGGCACTGACAGCTTACAGGTCAAATGTTAGTGGGGTGGCCCAGCCCAGACTCCTCCAGTCTCTGATGGGCTCAGACGGCCCCGCCCTTGTTCTGGGCTTTCCCAGGCGCGACCCTCACGTGTCCCGTGCCGCGGGGGTCGAGGCAGCGCTTTCTGGCGCGATGATGACGATGACGACTCCCCCTGCAGCAGCTGCTGGTAATCTGGGCAGTTAGGGCATGTGGCACCCTGGGACTCCGAGTCCCACCAGGGTGATGCGGGGAGTAGTTCAGCCTCCAGTGACCAGTGAAGCAGCGAGATGCCCCAGCACACACATGAACTCTCACTCAGGAAAACAAGAAAATGAAAGCAAGCAGAAAGCGTGTCCTACGGGGGTCGAGGCAGCGCTTTATAGCGCGATGATGATGACGCCTCTCCCTGCGGCAGCTGCTGGTAATCTCTGCAGTTAGGGCAAGTTGCACAGTGGGACTCTGAGTCCCACCAGGGCGATGCGGCGAGTAGTTCAGCCTCCAGTGACCAGTGAAGCAGCGAGAAGCCCCAGGACACACACGAACTCTGGCTCAGGAGAACAAGAAAGGTAAAGCAAGCTGAAAGCGGGTCCTCAAGACAATCCAATTACTTGGGGTGGCATCCCATTATAGAAGGGTCAAGAATGATTTGCAATTGCTGGGTCTAAACTAAAATGGCATGGTGTGCATAATATCAATTGACTGGGAAGCAGCCCCAAGCAATTACCAGTCACTGAACATATTTGAAGCTTCCATCCATCACTGTTTTATAGTTTCCAGTGCTAATGGCACTTGCTTTCCCTCTTCCTCTGGGGGACAGTTAAATGTGGAATTTTTAGGGGTCTTGAAGAAGAGAGTTCCCTTGCACTTTGGTAGACCAGTACTGACTGCAGCTGCCCTAAGAAGGTCTGCGCCATGCTGCCCATCAGACAGGTGTACTGCCTGTGACTAGTAGGCCGTAGGATCTGGGAAGTACAGTTAGGTGGTGTAGTCTGCCTTGAAGGCTCTAGGGTGCTGCTGCTAAAAGCCACCAGGCCAGGCTACCAGGAGACAGGGGAAAGGTGACAGGTTCCTCTTCTCTTTCTCATTGGAGCAAGAGAAACCTAAATTAGAAAAAGAAAATGAAACATTTTAGATGCCGGGAGGAATAAAATTAATACTCTTTGTGGCTGAAACTCACCAACACAAGGTGTAGAACAAACCAAACCCCATTTGAATTGGGCCAAATGGTCAGAGAAATATGTTTTCGATTCTACCGCTTGCCAGGCTCTATCTAGGCTGCCAGGCCAAAGTCAGGTTTACCACATTTTGCAATTTATTTAAAATTCACTCAAGAATAAATCTGAGACCAATTTAGAAAAAAAGTTGTATTTTCATATACATTTTGATACCAAGAACTTCATTATCAAGTAAGTAAGTAAGTACTTTTTTAAAATATCTGTTTTGTCAGGTGAGTAAAATGTTCACTTAAATGCGTCTTCATGCAGCAATGCTTTCCTATGGGAGAAAAGGCATATCTTGCAGATAGTAATCCATGTTTATTTTCTGGCATTCTCCTTTGGGACTTAGGGTTGTACAGGGCCAAGATCCTGCTGTGGGGCTTCCTGGTGCAGAGGTGCTGGTCGGGTTGGTAGCTGTATGTGCTATGCCAGTAAAGAAATGGGGGCACCTGGAAACAGACTGCAATGGGGGACTTGGGCATAGGTCAGAGAGCTTCCAACGAGGGGCGCAGGTCAAAAGGGTCTTGGGGACAAAGCAGAACAGCCGCTTTGCCGGTAGTCGGGCTGGGGCACTCAGGTGCAGAGTAGAAAGGTTTGCTGGGCTCTGTGTATCCTAGAGACTTCCAGTCGCGGTCTCTCCAGTTGAGGGGGAACATAACAGGACTGCTAGGCCACTCTGGAAGTGGGTCTCAATAGTGCGGATTTCCCTCAATGGCTGCTTTGACTCGGAGTCATTGGAGTCCTGACTGGACTCTCATGGTCTTACCTTGTTCCAAGGGGTCTAGTACCCCGGTGTTGGTCCTGTGCCCATCCTGTTGGTCTTGGTGTCCTCTCATTTGGTGGGGGACAGAGCTGACCTTCAGAAGCACAGGAACCTCAAGGGGGGCTGCTGCTTCAGGCAGGCCATGTAGTGGCATCTTGGTAGAACAGACTTTGCGTTTTGATGCCTGCGGACTGCATGAGATTTGCTGGCAATTTATGAAGTGCTAGCAGCCCACTAGAGTTCTTTGCAGGAATTCAGCTACAGGACAAGTCACTGGGCTGCTATTATCAAGACTTAGGGCCTGATTTAGATTTCAGTCAACAGGTTACTCCATCGCAACAGTGACGGATAGCCCGTCCACTGAAATATAAATTACATTGGTTATAATGGGATTTATATTTTGGTGGAAGGGATATTTGTCACCATTGCGAGAAAGTTACTTGTCTCTCAAAATCTAAGTCAGGCCCTTAGTGCAGCAGGTAGAGTTTGGCTCCAAAAGTCCAGAGCAGTCTTCAGTGCTCACCTTTTCTTTTTCTCTTCTTCCTGATTCATCGAAACCTAAATTACTGGCATCAGGGGTGCCCCTAAATACTCAATTTAGGTGCCTTAAGTGGAGTGATATGTAGTAGCCAATAGGCTATTTACCTTTAGGGTGACTACACTCTCTCTATGACCACTTCCTTACCCAGGGAGCCTAATGCCACCAAAAATCAAGATGGTGTCATTCTAATGTTGGTGTTCACATCAGGCAGCATACCTTATGGGTGGAACTGATCTGACGCCTCCTGGTGCCAAATGGGCCCAGGGCAGGAGATTGGCATTTCCCCTGTCTTGGGAAGCCAGGGTCACATATCAAAGGTGGCAGAGGCCTTTGGAGTTTCCTGCCTTGATATGATGATTACTTACCCATCCTGTTCTGGAGGAGGGGACAACACCTGCACCCAGAGCAAGCATTGTTTCTGCCATCAGAAAGCGCAGGCTCTCACCTGACCGAAACCTGGCTGTGGTGGCAGGTTGGACTACATCAGTCGGCCAGAGCACCAGTAGTCTGTAGTTTTCAGGGGGCACCTCTAAGGTGCCCGCTGGCTGCATGTATTTATATATCTATCTTTGGAATCAGTGTGGGCTTATTAATCCGAGATGTTTGATACCAAGTACCTCTAGTTTCTGTGAAGCCATCATGTGGCTGGGGAAGTCGTTTTCACCAGTGTCCAGCACATGTATTTAAAATAGCTTCCCTGTTCACTTGCAACACCTAATAATCAACTTAGAAATCACAGAGGCAAATCTGTTCACGCAGCTATGTCCACACACGTAGTATAGTGCACCCTGCCTTAGGGTTGTAAGGCCTGCTGTAGGGGTGACTTACATATACTGCATGCAGTGTGTGCAAGCATGACACACAGGAAGTGTGGCATGTCGTATTTTAATTATTATGCTTATTACCATCATTTATATTATTATTAGTATTAACAAAAATAATAATAATAATTGTATTATTTTCATTAGCGTTGTTATAATAATTGTTCTTGTTGTTATTCACGTTTTTGTTAGGATACAAATTCAAAGCCAGACCCCATATCAAGCAATTTTTAATGTTTTATAAGTGTAGGTAGGCAGTTTAAAGACTAGCCTTTATTGAATTACATGACAGCATTGGCATGGCTCACAAGTTGCCCATTGGCTGTATAAGGGCACTGCACAGGTTCTGCACTTTCTCCTGATGACCAAGAGAATTTATATTCTTTGCTAATTGTAGAATATAAGAACATTCAAGTATTACACCAAGACACGCAGCTTGCAAGGCAGTCCGCTTGTGTTGCGTGAGGGGTCTGTTAGGGTGGAACAATACACGCTGTAGCCCTTGGGGACCTTCTTTAGTGCCTCATGCCCTAGGAACCTGGGTATCACTTCCTAGGGACTTACAGGTGGTGCTAAAGGTATTGCCTATTGGGGCAAACATTTGTGCAGTTTAGGGAATGAGATCTGGCAGAAACCCAGTGCACTTTCTGTCAAAATTTCATCAAATACAAGCCAAAAGGTGAGGGTTACCATATCAAAAAGGTCCAAAAACAGTGGGTGTGAATGGACAGCACCATTATGGAGCTAAGTGGTTATATTGATTCCCACTGTAGCAAAGCAAGAAATAAATTAGCAGGAATAAAACAACACTGTGGAGAAAGAGACGATCTAATTGGACATTGCAGTGTGAGGCCAATTCTGCAGGAAAACTCAAGGAAGAGAAGGGCACTTGTTGGGATTACGGGATGCACCTCGGAGGGAGGCCTACACAAGTGCTAGGAGTGAAGGGATGCTGTTGGAGGAAGTAGCAATCAATCAATCAATCAATCAATCAATCAGAGTACTTGTAAAGCGTGCTACTTACCAGTGAGGTTCTGAAGGCGCTATAGGGAGGGGGGGGGGGGGGCTGCTATTGCTCGAAGAGCCAGGTCTTGAGGAGTCTTCTGAAGGCGAGTTGGTCTTGGGTCTGCCGTATGTGGGTAGGGAGGGTGTTCCAGGTCTTGGTGACAAGGTAGGAGAAGGATCTGCCGCCAGAGGTCATTCATTGGATGCGGGGGACAGCGGCGAGGGCAAGGCTGGCAGAGCGGAGCGGAGCTGGCGGGTGGGGGTGTAGAAGCTGAGTTTGCTGTTCAGGTAGGCTGGTCCGGCGTTGTGGAGTGCTTTGTGTGCGTGAGAGAGGAGTTTGAAGGTGATCCTCTTGTCGTCGGGGAGCCAGTGTAGGTCTCTGTGGCTGCGGCGGGGGACGTTGACGATCAGTCGGGCGGAGGCGTTTTGGATGCGTTGTAGTCGTCGTAGGTGTTTGGCTGGGATTCCTGCATAGAGTGCGTTGCCGTAGTCCAGTCTTGTGCTGACGAGGGCCTGTGTCACCGTTCTTCTTGTTTAGGTCGGGATCCACTTGTAGATCCTGCGGAGCATGGGGAGGGTGTTGTAGCAGGTGGAGGAGACGGCGTTGACATGCTTAGACATGGAGAGGGAGGAGTTGAGGATGAATCCTAGGTTGCGTGCATGGTCAGTGGGTGTCAGTGCTGTTCCCAGTGTGGTCGGCCACCAGGAGTCATCCAAGGCTGAGGGGGTGGGTCCGAGGATGAGGACATCTGTCTTGCCCGAGTTCAGCTTCAGACGGCTGCTCCTCATCCAGTCGGCAAATGCCTTCATTCCCTCGTGGAGGTTGGTTTTGGCGGTGTGTGGATCCTTGGTGAGAGAGAGGATGAGCTGGGTGTCGTCGGCGTAGGAGGTGATGTTGAGGTTGTGATGGCGGGCCACTTGTGTGAGGGGGGCCTTGTAGACGTTGAACAGCATCGGGCTAAAAGATGAGCCCTGGGGGGATGCCGCAGATGATGTCGGTGGCTTCGGATCAAAAGGGTGGGAGGCGGAAGCTCTGGGTTCTGCCGGAGAGGAAGGATGTGGTCCAGTCAAGGGCCTTCTCTTGGATTCCGGCTTCTAGGAGGCGTGTCTTTAGAGTGCGATGGCACACTGTGTCGAAGGCGGCTGACATGTTCAGGAGGATTAGAGCTGATGTTTCGCCGTTGTCTAGTTGGCGCCTGATGTCGTCTGTGGCGGCGATGAGGGCTGTCTCGGTGCTGTGGTTTCGTCTGAATCCGGACTGGGACAGGCTCAAGATGTTGTTGTCTTCCAGGTGGCGGGCCAATTGCATGTTGACGATTTTCTCGATGACCTTTGCCGGGAACGGGAGCAGGGAGATGGGCTGGAAGTTCTTGAGGTTCTTGGGGTCCGCCTTGGGCTTCTTGAGGAGGACGTTGATTTCGGCGTGCTTCCAGCTTTCTGGGAATGTCCCTGTTTCGAAGGAGATGTTGATGACCTTCCGTAGTTGGGGTGCGATGGCTGCATCTGCTTTGTTGAATACGTGGTGTGGGCATGGGTCTGACAGAGATCCTAAGTGGATGGAGTTCATGACCTTGCGTTTTTCGTTGTCGTTGATGTTGGACCAGGAGGTCAGGCGGTTGGCGCTGGTAGTGTTCACAAGGAAGGTGGAGTCTGGCGTAGTCAGGGTGGTCGTGGTGTTGAAGCTGTCGTGGATGTCAGCGATCTTGCGGTGGAAGAAGATGGCTAGTGAGTCGCACAGTTCTTGTGAGGGTGGGATGTTGTTGGCGTTGGTGCTGGGGTTGGAGAGTTCCTTTACGATGCTGAAGAGCTCCTTGCTGTCATGTGCGTTGTTATCCAAGCGGTCTTTGAAGGAGGATCTCTTGGCTAATCTGATGAGGTGGTGATGTCTGCGGGTGGCGTCCTTGTGGGCTGCGTGGTTGTCCGGTGTGGGTTAATGGAGCCATATCTTCTCCAGTTTCCGGCATGCACGTTTGGAGGTCTGGAGCTCGTCAGTGAACCAGGTGGCTCTCTTGCTGGCGTGGCTGTTGGAGGGTTTCTTGAGTGGGGCGAGGGTGTTGGCGCAGTCGTCGATCCACTGTCTGAGGTTGCAGGCTGTGGCATCTGGGTTGGTGGGGTCGGCGGGTGGGTTCTGGGCAAGGGTGGTGATCAGCTGGTCTGCAGTGACTTTGCTCCAGCAGCGGCGAGGCAGCTGTTGGGTGCGGTGGTTCGTGGTTGGTTTCTTGAATGTGAAATGGATGCAGCGGTGGTCGGTCCAGTGGAGTTCGGTGGTGTGGTCGATGGCGACGTGGGTGCCTGTGGAGAAGACGGGGTCCAGCGTGCGGGCAGCGGCGTGGGTGGGTGCGGTAACGAGTTGTCTGAGGCCAAGGTTGGCGAGGTTGTCGGTCAGGGTGGCGAAATTTGGCGTCGTTGTTGTTCTCGAGGTGGAAGTTCAGGTCCCCGAGGAGGATGTAGTCCATAGAGGGGAGTGCGTGGGTGCTGGCGAGGTCGGCGATGGAGTCGCTGAACTGAGCCCAGGGTCCGGGGGGTCTGTAGATGAGTGTTCCTCTGAGGGTGGTGTTGGGGTCGGTGTGGATCCGGAAGTGGAGGTGTTCGACAGTATTTAGGGTGTCATCTGCGTTTGTGGCGACCTTGAGGGTGGACTTGTGGACGATGGCTATTCCTCCTCCGATTCCGTTGGCGCGATCCCTGCGGATGATCTTGTAGCCGTCCGGGATGGCTATGGCGATGTTGGGCACTGAGGAGTCGTTCCACCAGGTCTCAGTCAGGAAGGCCACGTCTGGGGCGAAGGTGTTGAGCAGATCCCAGAGCTCGAAGGTGTGTTTTCCGGCTGAGCGGGTGTTAAGGAGTATGCAGCGGAGGTGGTTGGGTCCAGTCCTTGGAGGTTTGGTGGCTCTGTCGCAGGTGAAGCTGCAGGTGCGGCAGGAGAAGGGTCCATGGGTCCGTTTCGGGGCGGACTGGAAGCAGGTGTGGTTTCAGCCGGCGTTGAGTGTGTGGAGGGTGCTGGCATCATAGTGGAGTCTGGTGTCGTGGTGTTTGCGGGGTCCAGGGGTTCTGGCGCAGGGCGCGGTCCATGCGCGGACGGGCGCAAATGGGCTTGCCTTAGGCGTGCCAGCGGCACACCCGCTGCGCTCGTCCACTGTGCGACTGTGCAGCGTCCGGCATATATGGGGAGGTGGGAGGGAGGAGGAGCTGGGAGGCGGGAGCAGTGAGTGGGCAGGGGGCAGGGCCGCAGGGGGCACTGCGGCAGAGAAACAGTGGTGCAGAAAGCAAAATGGGGCACAAGGGGGGGAAACGAGTAGCACAGAGCAGAAAACGAGGCACGAAGAGGGGGAAACAGTGGTACAGAAGGCAAAATGAGGCACAAGGGGGGGAAACGAGTGGCGCAGAGCAGAAAATGAGGCACAAAGAGGGGGAAACAGTGGTACAGAAGGCAAAATGGGGCACAAGGGGGGGAACGAGTGGCACAGAGCAGAAAACGAGGCGCAAGAGGGGGAGACAGTGGCACAGAAAGCTAAAAGGACAGAGGGCACTTACCAGCGGCAGTGGCAGCAGCAGCAGGGGCACACAGTCGGAGCTGCGTGGAGGGGGAGCGACCTACCAGGAGGGTCAGGGGTCCAGGGCCACAGTATAAAAGAAGTAAATACAAGAGGCTGCAGAGGAAGCAGAGCTAATGAATCACTGCAGGAAGAGTACCATGCAGAAGTGACAACAGAGAAATTGAATGAGGTACCAGAAAAAAGAACGGAAAAGGGATCAGGACTGTCGATGCGCAGTAGGGAGGCAGGAGTAATGAAGGAAATGTTGGTATTTTATGTATTTCCCTATACTGGTAGTGTCCTAAATGCTCCTCTACTCCCTTGATATTTACTTGACGTAGTAATGTTCTGTGGGATTGTATATTCTGTCACTGTCAGTTTGTTAATTTCTCTCAGTACTGAGCGGGGAAACCTCTCTACTCTAAGGGGCGGGGAGTATATTTATTTACTTATGTCATGAGAAAAGAAGGATAGTTTTGTGCAAGCAAACCTGTACAATACAATGCAGAACAGTGCAGGGGCAGCGGTGAGAGGAAGCCGAGCATATGAGAAACTTAAGGGAGGGTGCAGGGCTAATGAAAATGTGATTTCAATGCACCATGAAGTTAGCATGCACCAGTGCAGACTCACGCGTTTGATCCCTGAAATGCTTTTAAATGGAAGAACAGCCATGCTCACGGGATTATGAAGAATATATGACAACACTGATGCAATAGTTTACCCCATCTGACGGTACGCACACAAACAAAGCAAAACAAAAAGAAATATATCACAAGAGAAGTAGGTCAGGTCTTTCATTGAAGCTGGAGACGGTGAATGATGTCTTCAATGGAGCTATGGATCTCCTAGACAAAGCTGACAACAAGGAATAAACTGTACTGTGCCCTACACTGCATTGACGTATGAACCTTTGATATATGGTATCCTCTGGAATTTCCACGTCATATGGCACACACAACTTGGATATAATGTCTAACTGAGCTTCTCATTGCAATGGCATTTTGAATTTGGCATGACTGAGTGACCCTCAGTATCTTTACAGTGGTGGTCATTTCTTGCCATTTTACCCATCGCATCCATTTGAGTTGCGGATTCTTATTTGCACTGTGGGTTGGGCCACTGATCCTGAAAATAATGATGCAACCATTACATATATATTTTAGAGATGCCTTCTTCAATAAGATTTTGAATGAATTCCCATTAACTTCATACTTCTTGTAGGATCCCTCGTTCTGACACCAAAATCTGGTGAATTGTTGCCAGTGGCGCAATCAGAACATAGAGTTTTGGTCAAAAATACTTCTTCAGTGAAATGGTTAAAATCGAAGAGAAGAGTCACGTGGTAATTAATTATCTTGCACACTTCTCGTAAACATTCCAAGGTGGAGGCATTAATGATGAAGTTATATTTTAATATCAGGAACCAGGCTTAAATAATATGCTTTTTTTCTAGGTAAAGCTTGTGATAATCCAGAAATAGAAAACGGACAACTAAGCTCCTGGTATTATAGGAACTTTCCAAATCGGTATTTTCCGATGACAAAAGGAAGGCAAATAGATTATGAGTGCGATGGAGGCTATGCAACTGAATCAGGATATGGATCTGGAAGAATCACATGTTCTGACGAAGGATGGACCCCTGCACCAAGATGCCGCCGTGAGTAATTTATAAACTCTAAAGGCCAACTCAGAGCTAATGACGATTATTATTATTATTATTATTATTATTACTATTATTATTATCATCATTTTTTGTTGTTTTTGTTATTCACAGTTTTCTCAGGATACAAATTCAAAGCCAGACCCCACATCAGGCTACTTTTAAATTATATGACCGCATTGGCATGGCTCACGAGTTAACCATTGGCTCTATAAGGGCACTGCACAGGTTCTGTACTTTCTAATGAGGACCAAGAGAAGTTCTACCCTTTCCTAATTGTAGAATATAAGAACACTCCAGTATTAAACAGCAGCAGCAACTGGCACTGGAATAGAGCAGTACACTGGAAGCCTAAAATCATCACATCAACAAGGTATCTGATAACCCATATATACACAAATATAAGAGGAAGTAAATGCAGGTTAGGAGCTTTTGGTAGGGCTAGCTGCCTGTGATGGGTTTGGGTTCATGACCTGGCCAGAGGCCCGGCCCTGAGGACAACTCCCGGCTCAGTCTGGGTTTAAACGGCTGAAGCGGGGGCTTGGCCACAGGACCTGGATTGGTGTGTTTAGTGGACATTTCCCCCTGTGGTGGCGTTGGGTGTAGGGTCTGGTGTTCAATCCCAGTAGTCAACACACAAAGCACACGGCCGAAGGCCTTGTGCAGTAGGGGTTGTCTGCATATGAAGTGTTGGCTGCAGGGCCTGACCTTCTGCTTCCTCAAAGCTGAATTTTCTCTGCTCTTTTCTGACATTGCATACTTGCTACACTCATACAAAGTGTGTAAGTACAGTTTGTATTTGAAGGGTTCGTTCCCAATAAAAAACATATGCAACGGAAAAGACAAACACCCTTACATTATGGTGAGAACCTGTCTCCATTTGTGCATGGAAACTAAATGTTCATCAGCTTTTGGGGGGAACAATGCAATTTCTTACTAGATACAGCACTTTTTAGTGGCAATAGATCACAACAAATAGAATTGTTTTGCTGTATTGCTCTTACTAATAACATTATGAAAACCTAGTGACATACATGACAAACAACATAACGACTAGCTTCTATTTTTAACCAGTAAATGTAGTTCTAAACAGAACCTTGGCCTTTTGTGGTTAAAAAAAAATATTTGTATATATTTTTCTTATCCTGAGAAAGAACAAAAACAAGTTCTTACCTTGGATTTAAAAAAAAAAACTTTTTACATGTATCCTGATGGGCGAGCACCATGTTTTATCTTAGTAACGCTTTGTTCACCTACACAAAGAATTTCTCCACACACTGCACAGTCCCTTCCTATGGTGGCAATTATGGGGCAGGTGTGGGCCTGTAATAATTCTGTGGGCAGACATCTAAAGGGGCGAAAAGGTGTCACTGACAAACCCCCTCAGACATCTCCATGCAAGTGGATGCAGACACTCACTTTGCCTGCCTGCACAGAGAAAGAAGGCTGCTCCATATTTCACTGATACACCATGGCAGAAACAGAAACCCGTACTAAGGCAGTTTTTCAAAACTTTGAGCTGGCCAAAAAATAAAAGTGCCCAGGAGGGTATGTCCACTATGTGTGACTAGGTGCTCCATAGACGAAAATGTGGACAATATTTCATAGGAACCAGTGGCACGTGAAAGCACTTGAAGGCCATTCATCTCAAAACCATAACTTGTGCTGAGATGCACAAGAGTTGAGCAGCTAAAAGACAACAGACTGCTCCATAGGAAGTGCTCTTTCTACAATAGGAGGAAAGTGATGAGAAAATGTAGCATTTTCCAAAGTACATCAGGCACAGCCTCAAAGTAGAAGCCTCTGGGGAAACTAATGCAAGAATATTTCCAAGTGCATGGAAAGTCATCTGCACACAGAATACAAACACCTGTAGAACACACAAAAGACATAAAAAATAAGGTTTTAAAAGTTTTGAGATAATTTCCAACTGTAATAAATACAAAGAAAAAAACAAAAAGTTTGAAAAACATACCAAACTATACAACAAAACTAAATCAAAGCATTCATTCAATCGCTTCTGCACACAAAGAAAGATTGTGCTGATCAGGATGGTTGATTTCTCAGAGTTTGGCACGGTGTCTAGTCAAAGACCAGGTCTTCTTCCCAATCCTGTATTGCATATTGCCATGTGCCATTTGCAGAGGTTCTCCCCATCGGAAGAATGAGTTACCCATTCTGAATGTAGAATATGATTTTAAAAAACGCAGCAATTTCCTAACAAAACAAAGGTTAAAGTGATGTTCTAGATCAGGGTTTTCCAAACCGGCCCTGGAGGGCCGGATCCATGGCAGATTTTTAAAATAACTACATTTATCTAAATGGGGATATGCACAAAATCTGGCATGGATCCGAGCCTCCAGGACCGGTTTGAAGAACCCTGTTCTAGGTGCTCTTCCCCTGGCCGCAATGCTCATGCCCGTCTGCAGGGCAGTTGCTGCTGAGCGCAGCTGCATCGGCCCGTACGCTTCTTGAATTAAAGTGAGGCAGCGCTGAAGCAGCTGAGAGAGGAGGGGGGTGGGGGGTCTGAGCGCCACGGAATGGTCCCCGAGTGCTGTGGTCCTTTTTGTAGCTGTCTATTTCTCCCCCTGAAGACCGCAGGTCACTGTCCTGCCTTTGTACCGCCGTCACTGCATTCAGCTTACATGGAGAGCCTGGTGAGTTAGAGGCGTGCGGCAGGACAGCGACTGGTGAGTCAGTGGCTGTGTTGGATGGAGGGTGATTTGCTGGGCCTCCCCTCAGGCAAAGAGAGGCCTGAAAGAGCACATCTCTCTTTTCATGCCACCCTCCCTCTCTCCGACTCCCAGAGATGGAGTCAGTGGTGCTAAACACGTTTCATGGCATGCAGAGGTCACTTCGGAAGACTCCTGAAGACTTCGCTGTTACCATAGTTGTTGGTGACTGGTAGAAAATCTTGGAATTAGCCCCATGCTCTTTGCTCCTTGCTGGGCAGGCCTGTGGTTCTGGTCTGCAGCCTGTGGGTGGTGGTTGTGTCTTCCTGCTTTTGCCAAGGGATGGATGTAAGTGACAAAATCCTTCCCGCTGATGCAAACACAGCTTCCCCAAGCCTCTAGCAATCCAGCTAGCTACAACTAGTGCCAAGAGCCACCGGACATTGACATGACATTGATATGTTGATTTTTCATCATTGAACTCCTTGAATTTCAGTTTTTGAGGTTGCTACCTGGTGGGTTCTGAATCGCCTTGAGATCATCCAGAGCTGCCAGGACTTGCGGTCACCGAAGGGGCCTGTGGTCTGTGTGCCCGAGGTCTCTAACCATCACAACCTCCTTAGCCCTTCCCTCCTTTAATAACCCAAAAAGCTCTCTACCAGCCCAACCCTTCTTACCAGAGCCAACCCAGAGTCATCATCATCATAAAACTTTATTCGGTTTTACAGAGTGAAAACCATAAAAGTCACAGTAAATATACACATCTCATAAAAGAAGTACATCAAAAAGTTTACAATTCATAGCCATAAAACAAGACAAGTTGCAGATAAAATATGGCGGGTACAATTTTTTTTATTTCTAAGCTAAAAGTAGAGAACACACACAAGGGACATACCTTAAGACTATGGGTGCCTCCTCCCACTAAAATAGCTGCTATTCCAGAGAGGGCCTGGTTCTCACCAAAGATTTCAGATAGCCTATAATAAAACATATGCAGTCTGATTTCAACAGCTGCAGATACAAAAGTGCTGGGCGGACCTGATAAAAATTGAGCCTCTTTAAAAGGTGGAGTAAAAAAATGTCTCTGCGGTACTTCATAGAATTTGCAGAGGAACATAAAGTGTAGCAGGTCCTGTGGAGACAAGTTGTCGCAGCCACAGGGTGCTTACACCTGTCCTCTGTTACACCCTTTCGGAACAGCAATTAAAAGATGGAAAAAGTTAAAACAAAACCTGGACAATAAAAAACGCTCGTAGGTGCTCAGTGTTCCCAAAAGGTAAAGCTCAGTCAGTGGATGGGTTTTTAGGGTCAGAAATTTATGGACACTTGGTTTACATGATTCCTGTTCATCTCTTTCTAGCTTTCTGGTACAGATAAATGCTTTTTTGACCAGTTCCACATTACTTTTTTGTTATAGTTGAAGGTTTTAGAAAGAGTTCAGGGCGACCTATCTCTGTAAAGCGACCTCTGACATACTTCCGCCATGGAATTCTGGACATGTGTTCCAGGGTCATGCAATCTGCTATGATCTGCTGGGTAAGCTTTATCTCCTTGTTTGGCCAACACTTGAGACAAAACACCAAGGGATGCAAGGCAAGAGTATCGCATAAAAAAGGAGCCCCTAGTTCTTCGTGGGCTATCAGGTTCGATAAACTGATTGGCATTCCCAGCAGGTGCTTTAAAAAGTTGTTCTCAGCCACCTGCAGCGCATCTGCTGTGGTCTACCCCCAAACTTTGCTACCTTAAAATGCAGTTGACAGACCCTTTGCCTCATAAATTTTCAGCATGGCTGCAATTGGGTGCTTGCCCATCTTTGCAGCAAAGCTGAAAATAACGGCAGTTATTCGATTGAGCTCCCCCTTTTTCTTTTGAATGAGCGGCTCCAACTTCAAACGATCATCCAACAGTACCCCCAGATATGAGAAAACTGGTGTTATGGGGACCTTTGCAGGACCTACGGAGAAGGAGTACTTTTTCCTGGGACGAGCCCCTACCGGCGAGACATAAGATTTTGCATTATTGATTGTTAGATCACTGGATCCCATGAAGTTCGGGAATGCATCTAATAGAGATTGGAGCCTTCTGGCAGTTCTCGCTATCAGGACAGCGTCATCTGCAAATAGGAGGACGGGAAGACCACGGCGACCGACATGCGGAAATTCGGCCCCGTGGCTACCAGGGCTCCTTCAAGATCGTTAATATATAGGTTAAACAGGAAGGGTGCCAAAATGCAACCCTGCCTCACCTCTCTTACAATATTAAATTCCTTGGAAACCTGAAGATCCTGCGCGTATCTAATGTTTGCCCTGGTGTCCCTATGCAGATCCATTAGAAAGTCCAGGATAGGGGCCTCCACCCCCATGGCCCTCATGGACTGCCACAATCTGACCCGATTTACACGGTCAAACACCGAGGATAGGTCCATGTCGGCCATGTAGATCGTACCTGGGCGGGCCATCGTGTACTTGCCAAGGATCAAATAAAGATTTAAACATTGGGCCACCATAAACCTCCCTGCACGAAACCCGTATTGAGTGTCAGCGATGATATTGTGCTCCTCTGCCCATGATGATAATCTTTGCAATAGTACCCCTCCCACCACCTTAACTACAGAGTCAATGAGAGAAATGGGTCGGTAGCAGTGCGTGCTACTTCGGTCCCCCTTTTTGAAAACTGGCACGATGGTAGAGATAGCCCAGGTTTCAGGGCTACCATCCCTGGCCGCTGCATTCAATACAGCCACCAGGATCGCCGCCCAGAAGAATGGATCCGATTTGTAAAGATCCGGCACAATTCCATCCTGGCCGGGAGCCTTATTACTAGTTAGGCCCGCAATGCCCAACTCTACCTCTGTTACCTCAAAGACCAGATGGTCGGTGTTAATGGCCCGGGGTGACTGATCGTGGGGACCCGGGGAACCCTTAAACTTGGATTGAAAGTGGGCCACCCATTCCTCTTCCGTAATGTGGGAGCCTAGGGTGTTGCTTGGATCATCAGAGAACAGGGGTCTGTTGACAATGCCCCAAAACCGTGTACCAGACCTTAATGTACTAGGCTCGAGCAACTCCTTCCATGGCTCCTCCTGCAGAGCTCTCTTGCGGGTAGCTAGGGCCTGCTTGTATCCCTTGCGACATACCCCTATATATATGGCGGGTTTCTCGGAACAACTTGCAAGGCCTAAGTTAACTTGTGTGCTGCCTGGGAGCAGGAGGAATCAAACCATCTTGGGTGCGAATTAGATGCCTTGTATGCCAGAGCCCTCAAAAGTTCCCCTGCTATGCGTGAGATGGTGCTTAAAGCACTAAGAACATCCCTTGGTGAACTCTCCGGTTGGACACAAAGGGCAAGTTCAACTACACATGAGCCTTACACCTCCCTAAAGAAGTCATCAGGGTCAATCTGGGACCATTTAAGACGGCACCCACCGTCTGTAGGTCTCGTAGTTCTGGTACCCTTTCCCTAGATTTACTGGGTAGAAAAACACCACAGAAGTGTACACAAAGGGGATTCTGATAGCTAACACCACTATCCTGGATGGTAAACCTCTGAAAAAGGGATTGAGAGGAGGTAGAGATTAAGATGTGATCTATAAAAGACCCGGTACCTCTTCCTTTAAAAGTGGGGATCCGGGTTTTACAATTTGAAGCAAAAAGGGACGTTAGTGACAGTAGGTCAAATTTGTTTACTAAGTTATTTAGGTCCTCCCCCTGAGTTGAGTGCTCAAAGCGAAACTCCCTCATTCTGTGACATCCCATGTCGGACATATTAGTAATCTTAGGGTCGCCATAGGGGTGGGTATTAAAATCTCCCAGCACCATCAAGGGGTGTGAGCTAAGGTCACTTAGCTTCCTTAGATAGTGGCTCAGCTGTATGATGTTACCTTCTCCCTTTCTGCTATTAGATGTGTTGTAAAAATTGATAAGGGTCATTATGTTATTCCCCTTCTTGAGTGTGATGGCCTGTAGGCCCTGGCCAGAAAATGGACGAGTCTGTACCTGGCATTCAACAGTCAAGGAGATATAGATGGCGAAACCTCCCTTAGCTCTACCACTTGTTGACGGAGAGGCAGGGACAAAATAAGTTTTAAAACCCTCCAGGAACAAGTTACAGTCCACTAACCAGATCTCTTGAAGGCAAACTACTAAGAATTGCCTAACAAACTGTTGCCATAAGGGGTCATGGAACTTGTCTGCCAAGCCTGCTATATTCTATGATAGAACATTATTGTCCACGTCAGTGGATGTCACTGCTGTTTGAGATGAAGAAAGGTGAACCATTTGTCATGTCTCTATCTCAATTGTCGGAGTTAAGAGGGCCCCTCAACTAGAGGCTAAGAGGGCCCTCAACTACAGGCTCATCAAGGTTAATTAGCCAATCGCAATCCTCCAACACCGATAGCATAAAAAATCTATTGGCTAATTCTAGGGTAGGAGCCGCGACAGAGACAGAGCGAGGCCCCCATTGGCGACTTGTACTGTACAATAATTGTGGGTACCCATGGTTGTTGCCTACAGGGTTTTCATAACGCTGTCTAGGTTTTGAGAGTTCCCTATCCTTATTCCCTGATATGTGCCCATGAGATTCAGCTCTGTAAAAAAAACAATGGAAGTGTCAGTATTATGGACCCATGAAATGACTGACCAGCACAAATAATACCTGACAGGATTCTTTCGGCTACAGAGGCCCTATTAAAGTTAACTATAACGCACACACCCCTCCTGTCTTTTTAGAGCTGCCTATCCATTCCACTGGATGTACCATGATAATACTACGTTCCACACCAGGACCAGCGGGGGTATTAGTTGTTAACCAGTGGAGTACCTTGTTCTTTAGATTGTTATAAACCTCGTGTATACCTGGGCGAAGAGGTGGGACATTCCCCAAGACCACTACATAAGGTGTGGATTCTGGGGGGAGATGAATAGTGATAGGACGTTGGCAGGCCTTCCCTGGTGGCGCAACAGGGCCGACGACTGACTTACAGTTGTTTGAGGGTCCCACCTATGCAAAGGAACCACCAGTGGTATGCTGAGAGTCTGACCACCCCATTGGCCGTTTGTTTCCCCATGAGCTGACTGCACCACATGTCTCTGTATATGCTGCTGGTCTTCATATGTTTTGGTAGGGTTTTTAGGCATGCCCGAGCTAAAATTGGCTGCTGATTCTGGTTCAAGGATCTCACTTGTAGCCCTACTATGTATACGAATGTCAGTTTGAGCCCCCCTGGCAAGACTTTTCTCAATTACTGTCAACCTCTCCAACATAGGACTACATTTTGTGTCCAACAAGGTAGTCATTATGTCTTGGAAGACCTTGGTAGTCAGCGTGTCTAAATTTGTAGTTTTCGATTTGGGCACCAAAGGTTTATTGGAGGGCTTAGTGGCCGGTGTCAGCTTTGATCTTTTTGCTTTACCCCCAGTGGTTTGAATTTTCCGTTTTATGCTCCCCTGATTGTTAAACCCCCTCTGAACAGTAGGTTGACTATACTGGAAGAGCGAGTGGGTTGTCATAGGATGCAAAGTGTTAGTACTGACCGTCCCTTGAGATGGAACAATACTTCCTCTTCTTTCAATTATGACAACTGGGGACAGAGACCTGTGCGGGGTCGAGGAGGGAGCTGGGGGGAGCTTCATTTGCAGATGGTAACCCTTCTGGGATAAAGGAGACTGCGGACGACCCCTGACAGATGTCAGAGCAGGTGGGAGGGGATTCAACCAGGGGCACACTAGATCTAAGTGTTGGTAGGTGCAGACGGTTGGAGGGTGACCTAGAAAGGCGCGCTGTTCACAAGTTTGATCTCTTTGTCAATAACCACAGCACCTCTCTGCAGGAAGGAGTCCATTGTGGTAACAGTGGTAGATGAGCTAACCGCCAGTTTAACCCCAGCAGTCCCCGTCTGAACCTTTCGCCTCCCCATAACTTTTAAGTGTCTTCAGTAATACCACTACTAAGTTAAACCAGACACAAGCAGTAATAAATGAGTGATAGAATTAAACAGCGTGTATACAACTGCAGAACAGGGAAATATCCATTGTTCTTATTGTGTCGTGTTATAGGTCCAGCGCTTAGTCCAGGGCAACTTCCTTCCTGTCAAGAAATTTGAATACCAGTGCCTATATTAAGCATCTGGGCAGTGACAATAAGGTGGTTGGTGGTACAAGGTACAGGGATTTAATGGCCAGCTGTCCAGATATTGACCAATGAATTAAAAGACAGCAGCCAAGGGAGAGGCCCGGCCTCTGTCGGTCTCGGACGGGCTCAAATGGACCCACCCTTTGTCCGGGCTGCGTCCCGTGTGTGCCGAGCCGCGGTGGGAGAGGCTGCACTATAAGTGCGTTAGCCATGCCCCCCCCCACTTGCAGCAGCTGCAGGAAGGAACGGTGCACTCTGGGGATTGCAATCCACCCCAGAGTGTGTCTGGCAGGTGCGGGTAGCGCTGAGGAAGCGGCGTGGCAGGCAGCAAGATCACTTTGAATATCAATTATAGGGTGTAGAAAGAAACTGGTGCCAGGTGCATTGAAGGTGGAGGTGAGACCCAACCAAACAGAAGCCACTTCAAAAAATGAACAAAAGTAAAATTAATGAGTCCGCTCTTCAACTTGCAGAGCATTGGATGCTCCTCAATAGTATAGTCAGAGACATACATCTGCCTTCTGGTGAGTTTGATATGGTACGTTCCCAAGAGCCAACAGATAAGTAGTACTATCCCAACTCGAGCGTTAGTAATTGTTAGTCCTGTAACAGATTGCTCCCAATAAAGTTTTCAATACAAAAAATAACAAAAATAGTAAAACAATTAAGTCCACAAAATTCCAGTGTCCAGTGTAAGTAAACACTAGGAAGAAAGTTTCTTGAGCTGCCGACTCTTATCCAAGCTCAATAAGCAAAATTAACAACAAGGGTGGGCATTTCTGATGTAAACACGGACTCCCACTGAGAGGCAGCCTGAGCAATCCTTGGAGACCGCGCGTCTCAAAGCAGAGACAGGAGTCCGGCTTGCGGCTTGGAGGTGGCGGGAGCTACCGTGCAATCAGCGCGTCCTCACTCGTGCCTCAAACAGTCAACACAGCTCCTACATGCCCTCGGAGGGTTTTCCATGTCGGCAGGGGGCTCCGTCCTGTCCGTTGCTGGGAGAATTCCCAACCCAGAGTCAAGCCTGAGCCAAAACCATGATTTCCCTACCTACATTGCTGTACTTGATACTTGATGTACTTCCTGCTGTACTTCGTGCTCTTACGCCCTTCGCTAACCCTGCTACATCTTGCTGTGCCCTCCAGCATCTACAGTATTTCTTTGTATCTTCAGTATCTCCATGTTACAGGAGGGGGCCTGGTCTAACTTAACGATTCCCTGCCACACGTGTCTGCGTGGGGAAGTGAAAAGCTCTGAACAGTGAGGAAGCAGGCCACAGACTTCTATCATGGATTGGTTTCTACAGAGAGCAGTGGGTCTAATTAGTAAGGAAATCGACCTGGTGGAGTTCTGGTTATCCTTTTTGTCCCCTCTATCATTACCAACCTTTGGATCCCAGGCCACCCCCAGCAATATCGCTGGGGAACTTTGTGGTTTCCCCAACATCAAGGTCACACCTAACCACCGGGACTTGGCCAACTATGTGGGAGACAAAAGTGCCACCAGAGGACCAAAATGGTCTCCCAGCGTGGTCAGGTGACTTCCCTTTACACTGTCTGAGCCCTGTGCTAGTTAATAGAGCTGCATGCAAAAGGAAGAGGGTAGCTAATCACTCCAAGGCAAAGAGACTGTGTCCTCTGGCCCACATGGTGGAGAGTGTAGCCAAAGACAAGGCTCCAGCCAAGACATCTGAAGGGCTCAAGGACTTGTTTGATAGATTTTCAGTACTACTGTCAGAAAAGCTAGAGCCCATCTGCGAGCGGCTGGAGGTGATTGAGTCAGAAATCAGTAACCTGAAGAAGGCAGTGTTTCTGACACCCTCAATACCCGAACCAGACACATTGCCCCCCACTACTATGGTTGATTATTTCCTCTTGTCCCCCAATGGTGGTATAGAGGAGGTGCTTCCTGCAGCCGTTGCAGCTTCTGATGCCAGGGCTACCAGGGATAGCTGTCCCATTAGCAAACCAATAGGAAGAGAGTTTTCCCAAATGGAGACCACGTCTGAGCTAAAGAGAGGGTGTGGGGGAGCGAGAGGGGAGCCACGCACAAATTGTGACTCAGGTCAAGGCCACAAGTTTAACTCATTGAATCTGCCCCCAGATGCATACCCATACTGATCAATGTACGTAGCATAGTTAAGGGGACTGAGGAACCCTTTTCCCAATTAAAAAATAAAGCACTTCACTGGCTGTGATCTCATGCGGGCTTCTCTCCTTTAGATGCCTAGCAAATATTGATGATTAATGGAGTGGACTGGGTCTGGCCCCTGCTGAAATCCTATAGAGGTGATTGCATTGGTGTTAGCTTCAGGGTCCCTTCCATTGTCTGCAATCTCCTTAATAGCTGCAAACACCAAAAGTGGGCTGTTTCAAAGATCTCCCTCCTGCCACTGGGTTTCTTTTATTGCCATCTGAAGGGTAAATCTGGGTTTGCCCCGAGGCGTGCCTTAGCTGGCCATCAAAGTTGTTAACAGTGGGGGGGAGACTGGGGCCATAGAAAAGATCCTGTCACAATAGAATGTCCATCCTCTCTAGCAGAGATTGATAGATGCCACATCAGACAGGGCATATTAGTGTTGGAATAACGGGACAAGAATGCACTAGCAACAGTTCTAGAACCCCGTGCTCCCTGACCCGGAGCATGATTCTTTGAATGACGTCTTAAGGAATAATCCAGGTACAGGTAACATGCCATCAATTTCTAGCACAAAAAATGACCCTTGTGAGGCACTATTGACACCACTTTGCAGCACTCTTCCCCTCCACCTCCGCAGTCCCTACTACTAAGCTGGAACATTGCACGAATCTAAGGTATACTAGGGGACCCTGATGGGGCACTTTTTTGATGGCCATGACATATGTCTATTTAAGGAGAAATGGGCATTCACCAAGTGAACAGCTGTGGTTACAATGGTTATAGCGTCCCAGTTAATAAGTCTAATGCTAGGCGCCCTTGTGATGGATTACTAGTATTGGTTGTCTCCACCATAGACTATGCTGTCACACCCCTTCATGTGGACTCCCCTGATGTCCACAGGATAATCCTTTCCCGCCCCAACTCCCAGGCCCTGATGACAATTAACATCTGTGATTGGATTAGTAGTTGTAAGCAGGAATTGAAAATCTCCAACAATTGGATAGTTTTCTATGTGACCATTATAACACCCACCATTTGATCAAAACAGGGGACTTCAACCTCACATTTGAGCCAAACAATCTGGCAAGTGAACTGTCTAGAGATGAAAACACTATTTGTGGTATTTCGTACCTTGTGTACTCCGCTGGAAGACACCTTTCCAGAGCTGCACTCCAGGTCGTGGATCTCACCCTGTCACATGGAATTCGGTCATGCAATGGGTGGTCTCCTTCCGACAAACTGATTGCACCTACATTTAGAGCAGGCCCATACACTAGCGGAGTCAACTACATTTTCTTGGATGTAAGGCATTGAAGCAAGTTAGATTACATGATGGTGGTGGAGGTAGAGGAGAGCAACCACAATCCCTTGGTATTAAGATCAAAAGAAGCTATGACCCTACCCTGCCCTGTAGCCACTGAGCAAGCTCCAATGCAGCGCACAGCCACTAACAACAGGAGAAATGTGATACAGGAAAGAGTGGGACTCTCACCCGAGGGAGTCAGGGCAATCTAAGCACCCATATGGATTACATTTATACCAACTGGGGGGGAATTGAGGTGATATTAGCGGAGCACAATATGGTATTTGACAAGTTGAGGAACCTCCTCACCAAGGAGGCTATGGGGGTTGCCTAAACACAATGCAGACTAAGGATAATTCAATGGCCAGTGTAAAAAACTAAAGGCAAACCTGCTCAAATCTTTAAAAGAGGGGGATATGCAGGCTATATGAGCAAACAGGGCCATTTATCGTGCCACCCTCAAAGTTGCAAAAGGAGCTTAAGAAGATGGCATTTGGTCTGACCTACTGGACGCCGCCATAGCGAATGACCAGAGGAAATTCTGGGCACTGGTCAGTAAGAGCGTGGGAGGACAGGCAGCCCCGTTGAAACATCTATTCTACCCTGTGACTAGAGTTGCCCATTTTGTGAGTTTGCACTCCCCTACCCGCTTCCCTGAGCCTGGGCCTGCATGTATGGGCTTCCACAATGTTATGCCACAATCCATTCCCCCAGTAAGTTTTACCATGGAGCAACCCATGCAACCTTCAAGCCAGAGAAAGCTCCACTGACATCTTCAAAGCAGACCTATATTAACATGGTATCCAACGCCATCGCGATGGACGGATGCTCCCTCAATTGTGGAAATAGGAAGAGATTGAGTTTATCTTTAAAAAAGGGGATCCCAGTCTGCCTTCCAACTACCGCCCTATCAGCCTGATTGACAATTTGCTAAACATTTTTGCAAACAGGTGCTAAGGCAGTTGTATTGGTGTGAGGAAAACCACATTGTCTCAGGACTACAAACAGGCTTCAGGTATAAGATCAGTGCAGTTGACCAGTCCTTTGGCTTTCTCCGGGTAAAGTGGAAAACGGTGGACCTGGCTGCAGTGTGATCGATGGGGCAGATTCACAAAACTAACTTATGAAAAAATCCTAAACTTACTACTTTTGGTATTCAAAGAAGGCATTTAGTAGTAGTAAAGTCAGGATTTTGTCTTAAGATTGACTTAAGACAAACTTAAGACAAACTTAAGACAAACTTAAGACAGAATTAAGACACACTTAAGACAGACTTTAGACAAACTTAAGACAGACTTAAGACAAACTAAAGATAGACTTAAGACAGACTTAAGACAACATTCTAACTTAAGTCTGTATTAAGTCTGTCTTAAGTTTGGATCAAGTCTGTCTTAAGTCTGTCTTAGGTCTATCTTAAGTTTGTCTTAAGTCAAACTTAAGACAAAATCCTAACTTTACTACTACTAAATGCCTTCTGTGAATACCAAAAGTAGTAAGTTTAGGATTTTGTCTTAGGTTAGTTCTGTGAATCGGGCCTTCTATGTGACAATTTTAGTAGAAACACTTCACATTTATTCTGCTAGAAGGGCAAGGGTCATACCATTACTGCAAAGTGTGTTTTACAAAGAAACTTGAATGAATGTTTTCTATAGACTGGGAATCGGTAAAGACTTTAAGATGGAGCAGAAGTCGCACAACAGAGCTCTGCTTCTCTTGAAGGCAGCACAGGATGCAGTCAGGTGCCCCTAACTACCTGTTTGGTGTATTCAAACTCTATATATCAACAGCACAACAGTTGCAAGCAAGTGAACACAGTGCAAAGGAAGATACTTCTAAAGAGTCACTGAGGATTTGACTTCCAAGTCAGACTATGGTAGGAAGATGTTGGCGAATTTATCTGCAACTTTTGCCACATTCCTCGTAGGTAAAGGTTGTTTTCCTATTGGTGTAGCCACTATGAGGAGGGCTGGTAAGAGAACCCGTCCTGCAGATTATGGCGGTATTCATTTTAGTATTGTTGATACTGATCCGTTTCTGTCAGAACCAATATCCTCCTGCAAGTAGCCATGGTCCAACCCATTAATGTTAGAAGCGTTGAAGTTCATACAGTGAAACATTATATTTATTCAAAACATATGTTTATTCAACATTAATATTAGCAATAATAGACATGGCTTAACATCTTTTTTTAGGTGTGTGTGAGCGGCCCTACTTTAACAATATGGATGTGTATTTTAATAAACAACATTATACAGAGGGACAAACTGTATACTTCCGCTGCTACCCTGGTTTTTTCACTCAGGAAGGACAAGAGGATGGAACAGTGGAGTGTCTTTCAAATGGACGGTTTTCTCAAGCGACGTGCATTCGTGAGTAATGTATATTTCATTAATTGCTTTTGAGTGGTGGAAATGGTAATTGGATTCCTAGATATCAGCACAAACTCCCTCTTTGCGTGCTTCTAACATGGTTAAGATTTGAATGAGGGCCCATAAGTGCATTCTTCAACCTTCACCTTTAATATCATCTGGGACCACCTACGAAGGGCCCTACTGGATTACCCAACAGAAGTTCTTAAGTCCATTAGAAAGCTTCCCCTTGGAAAAGCCACGGGTTACCAGGTGACCTATTTGGGTCAGAACCAGAAATATGGGGTCCTTATTTATGGGTAATATTCAATGCCATTATGAGAGGCATGGTGATACAGGAAACTTGGCCTGCAGAAATATTCCCAGTATTTAACAAGCATTTACAATGCAATAGGTCTCGCAGCATTAAAGTTTCAGTTACTGGCATTGTAAATGACAATGCTTTGCATTAATTTTTTTGTTTAATTTGCTATTGGTATATAAACATTGTTTGTGAATGGTTAGCTGATGCTTATGCTAAGCAAAGTTGGAAGTAATATAGAGTGCTTGTCTTGCTTGTTATAAGCATGCTGATTTAAAGCGCTCTGATACCTACGGGTAAAGTTTGCGCTTTATAAAAGTGAAAAATAATAAATAAATTTAAAAAAGCCTACCTGTACCAGGTCCATTCGATGCCACATATCTTTGGGTCCCTGTACTTATTAACTGCACCCGGTTTGTGGGAAACCTCCATGGCAGGAACAACGTGTTGCGGGGTAGACACGGGCAATGTAGCCACTGTCCTGTGGCTGCACCGCGGGGTAACAGTGTAGGGGCAGGAAGGCAGGCAGTTGGTAGTGCTGTGCCATAGCAGTGTAGTTCTCTGTGTATGCTGGGCATGGGGGTTGCTATTGGCTGACAAGAAGTGGTGAGGAGGTGCTGGTTCGGTGTGCCTGCTTCCTGATCTTGGGCAGGCGACAGGTAAAAACAAGCAAGGGCAGTGCTGTGTTGTTGCTGAGTGATGATGTGGTTGGGCTGAGTGATGTGGTGGTGTATTCGAGTGAAGTGGTGGTGTATTAGAGCGATGTGGTGGTGTCCCAGAGTGATGTGGTGGTTTCCCAGAGTGATGTGGTGGGGTCCCAGAGTGATGTGGTGGGGTCCCAGAGTGATGTGGAGGTGTCCCAGAGTGATGTGGTGGTGTCCCCGAGTGATGTGGCATGTGTCCCCGAGTGATGTGGCGGTGTCCCCCGAGTGATGTGGTGGTGCCCCCGAGTGATGTGGTGGTGCCCCCGAGTGATGTGGTGGTGCCCCCGAGTGATGTGGTGTTGCCCCCGAGTGATGTGGTGGTGCCCCCGAGTGATGTGTTGGTGTCCCTGAGTTATGTGGTGGCGTCCCCGAGTGATGTGGTGGTGTCCCCGAGTGATGTGGTGGTGTCCCAGATTGATGTGGTAGTGTCCCAGAGTGATGTGGTGGTGTCCCAGAGTGATGTGGTGTTGTCCCCGAGTGATGTGGTGGTGTCCCTGAGAGATGCGGTGGTGTCCGAGTGATATGATGGTGTTCCTGAGTGATACAGTGGTGTCCCTGAGTGATACAGTGGTGTCCCTGAGTGATGTGGTGGTACCCCTGAGTGGTGTCTCTGAGTGATGTGGTGGTGTGCCTGAGTGATGCGGTGGTGTTCCTGAGTGATGTGGTGGGTGAGGGTGTGAAGGTGAGTGAGGGTGAGAGGGTTGTGAGGGTGAGGGGTGTGAGGCTGTAAGGGCGAGTGAGGGTGTGTGAGGGTGAGTGAGCGTGTGTGAGGGTGAGGGAGGGTGAGGGTGATGGGGTGAGGGTGTGTGAGGGTGAGGGGTGTGAGGGTGAGGGGGTGTGAGGGTGAGGAGGTGTGGGTGAGGGTGAGTGATAGAGGGTGAGGGTGTGTGAGGGTGAGGGTGTATGAGGGTGAGGAGGTGTTAGTGAGGGTGAGTGAGGGTGGGTGAGGGTGGGTGAGGGTGTGACGGTGAGTGAGGGTGTGAGGGTGAGTGGGGGTGTGTGAGGGTGAGAGGGTGTGTGAGGGTGAGGAGGTGTGAGGGTCCGAAGTAAATGGTGGCAGGGCAGACATCAAAAGATAGAGAGAAGAGACTGCGTGGTGACTGCGTTAGTCAGTTTCAGAATCAGGAGGGGCAGAGCCAGCACAGTCTACGAGGGATCCGGGGAATTGGGTCAGGAGAAGAGGTGCGGCGTCGACAAAGTGCGAGGTGAGGTGGGGGAGGGGGTGGGCTGTAGTATAGTGGGTATAGGAGAGAACGGGTGGGCGAAGGGCACGGGGCAGCAGGTGGGGTGGCTGGGGCTGGGGTGCGAAAAAGGAGGCAGAATGAGAGGGGGTAGTTGGACAATGCAAGTAAATGTTAAGAGTGGGTGGGATAGCAAGCATCGATGGCGGAAGAGAGAGGACAGTTGTTAGTCACTACTCCCCACAATATCAGCCGACCATTGACACTGCAGGGGCGGCGAAGGATGGGGGGAGCGGCTGGGGTCTTTGGTTTTCTGGCTTTCAGGCTCGAGACTGGTGGGGGTTAGGCATGGGCTAGTGTGGGGTTGTTTTCTGGGTGGCCTAAGGGTCAAGGTGAGGAGGGAAGCATGCGGGCAAATGCAAGGCTCTTTGCGGCTGGAATGGCGGTGCTGTCTGAGGGGCTGGAGGTGTTGTGCCGCACACAGGCAAGTACATCGTGGAGTTTGCTAGTGATTGTGACAAAGGTATAGGATACAGGGGAGGACAAGGCGGCGTCTTGCTGGACAGTGTCGTGCGTCAGAATGGGGATAGACGGGCACTCGGGAGGACTTGGCCACAGGAATGGGCATTTGGGAAAGGGTGGCAGGGTGTAAATTGTGGGGGCTTAGGAGAGTCTTGTGGATGCGTGGTGGGGGTCGGGAGCATATGGGGCTTGGCATGACATAGGGGAGGGGTGTTCAGTGGGGTTTGCAAGTGGGAGTGTATACAGAACTGCCGACGCGAGGGTGATGGGTGCGGGTGCGCCGGTTGCCCTCAACAATAAGGGTATGAAAATATTTAAAGCGACACTGAGAGTCCGAGGTCAGGGTGACCAGGAGTAGGGAGGGGTGTGCTCTGTCACGGGTTGGGTTGCGCCTGGTGCGGGGGCTCAAGGAAATAAGGGAGTGGATGGTGATGCGGGCCAGGTCGTGCAAGCTGGCAATGCAGGTTGGGCACGCTGGACACGGGGGGAGTCAAGTTTGCTGGAGATGCGTGGAGAGGTGAGCATCCGTCGGCGGGGGCGGCTTTCGAATTGGTGGGGGCTCTGTTTTCGGAGGGAAGGCTCGGCAGGTGACAAAAGGTGGATGGGTGTAGGGCGGGCGCCGATGCAGCGGCAAAAGTGCGGTTTCAATGGATTGAGAAGGTTATGGGCAGAGGGCAATTCCACCACTTAAATAGGATCAACGTGTTAGTGCCGATTAAGATAGGGAACGAGGTCAATGCACAGGGTAACAGTTTCATGCATAATTCTAGGAGGTCGATGGACGAAGAAAGGTAGCTTTCTTGGTCAGTACGGTGGAGTGACTATGGGAGGCGCGAGAACGTCCCTCAGCGAGCGAAACTGAAAGCGTGTTGAGAGCGCACGAGACGACGTGAGCATGCACATCGGCTGTCCCGGCGCAAGCTGAGGATCGCCGGAGAAGTTACCTGCTCTGAGGCTCCGAGGCTGAATTGGAGGTTGAACTGTCCTTGAGCCTGGCCTGCTCCTAAGGCAGCACGGACAGCGTGACGGTGGCCGCCTGGGCTGAGAAGTACACCGAGCACCCTGTGAGCTCTGGGGACACACTGCAGGGCATCACGCTGTTGCATGGCGGAACTACGGTAAGGAATGCGGGGAGAGAGTAGCTGTTGGCAGATGGCGCATGGTTGTCTGACACTGGAGGGAGTGCAAGGAGAGCTGGGGATTCAGGAGTTGAGTGTGTGTGTGTATGTGTGCTTGTGTGTGTGCGTGTGTGTGTCTCTCTGTGTGTGTGTGCAGGTGCGTGTGTCTCTCTGTGTGTGCTTTCAAGAGAGACAGGAGATGGTGAACGCACGCGCGACCTGATCCGATCCCGGCGTGCTGCGCGTGACCATCTCTTGTCTCCTTGGAAGCAGAGTGGACGGCTATAGGTCTCGCGGCTAGAGCGCGCTTCGCGCGCTTCGCGCGCTTCTCGCGCATCGCGTGCTTTTCGCCAGGGCGAGACCTAAGAAGGGTTCACCCCTCTTGCCTACCAATTACAGGCCGATCATTTTGATCAATGTTACCCAGAAACTATTTGCTAGGATTCTCCTCGACCCCATGCTTGTGTGGATGGAGGAGTTTGAAATTCTGAGTCCATTTCAAGCAGGTTTCAGAAACAACATCTCTACCATCGACCAAATCTTCAGACTCTAAGTTCTATATTGGAAAACAGTGCTATTCGAGGGTGATCTAATTTTTGTAGATCCGAAGATGGCCTTTGAGTTGGTCCCTAGAGAAAAACTGTTAGCTGTTCTTAAAGATCTGGGAATTACTGCCTACCTCTTGAGCCTGCTAATGAGAGTGCACAAGGGTAATTTCGCCCAAGTAAGATTTGGGAAGTTTGGTGAGCTAACCCCCACTTCCCTGTAAATAGAAGAGTAAGACAGGGGTGCATGCTTGCACCTACCCTGTTTTGTCTTTTTATTAATGCTCTGGTTGCCCACCTTAACGAGGTCGAGAACAACAATGCCCCAAAGCTGGCATGTACCAAGGTACCAGCAATTATGTTTGCGGACGACACATTGTTACTCTCTAAGTTGCCCATTGGCATCCAGTGGGTTCTTGACAGTTTTGCCATCTTCTGCAAAAACAGGGGGCTGGAAATAGATACCCTAAAGCTAAATTTATAGTCTTCAACCCAGCCATAACATACCACCCAAATTCCTCCTTAAACTGCACTTTGCTTGAGTGTGTGTCAGTTTTTGATTACCTAAGTGTCACACTGTCAGAAACATTTGAATGTGGCCCGGAGATTGCCAAAGCAAGCCTGAATTTAGCCCAGATTGTGGTGGGAATCGCAATAGTATATAGAAACTCCTCTTAGAAACCAGTTGGCCCAATAGTGGAGAAATAAAAGGTCCAAGCAAGGGGTGCTGCATTGCATGGGGCTGAATTATGGGGTCATCGTCCCTCTGATAGACTGACCAAAACAGAGAATAACTTTATTAGGCAAATGCTAGGTCTCCCTAATAGTACCCCTGTCTTTCCTTTATGCATGGACTTAGAAATTAGACCAATAGCGGATGAGACTGGACTTAGGCCACTAACATTCTCGCATAGACTGTGGGTGACACCGGAATTAGCAGCCTACCAAAAACAATTAAAGGAGTTACTGAATTTCCAGGGTCTGGACAAAATACCTTGGCTCATGTATATTAAGGACCTATGTTGCAGATTCAGTAAATCTAGCTTATGGAGTAAAATTGAAGAATCGTGCCCCACAACATCACGTCTAGAACATGTCAAAGCCTACAGGTTGTCCAAGCGAGCAGATGTCCAGGGGATGCGGTCTTAGGACATTTGACAGCTGACTTCCTAAGGATTCAAGATGATTATTAGACTGAGCCATTTCTGGATGATATCCAGCCCTTCTCTGCAAAGAAGCTATACATCCAGTTCAGACTGGGGTCTTTGCCGCTTCGTGCTTTTACTCATAAATGGACAAAAACAACTCCCCTTGAGTGCCCAGCTTGTAGTTGTGGGGTTGAGTCAGAGCTCCATGTCTTCTTTTTCTGTCCTGGCTATAAGCCAACCAGATAGCATTGGCTCATCACACTCTGCCGGAACCTAGGGTTCAAGCACTGTGCGGAGGCGTTTAGAGTCCTGAAACATGACCCCCACCCACCCATTGTCTTTGCCGTGTTCCGTTTTCTTAATTCAATGTAGCATACCCGTAGGAGTTTGATTAACTTGGCTCCTCAGTGTTAAAAAAAGCTTATGGTGTATGTAGCCTCTCTCTTTTTTAACTTTTCAAACTTTTTAAAAATGTTTTTCCATGTTTTAACAATCAAGAATAGCGATGAATTTTAAATATGTATTGATAACACTCTATATATAGTGTTTATAGCCCTAATGGCTCTTTACAGGGTAACTGATAGGGTTGCTGGATGAGGTTGGGTTGAAGGGCTGGACCCCATGTTTCTCCCATCCTGTGTCCATTTTGAAGTATTTTAATGTTGCTAAGTTTGCAAAACTCATCTGTATGTTTTTCTTGTATTTCTTTTATTTTATGTGTTTTTATCTGTGCAAACCATATTTTACTTTGTACTTTTATATGGTCTACATCGACCGAAATAAAGTTTGCTGGAATGGCATGGAATTTTTAACCTCAGTGTGATGCTGAATGGTTGTGCTCTCTATGGAAAAATCATTTGCTGGGTGTTATCTCCTGCACTCCGTTTGTTATATGCCCAGGTTAGGCCCAAGTAAAAAGCTGCTCATTTTCTTAGATTGTTCTAAAAACAGTTACATTTCTGCTGCGACCGTTCGCACACTTTTGCATGTGTGACAATGTTGGATTTGTTTCTCTGAAACTACTTCTGTTTATACATCCAGCTTTGTACAACATTATCACGATGCTTCCAACACCATGTACAAGGCCCTTTGATGCAGTATCTACAAATGTCGTTCTATCTTCACCCACAGGGCTACAGAGCTATCCACATATCCTTAACATTGCTAAGCTACACGCACATCGGCAGGCAGCTTTCTATTATAAATAATGAGCATCCCAAAAGATTAGCAGAAGAGGCATTTCAGCTGACACCAAGGGTCCCTGAATGCTGAGACTTCAACGCACAGCAGTCTGACATCTTCGTAAAGGGTATCCAGTTTGTGACCTACTGAGTCCTTCATTCTCTCCTGCCAGGGAATGGGGTTGGAGAGTCCCTTGGAGGACTCCTTATGAACTCCTGTTTGGTATGAAAATGTGGGCACCAGTCCTTGATAATGTCAGCGCAGTGGCAGCAGAAACACCATTTGGCATCAATGAACATTTGGATGTTTTACAGAAACTCAATGAATTCCTGGGCACTCAAAGCAACATCCAAGTATAACGCACTGCCGCTGGAGAAGTGAAGGTTGTACCAGCAAGAAATGCCTTGGTCCCGAAGATTGGGGACCTGGCCAGAGAAAGAATTTTGGACAAAAACGAATTTGGGCCATCTTACAGAGTGCCTGTACCTGTCCTGGCTGTCGAAGTACCAGAACTATCCTTTTTCCACCCATTGTCGGTCACAGATACAAAAGGTTTGTCTCCATTGATCTGATCAAACCATATTATGTGGCCGATTGTCAACAGTAGGCCGCGTGGGCTCCTGGGTAGCTGCTGAACTCCTTTTGCTACCGTCCAGGAAGTTCAGATTTAATAACGACAGAAGATTCCACTCTCCAAAGAGAAACTGTTCACAACAATGAGATATTACTCTGTACAACTGTACAGATGACAAGTACAGAACTGTCAATTTGAAAAATTTAAGACATCTATGTGAATATGCCACAAATCGAGTCATCTTGCAATTTTACAAAACCTGCTGAGCTGCCAAAAATAGACCAGACGGCATCTGGCTATTTCTTGCATTATGACGACTTCTTATTGGATTCAAGTGAACTTGAGCCGCCAGCACCACCAACTCTCCCTTTCAAACTACAAGTGTATGCAATCTATCTTTGACTGAAAAAGACATACTTTGTTGCTCCTTGGTTACATCTCTGGATTACAATTTGATTACTTTCCTGGTCCTCTGGATTGGTTTGGTAACTGTCTTTTTCCTACTTCTGATTGGACACTATCTACCAGAATGCTATCCAGTTCAACTTGTAAACTTGGTTCTGAAACTACATGCATCATCGCACCGTGAACTAAGGAACCTGTCCCTGGTCAACACAGCATATCCAGTTCTGGGAGGAATAGTGTGGGATAGGGTATCGCATGATGTGTATGGTTCTACTAAACTTTTACAAATACCATATTTGTTTAAGATTTCCTTAAATTATATCATTGTTACATCATAGGGTCTCTAGTTGGCAATGGTATTCACCTCTGACCAAATAGGGACCCTTACTTCTAAGTCAGGATAAGGGGATTACACTCCTAGATAACCCCTGCTCACCCCCTTGGTAGCTTGGCACGAGCAGACAGGCTTATCTCAGAGGCAGTGTGTTAAGCATTTGTGAATATACACAGTAATGCAGTGAAAACAGTACAGATGGACACAACACATGTTTTATAAAAATAAGTATTCTTTATATAGACTTCACACAAGACCACAAATGACAAAAATCCACAATACTGTACTTGAAGTTGACTTAAAGATGATTAAAGTTGCTTAGTTCAAGTTGATGATAAATGCTTCAAAGTTCTCAACAAAGTACCTGGATGCGTAACGCAAAATGAACAAGAGGCTAGCCAAAGGGGAGATGCGTTGGTTCCGTGATCTGGGGAAAGGATGCATCGTGCCTCGATGCTTGCGCAGAGTAGGGGATGCGATTCAGAAAAGGGGGTGGTGATGAACAGAGTGTCTGAATTAAGCAGACCACTCTTACCCAGTCCAAAGATCAGGGCTTGATCCATCACAGTTATTTATCTCACTGCACCATCCCAGCTCAGAACCTGGCTATATGCAAATCAGTCTGTCCCTGGCCCAGTGCATCATGGGAACAGGGCAGACTAAACTACCAAGCCAATTCTTCACCAGAAAGGAGACAAGCTACCGGGGACCGGTTTCTGGCATTTCAGCCGTCTTCGGCCAGGCTTCCTTGAATCCTGATGGTGCAGCGAGAAAGGGACTCATGTCTGAGCATTTCAGCCGCCTTCGGCCCGGCTTGCTTGAATCCTGATGGTGCAGTGAGAAAGGGACTCATGTCTGAGTATACCCTGCCACACCTATAGTGGCCAAAAACGATTCAGAAAAGGGGGTGGTGATGAACAGAGTGTCTGAATTAAGCAGACCACTCTTACCCAGTCCAAAGATCAGGGCTTGATCCATCACCGTTATTTATCTCACTGCACCATCCCAGCTCAGAACCTGGCTATATGCAAATCAGTCTGTCCCTGGCCCAGTGCATCATGGGAACAGGGCAGACTAAACTACCAAGCCAATTCTTCACCAGAAAGGAGACAAGCTACCGGGGACCGGTTTCTGGCATTTCAGCCGTCTTCGGCCCGGCTTGCTTGAATCCTGATGGTGCAGTGAGAAAGGGACTCATGTCTGAGTATACCCTGCCACACCTATAGTGGCCAAAAACGATTCAGAAAAGGGGGTGGTGATGAACAGAGTGTCTGAATTAAGCAGACCACTCTTACCCAGTCCAAAGATCAGGGCTTGATCCATCATTGTTATTTATCTCACTGCACCATCCCAGCTCAGAAAATGGCTATATGCAAATCAGTCTGTCCTTGGCCCAGTGCATCATGGGAACAGGGCAGACTAAACTACCAAGCCAATTCTTCACCAGAAAGGAGACAAGCTACCGGGGACCGGTTTCTGGCATTTCAGCCGTCTTCGGCCCGGCTTGCTTGAATCCTGATGGTGCAGTGAGAAAGTGACTCATGTCTGAGTATACCCTGCCACACCTATAGTGGCCAAAAACGATTCAGAAAAGGGGGTGGTGATGAACAGAGTGTCTGAATTAAGCAGACCACTCTTACCCAGTCCAAAGATCAGGGCTTGATCCATCACCGTTATTTATCTCACTGCACCATCCCAGCTCAGAACCTGGCTATATGTAAATCAGTCTGTCCCTGGTCCAGTGCATCATGGGAACAGGGCAGACTAAACTACCAAGCCAATTCTTCACCAGAAAGGAGACAAGCTACCGGGGACCGGTTTTTGGCATTTCAGCCGTCTTCGGCCCGGCTTGCTTGAATCCTGATGGTGCAGTGAGAAAGGGACTCATGTCTGAGTATACCCTGCCACACCTATAGTGGCCAAAAACGATTCAGAAAAGGGGGTGGTGATGAACAGAGTGTCTGAATTAAGCAGACCGCTCTTACCCAGTCCAAAGATCAGGGCTTGATCCATCACCGTTATTTATCTCACTGCACCATCCCAGCTCAGAACCTGGCTATATGCAAATCAGTCTGTCCCTGGCCCAGTGCATCATGGGAACAGGGCAGACTAAACTACCAAGCCAATTCTTCACCAGAAAGGAGACAAGCTACCGGGGACCGGTTTCTGGCATTTCAGCCGTCTTCGGTCCGGCTTGCTTGAATCCTGATGGTGCAGTGAGTAAGGGACTCATGTCTGAGTATACCCTGCCACACCTATAGTGGCCAAAAACGATTCAGAAAAGGGGTGGTGATGAACAGAGTGTCTGAATTAAGCAGACCACTCTTTCCCAGTCCAAAGATAAGGGCTTGATCCATCACCGTTATTTATCTCACTGCACCATCCCAGCTCAGAACCTGGCTATATGCAAATCAGTCTGTCCCTGGCCCAGTGCATCATGGGAACAGGGCAGACTAAACTACCAAGCCAATTCTTCACCAGAAAGGAGACAAGCTACCGGGGACCGGTTTCTGGCAATTCAGCCGTCTTCGGCCCGGCTTGCTTGAATCCTGATGGTGCAGTGAGTAGGGGATGCGTTGTGATCCTTACCGGTGCGGGGATGATGCGTGGGTTCTCGGCTTGCGGTGCGGCTGCGATGCGTAAGATGGCGCCTCGATGCGATGCGACAATCCTGGTGCGATGCGGTAGGATGGTGCCCTTGATGCGATGATGCAAGGATGATGCGAAGACGCCCTGGCAGCCTTGCGACGACTCTGTACTTTAGAGCCGCGACAGGCCCTGCGACACGCTTCTCCGGCGATGCGATGGTGACTCTCTCGATGGCGTCACGCTTTTCCGGTGATGCGACAGCAGGCAGCTTCGATGGAGACACGCTTTCTGGGAGATGCGGCGGCGGCACTCTTCTCCGGCGATTCGACGATCTCAGCTGCGGCGGTGACACGCTTCTTCTCGTTGCGTCGCACTTCCAGCTCCCAGCGAACCGCAGGCTTCTGCAGTTAGAATTCCCAGCAAGGAAATTCAGGGGGAAGCTGGAGATGAAGTCTTTTGTCCCTGAGACTTTAGCAGGAGGCAAGAACAAGTACAAGCCGTTGGAGAATATTCTGAAGATGATGAAAGTCCTTAAAAAGTTCCTTTCCTTGCCAATAAAGAAACCACTGCAGGCCAACCCAGCAAACAGCACACTGGCAGAGGGGCAGTCCAAACTCCTGCAGCTTCCTTGGTTCTTCTCCTTGGCAAAGGTTTGTTTAGTTCCCAGAAGTGATCTAAAGTTCTTGGGTCCGAGTCCCAATATTTATACCCTAAAATCCTTTGTTCTCTGAGGAAGAGAGAACTCTGCCTAGTCCAAACCAGTTGCTGAGCACTTTGTTTACAGGACTCCTTCTTTCCTTTCACAGTGCATGCCAGAAACATCAGATGCCCCACAGGAGGTGGCACCAGCATTCTGGAGGGAAAGCGCAGTCCTGGAGCATTTTGTTGACGTGATTCCTTATCTTCTTTCGCAGGGCAGAGACATTAGCCGCACCCCAGGAGGTGGAGCCAGCATTGTGGAGGGAAGGCCCAGCCCTATTCAGGTCCCAGGTGCAACTCCTCTCTCCCATCTAGATGCAGATCTCCCTATTCACCACTGGGCTGACTCATCCTGTCTCTTGAAATCCCCCAGCCCTGTCACTCAAACTCCAGACAAGGAATACACAACCTAGCAGAGGCAGGCTTTGGATAGTTAGGCAAGAAAATACCTACTTTCTAAAAGTGGTATTTTCAAACAAAGAATGTTAAAATCCAACTTAAATAAAAGATGCATTTTATTGTTCTGAGTTCAGGCATAGTAAATTCGAATTTCTACCATGTTCCCTGAGTCAGTTAGGATTATAAGATGTAATAATCTAACTGCCCATTCTGGCCTATGGAGAACAGGTAGCCTGACAATAGTGGAAAACGAAAATGGCTGTAATTCACTATTAGGACATGCTACACACACCAGGGCATGTCCTACCTTATACTTACAATGCACCCTGCCCTTGGGCCTACCATAGGGGTGTCTGATATGAAGCTAAGGGATGGTTTAGAGACTGGCAATTGGGTGCACTGGCCAGGTCGACATGGCAGTCACAGACTGCACACAGGCCTTGCAATGGCAAGCCTGAGACACACTTTACAAGCTGCTTCTGTGGGTGGCACAACCAGTGCTGCAAGCCCACCAGCAGCATTTTATTTACAAGCCCTGGGCACACATGGTGCACTGTACTAGGGTCTGACAAGTAAATCAAGTGACCCAATCATGGAATCACTAATCAATACATCAATTTAACATAGGGAGCACTTGCACTGTGGCACTGAATGGCAGTGGCACAGTGCCCAAAGCATATAACCAGCAAAAACATATCAAAAACAGAGGAGGCAATCCGCCAAAATGGAAGGGAGACTCACTCCAATGATGCCAGGTCTAACACGTGTCCCCTCCAGCTGAAATGTGGGAAGAACTACCCTTCCCCTTGGGAGATCTCTTCACTAAGGACAAAAAATCTGGACATACCATCAGCGTTGGCGTGTTCTGTACTAGGGCAGTGTTCCACCGTAAAGTCCATACCCTGTAGGGAAATGGACCACCTCAACAACATTGGGTTCTCACCCCTCATCTGCATTAACCATCTGAGGGGCCTGTGGTCAGTCTGAACCAGGAAGTGAGTCCCAAACAAATATGGTCTCAACTTCTTCAGTGCCCAGACCACAGCAAATGCCTCACGCTCAATTGCACTCCATTTCTGTTCCCGTGGAAGTAACCTCCTACTGATGAAGGCTACAGGTTGGTCTAGGCCCTCTTCATTAATCTGTGATAGAACAGCCCCCACACCATGCTCTGAAGCGTCTCTCTGAACAATGAATTATTTTGAGAAGTTGGGTGCCTGACGCACGGGTGCTGTGCAGATGGCAGTCTTCAGGGCGTCAAAAGCCTTCTGACCTGACAGGTGTCAGTCCAGTTCACCTTCTTGGGCTGCTTCCTGGAAGTCATCTCAGTCAAGGGTGCAACAATGTTGCCATACCCCTTGACAAACCTCCTGTAGTACCCCGTTGAGACCTAAAAAGGCTCTCACCTGTGTCTGAGCCTTTGGGGGTTTCCATGCCAGGATGTTATCAATCTTGGGTTGCAGTGGCGCTACCTGTCCGCTCCCTACTTGGTGACCTAAGTACACCACGGAACCCTGCCCAATCTGGCACTTACTTGCCTTGATTGCGAGGCCTGCCTTGTGCAGTGCCATCAACACTTCCCAGGGGTGGTGCAGATGTTCTTCCCAACTGGCGCTGAACACTGCAATTTCATCCAGGTAGGCGGCACTGAAATCCTCCAGTCCAGCCAACACCTGGTTGACCAACCTCTGAAAGGTGGCAGGGGCATTGTTCATCCCAAAAGGCATCGCCCAGAATTGGTAGTGCCCATCTGGTGTGGAGAACGCTGACCTCTCATTGGCCACATCAGTCAAGGCGATCTGCCAGTATCCAGACGTTAAATCAAACGTGCTGAGGTTCCGTGCAACCCTTAACCGATCAATGAGCTCATCAGCTCTGGGGATGAGGTGTGCGTCAGTCCTGGTGACTGCATTGAGTCCTCGGTAGTCCACACAGAACCGGAGTTCAGGTGTGGCACCAGGCACGGCAGCCTTTGGGTCCAAAACCACTAGGCTGACCCACGGAATGTTGGAGGACTTAATCACCCCTAAAGCAAACATCTTGGAGTCTTCCTCCTTGATGTAAGCTCTGACCTTGTCAGTCACTCTGTAAGCCTTGTGCTTCACAGGAGGACTGTCCCCGGTGTCCACATCATGGACACACCACTCAGTGATACCAGGAATCAAGGAAAATAGATCAGAGAACTGCCCCAACAGTTGGCGACAATCTTGCTGCTGATCAGGGGTCAGGGTGGCAAAGAGGCTGACTCCATCCACTGACCCATCTTGCTCTGTTGAAGACAGGAGGTCCGGAGGAGGCTCGGTCTCCTCTTCCATTCCATCATTTGTCGCTAAGCGCATGCCCACTTCGGACCTTTCTAAATGGGCCTGCAGGCGGTTAACATGTAGGACCCGCAAAGGGTTCCTTGGAGACCGCAAGTTCACCTAGTAGGTGACATCACCCTTGCGCTTCACCTCCTCAAATGGACCGGTCCACCTGTCCTGGAGCGTACAAGGCTCTACAGGGGCCATGCCCCAAACTTTCTGTCCAGGCTGAAGCTCAATCAGAGTGGCATTCTGATCGTACCACTGCTTCATGTCCTCCTGGCTGGCTCCAGATGCGCCTGAGCGAGATCTCTGAATCGCTGAGTCTGGTTCCTGTAGGCCAGCATGTAACTGTATACATCCTGGGGAGGTTTCCTGGGAAATTTCTCCCAGCCTTCCTTGACCAGACTCAAAGGTCCTCTTACTGGGTGTCCATACAACAGTTCAAAGGGACTGAATCCTAGGGATTTTTGTGGCACCTCACGGTAAGCAAACAGAAGGCATGGCAAGAGGACGTCCCACTTACGCCTCATTAGTTCTTCAATACTCATGATCATGCCTTTAAAGTTCCGGTTGAATCTTTCAACCAGCCCATTACCTTGTGGGTGGTAAGGAGTGGTGAACTTGTAGGTAACACCACACTCCTTCCACAGAGACTTCATATACGTGGAAATGAAGATTGTACCTCGGTCAGACACCACCTCTCAGGGGAACCCCATACATGAGAAAATCCCCATCAGTGCACGTCCCACCACGGGGGCCATCACTGTCCTGAGCGGAATGGCTTCCGGGTACCGGGTAGCATGGTCTACCAAGACCAGGATAAACCTGGTGCCCATGGCTGTCTTGGGGTCCAGTTGCCCCACAATGTCAATGCCTACCCGTTCAAAGGGGGTACTTACTACAGGGAAAGGTTGGAGAGGAGCCTTGTGCTTCCTTCCACTTTTCCCACTTGCCTGGCAAGTTTGACAAGTCCTACAATGAGTATCTGAACTCTTCCGCATCTGGGGCCAATAAAAGTTTGAGACAAGCCTTTCAAAGGTTTTGGTCTGCCCCAGATGACCAGCTAAAGGAACATCATGAGCCAACCCCAGTAGGAAGGCTCAGAAGCGCTGGGGTACCACCAGCACACGGGCTGACCCAGGCTCAGCAACCTTAGGCTCGCTGTACAGGAGGTCATTCTCCCAGTAGATCCAATGTGATCCAGACTGATCACTTGATGCCTGGTTTGTGGCCTGCTGTCTCAAACCCACAAGAAAAGGGCACTTCTTCTGCTCTGCACAAAATTCCTCCCTGGGGGGTCCTCCTTCTTGCTGCCAATGGGTCAGCTCAGGTAGGTCCCCCATTTCAGCAATTTGCTCCTCTGTAGTTTCCAGGGCATCCCCCTCAAGGTCTGCCTCCTCCTGGACCATGGGAACAATGGGGGCTGGTTTCCCGCGCCCCCTACCTCTTCTCTTTAAGGCAGGTTCCTGGGCCATATTTTCAGGTTCCAGGATCTCTTGGTAGGAAAGGTAGTTGAGAGTAAAAATTATATACAACATAATATTTCAAAAAACCAAAGAGAGGCACTTAACTCCTTAGCTCAAGACACCCTTATCACTATAAAGCCAGCAGATAAGGGAGGGGGGTAGTGGTGTTTAACACCAGTGATTATGAGCAGAGAGCTCTATCCCTCTTATCTAATGCTGAACATTATACAAGGGTACCCAATTGCAGACTAGCAGCTCTAAAAAGAGAAGTAACTTCCTTTCTAATTAATGCCAGAAATGAGGGCACAATCAGTGAAGAAGAGTTTAAATTTTTAAAAAATGACAACCCGAAAACACCTGCATTCTACGGACTCCCTAAAGTCCATAAGAGCATGGAGGATCCACCTTTAAGACCTATAGTGGCCTCCATTGATTCTCTTCTTGAGCCTCTAAGTATATATGCGGACAAATTTTTAAAACCGTTAGTTCAGGTGCAAAAATCTTACATTAAAGACACAACTGATATGATAACAAAAGTAGAGGGACTTAGTTTCAACAAAGATGCAGAATATATGGTAACTTTAGATGTAGAGTCCCTCTACACAAATATACCACAACAAGCTACAATAAATGTCATTAGAACACTGCTGGAAGAGAACGAAATAGTAGGAGCAGACAAGGACTTCATAGTCCAATGTGTGTCAATGGTACTATTAAATAACATCTTTCTCTTCAAAAAAGACCTTTACATTCAACGCAAAGGGACCAGCATGGGCGCAACTTGCGCACCGAGCTTAGCATGCATTTATGTGAGTATCTTCGAGGAAAGACACATATATAATGAGATATGTCCTTTCTACGAAAATATCAAAAACTGGGTAAGATTTATCGATGATATTTTTTTCATTTGGTCTGGACCTGAACAAGTTTTAAAAGAGTTTTTATGTTGGCTTAATTTAGGAGATGAAAATTTAAAGTTCACAGCATCATACAGCAACAGTAAGGTAGATTTTTTAGACATTAGTATTAAGGTAGACAATAATCAGTTGGCGGTAGAACTGTATAAAAAGAAAACAGACCGTAATACGGTCTTACATTATAACAGCTACCACCCGAAAAGCCAGAAGGATAATATCCCCTTTGGTGAGTTTCTCCGCCTCAGGAGGAACTGTACCTCTGTTGAGGACTTTTACAAACATGCTGAAATGACCAAACGAAAGTTCTTGGATAGGGGATATCCTAAGAAACTTGTTAACCATTCACTAAAAAGAGCAAGATATTACAACAGAGAAAGTCTACTAGACAAAAAAGAAAAAAACAAAACGATGGACAAAATAGTTATGGTGAGTCAATTTTCCGGAATTGCAAACCAAATAAAAAATATAATTAACCATAACTGGAAAATTTTAAATGAAGGAATGGAAACCAAACTTCCGAGACCCCTTTACGCCTATAGAAAGAATAAAAATTTACGGTCCACTCTAGTACACACCTACAGAGAGGACATAACTGGAGGACAAAAAACCTTGACAGGAAAAAAGGCCATTGGAAACCACAAATGTGGCTCCTGCAGTGTATGCGACTCCTGTGTAGTGACAAAAGAAATATCCTTAAATGGAGTCACACACAGGATAAACACACTCAACAACTGCAGAAGTAAAAATCTGATATACCTAATCCTATGCCCATGTGTTCTGGGCTACATAGGAGAGACAGGTAGAGAGCTGAGGACCCGAATAGGAGAACACAAATCAGCGATCAGACTTAGCAAAGAAAATGCCCCTTTGGTGCACCACTGGAAGGAAAAAGGGCACACTGAGACAGAGTTAAAATGGATAATTCTAGAGAAAATAAAAGAACAAACAAGACTAGGTAACAGCACAAAAAAACGAAAACACCAAGAACAGTGGCACATGATGAAGTTTGACACTGTAAAGAGGGGGTTAAACACCAGAGAGGATTGGGATAGCCTTATTTAAGAAACACATCGGGAAGGGAAATCGTTGTGAACATTAACAATGGTCACCGCATTATTTTGGAGTTCATAAAAAATGTAACAATGTATAAAGCCCTAAATATAAATAGACACAAGAGATATCAGATAGGGGAAACTTAAGATATATAATACTTCATATTAGTAACATCAACATGCCCTCCAAGCGTCCCTAGAAAACTAACACTGAACAGAAGGTTGAATCTGAGGGGATGACTGTATTTTTAAAGAAAGGGCACTCCTTCGCTGCCTTTCGATTAATATATCCAGTTTTGTCGGATAGTATTTACACCCTTTAACAATGGCGCCGGTTTACGAGAGATAAATACATAAATACACGCATGCGCGACAATTCCTGCATTCTGAGGTGAATATAATCGTCTATTTACACCTCTTAATAATGGCGCCCAGGTCCGCCAGGAAACTACATGTTTCTACGCATGCGCGTCGAATCACGAGGGGAAGGGAAAAAAAACAGCTGTAAACAATTATTCGTAATGGCGTTTTTTTTCCACATATATACAGCTACGCCATAGCCTCACTTTAGCAGAGAGGCATTAGAGTACTGGACGTACCCGTGGCTGCGTGTCCCAGCACAAAACCAAAGGTAAGCGGAAAGAACTGACGCTGTTTGTTTTGCCGGTCTGTTTTGCCGTTTTCGTTCGCATGGCGTTCAAGACAGGTCCCTTTGCCCTGTATACTTTTTTCACGAGGCGCGTAATAAAGCGTCTGTTTAGTCGTAAAGGGGCATTCGTCTGTAAAATAGGAGGACGGTCTGTTAACAGGAGATACGAGGGTTATTATTAATTGAAACCCCTAAACGAACGTTAGTACAAATATACTGAAGAGCTTTAATAAAATAACGGTAGATGCGCCACCGCTGATATCAAGGGGTATTTCTCAAGACTTAACCCTTTGAAAATACCAGGCACTCCACATAGCCTAACCCACTTAAAATACGTGGAGTACAACACGAGCAAATGCCAGAAAAATGAGTGAGTAATAGAATGTCACTAGTAGATAGAATTAAATAGTGAAACTTACCCAGAATACCGGCTGTCTAATAAGGGGGCAATAGGTATTAATGGTTGGTATATTCCACACATAGTCTAAATTACTTAAAAAAATAAATACAATAAATTAGAACTAAAACCTAAAAACTAATCAAGGGTAACATTTAAACATTTGGGTTACAAATTGCAATTTGCTCCCCATGCAGATTAAACTAACGCTACAACATATCCCGTTACCATTATCCAGAGTGGAATGGGAGTGAAATAAAGGAAAGTAAACCACGGGAAGGAGGAAATCCCTGACTTTTGAAGGTATGTATACACCTATGGGGTGTCCATGGGGCAGAAATAACTATAGGGCATATTTACTCTAAAGTAAATGTCGTTATTATCATATATAGGGGCTCCAGTGGACTAAGCAGTACAAGGAATACCTGCTAGTCCTATGATCCAGAAGGCCTCAACCAGCGCCAACATTTTAGATAACGTTTCATCGAGAAGCAAGGCTAAGCCTAATTCCTTAAGGTAATAGGAAGACTGTATCCCTTTAGCCAGAAATGTTTCCATATTATGAGGGATTTATTCAAAGGAACACATAGAATCCCCGTAGTGATAACACTATCCCATGTGTATTTTCCATCAGATTTTACTCCACAAAGAGAAGATCAAGCATAATATCCAACACTTCGTGGATACGACTCTCATATTAGTCATATGAGCCTTACTAGACAAGGTCAGTAATTATGGTGTGAATGGTGAGATTTAGTTCATCTATGAAAAACTGGTCACAAACTAGGTTATAACGGAGGTTGTAACACAAAAGCTAGAAACCAACCTTATAGGCAAGTCTTGCTTTACGGGAAGGGTTGAAAATAAATGGAAGGTAATGGTAGATTTTTATAGACTTAAAGTGTCTGTTAGAATGGTGTAGATACGGTAGGAATAGAACTCTAGATGCTATAAATGTACTCAAATGAGACAATACCAATGTACTGATTAATCCTTTTCTACACACAGGAAGGATACCATATTTTAAACCCCTAGCCATCTTGAATTGTCCTGAAGAAGGTGTACCAATATCCAAGGGCAATACACCGAAACGCGTCGACGCATTTCTTGTTCTATAGAATTCAAGCCCAGGAAATTCCTAATATCAGACGTACTGTCACATAGGATATGTATGAATATGTAAACAGGGCTTTATGAATCTTATGATCAGTAACAGACATATGTACTCTGCTTACATTAGGGGTTTCAATTTCTGTTTTGGTTCATAGGAAACATCTCTTGTCTTAGGTTAATATATTGTTTCCACTTATGTCTGAATATGTTGACACTTTGGCATTTGTAAAAAATTGTTTCTTTCCCTGCCTCATCTGTATATGTTTATGAATATTTTTTAATGTTGCTTTTTATTGTGTGCACAAATTGATTTTATTTATGAATTGTATTGTGTAATGAATTTTTTCTATATGTATGTTTTTAATAAAAGTCTGTGAACGGTATAAAATAGTTTCTGACCAGTCACTTAGAACAGGGAGTGTGAGTGAATGTAAGAGTTTTCCAGGGATTATCTTTAGACTTTTCAGTGTCCAGGATCTCTTGAACACCCTTAGCTGCCATAGACCAAGTGGTCACACACGCCCACTCAGGCAGATTCAACATCTCTAAATGAGCCTTCTTCTCCACCTTAGCCCAAGGGGAGCTTTCCAAATCATTGCCTAACAAAAAATCAACAGGCATGGCTGGTACAGCGACTTGAAGAGTACCAGAGATCCCCCCCCCCACTCAAAGGGAACTTGAGCCACTTTGCAATCGCTCTCTGTGTTGTCAGCGACAACAACTGGGAAGAATGCATTGAAGACCACCTGCTCTTCAGACACCAAGTGACACTTGACAGCTGTCACACTGGCTCCGGTGTCTCTAGGAGCCTCCGCTCTATGGCCATTAATGGTCACCCACTGCCTGTACTTTTTAGTGTTATCAGGCAGCTGAGTTTTTGGGACCATCTCAAAGTCTTCTAATGAGACAAGGGACATTTCTGTGGGACCCCACCCACCTTGGGCACCATTCTCCTCCCCACCTAGGGCTACACTGGCCATCTGACGGGGGGTGCATGGGTTGGCACATACTGACCCTTTTGGGGACACTGTGGATCATACCAACGGTGTCCCACCTGCTTACACTGAAAGCAGGTAACAGGCCCCCTATGAACAGGTTTACCTGTTGGGGGTTCTGCTTTCTTCTCAGGGGGAGGCTGGGAACCCTTACCTTGGTTCTCTTGGGAATTACTTTAGGGCCCTTTCTGGAACTCCCTCTGTTTACCCTTGTCCCCCACTCTTCTGCTGGGGATCCTGCCCACCTTTGGCGGAGTCTCCCACAAGACCCTTGTGAAGCCTGGTATTGACCCAGCGGTCCGCTTCCTCAGCATGCTTCCTAGGGTTAGTCAACTTGCTATCAATAAAGTGCTGGTGTAGCTCTGGAAAACAATTAACAGACAAGTGCTCCCTTGGAGTCAAATCATAGAGCGCTTGAAAACTATCCACTTGGCTACCCCTCACCCAACCATCCATAGCTCTGCAAAAGTAAGATACATATTCTACCCAAGTGGTTCCCTCCAGCTTCTTGCAATTCCTGAACCTCTGTTTATAGAGTTCTGGGGTCAAACCATATCTTCTCATCAGGGCTTCCTTCATGTGGACATAAGACATCCTATTCTCACTGGGTAGGTCTAACAAAGTATCCCTCCCCTCACTCACAAAGCGGCCCCACAACCCCGCTCCCCAATCCTTCTCAGGGACCCGGTGGGCCAACATTGCTATTTCATAGGCTGCAAACTACTGCCCAATATCTTCTTGCTTATGGAAATATTTGATGACATCCTTGGGAATATATACCCTGCCTTCTGAAGGCACAGATGGTGCGCTGCCACCAGAGGGATTGATCTCTAAGCCCTTTGCCTTGATCTCTAACTCCCTCAACATCCTCTCATGTTCCATTCTCATACTCTCTCTCTCCAAGGACAATCTTTTATTCTCTGCTTCCCTCTGACTCTCCATCTTCAGCTAAGCCATCTCCAGCTTGTGTGCCCTATTTCGCTCCCTGTCTTCCTGCTCTCTGTGGGACATGTCTTAGGGAGAGATGCTGCTGCAAGGTGGGGACTGTACCCCTCCCCTGGCTAGAAACACTGGCCTATCCATTTGCCCATCTGCATCCCCAACTGGCTCCACCACAACATCAGGGGCATTTCTTTCTTCTACCCAGGCCCTCAGCACCTTTTGGTAGTCATCCTTTTTAGAAATGCCAGGTGTAGCAACTTTCAATTTCTTGCAGAGATGCTTGAGCTGTTTCAAAGTGTAGGTTTCCAACTGCTCTTCCTCATAGTCAAGATCCATAGATGCAACAGATGCTGGTCTACTCATGGTGCAAAAACAACAGTTGATGGACCGAATGCAGAACAATGTCATACATTCACCCCAGTACAGAGATCTGGGCCTAAATCCATCGTTTTTTTTGCACTCCACACCACCCCAGTTCAGACATGGCCATATGCAAATCAGCTTTGACCCTGTGCCTCATGGGAACAGTCCAGCCTGAACTCCAAGCCATGTCTTTCCTGGACCGGAATCAAGCATCCTAGGACCGGTTTCTGGCTATCAGCCGTCTTCAGCCAGGATAGCTTGACTCCAGTGGTGTGGAGAGCATGGGACTCACGTCTGAGCATACCCATCCCACTCGGGGTGACAAATACAAAAACAACAGTTGATGGACAGAATGCAGAACAATGTCATACATTCACCCCAGTACAGAGATCTGGGCCTAAATCCATCGTTTTTTGCCCTCCACACCACCCCAGTTCAGACATGGCCATATGCAAATCAGCCTTAACCCTGTGCCTCATGGGAACAGTCCAGCCTTAACTGCCAAGCCATGTCTTTCCTGGACTGGAATCACGCATCCTAGGACCTGTCTACTCATGGTAATAAGAATTGGGAGTTTTCAGGAAAAAATAACAGTCCAAGGAAAAGATTCTACCCCAAAAAAAGTATGTGGTTGCGTTTGGTCTGCACTCACTAGTAGTGTACACCAATTACTGTATATGAATCACAAATGCTGGTCCAAATCCTCACCACTGACCACCAGTGTTAGATCTGGGGGTCTCTAGTTGGCAATGGTATTCACCGCTGAGCAAATAGGGACCCTTACTTCTAAGTCAGGATAAGGGGATTAAACTCTTTGATAACCCCTGCTCACCCCCTTGGTAGCTTGGCACGAGCAGACAGGCTTATCTCAGATGTAGTGTGTTAAGCATTTGTGAATATACATAGTAATATAGTGAAAACATAACATGTGTATTTGTAAAGCGCACGTTCACCCTTGGGTATCTTGGCGCGGAATAACAGATGTTTATTGTTACCCAACTCAATGGCACTCATTTTATCGACCTCAGTTGGATGAAAGGCTGAGTGGACGTGCCGGGATTTGAACTTGTGACCATGAGGTCGAACACAGGCCCCTGCAGTGGACGCATTAGTCCACTGAGCCACCAGACCCAGCTAAAACACTACAGATGGACACAACACAGGTTTTATAAAAATAAGTATTCTTTATATAGACTTAACACGAGACCACAAACAACAAAAATCCACAATACTGTACTTAAAGTTGACTTAAAGATGATTTAATTTGCTTAGTTCAAGTTGATGATAAATCGGACAAAGTTTTCAACAAAGTACCTGGATACGTAACGCAAAATGAACAAAAGGCTCGCAGAAGGGGAGATGCGTCGGGTCCGTGATCCGGGGTAAAGGATGCGTTTTGCCTCAATGCATGCGCAGAGTAGAGGATGCGCCGTGATCCTTACCGGTGCGGGGATGATGCGTAGATTCTCGGCTTGCGGTCCGGTTGCGATGCGCAAGATGGTTCCTCGATGCGATGCAACAATCCTGGTGCGATGTGTGAAGATGGCGCCCTTGATGCGATGATGCGACGATGATGCGAAGACACCCTGGCAGCCTTGCGACGACTCTGTACTTTGGAACCGCGACAGGCCCTTGGACACGCTTCTCCGGTGATGCGATGGCGACTCTCTCGATGACGTCACGCTTCTCCGGTGATGCGATGGCAGGCAGCTTCGATGGAGACACAATTTCTGGGAGATGCAGCAGCGGCACGCTTTTCCGGCGATGCGACGATCTCAGATGTGGCGGCGACATGCTTCTTCTCGGTGCGTCACGCTCCCAGCGTCCCGCAGGCTTCTGCAGTTAGAATTCCTAGCAAGGAAATTAAGGGGAGAGCTGGAGATTAAGTCTTTTGTCCCTGAGACTTCAGCAGGAGGCAAGCACAAGTTCAAGCCCTTGGAGAATATTCTGAAGATGATGAAAGTCCTCAAAAAGTTCCTTCTCCTTTCCTTGGTAATAAAGAAACCATTGCAGGCCAACCCAGCAAACAGCACACTGGCAGAGGGGCAGTCCAAACTCCTGCAGCTTCCTTGGTTCTTCTCCTTGGCAAAGGTTTGTTTAGTTCCCAGAAGTGATCCAAAGTTCTTATGTCCGAGTCCCAAAATTTATACCCTTAAACCCTTTGTTCTCTGAAGGCAGAGAGGCCTCTGCCTAGTCCAAACCAGTTCATGAGCACTTTGTTTACAGGATCCTTCTTTCCTTTCACAGTGCAGGGCAGAAACATCAGACGCCCCACAGGAGGTGGAGCCAGCATTGTGGAGGAAAAAAACTGCCCTGGAGCACTTTGTTGACATGATTCCTTCTCTTCTTTCACAGTGCAGGGCAGAGACATCAGCCGCACCCCAGGAGGTGGAGCCAGCATTGTGGAGGGAAGGCCCAGCCCTATTCAGGTCCCAGGTGCAACTCCTCCCTCCCATCTAGATGCAGATCTCCCTATTCACCACTGGGCTGACTCATCCTGTCTCTTGGAATCCCCCAGCCCGGTCACTCAAACTCCAGACAAGGAATACACAACCTAGCAGAGGCAGGCTTTGGATAGTTAGGCAAGAAAATACCTACTTTCTAACTGTGGTATTTTCAAACACAGAATGTTAAAACCAACTTTACTAATAGATGTATTTTATCATTCTGAGTTAAGGCATACTAAATTCGAATTTCTACCATGTTCCCTGAGTCAGTTCGGATTATAAAATGGAATAACTGCCCATTCTGGCCTATGGAGAACAAGTAGACTTGCATTAGTTGAAAACGAGAATGGCAGTAGTTCACTATTAGGACATGCTACACACACCAGGGCATGCCCTACCTTATACTTACAATGCACCATGCCCTTGGGCCTACCAAAGGGGTGTCTGATATGAAGCAAAGGGAAGGTTTAGAGACTGGCAAGTGGGTGCACTGGCCAAGTCGACATGGCAGTCACAGACTGCACACAGGCCTTGCAATTGCAAGCCTGAGACACACTTTAAAAGCTGCATCTATGGGCGGCACAACCAGTGCTGCAAGTCCACTAGCAGCATTTGATTTACAAGCCCTGGGCACACATGGTGCACTGCACTAGTATCTGACAAGTAAATCAAAACACCCAATCATGGAATCACTAATCAATACATCAATTTAACATAGGGAGCACTTGCACTGTGGCACTGAATAGCAGTGGCACAGTGCCCAAAGCATATAACCAGCAAAACATATCAAAAACAGAGGAGGCAATCCGTCAAAATGGAAGGAAGACTCACGCCAATGATGCCAGGTCTAACAATCATCATCTCTAGTACTTTCTTTGACGATTGGGGCATTGAAACTGTGCACAATTTGCTTGTAGATCTAGAGCAATCTGCTGCATTTTCTAATGATTCATTGTTTGATGGTACATCTAATTTTGGTGATATGTTATGCTATCAAAATAGTGGTCACCATTTGTTACACAAAAATAGTGTTCTGCATTCTGTTTATGATTACACTCAATGGGAATATTGACCAACACCACCAACGTAGCTCAAACATTTGCACAAAAGTTTTCCTATGTTTCTGGGTTTGACATATCAGACCCAGCCTCTTAGTCAAGTCAAGTCAAGTCAGGTAATTTATATAGCGCACTACATACCCAGAGGGTCTCAAGGCGCTTAGGAAGGGGAGGAGGATTACTTGTCGAATATCCACGTTTTAAGTTGCTTTCTGAATGCTAGGTGGTTCTGGGTAAGGCGAAGGTCAGCGGGGAGTGAGTTCCATGTTTTGGCAGCCAGGTATGAGAAGGATCTGCCTCCCATGGTGGTCTTGTTGATGCGAAGTACAGTGGCGAGGGCTTGGCTGTAAGAACGTAGTTGGCGGGGGGGGTGTAGAAGGACAGTCGTGAGTTGAGGCATTCTGGTCCGATGTCGTAGAGTGATTTGTGTGCGTGGGTTAGCAGTCGGAAAGTGATTCTCTTATTGACGGGTAGCCAGTGGAGGTCTTTGAGGTGACCAGAGATATGTTCGTTGCGCGGGATGTCTAATATGATCCTGGCTGAGGCGTTTTGGATTCGTTGGAGTTTCTTCTGGAGTTTAACGGTAGTACCTGCGTAGAGGGTGTTTCCGTAGTCCAGTCGGCTCGTGACCAGAGCATGGGTGACTGTTTTTCTGGTTTCGGTGGGGATCCAGCGAAATGTTTTTTTGAGCATGTGAAGAACGTTGAAGCAGGATGAGGAGACGGCGCTGACTTGTCTGTTCATTGAGAGTGAAGAATCCAGGATGACGCCTAGGTTCCGTGCGTGGTCTGTCGGGATGGGTGCTTTTCCAAGGGCTTCCGGCCACCAAGAGTCGTCCCATGCAGAGGGGGATGTACCTAAGATGAGGACTTCTGTTTTGTCTGAGTTCAGTTTCAGACGGCTTTGTTTCATCCATTCGGCAACTTCTTTCATTCCTTCGTGTAGGTTAGTTTTGGCGGTGCTGGGGTCATTGGTGAGAGAAAGGATTAGTTGAGTGTCATCCGCGTAAGAGATGATGTTGAGGTTGTGTTGGCGGGCGATGGCCGCGAGGGGGCTCATGTATACGTTGAAGAGGGTGGGGCTGAGTGAGGATCCTTGTGGTACTCCACAGATGACTTCAGTGGCCTCGGACTTGAATGGTGGAAGGCGGACTCTCTGGGTTCTTCCGGTGAGGAACGAGGTGATCCATTCAAGTGCTTTTCCTTGTATTCCGATGTTATTGAGGCGTTGTAAAAGGGTGCTGTGGCAGACTGTGTCGAATGCTGCAGAGAGGTCGAGGAGGATGAGGGCGACTGTGTCTCCATTGTCCAGTTGAGTTCGAATGTCGTCTGTTGCTGCGATGAGGGCGGTCTCAGTGCTGTGTTTTGCTCGGAAGCCAGATTGTGAGGAGTCGAGGGATTTGTTGGCTTCGAGGAAAGTGGCGAGCTGGTTGTTGACAGCTTTCTCGATGACTTTGGCCGGGAATGGAAGGAGCGAAATGGGGCGGTAATTTTTGAGTTCGGTGGGGTCCGCTGTGGGTTTTTTCAGAAGGGCGGTGAGTTCGGCGTGTTTCCAGTCTTCCGGAAAGGTGGCGGAGTTGAAGGAGCAGTTGATGACGTCTCGGAGGTGCGGTGCTATGACGGAGTCTGCTTTGTTGAAGATGTGGTGAGGACATGGGTCTGTGGGGGATCCTGAGTGGATGGAATTCATCAGGCGGATTGTGTCCTCAGTGGAGATTGGGTTCCAGTCGTTGAGGGTGTTCACGGGGGGAGAATGTTCAGCAAATGGTTGAGTGGGTTGGTCTCCGGGTTGGTTGTCGAAGCTGTTGTGGATGTCTGCAATCTTGTTGAGGAAGAATGAGGCTAGGGAGTCGCAGAGGGCTTGAGAGGGGGTGATGTCGTTGGAGTTGGCCGAGGGATTTGAAAATTCCTTGACGATGTTGAAAAGTTCCTTGCTGTTGTGGGCGTTGTTGTCGAGTCGATCCTTGAATGCTGCTTTCTTGGCGTTACGGATTAGTTGGTGGTGAGTGCGGGAGGCGTTTTTGAAGACGTCCTTGGTGCTAGTGGTTGGGTCTTTTTTCCAGGCCTTTTCAAGGGAGCGGCAGAGTTTCTTGGACTTCTTAAGATCATCGTTGAACCATGAGGCCTTCTTGCTGCCAGGTTTGCTTTGACGTTTTTTCAGTGGTGCTAAGGTCTCGGCGGTGTTGGATAACCATAGGGTGAGGTTGGCGGCGGCTTGGTTTGGGTTAGAAGACTGGGCTGGGGTGTTGAGAAGGAGCGATGCGGAGATCTGGTCGGTGGTGATTTTGTTCCAGTTTCTTTGCAGAGTTGGTTGGCGGTGGTTGGTGGGTTTTGGCTTGTTGTAGGTGAAGTGAACGCAGCTGTGGTCAGTCCAGAGGAGATCCGTAGTGTGGCTGAAGGAGACATGATTGCTGGAGGTGAAGATGGGGTCGAGTGTGTGACCTGCGATGTGGGTGGGGGAAGTGACTAGTTGTTTAAGTCCGAGGTTGGCGAGGTTGTCCAAGAGGGTGGTGGTGTTGCGGTCGTTGATCTTTTCAAGGTGAAAGTTGAGGTCTCCCAGAAGGATGTAGTCTTTGGAGGGGAGCGCGTGTGGAGTGATGAAGTCCGTGATGTCTTCACTGAATTTTGCGCGGGGACCTGGTGGTCTGTAGAGGAGGGTGCCTCTGAGTGTGGTCTTGGGGTCAATGTGGATTTGGAAGTGAAGGTGTTCGGAGTTGGCGAGGTTGGCGTCAGAGCTGGTTGAGATGCGGATTGATTTCTTATGGACGATAGCGATTCCTCCTCCTGTGTGGCCGGAACGGTCCTTGCGTGTGATCTTATAGCCTTCCGGGATGGCAATGGTGATGTCTGGGGCGGAGGAAGCGTTCATCCATGTTTCTGTTAGGAAGGCGACGTCTGGGGAGATGGTGTCTAGTAGGTTCCATAGGTCAATGGCGTGTCTGTGGACCGATAGGGTGTTGAGAAGGATGCATTGTAGGTGGTTGGGGTCGGGAGTCTGTGGAGTGGTCGTAGCGAAGTAGTTGTCGGTGCCGCTGAATTTGCAGGAGTAGCAGGAGAAAGGTCCATGGGTGTGTCCAGGAGCTGCTTGGACGCAGTTTGGGGCGCGACCGGAGTTAAGGGCTAGGAGGGTTGCGGCATCGTAGGTAATGCGGGAGGGCTGGGAGGGACGGGGGCCAGGGGGTATGGCGCTGGGCGCGGTCCAGGCGCGGACGGGCGTAGACGGGCTTACCTTTGGCGCACCTTCGGCGTGGCCGTAGCGCGTGGACGCTGCGCGTGGGGACATTGGCCATAAATGGTGAGAGGAGGGGGCGGAGCGTGGGAGGGTCAGCAGGGAGGCGGGGTCTGGGAGGAGACACGGGTGAAAACAACCAACAAGTTGAAATGGCCGCCTAGAGTGAAATCGAAAGTGGGGCACAGCCGAAGCTTCACTTAAACAATCTAGTTACTAAGTAACAAAGGAGACGCTTCGCCTACAAACACAATCGCCGCTTTAGACAATAGATTAAATATCTAATGTAGCAATGCGCGCTCTAACGCTAACAAGCGCTCAAACTTGGTGAAATAATTTCGGAAATGAAATGCGGGCAAAAACGATACCAGGCGCAGAGACACGATGCATGCGCTGTAGCAGGACGACAGTCAGCTGGAATTCTGGCAGGCAAGGCAGGCAGCTAGCACAGGGCTTCTGTGGAGCGAGAGGACCTACTACCATAGGGTTGCACCTATACTTGCAAAGAAAAATATACTAACAAACACCAAGCTGATATACTCTGCTTCCTTTATCTCCCAACTGTTGGTACAGGATTTCGACTTCTGGAAAGACACCATAGACACAAAATCTGTCTGGGGACGAAAGCATGGACGGTTCAGGGAATTGAGGCCTTATTCAGAGCATGCCTCATACCACCTTAGATAATTTTCCTGAATAAAACAGAGAAACAGACTTCCTATCTTGGAATAGCCAAGATGAAGTATTTAAACACAACTTAGATTCCCTCTTTTATACACTTTTAGGGTCGGCAACAACTAACATGATACAGTGAGGATGCACTTGATACGGAATGGTTCTTACAATTCATCAGACCCAATTGGGGTAATGGGGTTGGATCATCCTTTCCGGGGATTCTTGGCTCTACATCTACACACACTGTAGGTCCACATAGACTTGGGTTCTGCATAGTAGGAGTGCATGTGATTACTGCCTAGTTAATATGCCTGCATATATACACTGTTTTAGCACCATGGCAGTAGTATATCTACTGTTTACGCTTTTGGTGCTTGTAATCCCTTTCATCTGCTACTGTTAACTGATTATCGCAGCACATTTTTCTAAACAAGAATAATGTTGGTTCAATAAATATATTGAAAATGTCCCACTGTGTATTCTGTGTATATTTCTCTGAGAGCAAAGAGCACGAGTGACTAAGCAAAAGGTCTTGATCTGTTTCCACGATCCCTGAGCGGTCAAGGTTATCATGTTCCATAGTAGCTAGAACCCATTCGCTCTATGGAAAGGTTAGGGTGCTAGTGATGGCAGTGTAAGCTAGCTAGTCTCAAGGCCAACATATCATGCTGGGGTGCCGGAAATCAGTCTATGCACTTCACCCAAATGCTTATGTTGTCCAACAAACACACACATCCTAAAGATTAGTATGAACTGCTCAACACTTTGTTGTGTAAGCATGAAAGACAGCCTGGCATACTCACTGACAAAATGTGGTTACTAGTACCAGAATTGCACACTGTGGATCAGTAGATGGGAGGCATTTTAAGCTATCATTCACTACAGTGTGCACAATCGTGGGGCATAGAATTTTAAACTTCAGTGTAATGCGGAATGCTTGTGCTCTTGCTGTGGTAAAGTTTTTGTTCTAATCTTTGTCTCTTGTACACTTTTTATGTGTATGTGCCAAAAGGAAAGTCTGGCATGCTCACAGTTGGAAAGTGGGTTATTAGTAGTGGCAAATGTGCATCCACCACTGACAATAAGGCCATTAACATGTTCTAAGGCTCAGTACATGTCTCAAAAAATATTCCCATGCTCAACCCTTGGTAGCTTGGCTGCGAGCAGGCAGGCTTAACTTAGGAGACAAGTATGTTCAGCATTTAAAAACACATATTCAGTAAATATTTAAGACACAACACTCAATAAAAATCCCACATCAATGTATAAAAATAGGAAATACTTTTATCTTTAAAATGACACCAAAATGACAAAAAAATCAATGTAGGGAACCAGAGATATGTGTTTTTCCAGGTTTAGCACTATGTAGCACTAAGAAACTAATAGCTCCATTCTGGGACATCTGACCGCGCTTGACCGGAACAAAGACAAGGTTTCAGGCTGACCGCAAGGGAGCCCTGTCCAGAAACCCCTTGCTGTAGGTCTCGGTTGAGATTTTACCTTTGGACTTAAAAACGTTTCTGAAACTTTTTCTGCCGGGTCTCTTGATGTTTTTCGCCAGTCCGGGTATGGTGAGGGTTCGCCGGCTTGCTTCTCAGGGAGCTCTCTATCAAACACTGGGAGTCAGACCTCTAGAACCTTTCAGCGGTATGAACCAGCAGGGCTCGCTGTTGAAGGTTGCCGTCTTGGCTCTCACGGTTAAGCTGGTTCCCTTATGGGCTTTTTTCCAAAGTTCCTCCAAACTTCTGGAACTTCTTCCTGAAGTTCCACTTGAGGGTCCAAAGTGTCCAAAACACAATCCAAGGGTCTTGAAGCTCCAAGATTCTTCTTGAAAGGTTGGGACCACAATTCCCACAATGCACCTGGACATCAGGACGGGAGTGATTAGGTGTCTCAGTGAATGTATGGGTGAGTGACTGGTTATGTGAATGTCTGTATCTGTCAGTTGGTGTTTAAGTGGCTGTATGGGTGTGTGAGTGGGTACATGAGTTTCTGCATGGGTGAGTGAATAGTTGTCTGAGTACCTATGGGTGTCTGAGTGTCTGTGTGGATGGGTGATGAGTGAGTGGGTTATCAGTGGCTGTATGGGTTGGTGAGTACATGTGTGTGGGGCTGTATGCATGAGTGAGTGTGTGTATGACTGTGTCAGCGAGTGAGTGCATGTGTCAGTGGTATATGGGTGAGCAACTGCATATGTAAAAGGCAGTATAGGTGAGTGATGGGGTATATGCATGACTGTATGTGTGAGTGAGTGAATGTGAGAGTGGCTGAATGGGTGAGTGTGTGCTTGTGTAAGTGACACTTTAGTATCCGTATGAGTAAGTGAGTGAGTGTGTGCTTAACTGTATGGGTGAGTAAGTGGCTGTGTGATTGACTGTATGGGTTAGTGAGTAGCTCTATGGGTGACTGACTCAGTGTGTGAGTGGCTGTATGGGTATATGAGTGGATATGTCAGTGGCTATATTAGTGAGTTTATGAGTGGCTGTATTGGTGAGTGAGTGGATGTGTTTGTTGATCTAGGAATCAGTAAGTGGCTGTGTAAGTACCGGTATGGGTGTGTGAATGGCAGTGTGGTAGCTTGAGTGGAAGTATGAAAGGTTATATGGGGTGTGAGTGGGTGCAGCAGAGATTATGTGGATGATGTCTTCATTGATGTCATCAGTGATGTCATAAGTGATATCACCGACCATGTCATGAGTGATGTAATATGTGAAGTTATAAGCAGTGCATTACAGGGACGTGAGTTATAGTCAGCTCACTACCTATAACAGCTGAATTTCACAGTTTTTTTTATGAGTGAAATCTGAGCCTAAGTATAACGTGAGTATAATGAGACGTGGCCGCCGAAGACCTCTTACCAATCATGCTTTGTGGGACTTATTTGAGATAACAGGAGGGGTAGCTGGTCCCCAATGACTTCCTTGGGGGCCAACTACCCCTCCTGTTATGGCTAGTAAGTCCCACCCAGCAGAATTGCTGAGACCTGGTAGGAGGCCACACCCACTTTTCCACCACTCAGCAAATGCGCCTTCTGGCACACTACTAGTTGGGGAAGAAGTTCCCTTTGGCTCTTGAGGGTCCTTGGGGGCCAACTATCCCTCTTGTTGCCTCCAGTAGGACCCACACAGCTATATTGCTGAGAGGTTGTCAGAGGCCACGCCCCTTTCTCCTCCACTCTGCAAACATGTCTCCTGGTGCATTGCTGCTAGGGGGAAGAAGTACACTTTAGTTCTGAGGCTCTCAGGAGCTAAGGGACCTCATCCCCCTACCAGCAGTGCACCAAGAGGCACATTTGCAGAGTGGTGGAGAAAAGGGCTTGGCTTCCGACCAGCTCCTAGCAATCCCACTATGTGGGGCATACTGGAGGTAACAGGAGGCCTTGTTGGCCACTAAGGACCCTCAGTAGCCAATGGGTCTTCATACCCAACCAGCAGGTGCAAGAATGCGCGTTTGTTGAGTGGTGGAGAAAGGGGTCGGGGTCTCCGGCAAGTTGCAGCTTTTTCTCCTTACATTTTATGAAGCGGGCCATGTGGCCTCCTTTCCCTAGTCCCATTAAAAAAATAATAATAAAAAAACAAAGAGAGGTGGGAACGCGCCCCCTCTCCTGGCAAATTTTGGCCCCAGCGACCCCATTCCCCGGGGCTCAGCCTGTAGTGTGGGTGCCCTTGTCCCTCCCAGGGCACCCGCATTTTCAATGTTGGGGACCGTGGAAGACTGTGAAGGCCCCCACGGTACTTGCATGCTCCTGGCCTCCTTCGGGAGCCAGCATTACTTTGAGATCCAGAGAACTGCTAACTTGACAGCTTGACAACCTGCAGGGAAAAAGACACATGCTTCACTTTCAGCAAGCAAGAGCCTTTTCTGCTCCCGCTTGCTGAAACCGGAGCAGGTTTGCGCTCCCAACAAGCCATAGCAAACAGCAATTTCCCAGGCGTGGGCACCGCGGGACATTGCTGGAACCAGCTATAATTATGTTTGGCTCCATGCATGCCTCCAAGCTAGACACTCTAATCCGAAAAGATGATTTTATATACAGTTGAAGGGTTATCAGCCCATTCCTTTTTTCAGGCTGTACATTAAAAAAGATGGGGGAGGGAAAATCTTGTGCATATAACCCGACAATGTAAAGTACATCATGAGATAACCAATCATAATCTTGTAAACCATACAACATGTCCCATAGACTGTGCTTGTCCCATTATAATAAACAAATAACACATCCTAAAAGGGATAACATAATCATACTGGTATACAAATGTAACCAAAACCATTATGGAATTGTTTCCTGAACATAATTATACATTATGATAAGGCCAAGCGGTGTGGCCATGGGACCTTGGCGTTGGTTATTGAGTCGAGTCACACCAGGCCAGTAGCGGCCACTCGTATTGGGAACTGATGGGCCGGGAGGAGGGGGTACACAACAACAAAATTATAAATAAACAAAATTGGCCTTACCTGCACCTGTCGGCCACCGTCTTGATCCCCATCCTCACATCCTTGTCAGGAGCCTGCTGCACACTGCGCAGGCTCCCAGCTCCCAATCCCAGCGCTGCTCACATGCTGGGAATGCTATTCCCAGCTTGTGAGCAGCACTGGGATTGCTGCACTTTAGATTCAGAAACGCAGTGTCACTTCTGAAGTGAGTCTCTCCTGTTTCCTAGTGCCAGAGATGACCTGGCTCCTTAAACAGATTTAAGTTCCCAGACTTTAAGTGCCGGCTCCCTATTTCCAAAAATTGAGTTGGGGGAGATATTTTTGAATATTTAATGCTAACAGTGGCGCTGCTTTCCTGTGCATCACCAGTGTTTTGCAGCGTTGCTGCATCTTTCCTTTTACACGTACTTCTGTCCTTACCCATAGGCAACACAGAAACAACGGACCACCAGGCAGTGTGGAATTCAGCAGGTAGATTTATTATCCCTTTTTAAATCAGCATGACGCGTTTCGGGTAGCAAGTACCCTTGATCACATGACGAGTCAGCAGTACAAACCAAATATATATAGTCAATCATCCATGGCGTGGGTTTGTCTCTGCGATGTTGAAATGTTATCAATATGCAGATGTGTATCTTGGTCCTTCATCCTTCATTCAAGAGACCAAAACCTTGCCTTATTAGCTGTCTGTTGAGCTCCTGGTTCTGACACGCCCATGACGCCATGAGCGTGCAACGTTGAGTCATGTGACTTACTATAATAAAGAGGGGCCCCGCACGCACGTACGCAGTCAGACGCGCAGACGGAGAGCCAAGAAGTTATTCCCAGTGTCCGTCTCAGTTATTTCTAGGGCCACGTGTTAGGCCTAGTAGAACCTAGATACCCCGGAGTGTAGGCCCCAAGTTGAGACCCCTAAGGCTGCCACTACCCACATCAACAACACAACACTGTCCACCAATGACATCATTTCCAACTTATCTCGGTACCTGAACAATAGAAAGACAGTGTATTATGAACGTAGACATATACATATATAGTGCTTACAGAAATTGTACAAATTATCCTTTCCAACTATATACTTTTTTCACAATGACTGCTTTGTGCAGACAGATATATGTTGATGTAATGTGTTCTATGTGTTCTCTTTCATACGTCATACTAGTTTGAAAGGATCATGTTTAGGACTGTGCAGCACCACCATGACTGATCACATTCTGCAGGGGGGACGGTACATCAATGTGTGTGCTTATATATATACAAGGTTCTAAATAGAACTAAATAATTCCTATGCTAACCTCAACGATAACAATCACTTTTCAATGATGAAAAAATGGAAAGTCTCATATTCCACAAATCCAGCACATGTAATACTTCTCTTTCAAGCCAGTAGTGCGCACCCAAATTGATGTTTTATCTTTTTAGGAAGGCGAGGTTCTCCACACCTTGCTTGTGTATACCCACAATTGGGTGTGTTGATGTCACATTTTTTCTGAGTTCCATTATTGACATAAATCTGCGTTCTAACTATAATAGTGGCTGGCTCAATCAGTAAAGCTGTGTACAGAACTTTGAGTGTCTTCTCAACATAAGTTCGAAAACATTTCATGTCACTCTAACACTTTGCTGTCATGTTGTGTCACTTCTTTGTACAGTACCCTTTTAATTTTAGAAAAACTTTATCGGCCATTAGGAATGTGAAGAAAATCAGCTAATCTAGGAATACTTAACATTAGTTGGGTAAATCAGCCCAAAGATGAAAGACTGGATTGCAACAGCCACCGAGACTTGTATAGTGCATTGGTTGAGCAAAGGTCTTGTTGAGGGTTTGTGCATGCACAGGCTGTTTTACAAAAAAAGCTGCTAGTTTGGCATTTCCCTATTTGTGTGCAATGCATAGTGTTTAGAGAAATATCAGTTTCAGAGCTGGGATTCAATTTAAATATTATAGGACTGAAAAGATATGAACCCATAGGAAGTACTAGACAACAATCACCGTTATATTTCAGGTAGCTTTAGAAACTTTGGGGTCGGCCCCTGCTGGTCCTGATCGAACCCTCTGTTAAAGAGCACACATTCCTTAGAGTTACCCTGTTCCCCTTCCCATGGGTACTCAGTCAGCCTACGTTTTCAATGCATTTGAGCACGTTCAGTTCTGATTTTATAATTGGATAAAGATAACTACAAGGTATTGAGTGCAGTGACAAAACAAGCATTGACATAGGCAATAGGTCTCGTCTTTGGGACCTTATAAGTGTTTATCCATGCAACAGTTGATGTTGTTGCACCAAGGATATTGTGCTGCATAACTAAATACTCATAAGGTCCCAAAGGCGAGACCTATTGGTAATGCCAATGCTTGTTGACTTTGATGCAGCAATGCCTAGAAAAAACGTCTCCAGGTTAGTCACCTTTGTTTTACGTTTGTCTTTATGAACTGATAGATTAGGTAAATATTTAGAATAAAATAGCAATTTTGCAGTCAGTGTCCAGTTTGGCTTTGGTGAAACAATACCTTTAAAAGTTTAATTGATGCATTCTACATGATTCAAAATGATGGAATCACATTGGGCGAGTCGTCCCACCAGAGGATGCAAATACAAAGTTGCCCTCCTTGCAAGCTCCTTACATATTAATTCTGCTAGAACTCCTCTTTTTACATGTTTGTGGTGAATGCTAGGCTCTAGAGGGTTATATGGGCTCCCCCTCTCTTTTTATGAATAACGCATTGAAATCATCCCTGACCCCTAAATTAGAATAATAAATTAGCAACTGTACCACTGCATCTGCTGATCTACCAGCGGGTGATGAAAAATGATATAGGGTTAAAAAATATTAGCCTGAGTAGATCTTTAAGCTTGTCCATAGGATTATGCTTGTCATGTTGCCAATTGGATGGAAGTATTTCAAACATTTTTGCACGGTTTTCTGTATATTATTTAAAGAGGATAAAAAGAAAGAGTCAGGGCGATCAGTACAAAAAAGAATCCACGAAATAGTGAAGATTCTCTGTCTGCACACCCAGTAAGCTAACTTTGCTAAAGATATTCCTCTTATCATATCTCCTTGATCCCTAAGCCCCATCTGATTCCACTATTATTCAATATAAATTGCGTAACTTCAACCACTGTTCGTTCTGTAAGTAGAGTGAAATACACTGTCTTGTATTTACCCCCACATATGCCTTATCTCATCATCTTCCCAAGTTTCTGTAGCTATCATGCAGCTGACTTGCCGTGGGCACTCCACTCAGCTCCCGACACCATGTTTGGGAGAGTTACAGCCTGATTCATCATGCTGAATTGCGCTCGCAAAGGTCCAGAATCTGAGAATCTGGCCCTTTGCGAGTGCGATTTTTGCATTTGGGATTCATCATCCCAAATGCAAAAATCGGTAATAGCGATTTCGCTATTTTGCGAGGAATTACATTTAAGGAATCTCTATTTGAGATTCCTTAAATGCAATTCATCATCCATTAGAAAATTGCGAATTTGCAATTTTGGCCCGCTATTTACCGCGAGGTCAAACCTTGTGGTAAATAGCGAAAACTTAGAAAAATTCTTTTAAAAGCATTTTTCTAAGTTGCATGTTGCACACGCACATGTCCTTTGGACATGTGTGTGCGCGACACCTGTTTAAATTTGCATTTAAGGGGTGCTACAGGGTGTCCTTCGGACACCCCTGGCACCCTTTAAATCGCTATCTTATTTGCGATTAGCTAATTGCTAATCGCAAATAAGGAATACTCCCCATTCATTCCTATGGGCCTTTTGGCCCATAGGAATGAATGGGGAGTTATTCCTTATTTGCGATTAGCAATTTGCTAATCGCAAATAAGGAATTTGTAGGAATTGCATTTTTTTTTGCGATTCTTACATGAATCCCGTTTTGCGAGCCTGTAATAGCGATTCCTTATGAATCGCTATTAAAGACTCGCAAAACGGGTCTTTCATGAATCAGGCTGATTGTTACATGACTTGCAGGTAAAGGCAAGTGTAGTGTCTATAAAATGTTCACCAGCATGTTCTGAAAAATACTACATGGGAACTGACTGCATCGGAATTTTGAGGGCCAAAAACTGCCAAAATTTGATAGACAAATTTCCATCAGCATTGAAGGATGTCGGTGAATTTTGCATCAATATGTTTCTACATCCCAGTGGTTCCATCTATTGCAGAACTGCAGTTGCGCAGTTAGACAACGCATACATGTGGTTGATTTCAATCCACTGCCTTGGTGGAGTGTAAAGGTAAGTCAAAACGCAAATGTTGTGACATCTGGATGAAGGATATTGGAAGGGGATGTTTGAGTTGTAATTTGGGGTATTTTGCAATTATCACTCTCAGCCATAATGCTCAATTGCACTTTCTTAGGGTCAAAGACACTAGGATGAAGGTAACCGAGATAATTGGAGTGTTTATTTACCTGTGTTATGTGGAATTAGTAGATGGCTGTTAATAGCCTTATTGCCACCTTCTATTGGACATTAACAACTGTAAAAGGCCCTTCCCCTCGTGCTCCTGCATATGTTTGTGGGTTCGTCAATCAACAGTAACTAAAACCCTCTGCAGTTATATTTGCCATTCAGTGTCCTCAGCAGAGAACAGTACTACGTAATTCACTATTCCACATGCTATATTTTTTATCAACATATGGAATGTTAAACCTCTATTTATCCAAATACCAATAATACATAACAACTCTATACTTAAGAAGATTTTTTACCATTGTGGTGTAAGGGATGAGAAAATATGAATTTCTTTTGATTAACTATGTTTATTTAGTCGTTAAGTATTACTTAGATTTGATGAAGATAAATAATTCAGTTGGTTTATAAATGTCTGTACATGAATGACATAGTGTAAAGATAGCAGCGTATTTTTATAATTCTCATGATAAAATGATAACCATTTCAATATGCTTATTACTACAGGAATGTGCAAATTAACGCTGACTGGCGCTATTAAGAGCCACAAGCCCAAAAAGCAGTTTTTCAATGTCGAAGATACAGTTCAATATGAATGTAATGATGGATATCACAGCTACCAAAGCAACATTGTGGACACAGCGGAATGTACAACAAAAGGATGGCAATTTATGCCACAGTGCAAAGGTATGTTGCCTTGCTTACATCGCTGAACTTCAGATCACTTAATTTCCATGGGCCAAGGGAGTCCACCTCTGGTCCATTAAGGTCAAAGCTCTGCCAAACATTGTGTTAATCCATGTGGAATTCATTTAGAATCCATGCTTCCTATTCACAAAGGCAGTTCTAATGCAAAATGTATTTACACACTCTTTCATGGCTTTATGAATTGTCCTCAAAATATCTGAAATGGGAATAAATTGTGAATAATCGTGATCTAATTATTCAAATTAGTAGAAATAGAGAGGACTGTGCCTCCCTTGCACTCTTACTGAGCAGGAGTTGGACGTTTTGGGGATGATACATAAGACCTTAAGTGTACATAAGAGTACCTCTACAGTGCGACTTCCCATACTCCTGAATGATTTTGTGAGATTAATCTTACTGTAACTATTGATGGTCAACATGCCAATCTTCTCTATTGACTACCTAATGCTTATGATTGTTATATTGTAGCAGCCAATAAAGCAGCTTCTGTAAGCCTAGAGTAATTAATTCAGTGAGTAATTTATTATGTTAGATTGATCAAAACCCTTGCATATACATAACACATATAAATAACTTAATTTACAAGATTAAAATTTGATAAAAGTCCTTGTGCAATCCATCTTAGAAGTTGGTGCGGTTTAAAAAAACCCACAGGAGAGTGTCTCCGGTTCCAGGTTTTCCTTTCTTCGTACAGTGGTGTCATTTGATTTCAAGGGGGACCTTCAATGGTGCCAGAATTATTTATTCTATTATTTATTTGTGCAAATTACCACTGTGCAAGATAGGCCCTCTTTCCTTACGTTTTGTTGTCCTGCTCGGCTGCCTTGGCTCTGCTGTGTATTTGTGTGTGCATTCTCTTCTCTACTATGTTGAGAAACTTTTGTGAAGTGACAGATCTAATGCATGGAATCAGATTTGAAGCAGGCCGGCACCTTCTCTGCAGATGTGAATCCCAGCTTGGTTGTAGATGGGTCGAAGAAGTAAACGTTGTTCTTTTGTTAGACTTGTGCTAATGCAGATTATGTGTACAAGAACTTCCGGTCCATGAAAGCATAGTCATCAGGTGTTGTCTCCAGGCTTCCTCTTCCAGGGTGGAAGGTGAGGTAGGATTAGCATTATACCCAGCTGATATTTAAAGTATTTTTTTTCAGTGCGATGTTGAATCCTGCAATCAGGTACGATTGTGGTTTGGCTGCAACATAGTCGTTCAGTACGAGCTAGCCATGTGCCCTTTTTGTAAGGGTGGTCTTATTTTCTGCAGTTAACATGAATCTGATGGTGTTAGAGACCACTTTCTTAAAGCTAGTATGGGTCGGTGAGGATTCCCATGCAATTTCTAACCCTAATTGGTTTAGGGAGTCTCTGAGGTATATTCCGGCTGGTGAGGACCCTTTTTGTGACAATTCAGCCCAGAGATGACAATTTAATGTGTTTTGCTCTGCTCCTCTGATCTTATGCCAGCATTTTATAAAAGCGCCCCCTCTAGCTGTTTCTGGAGCCCAATAGCCTTATTTGCTCAGGCTAGGCATTGTTTGGAATGTGAAAGATCGTTCTGTATGACCTGGTGATTATTTTTTCCACGGTGATTGCATCTCTTCCTCGCATTACCTCACTCCTGTATGTCATCGTCAGAATGAGTTTCGTTTGGATGACCCCAAGTAGGGGTATCAGTGAAGGTCCGGCATGTGCTTTTTTAGAGTCTTCATGAAAAAAGTTAGTGTTGCCTTTCCATCTTAGTGCTTTTTTTTAGGGTTGAAGGAACCTTTGTTGTCTTGCAGAACTCATAGGTATTTTTTATTCCTAGTTCTATTCGTTGTTTATCCAGGAACCATATAGGTCATGTCTTCTTGGAAAGATTTATTGCCATTGTTTTTGTTTTCTTATATTGATCTTAAGTGCATTCTCCTGTGAATATTCCTGTGTTGCATTGAGTAGTGTTGTAGACCAATTGGTATTTGGCTTACTAACACTTGGTTGTCGGCATAAAGAAGGTTGGAGATAGTCGTCTTACTGAGCTTGGGGGCATGTGAATTGTACTTGTCCAGCTGAATAGCATGGGAGCAGGGACGCACCCTTGTTTTAGCCCTTTGGTGGTGGTGATGCGCCTTGATAGGTGTGACCCCATCCCCAGTTTGAATTTTACCCATGACTCTGTGGTAGGAATATGAGTTGCTATAGAAGGGCTGGTGGTATGCCCCAATTTTACAGGTTCCGTCACAGTCCTACTTGATCGATGTTGTCAAAGGCCAAGCTGTAGTTGATGAAGCACAGGAATAACGGTTGCCTGGCTTGTTTTGTAGTGTCAATCAAGTGGGTTAGGCCATGATGTTGGTAACTGTTCCCATGTTTTTGCAGAAGACAGTCTGGTTTAATGGTATAATGGATGAGGCGGAGACCCAAGATTTCAGTTCTCCCAGGATTAATCCTGCGTAATATTTGGCATCATTGTTCAGTAGTTTTTCACATTGGCCTTGTCATTCTGCTTGTAAATTGGTGACATTATTGATCCTTTCTATGATTCTGAAATTATTCAGCTCACCATGATCTGGTGTATTTTGGTTCCATTTGTAGCTGCTTGTTAAGAAATGTCTACCAGAGTTGTATATATCAATTATTTGTGCTAATAAATGTAATGTACTTAAATGGCAAATGTAATAAATCTGTGTTTGAAGGTCTTAGGTCAGAGAGGTTGTATTTTGTCCCAGCTATATCACATGGGATCTTTCACTGCTAGTGTTCTGAAGCACAAGTAATGGAGGCATCTCAAATGGGAACTAAATGTTGTATTTTGAACTTGACTCTCAGGGTAATGCGGCAAAACATTCCAAGTCTTACTCTGCTGTCTAGCCATTATTTCTTTTGTAAAAAGTAAAATACTCCATTACATCCACTACTAAAGGCTAAACACTATTTAAAAAAATACATCTACCCAATAGTAGGTTGAAATGCCAATGGTGACACCTTTTACAGGGTCTCAACCAATCAAGGACACACACTTATTAAAGGCCTCACAGGTCGGGTAATCCCTAAGTGTACTGAATACCCATGCACTGATGATACCTTTAGCAGTTTGCACACAATATCCTCTGTGAGCATACTCTTACAGAAGAGAGGCGTTGCTCAAAATTCAGGTCTTGCTTTTGTATCGCAAAACACACAAAATGATGGACGGAAGGTTGCACAATGGCAAAACATTCACCCCCAGTCACAGATCTGGGTTTAATCCATCGTTATTTTGCTCACCAAGCCACCCCAGTTCAGACATGGCCATATGCAAATCAGTCTTGATCCTGTGCCTCATGGAAACAGTCCAGCCCGAACTGACAAGCCATGTCTTTCATGGACCGGAATCAAGCATCCTAGGACCGGTTTCTGGCTATCAGCCGTCTTCAGCAAGGATAGCTTGACTCCAGTGGCCTAGTGAGCAAGGGACCCACGTCTGGTCATACCCTTCCCACATAGGGTGAACAGCAAAACACACAAGATGATGGACGGAATGTTGCACAATGGCAAAATATTCACCCCCAGTCACAGATCTGGGTTTAATCCCTCATTATTTTGCTCACCAAGCCACCCCAGTTCAATCAATCAATCAATCAATCAACAGAATTTGTAGAGCGCACTATTCACCCGTGAGGATCTCAAAGCGCTGAGGGGGGGGGGGGTGTGTTTCTACTGCTCGAACAGCCAGGTCTTGAGTTGTTTCCTGAAGTGAGAGATGGTCCAGGGTCAGCCGTAGGTGAGTGGGGAGGGAGTTCCATGTCTTGGCTGCCAGGTAGGATAAGGAACGTCCTCCGACAGTGGACTTCCGAACTCGTGGGACGGAGGCGAGGGCGAGGTTGGCGGAACGGAGCTGGCGGGTGGGTGTGTAGAATGTGAGGCGGCTGTTGAGGTACTTCGGGCCCGAGTCATGGAGAGCCTAGTGTGCGTGGGTGAGGAGTCTGAACGTGATCCTCTTGTTGACGGGAAGCCAGTGCAGGTCTTTCAGGTGGGCAGAGATGTGGCTGCGGCAAGGGATGTCGAGGATGAGTCGTGCTGAGGCGTTCTGAATGCGCTGGAGTCTTTTCTGGAGTTTGGCTGTGGTTCCAGGGTAGAGGGTGTTCCCGTAGTCCAGACGGCTGGTGACGAGGGCCTGGGTGACAGTCTTCCTGGTTTCGGTGGGGATCCATCGGAAGATCTTTCGGAGCATGCGCAGGGTGTTGAAGCAGGATGACGAGACGGTGTTCACTTGCTTGGTCATCGTGAGGGAGGAGTCCAGGATGAAGCCCAGGTTGCGTGTGTGGTCCGTTGGTTTGGGTGCGATGACCAGGGCAGGGGGCCACCAGGAGTCGTCCCAGGCCGAGGGAGATGGTCTGAGGATGAGGACTTCCGTCTTGTCGGAGTTCAGTTTTAGACGGCTGATCTTCATCCATTCTGCGACGTCTTTCATTCCTTCCTGGAGGTTGGCTTTGGCGGTGGCGGGGTCGTTGGTGAGGGAGAGGATCAGCTGGGTGTCGTCGGCGTAGGAGATGATGTTGAGGTTGTGTTGGTGAGCGATGGCTGCGAGAGGGCTCATGTAGACGTTGAAGAGGGTGGGGCTGAGTGAGGATCCTTGCGGGATGCCACAGATTACTTCGGTGGCCGCGGATCGGAACGGGGGAGGCGGACTCTCTGGTTTCTTCCGGCGAGGAACGAGATGATCCACTCCAGTGCCGCTCCTTGGACCCCGGTGCTGCTGAGGCGCTGTATCAGCGTGCAGTAGCATACGGTGTCGAAGGCTGCTGAGAGGTCTAGGAGGATGAGGGCAGCGGTTTCCCCGTTGTCGAGCAGGGACCTGATGTCGTCGGTAGCTGCGATGAGAGCGGTCTCGGTGCTGTGGTTTGCTCGGAAGCCGGACTGTGAGGGGTCGAGGGATCCGTTGGTCTCGAGGAAGGCGGAGAGTTGTCTGTTGACGGTCCTCTTGATGACTTTGGCTGGAAAGGGGAGGAGCGAGATGGGGCGGAAGTTCTTGAGGTCCGTGGGGTCCGCAGTGGGTTTTTTCAGGAGGGCGCTCAGCTCGGCATGTTTCCAGCTTTCCGGGAAGGTGGCAGTTGCGAAGGAGCTGTTGATGATGTTCTGGAGTTGAGGTGCGATGATGGAGTCGGCTTTGTTGAAGATGTGATGTGGGCAGGGGTCGGTAGGGGAGCCGGAGTGGATGGTGTTCATCAGGCGGGTGGTGTCTTCGGCGCTGACAGCAGTCCAGGACCGGAGGGTGGTGGTGGGGGGCGCTGGTTCATTCGTAGGGTGCGTGGTCTGTGCGCCGAAGCTGTTTTGTATGTCGGCGATCTTGCGGTGAAAGAACGAGGCGAGTGAGTCGCAGAGATCTTGCGAGGGTGTGATGTCGTTGTTGCAGGCGCTGGGATTGGAGAGCTCTTTAACGATGCTGAAGAGTTCCTTGCTGTTGTGGGTGTTGTTGTCCAGACGTTCTTTGAATGTTGTCCTCTTGGTGGTGCGGATCAACTGGTGGTGTTTGCGGGTGGCGTTCTTGAGGGCTGTCATGTTTTCTGCTGTCTGGTCGTGGCGCCAGGCTTTCTCGAGGGTTCGGCAGGTTTTCTTGGAGTTGTTGAGGTCGTTGGTGAACCACAAGGCTTTCCTGCTGCCGGGTCTGCTGGGAATAGTCATCAGTGGTGCGAGGTTGTCGGCGCAGTTGGTGAGCCACTGTGTGCCACTGTGTGAGGTTCCAGTGGCCAGTTCAGACATGGCCATATGCAAATCAGTCTTGACCCTGTGCCTCATGGGAACAGTCTAGCCCGAACTGCCAAGCCATGTCTTTCCTGGACCGGAATCAAGCATCCTAGAACCGGTTTCTGGCTATCAGCCATCTTTAGCAAGGATAGCTTGACTCTAGTGGCCTAGTGAGCAAGGGACACACGTCTGGGCATACCCTTCCCACATAGGGTGAACAGCAAAAAACAAAAGATGATGGACGGAATGTTGCACAATGGCAAAACATTCACCCCCAGTCACAGACTTGCCTTTGTATCACCACAATCGTTAAATGCAAATTATAGAGACAAACAAAATACACATCAAACTTTCAAGGTACTATTTATTTATTTATTCACCAAATGGTATCCTGGCACTGGCCATAATGGTTAAAGGTGGTACATGAGAAAAAGAGGGAAGGACCATGAGAAAAGACAGATCAGAGCTCCAAGGACAGGGACGACTCAGTACCAGTTACTTTGGAAAAGGCCAGGTCTTGAGTGCCTTTCTAAACTTTAACAAGTCAGTTGTAGTTCTTAGGAAAAGAGGAAGTGAATTCTAGAGCTTAGTGGCCCAGACGATAAAAGTCCTGGCTCTTAGCCTGCATTTGCTAAACTTGGACTCACAAAACAGATTACAGATGTGGACAAAGATATCTGTTAGGGATATATCTTCTTATTCTCTTTTGCGAGGAGACAGGGCCCATCTCATAAAAGGCTTTATAGGCCAGGCAAAGAGATTTAAACTGGATTATTTGCTTAAGTGGCAGCCAGTGTAGCTTCTTTAAGGCAAAGGATGCAGAGGCTCTCCGAGGTCTGTTTAAAGCAAGTTTAGCGGCTGCATTTTGCACCCTTGCCAGACGATGCAGTAGGTAATCAGGTGCATCCAAAAGAAAAGCATTGCAGTAGTCTAAACAACTAAAAACAATGCTTCGGACATCCACATGTCTAGAACAAGATGGAAGCAACAGGAGGATCTTCCAAAAGGTTTTCAAGAGCGCAAAGCAAGTTGCAGCCATTTTATTTACATGACTTTCCACACAGTTTGTCGTCAAAGGTGACTCCCAGATTCCGAAATTTGTTAACAGGAGCAACAGGCCCCTTAAGTGTTCCAGGTCAGAAATTTGGGGATAAAACCTCTGGGATTGTACAGGCAATGCAGAAGGGTATCTCTGTCCTATCCTCATTAACTTTCAATGAGTTTAGCATGAGCTGCTGAATAATGTCGGTCATGCACTCATTACAGGCCAAAGAAACAATAAGCTGAGTGTCATCAACGTAGTTAATCAAAGCCACTTTATGAGACTTAATAAGTCTAATTATTGGGCCATGTAGATGTCAAATACAACTGGGCTGATGGCAGAGCCCTGTGGTACACCCTGATTAGTGGCCCTGATCTGGGAACAATAATTAGGTAGAGCGACTACTTGACTTCCATTCTGAAGGAACGAGCACAACCATTGCAAAGCAGTTCCACACACTCCAAATGACTCCAACCAAGCTAGAAGGGTGACATGACACACAGTGTCGAATGTGGCCGAGATGTCCAATAAGATCAGTGTCGCGGACTGCCCTTCATCAGCTCGCATCCGTAGCTCGTCCATTGCAGTAATCCAAGCTGATTCAGTGCCATGGCCAGGCCTAAATCTGAATTTTTCTTTCTTCCAGTAGCTGGTATTTTCTATATATTGGACTAAGAACCTGCTAACATCACGTTCTACAATTTTCACCGGAAATGGAAAAAGAGAAATTGGTCTGTAGTTATTCATGACAGCTGGATCAAGAGATGGCTTTTTCAAGATAAGTGTGACTATGGCATTTTTCCATGCAAGTGGCAATGTGCCCGAATGCAGAGATTAACAGGGGACAAAAAGTTTGTGCATATTCCTTCCAGATTTCAACTGGGAGGACATCCACGGGTGAGCCTGACGAAATAGTCCTGGCTATAGAATTAAAGCCTTTCACGGACAAAGGGTTAAAGCCATCTAATTTGCCCATTGCTGATTGGACACCACGTTAGGTGGCAGTACATATGAACTGTTCCTCTGTTCTACTGTTCTTCTATCACCTGTCAATAACAGAAAGAATATACGCAGTGATTTGCTAGCAGCAGTGTATGCATCAATAAAGTTTTTTATTACGAACATTATCTGATGATGGGGTGTTCCAAAACCTGGTAACAAAGATGCATGCACCACAGAGCCTTTAACTACAAAAGTAAACTCAAGCACATTGTTTGCGCCTAACTTATAGAGAGACAATGGATTTACCCTATTATCACTGCTGAAACATCTATCCAACTGGCAAAAGTGCACAGAAAAAATCTCTAATGATTCTCTCTCTTACGCTAATGATTAGTTTTATTAAAGATAAGTTGGTGCAGAACATTCTAAAAGTCAATGCTCTGTGGAAATCCCCACCACCCATATCATCAGCTCTCATGCAAAAATTTGAATCACTGGTAATCAAAATCGTTCATGTGGCGTTTCAACCAGATTTAAGTATATTATTGAATTGGTTCTGATCTATATAATGCATCAGGGGGTTTTACCCTGGAAGATTCAGACCTTCTCATAGCAGGGTTCTTCTGGCTGCCTGCTGTGCCAGACAGAGATGGGGATCTGCACTACAGGAGGACCGGACAGGCCATTCTGCCATTTCCTCAGTTGGATGAAGGTAGAGAGGCTGCTTTGAGACACGAAGGTCTGTCACAATGAAACCATGCCTAATGGTCCCTTTCTAGTTACAGACTCTTGCAGTGTGGCCCAGTTTGAACATTCTTGCAAAGGCTAAGTAATGTTGGTTTCTGCCCCGCCTTGCACAGGTGCGGGAACGTGCTATCTCATTGATTGAATGTAGTGTTTTATTCACACTGAGTTAAAAAAAAGATATATAAATAAAGAATTTATGTGGGTCATGATCCGAGAGAGCAGACACATATTCAATAGAGGCATTCAGTTGGGCTTCTGGCTTCACCGTTCTGTATCATTTCAGTCTTTAAAGCAAGAACAAATCCATCCCTCTTTACCAGTTCACCAGTAGTCAAATTTATCAAGGAACCAATTCTGTGGGGTTATGACGATGTAAGGTTGTGAATTTCAAAAGTCACAAATTTAAACAAGCATTGAAAATGCAATAGGTCCCGCCTTTGATTAAGTTAAAGCCATTTCCTTGGCTAATGGTATTGTATAGCACAGCAAATGGCGTTCACTTAATGAAAGGTGAGACCTATTGCATTTTTTTATGCCAACCTTTTATCCTGAATTTTGACTTCTTGTCCAGTATTTTTGTCCTGAATTTTGACCCTTTGTCCTGAATTTTACACTCACCGTCCTGAATCTGCACCCATGCCAGTTGGTCACCCAACAGGAGGAATGGCTGCTTTAAGAATGGCTGATCCTCTTCTACAATGGCACAGATGAGCAAAAGAATGATGGCGTGAAATACTACACTGAAGCTACCAGTGATTCAGTATAATTCGAGCATTCTCTCCCTCTCAGTGAGCCAGCCTGGGCCATGTGCCAGGAAGTGGGCACCGTAGCTCGCTTTGCTATGAGAACTCAAGCTGTCTTCATTGGTGAGGTCCAAGAAAGCCAAAACACGCTCAGGGTCTTGTTCCCCCTATGAAGAGGTACGGGCCAGGCTGCTCCTCTCGGAGGTAGGCCATGATGGTCAATTGGTCGGTCCTTTACTGGAGTGCCAGCCACAACAGGCGCACATGCTCAGATTCGTGTCCATTTTATATTACTGTGAGAAGTTGGCCTGGTATATAATGCTCACTAGTTCTAGTGATCACTTTGTACCATGCCAAGCAACCCTTATGATGATGGTTGTAATTCAACCTTGTAGACCAGTTATCCTAGTGGTAACGTGGACAAAGCAGTCTTAGGCTAAACTCTGAAAGGCATGTGAAGCCAGCTGTTATACCATACACAACCCCCTTGAATACCAAATGAAAGGGACACCACACAGATATATATTGAAAATATATATTGATTTATTAACTATAAAATCCCCTGGACTCTTTATGAGCACAGAAGCACAAGCGTTAAATCACAAGACAGTTTAAAATACACAAAAGTTGCACAATATGGATGAGCCCTAGGGGCCACCTAAACCATATACTAAATAAGTGGTATAAGGGATACCAGGAGGATAGTGAAGAGGCCTAGGGCCTTGGGAATCGCTGGAGCTATTTGAGACTGGAGTTGACTAAGTCGGGAAAGGCCCACGGGACTCGGGTGCAGTGTTCAAAGTGCACGCACTTCTCAATACAAAGTCTATGGTGCGTAAAAAGCACAAAGTTAGAAAGTTAGGAACCTTCCGAGTGACCTACGGAGCTGAAACTTAAAACACAGGCCCTTGGGATGTGTACCAGTGCAGGAGCACCGGCGGAGCTGAGTTACCTCACCCACAGGAAGCGGGTGCACAGGGTCGAAGATGTGTCGGGTTTCGTCACGCTGGTCGATGGTGCTTGGAGCAGGAGATGCTGCAGGCGGCTCGATGAGAAGAGTTCCGGTGGATCCAAGGGTGGATCTGTAGATGTGAAGACCTGAAAGCAGAGGGGACAGTGTTCAAAGTCACTAGCCAGTGACTGCCGTGGAACCAGAGTGGAACCAGGTGATGTCGGGTGCGAACAGGCGTTGTCGGGTAGCTTCTTTCTGCAGCCACGTGGATACCCGGGGTCGAGGACGTCCAGGAGTCGGTCACGAGCTGTCCCACGTAGGCTTCTCGCTGTTGGCGGTGTCGGCGACCTGATCGGAGCAAACAGGCCTTGGCAAATGCAAGCCACGCAGAAGTTGAAAGATGCTGTTCACTCGGACCAGCAAGGTCAGAGCGGGTGCTCCTTTTCACAGGAGCTTGGGTAGGTCTGGAGCAACCAGACCTGCTGTTTAAATCTTCGGGTTCGTCGCCAAGATGGCCGCTGGCCGCGTGGCTAGTGGCCGGGATGGCGCGTCGAGTGGCACAATGCAAAAGGGCCCCACGCAGATCGTGGAGATGCTGGAGGGCTGATCTTCGGTGCAAGGGCTGCTCGGTGGTGGGGGTTCTCAATCCCCAAAGCACAACGTCGAGGATGCCTCAGAAGCTGCGCAGTCAGCTTTTCGGGTGTCTTTCAAGAGGTCCGGTCCCACGTCACTCGGTGCCTCCACGGGTCCCTTCTTTGCAGGGACTGTGGATCGGGCTCTGAGAGGTCTGGGAGTCTGGTTCTTGTCGGGCTCTGGGCTCGGTCTCCGGCGGGAGGCGGCGGCAAAGCAGACGTCGAGTTGCTGGTTGGTGCCTGTGTTCACAGGGTGGTCACTCCTTGGCCACAAGGGAGATTCTTCTTCAGTCTTCTGTGCAGCAGAATGTCGAAGTCCAGTCTTCTTCTTAGTTTTAAGTTGATTTCGGGATGATCTGCTGTGCAATGGCACTGCTCCCCCTCTTATTCCAATCTAGGGGGTGGATCACCTACTAGGTCCCTCCTCTGGGAGGAACCAGGAAGGGGGGCGGTTACACCCCCTTTCCTTTGTCCAGCTCCGCGCCAGGACTGGGGCTGGAAGGCCCCAGAACCGGTTTGGGCTGGCCTATGCACGGGGACACCTTGTGTGCCCCGGGCATGTCTGATTCTATTCAGCCCTGTCCTACCCAATACACAAAATCCTGTCTGGGGTGGTGCTCGCACCTCCCAAGGCAGGAAACCCTTTGTCCAGGCCACCATCTGCCGAGTTTCGGTCAGCAGCAGGAGGCCAGACTTGTGTCTGTGGTGGCAGCGTCCATTTTGTGAAGCTGAGGCTCTGTTTAACTTTAACCGGGGTTAAGGCTACACACATGTCGTGTCCCTCTAGAAGGGTGGAATGCTATCCCCGTCGCCAGAATTGGCGAGGGGATAGTATTCCAATTCGTATGACACCTTACTCGACATGTTTTGATAAAGCCAAACCAAAGATAGCATTTAACCGCTAGGATTATAATGCACTTAAGAGTATATGGTATGGCAATATCCCGGAACAGCTTAGGGAGTTGTTCCCGACAGCTGCAGACAGGCTCAGCTCATGCTAGAGCACCATCTCACATATTTCCAAGCACTCTGCCTCCAGGATTGATGAGGCCTTCCATAGGAGTGGCTGATAGGAACATATGTGTCCAGTTTAGGGTTAGGCACAGACATACTGTACCTAAGTAAGAGGTGGTTACACCGACTTACCCCAGCTGAGTGATCAGCCAGTTGTGTCAATTATGGAGGCCAGGCCAGGGGTGGCATAATACATGCTGCAGCCCCTGGTAGGCCTTGGATACACCTATGCCCTGGGCACCTAGGGTGCACTTATACAGGGGCTCATAAGGTGAACCAGTTCCAATTCGTAATGCACCTAGAGTGCATTGGCAGTAATTTAGAGAGAGAACAGCAGGCTGTGGGTCTGATTAGCAGGCCCACAGCCACATTAAGTCAGAAACCAGTGAAGCAAAAAGCAAAAATTTGGGGTGACCATAGGATAGCAGACCCTACTCTCCTACATAACCCCCCCCCAAACGCAGGGACATTAGACTAACCTTGACCAGTTGTGTCTTCATGTTCTAAGTGGAAGTACCTGGAGAGACCATCTGCGTTGCCATGGTCAGTCCCTGGGCGGTGCTCCACTGTAAAGTCCATCCCCTGTAGGGAAATGGACCACCTGAGTAGTTTGGGGTTTTCACCCTTCATCTGATTAAGCCATAGGAGGGGCTTATGGTCGGTCTGAATCTTGAAGTGAGTACCAAATAAGTATGGCCTCAACTTCTTCAGGGCCCACACCACAGCAAAGGCCTCCCTCTCTATAGCTGACCAACGTTTCTCTCTGGGGGTCAGCCTTCTGCTAATGAAAGCAATGGGCTGGTCCTGGCCATCTACATTAAGCTGTGAAAGCACTGCTCCCACTCCCAACTCAGAAGCATCTGTTTGGACAATGAACTCTCTTGAGTAGTCAGGACTCTTCAGGATAGGTGCAGAGCACATGGCCTTCTTCAGGTCATCAAATGCCTTTTGACAGATTTCTGTCCACTGAACCTTTTTGGGCATCTTCTTGGATGTCAGATCATTAAGAGGAGTCACAATGGACCCATAGTTCTTAACAAACTTCCTGTAGTACCCAGTCAGGCCCAAGAAAGCTCTGACCTGAGTCTGGGTAGTTGGAGGGGACCAGTCCTTGATGGTCTGGATCTTACTCTCCAGTGGTTGAACTTGGCCTCCACCTACAAGGTGGCCCAGGTATACAACCTTGCTCTGCCCTATCTGGCACTTTGTTGCCTTGATAGTGAGGCCTGCCTTCTGCAGAGCCTCAAGCACTTCCTTCAGGTGGATCAGGTGATCCTCCCAGGTGGAGCTAAAGACAGCAATATCGTCCAGATAAGCTGCACAAAAGTCATCCAACCCAGTGAGGACTTGGTTCACCAACCTTTGGAAGGTGGCAGGTGCATTTTTCAAACCAAAGGGCATCACCACAAACTGATAATGCCCACTAGGGGTAGAAAATGCTGTTTTGGCTTTAGACTCCTCAGCTAACCTGATTTGCCAGTAGCCAGCTGTCAAGTCAAATGTGCTCAAATATTTGGCAGAAGCCAACTTGTCAATGAGCTCATCTGCCCTTGGAATAGGGTGTGCATCTGTCCTGGTGACAGCATTGAGTCCTCTGTAATCCACACAGAACCTCATCTCTCTCTTGCCATCTTTGGTGTGAGGTTTGGGGACCAGAACCACTGGGCTAGCCCAGGGGCTCTCTGAAGGCTCAATGACACCTAATTCCAGCATCTTTTGCACCTCAGTCTTTATACAGTCCCTGACGTGGTCAGGTTGCCTGTAAATCTTGCTCTTTACAGGAAGACTGTCACCAGTGTCCACCACATGTGTACACCAGTTAGTCTGACTGGGTGTCAAGGAGAACATATGCCTGTATGCCTGTAGAACTTGTCTGCAGTCATGTTGCTGATGTTCAGTGAGGCTGCCACCTAAGGCCACACCATCAACTGAGCCATCCTCAGGGTTCTGAGTGAGCAGGTCTGGGAGAGGGTCACTCTCTTCCTCCTGTCCCTCATCTGTAGCCATGAGCAAGCCCATGTCTGCCCTGCTGACATATGCCTTCAATCTGTTCACATGGAGCACCCTGTGGGGGCTCCTGGGAGTTCCTAGGTCCACCAAGTAGGTAACCTCTCCCTTCTTTTCCAGAATTGTATGGGGTCCAGACCATTTGTCTTGGAGTGCTGCTGGGGCCACTGGCTCCAACACCCATACCTTCTGTCCAGGCTGAAATTCAACAAGGACAGCCTTTTGGTCATGCCAAGCTTTTTGTAATTCTTGGCTAGCCTCAAGGTTTTTAGATGCCTTTTCCATGTACTCTGCCATCCTGGAGCGGAGACCAAGTACATAGTCCACTATGTCCTGTTTAGGCTTTTTGAGAGGTAACTCCCATCCTTCCTTTACAAGACACAGGGGTCCTCTTACAGGGTGCCCAAACAACAATTCAAAGGGGCTGAAGCCAACCCCCTTTTGAGGGACCTCTCTGTAAGCGAACAAAAGGCAGGGCAGAAGGATGTCCCATCTTCGCCTGAGCTTTTCAGGTAATCCTTTAATCATGCCCTTTAGGGTCTTGTTAAATCTCTCAACAAGCCCATTGCATTGTGGGTGATAAGGAGTGGTGAACTTGTAGTTTACACCACATTCCTTCCACATAGCTGTCAAATATCCAGACATGAAGTTGGTACCTCTATCTGATATTACCTCCTTAGGAAACCCCACTCTGGAGAAAACTCCAAGTAGGGCCCTGGCCACAACAGGAGCTGTTGTGGTCCTAAGGGGAATTGCCTCTGGGTACCTGGTGGCATGATCCACTACCACCAGTATGAATCTGTGCCCAGATGCTGTAGGGGGATCCATTGGACCAACAATATCAATCCCCACTCTCTCAAAGGGAACCCCCACCACAGGTAGTGGTATCAGGGGGGCCTTTGTTGTTCCACCTGCTTTACCACTGGCTTGGCAGGTTTCACAGGAGCGACAAAACTCCTTGGTGTCTTCAGACATGTGAGGCCAGTGAAAGTGAGGGACAAGCCTGTCCCAAGTCTTGTTCTGGCCTAGGTGTCCTGCTAAAGGAATATCATGGGCCAAGGTGAGTAGGAAGCCCCTAAATTGCAGAGGTATAACCAACCTCCTGGTAGCACCAGGCTTGGGGTCTCTAGCCTCTGAATAAAGGAGTCCATCGTCCCAATATACTTTATGGGCACCTTGAGCATTCCCAGCAGCCTCAGCAGCAGCCTGCTGTCTGAGGGGTTCAAGAGAAGGACAGGTTAACTGAGCCTGCCCCAAGTCTGCCCTAGAAGGTCCCCCTGTCCCCAGAAACTCAACCTGATCAGGTTCAAGTTCTTCAGGGACAGTTCCTTCAGGGGTCTCAAGGTCAGTTTCCTGTGAAGTCTGATCCTCACTTGTAGGCAGTTGGGAAGGCACAGCCTTAACCCTCCTGTTCTTCTTCTTGGGAGGTACTTGGTCCATTGTTCCAGGATCCAAGACCTGAGGTTCAGAGAGGCACTTTTTGGCCTGTGACCTGGTCACAGCAAGGACATGTGATGATATCCCTAACATCTCTGCATGAGTCCTGTACTCAACTTCTGACCATAGAGAGTTCTCCAGGTCATTGCCCAACAAACATTCTACTGGGAGATCAGCACTAACCACAACTTTCTTTAGGCCAGTTACCCCTCCCCAGGAAAAGTTAACAAGTGCCACACTATGTGTAGTAGTGACATTGCTGGCATTGGTCACCAGGTAATCATCGCCTGGCATGTATTGTCCAGGGTCCACAAAGTTAGGTGTCACCATAGTGACACTGGCACATGTGTCCCTGTAAGCTTGAGCCACTTTGTTGTTAATCAAAGGCGTCTGTCTGTATTTGCCCAGATTACTGGGACTTATGTCAGGGACCAAATCCAGGTCCCCTTCACAAACCAAAACAGCCTGTGTAAGAGTTCTGACTAGGTCAGAATCTCCTCCAGTTCCCAAAGTGATTCCCACTAAACCCTTGGCTTGAGGACCAGCACTGCTAACTGTACTAGTGGGTGCAGGTGCCTTAGGGGCTGCAGTGCTGGGGGCTCCACCCTTTTTACACTCACTTGTCCAGTGAGAGGTGTTCTTACAAGTTTTACACCAGGGTTTCTTCTGACCTTCTTTCTTCTTCTTCTTGGAAGTTTGGGACCCACCCTCTGTCTCAGTTTGGGGCCCTGTTGAAGACTTCTGGTCTTTAGTTTTCTGCTCCCCACCCTTCTGGTCTGTTTTCTTCTGGTCACCACCCTGGTTCTGGTTCTGGTTCTTTTGCTTAACTCTGGTTCTTACCCATTTATCTGCCCTCTTTCCCAATTCTTGGGGAGAGGTCAAATCTGAGTCAACCAAATGTTGATGCAACTGCTGGTTCTGACAATTATTTAAAATTTGTTCTCTCATCAGCAAATTATACAATCCTTCATAGTCTGTAACCTTGCTTCCCAGCAACCATCCCTCCAGAGCCTTAGTGGCACACTCAACAAATTCAGACCAGTCCTGAGTCTGTGTCTTCTGGGTATCTCTGAACATTAACCTGTACTGTTCAGTGGTTAAGCCTAACCCATCAATCAGAGCACTCTTCAGGACCAGGTAGTTTCTAGAATCCCCATCACTAACTGTGAGGAGTCTGTCTCGGCCTCTACCTTCAAAGGAGAGCCACAAGATTGCTGCCCACTGCTCCTGAGGGATCTGCTGTACTCTGCAGGCTCTCTCCATTGCAGTAATCCATTTATGGATGTCATCCCCAGCTTTGTAGGGGGGCACAATCTTACTCAGGTTTCTATTATCAAAAGACCTGTCTTTATCCTTGTGGATATTGCTGCCACCAGTGGGTTCTATTACCCCACTCTCTCTAGGCTGTCTTGCTCTAGCAAGTTTCTCCTTAGCCAGGGCAACCTCTAACTCTTGCCTCTGGATCCTAAGCTCAGCCTCTCTCATCTTGGCCTCATGTTCCCTTCTCTGAGGGCTAGTCATCTCCTTTCTGGAGTGACCATGAGAGCCTCTAGAGACATGGGAGGTATTGGATTCACCTGAGTGATGCCTCCTCCTCCTATGGCTCTGGTTAAGTCCACCTGAGGGTCTGAATGGGTTGTTACCTGATTCATTCCCAAGTTGACTTAAGTTAGCCTGGTTCAGTCTACTGACCAGCACCTGACTATCTCTGTCATCATCTGACTCACTGCTTTCTACCTCCTCCTCCTCTTCTTCTTCCTCTTCCTCTACATCTACTTGAGGAGCTCCAGTGGTGGAGGCTTCCTCATCTACTAGGATGATAGGGGCAGGGGTGTCTACAGTGTCATCCTCTGAAGGATGGCCTCCTTCAGCATCCCCTGTGGGGTTTGCCTTAGAGGGCTTTAGAGTCTCAGACTGGTCTAAGAGCTCTCTTAGGTGGTCTGTAGTAGGGGAAGGCCCTGTCTTCAGACCCCTTAAGACACAAAGCTGTCTTAATTCCTTAAAGGAAAAAATAGCAAATTTGGATGGTGCCCTTGGAGGGTCACTCTCAACAGGAGTAAGTCCACTGGACCCCTCTGCTCCAGACATTGCTCTAGTGTGGGTGGATGTGTTGCAATCTACCTACACTGGTGTTTACCTACTAAACCTATCTAGTAGTTGTAGCTAGGGTGTGCTACTCCCTTTGCTCTACAACAACTAAGTTCAGTAGAACTTAAGTATACTAGTCTTGTTTTATATGTACCTAGCAGGTACCTGTATGATCTTTCAAATGATAATCTCAAAGATTGTAATGGTAAAACAACAGCAAGCTCAGATCCCAATCCGCTGCTCACCAATGTGAGAAGTTGGCCTGGTATATAATGCTCACTAGTTCTAGTGATCACTTTGTACCATGCCAAGCAACCCTTATGATGATGGTTGTAATTCAACCTTGTAGACCAGTTATCCTAGTGGTAACGTGGACAAAGCAGTCTTAGGCTAAACTCTGAAAGGCATGTGAAGCCAGCTGTTATACCATACACAACCCCCTTGAATACCAAATGAAAGGGACACCACACAGATATATATTGAAAATATATATTGATTTATTAACTATAAAATCCCCTGGACTCTTTATGAGCACAGAAGCACAAGCGTTAAATCACAAGACAGTTTAAAATACACAAAAGTTGCACAATATGGATGAGCCCTAGGGGCCACCTAAACCATATACTAAATAAGTGGTATAAGGGATACCAGGAGGATAGTGAAGAGGCCTAGGGCCTTGGGAATCGCTGGAGCTATTCGAGACTGGAGTTGACTAAGTCGGGAAAGGCCCACGGGACTCGGGTGCAGTGTTCAAAGTGCACGCACTTCTCAATACAAAGTCTATGGTGCGTAAAAAGCACAAAGTTAGAAAGTTAGGAACCTTCCGAGTGACCTACGGAGCTGAAACTTAAAACACAGGCCCTTGGGATGTGTACCAGTGCAGGAGCACCGGCGGAGCTGAGTTACCTCACCCACAGGAAGCGGGTGCACAGGGTCGAAGATGTGTCGGGTTTCGTCACGCTGGTCGATGGTGCTTGGAGCAGGAGATGCTGCAGGCGGCTCGATGAGAAGAGTTCCGGTGGATCCAAGGGTGGATCTGTAGATGTGAAGACCTGAAAGCAGAGGGGACAGTGTTCAAAGTCACTAGCCAGTGACTGCCGTGGAACCAGAGTGGAACCAGGTGATGTCGGGTGCGAACAGGCGTTGTCGGGTAGCTTCTTTCTGCAGCCACGTGGATACCCGGGGTCGAGGACGTCCAGGAGTCGGTCACGAGCTGTCCCACGTAGGCTTCTCGCTGTTGGCGGTGTCGGCGACCTGATCGGAGCAAACAGGCCTTGGCAAATGCAAGCCACGCAGAAGTTGAAAGATGCTGTTCACTCGGACCAGCAAGGTCAGAGCGGGTGCTCCTTTTCACAGGAGCTTGGGTAGGTCTGGAGCAACCAGACCTGCTGTTTAAATCTTCGGGTTCGTCGCCAAGATGGCCGCTGGCCGCGTGGCTAGTGGCCGGGATGGCGCGTCGAGTGGCACAATGCAAAAGGGCCCCACGCAGATCGTGGAGATGCTGGAGGGCTGATCTTCGGTGCAAGGGCTGCTCGGTGGTGGGGGTTCTCAATCCCCAAAGCACAACGTCGAGGATGCCTCAGAAGCTGCGCAGTCAGCTTTTCGGGTGTCTTTCAAGAGGTCCGGTCCCACGTCACTCGGTGCCTCCACGGGTCCCTTCTTTGCAGGGACTGTGGATCGGGCTCTGAGAGGTCTGGGAGTCTGGTTCTTGTCGGGCTCTGGGCTCGGTCTCCGGCGGGAGGCGGCGGCAAAGCAGACGTCGAGTTGCTGGTTGGTGCCTGTGTTCACAGGGTGGTCACTCCTTGGCCACAAGGGAGATTCTTCTTCAGTCTTCTGTGCAGCAGAATGTCGAAGTCCAGTCTTCTTCTTAGTTTTAAGTTGATTTCGGGATGATCTGCTGTGCAATGGCACTGCTCCCCCTCTTATTCCAATCTAGGGGGTGGATCACCTACTAGGTCCCTCCTCTGGGAGGAACCAGGAAGGGGGGCGGTTACACCCCCTTTCCTTTGTCCAGCTCCGCGCCAGGACTGGGGCTGGAAGGCCCCAGAACCGGTTTGGGCTGGCCTATGCACGGGGACACCTTGTGTGCCCCGGGCATGTCTGATTCTATTCAGCCCTGTCCTACCCAATGCACAAAATCCTGTCTGGGGTGGTGCTCGCACCTCCCAAGGCAGGAAACCCTTTGTCCAGGCCACCATCTGCCGAGTTTCGGTCAGCAGCAGGAGGCCAGACTTGTGTCTGTGGTGGCAGCGTCCATTTTGTGAAGCTGAGGCTCTGTTTAACTTTAACCGGGGTTAAGGCTACACACATGTCGTGTCCCTCTAGAAGGGTGGAATGCTATCCCCGTCGCCAGAATTGGCGAGGGGATAGTATTCCAATTCGTATGACACCTTACTCGACATGTTTTGATAAAGCCAAACCAAAGATAGCATTTAACCGCGAGGATTATAATGCACTTAAGAGTATATGGTATGGCAATATCCCGGAACAGCTTAGGGAGTTGTTCCCGACAGCTGCAGACAGGCTCAGCTCATGCTAGAGCACCATCTCACATATTTCCAAGCACTCTGCCTCCAGGATTGATGAGGCCTTCCATAGGAGTGGCTGATAGGAACATATGTGTCCAGTTTAGGGTTAGGCACAGACATACTGTACCTAAGTAAGAGGTGGTTACACCGACTTACCCCAGCTGAGTGATCAGCCAGTTGTGTCAATTATGGAGGCCAGGCCAGGGGTGGCATAATACATGCTGCAGCCCCTGGTAGGCCTTGGATACACCTATGCCCTGGGCACCTAGGGTGCACTTATACAGGGGCTCATAAGGTGAACCAGTTCCAATTCGTAATGCACCTAGAGTGCATTGGCAGTAATTTAGAGAGAGAACAGCAGGCTGTGGGTCTGATTAGCAGGCCCACAGCCACATTAAGTCAGAAACCAGTGAAGCAAAAAGCAAAAATTTGGGGTGACCATAGGATAGCAGACCCTACTCTCCTACAATTACCTACAACAAAGTCAGGGCTATTGGCTTAGTCAATAGGTGTTAGTTGCATAAGATAAATAAGCAGCAACTACGGCTTGTATATAATATTGAAAAAGCTTCCCCTTAAAGCCCTGGTGACGCCACAATGATGCTGCTCACGAGTTTCAAAAAGAGAAGGAAAATCCAGTTAGAAAATTATTCTCCTTAAAGGATTTCCCTTCCGCTGCAACTCACCTGGCATGACGTCATGCCGTAACTTCTCCACTAGTGAGAAGTTAGCAGTGTGAGCACACGCACATCGGAGTGCCTGCTGTCACCGCAGTCCGGGAAATAAGGGACCGCCTGTGCCAGGGCACAAAAAAGAGCCCGATAGAGACCCGTTTTGAGGGCCCCTTTAAAAAACTCCTGGTGCTCAGCACCAGTGAGACCCGGCCCATTTAAAGCTCTAGCTAGGCCTATGCATCTTCATTCTGTACTATGGTCAGTCATACATTGATTTCATTCTAGTCTCGCACACTATAAAAAGAAATGTCAGTAGTATGGCCATAGATATAAGTATCTTTAGCGATCATAATCCTCTGACACTCACACTAAAGGGGTTGGTTTTTAAAAATGCAGCAGTTAGAACTGACATTATAGAAAGGGCAACGGACCAGGGAAGGAGGATTAAGTGGGCTAAGATTGACGGAAATCAATTTTATAGAAAGTTAATAGCAGAGGGACTAAATGCCATCAACATCTGTCTTGACCCTCATGTAACTGGAGACTCAGTGGTAAGTGCATTTGAGGAAATTGCACGCCACATGGACAATCTATTAAAATCTTCCAAGGCCAGCAAAACATGTAACATCCAGCGTTGGTTTGATCAAGCTTGCTCGAGGGCGCACAAAAACCTCAAACTTTCTCTCCAATCGAAGCCAAGGGATAAAGCCAAAATAGCACAGCTCAGGATTGAATACAAAAAGGCAGTGAAGTGTCGAAAAAAAACCCTACAAATCCAAGCCTAGGAAGATTTAAGGGAGGCAGCAGAAAGGCGAGACAGCTCGGGTTTCTGGAAGGTAATCAACACCCCATGCTTCCAGGACCCAGGAGCACAGAAAATATTAAATACCATCTTACCCCAACAATGGCAGACTCACTTTCAGAGCCTCTATAACTACACTGGACCACTTACCCAGCGCGAAGGATCAAGGCAAAGACCCAACACAAAACTGGACTTTTGTCTGGAAGAGGTAAAATCGGCAATAATTGGTCTTAGCAAGAACAAAGCTCCAGGTCCCGATGGCATACCCCCTGATCTGTATCTGAGCAACATCGATCTCTGGGCCCCACTGCTCACAAGGGTACTGAACGAGGCCGTGGTGGCAGGGCTGCCTCGTTCCTGGTCAACAGCAACCATAGTCCCAATTTACAAGAAAGGGAATCGAGATGACCCACAGTGTTATCGACCAATATCCCTCATAGATGTAACGGCAAAGGTTCTGGGCCGTGTCATCTTACATCGCTTGCAGGAATGGGCAGAGGAGCACCAGATTTTGACAGACATTCAATATGGCTTCAGGGAGGGCAGATCCACCACAGACCAATGCTTGAACCTGTACCTCCTGACAGCAAAATATACCATTGCTAGCAGGGGGTCAATATATATGGGGTTCATGGACCTTTCTGCGGCCTTTGACCGGGTGAATAGAGAAAAACTTTGGGCCCTGTTAACAAATCTAGGAGTGGATCAATCCCTGGTAGACGTCCTAAAAAACTTACATTGGAATACATCTGCAAGTGTAAAATACAACCAAGAAGGAAGTAGGACTGATTCTTTTCTATGTACAAGTGGAGTTAGGCAGGGTTGTATTTTAGCACCCTTCCTATTTTCCATATACATTAATCTCCTGGACAAAGAACTCTTGAAACTACAAGTAGATTCACCCCAAATTGGCCATCGAGCGGTGCCAGTATTACTCTATGCCGACGACGCGGTACTGTTAGCCAGAACTCCATTGGGCCTACAAAAATTGATTGATGGCTTTGTCAACTTTATGGCCAACCTTGATCTGTCAACAAACCTGGAAAAATCTTATATCATGTCCACAGGAGTAAAGGGAAAAGGGACTTTTACTTATAAGATTGGTTCACATAAAATCGACCAGGTCAAGATCTTCTCATATCTTGGTGTATTATTTGACGATCAATGGACCTTTAATAATCTGGCACAGAAACATGCAACGAAGCTGGCGTCATCGGCAGGGGCCATCATGGCCTACGGGATAAGGCTGGGCAGATGGTCACCAGAGCAAATCCTTAATTAGTACAGGTCAATATGTTGTGCTAAGGTCACCTATGGAGCAGAAGTATGGGGTTTCATGGATAAGAAATTGCTTCAGATCCAGGTAGAAGAAAATAAATTCTTTAGAAGAATTCTGAAACTGCCGCAAAGCACCCCGGCCTACATCATCCATAAGGAATTGGGAGAACCTTTTATTGAGGACCGGATAAAAATCAAACCCCTCCTGGCTTGGGTTAAAATTTGGGTCAACCCAGAAGCGGGTTTGACTAGATTGATTATAAAAGATTGCCTACAACGTGACAAAGGGGACCTGATACCATGGCTGAAGTATATAAAAGACTCCATGGCGGCAATTGGATGCATAAACTTTTTTACCGACCCAGATTCCTTGACTGCAAAGGACAAGACAATCCTAAAGAAACTTTATTCAGAGTGGTCTCTTACCACTAGGGCTGAGAAGGAAAGATGTAAGCCCACTATTGCAACTTATTGCCAATTGACTGAAAAGCAAGGAATGGAACCGTACTTGAGAGTCATGTATAATGTCCAGGACCGTTATTACATGACGCGTTTTAGATTGAATATGCTTCATCACTTACTAGCCGTCCCCTCTGGTTTCACTCTTACAGTTGGGGAGAAGGGTACCTGCGGCTGCGACACTAGGTCTCCGCAGGATACCCTTCACTTCGTTTTGTTATGCCCCTTTTATTCGGTCCCAAGACGTAAATTTTTAGTAAAGCTTTAAAAAGAAACTAAACTCAGACGAGCAAAATTGGCCCTTAAATTCTTGCAGGAAGCCGCAGATGCTTATACATTATTGTGTACTGTAAGTTTTATTCGATTGGCATTGAGGCTAAGAAATACTAGAGAGATAATGGACTGCAATACTACATAACCAAGCACTTTAATAACCCCCTTTCCACGCTTTATGAACTGTGTATTTTTTTTAACTACATTTTTTAACTTACGTGTATTTAAATTGTGTTTTTATGTACCTTTTAAAATGTGTGCTTTTATGGTGTCTTTTTAAGTACCGAATAAAGTCTTTGAAATACTGAAAAACTGGTGATTTATATGCCAATAAAAATGTTTAACATAAAAAAAAACAATTAAAAATCAGGGCCATCCTGCAGGAGGAAAGGTCATGGGGTCTTTCATGATTGGGTAATGGCCGCCCACCCAACAGTGAAACCAGAAACCAGCAGCCCACCAAGGAAAGGAGGAAGTGGCAGAATGGCGCGTCTGACCCTGAATGCTGCAATCATAAAAACAAAAAACGTTGAATATTCAAATACCACCTGCTCAAATATTAGTGCGCTCAAATAGCGCTGCGACAAGACAAATACGGCTGCAGGCGTGAGCGGGTCAGCAGTCTAGTCAGCTGCACCTGTGTGCAACCACACCCTTGGCATCGGGTCTGCCTAATTGGGTCTGGCTGGGAGAACAGGCACGTGTTGGGTAGCGCTGACTCAGAAATACCCAACAAACAATATATAATCTAATGTGGCCAGTGCACCAGACCTGAAAAACACAAACAACTTTTGGGGTGTGCGGTGTAGGCAGGAAGAAATGTACGATTGTGTGTTGTTAGTAATGCAAACATTTACCCTTCCCACTGGACACATCCCTGTGTGTATCGCTTCTTAACATGCAGACGTTGCAAAGTGTTTTAAAGCAGTTTATAACCACGATGGTGCAGCCACTGGAGGTGCCTCTCCACTCACAAAACACCAGGCGGGTGACCCTCAACAACAAAAGGAGCACTCATCTCGTACTCAGGGCTCTAATGCACCAGGACAAAGCAGCCATGTCAGACAGATGTTACCTCGTGGAATGTAACGTGCAGGTGCTGTAAGGCATCCCTGTCAAGAAGTGCTGAACAGCAGACCTGTTGAGAAGTGCTGGTACTGTTCCATTAAAAGTGCGGTAGCCTCAAGCATGGTCTCATAAAAATAAAATAGAAGCCCTACTGAGAAGTGCTAATACTGTTCCAGTGAAAGTGCTGTAGACCCTCCCCCCAACCACCCTCCCCCCACCCACATACTACTAATATCTCTCATTCCAAGGACAGAAGTAGTGCTGAGAAATACTGGTACTGTCCACTTAAAAATATGAAAGCCCTGCTGAGAAGTGCTGGTACTGTCCCATTCAATTCATAAACAATATGATTCTACCCTGTATAATAAATTATTTTCTGTTTTTTGTTTTTTCATGACCCAGAAACAAGTGTGTGTTGCTGATCCTTGAAATGTCCAGGAAAAATGTTTTTAAAATACCCCTCACACACTATGAATCCCATAGTGTCATGCTTCAACATAGGGGTCTTCCCATCCCTCTACGGAGTGGGGCGTGCTACGACCTACGAATACACGGGAGCACTTGGTTTGTGAAAACTGGCTATGTGTCGTGTGGGAGTGAGAGTGGTAGGGTCCGTGAAAGATACGAAGTAGGGGTTAAAAATTCCCTGGCTAGTGGAAAAAACAAAGTCCCCACTGCTTTACTCATCAGGACCTAATATGATCCCTACTACACTCAAAATATAATGATTATATATGTAATATGCATATCTTTCAAAAATCAGACTGCAAAAATAGGCAAGTCTGAAAAAAGGGGTAGAATAGCCCCTGGTAGTAGAAATTACCAAATTGGTATACTACTTGAAATGATAGTCAGGCCTCATGAGCTTGCACCGAAGGGGAGGTTTCCTCAAATGAGTCAATAAAACAGGATATGCCCGCTCCTCTAAATACCTCCGTGCCGCTCCATGGGATCATCCCACAGAGCGGCACGGAGGTATTTAGAGGAGAGGGCATATCCTTTTTCATTGACTTTTGTTATTTTTTTACACTGTCCCATTCAAACCAGGGCAGACCTGCTGAGACACTCTAGACGGTCCCATTAAATTTATAGCATGGGCACTATACATTTATGGGACAAAGCCTGACCGGATGAGCAGTGTTGGTTCTGTCACATAAATTAATAATACACATGCTGGCCGTGCTAGCTTTGTTACATTATACGTACAGCAGCCCTGCCGAGAAGAGACACTACTGTCCCATCAAACATGTAGCAGCCCTGCGGGAAGCAACACTGAAATCCCAATAAAGGACAGCAGCTCTGCCAGTAGCAGCTGCTACTGTCCCACTGAAAGTATAGCAACCGTTCCACTACTAGCCATTAAATGTACAGCAGCCCTGCCGGGAAAAGACACTACTGTCCCATTAAAAGCACAGCAGCCTTACCTAGAACAGATTCTACTGTCCCAATAGTAGTACAGCAGCTCTGCTTGGAAGCACATGTACTGCTTATTTTGAGGCATACAAACTCTGTGCACAAGTGTGGGCACTGCCCCGTTCACAGTGTGTATGCTACTGTGGCTGAGAAGTGCCAAGACTCTCACATAAAAGTGCAACAGGCCTGCTGAGTAGTGCGTATACTGTCTCCTCACGAGTATAACAGCCCTGCCGGCAGGACCTGACCCGTGGTGGGGTAGGACCCGGCCCTTGCTATTCGGAGCACAGCTGGCTTGCTGCCCAATGCCAGCACTTCACTCTTAAAGTGCAGCAATAGCTGTCCTGCTCAGACACAAGAGCAAACTTCCGTACGGCAGCCCTGCTGTGAAATGTTGAAAACCGCCACATTAAAAGCCCAGCAGCAGTAAATGCAGTTACAGTGATATTTCAATTTATTTATTTGCGGTTTTTGTAAAGCGCGAAACTCATCCCTTGGGATATCACGGGGCTGTATACCAGGGGAGCTGCTGAGGTGTATGCTGAGAGATTTAGGGATTAGGGAAGAGATGCGCTTTTAGTTTCCTTCGGAATTGGAGATAGTTGGTAGTGTGTCTCAGGTCAGAAGGGAGCTCATTCCACCTTTTTGCTGCAAGGTAGGAAAAGGAGCGGCCGCCTGTTCTAACCTTGTAGATGCAATCAAGCAGTGTAACGTATAGGATATGATGATCTGGGTTCCGTGACATCCCTGTCCTCCGCGGCACAAGGCGGCTGATCCTGGCGCCACTGCAACTGCCTGTTGTGCATTTGATAGCACCAGCCCTGCAAAGATCTGTGACAGAATATTAAGAAGGGACGCATTTTATTTGCATTTATAAACGGCGCTGACACACTGGATAGACTAAGGCTAGTTCTCTCTCCCTGCCACCCGCCCGAAAGTGACGTACCTCGCATGTAGGCACACTTGCTCTCGTCCAGCTGGCTAGATGATGATCCGCCCATGGTGCCTTCGGGATGGGGTGCTCGCGTGTGCCCAGGTTAGAGCTGTCAATGGCCGGCGTTGGCTGTTCAGAGAGGGACTCCGCGCGGATGCTGCTCCCAGCTCCTCTGTGAGCTCCTGTGCTCGTCTTCAGTAAAAGTGAAAAAGTCCTGCCAGAGACATAAAAAGTGTTTGAAACGCACGGTCCCGAAAGCGAAAGAGGACCACGCTGCAGCCGAATCTCTTGTCTTTATGGGGCCATGTGTTTGAAACACATGTCCCCATAAAGATAAGAAAACGTTTACGACAACGGAAAGCAGGCAAGCCCTTCCAAGTGGGACGGCAGGAAAAGCCTAAAGTTCACGTCAGAAAAAGCTCTTTTCCAATGGCTGGCCATGACTCCGGCCAATGAAAAAGGGGGTCGGGGCTTAAAGCCCTTTACTGAAGCTACTGAGAAACATAAAATCTCGCCGAGTGAGCTGCGCATGTACGCAGCCACGCTAGCTGAGACCTAAAAAACTTCTTGATGTGAAGTCTCTTGAAGAAACACTGTATAGTCAATCAATCAATCAATCAATCAGGGGTTTGTAAAGCGCAGCTAATTCCCTGTGAGGGTCTAAACACACTGGGGGGTGGGGACGGGGCTGATGATCTGTCTGGGTGTGGAGGTTCAGTCGAAGAGCCAGGTCTTGAGGTCCTTCCTGAACTGGGTCAACATCGTGGAGTGCCTGAGGTGGAGGGGCAGGGTGTTCTAGATCTTGGCGGCGAGGTAGGAGAAGAAGCTTCCTCCAGTTCTGGTCTTGTGGAACCGCAGGACTGAGGCCATGGCAAGTTGGGTGGAGCAGAGTTGTCTGGTGGTTGTGAGGAAAGCGAGGCATTGATTCAGATATTCTGGTCCTAAATCATGGAGAGCCTTGTAGGCATGTGTGAGGAGATTGAAGGTGATTCTCTTGTTTGCAGGGAGCCAGTACAGTTGTCAAAGGTGTTGTGTCATGTGGCTGTGGCGGGGGATGTCAAGGACCAGTCTGGCTGCGGCGTTTTGGACAATCTGTAGTTTCCCGAGCTGTTTCTGGGTGATGACGGTGTATAGTGTGTTGCCGCAGTCAAATCAACTAGTGATGAGTGCGTGGGTGACTGTCCTTCTGGATTTTGTGGGGAGCCATTTGAATGTCTTTCAAAGCAGGTAGAGCGTGTGGAAACAGGATGAGGATATTTCGTTGATTTGGCTGTCTTTGAGAGCAAAGAGTCCAGTATGATACCAAGGTTGCGTGCAAGGGCCGCAGGGATAGTAGGGATTCCTAGTGCAACAGGCCACCAGGAGTCATCCCAGGCTGAGGGGGTGGGTCCCAGGATGAGTACCTCGGTCTTGTATGAGTTGAGTTTGAAGCAGTTGTCTTGCATCCTGGTAGGAACCGCCTTTGTTCCGTTGTAAAAGTTGATTCTCTCTGCTGTGAGATCATTGGTGAGGGAGATGATCAGCTGGGTGTCGTCGCTTAGGAGACTATGCTGAGTCCACGGCTTCTGATGATGGCTGCGAGGGGAGCCATGTAGATGTTGATGAGGGTGGGGCTCAGGGAGGAGCCCTGGGGCACTCCACAGCTGACCTCTGTAGGTTCTGAGAGGAATGGTGGTAGTCTGACTCACTGCGTTCGGCCTGTCAGGAAGGAGTGGATCCAGTCCAGTGCCTTGTTGCAGATATGGCATTGTGGAGTCTTGTGATTAGGATGCAATGGGAGAGGGTGTCAAAAGCATTGTATGTACCCAAGAACAACTATATGACATCCAGATTAGTAGTGAACCATAAAACCCCAACTTTGTTAAATGAGATTTAAATACAGAGGACATTGTGGGGCTTTTCTGGATTTTAAAGGCCCGCTGCAGACTGCATTCTCCATCATCCACAAGTGAAATATGGTTATTTAGGACCCTATAGGATGACCATAATTATTTGTTAACAACAGAGGTGTTTACCCAGCCATAAACAGCAGTTCCATCTTGTTCAACATATCTCAGTGTAGGGCCAGTGGTGTTAATCCTATAATGAACTTTCACATTTGCTTTGTTTGAAAAGCACTATACAGATTTTCTTGCCAACTGTACCCTTAATAGTACTTTTCTTCCTATACATAAAGCTACCATTTGGTTGTACTGTCATTTCCATGTCGGAGTCTAGTTTCTCGCCTACAAAGAAATTCTTTCTTTGTTGCTTTTCAGAAATTACATGCTCACTAAATGTTGGTTCCAGAGGACGCACAAGGAGCTTTAAAAATGGTGATGTTGCAAAACTTAAATGTCAAGAAGGATTAAAATTGGATGGAGCTGAGAAAGTCCAGTGCTATTACTTTGGATGGTATCCAAAGCTTCCTTCTTGCAAAGGTAAATATTTGAACACACTTATAAACTATTAAACATTGTGAACGAAAATGTGTCACGGCTGCCTGGAACTCTGACCCCCAGCCCTGCTAACCATATTGAGGAGACATTTAGGGAGTCTTCCTGTGTCACACTTTGAATGTGCCTCCTAAAGGCATGTTTGCAACTGTGTGCATGTCGGTAATGCAATGCGGGCGCAGAGGCAATGTGATTCCCTCATTTGCATGGGGCAACGCCCGCATGCGAATAAGGGAACTCTCTCTCATGATAGCACTGACGCTACATGTGCATCAGCGCTATCAGGATTACAGAAGGGGACGCACAAGTGCCTGCAGCCACTTCAGTAGTACTTTTGTGCCCTATGCGTGCACAAAGCAGGTACACTCACCAGTTGCACTCCCAGGGCAAAATGTATAATATGGCACTTTGGGTTTAAAAGCGCACAATAAAGATTAAGCACCTAACTGGTGGACCCATTTGTCATTTTACAGACACTCTTACTGAACACAGCTTTGGCAGAAATGCATTTGGGAGCTTGGTTGCACATTAAAAAGAGATATTTATGCCAAATGTTTTAAAGGTCTGGATGCAGTAGGAGGGAGCATATTGTAAATAGCATAGGTAGTCTGCGCTTACCTCTGATTTAACCTCAACAGTCTCTGGGCCTGGTCTAGGTGTGGACAGGAGCAAAGTGGCTTGCCTTTTACATGCCATTAACGCACCAGCTGCATGCATCTGTGCCTATGTCACTTACTAGACCGCAACGGAGATGGATACAAAGCACGTGGGAGGAACATCTCCCAAGATGTAAAGTACCTGGATCCAAAGTACCTATTAACCTCCTGGCCAGGCTCGGGAAAGGGAACGTTCTGACTAACCTTGTAGATTAAAGGGATGCCAGATCTTTAGCAAGAGTTTACTTGACTAGGTCTGCACCAAATCTTTGAAGGATGTAATGTGCGCACCAATGCTATACCTGATGACAGCTAATTCAAAATATAAGTATGAATGAACTTTCTCTTACGTGATTGCTAAGCTTACTGAATCATTTTAACCAGCCATGAAGCTAGTGGTGAGTAGCTTTTTAGAGAACACAATGAAAAAACACAGTATGCATAGGTAAGCAAAAGTTGAGAGTCATGGAGAGCATGCCGAGTGGCAGTAGGGCTGCCATTTACTCTTGAGTTCGGCCTTTTCAGAAGAATAAGCTACACTACCATTATCTGTGGAATGCAGCAGCATCCCTACTCTAGCCACTATTAGTCACAAAAGTTATGATAAGAAGCACCTTCCAAGACTTAGCAGACTCCATTTAGACTGAGGGGACAAGTTCCCTAGTGGAACTGTGAGCCTAGTGATCTGTGCTCACGTTCACACTTTACCCTGAGATACCTCATTTGCTACAACCTGGTATGGGGAACAGGGTCTTAAGCACTATTTTATTGAGGACTCATGACTTTGGGTGCACATAAGGACCGAATATTGATACTAAATATTTTTGTTGAGGATTTCAGCAATTCAAATAAACCTTAACATCATAATGTCGCTTTTGTCTTAGTGCACGTGCCGGCACTTGATCCCACGAAGCCTGATGGTGAGCAAATACCCCTAGGCATAGAAGATGGTTGGTATTGTTTTCCTTTCTTCATTTATCTTTTTACATGTCATCAGGCAAAGAAGAACACATACAATTACTGTGTATCATTTGATTCGGAATACATCGTCCTTCATAAAATGTAAGTGATACTGTGAATCCATTGTACAATGATAGGATAGCAGCACAGTTTCAGGATTCACAGATGCATAAGGACCTTGGTTTCTGAAAATCGTGTTTTTTTTAAAATAAATTCCTTTACCCACGAGAACCTGTCTCTCTTCTGGTTGTCTGGTTTCACCCACACTAAAAATCCCCGTTAGCCATTTATTCCCCCTCCTACTACCCCATTCTTCTTCTGCTCATCACTTTTGGTTGTCTCAGAGGCCAGCCCGTGGACGCCATTCACAAGTGCTCCATGGCACTCATGTGAGGCACAGACCCTCTGGATCTGGATCACATTGTATGCATCTTGAGCTACCTCTAAAGTCATAGAATTCACATACACACATATTTATGTTGACTGTATGTATGCTTTTACATTAGCATGCAAGTGCTCATTCTTGAGTCATTTGTAAACTTTTTTCGTAAGGATTAGGGGCCATATTATCAAGAAAGGGCAATACATTATCGCTGCTTTTATTGTCAGGAAACTGCCGCTAAAGCGGCGATAATGGACTTGATAATATGGCCTTGTGAATTCCCATAGAAGCCCAGGTTAACACCAGAACCTGGGCTTCTATGGGAATTCACAAGGCCATATTATCAAGTCCATTATCGCCCCTTTAGCGGCAGTTTCCTGCCGATAAAAGTGGTGATAATGTATCGCCCTTTTTTTGATAATATGGCCTTTGGTTTCCCAGTAACCAAAAAGATGTAAGATACAGCAACATCAGGCATTTCAATAATAAAAAGGAGAGTGGTTGCTGACATGAGAGATGGTTCTCACCTATTCTTGTGCTAAAGGAAAGAATGAGAAGGAAGGTTGGAGTGAGTCTACAGACTCTAAGCTTGTACATTGTAAATAATGAAGGCACGTTAAGGGCACCCTTATAAAGTACAGAGTTATATTGCCATGTTAGAGTTTGAGTACAGTGTAAGGCTAAGGCAAAATGTGCAGCAAACAATCAATTAAAACAATGTCCCTCAGAAGCAAGAGAGAGAGCACACAGATAAGACCAGGAACAACCATGCATATTGGAGGGCTGACAAGTACAGCAGAGTTTCATGCGGAAGAGCGAGGAATAGAATCCGCCCTTAAATTGCATTTCTTTTCTCATGGTGAGATTACCTTTATTACAGAATGACTTGTCGTTGGCATATAGGCGGCTGTTTTTCTAATTTCTGAAATGTTGAATTTTTCAGATACATATGGAGATGGTTACCCTGAGTATCTTGTAGTCGATGATTCAGAGCCAGCAGTCGGTAAGTTACAACAAGATTTTTATTTTATTTTTGTAAAATGGAGCCACCGTTAATTACAGTCAAAGAAGTTAGGGCCTGATGCAGAGTTTGGCAGAGCGGGAGGTTGGCCGCAAACCAGAGAATTACAGGCACTGTGGTTGTCGTACCACCTTATTGAGGGAGGGACAACTGTCACTCGTTCCTCCTGTCCATCTCTGACATCCAAGGCTCCTGCTCCCTGTAAGTTGGTCCACTTACTTTTTGTTCATAGAGAACAAATATCTGCTCTGGCACTTTTTTCTCTAAACAAAACAAAGGTTTGCTGAGTTCGCACTTTAAACATGGTGCTTGGTCAGTAACCTTCACTGCTGTGAAGGGAACAGCTGCTCCCTTCACAGTATAGATATCTCCACCTGCCATCTCTAAATATTGCAGACAGTTCTTCCTCAGTGTGGTGGAGATCATGACCTCTACCCTCCCCTGGTAGTGGCAGCAATCTGCCTAGCTGGGCATAATAAGGTCCCTTTCCCTGTTTTTGTTTTTGATCAAAGTATTTTTTTCAGTTTATTAAAAAGACACACAATCAGATACCATTGCGATACAAGTAGAAGGTGGTCATTCGATAGAATAATGTCAAACAACTGATTAACGAATATCATGGAGAATATTGTTGGACATCTTCAACTCAAAGCTGTACTGCTCCTGAAAAAAGTGTATTCTGCACATGTAGGAAAGAGCAATAATATATGACGGATAGCTATGAAACCACTGTGAATCCTGACCCATTTGTAAGATCAGCCTGTAGAGAGTATCTAACAACATGCATAGAGGCGTGGGTACAGACGTGGTAAGGCTTGTACATTTCGTAGCTGTGGAGTGTGTAGTGTGGGTTATATATATCATAACAATGTCTCGCCTTGATGCCAGGAAGAACAGGAAAAAGAGAACTGGGTGGTGAGGTGGGGAGGGTGCCGTGTGGGCGGAGGGTTGAGTGAGGTATCCGGAGTCCGGAAGCGATTTTGTTCAGGCTCAGGAGTTTGGCAGAGGGTGAGCTATCCCCTTGATTGTATTCTTTTCTATGTACTTGTCTAGGGAGAGCCATAAAGCACTGGTAATAGGGGGGGGGGGGGGTGCATTTTAGACTGTAGTGTATGGTGTACCCTTTGAGGTATGAGACCCATGCCCACCAGGTGTGATGAGAGAGAAGATGAAATGATTTCCATTCGGAGAGGATAACTTTCACTGCAATGGTTAAAAGAAGGTCCTAGCAGAGCCATATCATTGGCTTTGAGTCATAGCAGTCACTGAAGCGCAGGGACCAAGAGCTACCATAGGAAAGCTTAGTGTCATGGGTATCTGAAATATATCTGATAGCTTGTTCTGTATCGGACGCCAATATGGTTCCAGGAGTCCGCACTCAAGGAACATTTGTCAGTGTGAACCAGACTCTTGGTTGCAGTTCCAACATTTATCATTCTCGCGCGGGTTTGGCTTTTGTGGCCCGATGGGGTCCAGAATAGCAGGTTCATTATAAAGAATTTGGATTGTATGAGAGAGGGGACAATTTTGTTACACAACACGAGTTTTGCTATTGATAGTCAGTGATGTGGTTAAATATTTCAGCATTGAAATGCGTAGCCCATTTTGGATGCAGTACCGATGATTGTGTTGAGTATGGGTCAGATAAAAATGTGTAAATCTTGTAGGCACTATGCCCTGAGAGTTGCCATAGGGATGAATGTTTGGTAAAAGTAAGCTTTGACAGTTTTACTTTCATCTTTAAGAAACTGTAGACATCTAGGTTCGAGAGGGCATATATGCCGGCTAAAGCCTAAAAAGGGAGTGGACCGTTGTTATTATCATATAGATCCTTGATTAGCTTAATGCCTTTTAAGGCCCGAACGTCTGCAACCTAAGCATCAACTTCTATTTTAGGGCTGTGCCATAGTGACACCCATCTGGAGTTATGGATAGGCTAAGGCAGACTTCTGTCCAGCACTTTAAGAGCTTTTATTATTGTATTAATTCTTTAAGAAACATGTTCAAACTCCTGCCTAGTAGATAAGCTTGTGTTGTTTTAAATTATCATCTGCTTTGAAGAACTAAAATGTAGATGCCAGAAAGCCAAATAAAAATTCTCAATACTTTCAAGCCATTTTTGAGGCCCTAGGACACGAGATATTGCCAACGTTTTAAAATGTGTTAAAGAGAATGTATGCCACCCACTGGTAACCCGCTTTTGGTTAAAACATTTTACTGATGTTAACGTTCATTTAGACCCTGATTACGAGCAGGGTGGAGTGGTATCTCTGAGTGAGATACTGTTCTGCCTATTGCAACTTGTTGTGTATCATCACCAATCCCTGACATCAACGCAACATAATCAAAAAATATGGAGAATTACTAGGGTACAACTCTTATTCCTAAACTTGAGTACGTTAAGTGTTTGTAAGTCGTTTTTCTGTCCTTCGCTTTGAAAAGTATATGTACAGGTGCTGGTGGCATGTTTTTTTTTTCGGGAGCCACGCAACACCATTTCAATCTCTTGATTGGCTTCCAGGAGAGTCCCTGTAGCCCGTGACACAAGATATTGGAAAAATTTTGACCCCTGACACTTCTGGGATCTCGTGGAAGTAGAACTGTACCCCAATCTATCTCTTTTTTCATCATGTTTTGTTACTCTCGCCGACTTGTGAAGGCATAAAAGCTCTCTATGCAATTGATGTTATTTTTTGTGAATTTTTTTTAAATTCTCAAACGTGTAATCATGTATATGAACTTCATTTCAAGGATATCCAATTATATTATAACACATGACTTGCCTGAAATATTATATTGTACAACTTTGTGATGATCAGTGATTCCTTGTCTTTGTTGTGCAATTTGAGATTAATGAGTATCACGTGAGGTAATGTTCATGGTTTCCTGTATGGATTGTGGCAGTGAATTCAGGGCTTGGAGAATACATTTTTATTAGTCGGACCAGGGGCGTAGGTACTATTGGTTTTATAGGTGCAGTGGCACCAAGGCCCAGAGCCCTTTAGGGCCTCTTGAGCCCTGTACATTTCAGCTGCAGTCAAAGGGTCATTATCCTTATTTGCACCAAAACCCAAGACATCTTTGCTACGCTACTGAGTTGGAAACATTAGTGAGGTACTGATGATGCTCTTGGCGTAAGACAACTGGCCATAATATTAATGATGTGGATTTTAATATGTTAACAATCCAATTTCGAATGTGTCTCAATATGCATTCTCTTTCAAAGGAACAGGAATGTACTGTCTCGAACCACCTAAATTGCCAAACACGAATATTCAAAATATGAAATCTGCATATGAACATGGTGAAACTGTTGTGTACAGTTGTACAAACAACGGCATACTTTATGGCTCAGAAACCATAACATGTGAAAATGGAAGATGGACATCCCCTCCTCAATGTACTGGTCAGTATATAATTATGTTAAATGTTACTTAAAGTTTGTTAAATGTATTTTTACTTAAGACAATCAGACACATGTACGTTTTTTTTTCTCAACCTCGAAAGACAAAAGTGATGAGACAAATTGAAACGGTTACCCATTTAAAGAGACTTAAGCCAAATCTTTGATAATTACTCATTATTAACAGTTCAGAATCGAAAGCCTTTTATTTAGTACTTTCAGGATCAAAAGACATCCACCCAGATTCATCATTATTTAGTGCAAGGCAGTGCACCTCCAACGTTTGCTGCTCTGCCTTGCTTCAAAGGGAGAAAGACAAAATGTGCCATATCTACTAAGATATGGTATGTTTTTCTCTCCACCAGCTCTGTGCATTTGTAAAGAATGGCTTTTGTGCTGGAACAAGCCATTCTCATGTGAAAATATTCATGCAGCCTAACTTACAACAACAGCTATATGCAGTGTTGTGTGCAAAAGCAGCTAAAAGGTAAAATTACGTTTAAACATCTAATATGCCTATGCTAACATAGCAATGTGCGCAAGCAGGGTCCTGGCTTCACTACACCATATGCAAATCAGTCTTGATCCTGCGCTCAATGGGAACAGTCCACCCCGAACTGCCAGGCCAGGTCCTCCCTGGACTGGAAATAAGCATCCTAGGACCGGTTTTGGGCTTTCACCCCTAATCAGCCAGGACAGCATGACTCCAGTGGCACGGAGAGCACTGGACCCACGTCTGAGCATAGCCGTCCCACTCGAGTGACAAATGCAAAAAGAACAATTGATGGACAGAATGCAGAATATTGTCATACATTCACCCCAGTACTGAGATCTGGCCTTAAATCCATTGTTTTTTGCTCACCATGCCATTCCAGTTTGTACCCAGCCATATGCAAATCAGTCTTGACCCTGCGCCCAAAGGGAACAGTCCAGCCCAATCTGCCAGGCCAGGTCCTCCCTGGACAGGGAAGTTTGCATCCTAGGACCGGTTTCAGACTTTCAGCCCTCATCAGCCATGATAGCTTGACTCCAGTGGCAAGGAGAGCATGGAATCCACGTCTTGGCATACCCGTTCCACTCAGGGTGACAAATAAAAAAAGAACAAATATGGCACTTTACAAAGCACGTGTTACAACACATTTTTTACATTGCAAAATCCATTACAACTCAATTTGTTACAACGCATGTCATTACAACGCATAATCCATTACAACGCAATTACTATTCTAACTCTGCTGGGGTGTTACTTTGGGGAATGTGTTGTAATGGAATATGCGATGTAATGTTATGCGTTGTAATGGATTTCATGTTGTAAAACATTTGTTGTAATGACACACATTTTAACACGTGCATTGTAAACGATGTTTCCCAAAAATAACATTTGATGGACAGAATCCAGAATGTCATACTTTCACCCCAGTATAGAGATCTGGGCCTAAATTCATTGTTTTGGCTGATGATGGGTGATGCTCTGAAACCAGTCCCAAGATGCTTGTTTCCAGTCCAGGGAGGACCTGGCTTGGCAGTTCGGGCTGGACTGTTCCCACGAGGAACTGGGTCAAGCAGCAAATGTGAGGGACTCCAATACGGTGACCAACAATACGAGATAAGGAGACATATAACACATAAAAAGATGCCAGGCTCCATCTCTCTGGTTCTCATTCTAAGCAATGTGAGTGCTCTCATGCCTTTGCCTGACCTGACCCAAAAGCGAAAGTCTCTGGTGTTCTTTATATGTGTACCTCTGCTAGAAAGAGTTGAGCTTTGATATTATTCAACCTCTCAATTCCTCTTTTCCCGGGGTCTTCTAAATGGTGAGGGGTGTGGGCAGATTTACCTGAAGGTGGTGATGGAGCAGTGAGTTGACAGTAATGGTAAATGAGATGTAAGAGTAGACACCACATGGATGTGGTGACCCAGTCCAACACACAGGTGCCATTCACAAGGCAGTGTGAAGAAGGACAGTCCAAACAGTCAATGAAGTGGGGAGAGGGTTGCCATCAGGGCCAGCTCCGTGACTGGCGTTTGGCTGGTGCTTTGCCTCCAGAGATACCCAGGCTCATTTTTGGATGCCCCCTTGGTTGCTTGGCCAGGGGGACCCTGCTGCATGGCCAGCGGCATCTGAGGACTCACCACTCTCTGTGGCCGCAGGGGAGGATGGTGCACTGTCATCCTGCAGCACAACAGAGGTGGGCAGAGGTGTTGTTTGGGACCCAGGCCTGTCCCTCAGTAACGCCACTTGCTGGCCCATGAGGTCCACCATTTGTCCAAAGCGGGTGTCGATGGACCTCATCAGCAGGATGAGCTCCAGTAATAGTTCGTCAGACTGGCCACTTTGTCCCTGGAACTATTCGTATGTCCCGATGACTCTGGTGAAGTGGTCCAGGGATGGTGTCCCAACCTCCTGAGGACTGGGGATGACACTGGCCCTCCCACCTGCCCTGCTGCCACAGACCTGTTGCCTTGCCACTGTGGGTCCACGCACACTCTCCCTGCCGTCCACAGTTGTTGGTGTGGGCTGGTCATCCCCTGGGACAAAGAGGGTGCTGCAGGTGGCACTGGTGGTGGTGGCGGTGGTGGCGGTGGCGGCGGTGGGGGCACAGGCCATAACTGCAGGAGTCTGCTGTGGGCAGTTGCTGTTGCAGCAGACGTGGTGGTGAGGATGGGAGCCTGGGCCTGGGCCCAGTTGCTCCCTGGGACACCAGATGGGCCGGCATGGAGCTCACCATCCATAGAGTCCTGGGAGTCTACATCAGAGAGTCCATGTACCAGGAGTGGGTACTGGCTCTGCTGGTCGTTAGTGTTGTCCTCAGCAGTGAGTTCTTCATCACCTGTGGATTAGATGGGGAATGGTCAGTGTTATGCACTGTGCAAGAATTCTGTTGGCTGTGTGTCAGCCACTGTCTGTACACTACACAATAGACTGATCATCAATATTTTTGGTAAGTGCAATACTGTGCCTCATTACATGATGCAGAGGTACATAAATTACTCCTACATGTCAGGTATCGATGCATTGCATACAATTGGTGCTGTGTGTAGTGATGCAGGTTTCCCACCCACAAACAGCCAGCCCACGGAAAATGGCTACCTACCTGTAAGTTTGTTTGGTGAACAATGCAATGGCTTCCAGGTGCTCCTGGGTGGGAGGGAGTGCTCCATGCTGCTGGGGTGTGGGATAGGGGACATGGTGGGAGTAGTAGTGCAGGCCTCCCCAGCAAGATGGCTACCTACCTGTAAGTTTGTTTGGTGAACTATGCAATGGCTTCCAGGTGCTCCTGGGTGGTGTGGAGGGAGGACTCCATGCTGCTGAGGTGTGGGACAAGGGGCATCGTTGGAGTTTACTAGTGCAGGCCTCCCTCCCACATACAGGCCTCACAAGCAAGATGGCTACCTATCTGTATGTTTGTTTGGTGGACAATGCAATGGCTTCCAGGTGCTGGAACAAGCCATTCTCATGTGAAAATATTCATAATTGAGCGGGAATGCGCGCGGGCAGTGCTCAAGGAGCCAATGGTCTCATGGTAGGTTGCTATAAAACATTTCAGGATAAACTTCTCCCGCACCTCTCTATGCTGCTGGATGACATCTGCGTTGAAGGCAGCATGCCGCAGACAATGAGAGAGGCTCTCCTTGTAACAATACTGAAGTTGGGCAAGGCACAGGACGAATGCAGTTCATACAGACCACTCTCACTGCTCAATCTTGACACTAAAATATTTGCTAAGGTATTAGCTAACCGCCTGGCACTTTAAGCGCCTCAGCTGGTGGCACTGGAACAAGCGGGTTTCATTCCCAGCAGGAATCTAACATATAACATCCGCACAGTCCTGGGCACCATGCAGCATGTCAAGAAAGATCGGAAGGCACTTGCAGTGTTTTTGGACATGGAGAAGGCCTTCGACTCTGTGGAGTGGTCATGTATGCGTCTGGTGCTGCGGAGGATGGGCCTGGGGATTCCGTTCCTTGAAATGGTAGGGGCTCTGTACCATAACCCACGAGCCAGGGTCTGCCTTGGTGACCTGGTCACCGACTCCTTCCCGATAAGCAGAGGGACACGACAGGGCTGCCTGCTTTTGCCGCTGTTATATGCCCTGGTGGCTGAGGGATTGGCATGCGTGCTACGAGAGTACCACGGCAACGAGGGCATTGGGTTCCCCACATACAGAATACTGGTCTTGATGTATGCGGACGATACGTTGCTATATGTCCGAGACCCGGAAACCAATTTATACTCGGTGTTGAGAGAGGTGGTACATTTTGGCGCTCTCTCGGGCCTAAAGGGAAACTGGACGAAGTCCTTGGCCTTCCCACTCTCCCCGGTAACTCGGAACATGGACATGGAATACCCACTGCAGTAGACCACGGACTCGGTTCGATATTTAGGTTTGTGACTTCATACTGACTCAGAGATCTTGTTCAGGGAAAATTATGGCATTGCTTATAGCAAATTAAGGACGATGTGGAGTCCTGGTGCAGTCTTCCACTCACGCTCCTCGGAAGAATCTCAATTATGAAAATGGTTGTGCTGCCTAGACTGTTGTTCCTATTTGTAACCATCCCGATAGTGCTGCCCAAAAGCTTTTTTCAGAGACTGACACAACTCATGATCAAATTGGCATGGGCCGGTAAGCAGCCCGAGCTAAGTGGTCGCTCCTCATGCTCCCTTATAGTATGGGCGGACTAGGTGCCCCAGACTTAGAACTTTATTATAGAGTTGCCCAAGCGTCTCATTTACACACCTGGCTGCATGGTGATAGCCGCATCCCTCATGTCCTCATTGATAAATTATTTGCTAGTCCACTTTCGCTCCCGGCTACTATTTTCACACCGGTGGATCGCAGAACTGGGTTCCTGGATTCCATCGCAGCGACTAACCATGCATTGCACATTCTTTTACAACTGCAGGGAGGAGCATTACTCTACTCGCCGATAATGCTGGTTGAGTGGACCCAATGGGCATCCCCTATCAAAGATAGGGGAGTGGTACTTGCACTACACAAGCTCAACATCAAATCGGCAGGTGACCTATTCCAGGATGGTACGGTGAAAACCTGGGAACAGATACATGAAAGCGTTGGGAACGCCCCTCTGCTGCCTAGATTTCAATTGCACAGAGTGCGCAGTGCCCTCGTGGAGCTGTTAGCAGACACCTTGGCGGAACCGCCGGAAGTTCCGGAACTCACCTATGTAATAAAGACTGACACCCCCCGGAACTTATTGTCTACCCTATATAAGCTATACCTGGCGCATAGAGAACACCAGTACACGAAGGCCCGCTTGGCAAGGCAGAGAGATTTGCAGATGGTAATCGATGATGACATTTGGCGGTACTGCTGCAGTAATACTGGAAGGATATCTCTGAATGGTAGGCACAGATTGGTGCACTTCAAGTTCCTTAATAGAGTGTACTACACCCCAGAAAGGCTCCACTGGTATGGCCTTCGTGACTCTGCAGACTGCGAGAGGTGTCACGCTCCAGACGCAAGCTTCCTACATCTGGAATAGCAATGCCCAGGAGTGCAGGCTTTTTGGGAGAGGATCTTCACTGACATCAGTAACATTGTAGAGATTGAGCTAACACTGCAGCCTATGCTGGCCCTGCTAGGACACTACAGGAGGCTGCCTTGTGCAGTCCGTCTACTGGTAGACATGGGGATGCTAATGGCGAGGCGAGTGGTTGCATATTGCTGGATGAGGGGTCCGCGCCTACACCTAAACGCTGGGCGCACGACATGCTTTACTGCTGCACGCAGTCTGAAAATTACAGTGAGTTACTGCCCCCCACCAGTCGCCCTAAGAACTTTTGGGGATTCTACCACACTTACCTCAGCGGCAGAAACAAAGCTGACACCCCAGAGGAGGGCTAGAGACAGGGGGGAGACTCCAAGATTAACACACCAGGGGGGCTGCACAGCGGTTCGAATGTTGGAAATCGAGCACCACATTACGGGGAGGGGGTGCCACAGTCAAGGAGTTGATTGCTCTTTAGAAGTACGGTTGTGCTGGTATGTGTAGATCCGCCGCCTGCCCTATAATGGGTTCTTGGCTGAATGGCTGTGTACAGGCTAATGATTAGGATCTTTCCTTGTTGACCTGAAACGATTCATCACATGTACCTGATTGATGGGAGGGAGGGGTAATTGATTGTAATGTTCTTGTCTCCAAACTCAATAAAAAGCTTTAATAAAAAAAACTACAGTGTCTCGGGGGTGGGCACCCCGGGACACTGCAGGACCCGGCCATGGGGGGTGGCGGTCCCCAGGGCCACCACAAGGCTCCAGGAGGGAGGGGTCGCGTGGCCCCCCTCCCAACATTTAAAAGCCCTGCGGGGTGGTGGTTCCCGGGACTGGGGGGTCTTGAGCCCCCCACACAGTTTTTTCAATTTTATTTAACAAAAAAAGAAGCCCCCGGGGTGGCGGTCCCTGGGGCTGCGGGGGGGGCCATGAGCCCACTGGCATATATAATGTGAAAGACCCAGGAGTGGAGGTCCTTGGGACTGGGGGCCCCTCTGGGCCACCCCATTATTATAAAAAAAGAAGCCCCGGGGCTGGGGGGTCTTGAGGCTCCCACACAGTTTTTTTTATTTTATTTAACAAAAAAAGAAGCCCCGGGGGGTGGAGGTCCCCGGGGCTGCGGGGGGCCATGAGTCTCCCCGCATACGTATCGTTAAAGCCCAGGTGGGTGGCGGTCTCTGGGGCTGGGGGGTCCCTATGGGCCCCCCATTATAATTAAGTACATTGCCCCCGTGATTTGGCCCCCCTGGGGGCTAATTACAAATGAAGCAGGCTTCAGGTTCTTTTTTCACGGAATACGCGTATCCTACGCGCATCCCATGATTTAAAAAAATAAATAAATTTGGGGGCCTTTGGGGTCCTTTTAGGACCCCCTGAGCAGGCCTAGGGGTCAGGGTTTTTCTACCCTGCCCCTTTTGCGTCTTTTGCGCACTTGTTTCTTCAGTTTTCTTGTGCCTCGGTTCTACCTTCTCAGAGGATGTGCGTACCCTACTTCGCCAATAGATATAGATATATCTTTAATTTTACTTTTGATTTTCTCAGGAACTACTGCACGGATTTATACCATTTAACAAAAAGCGTGATCTGTGAACCAAACTCTACCTTTTTGCCAAATTTGGTGTAATGCCGTTCAGCAGTTCGGGCTGTAGCCGTGTCTAAAGGTCCCTATGGAAAATTGCATGGGGAAAACATGTTTTGGGACCCCCTTTTTTCTCGGCCCCCACGTATTGAATCACCCGAAACTTTCAGGATAGGAACTGAGCGGACCACCACATCTACTTGGAATTTCGCAAAGATTCGTCGACTGGCGCCAAGGTTATTTCAAATAGAATGTTGCGGATTTCCTATGGAAACTACGTCCTAATTATAACTACCTACTGGCAACCGCCTGAAGGTAATATTTATTGTGATACCGGAAAATCATCGTGCCATTTCCTGCTAAGTCCGGAGCCATTGAGGAAGTGCTTGGTGCACGAAACGCGTCAGGCAGGACTTGTACTTTGCTGCATGCTGTGTCTCCCCCATGCTGCCTCCCTTCTTGAATAAACGTGGCGGATTCCTAATCTTCTTGTGCGGCTTCCCTCTGTCACAGGCAACTTTTGTGGAATGTTTGGAGGCATGCCTGAGCCGCGCTGTGAAGCCCCGGGGCTGTTTACAGCCCTCCAGTAGAGACGCAAATCGGCGCCTCTACTTATGGGAGGAGATGCCGATTTTAGGTGGACAATTGAAACAGCATGGATGTGAGCACCGCTGCACATCCCACTTGGGTGTGATTTACATTATTGGGACTTGTCACGATAGCGCACTTGTGAAAAGACTGGCATTACAAGTACCATCGGGCCACAGGGCTGGCCACGCTGATAATGGCGGAATTTTTCATTGTAATACCAGAAAATCATCGTGCCATTTCCTGCTAAGTCCGGAGCCTTTGAGGAAGTGCTTGGTGCACGAAACGCATCAGGCAGGACTTGTTTTTTGCTGCATGCTGTGTCTCCCCCATGCTGCCTCCCTCCTTGAATAAACGTGGCGGATTCTTAATCTTCTTGTGCAGCTTCCCTCCATCACAGGCAACTTTTGTGGAATGTTTGGCGGCATGCCTGAGCCGCGCTGTGAAGCCCCGGGGCTGTTTACAGCCCTCCAGTAGAGACGCAAATCGGCGCCTCTACTTATGGGAGAAGATGACGATTTTAGGTGGACAATTGAAACAGCATGGATGTAAGCACCACTGCACATCCCACTTGGGTGTGATTTACATTATTGGGACTTGTCACGATAGCGCACTTGTGAAAAGACTGGCACCACAAGTACCATCGTGCCACGGGGCTGGCCACGCCCATAAGGGCGGAATTTTTCATTGTGATACCGGAACATCATCGTGAGATTTCCTGCTAAGTCCGGAGCCTTTGAGGAAGTGCTTGGTGCACAAAACGCGTCAGGCAGGACTTGTACTTTGCTGCATGCTGTGTCTCCCCCATGCTGCCTCCCTCCTTGAATAAACATGGCGGATTCTTAATCTTCTTGTGCGGCTTCCCTCTGTCACAGACAACTTTTGTGGAATATATATATATATATATGCCACTGCACTCGTCCAGCAAGAACCAGCACTTCCCAATATCCCGGGGTACCGCCGATCCGAACAAACGAAAGCTGACCCAGTCTTGAGGTGAAGGGAATATTTTATATTTAATTTTGTTGCATCGCCACCAGCATAACGTTTCGGCCTGCTCAGAGGCCTTGGTCACTGGTATATATATATATATATATATATATATATTCAATGAAAAAACCATAGGTTATAGACCATATATAGTTAGGAATTCGCATTTACAAAACCTTATTTTATTTGCACAAAACCATTGAAATTCCATATATAGTTAGTTGCACTAACTATATATCGCGCACCCGCAATCCACTGCTGATGATGTCACATATTACATCATTCATGACATGGTCAGTGACATCACTGATGACATCACTGATGACATCTCAAATGACATCACTGATGACATCTCAAATGACATCACTGATGACATCTCAAATGACATCACTGATGACATCACTGATGACATCTCATTTGACATTACTGATCACATCACTGATGATATCATTCATGTGATAATACGATGAACCTCTTCAGACTCTAATATAACCTTAGATACAATCAGTGTAAACAGACACTCACAGACTGTCACTCATCCATGGAGTTACTCACACACCTAGTCAGTCATGCAAAGAATCAATCACACCTCCATTTCCTCAACTATACAGTTATACAAACTTTACTTATTCAAACATATACTAACACATATTTACTCTCTTATACAATCCCTGATACAAGTTCACAATGATCCATACAGCCACTCACACATTCACTGGCTCTTATGCACAGTTATTTATATATGTCAACTCTCACATGTACTGTGTTTTACATATGTACTTACTTTGACATGTAGCACTGAGATATCCATTCACTCACCAATACACTCATGCACACAGTCAACCGCCCATACAGCTGTTTCCACATGCACTTTTGAAACCAAACATCTAGTGAATCAACTGCTCACACATCTATGCACAGAGTCATACACCTCCCAGCCACCCACACACACACTCAGTCTCCCATACAAATACTTGGGCAACCAATCAATAACCCATATAGTTACTCATATAGCTACTTATCAACACATGCAACAGTTTACAGAACAACAGACATAATGATGCACAAATTAAGACAGTTTAGTCACTAACCCATGCACTCAGTGAGACACATTTAATCACTCACTCATTCAGTCAGTCATGCACCTACTAAATCCTTCATCCAGACACTTATACATCCACTCATTCTTCAATATGTAAGACATATTTTAACTTTACAGAAACATACAGTCACTGGATGTTGTCATCAGTGATGTCATCAGTGATGTCATTTGAGATGTCATCAGTGATGTCATCAGTGATGTCACTGACCATGTCATGAATGATGTAATATGTGACATCATCAGCAGTGGATTGCGGGTGCGCGATATATAGTTAGTGCAACTAACTATATATGGAATTTCAATGGTTTTGTGCAAATAAAATAAGGTTTTGTAAATGCGAATTCCTAACTATATATGGTCTATAACCTATGGTTTTTTCATTGAATTTCATTGGTTTTTTAAAAGCTAACATCTGTAGCTGTAAAATGTATTATTCTTTAAATCCCAAAATATATATAGATATTTATTGATGATTTTTTTTTAATATTTTTTTCTTCGCTTCTAGTTCGCGAACCGGGAAGCTTTCCGTTAGCTCATCTTGATGCCGCGATCTAGTCCGCGAACCGGTCAACGTTACGTTAGCGGAACAGTGACGCGTCGCGGAAGCGCGACATATCACGTTATCGCGTAATGCGTCTAATGACGCGTCGCGTTAGCGCTCCCGGAAGTGCTCCGGACCGCGAACCAGAAGCGATCTGGGACGCAGCGCGCGCCGCGTAACGTAAGCGGAACAGGTCATGTGACTTGTTTATCAAACTTCTCATTGGTTCATTTCACTTTTGGTTTCCAAATGATGTATGACTAGGTCATGTGACCTAAAAGTAACACTTTTCATTGGCTCAGAACTTTTGTTTTCCCCAAATCATGTAAACCCCTCCTTATTTCCTCACTCTGACTTTCATCTTGGTGAGAGAAAGACCATTTATCTGAAGATCCACAATGGCTTCCATTCTTGCTGCAGCTGGTGCACCCCCACCACCACCTCCACCTCCTCATAAGAAGAGAGGACCACCTAGTCAAATTATGACTAACAGAGAGGAGGAAGATGAGGAAGAAGAAGAAGAGGAGAGAGAGGAACAACAATTTGTTGATGAGTTGCCCCGGGTTTCTAAACGAAAATCCAGTTTCATCTGGCAGTTTTTCACCATCCCTCCTGGAACAAAGAAAGTGAATGCAAAATATGCCACCTGCCTCATCTGTGACTACAGATTGTCGAGAGGCACAGAAAAGAAGTACAGTATGGGGAACTATACAATGCATCGTCACATGAGCAGGTGGCATCCCTTGAACTACAGCCGGGCTGAGTTAAGGGATCTTGTAGACAATCCGACGGCAACTCCTGTGGCAAGATCTACATCTACATTGTCTTTGACGGGAAGAGAGGCACAAGAGACTGTGCCAAACATCCAACCTAACTTCCAGCACATAAAGTTATCTTGTGTTTACTGTGGTGATATGCTGTCATATGGCAACATGAGTGTCAACCTCATGAACATTGCATATGAAAATCATAAATGCCCTAATGCACCCAAAAAGTAATTTTCTTTTTTTTGCTCCAGTTGAGCCGTTTTGAAAGCCTGTTTTTTGTTGTCTTCCCTCCATAAAAAAAACAAAAAAAACATAAAACAGTTCTAAAAATACAAAAAAATCAAAAAATGTTCAAAAAATAAAAAAAATATATAAAACAACAAAAACAAAAAAAAACAGTTCTTTTCAGAACTACCTCCCCTTTCAAACAAAATTGCTAGAATGTTTATCACTCTGGCAAGCTCTATTTCTTTTGGTTCGCTTCAAGTTCGCTGACCGGTTCGCGAAATTTAAGCGAACTAAAAAAATATTTTTTTTAAAAAAAGAAGAGTTAGTATAAGGGAAGTAATCAGAGAATAATGTAAAAAGAAAGACAGCTAGAGAGAGTAAATGAGAGATAGTGTCAATGACATCATCAGCAGTGCATTGCGGGTAAAAAGAGTGGAAAACATTTACCTTATAATTCTTGTTACCTTTTTTAAATATTTTTTCATACTTTCAATCTGTAAAACAAAGAACAAACATTTCAAAAAATATTAAAACATGTATTTAAAAATTAGAAAAGACAAGGGAAAAGGTTCAAAAACAAACAGTTTTTCAACAACTTTGACATTTACAGAAGTCTCTGCTTCTCTACGTCCCCTACACAATCCTAAAGATATATATTCGAAAGAAACTGTATCTTGATGTTGCTGAACTGAGGCCTATTTTGGAACATGATGTTTTTCTTGCACTGCTAATGTCTCACAATAGTGATGCAATAGCAGCGCAAAAAAGATGTAAAGCCATAATAAAATTGTGTCTAACATTGTAAATGATTGTTTTATGATGCAAATAAGATGTGTGCTTTCAAGAGCTTTCTTTGAGGTGAGGCCTCTTTTTTTTATAAAAAAAAAAACACTACCCAGAAGTACAGCACTCTAAGCATTAAAATTGATATTTACAGAACTCAGCTTACCCATATGTACCACACATTTCTAAATGTATATCATAAGGACAAAAAGCATAACATTAATTATACATGTTAAATGGTTTATTTTTGCTGTTCTCAGAATGTATCAAATTTCACTTAAATCAGTGACTTGAAGGTATTCATCATGTAACAGCGGGGAAAAAAAAACACAATCAAAATGACTGTGTTTAAAAAACCCATACAACCTAAGAAATCTGATTTCAAAACTTCTTAAAATTAACTTACTTTCAATGACGTCAAACGATCTCCTATAAACAGCATCCACTCTGTTGTGCTTTAAATATTTTCAGCCCGCCACTTTCTGAAAGAAAACCTCCATCGATACGTGAAATATGTTACATAGAAAAAAAACTTCTCTCATTATATCACATGTTTCCACTAGGCCAAATCATGTTGCCGTGATTCGCAAGTCTTGTAATTCTTCCAATCAAATCCCGACATTTTCTATTTTCGCAACTTTCAAAAATAAAATATTTGAGATTATTTTCACAATCCTGGACTACTAATATCTTAGTCTTCTTTGTCACTCATGTTCTCCTTTTCCTATGACACTGATACTGCTTACTATGAAGCAGACTTACTTGCATCAGGTTTATATAGTTGGATTTTTAATCGAGACAGCATTGCAGACTTACATTCCCTCTACTTAAAATTTTGGTTTTAAAAACACCAGGTAAGAATTTTTAAGGTCAAACGGCAATTTTTTTTTGAAAGTTACAACAGAATCATTACAGAATGACCAGCCGTTTCCAGACTTTAAGTAAGCTGTATAATGTCCTGATGTTGTTGATGGACCATCGTGATAGATAATTGCTACAGTAACAAAAGTCCTCCCTGATATTGACAGCTGAGAAGCCACAAAATTTTTTATTAAAGTTGACAATTTTGATCCATCAGGCCTACATCGTTGAATCATTAAAATGACATACTGGCCATATCTACGTATAAATAATGTTGACATCATATCACATTTACATTGGCTACACTCCATGTTGTGATCCGCTGCATTTACTAGCTTATTAAAGGACACTGATTTACTGTCTGGCAAAGTTAAATATATAAATCTTTCTGAGTCTACACTAGTAGTACTTGATACCATACAGTTCTCGCAGTCATGCTGCCATTGATAAGAAAGCCCAAACAGTTGATCTACATCTACACCCTCAACTTGCAATATATCAAGCATATACATTAAAAACTCCTGACAATCTTGCTGATTATTTTCAGAGAAGTCTGTTTGACCTGAACATTCATCTAAAAGATAACGAACTTCAGACACACTTTCTACTTTTGTTCGATCACTGCTACATTTCTCGAAAACAGAATTCAACAAACAGCATAAAATTTGTTCTGAATTCAACAGAATCTGTTCTTTTAAACTCTCTAGTGAAAAGAGAACATTAACCACTACATTTGCATAGCAGTTGACACCAGAACTGTTTTCAAATTGAAAACCAACAACATCTTCAACAGAATCCACTTTCTTTCTGCTAACAATTTTCGGTTCATTGACTTTTGGTCTTTTTGCAACAACCTCCCTACTATTAATGCTATTTCTACGTTTCCGGCATACCACACGTTTCTCAAACAAAGGATATTGAGGCAAATGTGGCGCATACTCTCTTCTTAACCTATTGTATTCCTTAACACAATCTAGATCTGCACAAATGTTTGTGACATCACAGTCAATCAAGTACAATCCCGATAAAGTTCTAACTCGTGACAATGCCACATATGCCATACCCTCCTTGAACACAGAACTGCCAATATTCACCAATGCACAGTCTACACTTAAACCTTGCGATTTATGGATTGTCACCGCATATGCCAAGCAAACAGGAAACTGTTTACGGCGAACATATAAATCTTTAACAAGCAAAAACCTAGCAGAACAACGACCAATTTGCTGTACTTCCTCAATGCCATCAAATTTAATTCTTAAAAATTCTATTCCATCTCTATTTCTGTATTTTTCAAAATCAACAACATTACCCATTGATCCATTTACCAGACCTCTTTCTACATGTAAATTCCGTCTCAAAATGATTCGGCAATTTAAACACACATTCAGAGTCTTTTCAAAACCCGCTGTCTTAGATATAGTCTTCTCTAATGAATCCAATTTTGATTTCAAATTATCTGACAAAATAATTGTTGATCCCATATGCTCTAATTTGTCGATAGCTTCCAGTTTCACAATGTCTTGCTTTTCTAAATTCAACATTTTGTTGTTGAAGATGGCACATTCTGCAAGAGTTGGCATGAGACATATCCCGGATTTCTTCTCAGTAATTTTCTGAAAAATATTCTCAGGCACAATCTCTTGTTTGGGATACAAATTTGACAGTAACCGTGCATTTAAAGCTTCTTTCCCATGCTCGGTCACTTTTCCAATTCTGATATCTTGTAGAATATTCTTGTAATCTTCATCCTTTGCCTGACGCATATTTTGATGCAGTTCTGCATAATTGAAGTTTAACCATATATTGACGTTGCCAATGCTCCCTAGGCACTTCCTGGTATCTTCATGCGTGAGTATTTTGAACACAGGTTGACCTTTTACTGGTGTCAGCTGTAGAAGATCTCCGAAAACAATAATGTGTTTCCCACCAAATAAGACATCATATTCAGTTTTAAGTACTTCTTGCATTCTCAAATGCACAAAGGCAAGCATGACATTGGAAACCATGCTTACTTCGTCAATGATAAGTAGTTTCATTTTCCTCAAAACTCTTGAAACTTCACAGCAAGCATCTCCAGATAACTTGTTGTATTCTAATTTGTTGTCATGCTCCACCGGCAGCATCAATAGACGATGCAAAGTAATACCTTTAATATTATGTGCTGCCAGTCCAGTAGGAGCGGTGACAACACAAGACAGCGATGACTCAGTCCTTTCCTGCAAATAACAAGAGATTGCTTTAATGAGGAAACTTTTTCCAGTTCCCGCTTCTCCACTCACGTACAGTCGGACAGGCTTCAACGACGTACACGAGCACTCTTTCTTCTCATGACTTAATCCGTGCTCAATTTCCTTGGTAACTTCATCATATATTTTCCTCTGCTCAACGTTGAGTTGTTTTTCCAAGTCTTGTAAGTTAACTGAATCCTCCTGAGCATGTGCCATGGCTCTTTCTACTTCATTCATAGCAGTGGCAGCTTCATTTTCGATAATAGGTCCTCCAAGTGGATCTTGACTCAATGAAACAGAACTCTGACTGTCCTGAGAACTGTCTCTGGCAATCTCGGCTGCAATCGTTGCTTCCTGCTCAATTTCCAAAGTTAGCATTTCTTGATATTTAGAAAAAGCAGGACATTCTATGGACTCCTTGGCTGCATTGAAAGAGTCTTCGTAACAGAGGAAATCTCCAAGCAGTTCCTCTTCTGCACGCCAAGGCTTGAAAAGTTGCAAAAGTGCTAAATAGAAAAACTCCTTTTTTTCTGGAGATTCGCCACTTAATTTTCGATGGTTTACTAATTGGCATTTTCTTTGCTTGACCAGGCATCCCTCACTTCCAATTACAGCATACACTCCTTTCTCAATATCTTCTTTGATGTTCCTCTTGAATATATAATTTTGGAGAACCTCATATAGACAAACATTCTCAAGGTGACTGCTTCGATTTGGATAATATGTATCCAACATGTTGGTCTTCAAAATGTCGGTACTGTTTGGTTCCTTTTCTGCCAAATACTCAATTTCCCGAACAGGTTTTAGAACTCGATTTCGCGTTGCAGCAAGACCAAGACTCGCCCAAACGAGACTCCTGGATTTGGCATAGAGACTTGCTGAAGACAATCGATCAGAACATTCGTAAGCTCCGATTTCTCGATGCGACAACATCTTCAGACTGAAACTGTACAACTTCTTGCTGAGGCTCTTTTCATGGGAAATGTCCTCCCACATATCCTTCAGTTCGGTCTTTTCTTTTTTGGTGATGTAAGATGTCACATACCGAGCCACAGCCATACAGTTGTCAGCCACAAACTGTATATCCATGTTGGCATTCCACATGGACAAAATCACTGGGTTGTAGTCATTGATGTACTTGGACTCTTCGTTCCTTTTCAAATTGTATGTATTCTTGGGTGATTTCCTCGTCACATTATGTCGCAGCGAAGACATCAAACTGTTCACTCTTCCTTTAGAAATCACCGGTCGTGGAAAGTTGAAACGACATTTGGTGTAGAACTTGTCCTTGTTTCTGAATTTACGACGACAGTACTTTCCACAACGATGGCTTTGGAAACGTAGAACTTGTTCTCTTAGACTTTTCTTCTCCGTTGCGTTTGGAACAGCACACGTAGAATACTGTTCGATGAAATTCATCACTAAGTCATCCGGATCTGTTCCAAATTTAGGTGCATCCTTGATCCACAGCAACATATGTATATAAGGGGCACCTCTTGCTTGATACTCCTTTCTCCAGAAGAAATCCAACACCTCTCCAAGAGGTGGATTCTTTTTATTTGTGATGAAAGACATCATTGCTTCAAATCTATGATTGAAGTACCTGCATACATTCACAGGATCCAAAGAACACAGTTCTCCAGGTGTCTTGAATTCAATGTTTTCAATATTTCCATTTGCCTCTCGTAGAAATTCAAGTAAGTCTTCCCAGCCATACTCGGCACAGCTCAGAGTGAGGAACCATGTCGGAGTTCCTAAGTTCCTCAGCATACATTTTAAATCACCATGACGACGGTACCAGTACTCATTAGTACCACGCTGACACGCCATGAGATTAATTAAGTGAGAATCCAAAATACTGTCTTGGACATTGACTTTATGCATGAAGTCCCTTGCTGAGATATTTCGCATCTGTATACCACTTTTTAAGATGTGGTTCACTGCATATGAAAGTCCAGACAGATCACTTTCAAACAGGAGATGAAACAAATAGGGAATGCATTGCCGAAACCTAGAATCTTCTGCATACAATCGTAAAGTCCGGTATTCAGACGCAGGAATTTCACGAGGTCGCTCATCATATCTTCCTCCTTGACCTGTGGGAAATAGCTGTGGGAAACACCGAGCTTCCAAACTTTCCTCCCAAACACTAATGGGACTCCCTTTGGCTTGTTTCATTTGAAACAACTCAATAGCATTCCCCATGACTTCCTTGGAATGCAAAGGATGAACACTATATTGTTCATATATTTCTTCACTTTTAGAGGCCTCTACTTTCTCAATTTGGCCAGCACACAAATCGCTATCCTCTTCATCACTTACTTCCTCTTCTGCAACATATACATTCTTATAGTACTTATTATTTTTCTTCAAATACACTGTTGCCTTTTTGACTTTCCTAACATCCACTAAATCTTGCCATATTTTCTTATTCTTTGTCGGAACCCCATTAACCAAGATAACCAGAGGTTCCTCTTCCACTTTTTCTATTCCAATTGTGTTAATGTTTTTCTTCAAATCTAGAGGCAAATAAACAACTCTTCCCTTTAATCCTCTCTGTAAATCTGCTGGAGGCAACTTCCCTGTCTTTGGCTCCATTCTTACAATAGCCTGAAAGGGATGGATACTTTGAATCAAAATAGATTCATAAGTATTTAAATCCTTCAATTCAGAAGGAATCTCAACCAATTCCAGATTATTATGAACTGCCCTAGCAGGCATCTGGTTTTGGTTTAATTTATTACAACAATAAGTACACACACGTTGATCCGATCCCAAATCAAAATAATTTTCTACCATCAAGTATGTGGCAAAATCCTTCCATTCACTATTATTTACCCTTTCACTTTTTGCATATAAATCCACTACCTTAGTCTGATTCTTATAATAAGTGCGTCGACAACATACACAAGTGAAATTAGGCCTCTCACTTGATTTCATCTGAAACGTGGCAATTTCCTTCTGAAAATTATCTGTACTGGAAACCTGTACATTATCTTCCACATTACCCTCTACTTCAGGGTCAATTTGAACATTCTCATCTTTACTACCAAAGTAACAAAACTCAATTTCTTCACAAAGATTCTTCACATCTATTTCAGAACCATGCAAAAGAGCAGCACATAACTGTTTAAGCATAATTGCTGGACTCTTAGCATAATACAACATTCTCACTAATTTTCTCACTTTATTATGATGCACTGCTAGCATCCTGAAATGATGAAAAACACTCTGGCATACTCTCCTGGAAAGACAAGCCAGTGAATGACCACGCAAACCTGTCATTTGTCTCACTCTGCAAGGATCTAAATCTTGCAACAACTTCATTTTCTGCTTCAAACTTTTCTTATTAAATGTCCGTATAAAATCACAAAGCAAATTGATGGAAACCTGTCGCACACTGCAAATAGAACTACACTTCCAAATGTACACAGGACCCTTAGGACGTCTTCCTAAAACCTCATCATTTAGCGCCTCTTCTGTCTCTGTTGTCACAAGTTGTTCTTTTTCAACTGGACAACCATCCTTCACTTCATAAGCTCGACCACTGATGTCAACTGCATGCACCAAATCATTATCCTGAAAATAAGTCTCCTCATTAAAAAATGCCTCAGAACTTGAACTATGCATCCATTCTCCAGAAAAAACTTCACAAAAGTTAGTACGATTTACTACTCTCTTCCATCTACTTTTTGTTTTGAAATCAGAAATTACCTTGCTTAGTTTCCTAATTCTATTGATTACCAAAATAAACAACTTTCGCTTGATTTCAAAAGCATGATCAATAATTTTCTCTACATTTTTCTTCTTCCTATAAAATGCCGCTTTCTGTTGGCCTTTCTTTTTAATATTTTTCAATAAATTAACTAATATCCTATTACGGAACATTCGTTGTCGAATGTCCCTAAACTGTTGTTTCCTTCTACTATCATGCACAGAGTTATCTCTTCCTCTACCAGTAACATTTGTGATGTGTCTCTCCTTTCCATTTAAATTACTTTTCTTTTTGTGAACAGACACATTTTTTTGAGCAAAATTTTTTTTACTACAAATATTTCTTAAGAATGATTTCGTGCTCTTACCCGGACCTTTCTTGGTGTTTTGACAAGTATTTGGGGAAGAGGACTGCTGCAATAAAACATCATCCTGCTGTCTTTGACGTTTTCTAGCCTTTCGTATTCGACTTCTGGAAGGCATTTTCCAAACTATGAAAGAATCTGCAGTTGAATCTGTGAAAAAATATAATATAAAATGTTATTAACCACTATTACCAAACAGTAAATAAATAACAGTCATCTAAAACTTAATGCCGTACTAATTATTTAACATAGCAAATATTTTCCACCAGCACTGCATCACAAAAATGACACTCAATGGTACAAAACAGGCATACAACACTCATAAATCACTCCCTAATATTTAAAATCATTAATTCAGGATGACGATAAGATGTAGCCTATCTAAAGGTTTGTTTAGGCCCAGATCTTTGGACTGGGGTGAATGTGTGTCATTGATCCACATTCATTCCATCACCTGTTTTGTTTATTTGAGGTGAGGCCAACACATGGTTGCAGATAAGATTATCACTGAAAAAAACCAAGGTCAAAAAACATGTGAAGGCCTACCAATGAAGTAAATCATTAAATGAAAACTAATACATTTCTGGAAATATGCACTACTAGTGCTTCATAAGATGTTTTGGGTCATATTTATAAGGCATTTGAGTGTCTAGTATGCTATTTTACGTTGTTCATGGTGCAAATTTATTGTAAATACGCTCCCACCTGCGGTTGGCAAATTTAGATTTTGATTATGGGAGTTAGATAGGCATGTTAATAATTTCCCAAAAATGGTGTATAACCCCAAACAACCTTTGAAGCAAATGCTCTTAGCCATGTTATCCACCTCCCATTGGATAACATGGCTAAGAAGTGCTTGCAAATGTGATAATAAAAGGCCTGCAATGCATGAATATCGCAGAAAAATCAGCGATATTCATGCATTTTCCAACAAATGCTCTTAGCCATGTTATCCACTTCCTATTAAATAACATGGCTAAGAACTGCTCAGGGCCCCATGAGGAACGCTTTCCATTTAAAAAGGGAAAAATAACATCAAAGACACTAAAATGCCTTCTAAATATGAACCCAAACAACCTATGAAGCAATGTGAAAAAAACGGCCGCAATGCATGAATATAGCAGAAAAATCAGCGATATTCATGCATTTTCCAGCAAATGCTCTTAGCCATGTTATCCACTTCCTATTAAATAACATGGCTAAGAACTGCTCAGGGCCCCATGAGGAACGCTTTCCATTTAAAAAGGGAAAAATAACATCAAAGACACTAAAATGCCTTCTAAATATGAACCCAAACAACCTATGAAGCAATGTGAAAAAAACGGCCGCAATGCATGAATATAGCAGAAAAATCAGCGATATTCATGCATTTTCCAGCAAATGCTCTTAGCCATGTTATCCACTTCCTATTAAATAACATGGCTAAGAACTGCTCAGGGCCCCATGAGGAACGCTTTCCATTTAAAAAGGGAAAAATAACATCAAAGACACTAAAATGCCTTCTAAATATGAACCCAAACAACCTATGAAGCAATGTGAAAAAAAACGGCCACAATGCATGAATATAGCAGAAAAATCAGCGATATTCATGCATTTTCCAGCAAATGCTCTTAGCCATGTTATCCACTTCCTATTAAATAACATGGCTAAGAACTGCTCAGGGCCCCATGAGGAACGCTTTCCATTTAAAAAGGGAAAAATAACTTCAAAGACACTAAAATGCCTTCTAAATATGACCCCAAACAACCTATGAAGCTCTAACAGTACATATCCTGAAATTTAATTCATTTCAAAATTCGTTTTTAAACACAGCATATAAATCAATTGTATACCTGCATTCATGAAGAAATAACTAAAAATGTCCTTGAGACACATGAAAGTGTTTTCTGGAATGCCCTAGCACCATTTTTGGGACACTATTAACATGGCTAGGTAACTCCCATAATCAAAATCTAAATTTGCCAAGCACAAGTGGGACCGTATTTACAAGACACTTGCCCCATGAGGAACACTTTACATTTTAAAAGGCGAACACAACATCTTAGACACTCAAATACCTTATAAATATGGCCCAAAACAACCTATGAAGCTCTAGCAGTACATATCCAGAAATGTAATTGATTTCTTAAATCGTTTTTAAAAGCAACATATCTGTTTCAGCTTACATAACAGACCATGAAATGGCCTCCATGTATTACAATATCTTGTGTTACTGCATGCCAGAATGTTACACCAAATATGCAATTATAATTTCTCTATGAAACTAATTCTATTAGTATATCACTAGAGACAAAACCACATTTTAAAAACACAGCTTTCTTCATCATTTTCTCCTTAAATCATACTATTCTCTATCTAAATTAAATAAATCTTTTCTCACCTTAGCAAATATTTTTTGAGTTTTGAAAACAGTCTCAGAAATACACCAAATTGTCTTCAGCAGAAGAAAAAGGATGCACTCCAAAGGCTGCAGCTATTGAAAGCACAGAAATACAGATATTCTTTTCACATATCTCTCATATTAGCCAATCATACCTCTTCCCTCACTTTTTTCAAATCAAAACCCTTCCCCCCTCTGCCCTGTCTGCCTTGTTTCCATAGCAACCACCTCCTGGAAGACCTCTCATGTTTGCAAATTCACACAACAATGTTTCAATTGAACTCTGAACTCTCAGTGCACCTGCGTATCCAGTGCAATCTTTCATTAATTGTTTCTTCCTTGACCATTCAAATTACATTTTTCAAAGAACACATCCATGCACCCTAACTTTCTGTTTTCAGAAATGGAAATGCACCAATCACTGCTAATGAATCATTAGCATAGTAAAACCACAGTTTTTTTTCTTTAGAAACTCCTACTGTTTCAACTGCCCTTTCATTACCACACTTCATCTGACTGCAGAACAACCTTCTGCAACCATGTTTAACGTCTGGATTGTTGGACATAGTTACATCCACTGGGCTCAAAGGTATGCTGAGAGCAGAAATTTACACAACCTCAATTTACAAGATGTGGAAATTAACTGGTTGGGCCAAAGAGGATTAAAATGTCACCAATTGATTCCATTGGTGAAAACCTTTATGCATTTGCCAAAACCTGACCTGTTAATAGTGCACTGTGGAGGTAATGATTTGGGCACTTTGACAGGGGTAGGTCTGGAAATGCTTTTAAAGGACACCTTGGAGCAATTAATGGCACTTTTTCCTCAAGCTGCCTTGGTATATTCCAATATATGCCAAAGACAGAAATGGAGGTGGTCCAACCAATTTTGTCCACAAATTGAGAAAGCGAGGAAGCATGTAAACAAATCTGTTTCAGCTTACATGAGAGACCATGGAATGGGCTCTCTGTACAACAATAACTTGCGTTACTACATGCAAGATATCTACAGAGGAGATGGAGTTCACTTCTCAGATGAGGGCAACAGAATTTTCATTCTGAATTTAAGACTGTGCATTGGTACCTACTTATAAGTACCTAAATGTACCATAAACCCAAAAGCTCTTCTCAGAGCTACCCTACATCTGATCACTCACAATTATTATTTTTCTCTAACTTTTTTCACTAATTTTCCACAAAATTCGCTCCCCGGAGCGCTACCCGGTTCGCTAACCGAAAGCTAACCTCGCGGAATTTTTTTAAAAAAAGGTTTTTTTTCCGCACATATAAGCCTCCTCAGCCACGCTCAGAAAACCTAGGGGGTCAAGATAAGTCTACCATGACCCCTTCTACCCATTCTAAACATTATTTGCCCTCCATCTTGTATCTTAATGCGAACGAAACACAAAATGGTGGACTCCCGTGACGCTTAAGGTTCGCTAACCGGGCACCTTCCCGGAAAGCGGTCCTAAAAAAAGGCGGGAAAGTAATTTACAGAAAAACGACTAGAAACACTCTCACCAAATATAGATTAGCTCATACTACATAACAATCCCTTCCATTCTCACAAATTTCATTGAAATTCCATTTAGCCATTTAGCCTGTAGACCTCTCCAAGTACCGTGAGTTAATTACTTCACAAAACACATCTGAATTGTTGGAATTGACAACCAATGAAAATGTTACTTTCATTTTCTACTTTTATTACCTGACATTTGATTGGTTATATACCTGTATATATATAAAGGGAGAGAAGGAAACACAGCCATTTTGACTACTACTTCTTGTTGTACCTCCTATTTCAAAAGCTTCAAAAAACTTCAACTTCTTTGTGAAGGTAAGTTATAATTTAATATATTGTGCACTATGACTTAATATAGTAGACTTTTTCTGCTAGATATACACTATCCCTCTGTAGTAGTAATGTATTTAGATAGACTTCTCTGTTATAGTTATCAATGGAGTAAGGCTTGTCTTGGTTAAATCACATACACTTTTTTATAGTCCTATTTCCACTCTCATACTATACACTACCAAAAGATAAATTCACTGATAAAAACTGCCTATCTAAAATTAATCCCAACAGTGCCCTATCTCTACTAATATATATTTTCTTATTCAAAATTTCAGGCAAAATGGAAGGCGAACAACAAGTTTCATTTTCGATTGAACTGAAGGAGAGCAGCCAAGACAAACTTGATGACTTTATGGATGACAGTAGAGACCACGAACTTCTACAATGTGTTGAAGCAGTAGACAACTTGCTTCAAAATGAAAAACAATTACACCCTATAATAAATTATGACATTTCTGACAATGAAATGTTAGAAAATTTAATAAAGTATGAAACACAATCATAATAAAAAAAAAAAATAAACAAAGAAAACAAAAAAAAACAAGAAAAACAACAAACAATTAACATACAGTATTAGAAAAGTCTTTCATTCTTTTATCCATAAAGTTCGCTGCCCAGAAAGCTATCCGGTTCGCGAACTTGGCGCTTACCACGCAAAAAAAAAATTTTTTTTTTGGACCCTCCTAGGCCCTTTTAAAACCTCCACATAAAACCTAGGGGGTCAACGAGGATCTACTATGCCCCCTTATGGTAATTTCCCCCTTTGTTTTGGCCTCCTATTGTCTCTCGATCCTACCGAGAGACAAGATGGCGGCCGCTCCGGACTGTTTAGAATGTTGACAGACACCGGAGGGCCAATCAGCTTCTCATCGCAAAGTTCCGTTACGCGAAAGGTTCGCTAACCGGATAGCTGCCCGGAGCGCTGTTACAGATATATATCTTGATTTAAACGTTAATTTCTCAAAATCCACTGAAGCACATATATTGAGACCTAGCAAAGGCACATCGGGCTAACAGTCCCTACAATTTTGCCAAGTTTCGTGAAAATCCATTCAGCCGTTCGGGCTAAAAGTGAGTCCAACCGCCCTATGGAAAATAACATGGGAAAAACGCGTTTTGGGACCCCCCTTTTTTCTCGGCCCCCCCTTGACGAACCCCCCCCAAATTTCCGGGAGCTGCTCAGAAACAAAATGTGCCATTTTCCTGAAAATTTCAGCCAATTCCGTCCACAAACGCCAAAGTTATTAGGCATAGAATTTTCAAAAGTCCCATAGAGAAAAAATCCTAACTATATATACCTACTGGCGACCGCCAGTAGGTAATATATATATATATATATATATATATATATATATATATATATATATATATATATATATATATGCATGCGCTCCAAGTATCCCAGGAAGATCACTCCAAAAAGGAAAGTAGCACACGCAGGGGAGGTTTCCACAGATATTTAATGGAAAAACCAACAGCAACGACGCGTTTTGCCTTAGGGCTTCGTCAAGTTGTGCAGAAAGCCGAGGCGTGCGTCGAGTATAAAAGGACACCATGCGAACTCATAGAAATCAAGGTAGGACTACGCAGTGCTATTATGGTCGCCATATTGGAATGGTGTAAAACACAATGCTATACTGGCGATTCAAATGCATTTCAACATAAATACAAATGAGGAAATAAAAGCCTTTCTGGAAATCAACAATTGCAAATACAATAACCATAAATTACGTTAATCGAAGTGCATAGTCACAACCTTTGGAAACAAATATTGCCCTGGATGGGCACGAGGTTAAACTCCACGAACCTTAACGCGCTAAATAGCAATTATACAAAAAGGAGAGTTACTGGCGCGGCAGAATGTCAGCAGATCACATTCGCCTTGCTCCTCAATAATGGAGTGGATAACTGAACTGTATGTGTAATATCAGTTGTTAATGTGGAGTTACACCTCACTGTTATCACGCCCTGAATGGGCATACATATAAATGTATAGAGTTAAAGCATGGATACCAAATAATATACAAATATGTAAATATAAAACCATTAAAAGAATATGCAAATTCATCATAATACACATATCCTAATAAGGAAAGGCACAGTCAGGAAAAATATGAGGAAAAGTTGCAAAATAAGCTGGTAATACAGAAAATCAGTACCCATCCAGTTAACCTAAATGGACTGATAATTCCTCATGCATGTTGAGGCCATACGGGTGCTTGCTCTGTAAATCTATGATGTACCTAGATTCGAGTCGTCTAAGTTTAAGCAAGCAATCCCCGCCTCTGATACTCAATGGCACACTATCAATACATATAAATGCTAACAGGTCCCTGTTGCTTTTATGCATTTTGGCAAAATGCCTGGCCACCGGGTAGGTGTCATCCTTCTTAGCAATCGCACGCATATGTTCTAATATACGTAGTTTTACTGCCTTAGTCGTGCTGCCAATGTAATTTAGGCCGCATGGGCATGTTAAGCAGTAAATGGCATAAGGCGTGGAACAGGTTAAAAATGTGCTAATTATATATATACATATACATATATTCACTGAAAGAAACATAGGTTTCAGGTACGTTATAGTTAGAAATTAGCATTTCAAAAACCTTAGAAAATCACTGAAAAAACCATAGGTTTCAGGGTCATTATAGTTATCTGGACATTTCACTATTACAAAACCATAGAAATTCCACTGTTATAGGTAATTCAGCTAACTATTACTCGTGCACCCGCAATGCACTGCTCATGACGTCACATATTACATCATTCATGACATGGTCAGTGACATCACTAATGACATCATCTACGTTAAAATCTGATGCACCTCCTCATACTCTAATATAACCTTTGATACACCCACTGAAAAATGGTAGTCTGTAAAATACAGACTACCATTTTCTAAATCATTGACACGCCAATACCAGTTACTACATATGCACTCACTGATTCCTAGGTCTATACACACATCTACTCATTCACCCATACAATCACTCATACATGCAGTCACTCATTAACACAACACTATCATATGCACTCATACACCTATACAGACACTCACACACCGCCACTCATCCATACAGTTACTCACACACCTAGTCAGTCATGCTAAGAATTAATCACACTCCCATTTACTCACCTATACAATTATACACACACCACCTCACGTATTCATACAGATACTAACACATAAATACTCTCTTATATAATCAGTACACACTCATTCATACAGCCAGTCTCACAATCACTGACTATCATGTAGAGTCATTTATATACTTCAACTCTCACATACACTGCCTTTTACATATGTAGTTACTTGGACATGTACCACTGAGACATCCATTCACTCGCCAACACACCCATACACGCACTCACGCACCCATACAGCTGTTTCCACTTGCACTCTTGAGCCCATACACCCAGTGAATCAACAACTCACACATCTATGTACAGAGTCACACACCTCCCTCCCACCCACACACACACTCAATATCCCCAAAAAATACTCAGATAACCAATCAATAACCTATATAGACACCCATGTAGCTACTGACCAATTCATGCAGCAGCTTGCACAACAACAGACTGATACAGACATTCACACAGTTTAGTCACTAACCCATGCATTCAGTAAGACACATTTAATCTCTCACTTATACAGTCATTCGCACACCTACTACATCCTCCATCCAAAGACTTATACACTCACTCATTCTTCAATACACCTTGGAATATATATAAAACATATTTAAACTTTACAGAAACACACAATCACTGGATGATGTCATCAGTGATGTCATTAGTGATGTTATCAGTGATGCCACTGACCATGTCATGAATGATGTATTATGTGACGTCATGAGCAGTGCATTGCGGGTGTATGAGTTATGGTTAGCTGAACTAACTATAACGGTGGAATTTCTATGGTTTTGTGAAATGAGTGAAATGTCCAGCAACTATAACGACCCTAAAACCTATGTTTTTTTCAGTGAATATACATATATGACACTCCGCTGCCTATTAAAACAGCAAGGACCAGCACTCTCGTTGATTTTAAATCCAATTCTGGATTTATTTGTGCACAGAAAATAAACTACAGCCTCAGCTTTCGTCAGTGTCAACGGGAGCCATAGAAACGGAAGTACACTGGATGTCCTAGATGTCCCTCACTAGTCAAATTCAAAAGCTTCATGAAAGGGTTTCAATGCTTTTGCATTTGACTCGTGAGGGACATCTTGTTCTGACTAGTGGAACTGCACCTTGATGTAATAATAATTTCAATGCTTCTGCATTTCACTCGTGAGGGACATCTAGTAACAACTAGTTGAACTGCAGCTTTTTGTAGAATTATTTTGATATTGGACACTATAATATTCGCTGCCCACTGCTAATCTCCTCCCATAATGCTTTGCAGGGCCTTTGGTTGGGATTGTATTTTTGCCCATAACTGTGCTTGGGGTGGTCCTAGGAGGAAGGGACCGCCACTGAATTGTTAACCAGCATGATATGCTCTTTGTGTTAAAGGCATCTGCTTGGTCCTCCCCCTAGGTTAGGGGACCCCAAAATCATCACCTTGCTCATTGCCTAATATTTTCATTCACCGTTCATTTTTGTGAATTGGTTATATGCTTTTTAGCATGTAAAATTGCTTTATCAAAGCATTTGTGGGTATTGTTGATATTGCGGCTATGCTACGTGCATCTTGCGTAGTAGTGCAAACTACTCATTCTCCATGAGCCAAGCCTAGTACTACGCCCAGGGTTAGTATTGGTGTGTCAATAGTTTGGAAAATGGTTTTGTGTATTTTACAGTGGGTGAATCAAAAGTTATACTAAAGTGTGAGAATGTGCATCAGCTTTTCATGTGGATGATGTCATCAGTGATGTTATTTGAGATGTCATCAGTGATGTCACTGAGCATGAAATGAATGATGTAATATGTGACGTCATCAGCAGTGCATTGCAGTGGCACCACAGGGCGCATTTGCACACTTGTCACATCAGTCCACGCCCCCTCCCTAAACCAATGAGAAAACGCACCCCCTAAAGTGTTTTACATTGGGGGATTAACTTCCCTTGAGTCCCAGTGGTCCAACTAGCCCACCAGCTACCTCGAATAATCACCACAGAGCTGCGTTGCAGAGTGGTGTAAAAAAAGGGGCGTGACCTTGGTCCACCTATCTGCAACGCAGCTCTGTGGTGCTTACTGGAGGTAGCTGGTAGGCTAGTTGGTCCCGAGGGACCCTCAGGATTCAAGGGGACTTAATCCCTCAACTTAAAACACGCCACAGGGTGCATTTCCACACTTCTCACATCAGTCCACGCCCCCTCCCTGCACCACTGTGCAAACGCGCCCCCTGAAGCATTGTAAATTGGGGGATTAAATCCCCTTGAGTCCTGAGGGTCCCTGGAGGCTAACTAGCCCATCAGCTACCTCCAGTAAGCACCACAGAGCTGCGTTGCACAGAGGTGGAACAGGGGCGTGGCCACTGAACACCTCTCTGCAATACACCTCCCTGGCGCATACTGGAGGACCCTGGTGGCGTAGTTCACCCCCAGGGACCCTCAGGATTAAAGGGAACTTAATCCACCAATTTACAATTTGCCAGGGGGTGCATTGCAAACTTGCTATGTCAGGCCCCATCCTCTCCCTGCACCACTGTGCAAACGCACCCCCCCTGACATGTTGTAAATTGAGGGATTAATTCCCCTTGAGTCATGACGGTCTCTGAGGGCCAACTAGCCCACCAGGTACCTCCAGTAAGCGCCACAGAGTTGCAGAGAGGTGTAAAAAGGGGCGGGCCTCTGAACACCTCTCTGCAACAAAGCTCCCTGGTGCATACTGGAGGTACCTGGTGGGCTAGTTGGCCCCCAGGGACCCTAAGTATTCAAGGGGGATTAATTCCTCAACTTACAACGCTTTTTGCTGAGTGCTGCAGGGTGGGGGCGGGGCCTAGCCGCGATGCTGGCTTTAAAAATTAAAAATTATTAAGAATTTTGTGCCCCCCTTCTCTTTCCTTTTTTTGGGCACTGGAGGCACCATCACCCAGGACCTGACCCCTTTCAAAAAATGTATATATTAACGGGAGGGGGGCATGGGCCTGGAACCCCATCCCCCGGGGCATGGCCATAATTTTTTATTTTTTTAGATGTTGGAGGGTTCTATTGGGCCTGGGGCTGTGCCTCTTTTTTATTTTTTTATAATTGAGGGAGGTGGGCCGCATGGCCCCCTCCTAGGTCACTCATGGCCCCAGGGACCCCATCCCCTGGGGCCTGGCATTTCTGTTGGGGACCGTGGGGGGACCCCCATTGCGGCCACTGTCCCGCTGGCTCCCTGCCTCTTGCAGGAGCCGGTATTGCTTTTCCACAAGGGGAGCTGCTAACATGCACCCTCTTTTGGGACCCCCTTATTTTCTCAGCCCCCGCTTGACGAATCACCCCAAATAGGATAGGAGCTGACCTAGATAGACTTTTTTGGGGGATAATTTCACGTCGATTCGTCAAACGATGCCAATGTTGTTAGCAAATTAAAAAATGCTAGGTTCTAACTATAACTACCTACTGGCGACCGCCAATAGGTATTATATATGTAAGGAAAGTAGTAAAATGAGAAAAAAGAAATGAAAATATATACAGAAATATACGGAAAATAACCATTGAGAAGTAATGATTAACAATATTAATTTAAACATAAAACAGCACATATTAACTCTCTATATTAACTGGTAAGGGATGATAAAAAAGGAAGGTAGGAGTATTAAAATGAGAAAGTAAATTAGTATAGTAGGATGAAATAGGAGATCTGCAAAATATGCAGGGAAGGAGAAAGAAGAGAAAAGGTAGGAACAGGATAGGGACAGAAAACACAAAACATAAAATAACAAAGTGAACATCCCTAAGAAACACATAAAGAGTTGAGGGTGGTGACACCACGTAAGAGAGATGGCACAACAGGAACCTCGACGCAGCTGACAAGAGGCAATACAGACCACAAAAAAAACCCAATATTGACGCAGTCCTGGGGATGCACAACAAACAATATCTTGAATGAAGTAATAAAAATAAAAGGCTAACTAGAAAACAGGTTACATGAGGAAAGATGCACACAAATAGATTAAATAAATGATAACATCTAACTTGAGTAATATTAGAGTTACCTCAAAGCAGTCTCAATGCATAACTGAACACAGGTTGAAGAAATATTTGAGGTATCCTTCTCTTCTACTATGCATTGATCAATAACACATTGCAATAACACAGGATCCTCCCCTCATACGTCACAGTTTTGTTTTTATATGTTACTTTAAACAAACTGGGATGAAAAAGTCAAAATCTTGAGTTCAAAGCAAGAAGAGATGGACTCATATCCAGGAATGCTTTCCTCCTGTCTGCCTTGGCTTTTGCAAAATCCTGTGTAAAGAATACCGCAAACCAGACCAAGAATTTCTACCTTTGGCCTTAGCTGCTTTAATAACTTTTTTTTTTTTTTTTTTAAACCTTTATTCGCAACAAGTAGTGGAAGACAAGCATGAGATCATCAATGACGTACATACAAAGCATACAAAGATTCAGGTGTAGTGTAGTGCAGCGGTATACATAAAGTGTCCAGGTGTCATATCCAGAAGGGGGAAGTACAGAGGACAGAAATGAAGTCATGGCAACAGCATCGGCTTGTGACGTACCACATCAATATAGAGCATATAAACATATCAATAATACGAATAACAAGCATATAGCTTCCCAAAGAGGAGAGTAGCGGCAGGGCCGCGAGTAAATATTACAGTGCAGTAGTCTCTGAGGTAAGGCAGTATAAGCAGCACCACAAGAGAGAGGGCCGTAAAGCCCTACTCCCCCGCCGATGATCATAGTATACTCCCTTTATCGGAAGAAACAGAAGTGCAAATAGAGGGACTCTCGCATCGTGTAGATTGGACATGTGGCAGAGAAGCGTGTCATTCCCACAAATGAAGCCCTATTAACCCACCCCAACCCGATCAGCACTGTCCGAGTCAGAATCCTGCACAGCCCTGGTGAGGAGGTACACCTGCAATGGGCTCCAAAAGTCTCTGGGCCTACAGCGCACAGGCATCATCTCCGCGTAAACATTATATTGGTCCTGACAATAAACGACATCCTTCAACCAGTCCTCGAACTGCGGTATCCTGCCCCTTCCCCAGCAACAGGCCACACGCCTCTTTGCCAGCAGCAGAGCTACATCCACAAACCTACGATACAACGCCGGCACTGCCTTGGTACAACCCAACAACAGGACCATGGGGTCAAGGGGCACTCCATTGTCGGTCATAATCTGGAGAGCATCATGGACTAGCCCCCAGTACTTCGAGACCACCCCACACTCCCACGCCAAATGAAGAAAATCGGCACCTGGCATATGACAACGAGCACAACTATCATCCTCCGCTAGCCGGAACCTGAGCTTCCTAGCCGGGGTGTAGTAAAAACGCTGTATGAACTTGTAGTGTATGATCTTTAGACGGCAGCTAGAGGAGATGTGTGCTGTCACACCACAAAAATACTTCCATTGGTCATCAGAAATGGAAATGCCAAGCTCAGCATTCCACTGGGCCCGCGCCCGTCCAGGCGGGACAGCACGTTGTTTCCTGATGGCACCATACAATCTAGACACCAAGTGACGCCCATCAGAAAGTAGCAGCACATGAAGCGGTAGGGTCACACCCGGCTCCACAGGGAATTCAGGTAACAGCGATCTCAGGCCCTGTCGCAGCCGGACATAATAAAACATTTCAAGCGGGGAGTACGCCCCATTCCCGAAGAACTGTTCCAGGGTACGGAAGACGCCCTCAAGAAACAGGTCACCCCAGGTATGTACCGCAAGACGACTGCACAGGCGTTGGAACCCAGTTTCCTGCAGAAGAGACAGATCAGGGTGATATATCAAAGGTAACGCAGGCGAGTAGAGAAACGCAACATCCAGCACCTTTGCGATACGCTTCCATGCATCAACAGTGCAGGTAACCGTGGTTTGGTGTGTGTCAATGTCCCCAACATTACCCAGGACCATGCCCTCCAGTGGGAGAGGATGGGCAACCCACTGTTCAGCGGCCACCTGAGGCATAAACGGCGTGGGGCGCATCCAATGGTGGGCATAGTGCGCTTGAGCGCTGACATAATACAATTCAAACTCAGGGACATCGAAGCCCCCGTCGACATACGGCAGCGTCAGTGTAGCCCACGCCACTCGTGGCTGTTTGCCCCCCCAGAACAGCCGAAGCAACTCCGAGCGGAGACATGTGAAAAAATAAGCCCCAGGATAATACGGAATGTTTTGAAACAAATATAAGAAGCGAGGTAACACCACCATTTTAATGAGAGATGCTCTACCCGCCATAGACAATGGTAAAGACATCCACCTCGTGACGCTATCTGCCAACTTAGTCATAGCCACACCGTAATTAAGCCGTAGCGTCTCCTCCCTGAGCAACGACACAACAATACCCAGATATCGCAGTTCCGAGTCACACCACTCCAGGGGGTAGTCAAGTGGGAAACGATGAACCGCGGCAGTGAGTGGAAAGAATTGGGATTTTTGCCAATTAATATGAACTCCAGATGTACCGCCAAAGACAACAAACTCGCGTAGCAACGCATTAAGATTCGACTGCGGGTCCTTCACATAAAGGGTAACATCATCAGCATACAGGGATATGCCAATCTGTCACTGAAGACAATTAAACGCGCTCTGTTGATGCAATTGCCGAATTCTACATGCAAGAGGTTCTATAGCAATGGCGAACAATAGGGGAGAGAGTGGACACCCCTGCCTGGTCCCTCTCGTGATCGGGAAAGGGGGGGAAAACACACCATTCACAACCACCCTGGCCATAGGGTCAGTGTAGAGTAATTTAACCCAGGAGATAAATATTCTGGGAAAGCCCATCCTGCACAGAACGTCTACCAAATAACCCCATTCCACCGAGTCAAACGCTTTTGTCCCGTCAAGAAAAACAGCAGCCACCGGGAGCTCAGGGGAGATGGTAGGAATCAAGGAGAATAAAGTACGGAGATTATGGGACGTCGCCCGTCCAGGCACAAACCCTGACTGGTCAGGCAGCACTATAACGGGCATAAGTTCATAGAGACGCATCGCCAACACCTTGGCCAGAATTTTAACATCGCAGTTGAGCAATGAAAGAGGCCTATAGGAACCCACGTCAAGGGGATCCTTTCCGGGTTTGAGCAAAGAGGTGATAGCAACTTCCCTCATAGACCCTGGCAGGCGCCCCACCTCAAGGGATTCTTCAAATACCTCCCGTAACACCGGAGCCATAATATCTACGTAACATTTATAAAATTCGGAAGGGAGACCATCAAGGCCCGTAGCCTTGCCATTATTAAGAGACATGATGGCATTCCTGACCTCATCGACCTCCAGGGGCCTACCCAGAAAAGCCCTATGATCGTCAGAGAGCCAGCAAAGCGACAACTCATCAAAAAAAAAAACATATCTCACATCTCCTGAGTGCTGGGAAGTGTATAAGTGTGTGTAGTGTTGCAGAAACGTGTCCTGGATAGCCGTAGTGTCCGTACAGCGCGTGCCATCAGCCAAGACCAGTTCCAAGACATCCGAGCTATGCCTCTGGTGCCTCGTAAGAGCGGCCAGTACCTTCCCCGGTCTCTCACCTTCACAATACCGTCTAGCCATCCAGTATTTTCCCCTATGTTTCGCTTCCCTGGCCGCTTCTTCCTCGTACTCCGAAAGTTTACCTCTAAACTGGTGCATGAGATCAGGGTCAGAGCCAGCAAGCAGTTCACGCTCCAGGCGTCGCAGGTCGGCTTCTAAGCCAGCAAGTGTACGAACAATAGTCCTGAGTACCCCACAACTCTTGGAGATTGTGACCCCCCGGATCGTAACTTTGAATGCCTCCCATATCACCTCCACACTGTCCACAGACAGACAGACATTCCTTGGAAACAAAGCCTCTATTTCCTCGCCCAGCTCTGCCTTAAAGATGGGGTCCAGAAGGGCCGATGGGAAGAGCCTCCAGGGTGGGCGCGGTCGGTGCAATCCAGGCACCGATACTACAACCCGAACCGGACAGTGGTCAGAGTATGTCCTGGGGAGGTGTGTCACCCCATGCAATCCAGCCACCAGCCCTCTGGAAAGGAAGATATAATCCAGCCTTGCCCAGGTACGGGCCTGAGTCGTGAAATGCGTGCCCTCCTTAACAGTGGGGTGTACATAACGCCAGCTGTCTACCAGCCCCGCCTCTTCCACAATGCCCCGCATGACATCCCTGGCCTGTATGTTGTACTGAAGGCTCCCTTCCGATCTGTCCTCTAGAGCCCCCATTGCCAGATTAAAATACCCCCCCCACACAATATGGGAAGCATCCACAGCAAGTACATGACCCCACAGTGCAAGAAAAAAATCAGGAGTATCAACATTCGGTGCATAACAATTCACAAAAAGCACAGTGATTAGCCCAATCCTCCCCCACAACAGTACATATCTCCCGTCAGAGTCTAAGTGTGACCCCAGCTCCTGGAAGGCAAGTGTTTTTTTAATCAATATGGCAACCCCCCTTGCATAAGAGGAGTACGATGAGAATTTCCTCACAGTGGCCCACCTCCCTCCAAATGCATGTGCCGGAGACCGGCGCAGATGTGTTTCCTGTAGAAGCGCCACCTGTATGGCATGTCGGTCCAGATACTGCAACACATTCCGACATTTTCTGGCATCATTGAGCCCCCGCACATTCCAAGAAAGAATCGATATCCTATCCAACACTTCGACCGACATTACTCATAAGGAATACGTGCCAAGGAACCCCGTAACCCCGCAACAGGTACACCACACGAGCCAGAACAGTAGGCCGTAGCCGCCACCCATTCACTCCACCTAGGTACACGAAAATCACAACCATCCACGCCGTCTTCCAAACCCAGAACCAACCCCCCCCACCCAGAACCAAACAGAGCACAACCGTGCAACAGGCACACAGCGCCACACGAGAACATTCCGACCGCAGCACAGCCAGCAAGGGAATGTAAAAGTACCAAAGTGTCCCCACCTCTCACCACCCACCTGACCAACCCCAACCAGTCAGGACCCCCTACCACCCCCCCTCCCCACACCCCAGGCATCCATCCATCCATCCAGAAAAGCATTCGCACAACAAGGTAAAGTGTAAACATAGAAGGGGAATTCCCGTGGGGGGTGCCCACCAGAGGTGCACCTCACCACCCTCTCACACTCTGCCGCCCTTCCAGCCGATTAGGCAAAGACACGAGGCAGGCACAGTGCTGGGGTGGGTGCCCGGAGCAAAGAATAGAAAAAACGAGACCATCGCCATCCCAATAGATACAGCACACAACCCCTCGGAGAGGTCCGGAGGCCCCCCTATCCGCCCACAATAACACACGTCTGTGGAAAGACAGCCGTCAGCGGCAGTTGTAGCAGTATCAATGGGAAGTGTTCAATACAGTCATCATGCCAACAAAAACCTGATCAGGAGTTCTCCTCCTCTCCCGCCGATTGGCGATCATCCTGTCCCAGTCCATCCTGGCAGCCAGCAGCAGCTCGCTCCCTCTTCAGCCGCTTCACAAAGTCTTCCGCCTGCTGCGGATTGGTGAAAAAAGTCTGCTTCGCCTGATGAGTGATCCTTAGTTTCGCAGGGTAGAGCAAGGCGTAGTCCACCTGGAGGTCCCTAAGCTTCTTCTTAACCGCCAAAAACTTACGCCGTTGGTCCTGCACCATCGGAGTGAAGTCCGGGTATATGGTGAAGTTGACCCCCTCAAAGGAGAGTGAGCGGGAAGTGCGAGCTGCACGAAGAGCCGCATCACGATCCCGATAATTCAGGAGGCGAGCAATGATAGGGCGCGGGGGTGCACCGGTGGCCGGACGCGGTCCGAGCGAACGGTGTGCCCGTTCCACAATAAACTGGGTAGAAAAGGCTTCTGCTCCAACTGCCCCAACCAAGAGCCTCTCCACATAAGTTTCCATCTTTCCAACATTCGTCGTCTCCGGCACACCCACTACGCGAATGTTGTTGCGCCGACTTCTCGCCTCCAACTCCTCATTCTTGGCGGCTATCACACGTAGGATATTGTCCATCCTCGCCAGTTGAGTGGTATGAGTGGCCGCAGTGTCATCGTGATCCGATATGCGCTGTTCCGCCGTGGTCAGGCGTTCCTCATGGACATCAAGTTTTTGCACCACTGCGTCCATGCGCGAGGATAGTTTGTCCACTTTGTCCACAATGGTAGCAAACCCTTGTCGCATCTCTAGCATCAGTTGCTGAAAATCCGGGGCAGCGGGCTGTGGAGTGGCATCAGCAGTGGGCGGGGGGGGGAGCGGGAGCTCCCAGCCTCCTGTGCCAAGCGGACGCCTCTCCTAGAGGCCGCAGAGTCAAATGAGAGTTTAGGCTGCTTATTGTCCGGCTTGCCCATGGTCACTCACACACCGTCAGTCTCGGTCACCACTGTAAGAGCAGGCGTGGGGATCCCTGGGTACTAGTCCCCGTACAACAGTCAATGGGGCAGGGAGCAGAACACGATCAGGAGTAGAGCGCAGTAGTAGTGCGGATACGCAGTCTCACCAGCAGATTCCAATGGTCACCCCACAGTGCTGCGTCCAGGAAGGCAGGGGGCAATGACAGTAATATCAAGCAAAGGGGGGGCGGAGAGGAGACAGCTGCGGTCTGCCACAGTGCAGCAGAGTCAAGTGAAGGTAGCGCTGCTTACCGGGTGTAACAGGATCAATGCGTAGGCCTCAGCAGCTATGCCGGTCACCCAGGAGCAGTGTTGTACAATCCGAGACAAACCGGCCCAGAAGAAGCACCACAGGGGGTACTGGTGAGTAGAGCAGGTAGATGGGACCGGCACCACGACAGTCTGCACAGTGCTCCGCCGCAGACCCTCGCACAACAGGCTCCGCCACACAGCAGCCCCCGCGTCGGCTATGGCGCCAAATGAGGGAAAATGAGGGCCCCCCAGGAACGCGGTCAACAGAACCTCCACCAGATCGTACCTTCAGCCCCGGTCCGCCTCCTGTCGCAGCACGCAGTGCCAATGTGTCCAGGGAAGTACCACCGACGGGGGCACGAGCAGGCAGACAAGCCCCGCCACTCCCTTCGGTGTAGCTGCAAAGTCCCAACCTCGGGGGCGAGATCGGCGCCCCCGTCACAGCTCTGCACAGGGTGGCCCCAGTATCGACGCTGTGCCCACTCCGCCAAAACCGAGCACCGGCCACCGGTACCGCAGACGAGCAGGTCCGCAGGATCTCAGAGGGGGGAGGGGATCAGGCCTCCACCCACGTGTGCGGCAGCGGTCCACAGTAAGCAGAGTCGCCGGGCCGCGGAGCGCCCGTCCTCCAGATCGCCCGCCGGTGAACACTCCGGACCTCCTAACTCCGGCCAGGAACCACCGATCGGTTCAGGATTTGGACCGCTTGTGGCGTGCAGCACTCCAACGAAGATTCCAGGGTCAGATAAGGGATCGGCGATGGTCAAGAAGGATAAATGACCGGATGAGAGCTCCGGGCTGCAGGAGCCTCACGGCAGTGCGGCCATGCTGCAGTGCGCCCTCTAGCGCCCCCCCAGCTGCTTTAATAACTTAAAGAAATTCAGCATATTCTAGGAAGTAGATGATGCCTCCTCTGGTTTTTTTCTGATGATGAAGGGTGAGGGGTTGAGTGGCCCAGTCGATACGCTCGCTGTATATTTAATAATGGTGAGGTGGAAAGATCTACAATCTTAGAGAGAAATGTTTGAAAAAATGATACAGAATCATTACCTTCCACCCTCTCTGCCAAACCATAAATATGAAGTTTGTTTCGACTGATCCTTAGCATGTCTTTTTAAATGAAATATCTCAGATTGTACATTTGTAAGAGTCTGTATAGCATCTTCAATGCCACTAAATCTTACTCCACATGTGGGACCAATTATCATTTAAAATCTTCAGCCTATTGTTATTTTCTTCGATATAGGTCTTAAGAGCTCAGATTTCTTATAGCAGAAGTTCTATTGAGATAAATGTGGATGTTTTTGTACTTAAAAATCTTGTGGGAGATGGAGGGTCTTTCAAATTCCTTTAGTAGCTTGAGGGGCAAATAAGCTGTATTTAGAAGCCATTTTAAGGCAAGTTGTGCCATTTCCATTACAAGACACATTGGCTGTCGATGTAGACTCTTGAATACTGCCCTCCATATTTTACGCCAGTACATGGAATTATTTGGCAAAGCGAACTCAGTCGTTATATGAGGATTTGCTTTATTGGTCATGAGAGGCCTCAATCCTTTGGTTCGTCCCAGAAGATAACTGAGGAAAATGTATCAAACAGTACTGAAGGAGAAAATGTAGGCAGTGTCTGTAATACATGCACCCAAAGCAGCGAGGAGAAATGAATGTTAAACAACATACAGGAAAATTCTTACTTTATGTTGGTAATATATTGTGGACTATTTGCAAAAATGAAGAACAGTGCATGATAGAAAAGTAGGCATTGCTGAGGTAATGTGAATGAGCGTTTTACAAAAAGGCTGGCGTTGCATTTCTGTCAGCGTGCCTGCTTCTTTTGAGCAGGGAAAGACAAGTATGTAGGTGAAAAAACGAACCTGCTGGGGCAGAAGAGGCTCTGATTCGATATCCAGCCAGGAGGTTGTGCTTCGGAGCAGTTGGGGAAAATTTGGGCCAATTCATTCCTGTGACTGCTGCAGAGCTTCTCACACTAAGGCAGAGGTCTTCAAACTTTTGGATGCCGGGACCCCCCTGTCAACATTTTGAGGCCTAAGGACCCCCTCCTGACAAAAATTTCTAAACCTGTGTGCAGGGCTGCTGGAATTATGAGGCGGTGAGGACTAAATTATGCAACAGGCTTGACTAAATGGTGTGGGAAGAAAATGTAAAAGATGTTATGTGATGCCACGTATTTTAGGATAGCATTGCTTCATTATTTTGACGGGTGCATGACCCTAGCACGCGTAGTGAGTCCTCTGCACTGGTGTATCAAGGCTGGTCTGTGCCCTCCCTGGGCTGTTGTTTTATTTCCAGTGCTAACACTCTTGGCTCACTTCCCTGGCCTTGGCTCACCTGCTCCGCCGTATGTGTAAAAAACTCATCTACACTTTATTTAGAGAAGTAGTTTCTTGCTCTCCCTCCACTCACCCGGAAGTGAAGGTTAATAAGGCTTACCTGCACTTCTTAGTATTCTCCGGTGCAGGCCCTTCATCTCACTGGGGCATTTCTGTGAGAGTATATTTATAGCTATTTTACCGACCTGATCTCCAACCGAACATGATGCAATGCCACAAGTCAAGTGAGACGGAAGCTATCCGTATTTCTGTTTATCATGCTGCTGGAGAAATAACCCCTTCACCAAATAAAGCAACATCGCAAACCCTTTTATTTCTCATAGCCAAGTCAGTACCCTTGGAATTTCCAATGCCTTCCCCCACCCCTTGGCCTGTTTTGGATCGCAATTGGGCCACTATGTAAAAAACCCAGGTTTCTTAACCAAACCCTTCCCCCCTCACCCCGTCCCCCAACTTTTTTACACTGTTAAAATGTTTATGGATATAATAATTAATATGCCTAATCTCAGTCTGAATCTCTTAAATATTGTTATATATTTTCAGCGGCTTTAGGGACGGTGGTACGGTGGGGTGTCCTGTTCAGCCTGAGGAGGTCGGGGGTCAAGTGCCATATTTTTTAATTTCAGATGCTCATGTATGGGCTTAGCGGTAGCAATCGTACCACTGTTTGTATTTATCATAATTGCAACCCTGTGTAGTCCCTGTGGTGTTGCTCTGCCATCTTGTAATGAGAGCCAAAGTATGGTTAAACAATACTGTCCGAGCCAGGCTACTGGCTTTTTGCTCCACCCCTCTCTTGACATTTTTCAACTACTGAGAGCAGGTGCAAATGTCAGTGTAGCAGTCCCCCAAATTAGGAAAAACATACAGGTTTTTTATCTGGGACTCATTGGTCCGCATAGTTACTCCCCATGCCAGGAACAAACACATTTAGTTGCTGGAATGCCAGCTGAAAACAAGATTCCACACACTCAGCATACTCACAACTAAAACCTGCTAACTTGTAATAAGGGCCTTGGTGATGTTTGGGTCACCATTTTAGATGCTTGTACAATGCTATTGGAATGTAAACCGGTCAAGTGATAAGCTGGGCAAAGCCATGCATTAGAAACACTCACAAGAATGTGTGAAATTAATATTGAGTTGGTAGAAGGTGTATTAAGAGTCCTGTAACAATGCCATTCCTGTAGCCCCGATTTCAAACTAGGTGATATTTTCTTCTTGAACAGGAATTGTATGTCTTTTTAAGTGATGAACCTTTTGTTATTTCTTCTGCTACTCCCCAAAACACCACCTTTTCACTAAAAAGCATAAGCACTAATTCTCGTTAATTTAAAGAACATCATTTATGACTTTTTAGCAAATTAACTGCCCTTTTGCTGGAAAAACATCTGTCTCAGCCCCTGGCTACATTAGTTGTTTTAAAAAAGTTTAAAAAAAGAATGATATGTGCATTTTGTTTGCTGGCTGTTGAAACTCCAAAAAATCTGTATTTCCCTGCAAACCGTTGTTTTTACAAACATCACGTTTTACATACGCATGCCATCTTCATTAGTTGTTAAGAAAATCACTGCTATGTACCAACCTCAATTTTCTGTACTTAGCTTGATAAGAATCAATATTCTGTAATTCCTGTTTCCTGGTTTTATCATTTACTTTGTCCTCCCAGACACAGTCCAATGGCTCATTCTCTTCCCAAATGATTAAATGCAAAGTCACCGGTATTTATTTTTTGTTTCGGTTACTGCATGTTCCTCTTTGTAATACTGGTAGGGGCGTTGAGTATTAAAAGAATCCTGATTTGACTTGTTGCATGGAATACAGCTTTAGGGACAGTGCGGTGCCCTGTTCAGCCTGAGGAGGTCGAGGGGGTCAAGTGCCGCATTTGTTTGTCAGGGTGGAGAAGCAGAACATGCAGACTTGCACCTCGCCCGTTCATCAATCATTAGCCCCTACCCGAGGCACCCGGCATTAGCATGAGAATGCAGCCTTGAGTTTCTGATGGCCGGGCATTCACCGGGAGCTGCGGGGGGGCCTGTGTTACACCTCTGGCTAAGCCCCCTGTAGTGAAACAGCCCGGGCTTAGATAAGGGACGGGGGAAGAGGGGGGCTGAAGCCCTTGGGCGTTGGCAGAAGTGTTACTGTGAAGGCGCGACCCCCTTTGCATCGCTCCACGGCCCCCCTGGGGGTCGCGCCCCACAGTTTGAAGACCCCTGCACTAAGGCAATATAGTAGCAGCACCAAGCCATGCCCTTTATTCATGTATACTAAGGAATAAATATGCTGTGCTGTACTTAAAAATGATATTACAACTCAAAGCTTTAGTTATTAGAGAATTAAGAATTAAGAATTTTTTAAGAATATTTAGAATTAAGTTAGCCTTCTGACTGGCACTTCTGTTCTTGGAATGTGCAGTAAATATTGACAACATGTTTCACATAACTCTTTATACTGGGGTTTTTTCCTTTTGTGAGCACAGTAAGATTTGTGACGTTAGTGTTATTAGTGAAATAGTAATCATTTTACAGACCTTGGAAAGATAAGAGGCTAAGATGCTTTGTGCAGTATTCTAATGTGTCACCTGCAGATCAAAGTGAATGTTAAGCTGATCTATCTTGCCAGCATTATCCTGATGACATTAATTTGAAGGCATGTAACCCCATATGCAATTTCAGTTTGATCTATTATGGACTGCTTTATATTTGTAGAATGTATTGCCCACTTGAGTATGTTCCAAGGTAAAAATGCCTCAACCAAATGAGTTAGAATCTCTTTTTAAGTTTGGAGATAAATAGAGATTTCTGTTGGTCCCTTTTCCGGCTCCCTCGGTTCTGTCCGGAAAGCAGAGAGCAGAAACCGAAGCGAGGAGAGAAGCCACTCGTGAGTTGTGTGAGGCAGCGTAGATAGGACCTCGTCTTACCTTGCTACTGAAGCCCATTGGCGTGCTTTGGCGCAGGCAGCGGGGCTCAGGAGCCCTGTCAGTGGAGAGCTGGACGTTCTCCCCCTCGTGAGCCCGGTGATTTCTCGGGGGGGGGGGGGGGGGGGGGGTTATTCTGTCGGCCCAGATATCACTCTCGGTGTGGCAGGTGCCTCCCTTTGGCGCGGTTGAATCCGCTGGAGCCGCAAACGTTTGTTTAAATGCGGCGGGAGCCAGGAGCCGTCCCTCCAACGCCCCTCCAACGCAGCCGGAACCGCAATGGGGATTTGGGGGGGCAGACGACCACCGGGAGGCTTGACCCACCCGGGGAAATTTGGGGAAGCAGGGGGGGGTGGGGGGATAGGAGAGCACTGTGGGCTTCCGTAGTTTGGCAGGTTGGGCTCCCTTTGGGCTTCCCTTGGGCTCCTTTTGGGCTTGTCGGATTTAAAACCGGACATTTTGTGTAACTGACCCCCATTTGAGGTGCAGTGACACTGCAGCCGGGGTTTGCCACTAGAGAATTTTGTCGTTAGGCCTGAGGCATGCAAGGAGGGGCGTGGACAGCTGGTGTCAGGCGGAGTGGTCGGCGTTCGTTACAGGGTGCAGTGCGGCTATCTTCCAGTGTGCAGTGCGGCAGTGTCGGTCGGTATGGCGGCTCTTCAGAACCCCAGAGTGGCCGGAGCATTGCGGCTATTAGGGGAGGCGGGCCGCATGGACATTGTCCGGCCCGACTTACAGGTGAGGCCGCCGTGGCGCGCTGCCAAAGGCACCGCGGCAGCTGTGTGGGCGTGTGAGCCGCCGCGGTCATGACCGCGGCCGGCTCAGAGAGGCGGGAGGGGGCTGCGGAGGCACGAAGGGCGGTGAGCAGCGCGAGGAGGCGGCGCCGCGGAAGGCAGCGAAGAGAGGAGCTGCGAGGGCCGGTCGGCGGGGGAGAAAGAAGGCGCTGGCGTTCGTGGAGGGGAGGGGAGGGGAGGAAGGAGTGAGGTGTCGGAGGGGGTGGGGGGTGGGAGGGCGGCCCCGGCTCCTGATGCGGTGGTGGGAGGGCGGGGGGGGCGGACCCTGAGGAGCAGGTCGTGTTGATGGATGTGGAGGCAGGGAGTGGGGCAGGATGGCAGGGGGCGGAGGGTGGCTCCGGGGTGTCCGGGGGGGGCGAGACCCGGGGGGGGGAGGGAGGCTGGGGTACTGGGAGAGGTGCAGGGGGGCCACAGGCAGGGCTGAGTGAGGATGCGGGGGGCGGGCTCCCCTTTGTTGAATGAGGAGACGGAGCTGGAGGAGATGGGAGGGGGGGCGGACACGGAGCTGGATTGGGGCTCTTCGTCGTCGGAGGAGGGTGGGGGCATGGTGGGCCCGAGCAGGGTTTCTTCACCGGGACGGGGGCCGCGGGGGAGGGGGGTGTAGAGGGCATGGGGAGAGGGGGTGGCGTGGCGGGAGGGAGTGGCGGAGTAGGGGGGGTAGCGGAGGATCAGCGGTGGGGTCGGGTGGAGACGGGAGAGTGGCGGGACAGGGGGAGTGGCGGTGTGGGAGGTGGGTTTAGGGCGGCGGGGGTCTGGGAGGGTGGATGCGGGGGGGTGCAGGGCCCAGTTGGGGGGCGGGCGGGTGGGGTTGGGTGGCTCGGGGGCTGGGACTGGGAGGGTGGTTGGGGCATGGGGGCGGAGGGGTTCCCTCGCGGCACGGCAGCCACTCGGCAGTGAGGGGGCGGGGTGTGACGCTGGGATGGGGGAGTGGGGGGTTGGGGGGGTGCGTGGGGGTGGAAGGCAGGTTTTTTGACCCCAGTATGCTGGACTCCACCTTCTTTCCCTTGCAGGAGCTGTTTGCGAGGCGCTCGGGTGAGCAGCATGCGGCTCCACACCACCAAGAGGATGGGCCGGCTCTGTCTGGTGCGGGTGGCTGAGCTCCAGGAAGGGACCTGGCTAATGAGCACGGCAACTGGAGTCATCTCCGCCGGCCCCTCCCCGAAGGGTTGTCACGGCCACCGGGGGCAGGGGAGTGAGGATGGATGCACATAATTCTGATTTTGATGCGTGTGTAGCGGAAAGGCATGCCACGACGCACGCCACGACCGAACCACCGCCCCCCACCACCACCCTCCGCGCCTGGACTCCGATCAGCACCGAAGACACCGTCCGCATGATGAACTCCATCCACTCCGGATCTCCAACCGACCCCTGCCCTCACCACGTCTTCAACAAGGCCGACGCTGTCATCGCAGCCCACCTGCGGGACATCATCAACACCTCCTTCGACACCGCCACCTTCCCGGAGAGCTGGAAGCACGCCGAACTCAGCGCCCTACTCAAGAAACCTACAGCGGACCCCACCGAACTCAAGAATTGCCGCCCCATCTCGCTCCACCCGTTTCCAGCCAAAGTCATCGAGAAGACCGTCAACAAACAGCTGGCCGCCTTCCTCGAGACGAATGGATCCCTCGACCGCTCACAGTCTGGCTTCCGAGCCAACCACAGCACCGAGACCGCCCTCAACGCTGCCACCGATGACATCCAAGCCCTGATGGACAACGGAGAAACAGCGGCCCTCATCCTCCTAGACCTCTCCGCGGCATTCGACACTGTCTGCCACCGCACCCTAGTGCAGCGCCTCAGCAATGTCGGAATCCAGGAGAAGGCACTGGAATGGATCATCTCCTTCCTCGACGGAAGAACACAGAGAGTCCGTCTACCACCGTACAAGTCAGAGGCCTCGCTGAGCCCCACCCTCTTCAACGTCTACATGAGCCCCCTCGCGGCCATCGCACGCCAACACAACCTCAACATCATCTCCTACGCTGACGACACCCAGCTGATCCTCTCCCTGACCAACGACCCCGCCGCCGCCAGAGCCGACCTTCACGAAGGGATGAAAAACGTAGCCGAGTGGATGTCGACCAGCCGCCTGAAACTGAACTCAGACAAGACGGAAGTCCTCATCCTGGGCTCCTCGCCCTCCTCCTGGGACGACTCCTGGTGGCCCCCCGCCCTGGGCACCGCACCCAAACCGACAGACCACGCACGCAACCTAGGCTTCATCCTGGACTCCTCCCTCTCCATGACCAGACAAGTCAACGCCGTCTCCTCGTCGTGCTTCAACATCCTGCGCATGCTACGGAAGATCTTCCGGTGGATCCCCACTGAGACCAGGAAGACGGTCACCCAGGCCCTCGTCACCAGCCGACTGGACTACGGCAACGCCCTCTACGCCGGAACCACCGCCAAGCTCCAGAAGAGACTCCAGCGGATCCAGAACACCTCAGCCAGACTCATCCTCGACATCCCACGACACAGCCACATCTCCGGACATCTGAGAAACCTGCATTGGCTCCCCGTCAACAAAAGAATCACCTTCCGTCTCCTCACCCACGCACACAAAGCCCTACATGATCAAGGCCCGAGCTACCTCAACAACCGCATCAACTTCTATGCTCCCAAACGCCATCTCCGATCAGCCAGTCACGCCCTCGCCGCCGTCCCCCGCATCCGAAGAACGACAACAGGAGGAAGGTCCTTCTCCTACCTGGACGCCAAGACCTGGAGCTCCCTCCCGACCGACCTGCGCCTGACCCATGACCACCTCTCCTTCAGGAGGAAGCTCAAGACCTGGCTGTTCGAGCAGTAGCAGCACCCCCCCCCCCCCGCCCCCCAAGCGCCTTGAGACCCTCCGGGTACGTAGTGCTCTCTACAAATGTCTTGATTGATTGATTGAAAGGCGTGGGAGTGCGGATTTGGGTGACTTGATGCGGGTTTGTCGGGAGAGGGCGGGTTTTAGCCGGCTGGACTCCCCGGGGGGGGCCGGGAGTGTGTGGAGGCGGCGGATGGAGAGTCCGCGGAGGAAGGGAAGATTCAGGAGGAAGGGGGGCGAGTAATGTTGTTGGCAGTATATTACAAGGACCAGCGAGGCGAGAAGTGCCCAGAGTGACGGCCCCCTCAGCTCCACTGGTTAGGCGGCTTGATCCGGCAAGGACGCCGACCTTGACGCCAGGTAAGGCGGGAGACGGAGCGGGGAGTGGCAAACGGCGCTGTGTGCAGGTCTCAGTAGGGACTGGGGGCGAGGGGGAAGACGGCTGGCGGCTGGTGCGGGGACGGTACGTGCAGGACGCGGGAGTGGGCACGTACGGCGCGGCGGAAGGTGAGGCAGGCGCGCAGGGCGGGTCGCCGGTGGTCGCCGGAAAGGACACAGCCGGTGGGGGGAAGGAGAGTTGCATGGTGCTGGTGCGTAAGTTGCCGTACATGGGGCTGACAAAGCCGCTGGGGGCGCACCTGTCATTGGCAACCAAAGAAAAGATATGGAAGGGGGAGTACATTGACATATTGAAGCTTCTCCACAGGGAGTTGACGTCAAAGGAAGGGTCAAAGGAGGAAGAGCAGGAGTTGGCCAGGTGCCCGAAGGTGCCGCTGACGCTGGACAATTGGTCGGCGGCTTTCCTCATATACGTGAGTGTGTATTGCGAGCAGTCCGTGGCGCTTTTCAAATACAAGGATGTGGTGCGGAGAGCGCAGGTGACATACGACGGGTTCGCGTGGTCCCACTATGACGAGGAGTTCCGGGCGCGCATGGCGGCTGACCCGGAGGCGCTATGGGGGGAGCTGGATGCGGACTTGTACCAGCAGACGATGGGCGGGGCCAAGTTCGTCCGCACCATTTACACGGCCAGCGGTTTGCCGCTCGAGCCGTCCCCCTTTGCCGCGCGCCCCACCGGGGGGAGGGTGGGGCAGGGGGAGTCCAGCGGCCAGGCCACGGTCGGGCCTGTTGGGACTTCAATAGAGGAGCGTGTGGGCGGGCGGCATGCCGTTTTAGGCATGAGTGCTCGAAATGCGGTAGGCGTCACCCAGTGCTGCGGTGCTGGGGGCTCGGGGGCCCACCGGGTCAACAGCCCGTGCAAGGAGGTCCCCAAATCGGGGGGGGGGCAGGGTGGAGGGAGGGGAGGGGTCAGAGAGGGGGCAGCCGGAGCTTTGGGCAAAGGCTCGTACGCCGGTTAGGATAGAGCAGATGGAGCCCTGGTTGGCGGCGTATCTGCGGGCGGAGGATGCTGCGGTGCTGCGTCAAGGTTTTCGGGAGGGGTTTCGGCTGGGCAATGAGGGCCCCGGATTGCTCGCTGGGTGGACAATCTGAAGTCGGTGAACGCGCACAAGGGTATTGTGCGGGAGAAGTTGTACAAGGAGGTCAGAGAAGGGAGAATGGCGGGCCCGTTCACGGAGCCGCCGATGCCTGGCTTGATCATCTCCCCCATTGGGGTGGTTCCCAAGAATGAGGAAGGGCAGTTCCGGCTGATACAACATCTGTCGTGGCCAGAGGGGGAGTCGGTTAATGCCTACATCTTGGCGGATCTCGCGTTGGTGACCTACTCGTCGGTGGACGTGGCGCAGAGGCTCGTTATGGCGGCGGGGAGGGGCACACTGATGGCAAAATGCGATGTCAAGTCGGCTTTCTGGCACCTTCCGGTCCATCCGGCAGATCACCAGTTGCTGGGGATTCAGTTTGAGGGACTCATTTTTGTGGACAAGGCGCTGCCCATGGGGTGTTCCATTTCGTGCTCGCTATTTGAGCGTTTCAGTTCCTTCCTGCAGTGGGTCTTTTCCAGGCGCAAAGGCTCGGAGTCAGTGACGCACTACCTGGATGACTTTTTCCTGGTGGGGAGGCCCGGTGCGGCGGACTTCCAGCGGCAGCTGGACGGTTTGGCCGGGTTGATGGGGGATTTTGGTTTTCCCCTGGCGCCAGAGAAGACGTACGGTCCCAGTACGGTGTTGTCCTTTCTCGGTATTGCGCTCGACTCGGTCGCCATGGAAGCACGCCTACCGGACGACAAGAAGTCGGTGATGCTGGTGCTGGTGGATGGAATGCTGGCGAAAAGGAAGGTGACGGTGCGGGAGGTGCAGGTGCTGTTGGGGCATTTGAACTTTGCTTGTCTCGTGGTGCGGGCAGGTCGAACTTTCTGCCGGCGTTTAGGGTTGGCGTTGTCCGGGTTGTCATTGCCTCACCACCATGTGCGATTGTCGGTGGGGATGAAGGAGGATCTGTGCATGTGGCGGGCGTTCTTGGAACGGTTTAACAGAGTGCCTATGGTGCCGGCGGAGGATTGGGAGTGGGACGTCACCATGTACTCTGATGCGGCGGGCGGCGGTGGTTTCGGTCTGTACTGGGATGGACGGTGGTGCGCGGAGCAGTGGCCGGTGCAATGGCAGACAGGGGGGCGGAGCATTGCGTTTTTGGAATTGTTCCCGTTGGTGGTGGCGGTCACGGTTTGGGCCAGGCAGCTGGCACACAAGCGCTTGTTCTTTCGGGTGGACAACATGGCGGTCGTGCAGGTGGTAAATAGGCAGTCGGCCAGGGACCCGCAGGTGTTGAAGTTGATGAGGGTTTTGGTGTTGTGCTGCTTAGAGAATGACATCCTGTTTCAGGCGCGCCACGTTCCAGGAGTGGACAATGACATTGCGGATGCTTTGTCTCGTTCACAGTGGGAGAGGTTCCATGGGCTAGCCACGGCAGCGGAGGAAGTCAGGACGCCGGTTCTGGGAGAGATGTGGTCGGTGGGCGAGCCCAGGTCCTTCAGCTGGTGAAGACGTCCGTAGCGGTGTCCACGTGGAAGTCGTACGAGCAAGCCTGGGAGGAATTCTTGCTGTCTGGCGCGGTAAGGCGAGGAGACCGATGGCAGCGCGAGGAGCTGGTGGTGCGGTTTATGTTGGCGCTCATGGACAAGGGGTTGTCGCGGATCACGATTGCGGGCAAGATGTCGGCGGTGGCGTTCATGGGGAAGTTGTGGTGGGGTTACTCCCCGTCGGCGGGGGAACTTGGATCCCGGCTGCTGGAGGGGTGGGCGAGGGTGAGGGGCGCAACGGTGCGTTTGCGGCGTCCCATCACGGTGGACTTGTTGGAAGGAATCATTGGCGTGCTGCCAGCGGTGTGCAGGGATGGGGCGAGGCGGTGCGGTTTTCTACCCTGATGTCTTGGCTGTTTTTTGGAGCGTTTCGAGTGTCGGAGTTGTTGGGCACGAGGGGGGTGCGGGGGTGGTGTGGGAGGATGTGGAGTTGCGAGCACGGGAGGTGGCGGTGCGGCTGCGTCGCTCAAAAACGGACTCAGAGGGGGGTCGGAACTTGGGTGGTGCTGGACCCAGGTGGACGGGAGGAGGTGTGTCCCGCGGCATGGGGTAGAAGGCTGATGGCAAGCCGGTGCGAGGAGGAGGGGGAGGTGTTAGGGCGGGGTGGGGGTGACGGAGTGAGGGCAGCGTAGGCGTTGTGGGTTCTGCGGCACGCCCTGCGGTGCATGGGTGACGACCCCCTAGCTTTCGGGACGCATTCCTTCCGAATCGGGGCGTCGACGGAGGCAGCGCGTAGAGGTTGGGGGAAGGAGGAGATACAGAGGCTGGGAAGGTGGAAGTCGGATTGTTACCGAACGTACGTGAGGCTGCGGGAGGTGGATCGGGTGTCGTTACTTTGATTCCGACTTTTGATATGTGTCTCTTTGCAGGTGCTGTGGCGGGGCCAGAGGTGGCGGTGTTGAATGTGTATATGGTGGGACACTCATTTGTCAAGCAGGAAGAACAGGCGGAGTGAGAAAGGCATCATGCACTCAATTTGGGATTGGATACAGGACTGTATCGTTGTCACTGGAGGGGCAAAGGGGGTATGCGTTGGCATGAGTTGTTGCCTTTGTTGAATACGGTATTCAGGGGGGGGGGTGCCCGGATGTAGTGGTGATTCACCTGGGTGAAAACGACTTGGTGCAGTGCAAGGGGCTGGCATTGGTCAAACAAATGAAGAGGGACCTGAGGGAAATCAAACGGCAATGGGCGGGCTGTCATGTGATCTGGTCTGAGTTTATCCCCAGGCGGGTGTGGAGGGGAGCTGAGCGCCCAGGAGCTATAGACAGGGCTTGGAGGAAGATTAATCGGGAGATGAGGGATTTCTGTGCCAAAGAAGGGGTGGGGAGAATGAAAGATCCGGAGTTGTGCTATGGAGCGGTGTATTTTTTCAGGGACGATGGGGTCCACCTCTCCAGGTATGGAATGGAACTGTACATAGTGCAGTTGAAGGAGGCGCTAGATGGAGCTTTGGGGGTGCTCAGGTATCCCAAGAGGCAGGAGTCCTAAGGGGGGGTCGAAGGTCGTAAACGACTTCCGACTGGCGTTTTTCCTAAGAGAAAGGGGGGGTATTCGCAGGAGGCCTGGGGCTGTATGGGCAGATGGTGGTGGAGGTCTGTAAGGTCACTGAGGTCATTGCAGTCGGGGGGTCGGGGGGTAGGTTGCTGAGCGGATGTGGATATTTTGTTGCATTGTTGGGGATACGTTTAGGGGTGGGGGGGGCGGTTAGGCAGTTGTTATTTAGCGAGCATTAGTTTTGTTCGGCACAGGCCAGGTGGGTGTTGTTTAGGTGCATCTGATTCCAATAAAGCGGCCTTTATCACACTAATTTAGTGTCTGTGTCAGTGCTTCCCCCCCCCTACCTACTGGTGTGCCCCAATGGGGATTTGGGGGGGCAGGTGACCAGCGGGAGGCTTGACCCACCCGGGGAAATTTGGGGCAGCAGGGGGGGGGATAGGTGAGCACTGTGTGCTTCCGTAGTTGGGCTGGTTGGGCTCCCTTTGGGCTTCCCTTGGGCTCCTTTTGGGCTTGTCTGGTTTAAAACCAGACATTTTGTGTAACTGACCACCATTTGAGGTGCAGTGACACGGCAGCCGGGGCGAATTTTGTCCCGCCCTCCCTCCCTGTGTCTCCGGTGGGGTGGGGGGGGTTTGTTGTGTTCAGTTACAGGTCCAGGTGGGGTCTTGGGTTTTCGAGAGGGGCATTGTTGGCTGATGGTGCACCAGGATGTTAGGGCGTCAAGAGTTGTGTTGTCGCTGGAACAGGTGCTGTGATGGGTGGCGTTTTTCCTAAGAGAAAGGGGGTGCATTGGCAGGAGGCCTGGGGCTGTATGGGCAGATGGGGGCGGAGGTCAGTAAGGTCACTGAGGTCATTGCAGTCGGGGGTAGAGGGGTAGGTTGCTGAGCAGATGTGGATATTTTGTTGCATTGTTGGGGATACGTTTAGGGGTGGGGGTGGGGGGCGGTTAGGCATATGTTATTTAGCGAGCATTAGTTTTGTTCGGCACAGGCCAGGTGGGTGTTTTTGAGGTGCACCTGATTCCAATAAAGCGGCCTTTATCACACTAATTTGGTGTCTGTGTCAGTGCTTCCCCCCCTCCCCCCCCCCACCTACTGGTGTGCCCCAAACCCTCTTTTCAGCACCGGAGCCGCAAGTCATTTCTCCAGCACGGCGGAGGCCGTTAATGTTGCTACAATGCTGCTGGAGCCGCGAATTACACCCCTCCAACGCAGCTGGAGCCGCAAACCCTGTTTCAGCGCGGCGGGATCCGTAAGTCACTTTTCCAGTGCGACAGAGGCTGTTAACATTGCTACAACGTGGCTGTAGCCGCGAATTATGGCATTAGCATGGTTAAAGCGACAAACATTGCTTGAAACGGCAGGAGCCACGAGGCATTTCTTCAATGCGCCTGAAGCCGCAAATACTATTTGAGTGCAGCAGGAGCTGCACGGCAGCATTCAAACGTGGCCGCAAGTCATTTCTCCAGCACGGCGGAGGCCGTTAATGTTGCTACAATGCTGCTGGAGCCGCGAATTACACCCCTCCAACGCAGCTGGAGCCGCAAACCCTGTTTCAGCGCGGCGGGATCCGTAAGTCACTTTTCCAGTGCGACAGAGGCTGTTAACATTGCTACAACGTGGCTGTAGCCGCGAATTATGGCATTAGCATGGTTAAAGCGACAAACATTGCTTGAAACGGCAGGAGCCACGAGGCATTTCTTCAATGCGCCTGAAGCCGCAAATACTATTTGAGTGCAGCAGGAGCTGCACGGCAGCATTCAAACGTGGCCGAAGCGGCAATTAATCATTGTTCAACGCAGTAAGGTCAGTTAAAATTCCCCAAAAGCATCAAGTTCTGCACCTATATCATGGCCCTGTGGGAGTCTTATATCAGCAAAAAGTTATCTTACTAAAGTTGTAGGTTCGGAGCCTGAATCCACGCAGACACAGCCACTAGATATCAGGGGGACCCAGCGCAATAACTTGGGAACTAAGCAAGTGGTAACAAAACTGTAGTCTTTTTATCTCAAGGGCTACTCTTCTTTTTAAAAGCCACTCAGAAGTACTACAGCAGCTTCAACAACATTTCTATTATCTACTATCTATTATCTCTTCCATCTCTGAGAGCTAGAGACACAGATAGACAACTAGTGCAGCCAGAAAGCCCGATAGCCCGGCAGCCTCTCAACTCAATCGTCCAACTACCACTTCAACAGCTCAATAGCTTAATAGCTAATAGATTTGTAGCTTTAATAGTATAATAATTTAATAAGGAGGCCTCAATCTAACTCCCCTTAATGATATCAATTTTCCTTCACGCAAACTCAGTGTAACCACAATTATGAGGACAAGAAACTCAAACCTGGTCCAACATCAAGTGAAGCCTCGCCCCCACAAATCAGCAATGTGGCAAACATTAAAGCTGCTCTACCCTCTAAGAAGAGGGAGTTCCAAACCAGGGTCAAACCCCAAGGAGGCCCCCCCGGAGGATCAGCAAACAGGAGACTCAATATCAGTAACAGCACCTGCAACTCCATCGGGAAGGGCTTTTACTCCATACAAGCCCACGGCTAACAGGAACAGTCTCAGCACCACAAAGAGAACGACCAGCACAGATGGTAACAGAGACATAAGAGTTCCTGCACAATACAACCCCTGACGATAAACTTGGTGAATCTGGTGGAGTAGTGTGCTCACCATGTTCAGGAAAAACCACCAGAATTGTCAGAACACCAACAGATGCCAACGGCAGAACTTTAGGACCCCACTCACCCAGTCACCTAGCCATTCCACTTTCACCGGAAATAATCATTGTTCGGGGGACAGAATATCAGAAACAAACACGGCACTAGGCATGTCTAGCCATAACAGTCCACATAACTCAGCACCTCAAAGATTAGGGGACACGGAAACGGACCCCGTGGCTAATGGAGTTAATGGAGCCACTGGAGCCAACGCTCACATAAGTGAAACAGCAGAAAAATCAGAAACCAATCCCTCAAACCTCAGTGGTCCCGTACAAGATAAAGATGCATGGATCATCAGTCCTCCTAGAGTGGGAGCGGAAAAAGAGCAGAAGCCCCCCCATAATAGAAAATCAATTAGCACGAACCATTGAAACCTTGAACTCAATGGCAAACTCTGCAATGATGCCTGCAGACAAACTGGACGCTCAAATAAACATACTAAAAACAGTTGCTGATCTGATTTCAGGGATAGACTCCAAACTGGAACATTTGAATTCACTAATACACAGAGCCCAGGCCAATACAACATCAATAGTCAAACAAGAGGGCTGTGGCTGCAGCCCTATACTGCACAACCTAGAAAAGCTTCCAGAGATAATGAATACACTAATCGAGGTCTCAAGGAAGAAGTTAGCAGTCAATGGAACATCTCACACTCCCAGCAAAACACAAAGGAGTTCACAACCACAAAAGATTCACAAACTAATGACAAAGAATCCTCGCAAGATACGACAAGGGCAGTGGCTGAGCATTTACGTTGGGCTGAAGAAACTGCAACAAAAACCAGTCCCAATCCTGATAACGACCACGGAACCCAAATTAATCCAAAGCCGACAAGCCCAGACACTCACCATCTTTCCCGAAAAAACAAGAAAAAATTAAAAAACCTGATTAAAACAAATCCAACAACAATGGCTCCATTTGGCAGTGGTTGCTGCCTGAAAACCAGGTGACCGAGGCTCACACTGATGATCAACATGAGACCAATATTCCATCCCACACTCAAAACCTAAACAAAAATATTGCATGCTCATTATTCCAGGTAAAACTAATTTCTAAACTAACTCTGATGATATTGTGGATCACCCCATGGACCATCAGTTAAATCCTATGGATATGTGGGTACAAAAACAAAGCTGGCGCTCTAACTACTTGCAAGGACAACAAGCTGGGGACGGAAACCATGACTTACAGAGAGATCGGAAACCTAATTTAAAGAGCCCCCCGTTGACTAACCTTGCGGACAATAGTACGAGCAGTATGAACCAAGAAACACAAAAAATAAATAAACAAATTACCATGCCAGCATCAGGTCATAGGGCATCTCAAGGAAAAATTGAGTCTACAAATAACAGAGAGATGAAACCTAGGCCAACTAGACCACTGAACGAAATGAAAGTTCAGCAGATGGAGGCCACCTCAAACCGGGTCGAGGCTGATTTGGACACCCTGTCACAGACAACCACAAACTCTACAAAGGCCCATGACCCGCAGGAGGTAATCATGCAACAAAATCTGCCATCTATAAATCACGATGACCTGAAAATATTGCTGTACCCTGAATATGACTCACAGGGCAAGTGGGATATTCTTATCCGCAGCAGCCTCCTAAAACTCTGTGCAAATATTCCAGGTCTAGAAAAGATAAAAACAACTGATATTGAGAGTGTTTCCTTCCTCACCCCAGGACCAAGTGAGACCAATGAGACCACAGAGCTAATCTTTACCAATGTGGCCATGGTTGAGGCCTTGAAAAGAAACTATAGGCAATTGGAAAACTGGGGCATGAAAATCATGACCCAGCCTGTGCTAAAATATTCAATGATGTTGAAAAACAGCGACTCGAAGGATCCATCAGTCTCTCAGGAACAGAATATTCAAAAAAAGCCATTCACGAACAATTTTCCCTACTCGGTGTCACTAGCCGAGTCCATCCTTCATGGGACTAAAGGTGGCTCAAAAATAAATCTCACTAATGACAGCTTATTTAAAATAACAACAAGTCTGGGACAGGGCATCGGCTCTTGCTCAATTAAGGGGAATATCAGCAAAGACTGGTCTTGGTTGCCACGGGCCTTAAATCCCAGCCCCTAATACTCGTCCCTCTGCAAACAAGGAGATCAATCTGCACCTGCTGAAAAATGGCTCAGCCAAGTACAGCAATTCGACGGTCAGCATTCGAAGATTAAACATAGTGACCTGGAACGTCGCAGGGATTACAAAGCTAGTGCAAAACCCAGCGACGTTGGCATTTCTTGAAGGAGCCGACCTAATCTGCACCCAAGAAACATGGGCAACTAAATCAATATCAATAAGAGGCTACATGGAATATTGCAAAACCAGCTATTAAAGACAACATATTTGGAAGACCTCAGGAGGGATTTCTATATACATTAAGCACTCTCTGAAAATACATTTCACAGAAATAAAAACAACATCAAGTATGCTTCTGGCGGGCACCTTGAAAGGTCTCTCCACGATTAACGGCCAACTCCCAATACTCTTAATTAACGTTTATTACAACTCCCATGGGCCGGGCGCCAAGAACAAGCTGACCCAGCTGATAAGTCAGGTAGAAACTCTGCTCTTACAGTTCGCACCTATGGAATCCATCATCCTTGGGGACTTCAACACACATAACATAGGGCACACTGCAACACAAAGCAACCAGTCTGGGGCTACAGACACTTTCAACCCCCTAATGCAGTCTTATAATCTGTTAACAGCACACTCTCTGTTTTTAAGGAACAAATCAGGAGCATTCTTTGCTCACACATATAATAATCAAACGACAATAGATTATATCTTATTAAGTGAAAGAATGCAAAATCTCATGGCAAACTATACAATGCATCCGCGAAACGAAAGCGATCATGCCGCCTTAATGACTACGTTAAAGCTCACAGCAGACACACGCCACACTTTACGCTGCATTGGGGTATCTAAAGGGGAAGAACTGCACAAGTTATTAGGAAGAATCACATGGGGGCCAACGCCAATTAACACGTTTGATAAATGGAAAAAAACATGGGCAGGCTGGCAACTTAGAACAAACAACAGGGGTACTATAGACAAATGGGACCGGTCCGCCAGCAAATTAGCCTCTCTGCTTCGAGGGGATAAAATAAGCAGAACCCCCCACACCCATCACATACTTTTGGACTCGTCCCAGCAATTAAAGAGAGTGCCAAACAATTAAATTCCAAACGTAGGGCTTATCGGAAAACCGGTTTAGCATCTGCCAAAAGGCTACTTAAAGAAGCCGCAAAAAGCCACTCGAAGGAAGTCTGGGCCGCAAAACGCAAATGCATTGAGGCAAAATGGCTGAAGATCTTTGACTTGCTGAGACCTTGCAAATCCCAAGAGATCTGGCGATACCTAAATACTCTAACCCAAGGAGACACCCATAGAGAGAACTCACTCGATGCAGGCACCTGGGTCGCTCATGTAAAAACATTGTACAAAGAAGATCGAAGTAGAACTTCCTTAAACAAAGGCCTTAATGCAAGTGAAGAACCAGACATCACTGCACATACATCGAAAACGTTGGATGACCAAGCTCCTCCAGGCAAAACTTTAGTTAGCATAATCTTAAAAAAGATCAGACACAATGGGGCACCAGGTCATAACGGCCTGCCTGGCTCCCTCTTCAGGGCCGACACAGATTTCTGGACGGACAATCTGACCCAGTTATATGCTGAATGCCGGTTCTTGGGAGATGTTCCAGACTCCTGGAGAGGGTCGCTTCTGCACCCAATACATAAGAAAGGGCCAAAATCCGATTTAAAAAACTACTGTATGATTGCCCTGTTGGATATCGAGGGCAAGGCTTATGAAAACACCCTTCTGGCGAACTAACAAATTGGGCCAGCTCTGAAGGCCTTCTGCCCTTCTTCCAAACAGGGTTTAGACCTGGGGCATCAACGGTGGATAACATAATTTGCTCTCATATCTAGCACAACAAGCCAAAGTCTGCCGTTCTTTGCTTGTTTTATTGACTACTCAGCAGCTTTTGACGGCGTAGATCGTTCCATCCTCTGGCAGAAGTTGGCACGCTGGTATATCAACCCATATTTATTACAAGCAGTTTAATCATTGAATTCAAGAACTTGGGTAAGAATCAAACTCTCAAGCAAATTTGCTACAGAGAAAATCGACACGGATCGCGGCCTAATGCAAGGGTGCATCTTAGCTCCGATGCTCTTTAATTTATACGCTGCAGACATGGGCCAAGCCTTGACTGGAGCCACATTAGCAACACCTAGGATTGGGCGCACTAAGATCCAACTAATGCAATACGCCGATTACCTGGTACTCCTAGACCATACCAAAATAGGCTTACAAAAAGCACTTACGGCTCTGGCAACTTACAATGTCAAAAATAAGTCGGTTGTCAACCCATCAAAATCCAAAACAGTAATTTTCAGGCAATACCCTAAACAAAACTAGCAAAATGGAGGCGAGGCTAGCTGATTCTGGACTGTATGCAACATTACAACTACTTGGGGGTTTGGTTTAGTGAAACCGGCCGCCCAGGAGTCCATCTCCATAAAATGCAGATGAAAGGGAAAAGCATAATTTACGCCCTCTGCAAGCTATACGCCACTCTACATAGCCCCACAACAACAGCTATCCAAAGAGTCCTGCTAATACCATCTCTTAATTACGCACAACAGGCATTCCCAGGAAAACTAACAAAAGACCTAGAAAAAATCCACTGCACAGCCTATAAAATGTTATTCCACCTACCGCCTGCACCAGGAACAATCTAGTGTGGTTAGAATTCAACCTGAACCAACAAAAACTGGAAGAGATGGCCTCTCTGAGCAGATACTTCTATCTCACAATGGCGGCACCAGATAACACAATGAAGGCTGCTATAAAAAGTATCTTTCTGGAACCCGGTAATCCCTGGTCAGCCACTCTTGCCGCTGCCAAATACCTTTTGAAACTTGCAATAGAGAACTGGGACCCCAAGACAATCAAATACATTGCCATCAAAAAAGCGCAATAAAAAAACAAGTTTGTCTTTGCTCTCGCACCTTGGACATGGAATCGCTGGTAACAAGAGGCTTACATGAGTCCCAAAGCCTCCCACACGTAGAGTATAACCCCAAACTTCATCTTATGCAGGCCGTGGGGAGACAAGCCTTACACAGGATCTTAGCGTTCAGACTACACCCTCTACCCCTTAAAGAATTATACCCCACCGGGCCGACTCTGCAAATACAAACGTGAGTCTTTGGCCCACATCATACTTTGCTGCCCGGCCCTGCGCTTAGCTCGCAGACTTTACTTAGGCCCATCCTGCTACAACTGGGCACGCGAACTGTAAAGGAGGTAGTCCATCAACTGTATACACTGGGCAAAGTGAAGCATATGGCTACGTTTGGCAAATTTGTACAACAGACTCGTACGAAGCTGATGGACACTCCCTGTTAAGTGATCAGGCAAGCACTTGCGCCGAGGTTACATATCATCTTGTACTAACTGATTCGTTCCATTTGAGCATGTACAACTGTTGGCCAAGTTCAAAAAGCTATCTTGGTTTTAAAGATCATTGAACTTTAGACCCTTAGATTTTAATCACCCTGACTATCTTTTGAAATGTTTATCTTTTAAAAATGTAGCGCTCTTTTGTACTTTGTTTTATTGTAAGGTGAAAAGAAGTGGGATCCACACGACAGGTAGGAGAAGGGCTTTATTTTACATCCAGCCACAGCAACTCCCCGGCAACAACTGCAGTGAACAGAATCATTTCATGTGTTCCACGCAGGGAACATTCTGTATAGAATGTGAAGACAGAGAAGAGAAATCCCAACACACCTCCCACGCAGGGAACATTCTGTATAGAATGTGAAGACAGAGAAGAGAAATCCCAACATAATGGTTTTGAGTAACCACGTAAATAAATTTATTCATTCATTCCTTTTCCGTCTCTTAACATTGGCAGGATCCACAGCCATGGCGTTTCCTGTCAATGTTGTGGAAGTTTGATGGAAGGCTCTATCAAACAAGATAGCTGCTGCTCAAACTGTTACACAGTTTTTCATTTTACAAAAGCAAACTTCCAAAGTGGGTGTATGTTTTTGAAAAAGGAGAAACTAGTTACCCACACAATGGAAGTTTCCACCAGGGTGTGGGAAAATGTGTAATTTTTTTATTATCCCCCATCGCCAGCAAAGAAAAAGCTATCCAATCGATGAATCTAAAATAGACGGGCAGGAAGTGGGATGGCACACCTTTGTTGTTCCCTGTTGCATTAGGCGTCATTGGAGGATGTGAGCAGCAGTGCTGAAGTAGGTTCTGTTGTAGACTTAAGGTCCACTCACCTATAAATTGGGCAGATAGACCATGAATTTGGCAAAGACAGTACACCATTGATGTTGCTCTTAAAATTGTTCATGAAAGCATTGGCATATTCAAGTTTCCACTCTCGAGAAACACCTATTATTGTTTATCTTGACAAAGAACTGTGATTTTTCTTTTTATACAGAAAGAAGAAGCTGTGGAATGCCACCTACAATAATCAATGGAAAAAGTGAGATGACTACCAACAAGAACAATTTCTACAGTGAAGATGCAGTGACCTACCTCTGTGATCCTGGCTATTATGTAACTGGATCGAATGAAAGTACTTGCATTAAGGGGAGGTGGACAGCTGCCCCTACATGTAGTGGTACGTATATATCATTTTTAACTTAGATTGTTTGTACCCTCTCAGGAAAAGTAAAGCATGCATTTAAATACAAAGCTTTTGGCCAAGCTTTTATTCCAAACACATTGGGGCTCATTACGATGTCGGGTGGAAACTTCCTGCCCGACATCGATTCGGAATGGGGTCCGACCGACTCGCATTTGGTGGTTCCACCCACCCAATTATGATGTGACCGAACACTATTCTGTCAGATTCCCTTTGTTTCCTATGGGAGCTTGTGTTCTACCCGACAACTGGCAGGAACACAGGCTCCTATGGGGAAATGGTGTGTGTGTGTAAAACCCTGCACCTTGTTGCGGGTACCCCATTGTGCATGTCACACAGTGCAGGGTTTTACTGGGGGGTCCCTTAGGTATGCCATCAGCCCTCATCCGGAGGCGGCTCTGCCAGGGTCCCCTAAAGTCACTTTCCAACAGCCTTTTTGTGTCGGAAAGGCCGACGCACCGAGGCTGTTGGAAATTGACATCATAATACAGAGGTCGAAAACGCTGTCCAAAGGGTGTACGACTGAAATGAAAACTCTGAGAGTCGGTCTGAACCGCTTCCAAATAACCAAGGGGTTTATCTTCTGACCATGAACATCGTAATCGGTCAGACAGATTGTAAAGCGACCGAGTTGGTCGAAAGGGCTCTGACGCGGTCGAGTAGATTTCAACTGTCGGGAGGAGGCTTTCCGTCTGACAACGTAATCGGTCCCATTGTGTCTGTAAGTACTGACTATGCGGAGCTTCTGAGCAAAAACATCGTCTGGTAACAGCCAGGCACTGATTCATGAATTCATTTGTGAGCACGTGACATAGCACTCCAGGGAGGGGTTGATTCACACTTGTATTTATGAGTAGGGGGAAGTAAATCTAGAGGAGTACTGCTACACATATTCAGAACTGAGTTCGGAATTGGCACATCTTCTTTTTTAGTAATCATAGATGTTTTAGAAAAAGTGTAATGAGGGCACAGTCCTTTCAATTTGTACTAATTGTATGTGAATGTTACCTGAATAATCTTGTTTTTTCTGTTTTGATGCTTTGGCCGAATTTGTGAAACATATTGAAGGTTATTCTACAGAATACTTAATATAATACTACTTCATTAATGCTGTTGTTATTGACCCCTCAGTTTGTAATTATTTCCCCTAAACATTTTCATAAATTATATCTGCAAAACATGCCTAATTCAGTGTACATAACTTAATCCTGTAAAAGTTATCAAGTGGAGAGAATAGGAATTCATCAAAATATTCACTTATTCTTGGTTTCCATTTTTATTTACTGGAAAGAGGACACAGGCACATGTGAGAGCAACCGAAACTTTACGGATGGGCGCTGATGAGGGGAACACTATGGCACTCATCATGCTAGACCTCAGCGCTGCTTTCGACACCGTGGCACACTCCACCTTGCTACGGTGTCTGAGCAGAGCTGGGGTTACAAAGGCAGCTTGGGGATGGCTCAAGGACTTTCTCTCTGACCGTAGTTTTCAGGTTCAGAGAGGTATGTTCCTCTCCGACAGTGTGGCCTTAGAACAGGGGGTGCCTCAGGGCTCTGCCCTGAGTCCCACCCTGTTCAACCTGTATATGGCTCCATTGGCAGCGGTTGTTCAGTCATACGGCATAGATCTTGTATCTTATGCCGATGACACGCAGCTGCTCATCTCCCTGTCACAGTCCCCGAAGCTAGCAGCAGCCAATTTTAAATCTTGCATGCAGGAGCTTGCTGGCTGGATGAATCAACACTGCCTTAAGCTCAATGGGGCTAAAACGGAGGTGCTAGTGATAGGGGGAGATGGGGCGAGCTGGACTCAGGAATGGTGGCCGCCATGCCTTGGCTCTCTGCCCATCCCATGCAGTGAGGCCAAGAACCTGGGGGTCTGGGTAGATCCTAAACTCTCGTTTGAGAGTCATGTGGACAAAGTGGTGGGGAAATGCTTTGGGGTTATGAAGACCCTAAACCGCACTCTGGACCTATTGCCACTGGAGGCCAGACGTATTATGATCCAAGCTCTGGTCACTTCTCGCATGGACTATGCGAATGTGCTGCTATTAGGGACCACGGAGAAGAATCTGAGGAGACTGCAAGTGCTGCAAAATACGGCGGCCCGGTTAGCCCTCAGACTCCCTAAAAGAACAGCATCCAAGCCTACTTTGGCTGCCCTTCATTGGCTGCCTGTGAAGAAAAGAATTCTTTTTAAAGCTCTCCTTTTTTGCTACAGGATAGCCTCTGCAGAAGCGCCAGGGTATTTGAAGGATCTTGCCATCCCCTATCTTCCCCTAAGAGCACTTCGCTCGGCAGGTATGGGTCTCCTGACAGTTCCTCGTGTTAGAAAGGCTAGGATGGGAGGCCGCTCCTTTCGGGTGCTGGCTACCACCCAGTGGAACTGCCTTCCACTTGGAATCAGACTAGCCAACAATGAAACCACGTTTCGGAAACTCTTGAAAACACATCTGTTTGCCCTAGAGTGATAGTTGCTTCTCCTCCTTTCTGACTCTTACTCCACAGCGCGGGGACACGCCGTGATGGCGTCACCAGGCGCTTTAGAAATCCCTTTATTATTATTATTATGGTTGGAAAATTAGAGAAATTCCATTTTCTTTCTATTTTCTCAGGTGTAATGAATTCTTCCTAATACGTCTCTCCTTACTCTTCACCCCATTTAAAAACTTGATTATTTGATGGATCCTCAAAACTCTTCAACAACAATCTTTATTGAATCGTTATGGTGTTGCATTAATCTGCCAAATAATACCTAAAATGCATTTACAAAGGTTTGTGGGCCATCACAGAGGGTGTTCACTACATTTGCCTAACATGTTCCTGACCACTCTTCTGACAAGTTCTGACAACATAAAACAATGTCAAAAACTGGAAGTCGATAGACTACAAATGTTTCCTTATTTTGACTAGTAAAATCATCATTATATGCTTACATGTGTTATATTATAAAATGTGTAGGAGAATGCATTATCAAAAATTTCAAGACACGAAAAACTGGGAAAAATTGGGCCAGTTCAATAAGAAACTGCATTATTTTGAAACTGATAGGCACTCATTATCTTTGTTGGAAATACCATTCCACCTGAGTCCAAGATTTAATCTGAAGGGCCTCTGTAAAATCCATTGCATTACTTTTAATATTTGTCATTTGTTGGAAACAGGTGGGAGATGTGCATGTAAAAGAGCCAGAATCAGGGAACCAGACGCTCAAGTGGATCTGGTAATTCCAAGACCCATATATATCCTAATTGCAGGCCTGCAAACTTGTGATACTTTTTAACTGAGGTGGGGCAGGGGGAATATTAAAACTAATGGAATCATTAACTAAGCCACGAACACTCCTCTCCCCCCATAGTTACTGGGCTTTTTGTAATGAAGCCCATAGTTTTCATGACATTCAGATCAATGTAGGCTGCATTGGGGTAGGGTCTGGTTCATATCTTATGGTGAGTGGCAGGGAAACCACAGATGCATCTCAAGCTAAAGTGCAGGAGTTTTCCTTTGAGTAAACAACAGAGCTGGGGAGAAAATATAAACAGGCAGAAAAAGCTGATTTTAATCTGAGAGTTGCACATCTATCATAATTGAAGTTGTTAACCACATGGAGCTAATGAAATGAGTTTTTGTGCATTTACTATTTTTATTTATTCTATCGTACTGAAACACTCAAATGTACAACGGGCTGTGTGTTTGAACTGCCCTTTGACCCAAATATCAATATTGCCTTAATAGCAGGATATTTGGCTCTTTAGGATTATTTGTGATGTATTATGTGCAAATTAATAAATTGTTGTACCAAATCAGCTTATCATGTTTACATAAATACAGTTAATACATAATAAATTGGAAGGTGAACTCGTCAATCGCGTTTTTTTTATATTAACAATATTTCCTTTTTTTGTAGAAAGCCCGTGCAACGTGCCATCCATCGACAATGGCTCAGTAGTAGAATTGAGGACAAATTATGTCTCAGGAGCCACAGTACATTTTATATGTGACTCTGGATATAAACTGATTTCAGAAACACAAACACAGTGTTTAAAGGGAAAGTGGCGTTTTCTTCCGAAGTGCGTTTGTAAGTATTTGTTCTGATATGGAGAAGGTTTGATAAATATTGACATTTTATAGAGTATTCATACAGATATTGTGTGTGGTTCTTTCATAGCTCATTAAACATTAATCTGACTGCTAAACCCACAACAATTGTAGTTTTCTGTCAACAATGAAGGCAATATGGAGATTTTTCCTATTACGATTGTGACCAAATTCTACAACAATTATGAGTATTGTGACTATTTTTTGAAAGTTTTTTTTTTTACCAACAGCAAATTTAGCTGGTAGAACTTATAGAAGATACTATTCCCTAACACCCTGGGAAAAATGATTGTCCATGAAGCAAAAACATTCTCACAAGCATCTCTAACATCTGTCAATTCCTCCTTGTCCTCTAAATCTTTCGCAACGCTTTAACTGAAATTTCTGACAAAAGCAGCTGTCATACATCGACAGGCTTCTGCAACATATCTTAACATCTCTCGTCAAGGACACCATGTTTTCCAAAATGCTCACTTTATCTTTACTTCCAAATGGAGGGAAACAGCCAATTCATTGCTTTAACTACTGAAATTGATCCAAACTGATTTTTTTTCCAATAGCATAAAGGTGGCCCATTACTTGCCCTATGTCTTTAATGCAATATGTCTCAAAGAGTGATCTTAAAGAAATTCCTGATTCTGTCTCAAGACACATCAATGAGCATTATGCGTATTTCAAGTTCACAATCAACTATCAAGTCACCTGATTGATTGAACAGAGTCCCTTAAATGTCGAATTTCCAAGACCGGTCAGCACCTTCCAAACATCCTGATTTAGCTATTTAAATAAACCTATGGTCTTTGCTGCATTTAACCATACATATCAACTCTATAAACCACCATAATAGGCTCCAAAGCAGGATGCACACATCAATAAGACCACAGTCTCAAGTTTGTGCTAACTCATTATTACACCTCTCCCCACAGTTTTTTATATGACTTTGACTCTCTTAACAGGCTAGGGAATCCCCATTGAGACCTAACACCTTGCAGGTCACCAGAATCAGAATATCATAATGTAATTTAAAGGATGCAAAGGACACTTCAAATGCTAAAACAGATCATGTAAATGGGAAAAACGAAATAGAGAATTCAAAGGAAATAGCAGTGGAAATGTTAAACTTGCTTCATTGCTTCATAGAGCCATGACCAAAATCAATTTCAATATCGGTACATCAAAACCCATGGAATAACGTAAATTAGAGGGAATATATAAATCGAACTCTGAACTCAATGCTGTACCAAAAAGGTGTGCTTTTAGATCTTTTTTCCAACCGAAAATCTAAGTAATTTAGGTGGAACCAGATTATCAATATGCAAATATATTTGGGACCAGTATAATTTATTCTGCTTCGCTTGAAATACTCTTTACTAGGCAATAATGTCAAAAATGATTGTCAATTGAGCCAGTAACCTCCGCCTGGTCCCCTTCATGTGAATACCATAACAGATCTCTTGAAATATTGCTTTTTCTTAGAAGGATGCAGCTGTGTAACCCGTCTGTAACCATATTTGAGACAACAGAGGCACCAGACCAAAATCTCAAAATACTTCATGTGGAGTCCCGGTTGCCAGCACGATCACTTGCCAAGCATTAAACTCTTAATACATCAACATCCTTTGGCTGTTTTCCAAGATATGGCTAGGTCAAGAGTCATACTGAGTATGGCTTGTCTGATCAATGCTTTTAAAAATAAATTAGTTAAACTCTTCGGGTCCGATTCACAAAAGTAATCTGATACAAAATCCTAACTGTACGACTTTGGGTATTCACAGAAGGCATTTAGGAGTACTAAAGTTAGGATTTTTTTCTCAGTTAATCTTAAATTTTGGTCTTAAATTAAACGTAAGACAAACTTAAGTTTAACTGAGACAAAATCCTAACTTTATGACTAGGCTTTAGTCTCAGTTAAACTTAAGTTCGTCTTAAGTTTAACGTAGGACCAAAACATAAGTTTAACTTAGACAAAATCCTAACTTTAGTACTCGTAAATGCCTTCTGTGAATACCGGAAGTCGTAAAGTTATGATTTTGTCTCCGATTACTTTTGTTAATCGGGCCCTTCAATTCTGTTACTTTTTCCATGGTAAGGCTCTGTTTTCCTTTATTTTGCAAAAGTCATGCTATATATGTATGAAAGACTCTTAGCTTTCTAATTCAGAATGCAAGTACATATGGTTTCAATAGATGATGCATGTAAACTCACAATCCTGGCTACCCAGAGAGGACAAACAAATTCTTTGATCAAAGCAAATATTTTTGTCTACTAATTCAACTTTTTAAACCATTTTTACTAAGCTATTCAGCTTGAATCTAAAGTACATCAGACAAAAATATGGATAGTATACAACTCTAGTACCCCGTCCAGCTTGTTAATCTATGTGGTAGCATGCGTCGAGCAGTCAAAGGATCCTCAGAGGGAGCCATATGTTAAGCATACAGAGGATTTATCCCAACATACGAACAGTAACAGGAAGACGTTGTTTATCAGGTCAAATACTAGCTTTTATGGAAAAAGCATACTTAATGTAAACACACAAGGCATTTTTGACACAATAAATATTCCTCACAGACCCTTTACTGAAAGCATGTTAGAGCTATATTGGGCGAAATTTCTAAGCCCTTCTATCCTTTATGGTAGAGGTGTTTGTTTCCCATTCAAATTATAGGGGCTACTTCCACTTGCGCCCCATGCTAGACCAATGCACCCCAAAGTGTTGTACTTTGCATTAGGAGCTCACCAGCACCTCAGCACTAAGTTTGTGCAAGTCCTCTGTGGCCCGCATGGCTCAGGACAGTCCAGAAGCAGCCAGAGATACCTGAAGAAGCAAGGTGGTCCTTTGTGAGCGCCGAACTTCCTTTCCTGAGAGTCCACAACATCTTGCAGACTTTTTCCAGGAATACATTGGGTCTGCTCAGTCCTGATACAGTCTGCGTCAGTTTGCAACGGCTTCTTGCCCCTCCAGCAGTAATCAGTAAGGGTGCTTTACAGCATGCTTATCAAGCTGACTAAGAGCAATAGCCTTCTCTCCACAGTGCCTCCCTACAGGCTCTCGAGGGTCAGCAACTTCAGCTCCTTTATAGGCAAGAGTCTTGTCTTCATCCTCCTCCAGGCACATCATGTTGCTGAACTCTGGGCTCCAATGGATATCAGCCTGCTTTTATTAGTGGCCCCCCTCCTGGCATACCAGGCATACCGGGTCATCTAACACAGTGCTCACAAGGGTGACATCCCGCTCTTCATAGATAGACCCCTCCTATCACATAGGTGTAATAGCCCACTCTTCAAAAGGTGGCTCTCTCCTTCAAATCGGGGATCATCACTCACAACACTCTCCCGGGAGATGGTCTGCACTTCACAGATTGGGGTAGAGGATCCGCACTCCTGCTACATTTACAGCCTGAAAACGTTTTCTACATATAGTATAAGAAAGCAGGGTAAAGACAGCCTGGCCCCGGCACTTGTTAGGGGACTGGGAGAGAACTAATTGCGCTGGAGGGCGCTCTAGCATAGGGAATAGTTACATTACTATCCAACACCTTCCCTACTATCCACGGGGACTGGAGTTGGAATAGTAAATTAAACTATTCACTATCCAGCGCCCCCAACGCAAGTCATTGTAACGACTTGCGTTGTAAAAGTTGCGTCAAAATGGCATGCGTTGTAACAACATACATCCAAGCTGTCTGAGTAGGTTGCTTGTTTTCCTTTTTTTCCGTTTTGGACTAGGATACTTCATATGTGCTGTAGTGCATGGCAGCTTTTTGGTGAACTTCATCCCACTGTGACTTGTATCCATAAAAGTGTACATATGGCTCATCTAGATTTTGTTGTTAAATGCAAAACACCCCTTCATGTGATTCAAGCATGTTTGTATATCATGAGACTAGCTGTTGATTGTTAACCTAATGTGTGAAACACATGTACATTTTATTTTCCAGTTACTTCATGCGGTGCTGCACCACCCATTAGAGATGGAGAATTTGTAGACAGACCAAAGCAAAGTTATCAGTCTGGTGAAAGAGTCACATACAGATGCAAACAAGAATTTGTTTTCCAAAAGCTATCCTATGTAACATGTGAAGAGAGTCGATGGACGGAACCACCTGTATGCCTAAGTATGTTGATATGTTTTATATGATTAAATGTATACTGCTAGATTTGTTGCAAAGCCCATATGCTGCGAGACAGGCTATTACAAATGTGAACTCTGCTTTAAGAAATGCCCCAGGAATGGAGAGAAATTCAATATCCATTCTGAGCAGGTTATAGCTTTGTCTGTTCTAGTGTGGGGGACTTATCTCTGAATCTATGCAACAGGTGCATTACATATTCCCCTTTCATAGAAGACGGGGGAGAAACACAAATAACATCACCAAGCAGAGTATCAGAGCACTATCCACTGCCTGTTCTAAAGGACCAGCTTACTCATGTGTACATCATAGTTCTGAGCTTTGACAAAATTAGTGTTACTTCACAATTGCCTACAGGAACTTCACTTCCAGTGGCACCATAAAATATGTAAGTTACACCTGTGTTCCATGATGAAGGTAAGTGTGTTTGTTGTATATAAGCTTAAGGACTACGGAATCTCTAAGACGACATTATGGGTCTAGCCTTTGTGAAGAGTAAACGGCACAGTCATTTTGATACGTACGGTAAATACAAGAAATATACACTTGCACCAGGGCACAACTTTTAGGCCCCTGATGTATAATGAGCATTGGCATAGCCTATAGGTCTCGCCTTTGGGACCTTATCAGTGTTTAGCCATGCAACAATTGATGTTGTTGCACTAAGGATATTGTGCTGCCTAACTAAATACTTATAAGGTCCCAAAAGCGTGACCTATTGGCTATGCCAATGCTTGTTTTGTTTTCCTTAGAAGGATGATGGGTTGAGTCACCGTATTCTACAGCAGATGCATTAACTGTCTGATATATTGTTCGTCTGAGTTACGTACCCAGTTCTATCGTGGTTTGCCAACTAGAGAACTTTCCAGGGAAACAAACATTGATTTAAAAGTGTATCTAAACACAAACTGCATACAAGCAATCTTAGGTTTGAGACAGTAAAAAAGGATCCACAAATTCTTGGTGATGCCTGCAAGTAACACTTTTGGCTAAAATTGGTTAAGCAAGCCGTGGAAACAGACGTGCTTCAGACAGGACTGCGAAGGGCAAGAGATCCGGTATGTGCGCAGCACCTACTGTGACATAGAGACGCGTGTTGAATGTGAATGAATAGCGCCTTGTGAACTTGGAGCGCTTGAAGTCGCAATGCAGTTTGAATCAACATTCGCAACAGGAGCTTGTCAATTATAAGCGAGCAAAAAAATTGCAGGTTAAGTAGCACTGTTCACTGCGAAGGGACATGCTTTTCTTTAAGAAGCATTTCAACCAAAGTGCTTTGTAAATATTAACAATTTAAGATAAAGCTCTGTTTGAACTTCGTTGTGGCTAAAGTGTTCACAGCTTCGCTGAAAGGGATTACATTTTGGATGTTAGTTTTTCTGGCACATTAGTTAGTTTTGAGGTATTAAATATGCCATAGGTTCCCAACTATAACCATCCCTCTGTTCTGCCCCTGCGATGGTACACCCCTGCAGGAAAGACATTCTTTCACATTTGTGTGCAGAAAAGACGTGTTTATAGGTATGGGGTCCTCTCCTGGTTTAACCATTCTTGTTTTCTGCAGAGTTCTACCTACTTTTTCCTGTTAGTGCCCGACCTCCCAAGATCTTCATACCTGTAGTCCGAAGGCACTGCCGTCTGCTTTCCTACTGTTATAGGAGATCTAGGTGCAGCGGCCATATCAGTCCCTCTGACTGAAAAAAAAACGCTCTCGGGGCAGCAGGAGGGAGGGATTCACTTATGGAGCTATAATAGCGACCATATGGGCCGCTCGCTCCTGCGAGTGAATCTCCCAAGTGCACGCGTTGCCATTGAAGGCAATGGAACATGTGCACATGCTTGGCTGAAAAGCCTAAGCCCTGGGAAAAGGTCCTTTTCCTTTGCAGCGCATGCCCTGCGAAGGCTCGACTTAAAAAGGAAAACACGAGAGCTCAACTGTGGCTTAGAATTTTGCTCTTTAGTGTACTCAATATGTCATCATTATCATATCTTGTAGTATTCAAGGTTGCTTAGCCCTTTGACTGGGAAATCTGGCCATATTGTTTAAACTATGGGTAGAAAAAAAAGAGAGACAACATCAATATCACTTTGTGGAGGTGCAAACAATACTTGCCTTTCAGAAAACTGGCAGTGCTCACAACCACCCCATCCCTCTCATGTTTTGAGTGCCCTTCCCACTCTGTACAACTCTTTGCACACCGCTGCCAGCATTCAAAATGGTGTTCTTTAGTTGGCAGAGGTAGATACCTTTGTTCAAATAAGGACTCTTGCTTCTAGTCAGGGCAAGGGGGATACACACTTTAGATAACCCCTGCTTACCACCTGGGTAGCTTGGCACGAGCAGACAAGCTTATCCCAAAGGCAACGTATAAAGTGTTTGTACTCAAAACACACAGTAATACAGTGATAACACCACAAATGGACACCACACCAGTTTATTAAAATAAAAATCTTTATCTAAACTCAACAAGACCAAAACGACAAAAATCCAACATACATGTAATAAATGTTTCAGGCAACTAGGTTCATTGAAAACTATGGATGCTTGATTTCTCACAAAGTACCTGTGGATTCGACAAAATTCACAAGGCCAAACAGCCAAAGAGATGTGTCAGTTCCTGAGACCATGGTGGCGGGCGATGCAACAATTCTGCTGCACGCAGGAGAAGGGATGCGTCGTATCCAGTCTGAGGGGGAAGTGATGCAGCGTCTCTCCGTTCACTGGCGGGGCTTCGAAGCAGATGCTGGTGAAGGATTCCTAGAGGTGCCCTCTGGACTGCGAGTAAGAGGATCCTGCCAAATTTCCTTCCCTGCTGTACTCGCCCTGAATCCATCAGCAGCGGCCGCTCCACACGCAGCTCCCTGACCCACAAGAAGCCTGGTATTGTAGCGCTAGAGTATTGCCTGCCTCCTCGTCTCTGCTATCATCGCAGCGCTAGAGTGCCTGACTTTCTGTCTGCCCACGATCTGTGCTGCACATTGCTTTTGCTTCGTGAATCCATTGTAATTATACTGCATACCACAATTAGACCTCGGGCTAGATTGCCATAGAGCGCTTGTTTAAGATTAGAGAAATTTGATGTGCTACCTGTAGAAACATTTTGTGCTTGAATGTACATGTGCCACTGCCATTGACATCGCGTTGTCTGTGTACCATTAAGGTTTCGTTTTCGGCCTGCGGCCATTTTGTTATTATTGTGGTGCCTCCCTTGCCCGGATCTCCGCCCCGCTACCGCCTCCCAGCTGATCCTCCTTCGCCCCTCCCCTCCCACTATCCACATATGACAGATGCCTCTGCGCGTAGCGTTCACGCGCAGCGGTCACGCCCCATGCACGCCGAAGGTGCGCCAAAGGTAAGACCGTCTACGCCCGTCCACACCTGGACCACGCCCAGCGCCAGACCCCCTGGTCCCCGCAAACCGCACTCCTCCCGCATAACGTATGACGCCGCCACCCTCTTAGCCCTTAACCCCGGACGCACACCACAATGCTACGAAGCTGCCCCAGGACGTTCCCACGGTCCCTTCGCCTGCCACTCCTGCAAGTTCCCCTGCATCAAGACCCACACCAAATGCACGAACTCCAAACACAGCTCCGACTCTATCCACCTGAAGTGCATCCTGTTGAACACCCGCTCGGTCCACAGACACGCCACTGAACTCTGGGACCTACTCGACACTGCGTCACCGGACATCGCCTTCCTTACAGAAACCTGGATGAACGCATCATCAGCACCCGACATCGCCATAGCCATCCTGGACGCTTACAAGATCATCCGAAAAGATTGCACCAACCAAACAGGAGGAGGCATCGCCATCGTCCATAAGAACACCATCAGAATCACGACCAGCTTCGACGATAACCTTGTAACCGCCGAACACCTTCACTTCCAGATCCACACCGACCCCAGGACCACACTTAGAGGCACCCTCATCTACAGACCACCAGGAACCCGTAAACAATTCAGCGAAGACATCACTGATTTCATCAGCCCACATGCCCTCCCCTCCGAGAACTACATTCTAGTGGGAGACTTCAACTTCCACCTAGAAAAGAAAAACAACAACAACACCACCACCCTTCTGGACAACCTGGCCAATCTCGGACTCAAACAACTCATTGACACCCCCACCCATGTAGCCGGACATACGCTTGACTCTATCTTCACCTCCTGCAAACACATCTCCTTCGATCACACCACAGCTCTCCATTGGACGGACCACAGCTGTGTTCACTTCAACTACAAAACTACCACGATCCACAACCCCCCACAACCTATTCCTCGAAGAAACTGGAACAAAATCACCACCGACCAACTCCTCACATCGCTCAACCAAAACCCTCCCGCCCTCTCATCGGACCCAAACGAAGCTGCCACCAAACTTAAACAATGGATCACTCACAGCGTTGACGAATTAGCACCCTTGAAAAACCACCACACCAAACAGGGTAGCAAAAAGGCCCCCTGGTTCAACGATGACCTTATGAAATCCAAGAAACTATGCCGTACTCTCGAGAAAACATGGAGAAAAAACCCAACCACTGACAACCTGACCACCTTCAAGGCAACCACCCGCAAACACCACCAATTGATCCGATCCACCAAGAAATCAGCATTCAAGGATCGACTCGACAACAACACCCATAACAGCAAGGAACTTTTCAACATAGTCAAAGAATTTACCAACCCCACCACAGCCTCAAACGACATTACTCCCTCCCAAGACCTCTGCGATCCTCATTCTTCTACAACAAAATCGCCGACATACATAACAGCTTTAAGAACATTTCCAAAGAACAGTCCACCTCACCCACCTCCGAACCTAAACCGCTCTCTAACAACCTTAGCGCCTGGAACCCAATCACCACTGAAGACACCATCCGCCTAATGAACTCCATCCATTCAGGTTCACCAACCGACCCCTGTCCCCACCACATCTTCAACAAAGCAGACTCCATCATCGCACACGACACGGGAGACAGTCCCTATTCGGTTACAAGGAAATCTCCAAACAGTACTCTAAAATTCAGCCAAGGTCTATTCAGCTCAAATCTGAGTCATCCAGGAAGGGCCAGGCATACCTAAAACCCCCCAGTGGCTGTCTACAGTGAATGCAGATACTCACCCCCTGTCACTCCATAACCAGACAGTCAACAGGGAGAGGCAAACGGAATGGTTAGGCAAGAAAATGCCTACTTTCTAAAAGTGGCATTTTCAAACAAACAATTTTAAAAACATATTTACTAAAAGATGTGTTGTTAAATTCTGAGTTCAGAGATCCTAAACTTTATTTGTCTATCTTGTCCCACTTTTTTTGTGTTGTAATTTTTTTATTGAGACTTTTGCATAAAGATTACATCATAAAACATCGACTTAAGTCACATCTAACAATAAATAAGCAAATAGATTAATAAAAGTAGATGTGACTTAAGCCTCTTAATCGTTGAAAAAGATACATAAATATATAAATATAAAAGAAGTAAATAGGTTCTGAGCTCTAGAAAGTATAAGCTAGCCTAAAGGAAAAAGGAAGGGAAAGGACCAGGCCTCATTGGGAAGAAAAATGAAGTATATTAAATCATTTACTATGACATTATCACCTATTTTCCAAGAAAGGTATAAGATAGCAAAAATATTAAATAATAAATATTACGGTTACGGTCCCATTGGTATTGTTGCGTAATCGGGGGGAGAAGGGGAATAAGAAAGAATAGTAGGAAAGGACGCTCATATAGAAATAGATCAAATTTATATAGAAAGTACTGTATAGATCACAGGTACTCAAAGTACGGCCCGTGGGCCGACAGCGGCCCGGCAAGCCTTCCTTGCAGACATTGTACCTGTGTTTTATTTTTTTTATTTTTAAAGAGTGTCAGCAAACACCGCTGCAGCAGCGCGGACTCCGAGAGACTCTGCTCCATGGGGGCCGGGCGATTCCAGCGATAGTCAGAGAGGAGATGTAGGGGCGCTAAGAGGTGAATAACAACAAAAAAAGCCTCATTAACATGTAAATAATCTTTTAAAGACCTGTGAAGTACTCGGTTGAGGCTGTGTGTGCCTGGGAAGCTGGGGGAGTGACAGAGGGTGACAGACAGAGGGAGACAGAGGGAAAGTGACAGAGGGAGGGAATGAGAGGGAGGCAAACAGAGGAGGGAGACAGGGAGGGGGACAGAGGGAGGGGGACAAATGGAGGGAGACAGATGCAGACATAGGGAGACAGAGAGAGAGAGGGAGACAGAGACGGAGACAGACAGAGGGAGACAGAGGGAGAGAGAGATGGAGGGAGTTAGAGGGACGGAGACAGACGGAGACAGAGGGAGACAGACAGAGACAGAGGGAGACAGACAGAGGGAGGAGGGCGACAGAGGGAGAGAGACAGAGGGAGAGAGACAGAGGGAGGGAGACATGGAGGGAGACAGAGGGGGGGAGAGCGAGGGAGGGAAACAGATGGAGACAGAGAGAGAGAGGGAGACAGAGAGAGAAAGAGGGAGACAGAGAGGGAGCGAGACAGAGGGAGGGACACAGAGGGAGGGAGAGCGAGGGAGGGAAACAGATGGAGACAGAGAGAGGGAGGGAGACAGAGAGGGAGGGAGACAGAGAGGGAGGGAGACTGAGAGAGAGGGAGACCGAGTGAGAGGGAGACCGAGAAGGAGGGAGACTGAGAGGGAGGGAGACAGAGGGAGGGGTCAAAGGGAGGGGGACAGAGGGCGGGAAACTGAGGCCGACAGAGAGAGAGAGAGAGAGGGAGACAGAGAGATAGAGAGGGAGACAGAGAGGGAGGGAGGCAGATGGAGGGAGACAGAGGGAGACAGAGGGAAGGAGACAGAGGGAGGGAGACAAAGGGAGGGAGAGTGAGGGACGGAGACAGAGGGAGGGAGACAGAGGGATGGAGACAGAGAGGGAAACAGACGGGGGAGACAAATAGTGGGAGACAGAGGGAGGGAGACAGACAGAGACATACAGAGACAGACAGAGGGAGGGAGACTCAGAGAGAAGGATACAGAGGCAGGGAGACAGACCGAGGGAGACAGGGAGGGGGGCAGAGGGAGGGAGACAGGGTGGGGAGCATAGGGAGTGAGACAGAATCAAACAGAGGGAGACAGAGAGAGAGAAGGAGAGAGAAACAGAGCAAGAGAAGGAGAGAGAGAAACGGAGAGAGGGAGACAGAGAGTGGGAGACAGAGGGAGTCAGACAGAGGGAGACAGAGAGAGAGACAGAGGGACAGAGATAGAGGGCAACAGACAGTGGGCGACAGAGGGGGGGAGACAGAGGGAGGGAGGCAGACAGAGGGAGACAGAGAGAGGGTGAAAGACAGAGGGAGACAGGCAGAGGGATGAGGGCAACAGAGGAAGGAGGGCAACAGAGGGAGGAGGGCCACAGAGGGAGGATGGCGACTGAGGGAGGGTGACAAAGGGAGGGAGACAGACAGAGAGAGACCGAAGGAGGGAGACCAAGAGAGAGAGACAAAGGGAGACAAACAGATAGAGGGAGGGAGACAGACAGGGGGAGGGAGACAGGCAGAGGTAGACAGAGGAAGGGAGACAGATAGAGGGAGACAGAGGGAGGGAGAAAGACAGAGGGAGGCAGATGGAGACAGACAGAGGGAGGGAGACCAAGAGAGAGGGAGACAGAGAGATGGAGTCAGAGGGAGGGAGAAAGAGGGATGGAGACAGAGGGAAGCAGACAGAGGGAGACAGAGAGAGGGAGATAGAGGGCGACAAACAGAGGGAGATAGACAGAGAGAGGGAGAAAGACAGAAGGAGACAGAGGGAGAGAGACAGATGGAGGAGGGCGACAGAGGGAGAGAGACAAAGGAAGCGAGACAGATAGAGGGAGACAGAGGGAGGTAGACAGACAGAGGGAGACAGAGGGAGGGAGAGGGAGGGAGAAAGAGGGAAGGAGACAGAGAGAGAGAGACAGAGTGAGTGAGACGGAGGGAGACAGAGAGAGAGAGGGAGAGAGAGAGGGAGAGAGTGAGAGAGAGACAGAGAGAGGGAGGGAGACAGAGAGAGGGAGGGAGAGATAGAGGTATGGCCATAGCTGTGCTGATAATAACCTCCCTTCTTTGTCCCCCTGTTCATAATGTCTCCCTTTCATTCTTTGCAGAGCATACTCTGCTTTAGAGGTAAAAAGATTGTTTAGGGCCACACAAGCTTTTTCCAAAGATTTACAATCAGTAAGGATTATTTGTGTATAAACGAGTATAGGACGCTATATCTGGTTCCAATTCTTTCTGTCTGGCAGCATTTTGTCTATAAGCTTGTGCAGCATCTCTCATGAGCTGGCCGCGCATAGTAGCTTTTGCTGCTGCCCATAAGGTTCTACTCAAATTAACGGATCCCTGGTTGATGCACATGTGCTCTTGGGGATAAGATTGTAATAGAAATTTTCCCCTTAGGAGGTCAATAGCGATGTATATTTGTACACCAGGGCTTGCGTCCCGGTCTGGCTAATCCGATTTCCAGTGAAAGAAGGACTGGAGAGTAATCAGAAAGTGCTGCCTCTGAAATATGAGATTTCTCTGTCAAATGCACCACATTTTGAGAGACAACACAATAATCAAGACGAGAAAGTGTACCATGAGTGGGCAAAATGAAGGTATATTCTGTATCTGCAGGATGAGTTAGGCGCTGGTGATCTAACAAACCGTTTTCTGCCAATATTTTGTTCATCAAAGCTCTATCTGCCGCATTAGCATTGTCTAAAGGACCTGTTTTGTCCAGAACTGGATCTCGCACTAAATTCCTGTCTCCACCAATAAGGAATTGTGAAGTTCCTATCTCAGTTAGAAGGCGGTTCAACTGAAGAAGGAATGACTTTTGCCCTCCAGTCGGAGTGTAAAATAAACCAATGCAAATGTGAGTTTCACCAATTCTTAATTTGGTAAAGACATACCGACCCTCCGAATCTGTTCAGGTTTTTAACAGTGTCACCAGAAGAAATTTATGAATAAGAATCGGAACTTCACATTTATGAGGAGGTTGTGCTTCAGGATCATCTCCTCCTCTTATAGTGCTATGGATCCCCTTTCCCACCCAATCTCTGCGTAGTTTTTTGAGATTTTTTAGTGTTGAGATGAGTTTCCTGAAGAAAAATTATATCCACATGTTTTGATTGTAAATAAGATAGTACTTTTTTCCGTTTGATATAATGTGTTAATCCATGAACATTCCAAGATACTACTAGAAGGGGATGTGAGATAACCATATCAAACAAAGAAAGGAAAATAATCAGTGGTAAGTGGTTAATATAAATGTCAAAATATGTCAAAATATATCAAAACATTAGTGAGGATTTTGTTAAAAGATTTGAAAATAAAAGAAGAGAAGAGGAAAGAAAATAAAAAGAGAAGAGAAATTAGGAAAGTGGGAGGGGTGGGGGAGTGAGTGAAAGGTAGGAGGGGAATTCCTGATCCATAACAGTAACTATATGATCAATGGATTGACCAAAAATTTAAATGATAAGTGTTAATCAAGAAGGGCCTAGATGCTTAAAGCTGAGTTTACGTAATGTAAGTTGTTGAAGGGAAAGATGAGAGTAAAAGAAAAGAAAAAAGAAAAGGAAGGGTAATAGGAATAGGAAAGAGGGAATGCCAAGTATTAAATGGCACAAGAGATCGAACTTTAAACCATTGCTATAAGGAGGGGGCCATCAAGAGGACAGGACAATGATTAATAGATATAAAACCAAAAGGCAATTACAATGTATAGATCAGAGAGTGCAGTATTATTAAAAAAATTATCATTATGTTGTAATATCACAGCATATTAATAAACCACTGAGTTAAAAGAACTCGTATATATGTAAGTAATACAATCAGGATGAGAAGAAATTGAATTGTCAACAATAACACAATATTAATTACTCCATATAGATCTGTAGCAAAGACAATCATAAAATTCACATTGGGGTAGATGGTTGGAGTATAGTGTAGGTCATAGGATTCTCTGGTTAAAGATGTCAAAATAATTAGGCAGGGCTACCATTTTTTCGGTGCCTGATGAGTGCTCACAAATACTGATCACAACCAGGTCAAAATATCTCACTCTTCATTGTGTCTTTATTTTGTATATTTCATCTTGGAACCAGCACTATTTCTACTGGCTATAATATCCATCACTTAGCAAAAAGGCTATGTCAGAGCTACATCAGAAAATTATATTTGGAACAGGATCAACCCAGATCACTTTTGAAACCTTAGTAGTGGATCCATTTCCCCTCTCTGGAACATGAGTATTAAAGTGTAACCGTGAAATGGTCAGTCCGTCGGTCACAAGAATGAAGGTAACAAAATGGCTCCGTTTATTTAGTGTTTTAATTCTTAAAATAGTTGTAATAAAATCAATGAAACAAAATCTCTGTGACTTCATTTTCTTTTGCACCTTTGATGCCTATATGTCTATCTGTGTTACTGAACACATTAATTCCTATTCCAATGACATTCAGTTAAATTAACTATAGTCTGACTATAGGGTGACCCTTGACCCTGCTCGCAGGGCCGGTCGCTCCACACACCACACGGCTCCCCGTGGGTGACCAGGACTCCGGCCCTTCACCGCTGCTGCTGCGAGTTCGGCGCTACACCCGTATTTTTGAGTATTGCTGTTGACTGCACCCAGTGTTTTACTTGCATTGTGCCCTGTTTATTGCCTGTTGCCAGTATATTTTGTGTTTCTCCATGACTGTTTTTCCCGCTTCTGTGCCCCCGCGCTCCCCGCTTCCCGCCTCTACTCCCCTGTGGCCCGCCCCTTTTTTCTTCTGTGCCACGCTCTCTCTGTCACCTATTGGCCACCCCGCTCCCAGCAGCTCCTTTCTCCCACTTCGCCATTTATGGAGGACGCCGCGCAGAAGCGCAGCGGGCGCGCCATTTGTGCGCCGAAGGCGCACCAAAGACAAGCACGTCTACGCCCGTCCATGCCTGGACTGCGGCCAGCACCAGAACCCCTGGCCCCCACCAACACCAGGACACCCGACTAAGATACGACACCGCCACCCTCATCACACTCAACACTGGATGTCCAACCGCCTGCTACCAAGCCACGCCCTAAGCGCACCCATGGACCCTTCACCTGTCTAGCCTGCAAATTCACCTGCCTTCAACCCCGCCCACCAAACCAAACACCAACAACAACCACCTGAAGTGCATCCCCCTCAACACTCACTCTGTTCACGAGCATGCCATCGAACTCTGGGACCTCCTCGACACATCAGCACCAGGTGTCGCCTTCCTCACGGAAACCTGGATGAACGCCTCCTCAGCCCCCGACATCGCCATAGCCATCCCAGACGGCTACAAAATCACCCGGAAGGTCCGCACCAACAAAACGGGAGGAGGAGTCGCCATCATCTACAGGAACATCATCAACATCATGTCCAACGCCGAAGACATCGTCCCCACTGCCGAACACCTACACTTCCAAATCCACACCGACCCCCAGACCACCCTCAGAGGAACGCTCATCTACAGACCCCCACACGATTCAGCGAAACCATCGCAGACGTCATCAGCCTGCACGCCCTAGCCTCACCAGAATACATCCTCCTAGGTGACCTGAACTTTCACCTCGAGAAAAACAACGACAACGCTACCTCCACCCTGCTCGACAACCTCGGACTCAAGCAACTGGTGGACACCCCGACCCACCTCGCCGGCCACATGCTCAACGCCATCTTCTCCGCCAGTAACCACATCGCCTTCAACCACTCCACCGGACTACACTGGACAGACCACAGCTGCGTACACTTCAACTTCAAGAAGACTACATCTCATCACCTCGTGCATCGGATCCCCCACAGATGCTGGAGCAAAATCACCAAAGACCAGCTAACCACGTCGCTGAGCCAGAACCTACCGGCCGACACCAATCTACCCAACACCAACAACGCAGCCCAAAACCTCGCTCAGTAGATCACCAACTGCGCCAACGACCTCGCTCCACTGAAGAACCCCCAAGGCAACAGAAAACCCCCATGGTTCACAGACGTCCTCAAAGCGGCAAAGAAATCTTGGCGAACACTCGAAAAGACCTGGCGCCACGAACCAACAACAGAAAACATGACAACCCTCAAAAACACCACCCGCGAATTCCACCAGCAGATCCGGGCCACCAATAGGACATCATTCAAAGAGCGGCTGGACAACAACACCCACAACAGCAAGGATCTCTTCAGCATCGTCAAAGAGCTCTCCAACCCCAACGCCAGCAACAACGACATCACCCCGTCACAAGACCTCTGCAACGCCCTCACCCCATTCTTCTACCGCAAGATTGCAGATATACACGACAGCTTTGGACCCCAATCTCCACCTCCGGACACCAAACCAGTGACCCCCACCACCACCCTCAGCATATGGACCACCATTAGCAGTGAAGACACCATCCACGTTATGAACTCCATCCACCCTGGCTCTCCCTCTGACCCATGCCCCCATCACATCTTCAACAAAGCCGACACCATTATCGCACCCCACCTTCGGAACTTCATACACAGCTCATTAGCATCAGCCACCTTCCTTGAGAGCTGGAAACATGCAGAAATCAACGCCCTTCTGAAGACACCCACATCGGACCCCAAAGACCTCAAAAGCTTCTGCCCCATCTCTCTTCTCCCCTTCCAGGCTAAAGTCATGGCGAGAAGACCGTCAACAAACAGCTGACCGCATTCCTCGAGGCCAACAACTCGCTCGACCCTTCGCTCGACTCTTCCCAGTCTGGAATCCGAGCCAACCACAGGACCGAGACCGCCCTCATCGCAGCCACAGACGACATCAGAACCCTGATGAACAACGGAGAAACAGCCGCTCTCATCCTCCTAAACCTCTCAGCAGCCTTCGACACCGTCTGCCACCGCACCCTAATAGACCGCCTTGACAACACTGGAATCCAAGGAAAGGCCCTGGAATGGATCACCTCGTTCCTCTCCGGCAGAACCAAGTGAGTCCGCCTTCCCCCTTCCACTCCAAGGCCACCGAGATCATCTGCGGCGTACCCCAAGGATCATCATTCAGCCCAACAATCTTCAATATCAACATGAGCCCCCTCGCCACCATCGCACGCAAACACAACATCAACATCATGTCCTACGCCGACGACACCCAACTGATACTCTCCCTCACCAAAGACCCAGCCATCGCCAAAACCAACCTTCAGGAAGGTATGAAAGAGGTAGCAGACTGGATGAAGCATAGCTGTCTGAAACTCAACTCAGACAAGATAGAGGTCCTCATCCTCGGACAATCCCCATCAGCCTGGGACGACTCCTCGTGGCCCAAGGCGCTGGGCACCGCACCGACACCCAGAAACCATGCTCGCAACCTGGGATTCATCCTGGACTCTTCCCTCACGATGACCAAGCAAGTCAACAACGTTTCATCCTCATACTTCAACACCCTGCGCATGCTCCAGAAGATCTTCCGATGGATCCCCACCGAAACCAGAAGAACAGTCACCCAGGCCCTTGTCACCAGCCAACTGGACTACGGGGACGCCCTCTACGCAGGAACCATGGCCAAACTTCAGAATCGTCTCCAGTGCATACAGAACGCCTCCGCACGACTCATCCTCAACATCCCTTGCCACAGCCACATATCCTCCCACCTGAGAGACCTCCACTGGCTCCCCATCGACAAAAGGATCATGTTCAGGCTGCTCACCCACGCACACAAGGCGCTCCACAACACGGGCCCCGAATACCTCAACAGCCGCCTCTCGTTCTACACCCCCACCCGCCAGCTTCGCTCCACCAGCCTCGCCCTCGCCAACGTCCCACGGATTCGCAGAAACACCACTGGAGGAAGATCATTCTCCTACCTGGCAGCGAAGACTTGGAACTCCCTCCCCAAACACCTACGACTGACCCAGGACCATTTCACCTTCAGGAAACACCTCAAGATCTGGCTCTTCCCCCCCTCAGCGCCTTGAGACCCTCACGGGTGAGTAGCACACTTTATAAATGTCTTGATTGATTGATTGATAGTCTGATTCCTTTGTTTGTGGCTCCCTGATGGAAACATTCACTAATGGTTGAACAGAGTAGGGGCTAGCGAATAACAAACTGGATACTGTCTACCCTATTTAGAGTAAAACCTGTCTGTAAAGGAAAGAAAATAAGTAATGACCCTGTCACCCTGGGAGACAACTAGCAGTGTGTGGGACAGTTAATATTTTTGCTTTTCAAATGCAAACTCTCGATTTGGGAGTTTGTTTTGAAAAACTAAAAATGTTTGAAAAGGTTGCTGGCTGGTCATCATGCCTGGTGGTACTGTGCTTCAAATGTTTTGTACATTCCTGAAAATGTAGAGAGTTGTCATCAGGACCAGCGGTATTGTTCTCTGCCATCTTGACAAAGTTAACTCCGTCCTCAAAACTATAAATCAGGCCCATAGTATTTCCTGCTTCTCTCATGAGATTGGAATGAAGCCTCCTAATTATGCTTTGTTGGTCAGGGTCCCATGAATTTGTTTCTATTTTGATAAAATCATCCTAAATAATAGATGGTTCTTTGTAATTGGAATTCAGTATTTCCAGTTAAGGTCTTGATTTTAAAAATCATTGTTATAGGGTGTTTTATTCTGATTTGTTTATTTGAACTGAACCAGAAATAATCATTCAAGAATGCACTGACTTGCTTCAGAAAAAGAGGTGTTCTGATAATATGGACCTTTTAGGTAACCTTATATCTGGCCCTGGTACATTCCCATGGCTGTGTGAGTAAGGGTGAGTATATAGCTTTAGAAGATTAGAGAGCTTTAACTTGTCTTGCAAAGGTTCTATTCATATTTATCATTAGTCATCTCTGCAGGTAAACGTAAAGGAGTGAGAGTATTTGTTCAGTAAGAGACATCTCCATATATGCCCTCCAAAGTTGCTATGTCTTGGTTTATAGTGTAACGGAGTGGCATTCTGTACCATGTCTGTCAAAATAACTTGGAAACATTCAAACATTTCTGACCTTTAGACCTGCAACTTAGTGTCTGCATCTAAACCAGTTTTAACACTGAGGGCACTCATGTCGCAAAATCACAGAGTGTGTGACAATAAACTTGCTTAACATTGTGTGCAAACCCTGTTTATGAGTTGGGAAATTATTTTGACTAGTAAAAGGACGTTTGCAATTGTTTTTTTATTACAAATAGGAGGGTTCAAGAATTTTCAAACACTTTTTTTGATAGTTTGTGACTGCAATTGCTGTTGTGAACTATTGAGGTGCTAATGGCTCTCAAGTTGGGTGTTGTAACTAATTTTCAAATGGAAAGGGGTCCACTTTGGACTCCATTCTCTTTGCGAATCATCGTGGCTGCCTCAGGGGAGAAAATATTCAGCCAAACTGTACATATGTCAGTTTGCAGAACATACTATTCCATTCGCAAAATGTATGTGTGTAATCTGCAACAACGTTTTGTAAATTAAATCATTCAGCAGGACCCTATCTTTTACAAGGGGACAAATGGCATTTGTTTTCACTTTTTATTTGCACTTCTACCTGGTATGAGTAAATAGTGAGGTTTTTTCGCTATTGGTATGGCTGCCAAATGAACATTTCAGAATCTCTACAACTTAGCATTGTTCAGGTACATAGTGACATTTTTCTGTTATTTGCATGGCCTCCGGCCGAACAGTGCAGATTCTCTTCTCTTTACCCAGTGGGCGGGCAGGCAAAAACCTGCTACCTCTATTTATTACAGTGCAGGAAGGATTAATGTGTGCAACAAGGTTGTACCAAAGAAGTCCCAAAGCTGATTAACCAAACCTGAAGCAGTATATTTTAGTAAGAGTCATGCTAATCCCCCCCCATTTATTTGTTTGTTATTCACTAATGACCTCTATACCTATTCTTAATGCAATAAACTTACATTTAGGAATCCATGAAGCCTCTGCGCTGCTGCTTGGTACCAGCAGCGGCTTCTTTTATGTAGGGCGGAGGGTGAAAAGCCATGTGGATGGTAAATGCAAAAAAGCACTTACCATCCACATATTTTTGGGGCACCTGCCTATGTGATGTGATGCTCGCAGCTCACTACCATGGACATGAGGCAGGGCAGACAGTTTTCCTAAGGGACATGCACTACTGGGCATGTGCCAGAAATGTAACTGTCAGTGTGATCTTGAAGTAGCCTATGGGCTGAGATGACTTCAGCCCTGGCCTACAATACTTGGGGGTCCTCAGAGACTGCCCACTGATGACGGGAAGTAGCGTCATATTTTGAAGCACCCCGGGGCTTGTTTAACATCAGCCCTGTAAATGCACAGTCATGCTTGTCTCCTCACGTTCTCCACCCATCGGTTCAATCTCTCCTAGCACATGTGATGCTGAAAGACCGGAAGTGAAAGCAGCACTGCAAAAGTGAAAGAGAAACTGTGGAGACTGCATACTTCTGGAGAAGAGACAGTCCCCTCCTAACACTGTGGCAGACATGACACACACATTGGCATACAAATGAAGACACAACAAATTTGGAAACAAGTGAAAATGTGGAAACTTTATTAAAAAAAGTGTGTGTCAGTACGGCCAAGATTAGTGCCATGATATGCAGCTGCATGCCTGAATATGGAACGTAGGAACACACTCATGTTCACCTCGGGGTAGTCCATCACCAACAAGTGTCAAGCAGCGTTGGTTGTCTGCACCTCGGACATGAGTCGACACCAACGCAGCCATGTCCACTGTCGTCTTGGGACGTGTGACCAGATGCACAATGTACAATGATGCAGCGGGACAAGTGCAATGTGGCACATTGAGTCATGGTTGCAGGTACCTTGTCACTTGTCCATGAACGCGAGAGCAGCTGCGTAAGCCACTAGCTCTAATAAGTGATGTTTGCCACAATATTTGACATGTCATCGACGTAATCCATCGACTGACCAGGACAGATGTGCTGATTCCAACCACTGTGCCCATTGTGCACCAAAGCAGAATCAGGGAGTGGGTCAATGTGCTCACTGCATACTATGACATGTGCAATGTCCCAGGCCCAGTTCCCAACATGCCTGCCAAACATCCATGCATGCCATAAACGGGCATCACCATGACACTCCTGGTCGTGGGCCAACAGGGGGCGCACACACCCGTCTTAATCCATGTCAGCTACCCACACGTTGGAGATGCACACGTTCATGCACCACTCGGATAGGCACGTGCGACATTGCAACACAGGGTGAGCTCAGGTGACGTCCGCAATGCGGAAGCTCAGCCGATAAGTGATCTGCAGGACTACCAAAGGCATTGCACCCATGACATGCAGCATACGTGCAAGATATAGGTGGACATGAATGGAGTCGACCATGTGTTCATGATTCCCTGCCATTGGGTCAGTGGCTCTGCTTGTAGCTGCACTTGCTTGCTTTTTGCTAGTATTGTGGAGGAAATGGCATAGCTTGGAGCAATGAGCCGGGTCTGTGTGCAATGGGTGTAGGGCAGGCGTGTGGTGGGAGTACGTGTGAAGGCCATTTCACGCACGCTATGGGGTAGTGTGGAGTGTGAGAAACGGATGCAAATATTATCGTATCTGTCAGGGGGGTCTGGCCACTTGCAAGTTCCTTCTCGGAGCAGTAGATGTGCTAACGCAGATAGCTCAGCCAAAAAACCTTTCATCCCTACAGTAACTTCTCCAGCTGCATTCATACAGGATGTGTACAGAGGCCGGTCGTGGCTGCTGTGGGATGTCTACGACCCTGGTCATCATGGAATGGATGCCCATCACGTGGCACATAGGCGGGTTCACTATGTGTTATGTTGCAAAACAGCTGCTCTTCCCTCCCATGAGCCCCCACACTTTTGTGTGCAGCGCTGTTTTATCCTGTGCACTCCTACGGCACACCATTGTAATGCCTATTTGCACATGTCCTGATGGGATGTATAACGGTACCACGCGTACTTTTACAACGCGTACCATTACAATACTACTTTTACCCCGCAAGTCGTTACAACGACTTGCGTGGAGGGGCGCTGGATAGTAAATTTTTTAATTTACTATTCCAACTCCAGTCCCCGTGGACTCTAGGGAAGAAGTTGGATAGTAAATTAAACTATTTACTATCCTGGAGGGCCCTCCAGCGCAAGTCGTTGTAACGACTTGCGTTGTAAAAGTAGCGTGGTAACAGCACCGCGTTGTAAAAAATGCGTGCTAACCGTTGTATACCGTCCTGCGCCATTCCAACGACACCGTGACACTGCCCGGTGGAGGTGGTGCATGCCAATTTACAACATCAACTGCTGCGGCCCTTGTGGCGGCCACACCAGAACACAGAGACGCACTTACCACACTTCCTGCACATGGACATGTCCGAGACACCCCATTCCCCTTATGCCGGACCAGCTGCTTGTGCATGCAGGAGGATGCATGCGTAGCTACATGTCACTGCCAACGTTGAGGTGACATGGTAACGTCTGCTGAAGACAGCTCACTGTGATGTTGCAGGGCCTATGCCCATCACGCTAACACAATGACCACACGAACACACTTGCTCAGATGCGGGTTCGGGGGTGTTGGCAGTCCTGGGGTTGTTGCGATGAGTGTTGTGGCCCTCATGGCTATTTGTGTATCCTGCTAATTGACTCTATGGCACCTGTGGGTGTTCCGGTGTGGCTCTTGGCTGTGTTCCCTTTCATGCTGCAGGTAGTCATCCTGCTTAACATCAGCAGAAAGCAGATGTAAAATCCCTGATGCTAACATGACTTATTGATGGAATTTGTTTTGCATCACAGTTTTTAACTTTCGTTGTGAAAGTTGTGATGTGGTTTTCTCGTGTACAGAAAAATAAACAAACTGGACAGTGTACCCCGTCAAGATCCAGCACCTGACCCACTATTCCCAATCAATATAAATACAATGTGATTTCTTCATTGATTTTGTGTGTACACTGTAAATGCACCCACTAGCACAGTGCAATTCAATACAGGATTTTAGTATTTATAATAGATCGCAAAGGTGCACCTCGTGTGTTTTTGCATGGGAACGCCTACTCTGCATCTCATTGTCAGCACTTTAATGTAACTAAAGTTGTGATGAATCTAACACACTATTCAGAAGCTGGTGCAAACTGCAGACATCAGCAGTATTCCCGTGATAACTGCGCCAAAATTTAACACCATGGTGGACACCACCAAATAAAAGTAATAAGAACGAGAAAGAGTCACACAGCGCTTAAGTAACAACCAAAAACTTTATTGAAATGTAACAAACTCAACATAAAACAACAAGGCGGAAGACTCCTGTCGGGTCCATCAATGACGACGACACAGCCTGAAAAATAAAGCACAAAATAAGGATGTGTGTAATGCGCATATCAAAGGAGTGAGACACAGAGAAAGAGAGAAGGAAAAAAAGCCAGAGAGAAAAAGAGAGGAAATGAAAGAAAAAGAGTGAGAAAGGGAGAAGGGAGAGAGAGTGAGAGAGATTGAAGGAAAGAGAGGAAGAAAGTAAGAGAGAGAGAGAGAGACACCCCGCCCCTGCGCATCCATGACCAAATAATTACCTGCTGCCACCAGAGTGTCTACCAGTGGGCACTCCACGTGCCCGTGAAAGCTCCAGGGTCCGGTCCCGCCACCACGGCTTGGTGCACATTATATGGACGCGCTCTGCGGCTAAGCAGATCCCACACATGTTGCTGAGTCCTGAGTTTTCAATGGCGGTGACCACATCAGCTTTTGGTGCCGCTAGCCCTGAGCGGTACAAAAGGGGGTGGTGATGGACGTAGCATCTGAACCAATCAAACACTCACACCCAGTCAACAGATCTGGGTTTAATCCATCACCGTTCTTCAGCCCACTCTGCCAGCCCAGTTCAGACATGACCATAGGCAAAACAGTCTCAACCTGTGCCTCATGGGAACAGTCCAGCCCGAAATGCCAAGCCATGCCTTCCCTGGACCACAAACAAGCTTCCTAGGACCGGTTTCTGGCATTTCAGCCGTCTTCAGCCTGGCTTGCTTGAATCCAGTGGCAAAGTGAGCAAGGGACTCACGTCTGAGCATACCCTGCCAACTTATGGCTAACAAAGCGGTACAAAAGAGGGTGGTGATGGACGGAGCATCTGAAACAAGCTTCCTAGGAACTGTTTCTGGCTTGGCAGTTCGGGCTGGACTGTTCCGCACTGATACATCAGTGGACAGTGATGGACTGTCTTCCGCACTGTGTGTCATTGACACTTCAGGGGGTGCAGTGGATAAGACTGCCGCACTGTCAGGCACTAACGCACCAGGGGGCAGAGAATCTGAAGGGCATGGTAGATCCCAGCTACATTTTATGTTCAGCGGTGGATGCCATCCTTTACACCTCCATCCACAGCATGTCCTCCGTGAGCCTCTGTATGTGCGGTAGGTCACGGCATTTAAAAAAACGTTTAAATTCACTGAAAAAAACATAGGTTTCAGACACATTATAGTTAGAAATTAGCATTTAAATAACCTTAGAAATTCACTGAAAAAAATATAGGTTTCAGACACGTTATAGTTAGAAATTAGCATTTAAAAAACCTTAGAAATTCACTGAAAAAACCATAGGTTTCAGACATGTTATAGTTAGTTGGACATTTCACTCGTACAAAACCATAGAAATTCCCCTGTTATATAGCTAGTTTAGATAACTATAACTTGCGCACCAACAATGCACTGCTGATGACGACACATATTACATCATTCATGACATGGTCAGTGACATCACTGATGACATCTCAAATGACATCACTGATGAAATCATCCACGTGAAAGTCTGATGCACCTCCTCACACTCTAATATTACCTTTAATACATCCACTCGAAAATATAGAGTATCATTTTCAAAACCATCGGCACATCAATACCAGTTACTACATACAAACTCACTGATTCCTAGGTCTAGGCACACACCCACTCATTCACCCATACAGTCCCTCACACATGCAGTTACTCATATTTACAGCACTATGATATATACTCATACATCTATACAGACACTCCGATATCTCTCACCCGCTGATGTGGATTTTCCCTTTACAATTTGATTTTCTGTTGTTCTGACACGGCTGCTGGCCGCCGGCACAGAGCACATAGCAACTGACTCGAATTGAGCAAGAGTGGCAGCCTCGAGCCTTCTGGAGCCCCCAGCAGCTGCACTCAGACAGACAAAGAGGCACAGAACAACCACGAGATTGCCCCAGGTCCCTGCAACTCCATGACCATCATCAGAGTTCAACAGTTAGCGGTCAGTGGGGGAAGGACCCGGAAGGACCGGGAAGCATAGAGGTGCAGCGATACAGCCTTAGTACCCCATTGCGGGAGGCAGAGGCAGGCAGAGGTGGAGCGCAAGTAAGCGAACAGCCGTCTGTAGCGACGGGGTACTTGCCTGACTTCCAGCACGCCTTTGTGTGGCCTCTCTTCTTCGCGGGAGGGTATGTTTGCTATGAGGGGCAGCGAGTGGAGCGCATGTGGAGTGCATTTGAAAACTCAGCATTCCTTCATCACTCCCTGGTTAGGGGGGTGGGCAACGTGGCTGTGCCCACCAGCGGTAGCTCTGTGCCTGGCCGTTATTCTTGCTGCATCTGTGAGAGCCCCGGTTTTAGTCCTGAAGACTGCACAGCGAGTGTGGAAAAACATCAGTGAATAGAACTGAGTTGAAAACAGATCAAACTGATAAAAACAGCATTCAAATTAAGACAGTAAAATTAAATTTAAACCAACTCAAACAGGGCTCAAACAGGACTGTCAATCGTCAGAGAAACCCCAACCACGCAGGGACTGTGCTAAAATATTAGAAATTAGAAGTCGGAAGTTAGAAGTTTTAAATTATAAATAACACAGACTATCAATCAAGCAACCCTATTCAGCGTGTTTACTCGCAAAAATAAAACACAATAACACTACAACTTAGAATCTTACAGATAAACAGACAAATAGACATAAGGTCGTGTAAAGAAAGGGCATTACAACTGTTATCAATAATCAGAAAAAGAAAAACAAGATCCTTAAAGTACCCACCAGTGTATCTACCAGCGCCCATGAAAAAACGACCACAACAGATGCGATGGCCAATGTGGAGTATGAAGTACTAGTGAAATTAGACAGGGAAACAGAAACAGAGGGACCAGTGACGTCGCTCGCTCATGAAAGCACCAAACATGTTCTATCAACCAAAAATCTATTCCAAATTTTCCTTTGTAAAAGATGCGGGTGCAGTGTTAAATTTTACTAATGACACACAAAAGGGACTTCCCTTCCCTTCATGTGGAGTCAAAAATGGGGGAAGATCAAGAACATGAGGGATATGGGAAGCAATTCAAATGCAACAAGGACATCAAAGAAGTGCCTCCCGCAAAGAGGAACAAGAAAGGCGATGAGGAAGGAAACAAGGAAGCCAAGCAAACCTTAGGAAACTTGCATATTGCCTGTTTCCCGGAGCCCCGAGAATTCCCCTGGAACCAAATATCAAAATTCCACCCCGTCAACATGGGACAATTGCAACAGAAGACGTAGCGGTATTAACCTCAAATGTAACAGCCCCATTTCCATCCCCGATAACCACCTAGAAAGGCAAGACAGTCATTCTGACACTGTTGAACTGCCAAAAAAAACAGGAGAAGAACTGACCCTACAAAAAAGTATAGATAAATTGTTCTTAGACCAAACTAGGTCCGATCCGAGACCACATCCTTGCCAGGACCAGGGACGGGATTCAACGATCATAGTCCCTATCATCCGAGTCTCTGAAGAACACCGATCAGCTTCCATGCCTGCAATCTCAGACAAAGGAATTGAGAACAAGAAGAGACCCCCAGTATTGCCGAAAGTAACACATCCTTCCTCACAACGGAAGAATGTGAAAAAATGGTTTCCACATACTCCCAGGAGAAGGGCGACACAACACAGCAGGACATAGGAACAGTAACGAAGGAAGAGATTGAGGATTTAGCAACAGAAGAGAACAAACTATGGGGTCTCTACTAAATACCATGCAACTTTCAACAAAGGCTATGGAATACCACCATGACCAGATGTACATTCAATTAACTCTCCTAAACAGGACTACGCATGCGCAGGCTCCTGTGCATGCGCAGTTTACAAAAATGAAGCCGGGATCGAGAAGATGTGGCGCAATAAAGTAAGTTTGCTTTAAAGTTTTATTTAGCCTTATAATTTAATTTAATAATGCGGCGGGAGGTGGGAGGCGGGCGGCAGGCGGGAGGCATACAGGCGGGTGGGTGGCCAACTTCTGTTCTACTGTGGAATGGGCCGAAATTTGCACAATTTTTCCACCTTCTTTGTGGAAGGCAGAAAGTGCAAATTTCCACCCATTCCATTCCATGGGCAGAATGGAAATGTCCGCCCACCCCTAGAGAAGGATCACCCATCGGTGGTTGTTCTTCAGATGCGCGGGACGGTGGCGAGTGAGAGGTCAGCGAAGCGTAGCTAGCGGTTGGGGATGTAGAAAGAGAGCCGTCTGTTGAGGTAGGCTGGGCCAGTCTTGTGGAGTGCCTTGTGTGCGTGCCGAGGCGTTCTGGATGCATTGTAGTCGTTTGATGAGCTTGGTCGGGGCTCCCGCAAAGAGGGCGTTTCCGTAGTCGAGTCTGCTGCTGATGAGGTACTGGTGACTGTCTTTCTTGTATCTGTCGGGATCCATCTGTAGAACTTGCGGAGCATGCGAAAGGTCTTGAAGCAGGAGGAGGAGACGGTGTTGACTTACTTGGTCATTGAGAGCGTTGAGTTGAGGATGATTCCCGTGCGTGGTCTGTGGGTGTCGGGGCTGCCCCCAGTGCCATCGGCCACCAGGAGTCGTCCCAAGCTGAAGGGTTGGAGCCGAGGATGAGGACCTCCGTCTTGTCCGAGTACAGCTTCATACGGCTGGTCTTCATCCAGTCGGTGACTGCCTTCATTCCTTCATGGAGGTTGGCTTTGGCGGTGATCGGGTCCTTGGTGAGGGAGAGGATCAGCTGAGTGTCGTCTGCATAGGAGATTATGTTGAGGTTGTGCTTTCGGCCTACGTGTGCGAGCGGTGCCATGTCAATGTTGAACAGTGTCGGGCTGAGGGAGGATCCCTGGAGTACGCCGCAGATGATCTTGGAGGCTTTGGAATGGAATAGGGGGAGGCGGACGCTCTGGGTTCTGCCAGAGAGGAAGGAGGTGGTCCAATCCAGAGCCTTGTCTTGGATCCCTGCAGCGTGGAGGCGTGCGTGTACTGCACGGTGGCAGACGGTGTTGAAGGCGGCAGAGAGGTCTAGGAGGATGAGTGCTCGCCGTTGTCCAGTAGGGTCCCGATGTCGTCGGTGACGGCAATGAGGGCAGTTTCGGTGCTGGGGTTGCTGCGGAACCCTGACTGAGAAGGGTCCAGGATTCTGTTTTCTTTGAGGTATCGGGTTAGCTGTCTGTGGACGGTTTTCTCGATGACCTTGGCCGGGAAGGGAAGCAGAGAGATGGACCGGAAGTTCTTGAGGTCTCTTGGGTCTGCCTTAGGTTTTTCGAGAAGGGTGTTGATCTCAGCGTGTTTTCAGATCTCTGGGAAGGTCGCGGTCTCGAGGGAGAGATTGATGGCGTTGGGCAGGTGGGGTGAGATGCAGATGCTTGCTCAGTTGAAAACGTGGTGTGGGAATGGGTCTGACGGAGATCCGGAGTGGATTGTGTGCATGGTCTTGATGGTGTCATCGATGCTTACGCAGGTCCAGGCAAGCAGGGGTTTGTGGTCGATGGTGTATGGAGGGTCTGTTGTGTTGCTGTCTGCTGGGGCTGTCTGGGTGTTGAAGCTGTCGTGGATGTCTGCTATCTTGCGGTGGAAGAAGGTGCAGGGGAGTCGCACAAGGCTTGCGACAGCAGGATGTCGTTGATGTTGGAGCTGGGGTTGGAGAGTTCCTTCACGATGTTGAAGTGCTCCTTTCTATTGTGGACATTGTTGTCAAGGCGGTCTTTGAAACCCTGATGAGTTGGTGGTGGTTGCAGATGGCATCCTTGTGTGTTGCGTAGCTGTCCGGAGTTTGTTCACTGTGCCATTTCTTCTCTAGTTTCCGGCAGGCTTGCTTGGAGGCTAGGAGTTCTGGGGTGAACCAGCAGGCCATCTTGCTGGTGTCTTTGTGGGGGGGTTTTCTTCAGCGGGCGAGGGTGTTGGTGCAGTCCGCGATCCAGCGTCTGAGACTTTGGGCAGTGTTGTAGGGTTCGGTGGGTGGGCTGAGAGCGAGGTTTGCGTGTAGTTGGCCTTCAGTCATTTTGCTCCAGCAGCGGCGGGGAATCTGTTGGATGTGGTGGGTGAGTTTCTGCAAGTCGAAGTGGATGCAGCGGTGGTCGGTCCAGAGGAGTTCGGTGGTGTGGCTGATGGAGACATATGGGCTTGAGGAGAAGATGGTGTCGAGCTTGTGGCCGGTGGAGTGGGTCGGCTTTGTGACGAGTTGCTTCAGTCCGAGGTTGACGAGGTTATCGATCAGGGTTGTGGAGTTGTTGTCGTTCTCAAGGTGAAAGTTCAAGTCTCCGAGGAGGATGTAGTCGGTTGAGGTCAGGGCGTGCATGCTTATCTGGTCGGCGATGGAGTCGCTGAACTGGGGATGGGGTCCGGGGGGTCCGTAGACGAGGGTGCCTCTGAGGGTGGAATTAGGGTTCTGTGTGGATATGGAAATGCATGTGTTCGGCGGTGCTGAGCGCGTCGTCGGTGCTAGTCGAGACCCTGGTTCTGTTCTTGTGGATGATGGCGATTCCTCCTCCGACTCCATTGGTGCGGTCTCTGCATGTGATCTTGTAGCCATCTGGGATGGCTATGGCGATGTCGGGTGCAGAGGAGTCATTAAACCAGGTCTTTGTCAGGAAGGCGACGTCCGGGATGTTGTGTCGAGCAGATCCTAGAGCTCGCCGGCATGCTTGCGTGCGGAGCAGTTGTTTAGTGGTATACATCGGAGATGGTTGGGATCTTTCTTGGCGGGTGGTTTGTCGGCTCTGAGGCTGGTGTAGCTGCAGTTCCAGGAGGTGAAGGGGCCGTGTGTGCATTTCGGGCAGCCTTGCAGCAGGTGTGGCTCCGTCCGGAAGCATAGGGGATCCGTATAAAACCCTATGACAAAGTTGGTTACCCAGAGCTATTACTTCGACACTTCCAAGAACATAACGACAACACACAAAGAAGAGATTGGACCGCAGTGCCCACAAAATCTGTGTTAATAGGAGCCCGTGGAGTTTCAGTTGAACTTAAGGCTAGAGACACCCCGATTCTCTGGGACAAAGGTGAGAAGGATATAGGGAAAGACTGGACCTCGGTAGCAAAAGCCATCAACACCAGAGCTGTAGATCCATGACAGATTAAAGAACAAGACAGGAATTTACCACCGTTAAAACTATGTTCTTGGAACATAAATGGCCTAGGATAGAAAACCATGAACAAAAGATCTACTGATGTACTTCCAGCAGTTTCATTTAATTCTACTCCAAGAAACCTGGTTAAAAGAGCCGCTCCACTTTCAAGGTTATAAAACATACCACCTTTCTGCCAGCAGAAATTCAAAGTTTGCTCACCATGTATGCCTCAATAAAAACAATAAATACTGTTAAATAACTGCTGAATAAGAACATATCAAACAACGGAATCAGCGCAATTGTGCACAAAAGTCTGACAATCTAGGCCCATCCTACCTAGCTGACAAATTTGTCCATCATCGCCCCTCGCGGAACCTGCGCTCCAGTAACCAGCTGTTACTGCAGGTTCCCCGAATCAGCAAGACCAGACATAGGGAGGACGTGCCCTTTCTGTGATGGGTCCACGACTGTGGAACAACCTCCCCCTTTCCCTTAGGCAGTGTACCAGCCACTCAATCTTCAGGAAGAGTCTTAAGACCACGCTGTTTCAGTACTAGTGCCCCCCCTCTCCTAGCACCCTTTCCGACAGCACTGCGCGGAGATACACCTCCGGGTGTGATTCCGGCGCGTTATAAACCCATAAATAAATAAATAAATAAATACAGATGGAGATAGTAGGTCCCGGGAAAATCAAACAACAGCTAATTCTGGTAAACACCCAGACAGGAAAAAAATTGGCGCAAAATCCCTAGTGTCAGAACTGACAAAACTTATCACTGAAGTGGAAACATCAAATAATATTGTATCAGGAGACTTTAATAAGTTCATCTCAAGGAGCCCCGGAAAAGATCAGCCTGCAGGCGATCAATTGCTTGAAATGGGGATCCTACCCCAGGAAGAGTGCATGTGGAAAAAACAAACTAAGCTATCCAAAGACCTACTAATGGATTTAACAAGTCTGGGCTTGATAACATTAGATGGGCGAACACCTGGCGACCGCCCCTAAGCATCAACTTACCACAATTCCATGGTTAGTACTGTGATAGACTATACTTTCTTATCCTACTCACTTTTCAAATTAGTAAGCGATTTTAAGATTGGAATGTCAGATTGTAGCGACCACCAGCCACAAGAGCTGACCCTGACGGCACAGGGAACAGCATGTACCTTCCCAATTAAAGCCCAAAATGTAACAGTCTCTTCAAACTGCAAAAGAATCAGAAGCAGAGGCTAAAACTTGTTGGGAAGAAATTAAACTTATTTTTTTACTTTTGCCTTCCCTATTTGGGTGATGTGTCTGATGTGGTGTGCCTATAGTTTTGCTTCTACTTATGATTTGCTTTCTTAGGTTTCTTGTAGACCGGATTGACTCCACCGTCCCCTCCCTTGCCATCCCAGACCAGCCCCCCTGATGCCCCCCCCACCTGTTGAGACGTCCTGGGTCATGGTGCACCCAGGTGTGGGCGTCAAGTAAGACAGAGCGTTTCAGCATGCCCCGTGGCCTGATCATGAGTAGGTACATCTAGGGTAGATATGATAAAGACAGAGATAAACTATTTCTATTTGATTTCGAGCCATCCCAGATAATAAGATATACTTTCCCCCTCTGTAGACCCCTTCTCGTTGTATACCCAAGACCTAGACCACTGGTGGAATTGATCCTTTTTGTATTTTTGTCCCTTTATCCCTTTTTTTATTCAATTCAAGGTTTTGTCATTTTCCGGTGTTTAGGTTGGCTGTCGCCGAGATTTCTTTCAGATAGGACTCAGTCTGGATTTCGCATATAAAGCTTTTGGTTATTCCTTTGTAGATTACTTTCAGGTGTGCTGGATTTTGTAAGAACACAGTTGCTCCGATTTGCTCAAAGGGGTTATCAATTGCTTCATTCTCCACCTCCGTTCAAATGGGGCATGGGAAAAGCCTTTGAATTCTCTTTTATTTGTGGGTCTGGCGAGGTCGTAGATAGCCTCTCTTAACAAAAAATTCCTGAAGTTGACCAGTATGGCTCTTGGGTCACTTTTTTGACGGCTCCTTGAAGTTTTTGTATGGCCGCATGGTTCCTGTTGCTGTCCATCTTGACATCTTTATGGAAATGCTTGATGAAGTGTAGTACTTCGCTCAGTGACGGCTCCATTGACTTTCCAGTTCCAGTTCCACCGCCATCTTCATTTATCTGTGGGGTGTTTTCTTCTTCAGGATCCCCCATACAGTGCCTGTATGATTTTGGTTCTTTTGGAGTTTTTAGGGTTCAGCCATTTCGTGCGTGATTAGATCTTTCTTTAGCTTGATCCATGTTGCTCCCGGGGTTTGTGGTTTCATCATAGGATGTTTTACAGTGCCTTCTGTGCTTTGTTCTTTTTTTCTCCTGCCTTTTCTTTGGAGTGATATTTTGAGAGGCCGCCCCTGATTTCCCTAGAACTGTGATGTCAAATACCTCCGACGTTGTTATTGCTGGTTTTTGGCTTGTGTTTGAATCACTTGCCTCACCTGCCGCTCCCGCCTCACCTGACTCACTTGTCACGCTAGAGATGGAGACTCCTGTCTCATATATGTCTGAGTCAGACTCCTCGAGGATATTTCGGTCTCTGGAGGTGGTTTGCCTTCCGGGGAGGATATTTGTGCCAAGGTTGAAGAGTGTTCGGGTCTTGGGAGTTCAGTCGGAAATGTAGACAAGAGTTTGCTTTCAACGGGTGTGATTGTGGTTGAGCTTACGCTCTCTTTCTCTTTTCCCTCGGTAATATCTATGCACAGAGACTGGTTTTCTAGAGCGGAGTCTGAAGCAGCTTTCAGACCCACAGTGGGTCGCCTTGCTTCTTCGAGTTGATCATTATGTCCATTTTCGTCATCCAGTATGGGCCGTTGCTGTTTCTATTTTTTTGCTGGTTTGCTCTGTCCTTCCTTGAGCATTGGGCTGAATATGTTCGATATCCGTGGCTGAGAGTCTGCCAGTTGACCCGTGATTTTTGCAGCAGCTTTCAGATTTTTTATGGTCTGTAGTCTTTTTGCTTTTTTGGCCAATAGCTCGATATTGTCATTGTCGTTATTGTATTCCTCCTTCGCCTTGTCCTTCTCATTTGCCTTCTCTTTGCCTTTTATTTTGCCTTTATCTTTGTCCGCCACTTTTTCCGGCTTCTGGTCTGAGTTTTTGTCTGTATTTTTCTCAATGTTTTTATTCTTATTTTTATCCTTGCCTTGAGGTTTGTCGTTACTGCTACCGTTGTTTCTCTCCTCATTGTTTTCTTTTGCCTTGGACCCTCTGGTTTCAGGTCGTCGCTGTACATCTTTTACTTTCTGCTCTGCATATTGCTCGACTTTTGTTTTCCTGAGGCTTCCTCTGGAGATTCTTGGTATGCTTGGTATGCTTGGTGTGCTTCCTGGTCCGTTATATGTATGGCTGTCTTATTTATTTGTTCGCTTATTTGCTCAAATAATTGCCCCACAACCCCACTGTGACCAGCCATTTCGTATTTCTGAACTTGTAGCTGAACCTGAACCAAAACCTACACTTGTACTAGTGCATGCTTCTGTATCTGTATCTGTGTACTGGCAGCTGAGGGTGTTACTATAGCTGTAACTGTGGCTGTTGTGGCTGTGAGGGGAAGATGAGAGAGTTTAGAGAGAGCACTAGGAGAGAGGAATATACTGTCGCAGGTAAACTGGTAGTGCCATCAGCCAACTAAGTCGGTGTTGACACACAGTATAATCGCACCCCTCCGAGAAGTGCCACATGATGTTGAAGGGCAATGTTGTTGCAGTTCAATACCCATTTCAAGGGGGGGAGCCATAGTGTTGGGTATGTCGAGGAAATGAGCAGACCAAGCAGCTTAATCACAGGACAGTGGGGGGGGGGAAAAAAACCCCGGTCAAATACCAACTAACCCCAATTCAAAAGGAGCCAAAAGTTGCGTTTATCAGGATTGCCAGATCTCGCTAGGTCGACTTTGGAGGTTTGCAGGACTGAGATACGCCAGTCTAACAGTCTAGGAGGTACTTGGTCCTTCCATTTCCTACAGATTTTTCTTCTGGCCAACAATATACAATAAAAAAGAAGGTTTTTGGCGGGCCTCGAATCTCTGATGATGTTCCAAAAATTGCAAGCATTGTATTAATCGAGAACTGAAAGCCCAGAGATGTGGTCAACAGTGCACTAATTGAATCCCAATAGGGGAGCAGCAATGGACATTCGAAGAACATATGTATGTCGGGGGCTGCTACCAACCCACACTTGGGACACGCCACAAGAGAGTCTGTTGAGAATTTCGCCACTGTGGTGAGTAGTACGCCGATGTAGGGTAAAAAGATGGTTCCTGCGGAGCCAAGCCGGCTTCACAATGTCCCACATGATCTTAAAGGAGGAATACCACATATTCTCGAGGTCATGACCAATAAAAGAAGAGCTCCACAGCGTCTCTGGTAGTATGAATTCGCTGTCGACCTCTTCTAATAATAGATTATACCAAACTGATATCTCCTTACTCACAGGAGGTTTGTCCTGCATCAAGGCCACTAAGCTACTATCTCCTCCCAGTTGGTATCTACCCCTGACAGAATTCTGCAAGTGGGCCCAGCTCGCAATCTGTAGGTATTTAAATCTAAAGAGACCCGGCCCTATTCTAACTAACAAAGAGTCCCAGGGGAGCAAAGAGCCTTCTATAAAGACGTCCCCCCAGACCAGCCTCTCTCAACTGTGTTGTGAGGCTATCAAGAAGCCATCCCGGACTTCCCGGGGAATCCCACAATGGCGACCTGCCTGCAAAATAACCAACTTTTATGGCACCTCTAAGTTTAACCCACGTTTTATCATTCCCAGAAAGATCTTCAGCTTCACCTTTTTAAAGAACTTAGGGTCCCCAAATTTAAACAAAAAACCCTGCTGGCCTACCCCCTCTCCTCTAAGTAGTGCGGAAAACATACTACCAATTCCCAGATTCGAAGGTATTTTAAGCAGCATCCTGGCATGGGAAAATTGAAAAGCCCACGCATATAGTTGTAAGTCGGGAGCTGCAAGACCCCCCTTTTCCCTCCGGCGCCTGATTTTTTTTCCATGTTATCCGAGGTATGCGTTCATTCCAAATAAAAGAACTAATGTCCCCTTGAAGTTTAGCTATAGTGGAGGGCTCAAAATAAAACAGAACAGTATTAAACAGAAAAGAGATTTTGGGTAACATAGACATTTTAACTAGGTTTACTTTACCCAGAATAGGAAGAGGTAGTGAAGACCAAGATCGCATAAGTCTTCTACAATCTCTCGCCACCATAGTAAAATTCAACATTGCGATTTTATCTATATCTTTAACAATGATAAGACCAAGATAACGCATAGAGTGACTGAACTGGGCCCCTGCCACTGGCTCATGATCACTCCACAGCATCATCTCAGTCTTAGATGCATTGATTTTATATCCTGATATCTCACCATAGTCATGAGTCAAAGCAATCACCGAATGGAGAGCAGTACGCAGGTCTGAAGAAAAGATGAGAATATCGTCCGCGTACAGGGCTACTTTCCTCTCCCATCCCCTATAGATAAAAGGCTTGATATTACAACCGTCCCTCAGCCGATGGGAGCAGGGTTCAATATATAAATCAAATAGGAGAGGGGAGAGGGGGCAGCCCTGCCGGGTACCCCGAGTGATGTTGAATGGGTCTGACAATTCTCCATTAACCAGTAGAGTCTGTGGGATTCTGATAGAGTAGACTCACGGCTCTTCAAAACCCCTCCCCGATGTTGAATTTGCCCAAGACTCCCGACAGGAATGTCCAGTTCACCCTGTCAAAGGCCTTGGTGGCATCCAATGTGATAATAGCAAGGGGAAGGGAGTCCATAGTCGCCATATCAATAGCTCCCACAAGATCATAGGTTAGTTCAAAGAGCTGGCGACCCCTCACAAAACCCTGCGGTCCTGATGCAGGATACACGGTGCCATGCCATGTGTGACACTGGCTCATTGCAGTCAGCCTGGTGGCGGGCTATGGTGGTCTTATAATCAAGAGCGCACAGTCGTCCTCCCTCCTCCTGATATTGACAATGAAGGGCAGAAAGTCGGGGGTGTACGGCATGTGCATCTCTCAGTTGTTCGAGAAGCATCTCCATGTCCAGCACAGTATGTGTGAGTATCATCAGAAGCCCCAATGTCATATTGATACAGTGTCCCCGCATAACCACCTTGAAGGCATCCCGTTTCAACCCTTGGCAGTCCACAGATCCTGCATTATTGGCGAAGCACTGAGCAAAGAGTGTCACAATGGTGTCCGTGTACACTGTGTCTTGTTGGGCTTCTGTGCAGAGCCACCAAGTTGGAATAGTAGCCCTGGCCCTTCCCTACTGGAACATGATGTGAGGGTCCAACAGTTGGTGTGACAAAAGAAGTAATTCAGACTAGTGTGGACCTGGTGCCCCGTTGCATAGTTAGAGTACTCAGTCTCCCCAGGGTGGCCCGAGTGCCAGACACCAAACACCTTAATAGCACAAGTCCAGTGCTGAAAATGTTTAGTTGCCTGTAAACCATGTGGACCCAGTAGTGGGGGGATGGAGCAGTCCAAATCTGTATCACAAATGCAATTAAAGTCACCACCGCAAAGCCCCGGAGCCTGTGGGTCAAGTAACATAGTTGATGAGAAGGAGTCTAGAAACTTTCCATGTGAGGTGTTGGGTGCATAAAGGATACTACAAAGAACAGGGGTCTGTCCAGGTTTCCCACTAGGGTCATATACCGGCCCTCTTTATCAATCAGGAGCCTATGTTTCCCATAAGAAATATCTGGGGCAACCCAAACCAGGACCCCTTGGATGTATGCAGAGAATCCCGTGCCATAGATCTGACCACTCCATCGTTTACTAACTTTGTCAAGTTCCCCTGCGGTCATGTGTGTCTCCTAGAGATATACAAAGTAGACCTGCTGGTATTTAAGATAGGCATATATTCTGATTCTTCTAGCAGTGGTCCCATACCTCAGATATTCCAACTCAGGGCGCTAAAGGTAACAGAGATAATGGCATACCGTGCAATCCAAGAGCCTCAAAAACAGTGACACTCCCCGCCATCCCTCCACACCGGCCCCAGCCACCCCCCACCCTCCTCACAAGCCAAAGGTTAAAAAAGAGAATAGAAAACACTGTCAAACAAGGAAAATAAACAACTCCCTTATCCCAGGCCTGAACGTTTTCTTGCCTCATGACACAACACCACAAACAGTGCAGCTGACCTAAAATATTTGCCTGCACCAAGAAAATGTCGATGCAGACAACTCGATCGGAGGGGGAACAAGTAGAGCCCTTATCTGGGTGCCATAGCCCTTGCAACTTGCATCAGGCCCAGCCATGTTGCTTACCATTACAATGTCTCTATTCTGAAGTCATTGTCTCATCTAGGACTCCAAAGAGAAATAAGCAGGCAGCGCAGGACCCCACTACATTCGAGAAAAGCGACAGTGACTTACTACCAGTGGCACCTCAGGAATCCAATTGGTCTTGTCGGGGGGAACCCACCGGTGTCCGCAGTGACCCCTGCTTGTAGGTGCCGAAGTCAAAAAGTCCCAAGCTTCTAGTCTAGGTCAGTGTCCGATGCAAGCTCTCAGTACCTGTTTGTGCCATGGGTAGAGATCTCTGCCACCTCCCATGCCCGCTCCAGGGTAGCTTGTTCTTCAGAGGGGTGAGACTGTGGCCTGAGCGGGTGTTGGAGAAGCGGCTGGACTTGCCCTAGGACTAGCCCAGCTGATCACCCTTGCGGGGCTCCGGCTGTTCAGGCACCCCTTCAGCACAAAGCCATTGCCAGGCCTCTTCTATCGATGCAAAGAAGTGTGTGCTACCTTCATCCACCATACGCAGGCAGGCCCGAAATAGTAAGGCATATGGAAAATTCAGGGCATGGAGTTGGGCTTTAACTGCTGCAAAGGTACTATGCTGCCAAGGGCCTTCTGCTCTGAATAACTGAAGAAGTAGATTTCTGTCTTGAAAATTAAGTAAACATGCTATAATCGGGGTATGTGGAGGCTCCCGGCACCAGGGGGCAGCCAGGGACCCTTTGCGCCCTCTCAACTGAAAAGAATGTTGGGACCTTATTATTCAGGACCGTGTTCATCAGCCAGTCTTCAAGGAACAGCTCAGTGTTCGGGCCCTCCGTTTTTTTCAGGAAACCTAACAAGCAGATAATATTACGGCAAGAGCATCCCTCTGCATCCTCAGCTTTCACCTGGAGTGTCCGCACCTCAACCTGAAGAGCTTTTAGCTGTTCCTGGATGTTTCTCATGAAAGGCATGAGGGAGGCCAGTGAGGATTCCTCCTGATCCACTTGTTCCAGAAGCTTGGCATGGTCTGCCCACATCAGGCCAGTCTTAACCTATATGACTGCCAGCTGAGCTTCCATTGCTGTCTTGGAGTCCTTTATTGCCTGCAGGATTTTGTCAAACATGCTGGTATGCTTCTATAGTGGGGCACTCCAGTTGTTTAATCGGATCTGCATGGCTTGGTGTGGCCCCCAGCATGGCCATGATGGACTTCTGAGGTGGGGGCCTGGTTACCTTAGGACATACCATGCCCTGCTAGTCGCAACCTGCCACAGTCAAAAAGGCGTGCTCACCCACTCCTCATGGAGACACCCTCAATAAGCACAATATCTCCACAAGGCTAGCAGTAGTGAGTTTCCGATCCCCAGGTAGCCCTGACCTCCAGAACCCGGGCGAGGAGCACTGGAGGATTTCCACCTAGGTGACGCTTCAGTAGAGTCCAGCATCACAATAATGTGTACTACCTAAGTCTGATGGAACAATAGTACACCGGCCCAGCACAGCCATGTCACACCAGGAGGGGGCTGTCCCACAGACGAGCTCACTGGACACACACCATGCCCCCCGCAGCCACAAGTCTTATTTTATTATTAATATTATGTATATGGCGCACGAATCATCCCCAAGGGGATCTCTCGGCACCCGGGACGCAAGCGACATAAACAGAATTCCTCTTTAAAATAGCCAGCTTTTTAGATGTTTCTTAAAAACAATGAAGGTGAGACATGCCCGCATATCTTCTGGCAGCGCATTCCAATATTTGGGGGCCAAGTAGGAAAAAGCACGTCCACCCATCTTGACCTTATTAATTCTCTGAGTTTGAAGGAGCTTTTGACCACTGAATCTTAGCTGCCGGGCCGAGATATATCATTTTAATTTCTTCATTAGGTATCTGGGTCCCTGTTCAGACAGTGGTTTAAAGACCAGGCACAAGAGTTTGAAAGCTGCTCTTTTACTAATGGGGAGCCAATTCTCTCAATAACGGTAAAGATGGGTGCATGCTGGCTTGTTCAATGCTAAGCGTGCCGCCGTGTTTTGGACGACTTGCAGCCTTGAGAACAAGTCCTCCCTCATCCTCACCAGTAGAGTGTTTCCATATTCGAGTCTACTGACTAAAAGTGCCTGTATAAGAACCCTTCTGCTGAAAAGAGGAATCCAGGGAAAAATTCCTTTTAGGGTACGCATTAGACCAAATCACTTGCCAAATAGGGTCTTAACATGCTCCTCCATAGACAGATTATTATCCATTAAGACGCCCAGGTTTTTTGTCCAGTGACTCTCCAAGATAATGCAAATAACTCTGAGCGAGAGGGGTTTCAGCAGAAGTCATCTGGCTATCACTGTTTGTCTCCAGGCTTGCCCCCTGCTATACGTTAGAGGGAAATCTATTTAACAAACATCAAGAACAGCAATTTGACAATACAATATGGGTGTATTACAATACTGTAATGAGAATCAGTCACCACAGGAGAGATCAGTTCGCCTCAAAGGAGATACAACTTGATGTCTCTTGTTTTATCTCAGAATCAGCTCTATTTATTCTTCCAAACCACAGAGGAAAATTACACAAGTTGACCATTGACGTAAGTAATGTCCACATAGAACATACAAAATGGCATCAGTAGATGTACCAATTTCTCGGAAACCAAAGCGCATGTAGGTGGACCTAGCCTCACATGATGAGCATTGAAACCCCCCTGTGGGTTTCAATTCTCGTAATCTATGTGGAACAAATATAAATGTATCTAACTACACGGCACATGGTTATGTCCTGCTCAAAGCCTATTGGCCAAGCTTATCTGAACCATTGTATGTGGTTTCTTCCATTAAGCCATCTAGCCAGTTAGGTGTGTAGCTGTGGTTTCTGCAGAAGCGAGTTACCAGTTATCTGACTTGAAGGTGTGATCTTGACATGTGCATCCGCATGTACTAAGGCCGGATGTGCACCTGGTATTTCTTCCCATGTACGAGTTCAAGCTTAAAGGTGTAAGAAACCACAGCGCTTCTGAGGAAGCAGGCTCTTATGTGATTGATGCATTTTGTCCTGTCTCTCTACCAGATGGAACTTTTGGTAACCTATTTTTGCAGTTTCTACACCTAAAGCGCTACTGGTGTCCTGAGTCTTAAGAAAGATATGATCCATGCTACATGCAGAAGCTCAATTTGCTAACCGTAAGCTATTTCCTGACCATGCAGGCTACTTCCTGACATTTCAACAAACTGTGTGACATGATTAATTCAGATAAACAATTTTTTGGCATGGTAATTTTTAACTATTTCTCACGAAAGCCTTTGTTCTTACTGAGGCCTAAAACTGCTTTTAATTTCAAACCTTTGAATGGAGGTTACAGGCCTGAACTCTGTGTGTGTTTGGATATAACGTATCCTATTTTTCCCTACATCACATATTTTTCCAGCATTTCCACTTCTGGGGGTGGGGGCCTCTTCACGGCACACAGGACACCTCAGGTGCCCCTTCCAACTCTCAGGGGGGTCTTTCATAGACCAGAACAGCAGCAGCAACCCTGTGCCGGGGCACCAACATGGCTTATAGACCTCGCCCCACTCGGTGGGGTGGCAGTAAGAATGGACTAAAAGGAGTGTTAGCGACATGTCCTCCCTCAGTCTTCCATGTTGCCTCACCTCCACCATTAGGAACAATAGCCCCATTCAGACACACCAGGGATCCGCCTCCCGAGTCACCACCAAGGCTCAAGCAGTTGTCAGAGTGCCCAGGAGCCCCAGATGCCACCCCCATTGCGGGTTTCCAGTCAGCGCCGCCGGCCACAGCACTGGCCCAGCAGATTGTCTCTAGTCAGCAAAGGGAAAAAAACCCCAGTAGAGCATCACCTCAACCCCCCAGTCACCCTGTTCCTGCTGACGCCAGGGACAGAGAACGCACGGCCCTCAGAGAATATCAAGGCCTTGAGCTGCTGCACTCGTCCATCGTGCAGTCGCCGCTGTAAGTCGCGGGCCACCTCAAGCCCTCACTGCATCCATGGTGGGGTATCCAATGGGAGCCCCCCACCAACCCCCCCCCCCCCAGCAGATAGGCACACCAGGGCCGTCTTGGGACACTCCATTTGCAGGATGGACACAGGATAAATTACACTGGGTTTAACGAGTAGTGGATCTCTGGCTCTAAGCGTCCGACCACGGTGCTATCTTGGCAACACCCCCCTTGACATAAGTATATAGAGTGAGATACAGACAGCCAACTACTCCAAGACTGCAGAACTAAATGGTTGTGTGCCATAACCATAAGCAGAAGTTTGATTCCTATATTTGTTTTTTTATCTTTAAACAACCTAGCTTAATTCATGTACTTACTTTTGTACATACTTTTGTGCATTTATATATACACCAGCCCTGCTAAATTTCCCGGGTCCATGCAAGGTGTGTTTCTCCAGTGCAGGTTTTTCTTTGAATTCTGGGACTTGTACTGTTGTTTATTCTATTATAAAACAGGACTACAAGTCTCGAAATATAAAGAAAAAAATCTGGACTGGTGTAGCAGATCACACATGACCTGGAAACCTGGCAGCTATTTGCACTTACTTTCAAATACTTCACACACTTTTCTACATGATGGCAATCATCGTGCCATTACCTGGAGTTCCATTTTTGTTCATGTCTAGCATAAATAAAGACCACCTGCATACTATGTATCCAGTCCCTGGTGAAATAGTACATGATCCCTGCTATTTAGCCTACAGCCAGAAAATTAATGAAGTTTCAGATAGTTAGAAGGCTGTTGGCTAAATAGAAGGGAATGTGTACTATTTGGCTAGTGGCCTGATAAATAGCCTCTCCCCTTTTTATTTACACTGGGTTTTGCTTTTTACATTTTTAGGATTTATTATATTTCCTTCTTTTATAAATAACTTTAAAAAAAGCTTGATTGAGTGTCACATCTCCCTGACTTGGACTCGCCCCTTTCCGAAGTATACAACTATTGACAAATAAATTCACAAGTTAAGTGAGATATAAGTTTGTTATATTTTGTTTAAAGTAGTTCAATATTGTTCTAGTTTTTCTCATAGTTTATTACTGTTTCATTAAATTGTGTTTCACAAAGAGTATATAAAAAAGAACGAAAAGTATTTTTTTAGAAAAATGCAAACCCACATTCAATCTTTTGACCTGCAGTTGGGAAAGTGGTTAAATAAGCGCCCTTTGGTTAATCACCCTCTCTCCACATTCTCATGCCAGCTAGTGGACAAACAACAGATAGGATACTTTGTTCTCATCTGCCACATAAGGTTGTCTCTATTGTTGCTCTCATAAAATAGATCAGAAACTTGGGTACTAATAACCCTATGCATGATACAAAAGTACATATCACCAGTATTCCCAGGACATCTATGCAAGACAGTTATTTGGTCTGGGTGTTCTTGATATCATGCTCTTTAGTAGAGACTACTATTTTGCATGTAGTGTAATTCCTATATCCCTGATAGGCTCTGCGCATTGGAATAACATACACTATAGATTTGACATAGGACTGAGGTCAGTATGTCTCTATTGAGTATATTAAACTTAATTGTGTGTGTGTGCCAGCTAACTCAGAGGTCACTAGAAACTTCTCAAATAAACAAAAAGGGATTAGTCTCTGACAACCGCATAAACAGGATAACTTTGTTTCCCCTAGAACCGGAACAATATCTTCTGAGTCGTGGAAACAATAGATTACAGTTTCACTCAGTCAGTCGTGCATGCTTCGTTTCTACAGAGCTGCACAGAAATAGTGAGACGGTCGTTTCAATAAAAGGATTTATTGAACAGGCATATTTCTCATGCAAGAGATATGAACTGCTACAATTGTAAGACCGAATGCAAAGTAGAATATGTACAGTGTTAGCAGTAGTATAAAATAATATTGTAATAGCATGGTTTTGTGGGTATTACATATTCATTAAAATACATACATAAATAACACAGGCTCAAATACTCAACTGGTGCTTTTAAAATAATCCTACCCCAGTGTACCTAACCTAAGAGTAGTATGAGGGAAGAAGTAGGTGCTGCTTAGCTACAGTCTAGTTTAGTTGTGCCAAGAGTTTTAGTTTTGCCAAGAGTTGCCAAAAGTTTCTCTAAGTTCTAATCAGCTCCATACCTTTAGAATGAGAGAGGTTGGTATCTCTTTACCGGGACTCGATCTCTAACACCCCGCAAGGGTGGTCAGAAACACTGGAGCTGGAATGTCGGCGAGGAGGATGGCAGCGTCTGGTCAGTGTGTCAGTTGGGGACTTGACTTCCTTCAGGACTTGCTGTGGCGAGCCGAGTTGTGCAAGTAAGTAGTCGAACCGCACCGTGCCATCCCATAGCAAGTGAAGGTATATTTATGGAACGGACAAAAAAATGGTGGATTTGCTATTTTGATTTGCACATCAACCTTAGTTTTCAATAGTCAAAGGACAAAGTACAATATCCACACTGTTCAATACGGAGTGCTACTTGGCGTTGGATGCACATCCACCTCGGGCATCAACCTATGACCCCCTTCCAAAGTACATTTGGAATGGAAGTCCTTACAATATGAGAAAACACACCCGTGCACCTCCAAGAAAGTCTCTTTGATCCCTTTGCTTATTTAGCGTTTCATATGGAATTCATATCCTTGGTCAAAAAGTCAGTTTCATCACACCAGACGTTGTATCGGATTCAAGTCTTTATTTTTCCAAACTTAATCGTCCACAGCCGACGCACGTTTTGCCCCCTATGGGCTTTTTCAAGGCTGTCAATCATTCATGTAACAAGAAAAGAAAGGTACAAATGCTAAGATCTATGTATAAGCGTACGCTCATAAACACTGAATATACCATCTTTTGTATCTTATTCATGTAACATGCTTGACGTAATGACCATCTTAAGACTTCACCCTGTGAGTTTGTTGTATATTTATCAGTAGCCCCATAGTATGGAACCACTGAATAAATTACATCAATTGTGCTATTTTGAAGAAAAGAAAGGAGCCATGCAATCCAAAGAGTACAACCAAGTTTTACTTAATCTTGTGCTCGCCGAAGTGCATAATTGTGCACCCACAGGAAAGGAATCACTCATGAACTATATATTTATTCAACTACGCCGATGATACTCAGCTGCTGCTGAGTATCGAAAACACAACATTGGCTCAGTCCATGGCCCAAAAGATATTGCGGTTCACAGTAAACTGGATGACATCCAACCTATTAAAAATCAATCCAGATAAAACGGAGGTCCTTGTAGTCTCAACCTCTGCTCTCCCTGGAATGATCTGTTCTGGCCCCAAGAACTCGGACCCACCCCAAAGCCATGCCCCAGTGTAAAGAGTCTCGGTATTAAAATCGATCAGGAGCTCTCGATGACCAACCAAGTATCCGCTGTGGTTGGATCATGTACCAACCTGATTAGGCAGCTGCGAAAGCTTGTTCCTCTGCTTTCGACGAACATGCTTCGAACCATAGTTTCAGCTACAATAGTTTCCAGAATCGATTACGGGAACGCATTATACCTAGGTCTTCCAAAAAACTCAATCAATCGTCTACAAGTCATCCTGAACGACGCAGCACGGCTAATTTTCGGATTACCTAGACGGACCCATGCCTCCCCTCTACTCTATAGGTTACACTGGCTCCCTATAAAGCAAAGGGTTGAATTCAAGAGCCTGTGCTTTGCCCATAAAGCAATTTATGGGCAGGCGGCGGCCTATATAAAGGAGAGGCTTGAAGTGTATACACCCAAGCTAGTTCTACGATCCTCCAACTCCCTCCTGCTATCTTGTCCACGTTTTAAAATGGCGACTAAAGGAGACAGATCCTTTTCAGTCCAAGCCCCCACCATTTGGAATAAGCCACCGGAGGTGCTTCGTAGAGAATCTAATCTTCTCCGCTTTAGGAAATCCCTGAAGACTTTTCTCTTCAGGGACGCGTTTACATCCCTGTAAGATAGGCTGGCAATCCGCATCCCAATCACCCTTCTTCTTGTTGCTGTACTTGGTCAGAAGCGCCTTGAGACCTGCCGGTGATTTGGCGCGATATAAAACCCAGATACAAATACAAATACAAATAATATCACCTTAGTGAAAACATGCCCGTTCCGTGTTCGGCTAAAAAGTGAATTTTAAAACTTCCATCTCTGTGCCAGAAATGCTCCCCATATAATTAAATCGAACCTACGCAATTCTGCTCACCTTTGTAGCATAACTATAACCTGAACAGAGAAAAATATTCACAATTGGGAGAATAAATAGTACCCTGCATCAGCATTCATGATTGCTTTTAAGGTAGGAAATCAGTTTTTTCAACTAAACAAGTATATGAAGTAGAATTGAGGTGTGTTGTATCAAACTGGCTTTTAATAGATTGAGCTAGACTATTTTATATATATATATTTTATATTATAGATTGTTTGAACATATATGAATTGCATCCTCAAAACTTAAAATCACTTATCGGAATTGAAAGTCTTTTCTACAATTTACAAAGGTGAGCAGAATTGCGTAGGTTCGATTTAATTATATGGGGAGCATTTCTGGCACAGAGATGGCAGTTGTTAAGTTCACTTTTTAGCCGAACACGGAACGGGCATGTTTTCACTAAGGTGATATTATATAGTTCATAAACTGAGTGATTCCTTTCCTGTGGGTGCACAATTATGCACTTCGGCGAGCACAAGATTAAGTAAAACTTGGTTGGACTCTTTGGATTGCGTGGCTCCTTTCTTTTCTTCAAAATAGCACAATTGATGTAATTTATTCAGTGGTTCCATACTATGGAGCTACTGATAAATATACAACAAACTCATAGGGTGAATTCTTAAGATGGTCATTACGTCAAGCATGTTACATGAATAAGATACATATATCCTAGCATTTGTACCTTTCTTTTCTTGTTACATGTATGATTGACAGCCTTGAAAAGGCCCATACGGGGCGAAACGCGCGTCGGCTGTGGACGATTAAGTTTGGAAAAATAAAGACTTGAATCCGATACAACGTCTGGTGTGATGAAACTGACTTTTTGACCAAGGATATGAATTCCAAATGAAACGCTAAATAAGCAAAGGGATCAAAGAGACTTTCTTGGAGGTGCACGGGTGTGTTTTCTCATGAAGGTATATTTATACCTTGAAGGTGTTTAGGAAAGCCAGTATTGACAAACAAGTCGGGCATATGAACGTCATGAATGAACCCCTAAGCAATAGATGTTCATGCATAATAAATGAGTTCTTGGAGCAATCAATATCCAGGCAAGGGGAAGTCCTAAAGGCTTATGTGTCTGGTTTTTCAAGAACTCGTTGTGATGAAGAGGAACAACGTTGTTGACCATGCCTGTATTTGGTTAGCATGAGCAATGCCTAAATAAGGGCTGGATTTGTATGCCTAAATAAGGGCAATGTGAATTGTACCTATATAAGGTCATGAATCGGGAAATCTATATACGGTATCCAAATCGACACACAACACCCACTCAACTTTCGTATGAACAACATAACTAAATCCTAAACATGATAAGATATCTAAAATATATCTACACACGAAGTGCTACACATATGTCTAAAATACATTTCTAAGGAATGCATTAAACTGTTGCAATGCATAAATGCAATGGTGATGTACATATGTAAGGCAATGTTTCATATATTTGACATTTGAATGCTAACTGAATGAATCACGAAAATATACATTTATGAAATGACTTGTAATTACAGAAGAAAAAGGGCCGAAACCATTTCATGTAGATTACATAAAACTGTTAGTTTGCGAACAAGGTCACATACTGTCTTTGGAAATTTTCAAAGAATTCTAGTTCTCTATGAATAGTTCTACTATAATTAGATCACTTATGCCAAAAAATGAAAAATCCAAATTGGAAAAAAAAATTAATCATAGGAAAAAGTTCCAAAGTTAAAACCTTGTTTTGAAAAATGAAGGTCGAAATTAGAGTCTCTCAGTACAGTGTGTTAAAATCAAAAGTCAATGTTTGGGCTTGGAGGGAACATAAAATCTTTCTGTAGATAAAAGGTCATCTACCATTGTAGGTGAAAGTTGGAGTATCTCGTTTAGAAGATTAACCGCATATAGATGTGAACTATCGCCTTCAGCATTGGTCGCAGTTGCAATGTTCGTATCGGATGTTACCTGCATGCCTATTCTTTCTTCTCATGCCTCAGCAGTAGCATTTTGCATCTGTGAGATCTCAATGAATGCCATCATCAAGATTGGTAGCCACTGGGGACAACACAAGACATGGGCCGTTACAGGGTCCAGCAGAGTATCGACGTCCCTAGGCATGACTGATGGGAGTGTTAGACAGATGACTAGCACGCATGCTTCACCACATAGCAGGCAGTGTAGAACAGGTAAGATGCAATCTTGCCAAATTGTTCTGCATGACAGAAACCATGTGGTTTTTAATTCTCGTAGATGAGGTAAACCCAAAATTTGAACGATGCGCTCACAACACTTCATCTCCAGCAGAGCTCTCTCGACGGTGAACTCGGTGTCGCTGGTGATTTGGCTTGCCGTAGCAGTAGGAACAAAAATAATATCCCTGCAACGAGACCCGAAAGTAAGGGCATTCCGCAAAGCTCAGAGTGCACAAAGTTTGGAATGATACGAGGGCTTGAAAAGGTGCTAACAGTCCGGATAACCCGGTCTTAAATACATGTACAATACCGCTCGTATCAGACATGTTTAAGATATTACCTAACATTTCTGAGAAATGTATGGGGCAGTTTGTATTCAAAAGGGCATGTATCTCGGCAGAAGTCCTTGCTATTTGTAGATCGTAGGTTTCTTTGGCCAAGGTCAGTGGCACAGTTTTTTGCAAAAGAATGGCTTTCATTCTGCTTAGAGTATCAATTCGTATAAAAGAGATGTTCAGTGAAGGCCATAAAGGTGACTCCCTGGCTGTCTTGGTTTGTGGAAACAATACTTGCATACAGCAAGTGACCCTAAATGAAACAGTCCCTAGATATGGTATACCTGGCAACATGCCACAGCAGCTATGATCCTTCAACATGAGGTAACTTCCATTTGAAAGTTGTTCAAAAATTGGATCAATCACTGCAGCTTGTGAGCCTTGCAGGGGACAAGATAAGTTGTTAGTTGAACCATCGCAGGCTCCGTGTAAATTAATACCCTGACAAAGGAGAGAAACGCTTAGTGCATTTTCACTGTTTGTACTGCAAAGAAACACTTCACGCCCCCCACTCCAACATTTGTGTGTACATGATAAACTCCAGGATGTCTTGATGGATTCTTTACCCAATTTTTCATATTTGCCTGCTGGTATGTTTTTTAGGCAATACTGAAAATGGAAAATTGTAACAGGAAGAGTGATTTTACCATGTATTATCCATTCAGTAGCTGGTTTTTGTGCCACTGTGAATGTTAATCTTTCCAGTTTTTCAATGCTCAGCACCATGTAGTCTGCTCCCCATTGTGCCAGTTTGATCTGTTTATCAGTGAGGTTGAATTCTGTAAACAGTGACGTAGTGTTAATTAAACGCCAAGGCACGTAGCCTGCATGCAAGTTTGTAGCATCCAGCCCAATAGCATGATAGAACGTAACTGAGACTGACCATGTTGCAACATGACCAAATCTTGTTCCATGATGTCTATGGCAAAAGACACAATGCTTTCCAATGAATATATCCTGTACAACCGAGTTGTTAACCGATTGTCTACTACAAAGAGAGATTTCTCTGAATTATTACACTCAATTTCTTGTATTCGTTCAGCAGTCTCTGCTTGGGTAATCTTCCATACTTCGTTATATTCAGCAAGTATACCGACATATATAAAATGTTTTTGACGTGGTTTTGTTGATCCTAGCAAGAATTCCCTAAGGTCTCCGCCATCTTTAAGTAAAGATAAGTGTTGCTAAAGTGTAAATTTCTGTTGCCAATCAAGGCAGAGTTTCCCTACACTGTATGTTGTTACTATCCCTGGATGTTGTCTTTGAACATATATTGGGTCTGGCCTATTGATTGTAAAACCTTGTGTTTTGTTTAGAAATCGATCTTGAGAGTTGTTTGTGTCTGTGGGCCAGATCAACCATTGGTTCCAATCTGGATCTGTTCTGTTGTGATGCAAAATATTATGTACGTCGACCTCCCCCTCTAAAGTGTTATCACTCTCAGGTGTAGGTGTAGGTATGGACGGATTGTTCATGTCTTTGATCTTGGCTAACCCAAAGCTAAACGGATGTTGGACAGTGTCATTCAAAAACATAATTTGCTAAAGTATGATACAGGCTACAAACATAGCTTCTACCCCCTGCACTTGCCAACCTTTTGTACCCCAGACAGTTTTTGTCTCTATGCTGTCTTTCCAAACATTTAAACCTTGTCTAGACAGTTGGGCAATAAAGGCTGCAGAATAAATCTGTTTTGTATTGGTTAACGTACTTTTCATTCCTGTTTTGTTCACATTTTCAAAGTAAAATGATTCTGCATTTGATACATTGAACCCTGAAAAATATGGAAACTTCATAGCAAAAGTTTTTGAACTACCCTTTAGAGGTGTAGGACAATGTTCTTATTGGTTATACATAAATACATTTCTAGGCATTGCAGAATTGTGCAAGGAATTATGACCATAATAGTTATAACAATACATTTGGTCATAGTCTGATGAACCCTCTCCATTTTCATGATTAGTAAATATCGCAGACATTTCTAGATCTGACATCATATTATTAACAGTCTCGAAGTCCCAATCATCAGAAAAGGTACTTGAGGAAACAAAGTCACTTAATGAAATATTGAATAAGTGTGGAATCTTCAACAGCTCCGACGGGCCAAAAATGTCATATTCTGTTTTGTCCCAAACTATACCATCTTGCATAGGAACGGCTGTGATGTTGACTGCTGACAAGTCTCTTCGTTCACGATGGGATTATTTGTGTGGCTGGAGAAGTGAGTTCACTTGGTTACTTGCTGTGTCCATTTTAACATATCTTCCATTTATCAGCATACCCAGAGTTATTACCAGAGCTAACCAAAGTAGAAGAAAAAATATTCCCATCACAATCCATATTTCAATCCATGGTGAAACCAGATAAGTCTTTTCCAGGTGATAAAAAAGGTCTGTTGCTTGTTCTTTAAAAGTTCTTTTAGCTGGCTTTGTTTCATGTTCGCTTGGATTCTCAGAAAATGTATCAAAGTTAATGAAATAGTCAGAAATCACTGGAACCACTTGATCACTTGTTACTTCGTTGTAGACAGGTGCTTCAGGACCAACTGTTATTTGGGTCTCAAGAGGTACGAGTTCCATAGCTTTGTTGCTTAGTCCTTCTTTTCTCACTGTTGAAACTTCAAAGGTGATGAGTCTTTCAGTTTGAACCTCCTGGATTGTAGCTAGAGAAGTGTGCCTGCTACATTGGCGGAGTCCAATTGGCCTACTACATAGTATCAGCCATTTAGTGTGGTTTGACCAGGTTGATAGACCCAAATCGTCACTCTTTTTTACCAGCAAGGGGCGGCACTGTTCTTGATCCGTGGATTGCTAAGAGAGGTACTGGTTGTCTATAAGAAGGCCCAAATTCCTTCCTGTCCGCGATCTTTTCTCTGACTAGATCACTAAGCTTTGGGATCCAGACAGGCCTTGCTGGGATGGTTTCTTTTTCCCCAGTGGTGGTTGGCTTCAGGAACATGTTCCTTTGTTTCGCTCTTAGTTCATTTAAGTCCTGTAAAACAGCCAAACGATCTTTGATATCAAATCTCTTATTTTCCACCACTGTTCCATGACAATCAAGGTCCGGAACAAACATTCATGTCCCAAATAGGACTTCATATGGAGTGATACCCCCTAGAGAACTTCTTGGCAAGTTGTTAAGTGCTTGTTGAACCCCCATTAGATGTTTGACCCAACCATCACCTGAACCTAATACCCTAACTGTTATAGACTGCTTTATGTCACGGTTTTTTCTTTCCACAACAGAATTTCCCTCAGGATGGAATGGAGAAAATTAAAGCAATTCAACGCCCAAACTGGCCATGGCTTCTTTGTAAGCTTGAGAGCTAAACGCAGGGCCCTAGTCAGAATGTAGTGTACCTATTGCGTATGTGCCCATAAAGACTCACAAATCTTTTATAACAGTTTGAGCATCAGCCGAGCGGTGAGGCCACATCCAAAGGAACCCAGAACGCAAATCCACTGTGACCATGATATATTTATAGTTACCATCCCTTTGTAAGGGACAGCAGTGGTCCAGGTAAATGCAAGCTAATGATCAGTGGTCCAGGTAAATGCAAGCTAATGGTTTATCTGAAATTAAAAGGGGCATCTGCACCGGATGTTTCACAGTAGAGACTTTCATCATTTGACATATTTCACAGTCCAAAACATAGTTTCTGGTCTGTTTCCTCATGCCTGGCCCCCAGTATCTTTGTTTTAATAATGATACTGTGGCGGAAACACCTGCAAGAGCAGAGGAGAGCCCTTAATGTGCTTCCAGGATAAGTCCTAATCTATGTTCCATGTTTGTAATTACCCTATCCCCCACTCCAGAGATTCGAGCAAACAGAACATTGTTTGTATCGGTGATATATGAGTATTTGAGTGGAAACCCTTTAGGTAATGCTGCACCTCTGCCTTTGCTTGAAGCATTGACAGCCAGTACTGTTTTACAACTGAACTACTAGTTCCCAAAGTGTTTTATGCTTGATTGTGTCACCTTTTGCATCTTTGAACCCATTTTGAAGCCAATTCTGTAAATATTCATTATAGGATTAAACACAGTAAAAGGAATCACCCACTTTGAATGTGGGGAATTCATGATCCGTATTTACAAGTGCCACTTTGAATGATTGTAGTTCAGCTCGCTGAGCTGTACAATCTCCTAGAGATTGTGTTTTTGTGACCGTAGATATGAACTTGCCATCACGCATATGACCTTTAGCGATTGAGCATGCTCCACTATAAGCTTGTTTAACCCCAAAGCGGGTTGTGCAGCTCTGTCAGTATAAATTATACATTTATACTGGTCAAGATGCAGAATTTCAGTAGGAAGAGGATATTCTTGTTTGTATTGCAGGAATGCTTGTGTTTTTAAATAAGGATCACAAATGTATTCAACATCAGTTGCAGCGACAGTTAACCCATTGCATCCATCTTGGATGTAAAGCTTTTGCATTAAGAATGCTCGCTTTTGTCGCTGCCTCTAAGGCTGGTACAGGTGTCACAACCATAATGCATTTTCTCTGCACTAGGGCTCTCTCTTTTGCTACAGCAGTTTGAACAGCTGTCAGAATGTTTTCTGTTGAAGTGAATTTCATTTCTGCTTGTGTGTACAAATGCGATTTGTAAGCAATTGGTACCTTTTCACCTTCATTAAAAGTTAAGTAGGTGCATCCACATTGACCCGGATCACTAAGTTGCATACGTTTACGAGTGTTTGTAAATGTTTAGTAACTAACAAGTCTGTTTAAAGTGAACATAACATTTCTGTGTGTTTTTGTGTCCAATGAATGATTTTGAAATCAGGTTTAATTAATTCGTGAAGAGGGTTACCCCTTTCTGCATAATTTAGAATATAAGTTCTTCTGAAATTTAGGAAACCTAGAATCGCCTGTAAGTTTATCAGCGTTTTTGGAGGTTGGAGCAGCACACACTTTTCTAAAACAAAATTGCCTTCCCGGCTTTTGCCTTCACTTGATAACTCATATCCTAGAAAAAGGACGTTGAGATGGTAATTCCTGATTTCTTAAAATTATATTTATAACCCTCAGAAGCTAATCCCAATATAATGGTGTTCACCCTGTCCAAGTGCCTGTCCAGGTCATCGTCTGTTAGATAAATGTCATGGACATATGACAATGCCTCATCATCGTAAGTTTGTGGTAACTGTGTTACTCTTGCTGAGAATAAACCCGGACTATTCTTGAATCCTTGAGGAAGACGACAGAAGTGATGCTGTGTCACCATTATTGAAAAAGCTGTCAAATACATGCTTTCAGGTGCAATGTTTAGACAAAAGAAATCATTTGAAATGTCTAATGTGGTTTTGTATTTTTTGCACACAATGTTATTCATTAATGCTGTACTGTGTGCATTTTGCACTGCAAATGTTTTGCAACAAGAGTTTAGATGTCTGTAATCCAAAACTAGCCGATATGTCTTATCTGGTTTGGAGACAGGAAACAAAGGATTGTTCATTGATGAGGTGCATGTTTCAATAACCCCTTGATATTCAAGTTGATCTAAGATCACCCTGACCTGTTTTTAGCTACTTGCTTAACCGGATACTGCCTTTGTGCAGTTGGTTGATTTTTTAACTGGATTTTATGGTGAGGTGAATCCTCATCCCATCCTACAAGATTTTTATATAATGCTGGAGCTTTGGCAACTGCCCATTTTCTCGCATAAGTGCATTTTTAAATGTACTGGAACATGATTCGAGAAGGCTGACATAATGATGTCTTCGCCAAGTGGGAACTTCCCTGACAAATTCTGGTGGCCAGTCTTTTTCTGCTAGAAGTATGTCATAACCCCTCGAAAGTCGTTCCCAAAATAGTGCTTTCACTTTTCTTGGTATGTCTCCCTCCATCCGGAGTGTTATTTCATATAACCTTTGTGAAGAGCTTACCCTAGTGTCTGCTGTTTCAACTTGAATGTTTTCCTCCAAGTCCACTGTCTCCAGAAGTCCCTTCAGGTTCTGGTGAGCTATTGTTACTTCTGCTGCGCTGTCCAACATTGTCTGACCCCATTCTCCATTCTTGAGTTATGTCCTCAAGATCGTCGGCATGTCTGATTTTTATACCTGCTACCTTCTTTTTGGTGAATTGAGTTTTTTTATTTTCCTGAACGTGGTGGTCGTTTTTGGACTTCACGCGTTCTTCCTTGTTTTCTGATCGTCCTCTTCTTTCGGATGTCTGTGACGATATCTGAAAGATACGAGAAGACAGTGTATCAGTATCTTGATACCTATCAGGTTTTTTCAAAATATCCCCATTCCTGAGGTTGTACCTCCTTTCAGTGGGCTCCTTTTGGGGAGACCTGCCTCGGGATTTAGAATACTTCTCTTTGGAAGGCTGTTTGCTATTTTCCCATTTATTATTAGAAGATGTAGGAGTTTTTTTAGTAAAGAAATTTTCAGGACTTTCAGACAGTTGGGGTTTAACAGGGGTCCCACCCAAACTGTCTCTGCTGAATTCTTCATAGGATTTTTCAATTATTCTGGCTAGTTCTTGTGGTTGTTTTGTTATATCAAATTCCCTTAATTTCTGGCGTATAGCAACTGATGCTGCTTCTTTTTTAATATTAGCTAATATTATTGTTGAGACCTGTTTGAAATCTTTTAGTAGTTTCATACCTAAATTCAAAGAAGGCTCTGCCCCGTATTCGTTTTGAATCTGTTTCAGGACATCAGGTATTACTAGAAAACCAAAGGTTGAGGAGGGTCAAGGGGACTATCTTTATAGACCTACCAAACTCAATACCCCTAATCAAACTACAACAAACATAAAGAGTCGGAAGGTCTGTTAAACAACGTAGCTGAGTCTATGAGGTCCTAAGAAAGTGATCCTTTTGGATTGCACTGAACCAGGCCAAATGGTCACAAGACACAGATATGTGTAAGATATCCTATCAGCCCACCCATTTGGCGGAGCCTCGTCATTTAGGACACCTAACCAGGGTGGTGAGTCTAAGCCCAGTAAATTGGCCAGACATCACACACTACTGGTCCATCATGAAAAAGTGTCCGTGCCACTAAGTGGTGCTGAAAAAGTGCAGTGCAAAACAGGGAAAAAAGAAAGAATAAGTGATCTAAAATGGCGGTCGAGGTAAAGAAAATATTTTTTAATGAAGATATTTACCAAGACGTCAGATTAAAAAGAAGTGTATAACAGTGTGAAAAAAATCACTGTAATGCTTAGCTGTGTTATAAATTAGGCCAACATGTTTCTGCCGAAGGTGAAACTACACCGGCATTCTTCAGGGCCAGCTAAAATAAGATGTTGCTACTGCAAAGATACACTCATACATTTTAGGCAAAAGTGAAACAAAAAAAGGGGACAGACCAAATTGTATGTTAAAGACCTGTCCAAAATATTGGTGTGGTCATATAGACCATCCTACCATATCCTCCAGATCAGAAGTTGATAGAGGAATTACAAACAAGTATGAAAGGACTTACCCAACAGTATGTGGGAGTCAAGCCTCACCTCACCCGGCAACGGCTCGGAGATTGAGGCCCCGCTCTGTGCACAGAACATAAAAATATACCATGTCATCCTGAGTTGACTCAGAGGTCTGTAGTCAATGTCAGGTTGTACAACTGTGCATATGAAAAACTGAATGTATGACTGTCCTAACCGAACACTGTCCCATGGAGGACAAGGAAAAAGACTGACTAATAGACAAAACTAGTGACTAGTGACTAGCTAGCACAGTCACACTTGTCTACTTGTTTGTAATTAATGTTCAGTAATGACTGTTGGGTTACTTTAATATGATACCTGTATAACATGCGGCTGTCCTATTTGGGACTTGCCTAGCTGAGTCTATTTGTTGGTTCTGATTTCGTGAATAGTCTATTATGATTGTAGACCGGACAACAATCTTGTTTTTTTTTGTTCCCAATCTCTAGGAGCACTTCCTCTATCAACTTCTGATCTGGAGGATATGGTAGGATGGTCTATATGACCACACCAATATTTTGGACAGGTCTTTAACATACAATTTGGTCTGTCCCCTTTTTTTGTTTCACTTTTGCCTAAAATGTATGAGTGTATCTTTGCAGTAGCAACATCTTATTTTAGCTGGCCCTGAAGAATGCCGGTGTAGTTTCACCTTCGGCAGAAACATGTTGGCCTAATTTATAACACAGCTAAGCATTACAGTGATTTTTTTCACACTGTTATACACTTCTTTTTAATCTGACGTCTTGGTAAATATCTTCATTAAAAAATATTTTCTTTACCTCGACCGCCATTTTAGATCACTTATTCTTTCTTTTTTCCCTGTTTTGCACTGCACTTTTTCAGCACCACTTAGTGGCACGGACACTTTTTCATGATGGACCAGTAGTGTGTGATGTCTGGCCAATTTACTGGGCTTAGACTCACCACCCTGGTTAGGTGTCCTAAATGACGAGGCTCCGCCAAATGGGTGGGCTGATAGGATATCTTACACATATCTGTGTCTTGTGACCATTTGGCCTGGTTCAGTGCAATCCAAAAGGATCACTTTCTTAGGACCTCATAGACTCAGCTACGTTGTTTAACAGACCTTCCGACTCTTTATGTTTGTTGTCATCAGGTATTACTGCCATAGACGGAACACCATGTGTTTTAGTATAGATCGCAGCAAATACTGTGCCCCAAGTAATGCTATCATCCAGATGTGGTGTTATCCCCATTGGTAAACACAGAGTTAGAATTCTGTGTTTGTCATATGGACTGGGATTCGGAAATACCGCTTCGATTTGAGTAATTTTTTAGCTATCCAGAATGGAATTTGTTCATGTTTTGCGGGTAATTTACCCATGACTGAGACTAAATTCTGTGGTGTGATTTTTAGTGTATTCCTCTGGTAGGATGTTTGTTGTGGAATAACTAATGGTGGTTGGACTGTGAGAGTCCGCATGACATATTGAACCAATTGTCTATAAATTCTGACTAACTCTTTGAGGTGAGTGAGTAATGATATGTCTGACATGTCATCAATGTCCAGATGAGGTGTATAGCAGGCTAAAACCGGCCAAGTTGCTCCTGATCTACCAAGTGGACCTATCCTGTAGTGTAGTTCCTATATTCCCAATAGGCTCTGCGCATTGGAATAATATAAACAGCAGTGTAGACGTAGGACTGAGGTCATCTAGGTCTCTACTGACTATATTAGACTTCATTAGTTTTGCCAGCTAGCTCAGAGGTCATTAGAAACTTTCTCGAATGTTCAGGAAAGGGTTACCCGTCCTGATTTAGACAAGAATGGATTAGCTTCTGACAACCATATAACATGACAACTTTGCTCCCTCAGAATAAAGAGTGTATCTCTAGAGTCGTGTGAAAACAATAGACAACTATTTCACTCAGTCAATCGTGCATGCTTAGTTCCACCAGAGTGCAGAGAAATAGAGAGACGGGCGTTTTCAATAAAAGGTGTTATTTTATTGAGCAGTCTTCTTTCTCATGCAAGAGAAATGAATTGCCACAATTGCAATACTTAATATAAAGTAAAGTGCGTACAGTAAAAGTAGTATTATGAAATAATACTGTAAAAGCATTGGTATGGTTTCTTAGCCATACGATACTTTAAAATGGATAAAATATATACATACATAAAAACATTGACTAACGAACTCAACTGGTGCTTCTAAGATACGCCTACCCCAGTGTACCTGACCTAAGCCTAATACCTGGGAAGGAGTAAGTAAGTTGCAGTTTTAAGTTAAGTTAAGTTTTTGGCAAGTATTGGAATCAAGAATTCTCTCTAAGGTTTTAATCAGCTCCGTACCTTGGTTATAGAATGAAGGAGGTCTTGTATCTCGCTTCTCAGGACTCGATCTCCCAGCAACCCGTGAGGGTGACTTGGGAACACCGGAGCTGGATTTTCTCGGCTGGAGAAAGAGACAGCGTCTCTCTCAGTGCGTCAAAGGGAGGGACGGTTTCCTTTGGCTCTCCGCAACAGCTGGGCTCTCAGGCAAGTAGAACGTCGCTCTGCTCCCAACCACCGTGTGTTTGCTTAAGGCAACATTGGTATATTTATACCTGAAAGGTGCCGGGTTTGACGTACGGTTGGACATAAGACGTCACCAAGAACTAACAGTTCTTTCTGGACTCCAGGAGTTCTTGTGCAAATCAAAACAAGAGCAGGGGGTTTTCCCGGGCTGCTGGTGGCTTGGTTTGCTTAAAGAACGCTTTGTGCTTTCTAGGAGTCTATGGGAGTAGCCTTGACGTATTTGGACTGCATGGGCTATTACTAAATATGGATGTGATTCCTATGCCTTTATAAGGATATTATTTGTTATAACCACATGAGGGCATGAATCGGGAATGTTGAATTAGGGTCCTAGATAGAAATACAACAAGCCTGGTAATGTGATTTAAAAATTTTAGGGCGCCTTTAAACCAGAGCTCATGCTCCTGGTATGTGAGTGGAATTTCAATATCCTCGAAAGGAATATATTCCTCTGGTGGATCATCTTCTTAGTAGAATTGAAACATATGTGTTACTGGATTTGATTCTGGGAATACTGTCCATGAATAGAATACCTCGGTCTGGTGATATTCATGTGCTTCTATCATAAAAACTGCCCTACCAACTCTTGATGTTAGGCCATTTTTTATAAGTTTTAGAGTGATGGCTCTCCTTAGATTTAGAGGAATTATTAATAGCATGCTCATCGGTTTCTTGAAAACCTGTTAAGTTAAAAGCTGGTATGGAGTTTTTGCCTGTAGCTCCACTGGTCTCTGTGTTATCCTCGTCGGCCATTTGTTTAATGAAAGTTGCAGAGCAAGTTTCAAGGGAACAAAGATAAGGTGCACAATATTTTTGGTACACTGTATCCTTTAATGTTGACCAAACCAAAAAAGCTAATAAATAGGATTTTTCGTCCTACTCAGCTATGGCGGATATTATGCTTTACCCACTCCTGACGTCTTATAGAGTATTATGTGCATGGGTTCTCTGAGAAAAGTACAACTGAGTTACTTCAGTATCTAGCGTTAAATTAGTGCCTTACCAAACCGTTGGGCGCCATGTAGTGTAGTTCCTATATCCCTGATAGGCTCTGTGCATTGGAATAACATACACTATAGATTTGACATAGGACTGAGGTCAGTATGGCTCTATCGAGTATATTAAACTTAATTGTGTGTGTGTTTGCCAGTTAACTCATAGGTCACTAGAGACTTCTTGAATAAACAAGAAGGTATTAGTCTCTGACAACGGCATAAACATGACAACTTTGTTTCCCCTAGAAACGGAACAATATCTTCAGAGTCGTGGAAACAATAGATTACAGTTTCACTCAGTCAATCGTGCATGCTGCGTTTTTACAGAGTTGCACAGAAATAGTGAGACAGGCGTTTCAAAAAAGGGTTTATTGAACAGTCTTATTTCTCATGCAAGAGATATGAACTGCTACAATTGTAAGACAGAATGCAAAGTAGAATATGTACAGCGTTAACAGTCATTTAAAATAATATTGTAATAGCATGGTTTTGTGGCTATTACATATTCATTAAAATACATACATGAATAACATAGGCTAAAATACTCAACTGGTGCTTCTAAAATATTCCTACCCCAGTGTACCTAACCTAAGTGTAGTACGAGGAAAAAAGTAAGTGCTGCTTAGCTACAGTCTAGTTTGGTTGTACCAAGAGTTTTAGTTTTGCCAAGAGTTGCCAAAAGTTTCTCTAATTTCTAATCAGCTCCATACCTTTAGAATGAGAGAGGTTGGTATCTCTTTCCCAGGACTTGATCTTTTAACACCCCACAAGGGGAGCCAGAAACATTGGAGCTGGATTCTCGGCCAGGAGGGTGGCAGCGTCTGGTCAGTGCGTCAGTTGGGGACTCGACTTCCTTCGGGACTTGCGTTGTGCAAGTAGGTAGTCGAACCGCACCGTGCCTTGCCATAGCAAGTGTAGGTATATTAATACCTTGACGGTGTTTAGGAATGCCAGTATTGACATACAAGTCGGGCATATGAACGTCATGAATGAACCCCTAAGGAATAGATGTTCATGCATAATAAATGAGTTCTTGGAGAAATCAATATCCAGGCATGGGGAAGTCCTACAGGCTTAAGAGTCTGGTTTTCCAAGAACTCGTTGTGACGAAGAGGTTTGGATGTAGTTGAACATGCCTGTATTTGGTTAGCACGAGCAATGCCTAAACAAGGGCTGGATTTCTATGCCTAAATAAGGGCAATTTGAATTGTACCTATATAAGGACATGAATTTTGAAATCTATATACTGTATCTAAGTCGACACACAATGTACATCTGTGGAAGTCACCTGCTGGTCTTCCTATTGACACAGGTTTCAGAAATGCAGATCGGGACTAGAGTTTATTACCTTCATACACACATTCATTTATTGGGTCAGGTGCTGCACGCAGTTTTCCAAGTTTTCTAGTTTATGGATTGAGGAATAATGGGTTCACCATGTTTTACTCTATTATCGTCTATCTCGACCATCATTGTAGGATCTATTTTGCTTGGAACTCTGATCACTTCACACAAGTTCAGAGTCCAGCGCCAATGCGACCAGCATTGTTTTATTTCCCACATTCATTTCAGTAATTCTGGTGTCTATGATTTTTCTGTTGTTACTCTAAGCAAGCTCCTGTGACAGACACTTTCATAATGGCACCACCTACTGAATTTCATTATCAGCAGATATCATGCAATTTCTAGTCTTGTTTCTCGTCAATGGATTTTGAAGCTTTAATGAGACCCGCCCATGGTTTAATAGGGCAACACCAGTGGGTTGTGAATAGGTGACAGACAATGGACAAGCTGTGCAGTTGGTTTGAGCTGCTATGTAGTGTCACTCAGCATTGAATTGAAAACGCACAATACCCTCTGAAATGGCTGCTATAGGTTCCTTGGGCTCAACTTGTTCATGGGCCATGGTTTGCCTCTCTCGTTTGTGTTGTAGCCACATTTTCAGGCAAAGGCTGTTTGGTGGCCAGACAAAGACACGTTTAATAAAATCGATGGCCTTCAGCTGGTAGGTCCCAGGAGCCTGAGATGTTCAGGCTGTGCTATAATGCACGTTCATGCAAGAAACATGGCTGACACAGGGCATTAAAGTCTGTAGAGCTCGTAATGGGATCACCCTCTGTTTCTCGATATACTTCAACTCGAGTACTCCTGTAATACTCAGCTGTGCTGATCACCATTGCACAATTGCTCATTAACACGGCATACCTCATGGCAGGACATTGATTTGTGGGGCCTTTTTTGTGGGCCTTAGGGAAGTGAGTTGTTACTAGATGTTATTATTTTTTACAACTCATGTTGTAGTCTCTCAGGTTCGATTGAACTCCATTTTGATAACCACATTTTTTTGTTAACTCTTCACCCTCCAAGTGCAGCAAGGGTGGGCAATCAAGAAATAATCGAGGAGTTGGTTGTTGGTTTTGAACCCATATATTTTATGACACACAAAACACAAGTAAATAATACACAATAAACTCATTGTGTGGAGATGGTTTTTGTACCGTATGGTTTTATGAGTTATTCCTAATTTTAATTGCCTCACATTTCTAGAAGTAAATAAAACTAACCCTTTATAAAAGAAATTTCTCTGACTGAATATTGATTGCGCTTAATTGTGTTGCCATAGAGTAGCAGAATTCCTAACTCCTGTCTCCAGCTATAAGTCATAAATTTGGGTACACCTGGCTAGCATTGTATACAAAAGGATTAACTTGGTTAGGGCATCTCACTGACAAAAAACAAAAAAGGTTTAGATCAAATGCTTGAAAAATGAAGAAAGAGTGATCTAAGTTGGACATCCCGTTGAGACCCAAGCAAAATCGGGTTTTATTTAGTTGACTCCCTTCCTGTCTGTTGTGCTACAGTGAACAAAACACTATGCATTTGAACGAGGCCCAAAAAATGTACTGTTGCGAGAATTAATTTCCAACCATCAAGAGGGGACACTTGGAATTATTTGTAGCAATATGGTGGAGTAAATGAACAGTTGATAAATCATGGCAAAACCTTTTCATTCAACCTTGAAAAAATTTGATCCCAGCCTCTTTCACGATGCATCACAAGAGTGCTTGCAGAGCTTTCCCGATGAGGTCTGAGTCAGCTCTCATCCAAGTTGATGCTGTGTACACTTCGGTACCATCATGAAGCTTAACGCTGCTCCCTAGAATTGCACACACCAAGTTAATGCACACCATCGACTGTGTCATAACCAGATGTACTCAAACAAGGCACAGGTGTACACCTTTTTGATGCAATTGCACACACTTAGAATTTTTATGACGTATTGCAGGAGCTAAAGTCTACATATCTTCTATACAGAGAGATGCAATCACTGCTCATTTTTTCCGAGATGCACATTCTGCATCCTGTGTACCAACTTGGAGAAATTGTCAGTTAAATGTATGTGCTTTAGACAGTGCAGTCGTATTAAAACAGTCGAAGAGCTGAGCGAGTGTGAGCGCACTTGTGACCCTTCCATGGTGCTGTTCACAGCGGAGTGCAGATTCAAATGCGATCTGTGTGCTTCTTGTTCTCAAAATTGACCTGTCTAAAGTGCATGTATTACCTCCTAAATTCTCAGTTAGGGCAATATTTATGAGGCTAGTTGCATAGCACTTGCACCACGCAACGTGGTGCATGCGCAACACACCTCAAAAATTTGATTTAGGAAGCCACGCAAGGCCGCTTTATGTGACACTGAGTGGCTTCATAAATCTGGAGTAATGCAATACCGCACAAATCACTTCGTGGATTTTGACGCTTTGCCAGATTTTCCAGAACTGGGAAACCTGGGAATGCGCCAACATGCTACACCTTCTAAGGAGAGGTATAACAACAAGAAATATCTTCATTTCTCCTCATTACTTACTCTTTGTATGTGTGCTGCATTCTACAACACACATAGAGTAATATACCTCTCAGTAGTGTCTTTGTGCAGGAAGGTGAGGTAAGATGCACCTTCCTGCACAAAAACAATCCTGCATGCAAGACAGGCACCCTTGCAAAATGGTGCAGGTGTGCCTGTATTGGCACTAGGCAACCAAAATGGCATCAGAGCAGGAACAAAGGCAGGAATGCACCGAATTCTTTTAAATACGATGTATTACTGGCCTTTCTCTGTTACGCAGCATAGCGACTTGCTGCACTGCACTGGTTGTGTTACTTTACAAAAATATGGGCCTTTGTGTATGGGCTGAAATCCAGAGCACTAATTGCCGCTCCATTTATCTGATCTAAGCTGTCTATAAGTCATGCATTAACTCTGCGATTTCATGAGTTAATATGCACATGTATAAACTAAAATAATCCTGTATTTAGTGTGTTAGACACATCAGTTTTGAACAAAACAAATGCAAGGGCACAATCTGTGTCTGTGCTCTGTAATGGATGGCATCATGCCCAGCTCCTGTGGCTCTATCTTAAATGTGTTTATTCATTAGGTTGTATGATAGAGGCATGCATAGCTAAACAACCATACTTCTTCCACACCCCGAACCACGAATGTGTCTTAACAATACATTCCTTTACCACGCATGCCTTTACCATGCAATTTCGTGTTAAAGGCATGAATGGTAACGGGGTAGGCTTGACTAAGGTCGTAACCCCCCTCCCCCTGCCCTGAGCAACAAACCCCTACCTGCCCCCACCATGAAGTCAAAATACCCTGATCCCTTTCCACCCCACACGATAGCCCTAACCCTTAATATACACTACTGACCTCCTTCCTCCCTGTTCTGTCTCTAAAACTACTCCAACCCCTTTCACTGCCCTTCGGCCTGAGCCCCTTACCCCTATTTTAAAAAACTTACCTGAGCCCTATCCCCCTGTGGCCTATAAAAACTGCCCGCCCTCCCTCAAGCCCTAAAAACAAATGATTACCCATGCACCCCTTGCCTGAGGCCTAAAACTCTGTCCCTTAACATACACTGGCCGCAATTCCTCCCACTCTGCGCTGTCCCTAAAACACCTCAACACCTTCCACTGCCCTTAGGCCTAATATCCTAACCCATAATTAAAAAAACGACCCCAGCCCTGAAAACTACCCCTGACTGCCCAGCCCTGAAAACTAACCCTGGCCCCTCTCCCCAGCCCTTAAAATGACCCACGAACCCCAAGCCCTGGAAATGATCCTGTCCCCTGGCCCTGAAAACGACCACCCCAGCCCTGAAAACAGCCGACTCCCCAGCCCTGAAAACGACCCTTACATCACCAACCCAAACCCCCCAACCCATACAAACTAGCCCCCAAACTCGGCAGGGCCCGGACTGGTAAGTCCAGGCACCGGGCAATCTCCTGGTAGGCTGGATGGGGTAGGGGCCAGTTTTGGGACGGGGGGTAGTTCTGTTTTCGGTGCTGCCAGCTGCCCCCCTTCCTCTTCCTATTATTCCCTCTATTTCAGTCTTGCTACTCACTTACTGAAAACCGTGACTTGAAGAAACGGTTCACAACCTCTATTTCCTTGTTTCACTTAGTTGCTTCCCTGGGAAATGGATGCAAAAAAAAAACACTTGTGGGAAATGCCCTTTTTCTGACATTTTTCTATTCCAAAGTGCAGATGGATGAAGAGAAAAAAAAGGTTTTAAATATGAAAAATAAATAAATAACTAAATAAAGCAAGACAGAGTGGTTGCAAGAGCCAGATTGGTTTTATTCACATCCAAACACATTAGCGTCACTTTACAGACTTTGCAGTGAAGGGCTACTTTTGTGTTCTCATCTTTCTTTGAACAACATTGTTGTCCCCAGATGGGGAAGTGCACCATTCCTGGATGTATTGCAATACCTGGTTGATGGGTGGATTGGAAAACAAAATGTGTACCATGGCTCTATGTTTATGGATGTGGTCTTTTTAAAACAGACTGCTTACGTTTTGTAAGGATATAAGCAATGGACATTGAAACGGTTCCCTTCAGGGCCCTGCAGTCATGTCCTTAACTTTTCAGGTAAAACCACTCACTGATTTCTGAATAGTGAGTGAGATATCGATAAGGTAACCATGTTGTTTCTGCTTACATTTCACATGCTTTACCTAATCGTTCTTTCCCTATGAGTGTGTGCTTTTACTTTTTTCTTTTAGGCAGCATATTACTCCTATCAAGTGCATAATTTGAATTGAGCCTCATTTAAGTGTTTATAGCGCGGCACAATTAGGTTGTAGCTGAAGGCAGTGCGAATTTCTCTCAGTGGGGCAGTATGGTGTTCAGTGGGGGAGAGGATGGCACTATGGCCAGAGCTGTCAAATTTGGAACTGGGGAACCGGGTTCAGGCTTCATGACCAGTCTACCAGACCACTCTACTGAGGGATCATATTCCCATGCTGGACCTTAGAAGGCCCAACTAGACCGTAGAAGGCCTGATGTGTTAGCACAAGGAGATGTACCCTAGTGGTGTCAATTGTGGGTTAACCTTCAAGGCCTGTCCACCACAATCCATACTGAAGTTCATCTCCAGTCTTGTGGGCAGGCCTACGAAGCAGCATACCCTAGAGCAACAGTGATCCAGTCACTGTGACTCTGTCACTGAGGTCACATGAACCTTGAGCAGATTAGGGTGGTATGAATGGTGTGACCACACTGGGTACCTATTTCGGGTGGGTGTGTAGTGTTTGCAAGTATATTATGGTTTAACAATACTTGCTGTCTCCTTCATTGCCTCCAGCAATTTTCAGCAACAATAAAAATGTCATGATACCTTTGATGATTAATGTTCTTCCTAGAGAGAGATCAGAGTTTGGTCTAGTGGAATGGTTGACTCCTGGAAAGGTAGCACAGAGGGTTAATGTGCCTGCTGCATAGAACATGCTGTTCACAATGTGCACATAAGGTTAACTAGGTTAGTAGGTTACTGCTTCTGTCAAAGAGATCCATTTGTTACTTGCAGTTTATAAGTTAAAATCCTAACATAGAACAGTGAGCTATTACACTATACTGCCTACTAGTATGGTTGTCATGTGGCTTCTACACCTTGTAGTCCTTTGTCTTATGTAACATTTCCTATACAGTGATTTACACACATTTAAATGATTGTCTCTGTGTAGTGTGTGTGATGTAAAGTGCTCTGACACCGTACACTGGTATGAGTGACGCTGTAAATCAAATTAAATGAATCTGAGAGAGTGTGGTTATGGAGACTTGATGGGGAGTGTTAACCGGTGATAGTGAGGGAGTATGAGGTGTAGGTGATCATTGGGGGCACCAACAAACATTGTTGCACAGGGCGCCACCAGCACTAAAGCCGGGCCAGCCATCGAGGTCAGTCCACCTCACCCATTGCTACCTCCATTGGCCTTGTTTCAGCAGTAGTAACTGCAACTCACCAAAGTTTGGCCATGCAGGATTTGCATGCACACCAAACCTAGGGGCATATTACCAAGCAATAGCGATAATTATCGCTATTGCTTGGTTAGAGACAAACATTTACCGCAGCGCTGCTGCTATTTTTACCGCAAATAAACCTTGGTATTACCAAGGTTTAACGCAAATGCGGTAAAAATCGCCGCAAAGCATGAATATCGCTGAAAAGTCTGCGATATTCATGCATTAGCGAGCTAATGCTCTTAGCCATGTTATCCACCTCCCATTGGATAACATGACTAAGAACTGCTCAGGGCAGGTGTTAGCTTTTGGAGATATTCCCGCTTAGTGCGAATATCTCCAAAAGTTGGTAATAGGAGATAGCGATGTTAGCGACTGTTTTCAGTCTCTAACATCTTGGCACGCCCGCTTTGCATCTCATTAGTGATAAATATCACTGACATGCAAAGTGGGGCCCAAGATGGTCGCTATCTCCTACTATCTGTCGCTAACTGGTGTTAGCGGCAGCTAGGTAATAGGGAGATAATTTTATCTCTGCTTTCTTGGCTTTTAAAGCCATAAAAACGGAGATAAACCCCCTTGATAATATGCCCCTAAGTTTGCAAACTTCACAGTCTCTCTGCTTCATGCACAAGCACTTTTAACATGTGCTACCTGCTCTGGAGCCACTGAATTTATTCAGCAATGGGGGACAAAATTATGCTGCAGTGTTAATTAAATTATGCAACCAAAAAAAGGCTGCAGCCTAATGCAATATATTTTCTTATACTTTATTATTTAGACATTTTACACATGTTAAGTTTCGGCAAAGATTCTGCCTCATTAGTATCTGTATAACATACAAATTCAGCAATGAGAAAGGTGATCAGTCAACCTTTGTAAAGGGCTGTCCACTTTGCAGCAACTCAGGTCACATTTTTTGTGACCTTTTATCCATTTGAGCTACAAAAATTATTAGTTAAAACTGTAAGATTATGCAGTGGATGATGTATTATGTAGCAAATATGGCAGAGCCATAATTATGTAGAAAACAATTGCAAACTAGGATATTTTGCCATTCATGTTTGAACTGCACTTGTGGAAGAAGGGAGGGGAAGTGCTAATGAGAGAAACCGCATGGCTTGGAGACAAATGGCGTATTATTCTACTTTTAAGTGTATTTGGGATGTTGTGTGATTGGAAATATATACCTCTAATGCCAATAACTCCTATCAAACCTCAAATAATCAAGTGTATCCATTGGTTGAATTAAATAACACAATAAGCTGTAACTGGTCGGTGAAATGCCAAACAAATACAAAAAGTTGGGATGTTTGGCACATTCTGCCCAGACCTCTGACTCGCCCACTGATCCAATCCTTGGGTTATCCCTGCCCTTTGGAGTCTCCGCCCATAGTTCCCCTACTTTTTTCCCCCCACTTCGACCACTGATTAAAAACCACCTGACCTGACTATGATGACGTTGGTATAGTCGTAGACGTGCACAGGGTGCAGATGCCTCCGCGTCTGCGTGCCAGGGTTATACAGTTAGTTTTACCTTAGGGTGGGGTCTGTGCTTCCTGGTGACACTCATCATGACATGCGCATTTGGGCTCGCACATTAAAAAGTGTGCGTGACTCTGAGGCAGGCATCTCACAGGCCAGAGACATGACTGGGAAAGAGAGGCCAGCAGGTGAGTCTATTTAATTGTGACTGGACACCAGCCACTTAAATTGCATGCAATGCAAATGCAATCCTGTATAGCGTTTATGCCACCCCAAGCCATGCTGGAGACGATGAGACCGGCACAGGCATCCGGTTGAGACAAACAGCGTCATTGTTGTAGCTTGCCGTGTTTTTTGTTATGTTGGCTTTCTAACAGGTCAGCATGGCCCTACCTTCAGAGCATAATAAAAGAACTGCTTGGCAAAGAGGTGATCAGTTATAAAGGGATGTGCGTCACATCAATATATTCAAAGAATGCAAAATGTCACGCATATTAATGAATTGGAAAAAAGCTTTTGTATATGTTTTCATTTATTTTGATGATTTGCATAGCGCTGGCATGACGCCTTTATGTCTCTCTGCAGCCAGGGGCCAAGTGCAGACCCTTACAGTGGTGTTGTTCCACCTTTAATAGCCCCCAGTTCAGCCTCCATACTGATAATGTGTGTGAGGTATGAGAGTTTCAGTGCCCCCCTAGCTCATTTTGCTGGGGGAGGGGTTTTGCGTCACACAATTATCTGCAGCTAGGTCTGTGTGATGAGTATATATAGCACTACCAATAATCACCTGATGCCTCCTAGGTGCTTGGCTTGTGAGGAGCTTAGGTCCTGGGGTATGAGGGAGTGATGAGTGAGTGAGATAGCATCCCTCCTTTTTTAGCAGGTCAGTGTGTGACTAGAGATTTACGATTTACCACCTTAGTTGTTTTTACAACAACTTATCTTGCCCTGTTTCACAGTTTGTGTGCTGATACTTGTAGCCTGCGTTCATAGGAGGACAATCTAAACTACACAAGCAGCTTGTGTTCTTCTTGTCTATTCGATATCGCATTCTGATTGCTGCAGTCCTGCATTTGTAAAAAGAAAATCAAAATAACAGTGTGCATTGTTTTATATCATGCCTGTACATTGAATATTGCATTCTGGTACTTGGAGTCCTGCATTTGTAAAATGAAAATAACATGTACAGTGTGTTTTATGCTATAATTGACATAGGATGCCTTTTGATATTTGTAGTCCTTCATTTGTAAAAGGAAAACCAACAGAACATGTACTCAGTGTGTACTATATAATACATGTAGGAGGAAAATTGCATTCTGGTTCTTGTACTCCTGCATTTATAAAATTGAAATCAAAGCAACATGCACAGTTTGTATTTTTGTAGCATATCTGTGCTTGATAGATTTCACTCTGGTACTTACAGAACCAGAATGAAACTCAAAATTACATGAATTTTTTATATCATACCTTCTCATGGGATATTGCTTTATGGAACTTGAATTCCTGCGTTTATAAAATGAAAATCAAAACTAGATGTACAGTGAGCATTGTTCTATATAGGACTTCTGCAAGGCAGAGTGCATTCTGGTACTTGCCGTCCTGTATTTATTTTTGTATTGGAGTTCTGTTATGGTATTTTAAAGCGAAGCAATTATAATGAGAATTCAAACCACAGATGACGCTTGTATTGTGTCCTCCCACATCTGTGTGTGGAAAGCTGTATTCCTTCCTATGTTTAGCACAGACAGGGTGCTGGCCATGATTGACTTGTATATACTCTGTGCAGATTAGGTGCTGGGGGTCATGTGTGTCTCAGTGGTTTAACATACCAGGCACCCTGCATGCTACATGCCCCATGATGAAGAGAAGGAAGCATTGGGTTTGTGTGCACACACTGCCAGGCCAGCACACCTTGTGACCGAAGATGCTTGGAGTGGGTGCTGCAAGAGGTATACTCACATGTTAAGGGGTTCTCACACATGCAAGGGCAGTCTGTTGTGTGTACCACCATGGGATGATAGCTGGTTCAGGGGCACACCGCTGCTGGAGGGGGATGGGAAAGAAAGTTGGTGGCACCAGGAAAAGCCACTTGGTAACTGGCATCATGTCAGCAGTACCCTCTGGACCCAAATATGTGGGCATACACACATACAGAGACTAGGTGTAGTGAGTGGTAGCTAATGAGGAGGCCAAAACACTGTGTCAAAAACATTTGTTATCTTCATTTTTCTCACCATTTTAATGTGAGACTGTAAAATGACTCCTGACCAGCGTGTGATGCTTTCACCCCAAAGTAACCTTTTAGACTCAGCACTTTGCATGAAAATCTAGACCCAGGCCCATAACTGGAAAAACAAAACTACATGTCCCAGAATGCAAGGTAATGTCTGGGAATTAAGAGTAGCGCCTGTTGTCATGGCATGTGGCCTTCTGGCAGCACTGCACCCCTGCAGCGACCACAAGCACCCAGCCCAGGAGAGACCATGGGACAAAGATGACATCTTTATTAGTCTCTGGCTCAAGGGCATTGTGATGGAATCATCCATCATACCTATGAACTGGCTCAGTTGTACATGGATGACATGATCTATTATTGGAATTGTCTCATTCGTTGCAGACATGGTGATGTCATCAGTGCGGTTTAGGAGAGAAAATGTGTTGAAAAATGCTTTGTTTTGGCCTTTCTATCGCCAAACATTGGTTGGGGGACAACCCCCTCCAAACTCCCCCTAGTAGTGGTAGCTCACTGTGCTTGCTCGCTACACACCATGTGGGGGCTGGTCTCACTTTTAATTTGTTCTCTCTGATTCACTACTTGTCTATTTTTGGTGCTCTTTGAAAAAATGTCTATGGGTACACAAGACTGGGTGGGCAACCTGATGTTCTTTAGGTCATCATCTACTATTTACTGTGCTTTGAAAGTTGATACAATTGAAAATGTAATAGAAAATGTGCTGTGAAATTCACCATTTTGGTCTGTCTTTTTCCAAAATTTTCTTGGGGGGATAAGCCCCACAAAGCCTCCTAGTAGGGGTCTAGGTCGCTCGCTGCGCTCACTTGCTACGTGCCGGACAGGAGCTGGTCTGGGAAAATTTGCCAGGGCTGCTTTTAGTTCCCAGCCCGGCCCTGAAACCCAGCTCCTTACGTCACTGCATCCTCTATTCCTGGCATCTCCATACTGCCGCTGAGCTGCAACCAGCAGGTAGACTACCCACTGCCTTAAACACACATATGCGTGGTTAAGGCATATATATGATTAAGGCAAGCATGGTAGCGCTTGCGTAGTTGGAACTGTAGCTTTGCCTACTGTATTCTGACTGTTTCCCTCATTCAGGTGCATTTGTGCAGCTGTTTTCATGCAAATTAACTTTCTGAAGCACACACATTTAACTTAGAATGTTTTCGAGTTCGCGCTTGAGCTATAGTAAACACAGCTCTGAAACAGTGAGCAGTGATTGCATCTCTCTGTTGATGAGCTTTTGTGTTTGAACACAGGACCCAAGCTATAAAACTCAGAGTTAACTGGACACAATTTAGAAAGTGCAATTGCTTAAAATAAGGTGAACAGCTGTGATATTACTGCGAGGTATTTCCGACCTTTTTTGCCAGCAAAACATACACTAACTCAGAGAGATTTCCAGTTAATGTATGTGCCGAAGACACCAAAACAAAGCGCATAGACTTCTTCTGCACTGCTGCAGTGCAGAGAACTGCATCATGATACAGCATCTGAGACATTACCAGTGGCAGCCGCCATGAAAAGAAAGTGGAAGAGAGGGTGAGCGAGAGAAGGTGGGGGGGGTGGTGAGGGACAGGGAAGACTCAGGGAAAATAATAACTTTAAAAAAACATACCTTTCCTTTTCCTACACCTGGATCTGATAATGTTTTGGTGAGTCGAGAGACAAAATATCGAAATAAAAATATCGATTTACAATAATATCGATGTTTTAATATCGATGGTATAGAATATCGAGGTGCAATAATATCCATAGACAGAATATCGATATTAAGGTATGTATGTTACTAATATCGAAATTTTGTTTAGTGTTATGTATTTTATGATGTTTTTATATGTTTTTTAAATTTTTCCATATTACATGGAAAATATATACAGGCTAAGAACGGAAAATGGTTTGCAGTTTTTGTAGACCTTACCGCGGCCTTTGACAGCGTAATCCATGAACAACTATGGCAGATTTTTTCAGATTTAAAGGTAGATCAGACATTAATTTGTTTTCTTAGACAATTGTACGCGGGCTCAACAGCTAAGGTGAGATTCGGCACAAAAGGAGAGTGTACCAAGCTCTTTTACGTAAAAATGGGAGTAAGACAAGGCTGCATCCTAGCCCCCTTCCTTTTCACTTTATATACTAATGATCTGGAAGGGGAACTGGTCGCCAGTGTATGAGACTCACCACAGACTAAAAATAAACAGATAGTTTCACTATTATACGCCGATGACACCGTGTTAATGGCGAGAACCCAACTCGGCTTACAGACAGCACTTGATACTTACCTAAATTTTATGAATAAAAAGGGCCTGAAACTTAATGTGAAAAAAACATTTGTTATGTCCTATGGATGAGGAAAAAGAGACCCTGTCCCTTGTTTGCTGGGAGTGAGAAAATCGTATCTACTAAAATATTCTCATACCTAGGGATTGTCTTAGAGGAGTCAGGATCCTGGGGACCAGCGATAAACAATAGGACACTGCTGTTCAGAAGAGCAACAGCAGCACTAATGCTATTCGCTAAAAAGATGGGCAAAAGGCCACCGGAAATCCTATTGAAAATGTATAAGGCTAAGTGCATCAGTGTTGCTGTATATGGAGCAGGCGTATGGGGAGTCTGTGATACACCACCTATTCAAAGGGTAGAAAATGCATTTTAAGGTGTATTTTAGCCACTCCTCAAAGCATACCTGTTTTTAACCTTCATTCCGAGCTGGGGGCATGATATGGAGCAGGCGTATGGGGAGTCTGTGATACATCGCCTATTCAAAGGGTAGAAAATGCATTTTTAAGGTGTATTTTAGCCACTCCTCAAAGCATACCTGTTTTTAACCTTCATTCCGAGCTGGGGGCATGACACATAAGTGATTTAATTAGTATGCAACCCTTACTGCTATGGCCAGGGCCGTTTCTACCATTAGGCAACACTAGGCGGTCGCCTAGGGTGGCAAAATGGCTAGGGTGGCAAAAGGGTGAAAAATGTACTTATTAAGCGGTTACTTTCTTTGCACTGAAGCTGCACCTGTGCGTGCACCCGTTCTTAGCGCAGGTCCTCTGCTCACAGGCCCTTGAGCTTGTGTACCCGACTTTTGTACTACATTATGCTTATAGAAACCTGTTCCAATGGTAGGATCACCGTGTAACCCAACGGACTTGGGGTACGGCTTGTTTTGTTGCTGCCTCCGAGGGCCTACTCATACCAGTGTCCTGCCCAGCAGGACACTCCTCTTCACAAATCTGGCCGCAAGCGCACCAGAGGCCCCCGGCGTCCAGCGGCCCTCGGCCTCCCTTTGCACTGGGTACCCAGCAGCTGCTCTCAGTGACGACGCTTCCTGCATCATTTGCTTGGAGCACTTCACAGATCCGGTGACCATAGAGTGCGTACACACCTCTGCCTCGCATGCCACACCCATTATATGAAGTAGAAGGATTTAACCATCTCGTGCCAGAGATGCAGACCTTGGCAAGGCCGCGGATGAGTTTTTGTAAAGGCCACTGTAAAATAAATAAGACAAGTGTGTGTCCGGTGTGCTGGAACCCCAAATCATAAATGTTACACTGGGGGATGTGAAGAGGAAGGCGGCAAAGAATACAAGGTACAGTAAAGTATGTCATCAATTAGTCAACACGTGTTGAAGTAATCAATGCAAGCAAGATAATAGTACATGTACACGGTCTTGGGTTGTGGATTTCTTCCCTATAGACCTAGGTAATGAGGGGCCTTCTGCCACCATGCCCCCGTAGAGCCCTCTGCATACGCCATCCATGTGCCTCAACCCACTAACTGTGCCCTGAAGCTGCCCCTGTGCGCGCGCTCGTGCCTAGGGCTCTCTGTCACCAGGCCCCTGGAGAGCCCTCGTCGTGAAATGCGCCGTTTTACCTCCCAGATGGAGACTTCTGTAAAGCACACATTATTAAACAACAATCCCCGGGAGAAAGATTGTAATGAAAAATATAGCGCTCTCATCAAAGCGACGGATAATTCTGCTTTCTGTGACCCCGACCCTGCTGTGTTGGTGGTGGGGAGTGGGCAGGTAAAGGGACTGCGCGGCACAGAATTTTAAGAGCAGTAAAAACGCTTGTTTCCTTTTACACACAAAGAAAATCAGCACCTCTGTTTGAAGTACTTAAAAATTGCATATTCAGTAATACATGTGAGCCCACACGTGCATCACGTGCAGTGAAGCATAGCAATGATGATGTCATTTTAAAGCCCCTACAAACAAGGACCTGTTGCTTAGAAGTGCACTGGCTCATAGGTTTTTATTTTAATTACCACAGCTACGTGTTACATAAGTTAGCTGCCCAGAATGGCTTATAGTCTGAATAGGCCCTAAATGATCCATTGTTAGTACATTCTAAATACTCAAGCGCCCTAGCAGCAGGTGTTGAACCCACTGGACTATCCTTAGCTGGTGGGTTGTTAGAAGGCTAGAACTATCAAGGTTCTCTTATTTTGTCGTTTTTAACGCATAACAAACAATTTGTAATTTGGCAACTGTTACTTTGTGCTTGAGTCCACACTAATGGAACAATATGCATTATGGAAATGACTTCTAGCCTAAATAAATGGGAGGCGGGGAATCCTTTTATATTTGCCCTCTCAACTAAACAAGCATTTTCAAAGCCAATAGATTTAACCTGCGTGAGATCTATTGGCTTTGCCAGTGTCTTTTAGCCAGGATGTGCAGCAGCGTGGAATGGAGAGGAGGGGCATAGAGTGGTTTGGTGTGGAGTTGGATAGAGTGGAATGACATGGAGTAGAGTGGTGTAGAATGGCGTGGCATAGAGTAAAGTTGAGTGGTATGTGGTAGACTAGAGTGGCGTGGAGTGGGGCAGAATATAGTGAGAGGAGTGGCGTGGCGTAGAGTACAGTGGAGTGTCAATGAGTACAGTGGTGTAGAGTAGGGTGTTGTAGTGTGGTGCAGAGTAAACTAGAGTGGCACTGACGCAAAGTGCAGTGGTGTGGCACAGAGTGCAATGGCCTTAGAAAACACCATTGAAGTTAGAAGAGCGAAATTTAGAAATGAAATAAAATATCATGAACAGTGCTTATTTAAATATTTAATGTTTGATGTGTTTTATTGTTGAATGCAAGTTCTTTTATATCTAATGCATTAATTCTTCTGCCCTGGTACAGTTGGAGAGAGTGATGGTAGTAAAAGGGAGGGGGCGGCATTTTTCAATTCTCACCTAGGGCGGCAAAACACCTAGAAACAGCCCTGGCTATGGCACAGAGTATGGACCACAACAGATCTAATTCTAAACAGGAAAATTATCGGAGACTCGTTGGGCTTAGACCAGGCCACAAAGATCCCTTGGTTGAAGTATATTTGCAACCTAACCAACGATCTGGGGAGACCCGAGTTCTACGATAACCCTGCCTCCCTATTCAATATATCCAGGAGGGATCTAAAAGCTCTTTGCTGGTACCACTTCGAATCCTTAAGACTAGGAGTGGAGATCAACAAGAAAAGGGTAATACAACACCAACTTACCTTGACCTCACCTTTAATTCAACCATACCTTGTCTGGTGCCAAGAGGGTTTTGATAGGTTCATCCTGACCAGATTTAGATTTGATTATTTTTTTCGTTTAATCACATTTCCTAAAACCAATGACTGGTCCTGAATCCTCTGTAAATGCCTGTGTGATGAGCTGTCTGACCAATCTACATTGCACGTGTTATTTTTTTGTAAATTTTATTTGGTGGAAAGGGCTAGATGGATTAAACCTTTTTTAAATCAGGGTACATGGCGTCACTGCCGTCCTGCCCTACTGTTTTTACAACTTCTTAGCGATATGTACTGTTTCTGTATATTAATTGTTTCTTTAAAAAGTACCTTGAGGAGAAGGAAAAGTTTAATAAGTTCTTAAATATTTTTATGGCTTAGCACTGATATGAATTGTCATTTTTGAACTGTATTATCCTGTGAATGAAATGTTGCTTTTCTGATTTTATAAACTTGTGAAATCAAATAAAGCTTTTCTACTACTACTACTGTATGTTTGTTAAACATGTTTTTTAATGTGTGTTTAGAAATTAGTGCTTTTGTTATCATTTTTCGTTGTAGTATCAGAGCGGGTTGTGGGTTTATAGGAGAATAGGGTGGGAAGTAATTTAATGATAATTAATTAATTGATATTTGTTTAATATTTTTGATTAATAAATACTTATTAAATACTTATTAATTAATAACTAATTGATAATTAATTATGAGTAATTAGTTAATTAAATTAATTAGAGTTAATGTAAGAATATTTATTATTTTTTGTTATTGTTAATTAATTATTAATTGGTAATTAATTATTAATTGGTAATTAATATGTGTTAATTAGTTAATTTCTAATTACATCAATTGAATAATATTAATTGTTATCAATTGATTAATTGATATTTATATTAATTTCGTTTTTTTGTATGTGTAGTGTGTTTTCTGTTAAAAGGGGAGTAGTGTGGGAAGTAATTTTTACCCCCATGCTATCCAACGCTTTCCCTACTGTTGCACCCTCTGGAGTGGGAATATTAATTTTTACCCCTACCCTATCCAACGCTTTCCCTACTGTTGCACCCTCTGGAGTGGGAATAGTAATTTTTACCCCTACGCTATCCAATGCTTTCCCTACTGTTGCACCATATGGAGTGGGAATAGTAATTTTTCCCCCTACGCTATTCAACGCTTTCCCTACTGTTGCACCCTCTGGAGTGGGAATAGTAATTTTTACCCCTATGCTATCCAACGCTTTCCCTACTGTTGCACCCTCTGGAGTGGGAATAGTAATTTTTACCCCTACGCTATCCAACGCTTTCCCTACTGTTGCACCCTTTGGAGTGGGAATAGTAATTTTTACCCCTACGCTATCCAACGCTTTCCCTACTGTTGCACCCTCTGGAGTGGAGATCACTAATTTTTACCCCTACGCTATCCAACGCTTTCCCTACTGTTGCACCCTCTGGAGTGGGAATAGTAATTTTTACCCCTATGCTATCCAACGCTTTTCCTACTGTGTCACCCTCTGGAATGGGAATAGTAATTTTTACCCCTACGCTATTCAACGCTTTCCCTACTGTTGCACCCTTTGGAGTGGGAATAGTAATTTTTAACCCTACGCTATCCAACGCTTTCCCTACTGTTGCACCCTCTGGAGTGGGAATAGTCATTTTTACCCCTACGCTATCCAACGCTTTCCCTACTGTTGCACCCTTTGGAGTGGGAATGGTAATTTTTACCCCTACGCTATCCAACTCTTTTCCTACTGTTGCAATATGTGGAGTAAGTATATATATTAATTTATATGTAGAGTTTTTAATTTATTTTAAATGTATATGTATTAGTTATTATTTTTTAAATATGTTTTAATATTTATATTTATAATTCGTTAAATTATATGTATTTTTAAATTATTTTCACATTAAAAAACGATATTTTTAACTTCGATTTTTTTGTAGTACGATATTTTTTTGCAATATTTTTATACTTGACTTTATGTAGATAGAACTCCGATATTTTTGATGTCAATATTTTTGTGGTGATATTTGTGTTTGTCTATATTCTGTCTGTCGATATTATGTCATAGATTCGTCTTGTTGCTCTCTTCAGCAGTCTCTGGGAAAGCTTTCTCCCTACCCAATCTAGACACTGCTGTCGTGCTATGAGAGCAGCGTCAGGATTGGTCTGAGCAGCCTGGTCTGTTGCTCAAACAGTTCCTGGGAGCCTGCGGCTTTTCTCCAACCCTGCTGTGACCACAGCTGGGTTGGAGAAATAGAAATCTGCATGTCTGTTTGGCCGTACAAAGATGGGCAGCCAAACTTACATGCGCACTACTAAGTGTACACCACTCCTGCCCTACACACATGCCTAAACCAGCCACAGAAAAAAAAATTATGTTGTTTAACTATGATTTTATTTTTCTGTCTCTGTCTCTGGCAAGTGGGACGATGCTCCTCCACTATTACGGGAGAGCCACCCCTTGCTGCTACTTGTGTGTTCAAATTCTGGTTAAGTGGATACGGTTTGATGAACGAGCCTTGCAGAGACAAGGTCTACACTACAGCCAAGGGACTCTTGTGCAGTTCCAACACTGCTAAAGACAAGGAACTTTTTTCTGACTTCAAAAACAAAAGTTAGTTTGTTTAACTTCCACTTTCGATGTTGATTTGACATGTTTGAGTGACATTTGTATGATAAGGAATTTGTTTCATTTTAGAGGAAGGCAGCGAGTGTGGTCCGGTGCCATTCGTTCACAATGGAGATATTACTGACTTCCCACAGCTCTCCTATCCTTCAGGATCCACGGTGGAATATAAGTGTCAAAGTTACTATAGGATAAGTGGAAACAACAAAGTCAACTGCATGCATGGAGCTTGGTCTGCGCCACCAGAATGTCTAGGTATTTACAAGAATTATTCCTATGTCCACAATTTTGGGAAACGTATCATGTACAACTTGAGTCACAACCAAGAGAAACCATGATTTGAGTAAATTGAAAAATAATTCAATTGCTTGAAATTAAGTGCTTAGCCTATTTTAGGCCAAAATTGCCGAAATATTTGTTTGAAAAATGTAGTTTCCAGAAAATAAATGATCGTTCATTCGCATTGTTGGCTGAAAATGTTTCAAAGAGCAAAGCTTCTTTATAAGTATATTGGTGTGATGACAATTTTCAGTCGTTGCACAGTGTATGTTTCTAAAGAATGTGAATTTAATCTGGGCCTAGAATTATAGAAGTTTAAATAGTTGGTGCCATTTGTCCATAAGTTTAAGAAATCACAACCCATCAGGATTACTTTAATTTTTGTAGGGAAGTATGGAAGTACTTTAGTAGCTAGTGGTAAAGATCCCATAGCAACATTTATAATATGGGATCATATGAAAGTTATCAAAAAGCTCACTGGACTTTCAACCATGCCATAATCCTCCGTAGCATCAGATAATCCTTTTGTAAATCCCTGGTCCACAGAGTTCCAACTATGGTGTCAATCCATTTCCTATCTTTGTATTGAAGTCACCCTTATTGATTAGGGAAAATGATTCCTTTCCTGCTGGACTAAATACAAGTCAGATAACTTTACCAAATACAGAAGAGGGCCCATACCAAAATGGTGGCTTTACTGTTTAATTAGAGAACCTGAGATCCATTAAAAACAACAGCAAAGCCAAAAATTGGAGGGATCATTAGACAGGCATCTAATCAGAGAAGAAACAAACAACAAAAATCTATAAGAAGACCACCAGGTGGCATAAAACTGGAACTCTAGATGTAGCGGTGCATTAGCTACTTGGTGCACCATAATGTGAAAATTGCGATCAAAAGTTACCCACGCTAGACCATGAAACTGTGAAGCAAATCCTGCAAAGTTCCATGACAGAATACATATATTTTTTTCAATCCACCATTATTTCTTTTTGCACTAAACTTCTTATCCCCTAAATCACAGTAACCATTCTCATGAAGGATGTGATCAAAGTTTCCCTGCATCAATCAAACATTTAGATTCATCAGTGAAAGAGGCTCAAACCTGCTCCATAAGAGAATAACCGTCTTATTACAGGAATGTTTGATCTTATTCGGAGCTGGGGGAGGGAGGGGACAACATTCCGAGACATGGTATATTCTGGAGGAAATGTTGTGTTTAACTTGCATGCTAAAAGTTACCTCTGACCGAGGCACCACTCTACAGTGAGAGATAACTTCCACTTCCCCAGAACACATTCTGGCAACCTGCGTGGGGCATTGTCCTTTAAAAAAACACAGCTTAGGGTTAAATACCTATGCTATTTGAGCAATTTAGAGGAAATGTGTTCTGTGAATCCAGCAGGATATGACGTGTTATGATAATTCATTTGCCTGCTAGACATTTCCAGTAGCAGCCAGTCCAAGGGACCTGTAAGGCCATCAGTACGTCAACATGAGACAGCTCATGTATTCTTTGTGACCCAGTACACAGTCATAGTGCACCGGAAGAAGAGGGATATTGAGAAGAAAATCTAAAAGAGATCAGAGCTAGGGGTGCGGGGGGGGGGTTAAGGCCTTTATTAGGTCCAATATTTCTTCTTTGAAGAAACAGCTTGTTATTTTGGGACAGGGGCCCAGAATGCTTCTCAGCACCACTTACATATAATTGCAGTTGGTGACAAGGAGAGTAGGCCAGAGACCATTAAAATTAATAATAGGCTTAAGGACAAAAGGAAGAAAATTGCTTCATCACAATATATGTAAGAACAACTTTCAGACTTTCAGTGCAAGTTATCCAAGTGAGGATGAAGTAATTGTGTGATGGAACAATAGTGAGCAGAAGTCTAATATGACTCAACATCATTAAATTGAGAGAGACAGGCATAACCATAAGGAAGATGATGCTCAGAGATTATAATTCTGGTATATTGGGAAGTGCGGAATGTGGTCATCGGGTTGCAAATTGCAGACACTCATGGACTTTAGGGATAACCCAACCCAGATTCATGAGAAGCATCTGCTGAAAAGAAAGGGACCCAAAAGGAAGTGAGCTGGTTGAGGTAAATGCGGGAATGTGGTTAGCACAAGGAGGCATTAGAAAGGGATCAGCAGTATAAGTCTCTGTAGCACAACTGAAAATGAGTGTTTGAGATAAGAATTGGAAATAATGTCTGGGGAGTTTGAGAAATAGGAGAAGAAAGGGGTGGGAGGAAGCATGCCACAACAGAGAAAATTATGAGCATTGTCCAGCAAAGCAAACACAAGGAGATGATGGACGGAGCGCTAAAACTTTTCAGACACTCACCCAGGTCAAAGATCTGGGTTGAATCCATCATCATTCTGTAGCTCACTTTGCCACCTCAGGTCAGCAAGTCCAGGAAGGAGAAATGAAGCAGTATAGACAAGGCAATAGACTCCATTTTAATAGTAGTAGTATTAGTAGTAGTAGTGGTCTAGAAATATGAAGATTTTCAAGTAGATGAATGGACACTGAAGGATTCACCACTAGTAACCTGTGAGTAGCCAATGTTGCATTCAAAAGGTGATCCATAAAGCTGATGACTAGTCCATGGTTCTAAATACTCAGTGTGTAGATCGACATAACCTCTGAGGGGATTGCAATACGCATACATGACAAATGGATGAGTACTCTGTGTCCACAAGCTTTCATGCAAGACCTGTGGAGTACCCTAGAGGACCCAAGAAAGAGCATCACAGCAGCGTGCCAGTGAGTGAGACGGAACACCAGGAAGAAGAAAAAGAGCTTCCCTACCAAAGGCCTTGGATGTCAATTCTCTATAATGCTAGCGGCATTTGTACTGACGTTAATCACCCTTTAATCCCCCATGACATTCCAGGATTGACCTCATTCCCCGCATTAGCCTCCACAAATTTTGACATTTGATGATGGTGAAAAGACAAAGGGCTTATTATGAGTTTGGCAGTTTGGGAGCGGGATTGCCTGCAGCGCCAAACCTATGTATAAACTTCTCACCAGATTAGAAATTTCTCCTGTATGGCAGTCCATGCTGTGCAGGTACTGGTGTGCATGCTCACAGGGGGGCACATGTTGTGCCTGTTTGCATCCACATGACGTGAGGCACCAGGGGGCCCTGTAGGGAACTGCCACACTTTTCATGGCGGTCGCACCACCATGAAAAGTGTGGCGACGTGGAAACTCGTAATATGCTTGGCTGGGCTGCTGAGGCTCTGCCAAGCATATTGCAGCCTCAGGACCACTGCACAACCGCCAGGGAATGGCAGTGGTTGCAGTGGTCCAGGGCAGCCAGACAACCCTAGTAGCAATAAGGTGGACGGGAGACTGCCACCGTGCGACTAGTGCTCCATGGCCTGTCAGACTCATAATAAGGCTCAAAGTGTGAATATTCCAAATGGTAAATGGGCTTGTGGAGCACTGTTTACCTTCATGTCCCAACCAGTGGCTTAATTATTCAGGATGTACAGGATTGCCAAAGAGCAAGCTAGGAGAAGCAACTGCTATCCCCGACCAGCCATATGTTTCAAAATGGAATGCGGTGTAACATTAGGGAGCACATACTCGACCTCAGATTTCACTTCATATTGTCACTGTTGCAGGAAACAATTGAATACCATAGAATATTTTTTTTTATGAGACCCATAAATAACAATCCACATTGTGTGTATTTGACAGAACCGTGCACGCCAGGCACAGAAGAAATGGCCGAAAACAACATAAGATTTCGATGGTCCGAGGAAGTGAAATTGTATCTTGAGCATGATCACACAATTGAATTTATTTGCCAATCAAATGACTACATTCAACATGAAGAATCACCACCATTCAGATTAAAGTGCATCCGAGGAAAAATCCTCTATCCCAGATGTATCAGGAAAGGTGAGTATAATCTGTGACAATTAAAATCACGATTTTTAACTGTAGTTCACTTTACCAATAGAATGTAGTGAAAATGAATGCTTAATTTGCAACATTTCAGTAGATTGTTATTTGTATTCTAATAGTTCAGTTATGTTTAGCTGAGCTTCACCGAAGAATAGAAAAGGAATCATATACTGAACCTAAAATTAAATTCATTTTAAAGTTTATGTAGTACTTGGCTCCTTTGATGCGGTTGTGTACAAATTCCAAGCAAACAAACATTTTTTTTTAAACACATTGCTGCGTCCAGGGCAAACTACAGTAACGTAGATGTCATCCTTGCAGCAAGTGTAGTGGCACCGGGGTCCAGAGGTGTGAAGAACACTCCGCACAACCCAAGTCTACTTCGCCATTTTTCTTTTCTTTTTACTATTATTTTTGGGCCCATTTTCATTGCTCGCATTAGAGCCAACAGCATTTTTGACACGCCACCGGCAAGCTAGTCAGTGGTAGTGCAAGGAGAATCATGTGTATATCATTCAATTCCTCACGTCTTGCCTCGCGTTAAAATAATCAGTCTCTGACTCTAATCGAGTTTTGCTAAATTGTTGAATGGATTAGCCCACTAATGTCTCTGGCTGCGACACTCATTGCTTATTCCTTACTGTTGCGCATTCTAGATGAAAACTAGTGGTTATGGCCACAGATACTAGCGGGTAGCTGGTCAGAATGCAAGTTTATTTTCTGCTGCACGTTGCAGTGGATGGATTGTTCGTAGGTATTATAGACCATGAAAATGACTTTGATTGGGTCCAATCAAAAATATCTGAGGACTGATTTAGACAAAGGTGGTAACGCATATCTCTCTGAAAAGCAGGGCTAATTAATGCAATGGTGGAGTTTTAGTTACAAATATAAAATTAGCAAATTCCCACATTTTGTGTTCCATAACATTTTGAAATTTTGCATGCCACAATGCGTAATGTACACTAAAGTTAGACGGTGGGGGTGGAAAATGTCTCGCTGAGATACATTTTCCGCTCTAACCATTCTGTTGCCAGTACCTCTTTTGACTGTTTACATGCGGCTGCCCTTGTGTGAAAACGTCACGCAGACCGCAAACCACATTCCCACTAATTCTATTGATATAACGCAAGCAATTTTGCGCACCTCCGGTGCTTCTGTGTCTTTTTTCTGTAAGTTACATTTTCAGTCTAGGATTCTCTGCTGGGGGACTAGATGTCCCTATCTAACTAGATAGATGAGAGAGGAAATAGCAAATGCAAGAAAAATAGTTTATGTGGTCTAAAGAAGAGCAATTAAATTAAGTGGCCACTAAAAGTTTATCAGATGATAGAATTGTTCAAAAATTATTTTAAGGCTTTAATTACAAGTTACATAGTACCTGGGTGATTTAACTTTACCAGTATCAAGATGTAACATCTTCCATGTACTGTGCACTTCCAAGTAAAACCCCATTAAATGGGGAATTACAGTGTGGGGCTCATTTTGCTGGCTGTAAAGCCACATAGGTGTCACCATTCCATGTTGTTTTGCACATTCAGTTGCCTCCAGCTCTGAGCAGGTAGTAAATGTATGCAGGGGGCTGTGCTTGCATTGAGGGACAGAGGAGGAGATGGAGAAAGTAGGTGAGGAAAGGGGAAATTTGTGTTTCGCTCCATTAGATACAAATAAAAACTGGAATTACACTTGGCAGCTGCAGCCAATGTTTAATACGATTTTTGAGAATGTTTTTGCAGACAGATGAATCATGTTGAGTTCTCTCACACTGTAGAATCGGGCGAGGAACGCCAGCAGTTTGCACTCAGGTGGTGCATAGCTGCCAAGGTTTCAGTTTGCTATGTGTGACATTTTCATAATTTCATTACAATTATTAGTGACGTTATACGAGTATGCGTGACACTGTATCGTGAGCAAAATCAAATAATGAAGAAGAGGGAAACATATAAATATGAGAAATAACACACATTTGAGCAACAAGAAACTCTAAGAAGATCTTAAAACTGCTGCAAATCACCAGCAACGGAAAGGCCCTCAGCAGCTCCCACTCACACACAAATGTAGCATATGGTTAAGTTTGAAGGTATTAGGCATGTTTTAAGAACTCAACCTTATAAGCAATGGCTTTTAACTTTACCTGACTGGGATGTGACCAGCAGGGGTGGCTCTAGGCTCACGACGGCTCTGGGCAGGGAGCCTAGGTAGGGGGCCAAGGAAGGGGAGGTCCGGGTGGGGCGGAGGCCAGTGAAGATTGGGGGGTCAGGGTGTTTGGAAGTGGAACAGAGCCAGAGGCCGCCAAATCCCTGCCAGGGGCCGCCACGTAAATATGTATCCTTCCTCAGAGGATTATTATATTAAGGATATATATTGGCCTGGTGGCCCCTGGTGTTTGGTGGCCCAGTGCTGGTGTACAGCTTGCACATGCCTAAGGCCGCCCCTGTGACCAGCTGCATGGAAAAAGTGTACTTTTAAATTCAACTTCAGACTCAAAATTATGAAGTTGCATGCGTGACTGGAAAATACATGTCTACGCACCAACAGCTGAAAGTATTTCTTCGAACCTCTGCAACCTGTACTGCTGCCCAGCTGTGCTACGGGCACGTTTCTCAGACAGGGCTCGCTTCCTGAAAAGTAATAATTAAATCGCTGTAGTACTCATTATATTAAAAATATCTTCACCACACATTACTAGCCTTTAGTTACTTGTGCTTTGCATGTTACTCTAAGTGGCCCTGTTCCCATGGCAGTGGTGCTTAGTGAAGCGAACTCTCATAGCGACCGCATTGTACTGGTGGCGGTACTTAACAATGCAACACATCTGATTTATTAATATAGTTTTTGAATGCTTTCAGGAGTAAGATCCTGGCACCCTTCAACAGACACACACTGATGGGTAGACCTGCCAAGGCCCAATGGGCTGCGACGTCCAGGCTCCTCTCTCTGAGAAGCAGGTTGTGGTTGTGATCACAGACAAAGTGATGAAAGGGAACTAACTGTCTTTCAATGACCGCAGGCAGCAAGGTTCGAACCTTGCTGCCAAGCCGGTGCTGTGTAATATTTGGTATACCCAAACACCGGGTACTTGCGGGTGTCAAGGCATGGACCACCTCACTGTGCTATCGACCCTCGGCCGCCGGGGGCATCAGAGTTAGGTACAGGTGAGTGGCCGCTCTGTGGCCTTGGGAGATCATAGTTGAACACTTCCCCCAGGTTGAGGCTGAGGGCTCTCTCAGCATTAAAGTACTGTATTACAAGTGGCAAGTGTTTCTTTATTAGGACAAATTTCGCAGCTCAGCTCACTCTGGCACATACTTATCATGCAGGCACCGCGGCCCAGTGGAGTGAAATCGAGTCAGGTGAGGCTAACTGACGCAAACGCACACACAGCCAGCCCAGCCACAGGCTGTATTATTTCAAAAGTCACTGGCACGTTACCGGCAGGGCACAAGCCCTAAAAAAGAGAAGTGGGGGGAAGCTGACGTCACAACAGGAAGTGACGTCACAAAACGTGGCTTGCACCTTCAGACTCATTGCCTCTCCTCGCTCACCCCTTAGATGCGATTGAATCAGAGAAGCCAGCGCATGAGCAGCGTTCCTAATGAGCTCCGATCTCGCCCCAGAGAGGCTAAAGAGTGAATGTGTGGCTCCATTTGCTCCAGTTATCGAGCTCCCGGTAAGATAAGTGGAGGGACACGTCCACCCGTGTGGTACCCCGACTCAAGCCCTGGTTACCGGCCGGTGCGGGCAACACAGGACTCACTGGTCTGCGTCACAGCTGTGCTGACTGACCATGAGTGACTGTCAGCAGGTGAGGTCGATCATGCTGTGCCAGCGTCCTGCCGGTCCAACAACATGGCTGGGCTGTGTTTTCATATAAATTGTTGCCCCTCCTGTTCAGGCAGCAGCGCACTCGACTCAGACAGTCTCAGATGTAAGACTGACTGAGGGATGCCGAGCGGATCAGACAACACAGCTGCAATTCCTCTAGACAAGTCCTCATCCCGCAGCTTCTTGTCACCGACTTCACTTCCTGTTCCAGGAGGATGTGAGGCCGAAATTCCAGGCACAAATAGAATATATGATGGACAGAATGCAGAACAATGTCATACATTCACCCCAGTATGGAGATATGGACCTAAATCCATTGTTTTGTTTCTCACCATGCCATTCCAGTTTGGACCCAGCCATATGCAAATCAGTCTTGACCCTGCGCCCAATGGAAACAGTAAAGTAAAGCAAAATGTTTTCCCTATGGGAGATATTATTTCCTGCTCCTAAACCAGGACTCAAAACGGCAAACTCAGTCCACAACATTCATTCGTCTTGCATTTTGTTGGCTAGGAAAACACTCACCAGAAGGGAACAAAAACAGTCTGTTTATAAAAATATACAATTTATTTTAAATAAAAAACATATGAATTCCTATGTATAGCAGGTTAAAAACATGAAATACACAAATAAAACCACCTAATGTGGGTATGGAGATTTTTTTTTCGAAAAAGACACTGCTATCTGTCTTAGTTATGTCATTTCGGGCCCTCGTTTGACAACAGTGGGGGAATAATATTCCTTTAAACTAGGTTATTTATTGACAACACCGAATATGACGTGATGTAAGTGCGTCGACGTGTTTCGGAAGCTAAGGTTGATAATGGCTTCCTTCTTCAGGACAGTCTCTATATGTTTTCTCCAGAAAATTGTATCACACCAATGCAGTTATGTTGCAAAAAGAAATCTACGTGGTTCGTAGTATTCTTGTAGTGGTCGCCTTCTAATGTTCGCGGACTACCATTGTCCTCAATATATAAGAGAACTTCAATTCCAATTCTGTTTTTTTTTTTGATCAAATATGTTTTATTGAGTTCCACAAAGCAACAACATACAGCAGGAGGAGACAAAAAAAAAGGCAGTGCTGGTAAGACTACAATGCAAGTGCTACAAAATTAGGCATGACCCCGTAAAGTCCAGCCAGTGCATAAACTGTTTGTCCATGTGAAATCGTAGGACAAGAAACAAGCCCAGCGCCCAGTGCAAGAACTCTTTTCTACCCACGCCCCCAGAACTGAGCCCCCCCCACCCGGATCCCCAACCAACTCCCGACCCCCAACAGAACCCTTCCCCCGCCCCGGTGTGTTCCTAAGCAAGTCCGGTGGAGGCCGAGCGAGGGCCAGATTAAACCTTATGTTCCGCTCTAAATGTCTCACCACGGAAGTCTTCCGCCAGCTTCAGGACCCTAAGGTACTTCGGGCATGTGAGCTCCGTGAATTCCTGAGACAGTAAAGAGAGAAGTGGTTGCCAGGTCTCGCGGAAAGCGTCTGAGGCCTGCGTGAGCGAGGCCGGATCCTTTCCACCCCCATGATATACCATAACCTGTGTGGCCACCCTGTATGTGTGAGTTTCCTCGGTGTGCCCCATAGTGATAAGATGTGGTGAGTTGCCGCCCCCATCGCCAGCCCCATCTGCCGTCCCCGCAGTGACTTGAGAGGGAACATGAGTTTATTGGGAAGCCCCAGGATCGCATACGCCGGGAAGCGTGGGATGTCAGTGTCAAAATAAGTGTCAATGTCCCTCAGCACCACCTCCCAGTACTCTTTAACTGCATTGCATTCCCACAATATGTGTAGCATGGTCCCAGTGTGTCCGCACCCCCTCCAGCAAGTGGGGTCTTTGCTTGGGTTTCCCTGGTGTAGGCGCTCGGGGGTCAGGTGCCAGTAGTAGGCGATTTTCACCGCCGCCTCCCTGCTGGCCGTGTTCCTCGCAGTGTGGTGGGCCCTGTAAAATATATCCCGCCATTCTTTATCCGACAGTGTGCGCCCCAACTCCCTCTCCCAGCGTTTCTGGCCTGCAGATCTCTCCTCAGGAGGGGGTGTGGGCAGCAAGAGGTACAGTTCGGTAATGGACCCAGAGTCAGACTTTTTGGTCATGAGCCATCTCTCATACGGGGTCAGCGGGCGGCTGACCAGCGGAGCCACCTCAGGATGTGTCCGCCAGTGGCGGAGTTGGAAATACTGGAAGCGGTGAGGCTTGTCGAGAGCATAGTCAGCCACCACCACGTCCCATGGAAGGAAGCCTTCTGTGTCAAACAAGTAGCCTGCCGAACGGCACTCGGATGGCCGCCATTGGGGAAATGAGCCCGGCGGTAACCCCGGGGGGAAGGCCGGGTTATCCAGCAAAGGTGTCATGGGTGATGGGAAAGTCGTGAGGCCCCTCGGGACAGCGGTGGCATTCCAGACCTGCATAAGGGTCCTGGCGATAGGGGATTTCTTCAGATATGCCGGCCTGTCCGGGCGCTAGGAAAGGGACCTTCCACAGTGACATGCCTGCCATGGCCCTGTCCTGGAACAACCAGTGCTTTTCGGAGGTGGGCCTGGACCACTCCAGCAGATACCGAAGTTGTGCCGCCTGGAAATAACGCCGCAGGTCCGGAACTCCCAGGCCCCCCTCAGCTGTCACCCGCATAGCGAGGTCATGACGAAGTCGGGGTCGCTTGCCCGCCCACACATAGTGGTTCAGGGCGTCCTGAAGTTTCTTGATCATCCCCAATGGGGGGGTGACCGGGAGAGTTTGGAAGAGGTAGAGGATCTTGGGGAGAAGTGTCATTTTAACGGCCGCCACGCGACCCAACCAGGATAGCGGCTTTTGCCTCCACCTAGCGATGTCCCCCTGCACCCGCGAGAGGAGTGTAGCGTAATTAAGGTCAATCGTCTGAGCAGTTGCGGGAGTCAAATCTATCACCAGGTATGGTAAAGCAGTGCTGACCTCTAGCCCACCTATGCGAAGCGAGTGTCTGTTAGCCGGCTTGGTGTTGCGCCCCAGTGGGAGAACCACTGATTTCTGTACATTCATTTTAAAGCCCGACACTGCGGCAAAGGCCTCCATTTCGGACAGGAAGGCAGGCAAGGAAATCGTAGGGTTGTCCACCGCGACCAGGATGTCGTCCGCGTACAGGCTCATCGTCTGTTCCACCCCGCCGAACTTGACACCGGTGATCGTCCTATTGTCACGGACACGTTGAGCAAAGGGCTCGATGTAGAGGGCGAATAAGAGCGGCGAGAGCGGGCAGCCCTGCCGCGTGCCACGCCGGATATCAAACGGCTTCGAGCTAAGCCCATTCACCTTGATTGACGCCCTGGGTGTCGCATAGCATCCCGCTATCCAAGAGCGAAAACGAGGGCCAACCCCAAATTTCGCCAGTGTGTGGTCGAGAAATCGCCAATCCACTCTATCAAACGCCTTCTCGGCGTCCACTGAGAGCAGTACGGCGTCCGAGGCATTGAAGTGGGCTTTGTCTATGACATGTAGTATGCGTTTGGTATTATCTGCACATTGGCGGGTGGGGACAAAGCCGGCCTGGTCAGGTTCAATAATGCCCGGGAGGCACGGGCCGAGGTGCGAAGCCAAGATGCCCGTGAAGAGCTTCAGGTCGATATTGAGCAGTGATATCGGCCTGTATGCTGCACACTTCTTGGGGTCTTTACCCGGCTTCGGCAGGACCACGACATCCGCCTCCAGCAGCTCCGCTGGGATCGAACCCGGGCCCCCAAAAGAGTTAAAGAGCCTCGTGAGAACCAGCGCCAGGAGGTGGCAGAAGGTCTTGTAGAAACCTGCGGAAAAACCGTCGGGCCTGGGGCCTTCAGGGGTTTAAGTTTGGCAATGGCCGACACAACCTCTTCCAGACGGATGGGGCTGTCCAAGGCGCTAGCGTTGGTCTCATTTAGAGCGGTGACGTCCACGGTCTCGAGGTAGGCCTGTCCAGCCTCACCCTCGATGGCCGGGTCTGCGGCGTAGAGTTGGGCATAGAAGGCTCGGAAAGCTTCCGCTATGCTAGTATCGTCCCGGAGTTCCTCGCCGCTATCCCCGTGTATAACGGGAACCCTAGAGCGGACTGTTTTAGCTTTAAGTGTGCTAGCTAGAAGGCGACCCATTTTGTCGCCCCCCACATAATATGTGTGGCGGAGGCGAAGCGCCTAAGCATGAGCGGATTTTGCGGATTGGCAATCCGCGAATTTGCGGATTTGCAAACTCGCAATCCGCAAAATCCGCGAATTCCCGCGAATTTGCGGATTTTTTTTTTTTTTTGTGTTCGCCCGTGTTTCTGCCAGTTCGCGAGGGTTTTTACAATTTCGCAATTTGCGAACTTACCTGTCGGGTCGCAAGTTTTGCGAACTTGTTGTTTCTACGTGTCCAACCTGTTTGGGACACTCTTCTTCATCACTGCCACTCTCTGTCACCACTGCCACTCTCTGACTACTCATGCCACCCTCTGGCCCACCCATGCCACCCTCTGTTTCATCACCACACCCTCTGGTTGTCCAGTGTACATTATTTTTGGCAAAGCAAAGCACACCTTCCCTGCCTCAAGTGACCTGAATTAATTTGGGGCTGATTAATGTGTCACAGAATATTTTTTTAGCTGGCACCTGCTTCCTTAGTGCGCCCTGATTAGTGATCTTTTGCACTTGCTAAGTGCTTTCATTGTTGCAAAATTAGTTACAACACCTGCCCTGCCCCAACTGACAATAATGAATTAGGGGCTGATTAATGGATTTTAACTTCCAGCCTGGCTCCTGCTTGTCTCCCTTAGCTGTAATTCAGGACCTTTGTGGCATATGTGTAACTATTCTGAGGTTCAGAGCAGGGTCACATAATAGTTGCAACTGGCAACTGAACTCTGGAGGGGCCCCTCAGGAAGCACTACAGGAAATGGCTACTAATGATGAGCCTGAACTTTTGAACCTGGTAAGTAGTTACTTTCAGTTTTGCTAAAATCGTATTTCTGCAATTTCGCACTTATTCGCGGGGCGCGAACTCACGCGAACAGTGCGAGCAGTGCGAGCAAAATCCGCTGCTCGCGGATTTGCGGATTTTTCAGGAAATTCGCAAATCTCGCGGATTGCGGATTTCCCGAAAATCCGCAAAATCCGCGAGCGGAACGGATTTTCCGCCCATGCCTAGAAGCGCCGCGTATTCCGCCCTGTCGAGATCCAAGCTCGCCAGTTGGGCTCTGGCCGTCTTGAGTTTGCGCCAAATGCGAGGGGAGCCCGTGCGGCAGTGGGCCCTCTCCAGCTCCATTACCTGCTCCTCCAAGTCCCTCCGCCAGTTCCTGCGCTCCTTGTTGTCTGCCGCCGCAATTGCTATAATATCGCCCCTGACCACCGCCTTGAGTGCCCCCCATAGCGTCGCGTGGGCCACCTCCCCCGTGTCGTTCGCCCCTAGATAATCAGTGATGGTCTGGGAAAGCCGCTGGACCGCCCCCTGCCGAGACAGTAAGCTTTCCCTAAGCCACCATCTACCTTAGTGTGGGGGTGTGTGAGGGACGGTCAGCTGAAGGATCACTGCCTTGTGGTCCGACAATGCCGCCGGTGTAGTGTCAATGTCTCTAAGTATAGGGACAAGGTCAGCGGAGCACAGGAAGTGGTCTATTCTGGCGTAGGTGCGGTGTACTGCGGAATAAAAAGTGTACCCCGGGCAGTGTGATGAAGTTCCCGCCAGGCATCAACCAATCCCCTGTCCACCAGCCATTGCTTCCCCGCTGCCGAAAGCGCCCCCGAGTCCCCATATCTCTTTCCGGATCTGTCCATTTCATTGTCCATGACAAGATTCAGGTCCCCCCCAATCAAGACATGCCTCAGGTCGCCCGATAGCGCTTCCGACAGGGCCCCCCGAAGGAAGGCTTCCTGGCGGGCGTTAGGCGCGTAGATCGAGCCAAGCGTGAAGGAGAGTGTGCCTATGTGGACAGTGTGTGCCAGGAGTCTACCCTTGATTTCGGCCACCATGCTACCCACCCGCCCCTTAAAATGCCTAGCTACCAGCAGAGCCACCCCCGCTTTCTTCTCAGAGGTCGCCGAGAAAAATTGATGTGGGAAGGCCCTAGCTTTCATGCGGTGCCAATCCTTTGCCAGCAAATGTGTCTCCTGCAGCAAGCAGAGCTCAGCCCCAGAATGTTCTAGCAAGGAAAGAACTGCCCTCCGCTTGATCGGGTTGTTAAGGCCCTTCACGTTAAGGGCTAAAACACGGATACCATCAGCGGCCATGGGAAAGCGTGGAAGTGAACCACTGGGGGCCTGGCCCCGTCCCGCCCCCCCACATCTGGCAATCATTAACCCATACTGAACACACCGAGTACCCAGCCCCGACCCCAAACACCCCCCCCCCAACCCTGAGCCCCAACCAACAATCCCCAACAAGAAAACATTGTCCGGGGCCTATCCGGCAATTGTCCAGGCCCCTGGTGAAGTCTCTGGAAGCGGGAAAATGTGGCAATGGGGGACCCGGAGCCCCCCTTGTCCCACCCCCCGCACAACGTGCGGATCAGTAGTCTACCTCTGTGCACATGGCTCCTCAAGGCCCAGCCGCAGTGTCCGTGGAGACCTTCTGAATCGCTGCCGCATGTTCTGTCGCGACCTCCGTAGGGTCCGGCCTGAACCCTTTCTTAGGCGTGCGACGACTCCTCACAGTCTGCCAGCCGTCCGCCTGGGAGCGGGGAGACCGCGTCTGGGAAGGCTCGAGGTCCGCGGCGTCACCCCGGCCCTCCTCCTCCGTGGTGAGGCCCAGCACTGCACAAGTGTCTCGTAGGGACCGCAGCTGATGAAGTGTCCCATTCCACTTAAAGATCAGTCTAAAGGGGTGACCCCAGGAGTACGGGACACCTTTATCTCGAAGGAAAGTGGTCGCCACCTTGAATGTCCGCCGCTTTTGCAGAGTGATCGCGGACAAGTCTTGGAAAAGCTCGATGGCGTGATCCCTGAAGTGGAGAGGTTGTTTCTGGCGCGCCGCTTTCAGAATGCGTTCTTTGAGAGGGTAGTCCGGCAAGAAGGCCAAGATGTCGGGGGGGGGGCTGGCGCCCTGCGTGCTAGGCCCACCCGGTGGGCCCTGTCGATGCGGATGTCGAAGTCATCCCCCTCACCCAGGACCTCTCGGAACAAGTCCCGTAAATAGGCGGCAATGTCGCCTCCTTCTGCTTTAAGCGGCACGTTCCTCACCCTGATATTATTTCTCCTGGACCGGTTTTCCAGGTCTTCAGCATGGGCCTGGAGCTGTGTCTGTTGGTCGTGGAGCCGGAGGATTTCTTGCTGCAAATGGTCCACCTCCGCGCTCCTGGCCTGGTCAGAGGTCTCAACGGCCGCCACCCGTTCCCCGATATCGTCGACATCGCGGCGGAGTTCCTTGTATTCCCCCGCCATGTCTTGCCGGAGGGTCAAGATGTCCGCCTTAAGGGAGGAGAACAGCTCTTCCATGAAAGCCTTGGTGGCCGGGGCGTCTCCCTCGTCTCGCTCCTTGACTATAGGCGGAGGGACCGTCACCGGCTTATCTGGGCTCTTGTCCCCTTTGGAGGCCCCCTTCGCCAGCATATCGGGGATAGTGTGGCCCCGTCTGCGATTGTTAGAGGACATGTCCCGGCCGACCCGGGGGCGCACAGATCGCGTCTTCCACCGGGCCTCGTGGAAAATGGCCGCCCAACGGCCGACAAGTACCGTCCTCAGTCTCAGGGCCCAGGCTGTGGTGAGCGCAGGGCAGGGGGGGCTCGACCGTCCGCCCCCCGGGGATCGTCCCACGCCGGCTGCGCTCTGCTCCTCACCTCCTTGCCAAGTGATGGGGGGAAGGCCCAAGCCGGGGCCTCGCGTAGATTGTCAGGCCGCCGCTGCTCTCAGCTCCACCGGGCGCTCCACGGGGCCTACTCGGGGCCACCGACGCGGGTCACCACTTCCAGCGCTGCTCCTCCGATCAGACCTCCACACCCTCCGGCGCCCGGCACCGCTCCGGTGGGCCCGGCTCCGCAACTCCGCCCCTGGCTTCTCCGTCCTCTCCGGCGCCGTCGGGCCTAGGTCTGCTGCGCGCCAGCGACGGAGGGGTCTGTCCGGGGCTTCCGGGGCTGAATCAGCGGACAGACGGCAGCTCCCCCGAACCCCTGAGCGTGGGGTGTCGTGGTCACCAAAATTGGGGTAGGTGCTGTAGCGTGGCTATGTAATGGGGGGATCGGGATGAGGAGCTCCGCGAAAACGCGTCCTCTCAGACCGCTATCTTAGCCACGCCCCCCCAATTCTGTTTTTTTAAGGCTGATTCAGTTGTCATATTATCCTCAAATACCTTGCACCATTATCATGGGGCGTATATATTTTGATGCCTCCAAGCGAATGTCTGTTCTGTATTGGTACGATAATAAAAACGATATGTTTCGAAAAAGGGGTCCTTTCACGCAGCCGGGTAGTATTATGCACGTGGCTATTGGTTACACACGGCTGTCTTTCCCGGACTGCAAACGTGGCGTCTTTACGATCACCGCTCGTATAGTGGTTTGCCACTATACGAGCGGTGATCGTAAAGACGCCACGTTTGCAGTCCGGGAAAGACAGCCGTGTGTAACCAATAGCCACGTGCATAATACTACCCGGCTGCGTGAAAGGACCCCTTTTTCGAAACATATCGTTTTTATTATCGTACCAATACAGAACAGACATTCGCTTGGAGGCATCAAAATATATACGCCCCATGATAATGGTGCAAGGTATTTGAGGATAATATGACAACTGAATCAGCCTTAAAAAACCAGAATTGGAATTGAAGTTCTCTTATATATTGAGGACTATGGTAGTCCGCGAACATTAGAAGGCGACCACTACAAGAATACTACGAACCACGTAGATTTCTTCTTGCAACATAACTGCATTGGTGTGATACAATTTTGTGGAGAAAACATATAGAGACTGTCCTGAAGAAGGAAGCCATTATCAACCTTAGCTTCCGAAACGCGTCGACGCACTTACATCACGTCATATTGCCACTATACGAGCGGTGATCGTAAAGACGGCACGTTTGCAGTCCGGGAAAGACAGCCGTGTGTAACCAATAGCCACGTGCATAATACTACCCGGCTGCGTGAAAGGACCCCTTTTTCGAAACATATTGTTTTTATTATCGTACCAATACAGAACAGACATTCGCTTGGAGGCATCAAAATATATACGCCCCATGATAATTGTGCAAGGTATTTGAGGATAATATGACAACTGAATCAGCCTTAAAAAACCAGAATTGGAATTGAAGTTCTCTTATATATTGAGGACTATGGTAGTCCGCGAACATTAGAAGGCGACCACTACAAGAATACTACGAACCACGTAGATTTCTTCTTGCAACATAACTGCATTGGTGTGATACAATTTTGTGGAGAAAACATATAGAGACTGTCCTGAAGAAGGAAGCCATTATCAACCTTAGCTTCCGAAACGCGTCGACGCACATACATCACGTCATATTCGGTGTTGTCAACAAATAACCTGGTTTAAAGGAATATTATTCCCCCACTGTTGTCAAACGAGGGCCCGAAATGACATAACTAAGACAGATAGCAGTGTCTTTTTCGAAAAAAAATTCTCCATACCCACATTAGGTGGTTTTATTTGTGTATTTCATGTTTTTAACCTGCTATACATAGGAATTCATGTGTTTTTTATTTAAAATAAATTGTATATTTTTCTAAACAGACTGTTTTTGTTCCCTTCTGGTGAGTGTTTTCCTAGCCAACAAAATGCAAGACGAATGAATGTTGTGGACTGAGTTTGCCGTTTTGAGTCCTGGTTTAGGAGCAGGAAATAATATCTCCCATAGGGAAAACATTTTGCTTTACTTTACAGTACATTGGTGCTCTATTTCCCTACGGGTTATTACGAGCCCCTCTCTTTCATTTATACCCAATGGAAACAGTCCAGCCCGAACTGCCAGGCCAGGTCCTCCCTGGACTGGAAACAAGCATCCTCCGACCGGTTTCAGGCTTTCAGCCCTCATCAGCCAGGATAGTTGGGGGCGGGGCAGACGCTTGAGCCAGGAGCTCCGCACCGACCCTGCCGATTATCCTGTGCTCGGAGCCAGGGATTGCCAACCGAGGACCTGGGACCACTCTCACTGGCCCTGGGAGTTGCAAGTGGCGGTTCTGAAAAAAATCGAATCCATGCTGGCGGCTGGAAGCCAAGTGAAACGGAGAGCCCGGTCCACGCACTATCAAGATGGGGCTAACCGCGACAGATCAGCACCCGTAGAGCGGCTGGAAGAGGAAGCGGGACCGTGCCCAGGGTACCGAGGGGGCTCTGAGGAGGGTGATCAGCCACAACCACATTGTCTCCAGCGGGACCTCCGAAATGCTGGCTAAGAGGGGGCTGCAGACTTATGACTGCTGTGAAGGCTGGCTTGGCCGTCGAGATGCCCGAATATACAGCGGACTGCGGAGAAAAGGAGAGTGGGTGGAGGAGCGATACGCGGGGATCTGAGCGGGGCCTAGCGGTGCCTCTCTTTTTTGAGATCCGGCTTGTTGCCCTTGCTAGAGTTGCTGGGAGCGGACCTGGCCCCCATTTTGGTTGCTGTGACTGGAGACGCGTGGACGTGAATCTCCAGCGGCAACTTGGGTGGCATTTCAGAATCGTTGCAAAAGAAGGGACACCCATCGCTGGTGAGGTGCAGCTGCAAGGAGCGCTGTGTATCCCTTGTCACTCCAGGACATATATGGCAAGTGTTGTGTCATAAGGTGAGGGCCCTGGCTGAGAAAACTGCCGCCCGGCCGATGACCCGGCCGCCCTGACTAACTGGAGGCAGGAAAAGGACCTCTGAAGGGGGAGTAGCTGACTGAAGGTCCCCCATAGCTCGCCCACTTACCGAGGGTCCCTATGAACAGCCTGGATTATTGAGAAGAGGCATAGAGATATACTGATTGATACATGCTTGACGGGCGGCCCGCTACTAGTGCTGAATGGGACAGGCCTTGTGCATTGTGGGTACTCTTTGAAGCTCAAGACCTACTCTGACAGAGTGCAGGGATCCCCAGGAGATCGAGCGAGCTGGAGGTTGGGTGCAGTGATAGCCATGGGGAAACCATGGGGGACTAAGATTGAGGCTAGTGCACAGCTGAAAATATTTATCCAAAGTCTTGTGACTGTTACAGGTGCTCCATAGGTGGCGGCCACGTCCCTGGATGCCTAATTATAATCACAACATGTGTCTTTTATGTTTCTACTATACATAGGTTTCATTCCCTCTCACACTGAGATAGCACACCGGAGCCGTCACGGTACACTCTATACTTTTATACATTCAGACATGAGGGTTCGAACAACTCCGGATTTAACTTTGGCCGTTTTTTCAGTGTATTAATAGTCTTTTTCATATGATGAAGAGAGGTTTATTTATTAGAGGAACATTCAAAGTGTAGACCTTATTAAGGATATAATAACATGATAGTTTTGAAACGAAGTATTTCTTCTAGCTTGATAGATCACATGACCGGAATACCATACGGTATATTGAAGTTGTTGTTTGTCAAATGGAGTACCATCGGAACGTAGGATGTCAGAAGTTTGGCAGGAAGCATGGTGTAGAGACGTTATTATATCGAACAACAGGTTAGTTTTGGAACGGAGTTTCACCTGGTTTTATGTGTATTAAGGCTAGTGAGAAATTCAATAGTACCGATTTTTGAGTTTAATAGCTCGTACGTTTTTTCTTTAACAGTATTTTGAACACGAAGTTTGATCTTGTCAAAACGCGACACGTAAGTGACACAGGCGTGGTTGTACTTTGGCATGTTGCCACGGGTTTATAAGGTATAGATGGTGGTCTCGGTTGTAAACTCACAGGGCATGTTTTTTCCATTTTCATTGGTCACAAAACATCACTTTAGTTTAAATCACAGCACTTGTTATTAATAGATACACACAGTAAATTTGCCATTACATTTCTATTTTTTGTTTGCAGTGTTTATTCCCTGATGAAGGGCGTTGTGAGTCACGCCCGAAATGCATTGGAGTCAAAAGTAACTCTGTCGCTGGTATAAATATTGTTTGAAATGCTGAATGATTAAAATGTCAAAAATATCAAAAGAATATATACGTAAGAAGAATAAAAGAACCTTAAAAAGGAACTGAAGTTTGGAATCCTCATTTCATACTGAGGAAATAAAGTGTGCCCAAAGGGATGCCTTTAATGTTCCATTAAAGACACATGTTGTGAAACCATGGGGGATGCAGGAGGGAGTACCCCCGGACCCAGAAGATTTAGCGACAGATCACAGGAAACAGGATGCTGCGGAATCGCAACCTGAAGCTCTGATGCAGCAGCAAGTGGACCAAATACTGAAGGCCATTACTGACACAAGGGATGCCCTACAGCAGGACACTGCACATGTGGCACTAGGCATGGGCCTGCTTTGAATGGAACATGCTAAATTGACTGATCGGGTGAAGCAGACAGAAACGACGCTGGAGGTCCTAGAGCAGTCCCAGAAGACATTGGTGGCCCAGATGGGGGATGTCATGCATCAACTACATGTCCTGGAATGGAGAGCTGAGGACATGGAAGGCTGAAACCGCAGGAACAATATAAGGATGTTAGAAATGCCGGAAGGATTGGAAGGAGCCAACATGGTGGATAATTTGGAAGGCTTGCTGAGAACTGAGGTTGCGCTGGATGGCCTGTCTCCATTCTACACCCTAGAGAGAGCACATAGGGTACTGGCACGCCTGCTGGCACCTGGAATGCCCCCTAGGCTGGTGGCAGCACGACTACTCCATTATAAAGGCAGTGATCTGCTGCTGCACAAGGCTCGCTCATCAGGCCCCTACAATGTGGAAAAAAACAATGAGTCACTGTTTCCAGACAATACCCGTGAAGTACAGCGACGTCAGGCTTTGTTCTTGGTGGTCAATAAGGCATTGTGAGATGGAGGACTGCAATATTCGTTGATGTTCCCCGCGCGCCTGAGAATAATTTTGGATGATAAAGCGCACCTTAGTGATAGTCCTGAGGAGGCCTGGGCTTGGCTGGAGTCTTTTCTAACAGGTAAGGGAGAGGCAAAGCGCAATATGAGGCCCCCTATGGAAGGACCGGACCTTCGAAGATCGCAGCGCATCAGACGGCGACGTTCTGGCTAAAGGGGGCCCACGAGAACCCTAACGGAGATCGTGAGGTCAGCAGTGCTACAGGCCATGTCGGAAATTTCCCAAGAAAATCTAAACACATCGGTGATGGACATTTAATCAGAGAAGGGCTCTGTGGCATCTGATTCGGATGGGACTGAGACGGAAAGTGTTCCTCTGCCGCATGTCACACCTGGGACAACTGTCGAGATTGCTGATGCTTAATGTTGTAAGATATTGATTAGAACGCCTTTAAGCAGGCTATTTTTTGTTTGCTCCCCTCTTCACATTCGACTAGTCTTGCAATTGTATCACAGTGGTAATAGTGGCTGACAGGTTCTTGCGATATTTGAGAATTGTACTGTGACAGCTCTCTCTGAGTTGCGAGCCCCCTGAGAAATTGGGGCTTATCCATTAATGGGGGTACGGCGCCAGATAGTGGCGGAATTGTAGATCTGGTCTTATTGGCTCTTGGCCGCCTCCCCTGTCTTTTGGGTTTGTTATTCTTCGGTAGCCACTAGAGCAGTGGTCCCCAAACTTTTTTCGGCGGGGCTACATCAACTTTTCTTTCTGTGATGAGGGGCGGGGTCAGTCTTATAACAGGAAATGATATGGGCCAAAGTGACAACCAGTATGATTCACTTGCAAAGATTTCATTTCCGTGGGCTTCTTTGGGATAGACTTGGTCAAGTGATCACAAACTCACTCTTTCTGAATGGGAAGACCTCTCAACACTATCGCCACACACCTGTCGGACATGGATACAATTCACCACAGGCAGACAACTCCATGACCGCATTTCTAAAAAATCAAGTCGAGCAAAAAAGATAACATTTTATCCAAGCTATATTCAGAATACACATCCATGGTATCTGCCAACACCTTCCCCTCTCCCACATCCCCCTTCCTCCTTGACACTGCAGCAACCCTCCCCGCTCACTCCCTCCCTTTACTCCGCCTATCTTCTCAGACGATCGCAATTGTGGTAAACATAGTAAATGCAGGGAAATACAGTGATTTTATTCTAAAAATACTATCTCACATACTTCTAACAAATTGGGGGAAATGTGTGCCCATTGGGCTTCTGGTTTAACTGTCAGCGCAACACCCACAAGCAGAACCACCAAAGAAAAGATGAGGAAGTGTCTTTGTAGTATATCTTTATCTTTATTTTACTCATGTAAAACCCTAATTAATATGTATCTCAAAAAGAAAAAATAACAGCGCCCCAGGGCCTTTAACGTGCTGTACATACATTATAATTGAGACTCTGCACATATGTCACTTTTTCCTCCTGTAATGCACCGTTTGCTGCCTCTTTTGCCTCATGTAATGTAACCTTTGCTTTTGTAATTTGCTCACTTGTAATGTTCTCATGTATCAGTTCTCTTCCTATTGTGAAGCGCTCTGACACCCTTTGGGTAAAGTCTGTGCTATAGAAAAATGCATAAAATGAAAAGCCTCCATGGACCCCCCCCCAGCCTCCATGGACCTCTCATTCCACAATGTCCCTCTCCTCATCCGCGGACCCACTGCCGCCCGCTCCATCCACGGTCCCACTCACCGTCCCACAAGGCTCCCGCACCGTTCCTGGTCCCTGCGCCTGTCCTGGACACCGGTCTCTTTCCCGCGCACCCATTCCACCATGGCCCTCTCCTCATCCGCGGACCCACTGCCGCCTGCTCCATCCACGGTCCCACTCACCGGCCCACAAGGCTCCCGCGCTGCTCCTGGTCCCCGAGCCTGTCCCGGACACCGGTCTCTTTCCCGCGCACCCTCCACGCACAGACACGCGTGACATAAGACGTGCGCGGACGCCGTCCGGTGAAATCACAGACGGCGCAGGCTTCGGTCAGCGCATGTGTAAAACTGTGCATGTGTAAAACTGTCCGAGGCATCCATATCTAAATCAGGCACAACAGAGTGTACTGCTACATGGGAATAACTATAACTCTGTGCCTGACCACATTCCGGGAGCTGACGCTGTGGATGTGGACGCACCAGGAGGGTGACTCCATTTGATTAGGCGGGCCGAATATGGCCCGGGGGCCGTAGTTTGGGGACCCCTGCACTAGAGCAAGCAGTTTGTTTTCTAGTTTGGATGGTAACTAGAGTTTTAGGGCCTGTTCTTGGGTGGGGATGTTGGGAGGTTTTCCGGGGTTATTTTGGGGCAGTTGGGGCCACCGGTGTGTCCAGATGGGAGGTACAGTCAAGAGTAGGATTTCAATTACTACATGGGGGTGTTACTTGAAATAAAGTGCATGACATGGAATGCTAGGGGGTTACATACAATGCTGAGATGCCATAGGGTGCACGCTATGTGGCCGACCCGAGGTGGAGGGACCGTCCGCAAGGGCAGCGGCGTTCCCTCCATACCAATTGGAATGTGACCGCCACCCTGGTGGTCACATCCCATATCTTTAACATTGCGGCGGGTGCTGCTTCAAGCAGCACCCGCCGCAAGGTTAAAAAGTGCATGCTTTACATTTGCATGTACAAAGCGGCAGGCACAGCGCGGTGCCTGATGCTATGTGCATGCAAATGCAGGGGTTACCATAGGTACCCCCCATGTGCAACCCAACCCCCCTTCACCCTGGGGGCCTGCAAGGGGACCCCAGAAGCAAAGATCCACATGCTTTTCCACAGCGGAAAAGCCACCGCGAAAAAGCATGTTTGCACACACTTCCTAATTTGGCTGACGGTGTCTTACAGACACCGCCACCAAATAGCGGTCAACACCCCGCGGATCCGCGGCGGACGGACCTGCTGTCCGCCGCTGTTCCCACCGCCATCCTGATCTGGCGGTGGGTGTTTACTCTGACCGCGGTGGTGAATCGGCATCCTCCGGGCCGATGGTGGCTTCCACCGGCCCGAAGGATGCGGATTCACCGCAATCATAATCGACCCCTTATTTCGTGCAAAGGGGGGTTCAGATTGCTTTTCTCCAAGAAACACATATTAGCCGTGTAGAAGGGTTAGTTCTGCAACTCCGGTGGAGAGGCCACATTTTCTACACAACCTACTCTGGATTTGCATGGGGTGCACTGATATGGGTTAGAGCAAGGGTCCCTTTTCAGCCGATACAACATTTAGTGAACCCAGAAGAGAGATTTGTGGTAGTAGCAGGTCGCCTTAAAGATAAAGATGTGACACTATGTAGTGTGTATGCCTCTAACGTGGATCAGGCAGCCTTTTTTAATCACCTCTCAGGAAAGTTAGCACCATCTTTGACTGGCCAGGTAATTATAAGCAGTGATTTTAATTCTATAGTGGGCACAGTCATGGATAAGTCTCATCCCCCGTTGCCTGAGGCGCACATACATAGAATCGCCAAAGCTAGACGGGACAGGCAGACTAGATAGGGGCTGATAGATACATGGTGCGCACAACACCAAGACGAACAGTATTAATCCCTTTTCTCGGCGATGCACCAATTGCATGTGCACCTGGATGAGATGCTATGCACTCCAGACATACATGCTAAGTTGGGACATAGTGAATATCTTGCAAGAACACTTTCGGATCATATCCATTAATGTTGAGAATCCAGTGGGCGCAGGAGCGGCCTGTGGTTCCGACCTGGAGATTGTGCCAAGAGGTACTGGTAGACCAGGTCTTTCGTGAAGGGATCGGGCCAGGAATCTCTCAATATTTTACCGAAAATGAGGGAACGGCGTTGTCAACGGCTATTGAATGGGACACTTTTAAAGTGGTAGTGAGAGGACTGTGCATAACTAGAATGGTGGGTGTGCGGAAGACATTGTTGCAGGAAGTAGATGTGGCAGAACAGCGCTTGTGAGCTGCAGAAAGGTCCTGCCCGAGTGCCCAGAAGAGCAGGGAGAGGTTTCAGATGCCAGGGAGGCGGTGACAGTACAGGAAGAGAGGCTGCGCTGTTTCCACCATAAGAAATACTTGACGCGTGCATACGCGGAGCAAGATAAAGCGAGCACACTGCTGGCATGGTTGGCTGACCCGGCCCTCGAGGTTCGCCCATAGTAGAACTGGATTCCCTGACGGGATTAATGGGCTTTTTTTGGAATACTATGCAGAGTTTTATCAGAGCAAGCTGCAGGTTATTGGGGACTCCATAGGGGAATTCTTGACAGATATAGAACAGCAAAGAATCAAAAAAAGGGGAGGGAATGGACAGCTTGTGCCTGCGTTATCACGGTTTCACTTTAAAACCCTCACCACTTCCGGGGGTAGAGCCAGCACAAGGAGGCGAGATGCCAGCAGCGGCTCTGGAATAACTTTCCACTCAGCCCCGAGGAAGCCCACTCAGCAGGAAACACAGTGGCAACAAGAGAGTCCACTATTATAGCTGTACAAATCGTGTGAGTACAACTGTTCATGTCCTGATGAATGCCCCATAGACCCGGCTGGGCATAGTGAGGCAGAAACATGTCAACCAAATTGAATATACGGTATAGTGGATCCAGTCACACGTCCCAAGTATATACCTTACAGAGAATTTTAATAACTTCTCACATCCATGCCCTAATTAAAGTTCCCCTTTTTTTGGATGCGGGAATGTTTTTAAATTTATGATCTCTTTCTCACTTCATGTGTAAGTGAGATTGACCATCTATCACTGGACACTACTGCATTTTCTAGTGGTTGCCTCAGGCTTGAGGCTTGAGGCTTGCATACGACACAACTAAACCCTATGATAATGCAATGATGCATATATGAAGGTGGAGATCCAAGATATAATGCCATCGTTTCCATCAATGCGTGTATGAGGGTTTTAAAGTGAAACCGTGATAACGCAGGTACAAGCTGTCCATCCCCCCCCCCTTTTTTGATTCTTTGAAGTATTTGAACGAGGAAGTTGAATGGACACATAGTATTCCTCCTCCCCACTGGTTGATTCTGAGTTAGATATATAACTGCCACAGATAGAAAAGACACAGGCTGACCTACTAGGACAGGAGATTAGGCTGGGTGAAATTCGGAGTGTGGTTAAACATATGGCGCGTAACAAAACGCCGCAAATAGATGGGTTGCCAATAGAGTTTTACTCAAGTTATGTTGACCTATTGGCCCCTAAATTATTTGCAGTCTATAATGAGGCAAAAAAGGTTGGAGTACTGTCGACGTACTCGTGAGCTGTTAGTATCCCGTTGTTGAAACTCGGGAAGAGCCCCTCGGAAAAAACAGCTTATCGCCCCTTATCCATGCTCACATCTGATTATAAAATTCTGAGTAGAATTCTTGCCACTCGATTCTCCCATATATGGTGCCACTGTTACACCGAGACCAAGCAGGATTTATTCCGACTAGAAATACTACCACCTGTGTGCCGCACCTGCCCCGTTTATGGGGGGAGGACTCGTGTTCTACTGCCTCTGCTGCCATCCTGTCGGTAGATATTGAGAAACCATTTGATAGCTTGGAATGGCCATACTTGTTCAAGGTTATGTGCACGTTAGGCCTCTGTGATGCCTTCATGGGGTGGACAGAAATTCTATACAAATCGGCAATGGCTCGGGTTCAGACAGGGGCCTTGATTTCCTACTCTTGCTTGGTAGGGTGCGGGACACGACAGGGGTGTCTACTATCCCCCTTGTTATTTGCACTGGCCATAGAGCCGTTAGAGGCACACGCTACACTGGGAAGGTGATATACTGGCCAGGACTTGCGCAGGGTTGCACAGTATATCTCTTTATATGCCGATGATTCACTTATGTTTCTAGCTAATACAATGGAGGCATTGGATGGTGCGACCACTCTCCTTCACGAGTTTGGTAGGGTTTCTGGACTTGGGGTGAACTGGGGGAAGACTTGCCTGTTTCCGACTGCCCGTCGGATGCAGGTCTCTCTCACACCAATGGCATAAGGTGGAAATATCGGTGTTTGACTTATCTGGGCACCAACATCTACCATGCATCCACAGATTTGTTAGACGAAACATCGGCAGAGCTGTGCAAGGGTTCCGAGGTAGTTTAGCATTTTGGAGCACTTTGCCGCTTTCGGTGGCTGGGCGAGTGAAGATGGTAGCGCTACCCCACTTGTATTACTTTAGGACATTGCTAATTTGGAATCCATGATCAATTTTCCGCCAGCTCCGTTAAATGGTCGGGGGTTACTATGGGCGAATGGTAGAAGGCGGATGGCACTAGATACGATGATGCACCAAAGGGTTGATGGGGGATTAGCAGTGCCAGACTTCAAATTATATTCTATTACAGCCCAGCTGCAATGGCTTACTCAGGCAGTGGCACTGGAGTTTCGGGGCCCAGATGGCTCTGAGGGACGCTGGATCCCATGACACATACTGTCCTCTATTATCCTCCGCCAACAGCTATGCCTCGGGACGCTTCCTGGCATGGTGCGTACAATGAGGCTGTGCTGAAACCGGAGCCAGCACAGAGCTGACTTTACCAGCCCATATGCCCTGGAAATACCTTTGGCTATGTGTGCTGCTTTCCGCATGGGGGGGAATAGGCTGCGCTGCCCGAATGGGAGACACTGGGGATACAAGTAGCGGGGGACCTATATGAAGACGACGCCCTATTACCCTATCAGGCATTGCAGGATAGGTATGGCCTCCCTCGTGGGGATTATTCACTTAATTCAGCCCTAGTTGTGGCAATACAGTGACATTGGAGGGAGGGACTATCGGAACCTAGGACAGCTATGGCGTGTCAGCATGTAGTATTGGTAGCAGGGACCTTCAAAGCACATACATGCTTATACAGGCGCAGGGTAGGTGAGGGAATATAACTGCTGCAGGACCTGCAACGAAAGTGGGAGGGGGATCTGGGTAAGGAGATTCCAGAACAGACATGGGCTCAGCTAGTTAGGAGAGCATGGAAAAGCATCATAACTGCCAGATTCCAACTGGTTCATTTCTCTATATTACACAGGGTGTACCTCATTCCTGCCAGGATTAATAAGTATTTTAACGTAGACACAGTGAAGTGCCCGCTCTGTAACCTAAAGGGGGTGGAGTTTAATCTCATGATGTGGGATTGCCCACAATTTGTTACATATTGGGAAGAAGTGGTCAAGCTGCTCTGTGAGGTCACGGAACGACGAATAGAACCGGACATGGGTACCCGTTTACTTAATTTCTTTCCCCACACAACCAAAATGAAGGTAATGAGCACGTTTTTGGATTTGGGTTTGTTTTGAGCCAAAAGGGATATCACAGCACACTGGAAGACTGCACGAGGTCCGAACGTCAAGCGGTGGAAAGTGGAATTAACTAAATGGGCAACGAGTGAAAGAACAGTCCGGCTTTAAGTTGCCAAGCGGGCTAATGATGATAAGGCACTGGAGGCCGCAAGGGCCTGGGAGTCCCAAGTTGTATTGTTGCAAGCGCCTGAAGCAGGTTCAGATGTAAGTTCGAGTCTGAATGTACCAGCGGTATCGCCCTGAGCCAAAAGGACAATGTGAGACTACCTGTAAATATTCATGAATGATTATTGCAGTAGAACGATTAAGGCCTAACATGTACTGTACTAACATTTTCATGTCAAAAACTGCTGAGTAAAATGTGGCAATGTATCTAGGAGAAGGAAGGAATTAGATTTCATTATTAAACTGACTCAATATGCTACTAGATGCCCTGAAGAAGTTCTGGTTTCAGAACAAAACGCATTGGCTGTGAGGCTGTGACTGTTTAAATAAACAGAAGAATACACACCCTGAGTGAAGGAACTGCATTGATTGGATGAACTCTCTGTACTTTTTACACACTATTGAAATTATATTTTGAAGTGCTGCATCTTTAATACGAGTTTTTTCAACTGCAAAAGGCCCTGACCAGTGGGTAGTACGCTTTTGTTGAATTTACTGCTGTACAGCAAAATACCTGAGCAGATTTTCTCCAATTCCCCTCTTGATATAGAGCTCAGAATTGCATGCAGGGCTTTACAGAGACACCTATTTGAGCTACTGAATACACCATCGAACCAGGATGGTTGGTTTTCTTAACACCTTGACCGCGGCACAAATTCCACCACGGTGCTGGAATTCTAATCGGCGGGCGGGGTTCAGACGCCCCCCGGCCATCCTCTGCACACGCCCACCATCACGTGGGATGGCCGGGGGCCGTCCGCAGCATTGAAGGGGTTAAAAAAATCTTGGGTTTCATTCGGAGAGCCTTAATGCAAGGCCCAATTTTACAAAACCCTTATTATAGGCAAATATGTGATTGCTAAACAAAGTTCCATTTACTTAGCCTTTAAGGGCCTTTCCTGCACTTTTGATAGCATCACCAGATCAAAGCTCTGGGCCATTTTGGATTCAATGGGTGTGGAAAAGGGTTTGGTGGACTTTCTGTGCGCCATCCATTATGATCTTATGGCCTCAGTTAGATGCGATGAGGATGGAGAATTCTCAGAACCATTTGCTTTGGGTCAGGGGTTGTGGCTGGGCTGTGTTCTAGCCCCAATTATCTTTCTTTTATACATGAACAGGGTAGGCACAGCCCGGCCCGTTAAGGGCCGGAATATGCTAGTTAATAAGAACAAGCAAACCCGTGCCTTATAGTAAGCAGACAATGCTGTTACTCCTGTCTAGAATGTGAGAAGTTGGCCTGGCATATGTTGTCCACTAGTTATAGTGGGCATCTTGCACAAGTCTGGACAACCCCTTAGAGGTTAAAGAAAACCGCTATTGAAAGCTATCCTAGTGGTAGCTATGAAGAGCAGCCTTCAGGCTAAATTTTGAAGGAATGTAAAACAGTTTGTTTTACCAGACTATAATCTCGTGAATGACCAAATGAAAGGAGAACCACACAAGGACAATATATATAAAATATATGTTTTTATTCTAAACACACCCTACAAGTCTATAGGTCAAAACACATATGTTACACTTAATATTACACAGTAAATTAGCACAATATACGTTGAGCCCTAGGGGTGTTCCAAACCATATATTAAGAAAGTGTTATAAGAACCACGACTTGGCTAGCAATAAGGCCTAGAACCTGTAGAATTGCGGGACCCACAAGGAACCACCTAAGGTAGTGACACAGGGGACCCACGGGGACGTGTGCAGTGTGAGAACACAGCTGCGGGACGCAGGGGAATGTCGCGGTTGGAAATTTAAAGATAAAGGACACTTGGAGGAGGACTTTGAGCAAACCCCTTTAGACTTAAGGGGTTCCAGGGCCAACACCCACGGGAGCACTGGAGTACTCAAGTTACCTCACCCAGGGAAGCCGGGTGCTTAGCTGTCTTTTGGTGTTGGGAATTGTTGTTGATTTCAATGGCAATCTTCTGCAAAGTGCTGTTGTCGTCGAAGAGGAAAGTGTACGGTATGATCCAAGCCTGGATCAGAGATGTGAAGAACCTGAAAGCAGAGGGGACAGAGTCTGGGTCACTTGTCAGCAACGAGGGGCATTATAGTCGAATGCCCCCCTACGTCGGGTGATTTTAGGTGAATAAGGTGAAGCTTGACTCTTCAGCTATAAGGACCAGGAGGCGTTGACGATGACCAGGATCTGGGATCGAGCTGTCCCACAAAGGATGTCGAGTGCTGTGGTGTCGGTGCACGGATTGGACCCAACAAGCATTGGCAACAGCAACCCATGCAGGAAGTAAAGAAATGCTTTGGTCTAGACCAGTGGTCCCCAAACTTTTTTCGGCGGGGGCCACATCAACTTTCCTTTCTGTGATGAGGGGCCGGGGTCAGTCTTATAACAGGAAATGATATGGGCCAAAGTGACAACCAGAATTATTCACTTGCAAAGATTTCATTTCCGTGGGCTTCTTTGGGATAGACTTGTGTCAAGTGATCACAAACTCACTCTTTCTGAATGGAAAGACCCCTCTCCACACTATCGCCACACACCTGTCGGACATGGATACAAATCACCACAGGCAGACAACTCCATGACCGCATTTCTAAAAAATCAACTCGAGCAAAAAAGATAACATTTTGTCCAAGCTATATTCAGAATACACATCCATGGTATCTGCCAACACCTTCCCCTCTCCCACATCCCCCTTCCTCCTTGACACTGCAGCACCCCTCCCCGCTCACTCCCTCCCTCTCCTCCGCCTATCTTCTCAGACGATCGCAATTGTGGTAAACATAGTAAATGCAGGGAAATACAGTGATTTTATTTTAAAAATACTATCTCACATACTTCTAACAAATTGGGGGAAATGTGTACCCATTGAGCTTCTGGTTTAACTGTCAGCGCAACACCCACAAGCAGAACCATCAAAGAAAAGATGAGGAAGTGTCTTTGTGGTATATCTTTATCTTTATTTTACTCATGTAAAACCCTAATTAATATGTATCTCGAAAAGGAAAAAATTACAGCGCCCCAGGGCCTTTAACGTGCTGTACATACATTATAATTGAGACTCTGCACTTATGTCACTTTTTCCTCCTGTAATGCACCGTTTGCTGCCTCTTTTGCCTCATGTAATGTATTGTTTGCTTTTGTAATTTGCTCACTTGTAATGTTCTCATGTATCAGTTCTGTTCCTATTGTGAAGCGCTCTGACACCTTCGGGTAAAGTCCGCGCTATAGAAAAACGCATAAAATGAAAAGCCTCCATGGACCCCCCCAGCCTCCATGGACCTCTCATTCCACAATGGCCCTCGCCTCATCCGCGGACCCACTGCCACCCGCTCCATCCAGGGTCCCACTCACCGGCCCACAAGGCTCACGTGCCGCTCCTGGTCCCCGCGCCTGTCTCTTTCCCCCGCACCGGTCTCTTTCCCGCGCACCCATTCCACCATGGCCCTCTCCTCATCAGCGGACCCACTGCCGCCTGCTCCGTCTACGGTCCCACTCACCGGCCCACAAGGCTCCCGCGCCGCTCCTGATCCCCAAGCCTGTCCCGGACACCGGTCTCCTTCCCGCACACAGACACGCGTGACATAAGTCGCGCGCGGACGCCGTCCGGTGAAGTCACAGACGGCGCAGGCTTCGGTCTGCGCATGTGTAAAACTGCGCATGTGTAAAACTGTCCGAGGCATCCATATCTAAATCAGCAGAACAGATTGTACTGCTACATGGGAATAACTATAACTCTGTGCCTGACCACATTCCGGGAGCTGACGCTGTGGATGTGGACGCACCAGGAGGGCCACTCCATTTGATTAGGCGGGCTGGATTTGGCCCGGGGGCCGTAGTTTGGGGACCCCTGGTCTACACCAGCAAAGTCTGAGAGACTCACCACCAAGTGGGGAGTCAGGGTGCGTCTAGAGCAACCAGGGAAGCCCAAGGATAATCAGAGTTGCCTTCGTAGAGACCCACCAGTCGACGGACCAGTGATCACAAAGGGGCCTCGAGCCAAAATGCAAGAGGCGGGCACACAGAACAGTCGTGGACTCTAGGCCCACAATCTTCAGTGCTCGGGCTTGGGCTACATGTAACCCAAAGCACAGCCTCAAAGAACGTTGAGCAGTTGACGCACTTGCAAATGTGCACAGTGTCCAGGAGTTCTGGTTCCACATCACTCGTGAGTGCAGTGGTTGTCAGCTTTGCTGGGGACTGGGGTTATACTCCGAGAAGTCTGGAAATCTTCTTCCTGGGCTGCAGGTACTTCGGAGTCTGTCAGGAGCTTCGGAGATGCAGACTGGCAAATGCTATGTTGGTGCCTGCAAAGCCGGGGAGTAACTCTTTAACTCCAAGGGAGATTCTTCAGTCATCTAGTCGTGTAGATTGTCGAAGTTTGAGGATATCTGTTGCAGAGTTTCGTCCAGGTGTAATCTAAAGTCCTGTCGTCAGGGGTTCCTTTCTTATACCCAAGGAAAGGGTTGGACATACTCTGGGGACCCACCTATGGGAGGGTCTGGAAAGAGGGGTGGATACACCCATTTTCTTTGTCCAGTTTCACGCCAGAGAAGGGAATGGTAGCCCCTGCAATCGGTCTGAACTGGGCTATGCACAGGGACATCAAATGTGCCCCCAGTGCAGACTTTCAAAGCACTCATGGTGTGCACCCACCCAGCCCCAATACACTAAAGCCTGTCTGGGAGGTGGTTACACCTCCCTGTGACAGGAAACCTGTTGTCCAGGCCTCATCTGACAGAGTTTCGGTCAGCAGCAGGAGGCCAGACTCGTGTCTGTGGCTGAAGCATTGTCATTGTCTATAGAAACTGTGAAAACAACCTTGTGTGCAAAGGGCAATGGTGATGATTGGAGACGTACAAGTTCAAGTTACAGTGGATTCTGGATCCCCAATTACATTTTTTAACTGATGATTTGTATCACAAGGAGTGGCACTTCATTCAATTGGTACCACCTCATGCCGGCACTGTTCCATTCAGTGGGCATTACATTGACATGTTGGGCTTTTTTTCTGAGAATGTTTATTACAAAGACAGTTTGAGTTTTACTAAAGTGTATGTGGCAAAGAGGGGCTACAACATTTTAGGGTAAAATGATCAAGGTAAATTTGGAATGGTTTTGAGACAAGGTACGTCATGTCCAATTTCCATAATGGAGATTCCAGCACCAACGAGGCACTACAGCGGTTGATGACTAAGCATGAATCTATGTTTGAAGACAAGCTAGGTACGGTGCAAGGTTATGACCATAAAATCATATTAAAGCAGGATTCTGTGCCATCCATAAGGTGCGTAAATGTGCCCCTGAGCATTTGCGGCCAATTGAAGCAGCATTTGGAGAAACTGTGCATAGAAAAGGTCATTGAGACCATTGACTCTTCCCAATGGGTTTCAAACATTGTAGTGGCAAAAAAAACAGGAGACATTAGACTTTGTGTTAACTTGAGGTCACTCAAAAGAAAGATTTGAATTGACTGTTTCCCTTTACCTAAAATGCAAGATATGCTAGCTCAATTGGGTGGTACTAGGATTTTTTCATGCATTGATTTGAGAGCAGCATATCATCAGGTGGAGTTGGCAGAGGAGTCACGCTCTTTGACAGCATTTAATACACCTTTTGGGGCCTTCCGACTTTTTAGGATGCTGTTTGGTTTGGCCTCTGTAGCCTCTGTCTTTCATAAGTTGATGTTTAATTTGTTTGAAGAATGCAAAAATGTCCTGGCATACCAGGGTGTCATTCTTATTTTTTCTAATAATACTGAGGAACTTTTGGGTGTGTTGAATGAGGTGTTGTGTATTCTTGCGAAACATGGTTTCACAATTAGTTTTGGGTTGAAAGTTTAGACTATCTAGGGCACCACATTTCTGGACTAGGGATTTAACATAAGGCTGATCTTGTGGAGGCTATAAATAACAGCCCTATACCTAAGAATAATGATCAGTAAAGATCCTTCCTAGGACTCTGTGAGTATTATTCACAGGTAATTGATAATTTTGCACTCCAGACAGGGCCTCTAAGGACATTATTGTGAAAGGGTGAGCAATTTGTACGAGAGAATTCCAAAATAATTGCTTTTAAAAATGTGAAAGAACTCATTATGAAGGCACGTGCGTTGCATGTATTCGGGGATGATGTGCAATCTACCGTAACAGTAGATGCAAGCGGGGTGGGCCATGGAGCTGTCCTCACTCAAATAATAGAGGGCAGGGAACGTACTAGTGGTTTTGCTTCAAGGTTCATCTCCAACACTGAAGCATCTTAAGACATTTTTATGGGGCAGAAGGTGTGAGATTGTCACTGATCACAAGCTTCTGGTGTACTTGATGTCTGAGAATGCCACAATAAGGTCGGCTCGAGGTTAGTTAGATTGTTTTCTTCAACGTATCAGTTTAATTTTGTGGTCAAGCATATTATGGGAATTCACATGCAGATTTTCTACCCAGATGTCCTGTTGCTGTTTAGAGTGATCAAACAGACGAGGGAGTGGAATACGTGGTTGGGTTGTTTGACGGATTGGTGTTACTGAAGGAGCCATTCTGGAACATGAATGGAAGGAGTGTTCTGATCGTGATGAGTTGCATAAAAAAATGAAGGAGCTCATCATCAAAGGTTGGCCTGAGGAGAAAAATGTGTGTGATGGTTTGCACTCATTTATAAAACTAAAGATGAATTAACCATGAAGGATGTTGCCATTATGAGAGGTTGTTTACTGGTTCCTCCGCTGGAGCTAAAACGTTGATTGATTACTGTTGCCCATCAGGAACATCTTGGTATGACGGGTACTAAAAGGGTACTAAAAAGCATCTAAGCATGTGTTATTGGTTGTCAGGGATGGTTGCGAAAGTAGAGATGCATGTGGGTAGGTTTTTGAGTTGTCAAGAAGCAGATAAGGTGGTGTGCATGTGCAATACCCAACTTCGCCGTCAAATTTCCCAATTGCCCTTGGGAGAAGTTGGGGATGGATTTTATTGGCCCAATGTAAAACCTCAATCCTGATGTGAGATATGCATTGTTGCTAGTGGATTATTATTCAAAATGTGTCAAGTGCACGTTTTTGAGAGACTCAACCACTTTGGCGGTGGTAGAGCTATTGAAAGATTTGTTTCACACAGAAGGAGTTCCCCAGAATCTGGTTATGGACAATAGGGTCTAATTTATGTCACAGATGGTGCTATCATTTCTAAAGATGTTTGGTGTTAAACACCTGTTGCCCACGGGTTAATGGTATGGTGGAGACAGTGAATAGGTGCTTGAAGGATGCAATTCAGTTGACTGTCACAGTAGGTGTGGACATGTTTGAAGCTGCGCAATAGAGGTTATGGAGCTATCACGACACCCCTCACTCTCTCACAGGGTGTTTTCCTTTTGTGTTGCTTAAGAGCAGGTATGGATCTTGTAAATTGATTCCTAGTTGGGTGTTGGAACATACTAGGTGCATGGACAGATTGCTTGATCTTGTACATGTGCGCAACAAGGTGAAGGATGCTCAATTAAAAAACAAAAGGAGCTGTGACAAGGATAAAAAAGTGAGGCAGTTTCACTTTCAGGTGGGTGATGTGGTCAAAGTTAAAAGACCAGTTGGTGCCAAGAAGAGTACTTCTAAATTCTTTCCTAAAACACACATTATCAAAGTCTCTAAACATTCGTTTTTGATAGAGAACAGAAAGTGGTGGAGTAAGAGTAATGTAGTTTTCGTAGGATCAACTGTCATGTGAGAGTGGATGATGAAAAAGATGGCTCCCAAACAGAAGGTTTGTGGTTGGTTGAGCAGAATGAGCCTAGACAGGTAGGGCAGGTGCGGTAAAATAAGAGCTTGTCATCGGTCTGACTAGAGGTGACATGTCTGGAGAGGCTATATTCGGGATGCCACAGCCATCGTGGTGGTGGCATCCTAATTGCCAGTGCGGGACAGCCGCACCACTGGTGGCCGGTCCTAGCATTGCTAGGGTGTCGGACGGACTTAAGTCCGCCTGCCATCCTAATAAACCCCCTAATTTGCAAAAGAATAGGGGGCATACTTACGAGCTCCCCTGCGCTGTCGAAACGTGACTTTTTGTGATGCTCCCTGCAAAGCAGATTACAAAATCATATCTGTGAGGTCATGCAAAGCCACTATATGTGGCTTTGAATGGCCTCATAGGTATGGAGTAAGGAAAGGAAGCATAAATTGTTGTGTTGCCTTACTTTGCACTTAGGAGCGTTCCATGGGCATTATGGTGGTTTTCGCCCGCAACACCCATGGAATTTGACGCTGCCCCAGATTTACAAGAGCATGTAAACCTGGGGAAACACCATATCCTTACGTCTCCCAAGGTGAGGCGTAAAGAGGATAAATGTCTTTATTTCTCCTTATTACTTCCTCTTTCTATGTGTGCTGAAAACAGCAGCACACATAGAGATAGGACAACGGTTTTAAGGATTGTTTCTGTGCAGGAAGGTGCCCCTTCCTGCACAAAAACAATCCTGCCGACAACACAGGCACCCTTGCACCATGATGCAAGGGTCCCTGTGTGGACACTAGGCAGCTGAAACAGTGAGAAAGGACAGGAATGCACTGTATTGCATTAGTACAATGCATTCCTGCCCTTTCACTTTGACATAGGGCAGCGCAGCAAAGTGACTTGGTGCGCTTTCCCATGCCAAATCCCTGTAAATGAGGGCTGTAGAGTGGGGGCCCAAAGTTTTCTCTGAAATCCAGGACCAGGGCTATCAAAGGTCAGAACTTGAATATCAGTGCTGAGTAGTATTGATTCCCCCTTGTTCCTTTTTAATCCACAGTCAGACACTCTCTGCCTCTTTAGCTCTCTCGTGTTTCTTTTTAGGTCGAGCATTCAAGACCTCTTGTATATGCTTTAGTATATACTTCCTATATACTTTAATATATATTTTTTTGTGGGCTTACAACCCGCCCAAAGGGTTTCCATTTGCTGGCCCCGGCGTCACTCTCTTATTCTTTCTCCCCATTTGTGCATGGCATGCATTTTTCATGCCTCTTCCTGTGTTTAGCCGCCCTGACAGCAGGGACTAAGTACAATATAAATACACTAGTCACCATTTTAACATCTGTTCAGGAACTCCTTTTTTTCTTTCTTGAAAAGCAAATGACTAGATTGGCCCTGTTATCACCTGCTTGCTCCATTCTTGTAAACAGGCTTGTTGGTCGTGTCATCTAGTCACATTTGCTGTGCATTCACAGACCAATGTCAGATTCTGTTTTCCAGCGCTTATTTTCTTTCTCTGACTTTAAAGTTAGAGCATTGCCTGGTTTTTCTTGTACATCCCCAAACCCCTCCCTCTCCGTTGCTTGAGCTCTTCCGGTGTTGCTTGTTTGTCCTTTGTCTCTAATGATTTAGCCATGCCCCTTCAGAGCTCCACTCTTGCTGCTCTCTCCTTTCAGTTGGAGAGAACACGGTTTTCGACCTTTAACTTTCTCATTTTAGGACTTGTGCCCTGCTCGCTTGTATCTTTACAAATGTAGCTCTCCCTGCTCAGGCAAGACTGTCCTGTCACTGCCCATGTACATTAACGGGACACTTAGCAGTGAGAGGACGCATGTGCTTCACGTTCCGTCAGCCCTTTCTAGCAGGACATATGATCATGTTGGTGTATCTCACAAAGGGCAATTTTTCACGAACGAATAGGCAGTTTCAAAGTAAATTATGGCATCAAGCATCAGGAGCCCCTCTACTCCCGAGAATGACAGCTTTTGAACATTTCTGTAAACGCACCCTGAGGATTTCAGACACGCATGTTGAGTTTTTTGGACTCTTTCTTTTGAGATGTAGGAAAATCACTCCTTTCTCTTCCGTTGTGTGTTGTGAAACTTTTATTTTTAATGTGAACATATCAGCTCATTTTAATTCACATGCTTCTTGTCGATATTTTCATTTTCTCGAGAGCCTTAGACGGTAATTTAAGAAAAATATGTTTCTAATATTGTCTGGTACAGAAGCAGTGCAACGTTCAAAATGTGGATATTGCTTCTGTTTTGATGACTTTAAAAAAAAATTCACGCCAACATGAAACAAAATTTCTGAGTTTATGTGTGCAGGGACATGTGATTTAGATATGTATTCTAACCACCACCCAGTGGAGAATTATGCTCATCTTCATATTCTATAAAGTGAGGTGAATGTGCCCTTAATAATCGCTCTTGCTGAGCTTCGTTTAATATGCCTTTGAATTCTAATACTTTTTTAAAAATCAAAGTCACATTTATCAAGATGTGCATTCAACCGGTTCACATCTGGTATAACATCTTCCTAAGTATCAAGAGCCGTCTTTCTAAATGACATGACGTCCCCCAAAATAAGAATTTCCCTGCTGGGAATAAGGTCTTTACCTTTGGTGTTAGGCCCTACTTGATAAAATAGGAGACCTGTCAGTTGTAAGGAACCAGTATTTTATCACATTTGTTAGTTGGTGGACACTGGGGCTTCCCATTCCTGTTGTTTCATGCAGTCTTTGCTTTCAACTTTTACCCTTTACATCGTCCCCTCCCTTTTATCAAAATGAAGCCACTAGTAAGGGAGACGCGCAAGCGCGCGAACAAAGATGGCCGCCGCTTTCCTACAGTAGCGCGTTTTGCGCCGGTTTTTATATATAAAAACAACGATTCCTGTCACAATTCCTTTCAAAAGTGGATGAAGAGCTTTCTAATTGCCCACCTGCGATAACTTGTGTTTTCCAGCGACTTTGGAACAGTGAAAGTCCTTCTTTTGACAGCGTGGTTCCTGGTCCTAGCCCAGCTTCTGAGGTACTGCAGGGTTTCCTGTCAGAAGGGTTGAGTGCAGTTCTAGGAAAGGGCCTGGCTTAGGCCGAGCCACGCCCACAGCTCATTTTAGCTGCTGCACCAGTGATTTTTATTGCATTTACACAACTTTTGCAGATTTTTGGGCTCATTTCTAGTATTTCTACTGATTTCACCTTTTTTTTTTGTTGACAACATGGAGAATAAAGCTGTTGTTAATAATAAAAGGAGGCAGCAAATTTCCCCTCCTCCTAATAAATCTAAAGTTGTGGAATCTTCAGAGCCTTCCTTATCTTTAATATTGGAAGAAATTCAAGCTTTGAGAGTCAACACCGATTCCATTGCGTCAGAAATTAAAAATGTTTGAAAGGAGATGGCTAGTATATCCATGAAAAGTTCAGATAATTCAATTAAAATTCAGGATAATAAGGCTAGAATTGACTCTTTCGCTCCTTTGGTGACAAAAATTTCACCTTTGTGTTCTCAGGGGCTGGATTTGGAAAATCGCAATAGGCAATACAATCTTCGCATTTTTAACTTACCTGAAGATGTTGAAGGGGCTAACTGCAGATTATACTTGAAAAATGTGCTCCCTGGTCTTTTTCAAATCAAATTTCCTGAAAATGTTGAAATAGATAAGGCTCACAGAATTATTTCACATTGAAATCCTCACCACGCCAAACCACGACAATTGATCTTTAAGGTTCTTCGTCACCATCACTTGGTTTTAATTAGAAAGGCAGCTCGAGAAATTCCTTCGCTGATGGTTAATGTAAATAAGATCTTTATTCATCAGGATTTTTCCAAGGAAACTGTTGCAATTCGCAAGGAATTTTCTACTTTCCATCCTCATCTTCGACGTCTTGGTTTCAAGTATGGACTTTTTGACCCATCGACTATGCGTATTTGAAAGATAATTTTTCCAAATCTTTTCACCGTCCTGATGACTTGATACATTTTATTGATCAGCAGTCTCATCATTCAATGGATACTAATGATTCCAATACTTGAGTTATGACCGTTCTGCCTTTTCTGACAGGATACTGAGATTTTCTTCTGTAGGGCTCCAGCGGTTCTGTCCATTCTTGTAACCGTGTGTGCGTTTCACATTTCACATTTATGTCTCCCGTTTGTCGTTTTTTCCATGTTTCTTTCTCTCCTTCTATCCTTTGGTCTGTTTTGGAGCTACTTTTTTTCTTCTTTTTATTTTAGTACGATTTTTTCTTTTCTTTTCTTTCTCCTATGCCTGTCTTCTGGATCTAATTTGTTATCATTTTATACTATGGCTAAGTTAAATGTAGTGTCATTAAATGTTAAAGCATTGCGTCATCCAGTTAAGCGTACGGAAATATTAGATTATTTAGGAAGGTACAATGCTCATATTTGTTTTATTCAAAAGACTCTTATTGATGACAACATTTTAGATTATATGAAAAAAGAAATGGGTTGATAGCATTGTGTCCTCTCCTGCTTCTGGAGTGGTGATTCTGTTTGCAAAAAGATTACATTGTCAGATTTTAAGCAAACACTCTGATGCTGATGGTAGATATCTATTAGTAAAAATTAAAGTTCATGATACATTCTTATTTTTATTGAATGTATATGGTCCTACTGCTGACTATCCTACATTGTGGTCCACTCTTGCTACAGAGGTCTTAAAGGTCGGAAATGTTCTTTAATTGTTGGTGGGGATTTTAATATAATTTATGACCCCTTATTGGATAGAATTTCTCATACCAAATTCCACCCTTCTAAAGTGTATTTCGCATTCAAAGCTTTTCTTCAAACCACTTAATTAGTTGATATATGGAGATTACACTTTCCCTAGAATCCTCATAACTCCCATTCCCGAATTGATTGTTTATTTATTTCTAGACACTTAATTAATTCTGTTACAGATACTCGAATTGGTAAAATCGATGTCTCTGACCATGCCCTGGTTTCTTTTGTTTAAATTTACAGTCAACACCGACTAAACAATCTAGGTGGCAAATGAACACTGATATTGTATTGAATGAGAAACATAAACCAAAACTTTTAACAGCCATAAATGAGTATTTTTCATTTAATCGCGAAAGTTCTACCTCTTTAATTAACAGATGGGATGCATTTAAAGCTTATATTAGGGGGAATACAATGTAGTTAATGGCGCATGAAAACAAAACCTTGAATGCATCCATTATAGATTTACAATAATACATTGCGAAATATGAAAGACTCTTTATAACTTCTAATGATCCAAAAATTACGATATAAATTTAACTCCATTCTTAGTAAGAGAGCAGACATTTAAATTTCTAATGCTAAAGCCAGATTTAATTTTAATACCAATCACTCTGGCCGACTGTTAGCTAATTTATTACGCATTAAATAAGACAAATCTCAAATCAATTCTATTCAAAGCTCTCATGGTAAAATTGCTTTTTCTCAAAATGATATAGTCAAGGAATTTTTGAAGTTTTATTCTACATTATATAACAAACCTGATTTTCATGATGAATCTTTAATTGACTCTTTTTTATCTTCCTGTGATTTACCCAAGATTTCCCAATCTGATAAAATTGGTCTTGACTCACCCATTACTAAAGATGAAATTTTACTTGCCAATAAATCCCTTAAGAAAAATAAATCTCCTGGTCCAGATGGGTTACCAGCAGAATTTTATAAAGAATTTCAAATACAATTGCTACCCTTTTTATATCAACTTTTTACTTTTTTGGGATCCAATGGTATACAACCTCAGGTTCATTCACAGAAGCCTTAATAATTGTACTTCCAAAGCCAGATAAAGATCCCACTCTTGTTTCGAAATACCGCCCTATTTCTTTGATTAATCAAGAGTGGGATCTTTATCTGGCTTTGGAAGTACAAAAATGAAGGCTTCTGTGAATGAACCTAAAATATATGCAAAAATACTTGCGTCTAGATAAGCACCTATTTTGGATTCAGTTATCTCTCCCGACCAATCTGGTTTTATGAAGAATAGAGTTTCTGCTAATAACACTTGAACCCTACTTCACGTTATTGAACAAAGTTCTACTCTGTCATCCCCCTCAGGTATCTTAGCCTTAGATGCTGAGAAAGCTTTTGATAAGATTCATTGGCAATTCTTATTTCATACATTATCCTTTTTGAATTTTGGAGATTCTTTTATAAGTATGGTTTCTGCCTTATATTCTGCACCGACTGCTCGTTTATTCATAAATGGACACATTTGTCATCAGTTTTCTCTTTTTAGAGGTACGAGGCAAGGATGTCCGCTTTCTCCTCTTTTATTTTTAATTGGCATTGAGCCTTTTCTTTCTTCAATTAGATAATGTGATGAGATTAAAGGTATCAGTATTTAAGGTGTTCTTGTTAAAGCCCTTGCATATGCTGATGACGTGCTTTTATTTTTAAGTGATCCTGTGTCCTCTGTCCCACCTTTAATGCATATTATAACAAATTACTCTACAATTTCTGGTTATACTTTAAATACAAATGAAACAGAATTTTTCCTTTTGAATTTATATTGTACCCCTGATATGCTTCCCTTGAATGGTATAATTTGGCAAACAAATAAACTGAAATATCTTGGGATTTTATTTTCTACATCCATAAAGATGACCATTACGTTAAATTGTGATTTTCTTTTAACTTATATTAAAGACAAAATTTCCAAGTGGTCACCATTTCATCTTACATAGTGGGGCAGATTGGATCCTATAAAAATTAGTTTAGCGCCAAAAAATTGTTATAGACTTGCAATGCTTCCAATTCAATTTCCTCTGAACTTTTATAAAGAAGTTGATAAAGTTTTGTCTGAGTTCGTATGGAATAACAAGTCACCTCGTATTAGTTATAAATTACAAAAAATTCCCAAACGTAATGCCGGTTTTGGCATTCCTTATTTTTTTCTTTATCATAAAGCCTTTATTTTGAAACAAAGTTCTCTTTGGTTTAATCACTCTTCATTAATTACTCCGCCTGCTTGGTTGTCTATTGAGAAATCGTTAGTAAATACTCACCCACGTCTCTATTAACAATGTCTAATACCACAGCTTTTTTCTATAAATCAGCCATCATTAAATCTACTAAAATGATATTTAAAGATTTAGAACAAATTTTTCTTTCCCCCATGATTACTACTGGAGATATCTCCCTTTGGTATAGTAATGTTATCAAATTGAATAGGAATGTTACTTTTTGGTCCTCATGGATTAAATCAGGTATTTTTTATCTTAAAGATGTGTATACCAACAATAACTTCATTTTGTTTGAAATTTTACAATCTCAATTTGGTTTATCTCGATCTCATGTTATCAAATACCAATACTTATGTAATTCAATTTTAGATTATTTTCCAGATGCTATTCCCTCTAATATTGATGTTGATTTGGCACGCTACATTCCAACGGTTTCTTCTTCTTCTCATGGTGTTTCTATTTTATATCAAAAGTTATCGGACACTCTTGGTAACAATATAGATACGCTGTCAACTTTCTGGAATAATGAACTATCACTTTCTCTATCTAATGACAATTGGGGAGATATATGGTGTACTGGTCTCCCTGTTTCCCTCTTTCAAACTAACTCTTATATTTTACTTGATAGATTGTGGACCCCTTACAGTTTATTTTATGCTAAACTTCTCCCTTCTCCTGACTGTTGGCATTGTAAAGTAGAATCTGGTACATTGAAACATATGTTATTCGATTGTCCTTTCATTTTCAAGTTGTGATGTTTGGGTCGTTATAACTAAGATTTTAAATAGTCAAGCAGATATTTCTTATAAATTGTTGATTTGTAAATCGCATATCATATTACATGATTTAAATGTTTTAGAATGTAAACTTTTTAATTTTCTCATTTCATCAGCACTGAAATCTATCACTTATTGTTGGAAAGACTGTTCTTCTTTATCTGTGCATGCATGGTGGTCTTGGGTTATTTTTACAAGAAGAGGTGCTCAATTATCTCTGAAGGGGCTCGTTCATAATTCACTTTCTTTTCAAACATTCTGGTTACCTGTTGATTTATATTTAGATATTAAGTAATGTATGAATATTTGTCTTATCTTGGTGGCCTTCATGTTCCATTAATGTTTGTTCTCTCTTTATTTCAGTAGCTTCTTTCAATTTTTTCTTACCCTAATTATATATTTTCCCTTTCCCCTTTTTATTTCCTTTAAATAATGTTTTATCTTTACCTATTGAAATCTTGTAATGTATTGATAATTTTGATAATGTTTTAAAGGTATTTTCACCTTTTAGTAATATTTTTGGTATTGTCTTTATGTTTCACCTGCATATAGAATTTCGATAAAATATTTTAAAATCGAAAATGAAGCCACTAGTTAATTCTCTCATTATTTGTTTGGTAACTGTTGTGTACCTTGTTGATTACAGATGACAACAACACGTACTGATTGCTGAATTTTCCTTTAATCTTCTACATGACTTCTGATCACAATCTCCAACCCCTATATACTCTCCTTCCTTCCGCTTCTTCACTTCAGTTCCTCCCTCTCATACTCCCAGTCCTGGGTCCTAGTGTCCATGTATTTACCCATACCACGATACTCCACCTCCCCTCTCCTTACAGACTTAGAACTGATACCAACAAATAATAGTAAGTATTTAAAGAAAGAACAAGAACATAGTTACAGTCCTTGAATTAAACGTGTAGGTCTCCGATGAATACGCTGTGGCCGACTGGCACCACCTTGAACAGGTCTTTCACTTGCAGCCAGGAGCAAAGTAGACACCTGCCCGTTTTCTGTCACCTGATTATTGCTGCCCTCGCTGAAGCTTCTAATGATTCACTTGTACCTGACATGCACCTCTGAAAATGCGCAACATTTCTCGTTATCCTCGTGTCCCCTTAGGCGGCTGTGATCATGGTCCCTTTTTGTTTCGTTACCATTAGGGGATGAGCGTGATATCAACTGTCAGATTTTCTTTGTTGTTCTTGGTGAACAAGTACCCAGTCTCCTTCTTTGATGGATTACGGTTTGACTCTTCTATGACTGTTGTGTGTATTCTTTCACCTTGGCTTTTTTAGCACTATCTATTGCTGCTAAATCATCATTTTCTGGATGTTGACCCCTACAGAAAGGGGACACTTCCTAATTCGGTATTTTTGTGCACACTGTGTGACTTAGCATCAAAGTCGCTGGACATCTCCCTGTCGTTCTGCGAGGTGTGGTCCGATATGCTCTTAACACCTCGTTCAGTGCTGTTTGAATATCTCGTTTGAAGAGTCCAGCCTGCTATATGGCTTTCTTCAGAGTCGCCATGAATCTTTCAACCATACCGTTGGCCTGTGGGCACAGGGGGGTTATCTTCCAATGTGAAAAGCTGAGATGAATTGCAAAGTCGGCAAATTTCTGTCCATTAAATGTAGGGCCATTGTCTGTCTTGACTACTTTGGGGATTTCCCATGCTGCAAAGGCTTCATCTAGCACTGGTATGGTGGTGGCTGATCTGGTGGAGGATACGAGGTGAGCAATAGGGAAGCAGGAGTATTCATCCATTATGACAATTATGTATTTGCCAGATTGTATGGCCCCAAAGAAATCTACTGCAACATGTTGCCATTCACCCTTCAGTAGTTCAGACATTTGCAGAGGAGCAGGTGGTTCCTCTCTACTAACCAGCTGACACTGAGGGCAGTCTTTCAAGGTCAGTTTAACGATCTGATCAAGAGAAGGGAACCAGGCCTGCTCCCTCAGTGCTCTTTTGGTAGCAATGATGCCTAAGTGCCCTTTGTGTGCTAAATTGACCATGCCTTAGCGTAGTTGCTTCGGAATGACAATCCTTTTGTCTCTAAACAGGAGGCCATCATTGGCAAAGGACAGTTTGTCTTTTATATGTCAGAAAGAAGCGAGCTTATGGCCATCCACCTGATGTTTGCGTCCAGGCTCTTCTAGGTGTCTCCAACTGTTTGTCTGAGTGCTCTGTTTTACATCCTGCAACGTGGCATTGCCTGCTGTGACTTCACTGATGGCTTCAAGTAGAAACTGCAGGGGGTGTTGCTTGAGCCACAACAAAATATACATTTTCCTCTGCGGGTGAAGGATTTGAGCATGAGGACCTCTTGGGATGTCGCGACATGTAGTCTGCTGGATTGGCTGCTTTTCCAGGCTTGTGGATGATAGTGTATATATACTCTTGAAGACGAAGTCCCAAGCATTTTATTCTTGGTCGCATTTTGGCTCGAGGATTTCCGAATATATTACGAGAGCTTGGTGGTCCGTGTTGAGTGTGAAGTGCTTCCCATAGATGAAGATGTGAAAATGCTCACAGGCCTGGACTACAGCAAGACTTTCTTACTCCTGCTGGGAGTATGCTCAGTCAGGGTCTGTCAGACTTACGGCTGGAATAGGCCACAATGTGAAGCTGGTCGCTTTCCTTGTCATACTGAGCCAAGATGGCTCCTAGTCCTACTGGACTGGCATCCACTGTTATCTCCGTCTACCGACGAGGGTTAAAGTATGCCAGGTTTTTTGCCAATTCAACAGCTGTATTGATCAGATGGAAGGCTTGATTGCAGCTAGTGGACCATTGGAAAGTATGGCCTTCTTTGGTCAGTTTCCGCAGAGGATAGCTGATGGTGGAATAGTCTCTGATATGTTGTGCGCAGAAGCTAGCTATTCCTAGAAATGACCGAACATCTCCAGTACCTCGAGGGCGAGGAGTGTCATTCAGTGCTGCATTTTTGTCATGGTCTGGTCTCATTCCTGTGCCTAAGAAGATGTGTTCATAAAACTTCAAGGTGGATTTCTGGAATTCACATTTATCTTTGTTGAGAGTCAGATTTGCTTCCAAGAATGCGCGGCATAATCGATCTAGTGCTTTGTTGTGTTCCTGTACGGTTGCGCCAAACACGAGTATGTCGCCACTGTAGTTGAGAGTGTTGGGGATGTGATGGATAGTTCTTCTGATTGCCCCCTGGAAGATTTCAGCAGCAAAAGAGACCCCAAAATGGAGTCGTTTGTACCTGAAGAGACCTTGGTGAGTCGAAAATGGGATGATGTATCGTGACCTTTCATGCAATTCGAGCTGGTAAGAGCCCTTGTTAAGTTCCAATTTGGAGAATATTTGTGCGGTTGTGGATCCATTTGGTTGTACTCTGCCACTGAGATGTAATTGGGAGCCGCACCACTGTCTAGTATAAACGTGGCTGAGTGTTCACCCATTTAGAGATGGAGCCTGGAATATTTCCTGAGCCTTTCCGGGTCTGCGACCATGCAAACATATTCCCCTCTATCTTGCGAAAGCGGTGTGAGGGACCATGATTCTCGAGATGCTGAACTTCATGATCTGCGAGAGACATGAGAATAGAGACTCGAACGTGACAAGCTGGAACACGTATCTCTGTGATCTCGTACAGCTTTGGCGTGATGTTGAGAGCTATAGTATTTAGATTGCCTGTGAGTGTCCCTGTGAGTTGCCTGGCATACTGTTTTAAAGTCGCTTTCTTTCCCACATCACCAACACTTCTGATATAGTGCAGGACACGTCTCAGTGTGAGGAAAATCTTGACTGCAGCGATAACACTTGAGCTGTCACGACCATCTATTAGACCACTTTTTTACTAATCTTGAAAACATAGAGTGTGGTCAGCCCAGTTTTGTACCATGGTCAGACCATGCACTACTATCCTTTAGGTGGTCCCCAGTAACACAGATCCACAAGGCCGCCATTCTAAAGAAGGTCAGTCGAGTATGGTCTAGATTACCCGCTAAAAACTGGGAGGCAGCCCTGAAAAGCTGCCCGCCCGCCCCCCATGAGGATCCGGTTGTTGCCAATGAAGCCTTTGAGCATTGGATCAACTCCACACTAGACCCTATTCTGCCCAAAAAAGATCTATTGCACAGAGAGGGCCCCAACAAACAACCCTGGTACACCAAGGAACTTAAGGAACACAAACAACTGTGCAAACGTGCGGAAAGGAAGTGGAGAAAGAACTACGCAGTCGCCGCGAAAAACGAATACAGGTCATCCCTGAGATCATACAAAAACCTATTAAAAACAACACAGGCCGCCTACTACCAGAGCAAAATTGCGGAAGCAGCTAACGCCCCCAGGGAAATTTTTAAAATCTTTCAATCCCTAGCCAATACATCCAGGACTATTAGCCCTGTTTTGAACCCACAGAAACACTGTGAGGAGTTAGCTATCTTCTTCGCATCCAAGGTGTCGAATATCTACTCCGGCTTTGCACCAGTGATAGATTCCCCAGATAATTGGGAGAGCGGACAAAGGGGGGACCAGGAAGTAGACCCTAATCCAGTTGCAGATCTTAAAGTCCTCCCACCTCTGGATCTGGATGGAGTAGAAAGTCTCCTTGCCAATCTTAAATCAGGCTCCCCGGTAGATGCTGCACCTCCGGCAGTTCTGAAACAGGTAGCAGGGACAGTGTGCCCTGTGATAAGGCAGGTCATCAATGCATCTTTGGCCTCCGGTGTTGTGCCCCCCAATTGGAAGAAGGCTAAGGTCAGAGCCCTGCTAAAAAAACCTAGCTTGGATCCTGAAGACCTGGCCAATTACAGGCCCATTTCTCTTCTACCTACCATCAGTAAAATAGCTGAAAAACATGTCAACCAGGTTCTCTCGTCCTTTATTGAATCCACGGATGGATTACACTCCACCCAGACAGGGTTCAGAGCAAAACAAGGTACAGAGACAGCTCTAGTGGCGGTAGTGGAGGCAGTTAGGGGCATTGTTGATGCAGGAGGATGTGCTGCGGTGGTCCTGTTGGACCTCAGCGCAGCCTTCGATACTGTAAACCACTCTCTCTTGCTGCATCGGCTGCGTCTCACAGGGGTCTCCGGAGTGGCCATCAAATGGCTCCATTCTTTTCTATCAGAAAGAAGCTTTTCCGTCTTTGAGGGAGAGGTGTCATCCAGCCAGCTGCAACTGAATCATGGCGTTCCCCAGGGATCTTCCCTCAGCCCCACTCTATTTAATATCTATATGAGACCTTTGGCTGAGGTAGTTCTTCCCTGGGGAATCCAACTTGTTACCTACGCCGATGACACGCAGCTGGTTGTATCCTTGGTGAGGAACGATGCCCTAAATCAGGGGATCAATAATCTGACCCCGTGTCTCACCAAGGTTCTGGAATGGATGACCTCCTCCTGTCTGAAGCTAAATGGGACTAAAACTGACATTATGCTTCTGGGCTACAAAGCCCCAATTAATTTGGACCCTTGGTGGCCTCACTGCCTGGGACCCCCCCCAGCACCCAAGACTCACATAAAAAGCCTGGGGATCTGGCTAGATTCCTCCCTTGGTTTTCACTATCAGGCTAAAAAGGTAGCTGCAACCTGCTACGGGCTGTTGAGAGTCTTAAAAAAAGTTCTAGACCTCCTGCCATTCGAAGCCAGACGATTGCTGGTCCAGTCGCTGATCTTGTCGCGGCTGGATTATGCAAACGCCGTCCATATGGGAGCTCCAGTCGGCACCATAAAAGTTCTGCAATCTGTGCAGAACTGTGCCGCTCGGCTGCTCATGAAAGTCCCCAAAAGATGCTCAGCGAAAGCCGCACTTCAACATCTCCACTGGCTACCCATCAAGGGAAGGATTACTTTCAAAACATTGTGCTTGGCGCATAAGTCCATCTATGGCGCTGGACCGCCGATTCTGGATCCCCTCTTCTGTCGCCATCGATCAGTGAGATCTCTGAGATCCAACCAGCGGAACTTGTTGGTAGTTCCCAGGATAAAGCTGGCACGGATGGGTGGCCGCCGGCTCTCTGTGCATGCAGCTAAAGAATGGAACGCACTCCCAGATAACATCAGGCATGAGTCTAATCATCTCGCTTTCAGGAAGCGTTTAAAGACACACTTGTTTCAATAGTGTCTTCCTGCTCCCTTGGTCTTACAGCGCTGGGATGCTCAAGAGTAGCCATGCGCTATAGAAGAAGGTATTCATTCATTCATTCATTAGTCCGGTCCGGACTGCAACGATGACTTGGTCTTTATTAATATTCTTTGGACTTGGACAGTCTTCAACCTGCAGAGGAGCAGCGCTGTGTATGAGGAGAATGTATTCAGAAGGCTTGTTCCCGTTTGTCACCTTTACTAGCTTCCATTTGTTTTGCATGTTCCTCTGCTTGATCGTTTACTCTTGTCTTTTCTTCACTTCCATCCAATGAGTAGCTCTTCTTTAGAAGACGTCTGCGTAAGGATTCAGATTTACACCCTTCAATTATACGTAGGCGACGAGCATCTTCCGTCATAAAGGAATGAAACGCATAGTATCACGCCAGCCGCTTAAGGCGCGAATTGAATTCTTCCATCGTTTCATCCTTTTCTTGGGAAGAGAGATTGAAAGTGTAGCATTCGTAGTCAATGTTACATTTCTGAAGACATTTTCTGTTAAGTGCTTCACGCACACCTGGGTAGGAAGATTCAACATCAGCTGGAAACTCATTGATTATTTGGCCAACTTCTTTCCCAACAAGATTGCACAAAGTGATGAGTTGTTGACATGGATCTGATACTTATGAGCCTTTCATAAAGTCCTCAAAGTCTTCCATCCACTCCTGCCAGCGAAGACCCATACCTCCTCCAGGGATGAGAAGCAATAGCTCCGGGGGACGCAGAAAAGGAATTCCCACCATAGCAAGGATAGGTCTTGCCACTTGGGATGAAGACGTGGGAGACTGGAGCGCAGCTCCCCTGTCCCATGAATCTGAACGTTGGCTGGTAGTCAGTGAGAGAGGCATGGTTGGAGCCGACCTGGCAACTATGAGATTGAGGTGAAAACTTCTTGAGAAGGGCAAAGAAGACTGATCCAGCGTGAATGTGGTAATGTTCGTGGCAGAACTCATGGTGTGTGAATGAAGCAGGGAGCAAATGGCTCAGCTGAGCAGCAAGTAAGGTGGCAGCACACGTCGTGGCAATGGTCTCATCTGAACGTAATCTTGACAGGCAGGCTCAGAAAGAGCAGACAACACAACTGCCTGACTCCAAAATGGCCGCTCAGAGTACCTGGTAGCTGAGTGGATGGGCCTGCCTGACTTCAAGATCGCCGCTGGGCAGGACTAATAAGAGGCCAGGGTCACAGCAGGGTATGCAGCCGGTGAGACAGAGCTACACCCAGCCCAGCAAGCAGGAGAAAGACAGCACCAGGGAGCAGGGCCAAATCAGGGTTCCAACAAACAGGAACAGCAGATAAGTGTAGACAGGCAGGCCCACTAACATGCTCAGGGTGGGCTCCTGACAGGGTGTCATGGCAGCTCACGGATCGGGTACCTGGAGCATCCAGGCAGATGAACACGCGATCAAGGTAGGCACTTGGCAGTGCGACAGAGCAATCCGGAAATCCGGTGGGCTGGAGCTAGGAACAGGTGCATGGGGCTGACATATACGCACTCAGGGTGGGCTCCTGATAGCACGGTATGGTGCAAACATGTGCACTGGAGTAGCCAGCAGTGCGTGACTGGGGTAGGCTCCCAATGTCACAAATTGTACAGAAAACATCGGGTTGACAGCTGGAGGGCGCACCTGGAGCAGGCTCCGGAGGCCATGTCGGGAAGGCAACTGAAATGGCACTATGTATATGGGTGAGTACAGGACTGCACTCCGCCAAGAACCAGGGGTGCCAGCAGCAGGCGGGGTGTACCCTCGTCACCAGATGTCATGTCCCATGTTGATCACAGACGACAAGGACACGTAGTGATAGTTGAATTTGCCTTTAACCTTCTACACAACTTCTTTCCTCAAACTCCAAACCCTATCCACTCTCCTCCCTTCCGCTTCCTCACTTCTGCTCCTCCCTCTGATACTCCACGTCTCAGGTCCTAGTGTCTGTGTATTTACCCATACCACAACACTACAGTAACTATAGTTTTAAATTGGTGTGTCACTACGAAGGAACATTCCACACAGAGGTGACCGTAAAGGTGTTATGGACTTTATATGTCGCTTAGCGATTCAAATGGTCACAGGTTTCGATCCCGACAGGTCAACTCATCATCCTTCCCATGTTGATACTGAGTACTATAAACCTCTTATTCAGCTTCAGGAACCCAGATGTGAATGGGGACTTTCACAAATATACCTTAAGCATGTTAGTATTACCTCATTTTGCACTTTGCATATCAGTGATGTGAGGATTAATATTATTATTTTTTCTATGTGTAGCCGCATGTTAGAGAAACAGCCTCGTATGGCCAGAAGATACCCTATAATTTTACATTTGAACACAAGATAGAAGCACCCAGTAAACCCATGAAGATTAAGTTAATGATTCAAAATGTGGCTATGTCTGCCTAGTAAGATGTTTTTGCTTTTAGTTCAATAGCAAAACAAAGCAGATGTAATGTTCAGCTGTTTTCTTTCTTTAAGCAGCAATTTTACCAGATATTAAAAATTGGTAACTGAGATTCCAGAGGGGACGTGCTACTTACAGTGTACAAGAAGAACTTGTAAGCATCAATAAAACTTTAGACTGCTTGGGGCACAGCCATGCATTATGTTTTAGAGCATCATAAGCTTTTTTATGGATTAGTCTCCATGCTGTTGTGGCCCTTGCCACACCATTGTTTGAAAAGCCTGGTTGGGTGAGATTGTATGGAGGCAAGTCATAATGGGTGTAGGAGAGTAGGGTCTGCTATCCTATGGTCACCCCAAATTTTTGCTTTTTGCTTCACTGGTTTCTGACTTAATGTGGCTGTGGGCCTGCTAATCAGACCCACAGCCTGCTGTTCTCTCTCTAAATTACTGCCAATGCACTTTAGGTGCATTACGAATTGGAACTGGTTCACCTTATGAGCCCCTGTATTAGTGCACCCTAGGTGCCCAGGGCATAGGTGTATCCAAGGCCTACCAGGGGCTGCAGCATGTATTGTGCCACCCCTGGCCTGGCCTCCATATTTGACACAACTGGCTGATCACTCAGCTGGGGTAAGTCGGTGTAACCACCTCTTACTTAGGTACAGTATGTCTGTGCCTAACCCTAAACTGGACACATATGTTCCTATCAGCCACTCCTATGGAAGGCCTCATCAATCCTGGAGGCAGAGTGCTTGGAAATATGTGAGATGGTGCTCTGGCATGAGCTGAGCCTGTCTGCAGCTGTCGGGAACAACTCCCTAAGCTGTTCCGGGATATTGCCATACCATATACTCTTAAGTGCATTATAATCCTCGCGGTTAAATGCTATCTTTGGTTTGGCTTTATCAAAACATGTCGAGTAAGGTGTCATACGAATTGGAATACTATCCCCTCGCCAATTCTGGCGACGGGGATAGCATTCCACCCTTCTAGAGGGACACGACATGTGCGTAGCCTTAACCCCGGTTAAAGTTAAACAGAGCCTCAGCTTCACAAAATGGACGCTGCCACCACAGACACAAGTCTGGCCTCCTGCTGCTGACCGAAACTCGGCAGATGGTGGCCTGGACAAAGGGTTTCCTGCCTTGGGAGGTGCGAGCACCACCCCAGACAGGATTTTGTGTATTGGGTAGGACAGGGCTGAATAGAATCAGACATGCCCGGGGCACACAAGGTGTCCCCGTGCATAGGCCAGTCCAAACCGGTTCTGGGGCCTTCCAGCCCCAGTCCTGGCGCGGAGCTGGACAAAGGAAAGGGGGTGTAACCGCCCCCCTTCCTGGTTCCTCCCAGAGGAGGGACCTAGTAGGTGATCCACCCCCAGTTTGGGAATAAGAGGGGGAGCAGTGCCATTGCACAGCAGATCATCCCGAAATCAACTTTAAACAAGAAGAAGACTGGACTTCGACATTCTGCTGCACAGAAGACTGAAGAGAATCTCCCTTGTGGCCTAGGAGTGGCCACCCTGTGAACACAGGTACCAACCAGCAACTCGACGTCTGCTTTGCCGCCGCCTCCCGCCGGAGACCGAGCCCAGAGCCCGACAAGAACCAGACTCCCAGACCTCTCAGAGCCCGATCCACAGTCCCTGTGAAGAAGGGACCCGTGGAGGCACCGAGTGACGTGGGACCGGACCTCTTGAAAGACACCCGAAAAGCTGACTGCGCAGCTTCTGAGGCATCCTCGACGTTGTGCTTTGGGGATTGAGAACCCCCACCACCGAGCAGCCCTTGCACCGAAGATCAGCCCTCCAGCATCTCCACGATCTGCGTGGGGCCCTTTTGCATTGTGCCACTCGACGCGCCATCCCGGCCACTAGCCACGCGGCCAGCGGCCATCTTGGCGACGAACCCGAAGATTTAAACAGCAGGTCTGGTTGCTCCAGACCTACCCAAGCTCCTGTGAAAAGGAGCACCCGCTCTGACCTTGCTGGTCCGAGTGAACAGCATCTTTCAACTTCTGCGTGGCTTGCATTTGCCAAGGCCTGTTTGCTCCGATCAGGTCGCCAACACCGCCAACAGCGAGAAGCCTACGTGGGACAGCTCGTGACCGACTCCTGGACGTCCTCGACCCCGGGTATCCACGTGGCTGCAGAATGAAGCTACCCGACAACGCCTGTTTGCACCCGACATCGCCTGGTTCCAATCTGGTTCCACGGTAGTCACTGGCTAGTGACTTTGAACACTGTCCCCTCTGCTTTCAGGTCTTCACATCTTCAGATCCACCCTTGGATCCACCGGAACTCTTCTCATCGAGCCGCCTGCAGCATCTTCAGCTCCAAGCACCATCGACCAGCGTGACGAAACCCGACACATCTTCGACCCTGTGCACCCGCTTCCTGTGGGTGAGGTAACTCAGCTCCGCCGGTGCTCCTGCACTGGTACACATCCCAAGGGCCTGTGTTTTAAGTTTCAGCTCCGTAGGTCACTCGGAAGGTTCCTAACTTTCTAACTTTGTGCTTTTTACGCACCATAGACTTTGTATTGAGAAGTGCGTGCACTTTGAACACTGCACCCGAGTCCCGTGGGCCTTTCCCGACTTAGTTAACTCCAGTCTCGAATAGCTCCAGCGATTCCCAAGGCCCTAGGCCTCTTCACTTTCCTCCTGGTATCTCTTATACCACTTTCTTAGTATATGGTTTAGGTGGCCCCTAGGGCTCATCCATATTGTGCAACTTTTGTGTATTTTAAACTGTCTTGTGATTTAACGCTTGTGCTTCTGTGCTCATAAAGAGTCCAGGGGATTTTATAGTTAATAAATCAATATATATTTTCAATATATATCTGTGTGGTGTCCCTTTCATTTGGTATTCAAGGGGGTTGTGTATGGTATAACAGCTGGCTTCACATGCCTTTCAGAGTTTAGCCTAAGACTGCTTTGTCCACGTTACCACTAGGATAACTGGTCTACAAGGTTGAATTACAACCATCATCATAAGGGTTGCTTGAGCATTATATACCAGGCCAACTTCTCACAATGGGTAATCTAGATTTTACTATTCTTCAAAAGCAAGGCAGTAAGCAAAGGTCTTAAACATCATATTGTTACTTCGATTACTTTTGGAAAAGACCTTGGAGATTTGGGTTGTCATACAATTACAGGTCTGCAGTGCCACAAAACATCATGGCCTTCTACTAATTATTGTGCAAGCCTAAGTGTGGAAATAGTGGCTTTGTATCTTACTGGATAATGGCGATTGGGCGTGAGTCAGAAAGATTTTGCTGTGACTTATTTTTAGAGTTTTTTTTAAAAAAATTTTTTTTTTTTTTTTTAATAAACTTACTACGGAGGTGCGGGGAGACCGCGTCCGAACGGATTTTGTACAGTTCCACCGGTATACCGTTAGGCCCGGAGGCCTTCCCGGTCCTTAGGGAGCGGATCGCAAGGTCAATCTCTTCAGCGGTGATGTCTCTATCCAAGTCCTCTCTCTCCTCCTCGGAAAGACTGGGCAGGTCAATATCGGAGAGGAAGGCCGACAAGTCCGCCTCCGAAAAGTCAGAGGCAGACTCATAGACCCCCTGAAAGTAGCCAGCGAACGAGTCAACAATGGCGCTAGGGTCCGTAAGGACCACACCGTCGTCTCCGACGAGCTCGGGCACCACACGGCTGGCCATCTCCCTCCTGTCGAGCCAAGCCAACAACTTCCCGGCCTTATCGCCCACATCGTAAATACGGCCTCGCTGTTCCTTGGCCAGGATGAGAGCGGCGTTAGTGGCCAGGGCGTGGTACTCCGCTTGTTTCAGCGAGAGAGTATGGAGGACAGAGGGGTCCGGCTCGGGTCCCAATTGGGCCTCGAGGCGCAGTACTTCCTGCTCGATAGCCAGCATGTCAGAGTCTCTAGTTCGACGGGTCTCAGCGATGAGCGCCTGGGCCTCGCCACGGAGCACCGTCTTAAAGGCCTCCCAGAGTGTAACGGCCGACCCCACCGAGCCCACGTTCTCGGAGAAGTAAAGATCAATGGCTTTGGCCAGGAGGGAGCGGGTCTTGAAATCCCGGAAATACCATGGGTTGATCACTGCCGGACGTTCCGACAGAGTCACCCCAAAATCAAAGGAGACCCACAACGGGGAGTGATCGGAAATGCCCCGCACCAGAAAGCGGGCTTCGGAAACGGCGAGTGCGTCCGAAGCCAATGTGAGAACATAGTCGATGCGCGAAAGGCTCCCGTGTGCACCCGATAGGAAGGAAAATTGGCGGAGCGTGGGATGCAAAAGTCGCCACCCGTCCACCAGCCCAATAGACTCAAGGAAGGACGGCAGCCACAGCTGCGGGCCACGTAGGTCGCGGGGCGGTTGGCGATCAAGCAGACCGGAGCAAACGGAATTAAAGTCACCACCCACTATCAAACGACCAGCCGGCATAGACAAGATGGCACCACCAAGGTCCTGAAAAGTACTAGACTGAAGCCCTGGGGGGACATACACAGAAAACAATGTGAGGGAACGCCCTTCCCATCTACCAACCACACCGGCGTACCGCCCCCTATCGTCAATCAAGGTGGTATCTATCTCTAGGGGAAGGGACGCGCGCACAAGTATGCCCGCCCCCCGGGAGCCGGAAGAGAACCCCGAATGTGCCACCATTTTATAACCCTTACGATTCAGAGCTTTACAAGCGTTGCCCACCAAGTGTCTCCTGAAGAAGGACAATATCTGGCATATGCCGTTTAATCAGTTGTATCACCACCCCTCTCTTGATTCGATCACCCAACCCGTTAACATTCCAACTGAGAATTCTCAACATCCTACCCCTCATCCCTCCACTGCCCGCCCCACCCAGAGCCCAGTGACACCCGCATCAGAAACACTTCAGGAGCACCATTGTCCCATTGCCACACTAGAGAAAGAAAAAGGAAAACAACACAAACCATAAATATACCCAACAAACCCCCCACCCTGCACCCCTGCATTAGACTAAAAAGCCCCCCCAACCAGCAGTGTGCCTGTCGCCCCATTAACTACTCTACAAAAGACCCAGAGGAGTAAGGAATCCCCGTGAAATCGTCCCGCCACCCACCATGTAAATAAAGGAGAGAATAGTAAACAACAATAGCACCAATCCGGCGGTCATTCGAGGCAGGGGTAGCATCAGCTCCCAGTTCATTCTTGCCGCTCCGCTCCGCCCGAGGCGCCTCCAACATCATCTTCTTGCTCATCACGCGCAGGCGAAACAGTGTCCAGCCATTCGCTGACGTTCTCAGGATAGTCAAAGAAGAAGGCACGTCCCTTGTGTTCAACACGGAGCTTCGCAGGGAACTGCATGGAGTACTTGAGACCCATGTCTCTGAGGCGTCTTTTCACCCCCGCGTAGCTCAATCGCTGACGCTGTACCAGCCTGGTAAAGTCCGGGTAGAAGTGCACCTCCGCATTTTGGTAGTGGAGCGGCCCATGCGATCTGGATGCTTGGAGGATCGCATCTCGGTCTCTGAAATTGAGGAGGCGCGCCACGATCGGTCGTGGTGTCGCTCCCGTTTTAGGTGGGCCCCCTGGTACACGGTGGGCTCGTTCCACTGAAAAGAAATTACTCAGTCCAGAGGGCGCCAAATGAGTCTTGACCAAGTCCTCCACAAACAGGTCCGTTGCGCCATTCTCGGACCCTTCCGGTACCCCTACTATGCGGACGTTCTGCCGCCTGGCTCGCCCCTCAAAGTCCTCCAGCCGCTTTGAGAACAGATCAGTAGTCGACCGCAGGTTGCGGACCTCAATCTGCAGTTCGGAGACATCCGAGGTCAGACTGGCGGTCTTGATATCGAGAGTTTTCACACGCTCGTTGGTCTTGCCCAAGTCGGCCCTGATAAGGGTAATGTCAATAGCCATGGAGCTGCTGTACGTCGGCACGGAGGCTAGTAATGGCACCCATGATGTCCATGAGGGTAGGATCCGAGCCGTCCGGCGGGCTAGTCGATGGGGTCCCTTTAGAGACAGCCCCAGATGCAGGTGGTGACTTGAGGTTTACATATCGCTCCATGCGATTGTTCTGTGTTTGCGATTTGCCCCGACCACCTTTATTCGATGCCCTGTCCGGATCACCTCAGCCCGCCATGATGGGTACGGGAGAACAAAGGCAAAGCGGCAGCAGGTTCGGGTCCACAGCCGAGAGGCAGACGGATCAAGAAGTCTCGACCAGGCCGACGAGGGCAAGGCAGAAACGCAGTGTCTTCACCAAGGAGGCGGCAGGCGGGCACCACGTAGCCCGATCATGCGAAGTGGCGAAGTGACGAAGTCCGGAGGGATAATGGCACCGTCACGGAGCGGAGCTCAGCTCGACGTAACTTTGGTCAGGAGCCACCGATTTGGAAGCCGATTGCAGTCCCCGCCTCAGTAGGCCACCAGCATTACAGTTCCACCAACGTGGGTCAGGATTTCAAGCAGGATGATTGCGGTGGATCGGACGGTCCACGGAGCTCCGAGCTTACGCGGCCATCTTGGTCGCCCGCGAAGCTCCTCCCCCATTTTTAGACTTTTTATTGTTGACTACGCCAGGAGTATGGACTTGCTCCTGCAATTCAGGAGTAAAATAAGAGTACTTGCTACAAGGGCAAGTCCCACCAACTAAGCAATGGATCGAGTCCATTTAACAGATGAACGCTCAATAAAAAAGAGGTCTGGCCTAGTATTGTGTTCTTGATCAAATATTGTCTCTGAGTTATGTTGGTGGGTTCATAGTTGCAGGTGTGAGGAAGTGCCCTCTTCCTTGCATTGTATGCCCCTACTTTTTGCTGAATTGCTGATGTTCTTTGACTGAGTGTGCCCTGGGCTCTTGCTAATCAGGTGCCCATGGCCTATGTTCCTTCCCTAAAACTGCATTGAAGCCTAAAACCAATTGGCATCTCTCGCCCCATGTCAGCCCCTGGTAAATGGTACCACAGGTATCCAGGGCACTGTGACCAGAGAAGACCTCCAAGGGCTGCAGCACTTATTTTGCCACCCTTATAGGCCCTGTACCCTGACACTCACACACTGCCTTTGCAGATTGAGTGGCATGGTGCAGAACAAAGTGAAGAGACTACATGGCACACTATGCCCACAAACCACTGCCCTTGCTTACATCAGTCACCCATCTAGCTGGGTGCCCTATGCCAATGGTGAGGGTACAGGTGCACGAGCCCTGTACCCCTACAGTGCCCAAATCCATTCCTGGGCACTGTAAGTACAGTGCTGCCGTTAAGAGTATATGGTGCTGGGAGTTTGTCATTATGAAGTCCACAGCACCATAATGGCTAAACTGAAGACTGAGAAGTCTGGTATCAATCTTCTCAGCACATTAAACCCTCACTGACGCCAGTGTGGGATTTAATGTAAAAAGCACATCAGAGGGCATCTTAGAGATGCCCCCTGAAACTCAACCAACTTCTTGTGACCTGACTGTGTGGCTGCCTAGGCTGCCACCACCAGACATGTTTTTGGATCCCTGGGTAGAGAGCTGCTGCTCTCAGGGGCCTGAAACAATGCACATCCTGGGACGAGGTGCCAAGCCTGCTCTCCCACAATAGGCAGGGTTCACGAAGGACAAGCTGCAATGGCATGCCGCCTTTGTGAGCTTCTCCAGACCATTTGCTGCTTTCAGCAAATGGTCCCCACTGGTTCTAACCCCCACTTTGGGATGGAGAACCAGCGGGAAAAACAAGTGAGGAAGAGATGTGTGCCCACCTCTGCCAACTCCACCCCTCAGGTGGGAGAGGCGAGGTAAGCACAACCTTGAAACTCTGCCATCTTGAGGGTGGGGTACCTAGCCAACCAGAGACAGGCTCCTGCCCCCCCCTCCCACTGGAAAGTGACAGAATAGGGGGTGTACCCATGCCAGGGAAGGGACCTATAGGTCCTCTCCCTTTACCTACCTTTAATGGGAGAGGACATTTATACTCTCCTTCCTTCTGCTTCTTCACTTTAGCTCCTCCCTCTCATACTCCCAGTCCTGGGTCCTAGTGTCCATGTATTTACCCATACCACGATACTCCACCTCCCCTCTCCTTACACACTTAGAACTGATACCAACAAATAATATAATAAGTATTTAAAGAAAGAAAAAGAACATAGTTACAGTTCTTGAATTAAACGTGTAGGTCTCCGATGAATACGCTGTGGCCGACTGGCACCACCTTGAACAGGTCTTTCACTTGCAGCCAGGAGCAAAGTAGACACCTACCCACTTTCTATCACCTGATTATTGCTGCCCTCGCTGAAGCTTCTAATGATTCTATTGTACCTGACATGCACCTCTGAAAATGCGCAACATTTCTTGTTATCCTCTTGTCCCCTTAGGCGGCTGTGATCATGGTCCCTTTTTGTTTCGTTACCATTAGGGGATGAGCGTGATATCAACTGTCAGATTTTCTTTGTTGTTCTTGGCGAACAAGTACCCAGTCTGCTTCTTTGATGAATTACGGTTTGACTCTCCTATGACTGTCGTGTGTATTCATTCACCTTGGCTTTTTTAGCACTATCTATTGCTGCTAAATCATCATTTTCTGGATGTTGACCCCTACAGAAAGGGGACACTTCCTAATTCGGTATTTTTGTGCACACTGTGTGACCTTGCATCAAAGTCGCTGGACATCTGTCTGTCATGCTGTGAGGTGTGGTCCGATATGCTCTTAACACCTCGTTCAGTGCTGTTTGAATATCTCGTTTGAAGAGTCCAGCCTGCTATATGGCTTTCTTCAGAGTCGCCATGAATCTTTCGACCATACCGTTGGCCTGTGGGCACAGGGGGGTTATCTTCCGATGTGAAAAGCTGAGATGAATTGCAAAGTCGGCAAATTTCTGCCCATTAAATGTAGGGCCATTGTCTGTCTTGACTACTTTGGGTTTTCCCCATGCTGCAAAGGCTTCATCTAGCACTGGTATGATGGTGGCTGATCTGGTGGAGGATACGAGGAGAGCAATAGGGAAGCAGGTGTATTCATCCATTATGACAATGATGTATTTGCCAGATTGTATGGCCCGAAAGAAATCTACTGCAACATGTTTCCATTCACCCTTCAGTAGTTCAGACATTTGCAGAGGAGCAGGTGGTTCCTCTCTACTAACCAGCTGACACTGAGGGCAGTCTTTCAAGGTCAGTTCAACCATCTGATCAAGAGAAGGGAACCAGGCCTGCTCCCTCAGTGCTCTTTCGGTAGCAATGATGCCTCAGTGCCCTTCGTGTGCTAAATTGACCATGCCTTAGCGTAGTTGCTTCGGAATGACAATCCTTTTGTCTCTAAACAGGAGGCCATCGTTGGCAAAGGACAGTCTGTCTTTTATATGTCAGAAAGAAGCGAGCTTATGGCCCTCCACCTGATGTTTGCGTCCAGGCTCTTCCTGGTGTCTCCAACTGTTTTCTGAGTGCTCTGCTTTACATCCTGCAATGTGGCATTGCCTGCTGTGACGTCACTGATGGCTTCCAGTGGAACTGCAGGGGATGTTGATTGAGCCACAACAAAGTATACATATTCCTCTGCCGGTGAAGCATTTGAGCATGAATGTGAATGTAAATGTGTTTCGATTTATATAGCGCAACACTTTAACCCAGGGGTCTCAAGGCGCTTGCTTAGGGAACCCGTCCTGGTATTCCCCTGTGAGATACCCCGGCCGGGTGTCCACAAGGTGAAAGCCAGGCATCCCGCCGCGAGGGGCCGTAGTGGAGATTAAGCAAGCTATTGCCCAGAGTCGCAGAGTGTGACCCCGTGAGTCGAGTAGGCACCGGAGCGAGAATTGTCGACTCCTTGGAATTTTGAGCCCGAGACCCGCCGAGGCGGGGAATCGAACCCTGGTCCACGGCCGATCTCAGCTTCCGGGTCTGCCGCCTCTAACCCATGAGCCACACTTCTCCACATGAGGACCTCTTGGGATGTCGCGACATGTAGTCTGCTGGATTTGCTGCTTTTCCAGGCTTGTGGATGATAGTGTATATATACTCTTGAAGACGAAGTCCAGAGCATTTTATTCTTGGTCGCATTTTGGCTTGAGGATTTCCGAATATATTACGAGAGCTTGGTGGTCCGTGAGGAGTGTGAAGTGCTTTCCATAGATGAAGATGTGAAAATGCTCACAGGCCTGGACTACAGCAAGACTTTCTTACTCCTGCTGGGAGTATGCTCAGTCAGGGTCTGTCAGACTGCGGCTGGAATAGGCCACAATGTGAAGCTGGTCGCTTTCCTTGTCATACTGAGCCAAGATGGCTCCTAGTCCTACTGGACTGGCATCCACTGTTATCTCCGTCTTCCGACGAGGGTTAAAGTATGGCAGGTTTTTTGCTGATTCCACAGCTGTATTGTTCAGATGGAAGGCTTGATTGCAGCTAGTGGACCATTGGAAAGTATGGCCTTCTTTGGTCAGTTTCTGCAGAGTATAGCTGATGGTGGAATAGTCTTTGATATGTTGTGGGCAGTAGCTAGCTATTCCTAGAAATGACCGAACATCTCCAGTATCTCGAGGGCGAGGAGTGTCATTCAGTGCTGCATTTTTGTCATGGTCTGGTCTCATTCCTGTGCTTAAGAAGATGTGTTCATAAAACTTCAAGGTGGATTTGTGGAATTCACATTTATCTTTGTTGAGAGTCAGATTTGCTTCCAAGAATGCGCAGCATAATCGATCTAGTGCTTTGTTGTGTTCCTGTACTGTTGCGCCAAACACGAGTATGTCGCCACTGTAGTTGAGAGTGTTTGGGATGTGATGGATAACTCTTCTGATTGCCTCCTGGAAGATTTCAGCAGCAAAAGAGACCCCAAAATGGAGTCGTTTGTACCTGAAGAGACCTTGGTGAGTCAAAAATGGGATGATGTATCGTGACCTTTCATGCAATTCGAGCTGGTGAGAGCCCTTGTTAAGATCCAATTTGGAGAATATTTGTGCGGTTGTGGATCCATTTTGTTGTACTCTGCAACTGAGATGTAATTGGGAGCCGCACCACTGTCTAGTATAAACGTGGCTGAGTGTTCACCCATTTGGAGATGGAGTCTGGAATATTTCCTGAGCCTTTCCGGGTCTGCGACCATGCAAACATATTCCCCTCTATCTTGCGAGAGCGGTGTGAGGGACCATGATTCTTGAGATGCTGAACTTCGTTATCTGCGAGAAACCTGAGAATAGAGACTCGAACGTGACAAGCTGAAACACGTATCTCTGTGATCTTGTACAGCTTTGGCGTGATGTTGAGAGCTGTAGTATTTAGATTGCCTGTGAGTGTCCCTGTGAGTTGCCTGACATACTGTTTTAAAGTCGCTTTCTTTCCCACATCACCAACACTTCTGATCTAGTGCAGGACACGTCTCAGTGTGAGGAAAATCTTGATCGCAGCGATAACACTTGAGCTGTCGCTCCCGACCCTTGTTAGCCCGGTCCGGACTGCAACGATGACTTGGTCTTTATGAATATTCTTTGGACTTGGACAGTCTTCAACCTGCAGAGGAGCAGCACTGTGTGTGAGGAGACTGTATTTGGAAGGCTAATTCCCGTTTGTCACCTTTACCAGCTTCCATTTGTTTTGCATGTTCCTCTGCTTGATCGTTTACTCTTGTGATTTCCTCACTTTCATCCAATGAGTAGCTCTTCTTTAGAAGACGTCTGCGTAAGGATTCAGATTTACACCCTTCAATTATACGTAGGCGACGAGCATCTCCTGTCATAAAGGAATGAAACGCATAGTATCGCGCCAGCCGCTTAAGGCGCGAATTTAATTCTTCCATCGTTTCATCCTTTTCTTGGGAAGAGAGATTGAAAGTGTAGCATTCGTCGTCAATGTTACATTTCTGAAGACATTTTCTGTTAAGTGCTTCACGCAGACCTGGGTAGGAAGATTCAACATCAGCTGGAAACTCATTGATTATTTGGCCAACTTCTTTCCCAACAAGATTGCACAAAGTGATGAGTTGTTGACCAGGATCTGATACTTATGAGCCTTTCATAAAGTCCTCAAAGTCTTCCCTCCACTCCTGCCAGCGAAGACCCATACCTCCTCCAGGGATGAGAAGCAATAGCTCCGGGGGACGCAGAAAAGGAATTCCCACCATAGCAAAGATAAGTCTTGCCACTTGGGATGAAGACGTGGGAGACTGGAACGCAGCTCCCCTGTCCCATGAATCTGAGCGTTGGCTGGTAGTCAGTGAGAGAGGCATGGTTGGAGCCGACCTGGCAACTATGAGATTGAGGTGAAAACATCTTGAGAAGGGCAAAGAAGACTGATCCAGCGTGAATGTGGTAATGTTCGTGGCAGAACTCATGGTGTGTGAATGAAGCAGGGAGCAAATGGCTCAGCAGAGTAGCAAGTAAGGTGGCAGCACACGTCGTGGCAATGGTCTCATCTGAACGTAATCCTGACAGGCAGTCTCAGAAAGAGCAGACAACACAACTGCCTGACTCCAAAATGGCCGCTCAGAGTACCTGGTAGCTGAGTGGATGGGCCTGCCTGACTTCAAGATGGCCACTGGGCAGGGCTAATAAGAGGCCAGGGTCACAGCAGGGTATGCAGCCGGTGAGACAGAGCTACACCCAGCCCAGCAAGCAGGAGAAAGACAGCACCAGGGAGCAGGGCCAAATCGGGGTTCCAACAAGCAGGAACAGCAGATAAGTGTAGACAGGCAGGCTTACTAACATGCTCAGGGTGGGCTCCTGACAGGGTGTCCTGGCAGCTCACGGATCGGGAGCCAGGAGCTTCCAGGCTGATGAACACGCGGTCAAGGTAGGCACATGGCAGTGCGACACAGCAATCCGGACGTCCGATGGGCTGGAGCTAGGAACAGGTGCATGGGGCTGACATATACGCACTCAGGGTGGGCTCCTGATAGCACGGTATGGTGCAAACATGTGCACTGGAGCAGCCAGCAGTGCGTGACTGGGGTAGGCTCCCAATGTCACAAATTGTACAGAAAACATCGGGTTGACAGCAGGAGGGCGCACCCGGAGCAGGCTCTGGAGGCCATGTCGGGAAGGCAACTGAAATGGCACTATGTATATGGGTGAGTATAGGACTGCACTCCGCCAAGAACCAGGGGTGCCAGCAGCAGGCGGGTTGTACCCTCGTCACCAGATGTCATGTCCCATGTTGATCACAGACGACAAGGACAAGAAGTGACAGTTGAATTTGCCTTGAATCTTCTACACAACTTCTTCCCTCAAACTCCAAACCCTATCCACTCTCCTCCCTTCCGCTTCCTCACTTCTGCTCATCCCTCTCATACTCCGCGTCTCAGGTCCTAGTGTCTGTGTATTTACCCATACCACAGCACTACAGTAACTATAGTTTTGAATTGGTGTGTCACTATGAAGGAACATCCACACAGAGGTGACCGTAAAGGTGTTATGGACTTTATATGTCGCTTAGCCATTCAAACGGTTACAGGTTTCGATCCCGAAAGGTCAACTCACATCCTTCCCAGGTTGATACTGAGTACTATAAACCTCTTATTCAGCTTCAGGAACCCAGAAGTGAATGGGGACTTTCACAAATATACCTTAAGTATGTTAGTATTACCTCATTTTGCACTTTGCATATCAGTGATGTGAGGATTAATATTATTATTTTTTATATGTGTAGCCGCATGTTAGAGAAACAGCCTCTTATGGCCAGAAGATACCCTATAATTTTACATTTGAACACAAGATAGAAGCACCCAGTAAACCCATGAAGATTAAGTTTATGATTCAAAATGTGGCTATGTCTGCCTAGTAAGATGTTTTTGCTTTTAGTTCAATAGCAAAACAAAGCAGATGTAATGTTCAGCGGTTTTCTTTCTTTAAGCAGCAATTTTACAAGATATTAAAAATTGGTAACTGAGATTCCAGAGGGGACGTGCTACTTACAGTGTACAAGAAGAACTTGTAAGCATCAATAAAACTTTAGACTGCTTGGGGCACAGCCATGCATTATACTTTAGAGCATCATAAGCTTTTCTATGGATTAGTCTCCATGCTGTTGTGGCCCTTGCCACACAATTGTTTGCAAAGCCTGGTTGGGTGAGATTTTATGGAGGCAAGTCATAATGGGTAATCTTGATTTTACTATTCTTCAAAGCAAGGCAGTAAGCAAAGGTCTTAAACATCATATTGTTACTTCGATTACTTTTGGAAAAGACCTTGGAGATTTGCGTTGTCAAACAATTACAGGTCTGCAGTGCCACGAAACATCATGGCCTTCTACTAATTATTGTGCAAGCCTAAGTGTGGAAATAGTGGCTTTGTATCTTACTGGATAATGGCGATTGGGCGTGAGTCAGAAAGATTTTGCTGTGACTTATTTTTAGAGTTCTTATTGTCGACTACGCCAGGAGTATTGACTTGTCCTGCAATTCAGGAGTAAATTAAGAGTACTTGCTACAAGGGCAAGTCACACCCACTAAGCAATGAATCGCGTCCATTTAACAGATGAACGCTCAATAAAAAAGAGGTCTGGCCTATTATTGTGTTCTTGATCAAATGTTGTCTCTGAGTTATGTTGGTGGGTTCATAGTTGCAGGTGTGAGGAAGTGCCCTCTTTCTTGCATTGTATGCCCCCACATTTTGCTGAATTGCTGATGTTCTTTGACAGAGTGTGCCCTGGGCTCCTGCTAATCAGGTACCCATGGCCTATGTTCCTTCCCTAAAACTGCATTGAAGCCTAAAACCAATTGGCATCTCTGGCCCCATGTCAGCCCCTGGTAAATGGTACCACAGGTATCCAGGGCACTGTGACCAGAGATGACCTCCAAAGGCTGCAGCACTTATTGTGCCACCCTTATAGGCCCTGTACCCTGACACTCACACACTGCCTTTGCAGATTGAGTGGCATGGTGCAGAACAAAGTTAAGAGACTACATGGCACACTATGCCCACAAACCACTGCCCTGGCTTACATCAGTCACCCATCTAGCTGGGTGCCCTATGCCAGTGGTGAGGGTACAGGTGCACGAGCCCTGTACCCCTACAGTGCCCAAATCCATTCCTGGGCACTGTAAGTACAGTGCTGCCATTAAGAGTATATGGTGCTGGGAGTTTGTCATTATGAAGTCCACAGCACCATAATGGCTAAACTGAAGACTGAGAAGTCTGGTATCAATCTTCTCAGCACATTAAACCCTCACTGACGCCAGTGTGGGATTTAATGTAAAAAGCACATCAGTGGGCATCTTAGAGAGATGCCCCCTGAAACTCAACCAATTTCTTGTGACCTGACTGTGTGGCTGCCTAGGCTGCCACCACCAGACATGTTTCTGGACCCCTGGGTAGAGAGCTGCTGCTCTCAGGGGCCTGAAACAATGCACATCCTCGGACGAGGTGCCAAGCCTGCTTTCCCACGATGGGCAGGGTTCACGAAGGACAAGCTGAAAAGGCATGCCGCCTTTGTGAGCTTCTCCAGACCATTTGCTGCTTTTAGCAATTGGTCCCCACTGGTTCTAACCCCCACTTTGAGCAGGAGAACCAGCGGGAAAAACAAGTGAGAAAGAGATGTGTGCCCACCTCTGCCAACTCCACCCCTCGGTGGGAGAGGCGAGGTGAAGCACAACCTTGAAACTCTGCCATCTTGAGGGTGGGGGGACCTAGCCAACCAGAGACAGGCTCCTACCCCCCCTCCCACTGGAAAGTGGCAGAATAGGGGGTGTACCCACCCCAGGGAAGGGACCTTTATGTCCTCTCCCTTTACCAACCTGTAACGCCCCTACATTTAGTATTTGGAGGCACTCTAAACCTTCCTTCCTCAGATCCAGAAATGACAAGTAAAGAAGATAAGAAGAAGGACGAGGAGCCATGCAGAGCTAACACAAGGACAACACCCACTGACTAGGCCACAGCCCTAGGGGCCTGTCACCCCTCAAACCTGCTCCTGCGAAATCCCGGTGTGTCCTGCAGCCAGCAACCTCAAAAACCCCGGAGGACCTGCCTGCCTTCACTTCAAAGACTGAATCTCCTGTGAACACCGGACTTGTTCAAACTGCAGCTTCTAGTGCCAGCGAGAGACCGAGAATCCAGCCCACTCTGTACCTGCTGAATCCGGCCCGAATGGAAAAACACCACGAGGAGGTCACCCCGGTGATCCAGACCCCCCCCCACAGCCTTGTGTGCCCAAACAGACGGTGCCTAGCCAACCCTTAACTTCCCAACTTACCTCTTCAAGTGGTGGTTGCACCCAGAAGTCCTTTGTTTCCCTGCCTGCAGTGCTTTTGCAAACCAGAGGTTCTTCATAGAAACAAATAGGGCGCCCTACGTCGAAACAGCACTCTGCACCCGGCCACCTCAGTGATGCTGAGGGTACACGTTTTGTGCTACTTTGTTTCCCCATTTTCCCTGACCTTAACCCGAGGAGTTTAGCTCCCACAACCCACTGTCCTGCTTGCCAGCAGCCACCAACCGGAGGCCCCCTAACCCCTGTTGGATAACATTGGGCCTCAACACTCTGCACCTGGCTGCCCTAGTGCCGCTGAGGGTACAATAACAGTGCATCACTGACCCTGGGAGACCCCTGAGTCTAACCCCAGAACCTTGAATCCCACAGTCGATTACTTACCTGTGAAACGTGAACCTGTTTTCCTCCCATAGGATAACATTGACACTTTTTGTCCAAAAAGTTTCAGTGTGGGGATTTGAAACCTAAAATTATTCTTTAAGAATAGCACAAATAACCAAAACATGTTTATTTACCTGTTTGCAGGAAATGTCCCAGTGCTGAATCTAGGTATCCAGCACTGAGTGAGAAAAGTAATGTGAAAAGTAACTTACCTGCAATTTACTGAAAAAGCCTATTCATTCCAATGTACTGTATTTGCCAAGTGTTGCATACTACTGCTTCCCTGTAAATCAAACAAAGTACAATTTCTACTGTATTTTCAAACTGTTCTATATCCTGTAACTTATTATTGAAAAGTATTTAATGCTTACCTGTACCGGGCTTGCTGGTTCTAAAAAATAACAACAGTATATTTTTCTATAAACACAATTGGCCTAGAGTTTAGTTCTTGAGTGTGTGAATTCATTTGCTGACTGAGTGTGTACATCAAATGCTTAACACTGTCCTCTGATACTGCCTTACTGCTCAACCAAGCTACCACTATCAGAGAATAAGGTTCTATCTAACTGTAACCTCTGCCTACCTCGGGGGACACTTGGACTCTATACACCTTATACCTCACTTTAGTGTAGTATATATAGAGCCAGTTTCTTACATTGGTGGATCAGCAATTCGTCACTGAGATCTAAAAAGTGACTTCTCACATTTCGGATTGACGCTCAGATTTGAATCTTGATGCATATCTATGTTAATGAGCTGAAGTTATGACGGAATGACGTATTGAAAGTTATAAAAAATGAAAATATTTAAATTCATATCATGCTTTGGTTTGCAGGATCATGCGCACCATTATCCAAAGAAATGGATCCAAAGAACATAATCCTTATAGACGAAAATAAAGAAATTAAAGACGGAAACACAGTGGAGTTTACATGTAAACCAGGTTTCTACAAGAAACCAAATCAAGTAATGAGAGTAAAGTGCGTGCAAGGGAAGTTGGATTATCCAGAGTGTGACAGTAGTGAGTATTGCTGCCTAAAATGTGATTTAAGTTGCCTAGGCCAAGTAAAATATTGATGAAACGGAAGTAAATCCTCAATTGATTGTTTTTTAAACACATTGCCATTCGGTGATGTGTTTAAATCTCTATGCAGGTTCCAGAGCTGTTTTTATAAAATATTGATAACGCTACCGTATCTCAATTCACCTATTTGTGTTTTTTTCTTTTGTTTTGAAATGAGGGTCCCTGTTCTTCTAATCTAATACACTAAATAAATCTTGAAAGTGTCCACTTGCCCTTTATTTAAGACATCATAAGGCTTCACCATAGTAATTCTGCCTTTGTAAATAAAAACACGCATTTTAATGTGACATTTGAAATTGCTATATAAATGCCAAGTTAAATGTTAATATCGATGTGGGACGTGTAATCGTTGCCCGCACTACCTACAGACATATTCAATCGGTGTGTTACTATTTGCTTCACTCATGAGCCTGAATGCACACAATGCGAGAGAGGGTAAATATTTTAGATCTGACTACTAAAAGCTCGAACTGTGTGCCATACCCACTGTTAACATAAACCAAAGTGGTTTTACTTAAAGTTCAACAGTTTGAAACCTTATTCATATAGAAAAGTTTTCGCAGATCGTTTAGTTCATAGCAATTGTATTTATTGGTAAAACATTTCCTTAGAAATTGACATCAACTGTTGAACTTTAAGTAAAACCACTTTGGTTTATGTTGAAAGAGCGTGCCCTTTGTGATCAAGCGACCACACTCCACAACCATATTATTAAGGCACTGACAGACACAGTGTTACAAGGACTGCGCCAACACGAGGAGATTATCACCCAATCATAATAATAGGAGCGCACGGAGATATAAGCTAATTATACCCACTGTTAACACCACCAAATGAATGTACATAAAAATGGTTTTTGGATCAGTAACCTGTACACATTGGCCACTTTGTTTCAGCCCCTTTCAGCCGTTGCTTCTTTCAAGCACCTTTAATATTTGAATTAGTCCACTGGAACACAGCATATCTGATATCTGCACCTCACTCGGGGTCTCCTGCATCCAACTCACTCACCGGGTCTGGGTCCTGCTAGTGTATCTACTGTAGCACTATTGCTGTGTGAGCTAATCTCTGGCTGAAGGAACGTCATTAGTGTAAGAGTCACAATCTTCAGGGCCAAACTCCGTTATTTCTCCGGATCCTGACTCCAACATATTTCAATCACTGGCACCACCACCTATGCAGATGTCTGCAGTCTCGTCCCCCTCAGGAGAAACCAACCAAAATGCCCCGAGAAATTAAAAGGTGCAAAGTGTATTCAGCCCGGATTTGTTACAAGAGGTTCACTCCAGGGGGGCACGCCACTCACTATGCCATTAACTATGTAATGGACGGCAAGTCCATGCTTAATCTTATCATGGAGGAAGTAAGGGATCTTAAAGCCTGACAAACCGCAGAGATCACAGCTCTACACGTTAGTCCCTCGAAGATTGAGGAGACCATGGCCCAAATCCCGGAGAGGCTAAAAGAGCAGAGGCTCGGATCTTGCAGCTAGAGCAGTGGTTCCCAAACTTTTGACTCCTGAGGACCTCCATTGAGTTACCACTGGAAGCCGGGGACCCCCAAGCAATTTGTATGAGGTAAATTTCAAACAGTAAAACAGTTATTCGAAAAAATTACACACGTGTGCACACAAAACAAATACTCAAAGTACTAAGGATTTTGGGCCCAGATGTACGACCATTTCATTTAGCGCCTCGCAATTGGCGACACATTGCGAGAGGCAAATTGCGAGTCGCTAAATGAAATGTACAACAGTGTGTTTAACACTGTTTGGGATTCCCAATGGGGTCGCAAATTGCGAGGTCCATTAATATTAATGAGCCTCTTGCAATTTGCAAGCCCATTGGGAATGCCAGCCCTCCCAGCGATGGTGGCCTGCTGGGCTGTGCAGGCCACCATGTCTCGGACTGCTTTTAAGTAAAGCAGTTTAAAAAAAAAATGCAGCCTGTTTACCATGCATTTAAAAAAAAAAGAAAATGAAATGTTTTGTTTTCATTTTCTAAGGGCAGGTAGAGGTCCCTGGGACCACTGCCTGCCCTTAAAAAATAATTTTGCATGCATTTGCAAAGGGGAAGGGGTACCCTGGGGACCCCTTCCCATTAGCGAATGCATTTCCATCTACTTGAAGTAGGTGGTAATTGTGACTGTTTTGCCACCGCAAACATTTGTACATGGTTTTGAAACTCGCTATTTGGAAGGGAATGCCCTTTCCAAATAGCAAGTTGCAAAACCTATTTAGAGAGTCGCAAACAAATTGCGACTCGCGAAATGGGCTATGTACATGGCCCAATAGGTTTTTGCATGAGCAAACGGGGTCGCGAACCTGTTCGCGCATATAAAAACAGATCGTACATCTGGCCCTTAGTATTTTATATTGAAGTAATAACCCCTCTGTCACATGTATTGTATTTGTTTTATAGCATCTCTCATACCATTGTAGGATGTCAGAGCACTTTACATAACACACATATAGAGAAATTGAATCATACATGTAAATCAGTGTGTATATAAAATGTTTAAAGAGTGCTTGGTCTGAAAAAGCACAAACTCAGGATTCAGAACATAACTCAATTGCTAGCATTGACTTTAACATTAAAAATGTATTTCCACCCAAATATATCTTTTTAGCAGCATCAGAATAATTAATAACTGGGGCAAAATATAAGTTACTAACTGGTACCATGCAGTTTGCAAGCAGCTCTTTGACAGTTTATAGGTCCCTCTGCTAGATTACGATTGTCACTTATAAAGTGCACAGTAACAAAATAATCTCTGTGACTAAAGCAGTAACCACGAACCTAGGCACATAAAATACTGCTTTTTAAGATGCATGTTACACATTCTTTGCAGTAGGCACATTAACCCTCTATGCTACATTAGTTACATCAAAGCTGCCACTGAACAAAACTCTCTTCACTCTCCAGCAGGTACATTAATCACTGGCATTTTCTTGACACTTTTATTGTTGCTGGAAAGCTGCTAATTATACAAGAAACGTTTCTGTGCTTTTAAAACTGTTGCCCTGGGAATGTGTTATGGACCCCTGGGGGTCCGCGGACCCCAGTTTGGGAAACGATTAAGTTACTATAATGCAAGAAAAGGCACCATATTTCAAAAACAAAAGTCCTCATTGGAGTCTAAGCTGGAGGAATTGACAAATCACTCCTGACACTCCAATCGTGTTGTAGGGGTTCCAGAGGGACCAGAGGGACAGTAAACGCTTCAGTGGGTTGATGCCTTTATTAAAACACATGTTCTTCCAGAGAACTCCAGATACCATACTCTGAAAAGAGCTTGTCATGTCCCAGAGCATCAGTCTCCAAATCAGAAGTATCCCGGCACAATCCTTGTTAAATTTGGAGACTATGGGATGAAAGAACAAGTATCAACCAAAGCCATTAAGCAGAGACAGTTAAGTGCCTCTTTGTCATATATTTCGCGATATGTGAGCATTAGCCACTAAGAGTTTGTAAAAGTTCTCTACTTGTTCAAAGCGCAGGGTGCCCATCCAAGGATTGTGCAGCAATCCAAAATGATGGTGTGGGTGAAAAGGGCAATTTCATTTATTTTGTGATGTGTCTGAGATGCAGGAACTTTTAAAACAGATTTCCAATAAGTCCTAATTAGCAGTGTATAACCGCAAGTTTGCATCCACACTATTTAGATCTTTGAAATTGTGATTATGTCACTACTCTGATTTGTATTTCATTCATTTCTGAAACCCTTTCCCTACATTTTGTGAATAGGCTTTGCATCTCTTTATCTCTGAATGTCCTGATGGGGACAGGTTTGGAGGAGGAAGGCAGAGAGATCTTGGCACAAAGTCACTGTGCCAGCCTTAATAAGGGGGGGCATGTCAGGTGGCAGTGGGAGGGTGAATCACTCGCTGCTGCTTAAGGGGGGAAGGTCAGGGGTGGGGGTAAGGGAGGCTTGTTGGGGCGGTGAACGGGTTAGTAAAAAGAGATTCGAATTTGCGATTACTATTACATGCACAAATGGTAAAGATACAAAATGTTAATCTTTTCTGAAAGGGGTCATTACCACAGTATCAATTTTATCCACTAGCCCTCAAAGTGTTGACGATGAGTTTAGAATGTGCACTAGAGGTGTAGAGCAGGTACATGCTTTAATTAATTCAGATATGATTCTTCATAAGGATATCACTAATGGTCTAGCAGTATTTATCTTTGGTTTTAATCTTAGAATTGTAACGATGAGATGATAATGAATAATATCTTGAAGGTAGTCTCTTTCAATGTTAATGGCCTCAATAACAAAAAGAAACTGAGGGTATTGAAACTTGGATTAAAACCGAAAACCCATTGGTGATATTAAGCCAGAAAAATCATATTCTGGCTGGAAAATTGGCAGAATTCTCTATGTTTAAACCCTGGGCTGCATTGAGGGGCTTCTTTCCTCCCAAGCGGCACACTGGGGCACCACGATTATTGTGGGGAAATGTCTGAGTGCTGAAGTGGTTAATTTTTCCAGCGATAAAAATGTAAGGTGGTGCTTGGAGAGATGCACAGTAGGGTTAAGATGTCTTATGTTTGTTAGTGCCTATGCCCCAGATTAGGATAATGCCATGCCATATTCCAATCTTTATTACAAATTGCTTGTGAAGTAATCAGTGGGGGGGGACTCCAACTTTTTTCAAAACCCGAAAATTAATTCTTCAGCTGAATTAAAAAGGAAGTTAACCAAAACTTTTAAAGTTATTCGAAACTATTGTAAAACTTTGGGATTAATTGATCTCTAGGGGAAGGCCTTTCCTACGAAAATTGCTGATACCTGTTGTTCTGGAAGATTCTGCACCTCTTCCCAGATAGATTTATGTTTTACTCTCTAAGGCTTTGGGCCCTTATTTATGAGGCCTTGTGTCAGTTTTGCGCCGCCGGTGCGTCACTTTTTGTGACGCACCAGCGGCGTAAAAAATGCGCCTTGTTGAGCCATATTTAAAAAGTGACGCATCTAGGTAGATGCGTCACTTTTCAAACCCCTGCGCCACATTATATCTGCGTCAGGTATAATGTATGCAGAGGGGGCGCTCCCCCGCAAAAAGCCTCGTAATAGTGACGCAGTGAAATCTATGAGATTTCACTGCGTCACTTTTAGGATGTTATTGCGTCAAAATCTTGCGCCTGCCTCACAGCAGGCGTAAGACCAACGCAAGCCCTTTCACATGGGGCTTTCCCCTTGTGAAAGGACGCATTGCTGGAGTTGCGCCACTTTTGTGGCACACTCCAGCAATGCGTTTCTTTTGCGCTTACAGATACGTCAGAAATACTGACGTATCTGTAAGTCCTTGCGACATGATGTGTCATACATTAAATATGACGCATCATTGGTGTCGCAAGGAGTGCGCAGTGAAAAGTGACGCATCGCTGTTTTCACGCAGCGATGCGTCACTTTTCATAAATGAGGCCCTTCGTATTTAACACCCAATGAATTTTATCAAATGGTGTTTCAGACCACGCAATGATTATTCTCAAGTTTGATACAGGGAAAGCCCTAACACACCCTAGGCGCTGGATTTTTAAAACGCAGTTCTTATAGGTGGATGGTAATTACAAATGCAAACCCTAGAAAAAAATGTGCAGCAACGTTATGAAAGTTTCTTAAGAAAGCCATCTGTGTGTAATAAAAGAATACTCAATAACATTAAGCAGGAACTAAGGGCCAGATGTAGGTAAATTAGATTTACCGATTTTTCATTACCGAATTTTACCGATTCGGTAATTAAAAATCGGTAAATCTAAAGTGTGGATATGTAGGTATATCCAGATGTTGAAATACCGAATCTTTAACAATCGGTATTTACCGATTCTGTAAATACAGAATCGGTAATGCCCATTCATTCCTATGGGCTTCAAAGCCCATAGGAATGAATGGGCATTACCGATTCTGTATTTACCGAATCGGTAAATACCGATTCACACAAGGGTGCAGGGGGTGTCACTTTGACACCCTCTGGCACCCCCAAAACAGGCACGGGTTCCATGTGGCAGGCATACCTGCCCTAAGGGCAGGTCTGCCTGTCACATGGCATAGGCATGCACACCTGAAGCGGTATTTTACCATCAAATTGGATTTGATGGTAAAATACCGATTCGTTAAGGCTCCTGGGACTCTGAAGAGTCCCACCTACATCGGAGAATTACCGAATCGGTAAAAATACCGATTCGGTATTTTACAGAATCGTTAAATTTACCGAATCGGTAAATTTACCGATTCTGTAAAATTGAGCCCCTACAATTACTATATTTCAGGTATACCGGTCGGTAACGGCCGAAAATACTGATTTTCGGCCGTTACCGACCAACCTACATCAGGCCCTAAGTGAGGCATATTATGTAAAATGTGAAACATTAAATCGTGGCTACACGTAAAAAGTATATGAGGAAAGTAACTTTACAGGAATCTCCCAAATAGCAAAGCCTGTGGGCCAGATGGTTTCCCAGAGGAATTTCTTTAAGCTTTTTTAGAAGTTTTAGTTGAATATTTTGTACTAGCTGCCAATACAATGCTAGAGGGAGGACCTATACCTGCGTCATTTCTTAAGGGGAATGTTGTAAGCTTCTTAAAAAGGTAGATGCGTCACTTTTCAAACCCCTGCCCCACATTATATCTGCGTCAGGTATAATGTATGCAGAGGGGGCGCTCCCCCGCAAAAAGCCTCGTAATAGTGACGCAGTGAAATCTATGAGATTTCACTGCGTCACTTTTAGGATGTTATTGCGTCAAAATCTTGCGCCTGCCTCACAGCAGGCGTAAGACCAACGCAAGCCCTTTCACATGGGGCTTTCCCCTTGTGAAAGGACGCATTGCTGGAGTTGCGCCACTTTTGTGGCACACTCCAGCAATGCGTTTCTTTTGCGCTTACAGATACGTCAGAAATACTGACGTATCTGTAAGTCCTTGCGACATGATGTGTCATACATTAAATATGACGCATCATTGGTGTCGCAAGGAGTGCGCAGTGAAAAGTGACGCATCGCTGTTTTCACGCAGCGATGCGTCACTTTTCATAAATGAGGCCCTTCGTATTTAACACCCAATGAATTTTATCAAATGGTGTTTCAGACCACGCAATGATTATTCTCAAGTTTGATACAGGGAAAGCCCTAACACACCCTAGGCGCTGGATTTTTAAAACGCAGTTCTTATAGGTGGATGGTAATTACAAATGCAAACCCTAGAAAAAAATGTGCAGCAACGTTATGAAAGTTTCTTAAGAAAGCCATCTGTGTGTAATAAAAGAATACTCAATAACATTAAGCAGGAACTAAGGGCCAGATGTAGGTAAATTAGATTTACCGATTTTTCATTACCGAATTTTACCGATTCGGTAATTAAAAATCGGTAAATCTAAAGTGTGGATATGTAGGTATATCCAGATGTTGAAATACCGAATCTTTAACAATCGGTATTTACCGATTCTGTAAATACAGAATCGGTAATGCCCATTCATTCCTATGGGCTTCAAAGCCCATAGGAATGAATGGGCATTACCGATTCTGTATTTACCGAATCGGTAAATACCGATTCACACAAGGGTGCAGGGGGTGTCACTTTGACACCCTATGGCACCCCCAAAACAGGCACGGGTTCCATGTGGCAGGCATACCTGCCCTAAGGGCAGGTCTGCCTGTCACATGGCATAGGTGTGCATGCACACATGTGCATGCACACCTGAAGCGGTATTTTACCATCAAATTGGATTTGATGGTAAAATACCGATTCGTTAAGGCTCCTGGGACTCTGAAGAGTCCCACCTACATCGGAGAATTACCGAATCGGTAAAAATACCGATTCGGTATTTTACAGAATCGTTAAATTTACCGAATCGGTAAATTTACCGATTCTGTAAAATTGAGCCCCTACAATTACTATATTTCAGGTATACCGGTCGGTAACGGCCGAAAATACTGATTTTCGGCCGTTACCGACCAACCTACATCAGGCCCTAAGTGAGGCATATTATGTAAAATGTGAAACATTAAATCGTGGCTACACGTAAAAAGTATATGAGGAAAGTAACTTTACAGGAAGGTTCCTAGCTTGCAGGCCCGCGAGCAAGCTGCCAATAATCGGATTGATGTTTTGAAATGCCTCATTACTAGCATTAGGAGTAAGGATTCGGCCAGGGTGGAGGAAATTATGTTAGAACATAACATCTATCTAGATCTCAATCATAGATCTATACACAAAATTAATAATTATAAATAGATTGATAAAGAATATCTTGAAAAGTTTCTATTGGACCAGAATATCCTGGTGCTATCGAAAAAAAAGAGGTGAATATTATGCAACCTTTTTCTAAAGAAGAACTGGTTGAGTTTATTAGGAATCTCCCAAATAGCAAAGCCTGTGGGCCAGATGGTTTCCCAGAGGAATTTCTTTAAGCTTTTTTAGAAGTTTTAGTTGAATATTTTGTACTAGCTGCCAATACAATGCTAGAGGGAGGACCTATACCTGCGTCATTTCTTAAGGGGAATGTTGTAAGCTTCTTAAAAAGGGGAAGGATGGTGAGGATCCGAATTTGTACCACCTAATCACACTATTAAACATGGATTTAAAATTATCACAGCACTTTTAGCTAATAGATTTTACTTAATAGCATCAAAGTGAATCCATTTAGACCAGAATGGTTTTATTGCTGGGTGGCAGTTGGGGACAAACACACAGTATTTGTCCGAAGCATTAGAGTACTTTGCAGCTAATAATACACCTGCATTAATGCTTCTGCTAGATGCAGAGAAAACAGTCCACCTCGTAGTCTGGGAAGCATTATTTCGTATTGTGTCTAGATTTGGTATACCATCCCAGATCACAGGTTTGATACAAAGGATGTACCGCAACGCAGAAGCTAGTATAATTGTCAACACAATAGAGGTGGGGAAAGTAAAGGTTTTGAACAGAGCCCGACAGGGCTGGCGGCTATTCTCTATTTTATTTGCCTTCTTTATCAAGCCACTAGCAATAGCGATCAGAGAAAACTCTGATATCCATCCCCCTTCTGGCACTGAAGGGGAAGATAAAACTATATGCCGATGACATTATGTTAATCCTCAACAGCAGTAAGGGTGCCCAGGAGAAGGCATTTGAGTCTTTTGCACATTTCAAGAGGTTGGGAGGGTATAAAATTAATAAAAAGATAACTGGAAAAATATATGTTGGTGTAAATCAGATGTTCTAATTCAGATATCATCTAGTGTGTGAATTAGCGCCCAAAATGATATCTGGGAATTAACAGCCTGATTCATCAAAGACCCATTTTGCGAGTCTATAATAGCAATTCATAAGGAATCGCTATTACAGACTCGCAAAACGGGATTCATGTAGGAATCGCAAAAAGAATTGCGATTCCAACACATTCCTTATTTGCGATTAGAAAATTGCTAATCGCAAATAAGGAATAACTCCCCATTCATTCCTATGGGCTAAAAGGCCCATAGGAATAAATGGGGAGTGTTCCTTATTTGCGATTAGCAATTAGCTAATCGCAAATAAGATAGCGATTTAAAGGGTGCCAGGGGTGTCCAAAGGACACCCTGTAGCACCCCTTAAATGGAAATTGAAACAGGTGTTGCGCACACACATGTCCAAAGGACATGTGTGTGTGCAATATGGCTGAGATACCCGCCACCCCCTCTCAACACAATCCCCAAAGGAGGGAAACAGGAAACAGTTCTTGAAGTTTTTGGAAGAGGGAGGGAGTGACCCTCCCGGCCGTATTTATTAAAACAAAATTAAACATTAAATCAACAGTTTCATATTAATGTACAATTTCATTACCACATTGCGATGTTTGGCTAACCTTAACAGATTCTCTAATACAGAGGTTCTCCTAGCCGAACTAACATCCTACAAACATTTACTTGAAATTATGAAATTGTACATCCTAACGTTTAAGGGCCAACGGCAAGGTCGTAACCGGTGTCAAGATCCCTAACCAGAAATACCCCCCCCACTTGTGAGGGGCGACAGCACTGAGGCGTACCTCAAGTGCAACTACCAATTTCCCTTGACTTGACGGGGGCACCAATAAAACTCGACGCCACTTAAAGGTCGTTCGAGGACTCGTGTGAGGTATCTAGAAGGTAGCGTAGACCCCCCCCCCAAACCCCGCACAACTTACCACATCTGCCGTCGCAGACGTCACTGGCCCCGGGAAATTCCCCAGGAGGGGGCTGTAACCCCTCCTACACAGGAAGGGGCCTTGACCGCCTTTCCTTTTCTTTCGGCGACCCATCCTTAGAAGGGACCGCCTCCCCGTTGAGGGGCCAATGGCCACCTCTCCCGAGCGCTCCCATCCGTGTTGGGTGACGCCCACTCATAGGGATCTTCCAATTAGTGCTCACCGATCATGACCTTACCGCCCGACCAAAATAAATACGACAATGCTAACAAACCTACTAAACTAAAATACATCGGCTACTATGACCGTATTAAAAGCATGCTTATAAATGAACACTAAAGCCGAATTTCTTTAATCACAAAACATAAATGAAATAGACCATTCTTTATTACACACTCAAAATCAACATGATAATACCACAACCTGTAAACGAAATTAGAATTATCCATCAACTTTTATTCAAAACAACTAGCTGTCTTCAGGGGCTGGTGGGTGGGTCAAAATTGGCTCTTCGTTCCGTCTCGAGCTCACGTGCAGCGAGGAGGTGCAGCTTCAGAGCACAGGAACAAGAGGATGCCTTCTGGTCTTGCGTCCCCTTTTATCCGTCTTCAGGGCGGGCGTAAACCCGCCCCTGCCTGCCCGGAGGGCGTGGCCAGCCGCGTCAGTGTCTAGGCCAGCCCACTCAAGGGCGGGAAAAAGCGCGCCCCGGCTACGCCGCTTCGGGCATACCAGCCGAGACTCGCTTCCCGCCCAAGATGGCTTCCCGGGGGGATCGTGGTACTCTGCCATACGTGCGGGGGGACCGAGTGGTCGCCCCTTTCCATATGGCTGAGATACCCGCCACCCCCTCTCAACACAATCCCCAAAGGAGGGAAACAGGAAACAGTTCTTGAAGTTTTTGGAAGAGGGAGGGAGTGACCCTCCCGGGGGTATTTATTAAAACAAAATTAAACATTAAATCAACAGTTTCATATTAATGTACAATTTCATTACCACATTGCGATGTTTGGCTAACCTTAACAGATTCTCTAATACAGAGGTTCTCCTAGCCGAACTAACATCCTACAAACATTTACTTGAAATTATGAAATTGTACATCCTAACGTTTAAGGGCCAACGGCAAGGTCGTAACCGGTGTCAAGATCCCTAACCAGAAATACCCCCCCCACTTGTGAGGGGCGACAGCACTGAGGCGTACCTCAAGTGCAACTACCAATTTCCCTTGACTTGACCGGGGCACCAATAAAACTCGACGCCACTTAAAGGTCGTTCGAGGACTCGTGTGAGGTATCTAGAAGGTAGCGTAGACCCCCCCCCAAACCCCGCACAACTTACCACATCTGCCGTCGCAGACGTCACTGGCCCCGGGAAATTCCCCAGGAGGGGGCTGTAACCCCTCCTACACAGGAAGGGGCCTTGACCGCCTTTCCTTTTCTTTCGGCGACCCATCCTTAGAAGGGACCGCCTCCCCGTTGAGGGGCCAATGGCCACCTCTCCCGAGCGCTCCCATCCGTGTTGGGTGACGCCCACTCATAGGGATCTTCCAATTAGTGCTCACCGATCATGACCTTACCGCCACAGGCCGGATAGTTGACCGGCTATCCGGACCCCCCACAAAGCTCCTACCTAAAGGTCATGTTTTAACGTTTTTAACCATGCTAAGAAGTCTCCTATGAGTAACTCATTCCCCACCCGAGACAAATGCACACCATCCCCCAAATACATACTGTCCTCATTAATACAGCCATGCGAAATAGAATGCAATGTCCTGGAACGGAACAACCTACTCACTTTGTTATTAAGCTTTCTCACAGAGTGATTCAAAGCAGGAACAGAAAGAGCCCCTCGCCACACCTTTCGTGGGATCATATGGGACCACGCAATTGTGCACCCCGGAACTCTCCTCGCCAACCAACTTACAGTGGAAAGCATTGCCTCCAGTAGAAGTCGTCTACCGGTGGTGACCAAATCATTGCCCCCTAGATGTACTATGACTATAGATGGCGGTGACCTCGTCCGCCCTAACAAACCCTCGAAAAATGCTTGAAACTGGTCAATACAGAGACCGCCTCTTCCGTAGAAGGACACACTGTACCCGTATTCCCCAGCTACGTGAATCATGTCACCTGCTTTGAATACGTCCGCGGCACGCCTCACGTATGAGTGGCCCACGACCCACACCTCCTTTTTCACAGACGGTGATGTCTGACCGCTGGCCCGGTGTTGGGTCGACTGCATAGTCCGCCCCGCCTCGTAGGCTTGCGCAACTGAAAACGAAACAAAAACAAGAAGCGTGAGTACATCGTTACAGCTTCACAACATGTGCAACCGCACATACCTCTTATAACACTTGGAGGACCAACGCCCCACTCGTTTCACTTGTTCAACATTAAGACCCCTGGCTGTAGCTTCCGTAGCAGCCCCTATCCGAAAGGAATGGGTCCCAAACTCGCCCGGGTTCAAGCCCGCAGCGGCAATTGACATCGCAAGCACCCGCTGAAACTGAAATTTCGTCAGTGGGTTGGCATCCGCGTGTCTCAACAAGGTCCCCCCCCATGATGCCACCCTTCGTGCTAGGTAGTCTTCTAAACACTGTACCGGACACATGGAGGACCCGGGAATCCTGCGTATGATTATGCAGTCCCCCATCCCACCTTGATCGGTCTTGGACCTGACAAAGGAGACAGTCATTGTCTCTCCTCTGATCCGAACGTGTTCCTGGCACAAACCCCCTGTCACATCCTGTTTGTTCCTTGCCACCAGTTCGCTCACCCGCATGGCTCCGTGAAATGCCAGCGTAAAAGCGGCTCGGAACAACACCGTCTCAAACTGAGATGAACATGTGGCAGGGAGTGTGGCCAACAACTGGGCCAACCTATCCAAACCTATCGGGCGCCTCTCGTCTACTCTGCGACCCTCAAGGCGTTGCCACCCACGCAGCGCTTTCTGTACAACGAAAGACGCTGTCGGGTCCTGGATACTATGAGCCCTGGCAACAAAGGAAATGGCAGCACGATGCCTCTGGGCCGTAGCCACCGATTTCCCAGCCCTACGTAAGGACATCAGAAAATTCACTACCCATTCCTCGTGGCCCCAAAGCCCCTCTCTATCAGTCCCCAAAAAGGCTAAATAGGACCGAAACGCCCCTTCATATGCCTTCCTCGTCCTTGGTGCTAGGCTCTCTCCCACGAGGTGACGAAGTTCGGGGCACCGAGAGACCAGAGAGCTTCGGGAAAGGGTGCCGGCTCTGGGTCCGCTGTGGGAAGGAAACCCGAGAAAGCCTGCATATGAAAACGAGACAGTGCATCAGCCGCCTGATTCATTACCCCCGGGACATGTTTTGCTCTGAATAGCACATTCAGTTGCATACACAGTAAAACAATTTCTTTGAGCAGTCTTAAAATCAGTTTACATCGTGCTGCCTGGCTATTGATGCACTCGACCACGGTCATATTGTCAGACCAAAATACCACAGAGTGATCTTTTAACCCTTCGGAATATTACTTGTCAGTCCATTGTCATGCCACCATGCCGGCCACCTTTGTGCCGACCATTTTGTGCCGAAGATGGCACCAAAACCTATGCTACCTGCCGAATCTGTCCATAGCCCCAGTTCTTCAGAGGACACGGCCGGTTTGTTCCAGATGACTCGACCATTAAAATCCGCCAGAAATGCTAACCAAATCCGCATGTCCTGGCGGACCTCAGCCGATAGTCTCGTGCGATGATGACCCTCCTTTAGGCCGACCATAGCTTGGGCAATTGAACGGGAAAAAGGGCGGGCCATCGGTATAACCCTCAGGGCAAAATTCAACTGTCCCACCAACTGCTGTAATTGATGCAGCGTAACTTTAGATTGATTTATACACATTTGCAGGGCTGCCCTGAACTTCCACACTTTGTCAGCTGGTAAACGAAAACAACCCTCATTGGAGTCTAACTCGATCCCCAGAAACTCGAGGCAAGTCGCAGGACCCACCGTCTTACCTGGTGCCAATGGCACACCAAACTGCTTCATTAACACACAAAATTCGGCCAAGGCCTGGCCACATTCGAGATCCCCGGCTGCCCCAAGGAACAGAAAATCATCAAGGTAATGCATTACATGTTGGAAACCCGTCCTCTTTGTGAAGACCCATTGTAGAAAACTACTGAATTTCTCGAAATAGGCACAAGATATCGAGCACCCCATCGGCATACACCTATCCATGTAATAATGACCCTGAAACATGAAACCCAGGAGACGCTGGTCGTCTGGGTGTACCGGGAGCAATCGGAACGCTGACTCGATATCTGACTTCGCCATCAGCGCCCCGGGCCCCAGGCGATTCAAAATGGCTACGGCCTCATCGAAGGATGCGTACCGCACCGAACACACTTCTGGGTCTATTGCATCGTTTACAGAAAGACCACGTGGAGCTGATAAATTATGAATCAGTCGGAACTCACCCGGGTCCTTCTTGGGGACCACCCCTAAAGGAGAACAAACAAAACTCTGCACCGGGGGTACACTAAACGGGCCGGCAACCCGACCTCGAGTAACCTCTTTCCGGATCTTGTCCTGTACCACGGTGTATGCTGCAGGACCGACAGTTGATTTTTACACTTCTCCACACCCTGAAAGTCCCCTACCGGGATGCGGAAACCATACGAAAACCCGTTCCGCAGCACCCCAGCAGAAGTACGATCCGGGTATTCACTGAGCCAGGGAATCATCGCCAAGGTATCAATCGGGGTAGGTAAAGGCGCCCCTCGGACTATGTTAGACCTGTTTGGCGCCTCCTCTACCCCCGTTATCACCCGTTTTGGCTCTGCACGTGGACTCAGGATGGGACGACCCGCACCCACTACATTCGTGTTTAAATTTACACGATCCCTGGGGCCTAGTACATTTACCTCTGTTGAAATTCCAGCAGAACCCCCTTTTCCCTGTATTGCCGGCAGGTCTCGAGGAATCGTCGGTACCCGTACCTGATCGAAAGGGCGTCCCCGCATATTGGCGGGAGGATTCGCCAACATTACTCCCTACCAATGGTATCTTCAACATTCCTGTCTCCTTCATTTTATCCCATGTCAAAGAATCATAACAATCCCAGGTCAAGCTTTTATTATGCTCTTTAGCCTTTCTAAAAAGATTATCGTAGCAGAACCAATGGTTACCCTGGTGTGACGTCGAGTACCCCATGATTCGCGACTGATAGGTCGGTAACTCGGAAAGCAACTCGGGCCTACGTTCCCCCAAGATCGACGTAAAAATCCCCCATGCTTTGCCCCAATTGCCAATATTCTCATTCACTTTAAAGGCGGCCATTTTTGCGCGCCAAACACTCGGATGCATGAGGTCTTTCTGGCCCTTAACATGCTCCACCTCATAATGATCAACAAGCAACGAGAAGATGTTCACATATTCCCCCGCCCAAATCTTCTCTTTAATTGCCAAAGGCACATGTTGACCCAACCTTTCTCTACGAGAGGGTGCTGAATCGTCCCTCGCAATCGGCAATGGCCGCTTACCTGCACCGGACGCTGCCTCTGCGGTCGTAATCGTCCCTTGTGGCTTGTCAACTACTGCAGCCGGCGCGGATACCTTGGCTGCATCCCGTTTCTCGCGCAGTTGCTTCATCAGCGCCTGCACGTCGACAGCCTTGGCGCCCTCACTACTTTCGCCCAACCACGCTGCAAGCTGCGCTGCCAGCTCGGGCGGCATATCTTCATTGGACACCGGGGTGACCACCACGGGAATCGGATTCCCCTCCACGGGTACTGGGGTTGGCGCTTCGAGCGGGGTACAGGGAACCGGGACGTCTCCCCCAGCTGGTCCCCTCCTTGGCCTCTTGGCTCTCCCTCCTGGGGCTGCTCCAGCCGAAGGACGTTCCGGCCCCCCTTCCCCCTCTCTCTCCGCCACCTGCTTCTTCAGCTCGGTCATCTCCTTCATGAGGACCCGAAGCATCTGTTCAGTCGTCATTCTCTTTCCGCCTTTCTTGGGCATTTCTCCGACAGAGTATCTGTAAGACAAAAGAAAGATTACAACGCTCAAAATTGGCTCTTCGTTCCGTCTCGAGCTCACGTGCAGCGAGGAGGTGCAGCTTCAGAGCACAGGAACAAGAGGATGCCTTCTGGTCTTGCGTCCCCTTTTATCCGTCTTCAGGGCGGGCGTAAACTCGCCCCTGCCTGCCCGGAGGGCGTGGCCAGCCGCGTCAGTGTCTAGGCCAGCCCACTCAAGGGCGGGAAAAAGCGCGCCCTGGCTACGCCGCTTCGGGCATACCAGCCGAGACTCGCTTCCCGCCCAAGATGGCTTCCCGGGGGGATCGTGGTACTCTGCCATACATGCGGGGGGACCGAGTGGTCGCCCCTTTCCACATGCAACTTAGAAAAATGCTTTTAAAAGCATTTTTCTACGTTTTCGCTATTTACCACGAGGTTTGACCTCGCGGTAAATAGCGGGCCGAAATTGCGAATTCGCAATTTTTAAATGGATGATGAATTGCATTTAAGGAATCTCAAATAGAGATTCCTTAAATGTAATTCCTCGCAAAATAGCGAAATCGCTATTACCGATTTTTGCATTTGGGATGATGAATCCCAAATGCAAAAATAGCGCTCGCAAAGGGCCAGATTCTCAGAATCTGGCCCTTTGCGAGCCGATTTCAGCTTGATGAATCAGGCTGTAAGTTCTCATCACAGATTGTGGATCTGTATATTCTCAATATCTCTCTGCTGTTTTTAAAAATACAAGATCTATTTCTATGCGGGAATGCTCTCACTTTGACCATTTTGCGGAGGTTCTCCCTGATTAAGATGTTTATTCTTCCGCTGTTTAACTTTTTTTTTCGGCTATCCCATGTGTCTTAACTACATCCTTTTTTTTAAAAGGTTGAGACTTTGGGGTCTATTAGAATAGCGGGTGGATCGCCACTACCCGTATGGCGGTCGTGATCTGCCCGCCATTTCTCACCACCCGCCCACCATTTCCCCCGCCATATTACGATGGTGGGGGCACCCCGGCAGATGTAAAGACCGTCCGCCGGTTTTCCGCCCATTGACGAGTCAACCGGGCGGAAAAGGGGCTCAATATGGTGGTGGTGTCTGCAGGCGGAGATGTGCCTTCCATGGCGGAAAGCATGCAGATTCTGATTCTGCATGTTGGGGCCCTTTGCGGGCCCCCGGACTATTGTGGGGATGGGGGGTGCACAAGGGAGGTACCTATGGTACCCCCCCTAATTTGGCATGGGCAAGGTGGCAGGCACAGCACAGTGCCTGTCACCTTGTGCATGCCAATGCTCAAGGTGCATCCACAGCATTGTAGCGGGTGGGCACCGCCCGCCACAATGTTGTGGATTGGGGATGCCACCGCCACCGTGGCAGTGGCATCCTAATTGCCAGTGCAGGGCTGCGGCACCACAGGCGACCGGTCACAGCAATGCTAGGGTGGCGGGCGGACTTTAGCCATCCTAATAGACCCCTATGTTTATGTTTTTTACTTGGCTACATAAAATTGCCTGAATTGCACTAAGCACTTTATTCGAGGAACTGGAGAAAGGGGGGTTGGCGCTCCCCAATCTTAGCGATTAATAATGTACCTATTTTGCACAGTACATGTCCAGGTTTAAAGCAAAGCACCACAAGGGAATATTTTTTCATAATTTTTTTCAGCTGATTGGTACAGAACATCAGATAGTTAATGTGGTAAAAATGGTGAAATAACCTAAAAAAGTCCAATGTAAGAGTATGCAGCGGTTTCTTTAGAAACGCAGGGATTGTTTAGAAGCTATGCTGTTCCCTATTTTAATGCTGTAACACCCCTGTCAGAACTCATTATGGGATCAGGGCCTAGATTGCCATCGGAAATAGTAAAAAGTGGGCAAAAGCAGGTTTTAGGAAAATATCAGACTTTTTTTTAGCGGTAATTTGGCCTACTATTTCAGAAATACATGAGTTTAATCAAAATTATTTTCTCCTCCTTGGCTCATATAGAATGTTGTATAAAGTTTTGAGCAATTTGGAATTAGAGTAACAATATGTTATTCACATTACTCGAAGCTGACAAAGATAAAAATCCTGGGCAATGGACGAGACTGACGGCTTCTATAAAAAGTTTGGATCTTACCCAGAAAGCAATTGAAAAATGAGGAAAATATGGAGGGCTGGAATTAACAGCTAAGATGTGCGATGAAGTTAACACACTTAACTTCAGCTGTTAAGAGGAGGAAATTGACGCTGGGCGTTATTTTTTAGTAAATGGCTGTTACACAGAACCCCACAACTTTTGTCACAAGTTATTCCTAACCTGCAGAGTCACTGTTTTCTTTATCTAGCTGGGCCTACAGCTAACTGGCTTCATATAATTGACCAGTGACCTTTTATCCAGGGGTTCAGGAATGAAATATTTCCGTATTAGGAGACTGAATGGCAAATCAGACTAGTATCTAGTACCTGGCTGAAAGTCTTGGGATACGATCTATCCTTCGGCTTAATTATCAAATAGGCAAAATTAGTTTATGACGCAATGGCAGTGGCCAGATCCCCCTGCTCATAAATGCTGAACACGACAGGTTCCAACAATAGCGGATTGGGTGTGGAAAATTAAGCAAGTCAGAAACAGCGAACTCTATATGCAATGCGTAATGGGGGGATTAATAAATTTGCTAAACTATAGGGGTGGTTTTTTGAGTAACAATAAGGGGTAGACTAGATGCCTTAATTGCCATATTGCTATTTTGCAACTTTTTAGCTCTGGATGCAATTTATGCACTCAACATTGTTTATCCTAGGAGGTTGCTAGAATTATTTGCCTTATGTTTTGTTCCTATGTGTTTTTTTAGTTAGTCCCATTTCTCTTTTCTAATCTGGTTTGCATTTTTGATTATTTATGGTGTATTTATTGATGACCGGTGCATGAAAAATAATTATAAATAGATTTGAATTGATGTATCGGTAACTATATTTAGGATCTCAATATGAAAAAAGTCTAAGAGGGGAATCCCCACTGCTAAAATGGCTGATACTTCAAAAAATTGACATATGTGGCAGCCATCTTGCATGAGGAAATCCTAAACCCAATATGTTGTGCACAGTTCAAGAAACTTAGGTTTCTTTCATAAATGTTTTATTATTCAGATGTTACTATATGAATTGCTACATGGTAGGTACACATTGAAAAATCATTAATAGCCACAGACCAGAAGGGCCTGACAGATGTAATAGTTTATCAGTTTTGTCAATCAGTAAATAATTACAGATGAAACCTATGCCAGCAATTGTTCCTATTTTATTACATTACGTTTTGGTTTACTTGGTTTGGGAAAACCATGTGCGATCTACACAAATGAGCCCTGCTGAATTTCTTGTGTATTTTTCTGAAATGTATACTTTTCTGGATCCACCTATGGGTTGCAAACATGTTTCCAAAACTGCAAGTAGGTTGAAATCACAAAAAAAAGATAATTTACTACCAAATATTTGACACCAAAACGACAAAATTCAATAAATAAAACCAGAGATATTGACTTTTAAAGTATTGAATAAAAATACAGCCAAAAAGCACTGAGTGCCAACAAAGGCTATCTGGTCGTGCTGGTCTTTACTTGAAGAGCTCCACGAGGTGGTGGTTCAGAAGACGGAGCGGAGTATCTGAGCCACACAAACCAGCGATGCATCGATTCTGGTCTACGCAACAGGGGGGGATGTGCCAGTTCTGATCACGCAATATCAAAGATGCATCTGTGCTGGCCATGTAATGATGGGAATGCACTGGTTCTGTCTCTGCAGTGGTTATGATGCATTGGTTCTGTGGATAAAGCACCTTATGTCCACTTTCGGGATTCCAGGAGTGGGGTGGCACCACTTAGCAGGGTAGACTCAGAGATGGCAGAGTAGTTGGAAGTCTGTTCTGTAGGAGTGGGTGGAACTCATGGAGTTGTACTCCCAGGAATTCCGTGGAGTTGCACAAAAACTCAGTGAAATTTCACAGAGTTCCGCTGTCCACCTGTAGTTTTGCTAATGTCATGCAGCATTCATCCACTGAAGACATTGTGCTTATCTGCGCTGGAAATGTCACTTTGCATCACGAGAAACTGAAATGCAAATTGGCCCAAGTGGTAGGATAGATAGCAAGTAGGACTGCTGAATGCCATAGCAAGCATGAGGTCTCAGGAGAAACTTTGCAGTTACTCATTTCATCCAAAAAGGCTCACACAGATGTCAACGTGGCCGTTCGTCTCCTAATCACTTTTCTTCCACCAAGCAATTCTCATTTTAGACAGCCTATGGTGAAAGAGCTCAGCACCTGAACCTCTTTAATGTCTGGCCCCCTGCAAGATCATTTACTCTTTTTGCAGCCTGCCCCTGCTACATTTGCAAAAGATGTATTGAATTAGAGCTTCCATTTGGGTTATGTTTAGTTCCGGGCAGAGCGTGCAGAGTTTCACTTCACGGAATTCTGCTGTGTCACAGTAAAACTTTGCAGAATGCCGGGTAACGCATGCAGGCGGAGTATTGCTCAGCCAGTGTGGTCACTCCTAATTGACAGTGCTTAGATGTGTATGAAGTGTAGCAAGTGAACACAGGGAGATAGTACCCGCCTCATCCCCTTGCAGCACCCATTGATATTTGGGTACCACTGGCTGCAGTGCTCACATGCATGCGGACATACCCCTTTTCCTTACCTTAAGTCCAGCACAGTGACAGTCTAAATATCAAGTTTTTTATTTCGACCTACAGCAATATCGAGTTGTAAATATCATAGGGACCGAATATCGAAATCAAGAATATTGACGACCAGAATATCGACCTGAAGGTAAGAAATATAGTTTTTGTTAATATCGAAGTTAGTAATATCGATAGCTAAAATATCGATGTTACTAATATCGATATTTATATTAGTGTTATGTATTTTGAATATGTATTTTAGATGTTTGAATTTAATTATGGTACTGATTTTAGAATATATGTATAAAATATTTGGAATTTAGTAATTTTTTTAAAGTATATTATACATTTTAGTACAGTAGCGGGTTGTGGGTTTATAGTTGAATATGGTGGGAAGTAATTTAATTCTAGTAAATTAATTTAAAAAATGTAGGAATTATTAATTATTTGTAAGTACATTTTGCGTTTTAGTTCTGTAGTGGGTTGTGGATTTATAGCGGAATAGGGTGGGAAGTAATTTAATTGTAATTAAGTAATTATTTATTTTTATTTATTGGTATTGATAATTAATGTTATGTTTATTAATTGGTAAATAATATTTTTAATTGGTAATTAAGTTTTATTAATTGGGAAATAATTTATATTAATTGATTAATTGGTAATTATATTTAGTGTATTAATTTATCATTGAAATGTGTTGTGAGTTTGTAGGGGAATAGGGTGGGAAGTAATTTGATTCTAATTAAGTAATTACTTATTTTATTGTTGGGTATTAATAATTAATTTATTGTTAATTGATTATTGATTGAAAATACATGTTTAATAATTAATACATGTTTGTTTTGAACATTAATTTATTGTTAATTAATTATTTATTGGTAATTAATTGCTATTACTTATTATGTATTGGAATTTACCAATAATTGATCGTTAATTAATAATTATTGTTTTTGGGTATTGGAAATTAATTATTTGTTATTTAATAATTATGTGTTAATTACTTTTTTATAATTTTTATTTATTGATGTTTATCATTAATGTGTTTGTTAATTAATTATTAATTGGTAATTATTTTTATTATTATCTATTGGTATTGTTAATTTAATAATTACATCATTATTTTTAATATTATTTCAGTTATTTGTAAGTTATTTTTACCCGTACGCTATCCAACACTTTCCCTACTGTTGCACTCTCTGGAGTGGGAATAGTAATTTTTACCACTATGCTATCCAATACTTTCCCTACTGTTGCACTCTCTGGAGTGGAAATAGTCATTTTTACCCCTACCCTATCCAACACTTTCCCTACTTTTGCACACTCAGGAGTGGGAATAGTAATTTTTACCACAACGCTATCTAATGCTTACTGTTTAGTTAATGTAGTGTATACTTTATAAAGAATTTTTTTTCATTTGGTATATATATTTTTTAGATTTTCATTCATATTATTGTTGTATGTGTATGTATGTATTCATAATTTATAAAATGTTTTATAGCAATTTATAAGTTATTACAATCATTATTTGTAAATATTATTAAGTAAGTATATATATTATGTTTTATATGTATGTTTGTTTATTTTTACATTATATTTGCTACTTATAATTTTAAACATACTTTTAACTATGTTTATTTTAATGAGACAAATTACTTACTTTATTTTACATTATTTTTTAATATTTTTGACGATATTTTTTCCTTCGATATTTTTGTACTTACCATAATGTAGATAGGACTTCGCTATTGTTGAAATTGATATTTCGCCTCCGATATTTTTGACGTCGATATTTTTGTAGTCGATATTCTGTCAGTGATTTGTCCAGCATGCCCCGTATGTGGGAGAACATGGCTGCTTGCAGAAGGTACACGGCACTTTGCGCTTCAGGCAGTGCTGTAAACTGTTCCCTTCCCTTCCTCCAACAGCGGCCACCAGGAAAGGCAGATAATTGCTTCTGGGACATGGAGGAGGAGAACGAGCTGCAATGCAGAGCCTCCTGTCACCCATGTATGCCTGAAAAACTGGAATCAATGCCTGGTGTGTGATCTGTCACAGGCTGCCCAGATAGAACTCATCCTTTTGACTGCTGCGTATCAGCTGCGGCTGATTTGCCTCATGCAGCAGCATCCTACTTAATATGGCTCATGGACTGAGTGCTCTCCATCCAGTGCTCCTATCAGTCACTCACACTGTTTCTGCCCGTCATCACATGGGTGCATGTGATGTTCAAATAGGGTCCATCTAAGGCAGGGATAATGCAGGGGATGACTGGAACATTGCAGGACCTACAGCATTGTAATATAAATCTACTTCAGGTCATGAAGTGTGCAGCTTTGGCTGAAGTTGCATGGAGTTTATACTTTAAGGGGTTATTCAGTGTACAGTTAGTTGTGCAGTTTAGGAGTGAGTGGTGGGAGGTGATTTAAACTCTGCTCTGCCACCAGTATGCAGAGTTTTTTTGCCAAACTGTGCTCCAAGCAGAGTGTGGAGTGACAAAAACCCCATCGCATCTTAAACGTAATATAAGTTTATCTCTTACCAACAAGGCGTTGAGCTGTGCTCAGCTGCAGCCCACTCACATCCCAGTGTTTCCTTTAAGTTCTGTCTGATCTCTTCCTGCTGAAATCTTGGCTCGCCGAGGCAGTGTATCTGCCCTGACTGTTTCCTGGCACATCTGCAGCTGATGAGGCCACATTGTACTTGAGAATGCTCTTCTATGGTGCCCCAGTTGGACATATGGCCTCTGCTTTGCATCCTGATGAGTTTTTTAGGTCTTGGTTCTAGACGTCGTGCATGGTCTGTCTCAAACTAACACCTCCATTATCTACATCATGTGCTTACAGCCTGCCCATAATCTTCCCATTTGCTGGCACCATCGTTGCTACATTTTGTGTTCTCCCCATCTGTGAAGGGCATGCATACATCATACATCTTCCTGTGTTTAGTCGTCCACGAGCTCACCGCCCAACTACTACTTTTATAACTACATTGCAGATATGGATATTGATTGGTTCAGGACTGCTTTTTTATTTAGTTCTTTAAGAGCACTTTCATGGGAGCTACTGTTTTTACATAATATATTTATATATTCACTGAAAAAAACAAAGGTTACAGGGACATTATAGTTAGGGCCAGATTTCATTCATACAAAACCAGAGAGATTCAGCTGTTATAATTAGCTGAGCTTACTATAAGTCATGCCTCCGCTTTGCACTGCTTATGACCTCACATATTACAACACTTATGGCGTGCTCAGTGAGATCTCTGATGACAGCTCAAATGACATCACTTAATTATATCAAACAGTAGAGAATACAAACCAATATTTGTTATTTCGGGTACACTCAGAGTGCAGCCCAGTCTTCCCAGTCGCTTAGGAGTGCTGCAGAGGGAATGACATCAGCAAGCATAAAGATACAGTATGTATATTTCAGAACCAATGAAGGCACATCCACCTTGAAATTTTCCAAGCAGATGCAGCAAAACAGTGAAGTACAGAAAATAAGTTTCAATTCTAAAGTCGGGCACACACTATCCACTTCTCAAGGTCACTCTGCCCGTGCCCACCACTAGACAATTGGGAGAAGGCCTATATCTAGGGGGAAAGGTATGCGCTAATAAAGACAGTGTGTTCATTAGTGAAACAAAACTTAGCCTTGGAGAAACACAGCTCGACAGAGGCCTTTTCTCGGAAATAGCAAAGAATACGTTTTGATTATAACTCAAAATGGCACCTACATTGAAAATGGCACCACAAATGCTAATTTATATAATGATACGCAATGAACATGGATTTTCTATTCTAACAGACCCTCCTTTAGCATGGGTTAAACATTTTCTACTAATAACAAAGAGAATGAACTCAATAAAACAAAAAGTCATAGATAAACTTCTTAGGAGCACTCCATGTTGTCAACATCAGGAAGAGAGACACTAAAAATGCCCTCATTAGTCTCCATAGGGTAATTTATCTCCTTTTGTACCATAATTGCAGCATTGGTGTCATAAATCGATATTTTCCTCCTAGAAGTGAGACGAGTGGTGCAAGAACAACAACAGAAGGGAAGACATGGTGGTCAAGCAGGCCAAGATGGTGGCAGCATTCCTGTAACGCTCTGCTCCACGGCTCGCGATGTTGTTATGCTGCAATGACATCGCTACCTATATGAAACAGCTGCCAAGCTTCAGCAGACATTGGGGAGATTCTGCAAACCCGAGGACACAGCCGCGGGGGTACATGCGACAGTGCTGGCAGCTCCGCTGGGGCTGTGGACGTGTCAGCAAAATGGCAGCGACCGGTGGGCACTGAGCGTTCCGGCGACTGAGCCAGAGCTGCAGAGGGAGTCTGCGGGGTCCCGCATCGCTACCCGCGGAAAGCAGCCGCCAAGCCCCAGATGCCAGTGGGGAGCATCAGAGAAGCCCGAGGGCACAGCTGCAAAGGTTCATGCGACGGCGCTGGGGGTTCCACCGGGGCTGCAGCCATGATAACGGAATGGCGCCGCCCGGCGGGCTCTGAGCGATCCCGTGTTTGAGCCGGGGCCACTGGGTGAGTCTGCGGGGTGATACCGCCTGGGCCTCTTGTGGAGTTCCTGCCTCGGGATCTGGTGACGACCACAGGAAGCTCGCAGACAAAGTAAAGCAAGGTGAACAAGTGCTACACACTATGGAACTACAAATACAAAAACAGCAAGACACCCTAAAAGCCCTGCAGACCAGAGCAGATGATTTGGAGGGACGGTCGTGGAGGAGCAATATCCGCGTCATCAATCGTCTGGAAGGAGTAGAAGGGACCGACCCTATTAGCTACATAGCAACATGGATCACGAAGTTCACTCCGGCTAGAGAATTGACCGCATTTTCACTATTGGAAGGGCGCACCCGGTGCCGGCTCGTAGGCCACCTCCAGGGTCGCCACCCTGACCATTCCTCCTAAAACTGCTCCACTTTCAAAATAGAGATGCCATCCTTCGAGCAGCAATATGCAAAGGAGTAATCCGAGTGGAGGACAAGCAGGTTATGCTACTCCCAGACTACTTGCGGGCGGTCCAGGGTCAGCTATCTACTTTCTTGGTGGTCAAACGCACTCTGTGCCAGAAGAATGTCCAATACGCTCTTCTGTTTAGGGCTCACCTCAAGATCATACATGACGGGACCACACACTTTTTCTCATACCCTGCTGAAGCTAGCAATTGGATTGAACTGCATCTGTCAGGCATGAACAATCCCAAGAAGGCGCAAACCTCAGGGTCGGCAGCCGCAGTCGCCAGAAAAAAGTCACACTTACTAAGCTCAGCTCGCGATTGGACTCCTCTAATAATACTCTCCTGACCTTACGCAAATCATCGCGGAACGCGGAGGGCGCTTCAGGTGGTAGCGGAGATGGGACCCATGGGAGACAGCTTGGATGGTGAGAGGGGCCCATACTTCTTCACTTCGGTAGAGGAGGGTAGTGACATGAACAGTCTGGTAGACGGCTCAATGACACCACCGATAGTGACTCCTCAGACGGCAGACACTTTGATTTGACACTCCCAAGCTGAAACAGCATACACACAAGGGGGGTGCTTTCAGGGCCCACATGCCTCCCGGAACAGAGGATATCGACTTGATGCTCAAAGGGTACCCCCGACGACTAATTCTGAACTTGGTGGGCCCGAGTGCCAGACTGGCTACTAGAGTGCTGCAGAAGGCAGCGACTACCCGGAAAACAATTGAGACCTATTACTATGCAGACAATGAGCGGGTCGCGGTGGCGACGGCAGCAGATGGCGGATGGCATCCTCCTCTCCCCTACGGAATGGACTAGAGTTAGCACATGATATGCAGTGTGGATGTATCGCCTCGAGTGATATGTCCTGTTAGTTGGGAAGGTTTCCCGTTTATTCTAGTTATGCCCCCATTACATTGTTACTTAACTTCCCCGGGGGAGCGCATGCGCAGCATGCATAAAATAAGGTTAGTTAGCAGAAATAGGCATTTGGGCGGGAGAGTGGAGCGTGGGACACTAGGGGCATCACAACAAGAGAACCAGCGTCCCAATATTGGGAGTAATGGAGCTAGCTCCCCTAACTCAGACCTGAAAGTAGTCACACTCAATGTCAGAGGCATGCACACAGGACGCAAACGGTACACCATTTACGCCTATATGAAGCTGCAACAGTCCTCCTCCAAGAGATGCACCTAACGGTAGAGTAGAGGTAGATCGCCTACGCAGAAAATAGCGGGGGATTATTTGTGCCACAACATACTCCGCATTTGCCAGGGGAACCCTAATTTGGATCAGGCCCGGGATCCTCTTTAGAGAACAAACCAGACTAGTAGATAAGGAGGGCAGATACTCCCTATTGGTGGGTCACCTTGAGGGTATAGAAAAATTGATCGGAAGCCTGTATGCCCCCAATATAGAACAAGAGCAATATTGGTACTGCCTCAATGGAGCGATAGCACAGTACACGGCTATTCCGTGGCTGTTGGGAGGGGACTATAATTGTGTCCTAAATATAGAGCTGGATAGATCACATCCCCCACCAGCACAATCACCTGCATTGAAACAGGCAGAACACTTCAAACACTTGGTGACCCACTGGGCACTGGTTGATGTATGGCGGGAAAATAACCCGAACACCAAGGTATACTCTTTCTTCTCTGCCCGCACAATCTAAGAGTGAGTCTGGACAGATTCCTCTGCCCGGCAATGATGCTCCCTCAGATACAGCATACTGAATATATAGGTAGAGTCCTGTCAGATCACGACATGCACACGGTACTCCTCAGATGAAGGCACCACACCCCAGGTACTTATGTGGAAATTGCCCCCAGAATGCCTCACAGATCACAGCATCAACACAATTGGTGTAATGGGATGCGTTCAAGGTAGTGGCAAGGGGACACTGCATTCAACATATAGTAGGAGTGAGGAAAGTGTTAGAACAGGCATTACAAGCTGCAGCAATGCGCCTAGCAGACCTAACGAAGAGCATGGATCGAGAGGATGCGACCCCTGAACAGGTGGCGGCAGCGAAAACGGCATATGTGGAAATGGAGAGAGACCTTCGCAAGTATAATTTCAGAACATATGCTGCCCGGCTAAATCAGGAAGGAAACAGGGCGGGTACACTTTTAGCCTGGCTCACGAAACAAGACACGGATATGCAACCTGTCACAGCACTAATAGATATGACACTTGCCCTTAAGCAGTCACAAACTTATGTCCTGGGTATCTTTCACAACTAATATGTGGGAATCTATCGTGCTCCGCTGTCGGTCTCACAACTAGTGTAAGATCAGTATTTTCACTTCCGCCGGAGGAAGGAAAGCCGTTGGAAGCAAAGATAAAATCCCCAGATGTCACTCACGCGATCCGGCCCTGGCATGATGCAAGGCGCTGGGGATGGATTTTTCCCCTTGAATACTATACCACTTTCTCGGGACAATTGATCCCCCGACTTGTCGCCATGTATGAGGATGCGCTACAGAGAGGGGAGCTCCCTGGATCACTCAGGGAATCTACCCTGGTAACCTTTCTGAAGCCACACAGGGATCCCACTCTCCCAGCCTCATACAGGCCCATAATGCCACGTGTAAAATCCTGGGGAAAATACTGGCAGATCGATATACCGAGGTTCTACCTCTACTGATTCACCCATACCCAGAATGGTTTTCTCCCTAGGCGAAGTGTGTTGCAAAATATACGTAAACTCTTTCTCATACAGGATAGAGCATGGGAACACTTCCCACGATCTGCTGGACCTCAAAAAGGCTCTCTTTGCGGTTCTCCGTAAAGTGCGCGCTGGCCTGAACCTACTGGCATACACGCAACTCCACTACAGGGGCCTTACCTCCAGGATGAGAGTGGGGAAGTACTTCTCAAATCTGTTTTGTGTGAAGCGTGGGATGAGACAGGGCTGCCCCCTGTCCTCCCTCCTCTTTGCCCTGGCAGTGGAACCCTTGGCCATTAGGTTTAGGCAGGGGGTGGAGTCATGGAGCATTCCAATTGCTGACAGAGTACACAGCGTATCGTTATATGCTGATGATCTCCTGATATATGTGAAGGATATCACAAGTGATCTAACGGCGATCAGGGCAATATTGCAAAGCTTTGCAGAAGTCTTAGGACTTCAAGTCAACTGGGGAAAATTGATGGTCTTTCCCCTTAGCCCACACCTAGCCCAATTAGAAATAATGATAGGACCCCAAACCATCGGATGGAGCACAGCGGTGCATTGATATCTAGGGGTGAGATTATACCATTTACACGAGAACCTGTATGAGGGAAACCACCGCAAGATGTTTGCTGGGTTCCAAGCGGCAGTTTCCTTTCGGAAGACCTTACCCTTGGCCCCCATAGGACGTGTTGCCCTAGCAAAGATGATTATGGTCCCCAGACTATTGTATTCCTTTGCTAATCTTCCAGTGATATTGCCTCGCTCATTCTTTCGCAAAATAAAAACACTACTTGCCACTTTGTTATGGGGTGTCGGCAGGCACAGAGTAGCCCTCCAAACCCCCTACTTACCCACCACGCAAGGGGGCTTAGGGGCCCCCTCCTTTGAGGCCTATGTCCTGGCAGCACAGCTTCAATAGTTGTCTCATTGGACAGGCACGAGGAGGAAACATACACTAATGAGGGTCGAGTACCGCTCCCGGCTATTCAGAAATTGTTGATGCCGGGTACTAAGCCTGTGCATGCACACCCCCTATAGGTATCATTCGCCCACAAATGCATGATGCGCAAACACCATATGTCAAAGGGGCAACCTCTCTCTTCTCTGCTGCTCCCATTAGTCGGTTTCCCGCTCCAGGAGCACTATTATACCGCAGGAGCCCTCCAAATGTGGACAAAGTGCGAGGTGACAGAGATAGAATACCTGTTTGAAGATGGGCAACTGAAAACATTTGTCCAATTGATGGAAAATTACGATCTCCCTCTGGGTCAATTCCTGGTACATAGGAGATTAGTAGACAGTGCCTGTCAATGTTGGGAACTCACAGAGGGAGAACCACCGACACACCCAGTTTTACATACAATCTTGCACATGGCGGTGGGCAGACACTTGGTCATGTGGCATTACAGGGCGATAAGGGAAATGATCACGACCCCATTACACACTCTGCGTCAGAAATGGGAAGAAGAGATAGGACGAGTACTTAATGACAAGGAATGGGAAAAGGCTTTAGAATATCCCCAAAAATTTCCAGAAATGCACGCATCAAAAACATTCAATTCAATATCCTCGATCGTGCATACCTAACGCCGCATTGGCTTCACCGATTTTTCCTGGATACACATTTCTCCTGCCCCAGATGTCACACTCCCGAGGTGAACTTCAAACACATGTTTTGGGACTGTTCCATAATTCAATCTTTTTGTGGTAAGGTCCATGAGGTGCTGGAGGCGACGGTGCGCCCCACGAATATTGACACATCGGAGCCATGTGCCCTGGGGATTTTCCCCAGGCGGAAGACGGAAAAGGTGCAGTGTAGATTTGCGTCCCTGGTCATACTTCTGGTGAAACGGGGCATAGCCATGCAGTGGAGGGCCTCCGGAAGCTGCCTGAACCAGCGCCGTTAAAAAATTGGGGACGGCGGAAGAAGAAGCGATAAGGGATAAGGAAGTGAACATCCCATCTCCATGGAATGGGCACAACTCATGTTCCAATTCACGCAGGAAACTACGCAAGAGGTCTTCCTCGGAGCTACTCAGTCTCAATCCCTAACCCCACCCCTGTCCCCATTGGCACAACACAATGCCAAGACTTTCTAGCTGGAGTGGGAGGAGGGCAGACCTCATACTATGATCCCCCAAGGTTGGGACCCTGACTGAGCATGGAGGAGATAGTGTCCTTGGGACGTCGCACGCCCTGATCAACCGATGTCAGTTACCCCACATATGAAATGCAACCAACTAAGCGATAGACGATAACCACAACATAGATCGCAGAACCCCGACCCCTCTTCCATCCCCTTTCTTTGCCCTAGTTAATTGTTCTACGTTTACTCCCCTGTCACCTCAGGTTGAGACTCGTAAGTATTGGGAACTCATGTAGGGGCATATAATGCAGAAATGTGCAGGGATAGAGTGGGGGACTATTGCTTCTTTTGCTTCCTTGCCGAAACCCACACATACAAACACTGGACACTGGTCAGCCCATCCTCACACACAGTAGTTCACTGGAGATGCAGTATCCATGAAATTATGCTATCTTGTGCTAGAGGTCCATGTTATAAGGTGGGATGGATATGTTGCAAAATAATGATATGGGCTGACAATCAGTTTACTCCTGTTTACATGCACTAACGCACAATGTATGCCAATGTAGCATGAAAGTAAAAATTCCCAAAAAAAGAAATTTAAACAAAAAACAGAAGGGAAGACATTGAATGACACAGCTAGAAACTAAAATCACAATGAAATAAACTACCTTCTTAAGAATCCAACCCCAGCTGCCAAGAAGAGACCAAATCCAGTTCCCACTCACCATTTCTTTAACATTTTCTAGGATGTCTAAAATTTGTTGGGTTATGTTTTTTTTCCATATTTGTGATCCCGACTACATACTGGTCTCCTACTACCATGCACACACCACCACTCTTAGCTAGGATTACATTGAATGCATTTCTAGTCTGCTCAGAATATATTCGCATACTTTCCTTTTGGGTGGTGATGTCACACAAAGCTGCCACAGTAGAGTTAGACAATATTTGCGGCTTACATGCAAAATATTCTCTAGCTTTCTCACCCCTGGCCATAGCAGTACCACCAAATGTAATTATGGAGGAAAGAATGTATACAAAAGTAATACCATTAGTATGAATATTGACTTTGAGATCTGTCGTTCCTTCACAGAATTCTTTGCTCAATTCCTTTTAACTTATCTTACTTTAGGCTTCGCATGTTTGCAAGGTACACCCAAACGCAGTACCATTCCAAGTGCCACATCATTCATATCATTATGAATATTAGAATACATCCCATTAGACAGCAAGAAAAACCCCAGGTGTTTGTAAATTGGTCTATCATAATCAAGAGAAGAATATCGGCAAAACCACCCTAAGGTGCTCGGGTCCTTTGGACTTACCAAAGAGTATGTTCCCTTACGTAATACTATCCCGAACAATTAAGACACTGTATAGTGTCAGTGAAATTGATAATTGGACAACAAGCAGGGTAATAACCAGCTTCTCTGGGAACTGTCAACTCCTCATTCTGGTAACCCACCAGAGTTACAGTCTGTTTTGCCATATGTAATTTCTCACAATAAGTGTTGTTGTTGTACCCCGGATAACCCATAACTTGTGGCTTTCAATGATGTAGACAAGGACCTGGATAGCCCAAACTAAATACTCTGTTCACTTCAGTGAAGTGAAGGGGCTGAGTATAAGTATATTTGACAATTGACAATGGATATGCTGTCCATAGGCCAGTGACAGAGTCAGTGGGGTAACAAGCAGTCCCTTCTCCCAAAAACTATTTACGTTTATCTAGAAATGCATTGTTTGGGGCTGTCCTTCTGTGTCTAGTTAGGGATATAACTTTACCCTCACTACACAAAGATAGACTTCGATAATTTTCTAAAACCCATGATACACCAGCAAAATCACAAGAGCAAAACATATTAACCTTTGTTTACGGGTCCACACCTTATTGTACTGGGCAACAGGAATCACCGGCTGCTCTTCCTCAACAATAATTCTACCAAAGGGATGCATATGATGAAATGGGGACAAAATACAAAGAAATATATAATTTCCCAGTGTCCGTCAGAGCCTCACTGGCACAGGCTCCTATTCTCCATCAATATGTTGACTCTCTTGAGCACTGGTGGTGGAGCTTGCGCTATCCTAAGCTCGTATCCCACATCGATCAGAATGGTATCCCCCAAGGTATACTTCGGTTTATCCTGTCCAATGTTCGAACAGTATACAAAACTCTCATCACCCTAAACTTACTTAGTTGGTGCTATTAGCAAAGTACGTCCTGACTTATCTTTCTTTTCTTTTGGTGCACTGTCCCCCAGCCGAGGGCGCAAATTGTACCTAGTGGCTCCAGGCACAGAGGGATCAACAAAAAGGGGCTCCCGGCTATCTCGTATCTTCAGAGGAACAGCTTCATTCAGCACATCATCATTTTCCTTGTCTGTTTGCATCCAGGTCAATTCAGCATCACTCAAGGGGACAAACTGAGGCACCGTCTCTCACTCAATCTCTTACTCCATCCTTCACCCACTGGTCGTAGGGCAAAGACAAAGGGAACCTGTGACAATGAGTCTTGTGGATGTAAATTGTAAATGTAAATTGATACTTGTATAGCGCACTACTCACCCGCAAGGGTCTCAAGGCGCTTGTACGAATACCGCTGTGGAACCCATCCTGGCTTTCCCTGTGAGGCATCCACTCCTGGGCACCCCCAAGGTGGATGCCAGGCATCCTTAGCGTTGTGGCAGCCATTGTGGAAATTAAGCAAGCTATTGCCCAGAGTTGCAGAGTGGGACTCCATGATTGGAATAGGCACGGAGGCGAGAATTATCAGGTCCATGGAATTTTTTAGCCCAAGACCCGCCGAGGCGGGTAATTGCACCCTGGTCCCGGGCTAGACCTCTGCATCAGGGTCTGCCGCTCTAACCATTGTGCCACACTTCTCCAGTTCTTATGGCCAGCAAACCTTCACTGTGGTACGTGTTGCTAACAGGACCAGTTCCAGTCTCTTCCACCGTGGTGCAAACCTTTTCTTCCACTGAAAGTTTTTGATCAGTAAATAATCACCAGGCTGAAGGTTGTACCGGGCCCCTCTGGTGTAGCTGGGAAGGAGTTGGTGAATAAGTTAACTGGCCAAGATAATCTACAATGGATACTCAATATCAGAAAAACGCCAAGTTTGCAGGACACCCAGACATTTGCCGGGCATCCAAACACAACCTCATAGGGTGACAATCTTGTTCTAGAATGTGCTGTCATCCTTGTTGACAAAAGAGCTAACGGTAAAGCATCTGGCCACTTTAACACTGTGGACCCCTGAATTTTTGCCAGTTTGAGCTTGAGAGTACCATTGTACTTCTCAACCAAACCTTCTGAATGTGGATGATTGGCAGCATGGAACTTTTGCTTTATGTGTAAACCATCACATATTAACGGAATCACTTTTGCATTAAAATGACTTCCGTTATCACTTCAAATCAATCGTGGCAAGCTGGATTGTGGAAATAACTCCTTCAGAAGTACCTTTGCAGCAGTATCTAGCACAAATCCAGCCGAATGCCTGATCGAAATGGCCACAGCCGCGACCATTCTCAGACAACTCAGGAGGGCTCTGGCAACAGTGTCAAGCACTGCTGAGAAAAAAGAACATGGTTGTTGCTCATCTCCCAATTTTTGTGTTAAAACAGAAGGTGCACAACCAGCCATTTCATGGACGTACAACTCAAATGGTTTGCTGTAATTTGACGTGCTGAGCACTGGAGCCGAGCAAAGCGCACTTTTTAACTGCTCAACAGACTGCTGACATTCGGGCGTCCAGGGAAAAGGCTCATGCACTTCTTTCTTTGTTAAAGTAAGCAATGGTTTGATTAGTAAGGAGTAGTTAGGTATCCACTGGCGAATCAGGATGTGATACCTGAAAAAGCACACACATCTTTCTGAGTCTGTGGGATAGGGATTTTAACAATGGTACTAATGTGCTCAGGGGTCAACCTCCTACCTTCCTTCGACAGTAGGTGACCTCCTGTCGACAATCCTGACATTTTGAAAGGGAAACTTTATGTCCATGATAAGCCAAATGCAAATATAATTTAACTGTGCTATCTTCACAACCCTGCTCCATATCGAGGCAGAATGGAGGTCTCCAACATATTGTACAAATACATTAACTGCAGGAAGCAAAAGGGAATCAAACTGACTCTTTAATTTAAATACTTGGATTCTCGGTATAGCACTGAGGAGCTCAACAAAATCTAAAGATTCTACCAGCTAATGTAAACCCAAACAAGTATCTACTTTCGGGATAAATAGGAATACTAAAGAATGCATTTTTCAAATCAATCATAGAAAATAATTTGGCCGTGGAAGGAATCATCGTCAAAAGTGTAGTAATATCTGGGATCACTGGAAACTGGGGAACCACTATTTTGTTAACTTCGTGCAAATCAATCGCAAAATGATACAGCTTCATGATGATCAGGAGAACCCAAAGGTGCCCTTTTGATAATTGGAAGAATGGTACTATTAAAACATTGGCAGACGTCTCTTTGACAACTCCTTTCTTGATCAAATCCTGAATAATTTGTAACAGGGCTTATTCTCCTGACTGTGGTATTTTGTACTGAGGAATACTGGGCAGAATAGCATTGTCTTTAACCCGTATCAAGGCCAGGGGTATATGCAACAACCCTACATCTGTATCACCTGTTGCCCACAAAGTGGTTGGCTCATCAGCAAATGCAACAGGAAGAGGACAAACACTGTTTGACACCTACAGCAATTGGGCCCATTGTCATATAAACACCTGCCAGAGAGCAATAGATAACGGCATGCAATTTCTTCATCAAATCCAAACCCATCAAGTTCTCACTACAATTAAATGTAAAAAAAATGGAGAATCCACAGTAAAAGGATCAATAGTCAATGCAAGGGATTGCCTCCTTCGGCAAAAGCACGGGACACTCACTACGCCAATGGCCCTCCTCCTTACAATATGCACAGTGATTTGGTCCCAAAGGTGTTGTAGTCGGCTGCCTACTAGTATGTGGGAGCTGTCTGGCAGGACCACAACATTCCGTATCATTCCCTCTGAATGCCTGTTTCAACAGTACCTTTGTCTTTTAATCCTTAAGGTTTTTCTCTGTCCTCTCTTTCTCCTCTTGGTCCCAATGTTCATAATATTGAGCCATATTCAAAATAACAGGAGGGGAGGAGGGGGACCGGGTACTTTCAGACGCCTGAAAATGAGTCACAATTTCAGGAAGTAAATTAGAAACAAACCTGTTGCCAAACCACCAAACACTTCCCTCAATAGACAGATCCAAAAATGTATCCTCAAACTTAGTGAAGAAATCAGACACACTCCCATCTTTCTTTTGTCGACAAGAGGTCAATTTGTCCCAGTCTACTTTCCTCAATGGAATAAGTGAATGCATATATGTAATAATGCGGCCTGGCAAAACAAGTATCGCTGCTCGGGGCTTATCACCTGGCTTTCTTTCCTGATCCCATGCTTTTATCTGATCCAATGTACCACCCAGCTCCGCAATATGATCTTGAGTATGAACCTGCCTACAAATATCAACCGGAACAAGAAGACCATTGAAGAGGCAATTCTTTATAATAGCAGCGGATTCTTCCTAGGTTCGGGTAAATGAGTCTTAAGTGATAAAACCTCACTTCTTTACCACAGAGTATAAACCTATTGTTCTTGGAAACGGCCCATTACACCCGCTTGTGTAACATTACCATGCTGATCTGTTAACTCCGGTATCTCTGGATGATATATGGGATGAACCTCTTGCATCAGAAACTGTGCTACTGTGGTAGGACTATTCTCATACAACCTGCTCCTATAGGCAACCAATGTGGTGATGTTCCCAAAAACTTGACCTGGATTTAGACCACTAGCATACACATGATCTCTAAGATGGAATAAAATTTGCGGCACATCATTCCCAAAATGTTGCTGCCATAGGCCAATCAATGTAGAAGACATATGCTTAAGAGCATGCTGCTGTATAAAGGGCTCATAATATTTCATAGCACCCCAAACATCCTCCACTATATAAATGGGATTACGACCCGACTGCACAGCCTGATAAGCTACTACCATCTTCTCCTTATCCCCCACCACAGATCGCACTAAAGAGCCCATATGCTTGTTAAATCTTGCCAGATCTCTATCCTCAAATCCCCGTATTGAAATCTCAACACTCAATAATGCTGGGGAATGAACTACCAAATATGGAGAAGCAACAGAAACACCAGAAAGGATCATCGCAGGTGGGTGCATTGCAGGAGAGCGAGCAGAAGACAAGGATGCCAAAACAATAGGCATGATAGGTGTGCTAACAGTCACAGTTGCCACAGACAGCCAAGGCAAAGAATGAGGAGCAGGAGCTGAAGCCACAGCCATCAAAACCACAGCAGTTGATGCAGGGACAGTGGAAACAACGGTGACAGGCAGCTGTGATGGCACAGGGACAGTGGGACATATCCTTTGTGGGTACCCTCACGCCGCTTTGCTCACTAGGCTTCCTGCGCGTTGCGCTCTATCAGGCGCCCTGCTGATATTTTAACTCACCAGTTTTTTATTTGTGTTGGACTTAGTTTCTTTCCCTTGTTTTTAACTGGGCTATAATCTCCCCCTCACTTGCAGCATAATTGTCTGTGCACCGCTGCTTAGCGGGTCCGGTTCTTGGGGTGGTGAACTACAGGCGCCATCTTAGGGTGGTAGGGACACTTTGTGGGCGCCTTTATTGAGCGGTCTAGCGCTCCGGCAGCCTCGCGGGACGCTTATTTAAGGCGACCATTTCTGAGGGCAGCCTGGACGAGGTACCCTCACGCCGCTTTGCTCACTAGGCGGGACGCCTATTTAAATCTCCCCTCAAAGCGCAGCGGTTTCGCGCAGCGGGGGCGCCTTCCCTGCGGCTGAGTCATGCCAGAGTCCTGCCCGTCTGCGCCCGTCAGTGCTTAGAAGGCGTGGGTCGCGACAGGACTCTAAGCTCAAGCCTCATCACCATGACGTCGCCTACAATTATATATCAAAGGGAGGAACTGCTGGCCATCAGAGGTCGGGTTATTAACTGTGGCCATAGCCTTGTTGGCCCGCTATGTGGTCCTTATCTGTATACATGCGGAGGCTGGTCCTTAGACACTCCTGTCCCTATTCGAGTGGGGGAGATGCCACTTTCGCACAAGAGCACGACAGGATCGCGTGAACTCAGTATCTGGAATCTAAATGTTAGATCGCTGGTTAAACATCATCAGGAGATATACGACCTCACCAAGGATGAGTCTCCTGATTTATTTTTCTTGACAGAAACCTGGTTGCAGGATACGGATACTTCCATCCTCAACCTGGCCTTCCCCCCGGAATATTCCATCTTAATGCTTAATCGTACTACCAGGGGTGGAGGTATTGCGATGGCCATCAAGTCGTGTTATCCGTGCGAGTGGAAAGTCTTAAAACTCCCAGGATGTGAGAGCGCTCTCTTCAAAGTTTCGATTAGTCATCACTTCACCTTTTCTGGCATCTTGATTTATCGCCCCCCTGGCTGTGATTCTGCTTTTAGGGCAGCTCTCCCTGATTTAATTAGCACCTTGGCACTAGGATGTGCTAATTTCAGTATTCTCAGAGACCTCAATCTTCATTTTGACTGCCCACCCTCCCCTACTATCAGTAGTATTCTGGCCGACTTAGAGGCCTTGCAACTTACCCAGCTGGTCACATCTCCTACGCACATTGGAGGGCATATCCTTGACCCTTTTTTCACTAACCTAGCGGGGGCTAGGGCTTTATGCCCAACTCAGATCGCCTGGACAGACCATATGTTGGTGAAAATGCTATGCCCCACTCATGAGCATCCTTTTAAACCTCAGGACAGAACAGTACTCAGGCGACACTGGAACAAACTGAGATTGGAGGATCTCTACCATCTGCTGGAAGAGGCTCCGTTGGGCCCCATAATCCATCCGGAACACGGATATGATCTCTTCTGTGAGTGGATTACCCACGCCCTTGATTCATTGATCCCCATGGTTTGGTCTAAGTGTCGCACAAAAGAACCCAGCCCTTGGTATGATAGTTCTCTAGCGCTTCTTAAAAAAGCCTGTAGACAGGCTGAGAGGGAGTGGCGGAAATCGTTTGACCCTAGAAAAAAGGCATGCTACTTCGCCAAAATAAAAATCTACCATAGGGCGGTGTGTAGAACACGAGCAGCCTTTTCTGCCCAAGAATTCCAAAATAGCTCCAATCAGTCAAAACTCATTTTTAAGGTGCTAAATGACCTGATGGCTAAAAGGGCAATGGCGGCGGAAATCTGTTCGGATTCCCACTGCGAGGACCTGGCTTCCTTTGTTCTCGAGAAAGTTCAAGCCATTTATCGAACCTTCCCGAATGGTACTCACATCTCCAAGCCGGTCAGCTGTAGTCTGGGTGGATGTGAGCTTCTTACTACCCTGCCCTTTCTATCAACTGAGGCCTTCAACACTTTGAGCCTTAAAATCAAATCAGGATCCCCTGCAGATCCGCTGAAATCGGCTCAGTTCAGGATTATGTCCCCGTTATGCCGTACTCCGGTGTTTTCTTTGATCAATTTGTCTTTATCTTCAGATGTAGTTCCCATTAGGTGGAAACCGGCCGCAGTCACACCTATTCTAAAGAAGGCTACCCTTGACCCCCTCAAACCCGAGAACTACCGCCCTATTTCCCATCTTCCTTGGGCTGCGAAAGTAGCCGAGGCCCATGTGAACGGAATTCTTTCTGAGCATCTTATAAGGGCTAACATCCTCGACCCCACCCAGAACGGTTTCCGTGCGGGTCACAGCATGGAGACGGCCCTACTCTCTATGGTGGAACATCTGCGTTCTGTGCTTGATGCGGGTCGGACGGCGGCACTATTGCTATTAGATCTTAGTGCCGCGTTCGACACGATCTCGCACAGGATTTTGCTCCAGCGCCTGGAAGAAGTAGGTGTCACGGGCTCTGCCCTCCGCTGGTTTCGTTCCTTTCTTGCCGAACGGTCTTTCAAGGTTGCGATCCCGCCCAGCCAGTCTAAATCATATCCGTTGGAACTGGGTGTCCCGCAGGGTTCTTCGTTAAGCCCCACTCTATTCAACCTTTACGTGAGGCCGCAGGCTGCGGTCGTCAAGCAGTGGGGCCTGACGATGCTCTCATACGCAGAGGACACGCAGCTGGCGGTCACGTTGAGTGGGGACTCTGACATGGAGGCTCCCAGGTTCCGTGACGGACTACGGGCAGTGGCCAACTGGATGAATACCAACTGTCTCAAGTTAAACGCCAAAAAGACCAAGGTCATGGTGGTCGGCAAGCTAGGCGGAGCTATGGGGTGACTTGCGGTGGCCTCCTGAACTGGGTGTGACCCCTACCCCAGCATCGGAGATAAAAAATCTAGGGGTTAGGCTGGATCCGACCCTTAGTTTCATCTGCCACACTAAGAAGGTGGCGGCTACTTGCTACGGCATTATCCGAGGTCTAAGACCTATCCTGAAATTTTTCGACGCGCCCACCAGGCAGCTAGTGGTTCAGTCGTCAGTGTTGTCCCGGCTGGATTATGCTAGTTCGCTTTTGGTGGGGATCAATCAGTTGGAAGTCATCCGGCTGCAGCGAGTTCAAAATGCTGCAGCCAGAGTGGTGATTGGTCTGCCAAGGCAGTGCTCTGTTTTAAACACGCTGCGCTCTCTCCACTGGCTTCCTGTGAACCAGAGGATAAAATTCAAGGTACTATGCCTTGCTTATAAAATCCTCAAGGGTTCATCTCCTCAAATACTTGAGAATCTGGTGGTGCCATACGTACCCTCGCGAACCCTCAGATCCCTAGGCCAAAATCTGGCAGTTGTTCCGCGCTTTAGGCTGAGCAGAGTCGGTGGTTGCTCTTTTTGGGTGTTGGCGGCGAAGTTGTGGAACTCTCTCCCCCTTCACACCCGGGCCCTTGAAGACCTCTTGCTGTTCAGACACGCCATCAAGACTATTCTATTCGTTTAGCCTATAATATTCGGCTTCACTGTTGTTTCATTTTCTGGCCTTTTAACTGAGTTGTGTTTTGTGTACCTTGCAAAGCGCCGGGACGCCCCTTTGCTGGGGCAGCTGTGCGAGGTATAAGTGCAGATAACATAACATAACATAACATAACATAACATAACATAACATAACATAACATGACATAACATAACATAACATAACATAACATAACATAACATATGGGGGTGGGGGCGGGTATCTAACAATTAAACCTCCTATCTTCACATTCAACTCCCTTTTCTTGATTTTCTTTATCATATGCTACAGCTTTCTGAGTCAGCGTTTGCATCTTCCCTTTCTGTGCCTCTTTTTCCTCCTTCAATCGTCTCTGCATAGCTGCTTTCTGCCATGTTCTAAGAGAATCAAACATAGACAGTCTACTTATTTTCTTGAACAATTGTTCATGTAAATACCCAATCTTTTGTTCATCAAAAATGCCCGTCAACGGCCACTGCAACTTAGCATTGTCCCTCGTATATTTGGGCCATAATGTTCTAAACATATTAGGACCAAGACATGTTTCACATACATATCAAAGTTTTTTTTTTGATAATCAACTTCATTGGTTTTTGAATAACAGTGAAATTAATTGGTAGCAGAATCAGCGTTGTAACAAAACAGCACATCCCATACACTCGACAAGACAGTAGTTCGCCCAGTTGGACCGGGCGTGGAGTTCCCAAACCATTGCAGGTGTACAAAAGCCTTTAGACCCTCATGGTGGAAGCATATTAAACCATTTACCCCACACTTTGCCAAATAGTTCTGGGCAACCGCGGGCCTCGAAGAGAGATTCTTCCTGTGCTCCGCACCAGTCCATTCCCCTCTTCCAGTTTTGCATAGTCGTTGCCTTTGCCTGAGACCAACGCGCGGCTGTGTCTCTTTTGGCCACTGCCACGGCAGTTCCCAGGAAACGCTTGTCAGCCCTGGAGCCGTCGAGGCCGCCGAGGACCCCAAATAGCAAGCGCATTAGTTCATGGGGAACCTCCCACCCTAAGGCCTGTGTAACTTCAAGTTCCACTCCTCTCCAGAACTTCGCCAGGGCAGAACATAGCCATACCATGTGATAGAAATCCACTGGAGCAGGAGTCGCAGCGCGCGCATGCTGGGGAGGATCTCATCTGGGCCCGGAAAAGGCGCGCTGGAGTGAGGTAAGCTGCATGGAGGTAGTAAAGTTGGACCAGGCATAACTTAGAGGATGTTGTCAAAGTTTTAGGGGCCATAAGGATGTCCCGCCAAACTGCTTCCTCCAGGGAACCCAGCCACCCCTCCCAGCGAGCCTGGAGTCGGTCTAGGGATGCAGGACCATTGTTCAGCAGTGACAGGGAGATTCTGGGCACTCCCCCCTCCCCAGCTTTCCCATAATCACCTGAACCTCCCGGGGCCTGAATTCTGGGAGAGAGGTGGGGGATGGAATGTGGGTGTGGAGGGCATGTCTAGGTTATAGATATTTATAGAATTGGGAGGGAAGGAGGGCGTGGCGTTGCTATAGGTCAGCTAAGGATCGGATGTGGTCTCCAAGCAGCAAGATCCCAATGAGGTCCCAATGGTGGAATTCCTGCAGGGACGAGACCTCCCGCAACCAGGCCCCAGAACACAGTGGCGTCTGTCTGGTGAGCCTCCAATCCCATTGCACGTGGCAAAGTGCTGTACGCCAGGCCGTGAGCACTGTCCTAGTGACAGGGGGTAGAGCTTGCGGCACCGGGCAACCATAGAGAAATGCCTGGATCTGTGGGAGGTCCAGTGTTCTAAGTTGCACTCGGTACGCTGAGTCGGACCAGCCGCCCGCAAACCAGTCGTGGATCACAATAAGTCTCGTGGCCAGGTAGTAAAGGTGGAGATTGGGATATGACAGTGCACCAGGGACATGCGCGGCCTCTCTCCTCCCCATAAGAACCGGGTGAGAACGCCATCTAGTTCCCAGGAGGTGGACGGTGATGTTTTACAAAGTGTAAAGGAAACGGGGAAGGATCATCATTTTAAAAAGTGCACTCCTGCCCAGGGGGATAAGGGGAAGGGTCTGCCATTTCTTGAGGTCTGCTTTCATTCTAGTGACTAAGGGTGTAACATTCAGGGCCCAATTAAGCTCTGGTAGCAGGGCAACCCATATGCCCAGTTATTTGACTGACTGCCTTTGCAGGGGGATGGTCCTGTGCCAGGTAAAACATGCCCGAGAAGGGTGCAGGGGGACCATGTTTGATTTTGCCGGAATGAGTTGAAGCCCAGAAACCCGCTTGAAAGCAAAGAGGACCTCCAGGCACCTTGGGCCGGAGCGGTCCGGGTCTGCCAGGTAGAGCAGGACGTCGTCCGCGTAGAGACCTACCTTGTCCACCTGACTCCGATCCCAGGCCCAACCCCGGATGAGAGGGTTTTGGAGAATGACCGCCGCCAGGAGTTCCATTGCTGACAACTAATAAGAGTGGTGAGAGCGGGCACCCCTGGCGGGTGCCCCTTTGGATTGTGAAGGTATCAGACAGCTCACCATTAATGAGGACACGGGCCGTGGGGTTACTGTAAAGGACCTTAAGCATGCGGCGGAAGGGAAGGCCAAATCCCATCTGCTCCAGCACCCCCTCGAGGTAAATCCAATCCACCGAATCGAAGGCTTTTTCAAAATCAATGAAGAGCAGTCGCAGATACGGGGTCAGGTGGTGCCGGGGGGCCATAGCCAAGTGGAGGCAGTGAATGCAGTGGCAGGTACCCCTGGCCGGCATGAACCCACACTGGTCAGGATGAACCAAGTCCTGTAGGAGGGGGCGAAGTCGCTGGGCTATCGCAGTGGCAAAAATCTTAACCTCTGTGTTAATCAACAAAATTCAAAGTTAGGAGTATCGACTGAGCTTCTTCCAATCGAACATCTGCAGAAAAACAGCAACAGCACAAAGAAAACAGTTTACAAAGACTCAGCATTTTCAAAAGAAAACAAGTTCACTAGTTATACCTGGCAAAGCAATTGCAAATGCTTTTATTCCAAATTCAAATGAAAAATGGCACCGTATCCACAAAGAAACCATAACAAACTCAACTGATATACACAGGTCAAACAAACTAATTCTCCACTGCCGACTTTTCAGGCCAAAAAGTCAGGTCCAATGTTTCGCCATTTATGACTCCAGTCAGGATGACCGCTGGCCAAGGCACCGAAGGAGTCCTTGTTTGGGCGCCAACTGAAGGAAGTGACCCGATTAGGGTCACCCGGGTCACACAAGACCACCTCTCAGCCTTCCATACCAAATGAAGAGTCGGTCAAAGAGAAGTGAATAAAAAAACAATATTGGTTTATTCACATACACTCAGAATGGAGAGCAGTCTGCCCAGTCGCTTAGGATTGCTGCAGAGGGGCTGACATCAGCAAGCATAAAGATACATGGATGAAGCCGCCAAATGGTTTAACAAAGATTTTAAAATCATTAAACTCCAAGTAAGCCAAGCCAAGTGGAAGTGGAGGTAAACCTACAAAGCTCAAGATAAACTTGATTATACCACCAATCTTCACAGGTATAAGGCGGCTATACTGGAGGCTAAGAGAGCATTCTTTACGAATAGGGTACTCGATTCCGATAATGGTCCGAAAGAAATCTTCAAGTTAGTAAAAGAACTCTCTAACCTAAGCTGTGTAACCCCATCCTCTGTGCAGAGTCAGGTACTTTGCAATAACTTGAATTCCTTTTTCTTAGATAAAAGAAAATTCACAATTCCTTTGCCCCCACCAACTGTGGCTCCTGAAACAACAGGGATATTCCCAATCCTTGTGTTCTCAACTCCCTCCCCTTGATGGATAAGAAATGTGTCTTGGACCTCGTAGTTAAGATCAAATCACGCTCACCTAAGAAGGACTGTCACATTTACATCTCAAAAGCAATCTATCGGTCCTTCCCTGATATCCTTCTCAAATTTCTGAACCACTCTCTGTCCCTTCGCATTGTAACACTTGCTTTTAAAAAGAAGTGGTTGTTCCACTTCTAAAAAGGCAAGGCATAGATCCCAATAAATTAGAGAACTACAGACCCATTTCTCTTCTCCCATTCCAGGCGAAAGTGTTGGAGACCCATGTGGCCACTTGCCTTAGCACTTTTCTGGAAACTGCTAAATTCCTGGACAACCATCAGGCAGATTTCCGTTCTGCACATTCCACTGAAGCAGTGATTCTATCAGTATTGGATGACCTCATGTGACAGGCCGACATGGATCACACTCAGGCCCTGATCCTCCTTGACCTATCTGCGACATTTGACACTGTGAACCACAACATTTTGTTGGAGCACGTTGCCGCAGCAGGTCTCAGGGACTCTGCACTAGCCTGGTACGGCTCATTTTTGGAGGCCCTTAAACAATCAGTGTGGCTATCACCCTTCAAATCTAGACCTGTGGTGTTCCTCGGGGCTCCTCCCTTTCGCCAATTCTGTTTAATATCTATATACGCCCCCTGATCTCAAGTATACAACAGACGGGTGTAAAAATCTTCAACTACGCAGATGACATGCAGCTTATTTTCACCCATGACAACTGTACAGAATCTAAGGACTTCGTCAAGAGATTTATGCTGTATATCAAAACGTGAATGAATGAAAATCAACTAAAGTTGAATTCAGAAAAAAACGAGATCATTGTTCCCCACAGTAAACCTGACTACTGGACTCCCTCCTATTGGTCCCCTGATCTAGGTGTGGCACCCACCCCTAAATCTGCTATAAAAAGTCTTGGTATTCATATTGATGCTGACCTCTCCATGACCACCCAAATTGGCTCGATGACATCGGCATGCTTTGTCCAAATGTGCAAACTGCAGAAGATCAGAATTTTTTTTAGTAAAGAGGCCATACCCCAAATCGCTATAGCCCTATCCTTTCCAAAATCGATTATGGGAATGTCTTCTACAATGGACTCCCACAATTCCAGAGACATCGCTTGCATATGATTCAAAATCAAGCGGCAAGGATCATCTATCTTAAGGACAGGCAATGCCATACCCCCCCCCCCCCCCCCCCCTGCTTAGAGACCTCCACTGGCTCCCAGTGGAGCAACAAGACTTGTTCAAAGCTGGCTGTATACTCTTCAAAGCTATCCAGGACACCAGCCCAAGATTCATTGTCTCTCCGATTAATAAACATCTACCCAAGCGAACTTTGAGAGCCTCGCACCAGAAACTTCTGACGGTGCCCAGAATCCGTCTCAAACGCTTTGGCGGGACTAGGTTTTCTTTCTTGGGTCCTATGACCTGGAATGCTTTCCCTACTTCCCGCAGGCTTGAGGGAGACTATCTGCGGTGCAGAAAATAGCTCTTCACCGTGGCCTACAATTAGTTGTCTCTGGCTTAAAGCTGCATTCATCTATCACTTCCGCAGCGCCAAGAAACCTGTTGGTGTAAGTGCGCTATACAAATTCACATGTAACATAACATAACATTATGTACATTTCAGAATCAATAAAGGCACACCGACCATGGAATTTTCCAAGCAGATGCAGCAAAACAATGAAGTACAGAAAATAAGTTTAGATTTTAAGGCCAGGCATACACTATCTCCTACTCAAGGTTGCTGTGCCTGTGCCCGCCACTAGCAAAGTGGGAGAAGGCCTCTATCAAGGAAGAAAGGTATGCACTAATAAAGACAGTGTGTTCATTAGTGAAACAAAACTTAGCCTTGGCGAAACACTACTCGACAGAGGCATTTTCTCGGAAATAGCAAAGAATACATTTTGATTATAACTCAAAATGGCGCTTACATGTAAAATGGTGCCACAAATGCGAACAGCTGCTGTTTGAGGCGCACTGCGACTTGCGGAACTATGTAGGAGAACTTATTGTGACAATATGTGTAGTGCAGTGTGAGTGGAGTGGGGGAATTTTCTTTCAATATTCTTGCTCCTGGTTGGTATGGTTGAAAAGGGGGGTTAAATAGTAGGGAAAAGTGTAACTCTATTGACTTAGTAATCCCTAGTATACAGTTAATTCTAGGTATTTTCAAACATCACTTCCACCGCTCCACTCACACTGCACTACACATATTGTCATAATAAGTGCTCCTACGTAGTTCCACAAGTCGCAGCACGCCCCAAACAGCAGCTGTTTGGGACGGCCCCAATGGTGAAGTATGTCTCCTAGGGTTAACCCTTGGTGAGTGAGGGGAATCAAGAAAAGGAATTTTCCTTCTCTCCAAACAGGGACTTTTGTTTTCGCACAAATAGTGAACCTCCCACCCCATTCCCTTTTAGGTTTGGTTCTTGAATCTGTTACACACAGATTGTGGGGAATGAAGATTTTAAACAATAACCAACATACAAAAATTATAGGGGAAGGAGCCTAAAAGCGGGCACATATGCGTTTACGTCTTAACGATACCGGTTTTGGATCTCTCATCTCTCTAGAAAAGGAAACTCCTATTTGCCATTAAATTTCAAGAATGCTTATAAAGTGAGTTTGCAGCAAATGTCTCTTCGAGCTCTTGGGATCAGATTTCTTGGTTTTTCTCCCACTTTTACAGTTCACAAGCTTCAAAGTTTGTCATAATCTGGTGTGTCTTCAGTTATTCATAGGCCTTACAAGATACTCTTTTATTACAACAGTCTCTCAAGGTGGTTTTTGTGAGTTTAAATCCTTGAAGCAAAAAGCTTGATACGCTTTCTCCCAGTCATTTGCTGCACCTAGATAGGTCCACTCAGGTGCAGCACATCTGCGACTTGGTACTTTAGCTCTATTTGATATTCTCACTATTGGTCCATCATCATCTGTATCACATTGTTCACTGTTCATGCCACTGCTGGCCCTGCGGCCCGCCCCCTGAGCCCATTCGCTAAACCCTGCCACCCGCCTCCCACCTCCCAGCTTCTCTTCCCTCCCAGCTCTCCTTAAAATGGCGGCAGCTGTGTGTCCCCGCTGCTGGCGTGCCGAAGGCAAGCCTGTTTGCGCTCGTCCGCCCCTGGACCGCGTCCAGCACCAGAACCCCTGGAAGCCCGCGAACGCTACGATACCAGACTCCACTACGACACCAGCAACCTCAACGCCAGCCGAAACTACACCTGCTTCCAGACCACCCCAAAACGAACCCACACACCCTTCTCCTCCCGCACCTGCAGCTTCACCTGCGACAGAACCACCAAACCTGCAAGGACTGGACCCAACCACCTCCGCTGCATACTCAACACCCTCTCCGCACGCAAACATGCCATCGAGCTCTGGGATCTGCTTGACATCTCTGCCCCAAACGTGGCCTTCCTGACCGAGACCTGGTGGAACGACTCCTCGGCGCCCGACATTGCCATAGACATCCCGGACGGCTACAAGATCATCCCCAGAGAGCGCACCAACAGAACCAGAGGAGGAATAGCCATTGTGCACAAGTCCACCCTCAAGGTCCCAACCCATGCAACGACACCCTCAACACCGCCGAACACCTGCACTTCCGGATCTACACCGACCCCAACACCACCCTCAGAGGAACACTCATCTACAGACCCCCTTGACCCACGGCTCAGTTCAGCGACTCCATTGCCGACCTCTCCAGCACCCACGCACTCGCCTCCACAGACTACATCCTCCTCGGGGACCTGAACTTCCACCTCGAGAACAACAACAACGCCAACTCCACCACCCTGATCGACAACCTCGCCAACTTCGGCCACAAACAACTCGTCACCGCACCCACCCATGCCGCCGGCCATATGCTGGACCCCGTCTTCTCCACAGGCACCCACGTCGCCTTCAACCACACCACCGAACTCCACTGGACAGACCACAGCTGCATTCATTTCACCATCAAGAAACCAACCACGCACCACCGCACCCAACAGCTGCCTCGCCGCTGCTGGAGCAAAGTCACCGAAGACCAGCTGATCACCACCCTCCAACAACATCTCGCCCTCACAAGAACTGTGAGACTCACTAGCCATCTTCTTCCACTGCAAGATGGCTGACATCCATGACATCCACGACAGCTTCAACACCACGACCGGCCCACCTACGCCAGTCTCCACATTCCCTGTGAACACCACCAGCGTCATCTGCCTGACCTCCTGGTCCAACATCAATGACGACGAGACAGGCAGGGTCATGAACTCCATCCACTCAGGATCTCCGTCAGACCCGTGCCCACACCACGTATTCAACATAGCAGACACGGCCATTGCACCCTAACTGGGGAAGGCCATCAACATCTCCTTCAAAACAACATTCCTGGAAAGCTGGAAGCACGCCAAAATCAACGCCCTCCTCAAGAAGCCCAAGCCGGACCCTAAGGACCTCAAGAACTTCCAGCCCATCTCCCTGCTCCCATTCCCGGCAAAGGTCATCAAAAAAATCGTCAATAGGCAATTGGCCCACCACCTGGAAGACAACAACATCTTGGACCTGTCCCTGTCCCGATTCAGACAAAACCACAGCACCGAGACAGCCCTCATCGCCGCCACAGAAGACATCAGGCGCCAACTAGACAACGGAGAAACATCAGCCCTCATCCTCCTAGACCTGTCGGCCGCCTTCGACACGGTCTGCCATCGCACTCTAAAGACACGCCTCCTAGAAGCAGGAATCCAAGAGAAGGCCCTTGACTGGACCACCTCCTTCCTCTCCGGCAGAACCCAGAGCATCCGCCTCCCACCCTTCCGATCCGAAGCCACCAACATCATCTGCGGCGTCCCCCAGGGCTCATCCCTCAGCCCGACGCTGTTCAACATCTACATGGTCACCCTCGCACAATTGGCCCGCCATCACGAGCTCAACATCATCTCCTATGCCGACGACACCCAGCTCATCCTCTACCTCACCAAGGACCCATTCACCGCCAAAACCAACCTCCACGAGAGAATGAAGGCCATCGCCAACTGGATGAGGAGCAGCCGTCTGAAGCTGAACTCGGTAAAGATGTAGGTTCTCATCCTCGGACCCACCCCTCAGACTGGGATGACTCCTGGTGGCTGACCATGCTGGGAACAGCACCAACACCCACCGAGCATGCACGCAACCTAGGATTCATCCGCGACTCCTCCCTCTCCATGTCTGAGCAGGTCAACGCCGTCTCCTCCTGCTACAACACCCTCTGCATGCTCTGCAGGATCGGCAAGTGGATCCTGACTGAAACAAGAAGAACTGTGACACAGGCCCTTGTCAGCAGCAGACTGGACAACTGCAACTTACTCTACGCAGGAATCCCAGCCAAACACCTACAACGACTACAACGCATCCAAAACGACTCCGCCCAACTGATCGTCAGCATCCCCCGCCGCAGACACATCACCCCCCACCTGAGAGACCTACACTGGCTCCCCGTCGACAAGAGGATCACCTTCAAGCTCCTCACCCACAAACACAAAGCTCTCCACAACACCGGGCAAGCCTACCTTAACAGCAGACTCAGCTTCTATACCCCCACCCGCCAGCTCTGCTCCGCCAGCCTCGCCCTCGAAGCTGTCCCCCACAACCAACAAACAACCTCCGGCGACAGATCCTTCTCCTACCTCGCCGCCAAGACCTGGAACACCCTCCCTACCCACATACGGCAGACCCAAGACCTACTTGCCTTCAGAAGACTCCTCAAGACCTGGCTCTTCGAGCAGTAGCAGCACCCCCCCTCCCCTCAGCGCCTTGAGACCCTCACGGGTAAGTAGCGCACTCTACAAGTACTCTGATTGATTGATTGATTGATTCAGATTGACTTGAAACTTTTATTACAGTTGGAGGTACTCTACCTTCCAGCAATATTTGCTTCTTTCTGTTAGTTATACTGGGCCAACTGTCTCCACTATTCACTCGCATTTCACTTGCACTGTTGACAACAGTTGGACCAACACTTCCCCTGGTCAGGCCCCTCTCCACATAACCCTTGTTACCTACAGAGACTGACTCTCTCGGACACTCATTTAAACCAATGTCTCTAGACCCAGTAGCTGGCATCTCCTCTACTCTGTGACTGACTTGAGTTGGATGTCTCACTGTGACCACCAGCACATCCCCTACAGGTACCGCATTTTCAAGAGGACATGGGACTCAGCGAGTGTGGATGGTGTGTATTCAGTTAGGCAGACCACCCCATTTAACAGCAGTCGTGGTAACAAGGACTACTTAGTATGGCCCACACCAACAATGCTCTAAACATGATTGGCGTACGTGTTTTTTCACTAGGACCCTGTCACTGTCACACAGGTCATAGCACTGCTCTGGTGAGATGGCAGCTTCCTCAACCTGCTGACACACAGAATGGACCACATCAGCCAATCATTTACCGTAATCGAGTATCAAATCATCAGTTATATCCACTAGCTGGTTGGGTGGGACTGTAGGCTGTCTCATAGCCCTCCTCATTATGATTTTGTGTGGGGACAGTCCAGTTCTTCTGTCTGGGGACTTCCCAAACTCATCAATACCAAGGGTAAAGCATCATCCATTTAAGAGACGTGGACGCACACACCTTTGCCAAACGGGACTTTAGAGTTCCATTCACTTTTACGACCACTCCAGACAATTTTGTTTGCTATGCATAGTGTAACATCTGCTCAATTTGTAATGCTACACAAAGCATTCTCATCACCTCATTATTAAAATGTGCCCCTCTATCTGATCCCAAAGAGGTCGGAAGTCACAACCCTGGTATACGCTCTCTAAGGAGTAATTTTCTACAGTTAGACTGTCATTTCGCCTGGTTAGGTAGGCTTCCACCCAATGAGAAAACAGGCACACAATCACTAGAACGTATTTTAGTTCATTGCAAGGGGGCATCTCGATAAAATTGAGCTGTATCCTATTAATGGGTTCTCCACATCTCCCTACATGACTCATGGTGACTAGTTTCTTCTTTCCCGCATTTTGTTGTTGACACATTACACAGCTCTGCCACAACACTTCTGCCACAGCTCGAAATTGGGGGTTGAACCATGTCTGTCAGTAAAGACGCATCATAGCATCTCTTCCAACTTGTGCAGGACCATGATAGTTTCTTGCTATTGGTGACAACAAATTATCAGGTACAACTGGACTTCCGGCAGTGTACACCCACACCTCATCTTCTTGCCGTTGTGTGCAACCTACTTTGACACATCCTTGTCTTTCTGTTTCTGACACTTCATCTTGTAATGCTTCTATTACCTCTCATGTTTCCACAACTGAAACTGAAAATATCTGCCTGCATTCTGTAACAACAGGTTGTTCCTTTAATGGTTCCCCATTGATGATATGAGAATTTAGTGCGCAATAGTATGCAGTCTCATTGCAAGCGATTGCCGACTGTCACATAATCTTTCTCCTCTTGATGGACAAGGCATTTTACCACTGCAATATGGGCTGGCAATTGTAATGACAGCAGTAGATTTTTCATGCTCCCTCCATTTTGGATGGATGAACCCTAAGATGTCTTGAACCCACGCTGAGACCACAACACCTCAAAATCATGGAAAACCCAAAATTCATATTGGCTATCCATGAAAATGGTGACTCTCGATTGTTCAGTAATACTGCAAGCCCTGGTTAGTGTGATTAACTCAGCTACCTAGGCTGAGTATACTCGTTGCAACCATAAAGTTTCCACCACTCCCACAACAGTACAGATGGCATATGCAGCTTTTACGTTTCTTCCTGTATCACAAACAACACATGATCTGACTCAGGCAATAGATTATCCAGGACAAATCAGTCGTGGCTTTGTGCATAACTTAGTCATGTCCAAACAGTCATGATCTGCTTCATCAATCACAACTTTGTTTCCTAGTAAGGCCAACAATCAATGTTGCTGGATTCAGACTCCACATATCACCAATGACACTTTCTTGGCACCCAAAATGACCAGTTCATACTTAGTCATCTGGCTACTTGTGAGATGTTGCGTTTGAGTACGAGTAAGCAATATCTCAACAGAATGTTGTACATGCACTTTCAGCGGGTGACCCATCATGATGCTCTCAAACTTTTCCAAACTCACACATGTGGCAGAAACTGCCTTTAGATATCCAGGCAATGCCACAGATACAGGATCTAATGAAAAATGCTGCAGCCCCAAAAACTCGAGCTGTCTGGGGCAGACCACCTCCTCCCCCTTGCTACGCCACTGGGTTGTATGCAGTCATTTGAAAATGTTTTGTTGCTATAGGGCTTTTCAGAAGTCATCTCTGCAGGTTATTTGTGACTTTCCCTAAAGTTCATTGTATGAAGGTAAGTGCATTAAGAACTAAATCCTGTGCTTTTTTATGTCCCTTTGTTGTAATTAAACAGAGACTCTCTGATAGTACATATGTATAATGTGTTTATTGCAAAACAGGCCAGCAGGCATCAAACCAAACCAATCAGACCAAAGTTTCACCCACGAACATGTAACGCTAAAACTCATACATATTCCTGCAACATTCAAACACTTTTTTTCAATACGAGTAGTTAGAAATTGGTTGATGGGGGTATGAGCCCTGGCCAAGCAGTAACCACAGCCCTAGTCTGAGTAATTAGTTTAAGTCAAGGGGTGCTACAAGGGACTTATTTGAAACAGATTTAAATTCATTAATGAGTTGTACATATGTAACGCACTCTTATGTATCCACAGGATAACCGTCTTATATCAACTGTAACAAATATATTGGTGGAAGGCAAAAGGAACATATAGAGCAAGAATCGTATTCAGTGTTCAAAAAATTCTTTATACTGCAACAAAAGTAGGGAGACAAATACAAATGAAGTAAAGCAAAAAGGTCATGAACAGAGATCAATCAAATTTTCACTACAGTTCATAACTAGGAACATCAACTCCAGATATTTAAAGACACAACCAAAATTAATTAATAAAAAAAGGTTGCGAATTGGTGACAGAGCAACGTAACAGGAGATGATGGAGTGTCGACGTTTCGGTCTAGGTAGCAGTCGTCAGATAGACCATCATCAGGACGGTGTTTTTCTATGCAGGAAAAACTCCCTATGCGAAATAATAAATGCAACATAATCAACAAATGTCTTTGAAATTAGAAATACATTAATAGAGAAATACATGCTCTATGCGTCAAATAAAACTTAAATATCCATTTTTTCTCAGAGGTCACTCCTTCCTAGTAACCACTGAGAAATAGTTTCTAAAATAAACCTGAGGCAGTATAGCTCAAATAGTAAATCTGCGTGTCTTTCACATGATAAAACTAAGACGTTAAAACAATAATGAAAACGTGTACAGTTATTCATTAATAAAAAGAGGAACAAATGTTCATTAAAAAGCTTGCCAACGATTTCATTTGAATTCGGCAAAAATATTTACAGACATTTCTAAATTGCCAAACACTTGGAATTGCCATTCAAATTCTGCATTGGTTCCAATGGCACATTACATCGTGCATTAGTCAATATGGTTGGACTGTTACCTCAAATTACCAAATCAACACACTGGCTAAGGATGAAACAGTGAGCGAGGACATATTTAAAAGGAAAAACAAAACATTGGTGCATTAATCAGAACATCAATCAAAAGAGGTTAGTTTGGTTTGTCACCTTGAATCCTCAAGTGGATCTTTTATGGGCACGGAAACAGCAGTGGCATATGGCAAGAATGTCCCATATGAGTGCGGGAACCGCAATGGCGTGTGGCAAAGATGTCCGACACGGAGCTTCAACTAGAAAATAAGTAAAATGTCTGAGTAAGGCACCAACAGACACTATATTAACCTGCTCCCATCCTCTGGTAGCTTGGCAGATAGCAATCAAGCTTAACTTGGTGGGCAATGTGTTAACAGTAGACACAGTCAAAACACCTCACAAAAGGATCGCACACCAAGAATGAAACAAAAACCTTAATTTATTAAATAAAACAAGACCAAAACTGCAAAAATTCAATCACTTGAACTGGAAATATTGAATTTTAAAGTTTTCAGTACAAATAGCATCAACAAGCACACATCGATATTGGGGATATCTGGTCGCACCTCACCGGGACAAAGTCACAAGTTCAGGCTGACCACAATAGAGTGTGGGCCGGCTACAGGGACCCAGTTAGCAGGGCTGGACTGGGAACTGAAACCGGCCCTGGAAAACTGCTCATCCGGCCCCCTGAGGGGAAAGGGGGGGATGAGGGAGGAGTGCAGCCGGCTGTTTGTTAGAGACAGTTTCGGATGATTTTTTAACAGCGCGCCGATATTGTTGCCCCCGGTAACAAAACCGGCCCCCACCATGGTGGCCCACCGGGGAAACACCCGTTGCCTGCTACGGCCAGTCCGGTCCAGCCAGTTAGGCCCACTGACACCTTAAATCCTGGTTGCAGAACATTGTATGGATCCACGTCGAAGATGCGTCGCAGAGCTAAGGCGATGCAATGGTTCTGAGTCGCGCTGAGGCTGTGTAAGACATGCATTGCGCTGTCAAGGCCAAGTGTAGGTTCCGAAGAGCAGAGAAGCTGTAATATGGAGCTGTTGGTGTCAAGACTGCCGTCGATTATAGATGCCAGGAACATCTCCAGAGAAGCGTTCCATAGGTGATATATTGAACCCAAGATGTGGGATGCGGCGGCAATGTTTTATGATATGTTCAATCCATGCAGCAACAGCGATGCAGCAGTTCTACTTAAGGTTGTGCCACTCTGCTGAGGAACTGCATTGGTTCTGCTTGGGGAAATGCAGAGAGGATGTGTTGGTTCCACTGATAAGCACATGTGGCCCATTTCCAAAGGTCCAGGACTAGGGTAAAACCTCTTGGCAGGGTAGACTCACAGATAGCATAGTCCGGGTGCAGAGGCAATGTGGTTGGAAGTCTTTATTTCCCTGAGATTTCAGATCAGAAGGCCAGCCAACAAGCCATTGGAGTCACTCTGGGTTCAAGTGATGCAAGTTCAGACCTTCACATTCAGAGAGAGGGCAGCAGGCAGCAGGTCAGCAGAGCAAAGTAGAGATCCAGGAGAATGCAGTACAGCACAAAGGCAGTCCTTGAGCAGCACAGCAGTCCTTCTTCCTGGTAGAGTATCCACAGGTCCAGAAGTTTACTGAAGTGGGTGATAGTGTCTGAGGTCCAATACATATACCAAGTGATGCCTTTGAAGTGGGGGGGGATACAAAAGCCTTGCCTTTGAATTACACAGAGGGCCTCCCACGCTGCTATAGCTCCAGATTCACTAAAACGTGGTAAGCAGCCCTTTGTGTGGGGACAGGACACAGCCTACTGACGTGCAAGTGAGATGGGGTACAGCCCTTGCCTCCAATCCTGCCCTGGACGGCCACAAGTCACACATAATCTTTCATTGTGTGTGGCTATTTAGCTGGAGGAATGCGCATAGCCAGACTGCCAACCAACCCAGACAAGTGATCAGAGACAAGCTGCAGGCACCAAATAGCTGAAGCTAGAAAATCTAAAATTTATAAAAGCGGCATTTCCAGAATTTCACTTTAAAATCCGACTTCACCATAAGTTTGGATTTTAAATTGTGATTCTAGAGACAGCAAACTTAAAGGGTTTCATTGTGTGTGGCTATTTAGCTGGAGGAATGCGCATAGCCAGACTGCCAACCAACCCAGACAAGTGATCAGAGACAAGCTGCAGGCACCAAATAGCTGAAGCTAGAAAATCTAAAATTTATAAAAGCGGCATTTCCAGAATTGCACTTTAAAATCCGACTTCACCATAAGTTTGGATTTTAAATTGTGATTCTAGAGACAGCAAACTTAAAGGGTTCATCTCTTCCGAATTGGCATTGACACTTACAAAATGTAATAAGGTAATCCTGATGTTATCCTATGGGAGAGATGAGCCTTGCATTAGTGAAAAGGGAATTTGGTAGTTTTTCACTAACAGGACATGTAAAACTTAAAAGTACATGTCCTACCTTTTAAATACATTGCACCCTGCCTTCTGGGTTGTCCAGGGCCTACCTTAAGCGTGACATACATGTATAAAAAGAGAAAGTTTGGGCCTGGCAAAAGTGTTATTTTGCTCTATATTAACCGATGACTAAATGAATCACCAGTCACTAGGAGCACCACTATTTGCAGGAACGTGGGCCATTATAGCTCTGACAACCATTTTAATCATCATCAATTTTAATCAAGTTGTAAACAAAAATGAAACATTGTTTTTTGGATTTTCCGTATTTCTTCAAAATCATGAGATTTCGATGTACGAAATCCATGATCAACTACTGGTTGAAGGTTATTTCCTCTAGATGTAATGATTCAATTCAATTCAATAAACTTTATTCGGAAACATGTAAATCATGTCCATAAAAGTACATACATACAAAACATGTTAAAAAGAGATATTCATGACAATCGCAATCCACCAGATGAATACAGTATGGTACATATAACAAATCAAGTAACACACTTAAAAAGATATAGAATAAATAAGATATTATAAAAAAATTTAATTTTTTTTTTTTTTTTTAAATCATGCCTTTCCTATAGCTGATGGCCTTAAGTAGATAACTAGCCGTATAAAAACAGATGTCAGGATGATGCAAATTAAAAAGTAATTTCATAGCCGCTTTAACAGTTCTAGTTCCAAATTTAATAAATAAAGGTTTTAAAAGGAATTTACGACATTCGCTATACAGGTTACACATAAGTAGAAAGTGCTCTGTGCTTTGTTCTGAAATGTTGTCGCACCGGCATGGACCTGAGGGGCGCTTTTTAATCTCAGGGAATGCAACCAATAGGTGGGCCGTACCCATCCTCATCCTTGTGAGAACAAACCGGTGTTGCCCTTTAGTTACCTGGAGGAGGTAAGGATGTAGGCCCACAAATTCGTTCAAAAGGTTATAACGCACACAGGAGGAAAGTTTAAGATCATCCGTGGCTCGTCTTTCTGCGCAATGATTTAGAAAAATTGATTTCATACTCTCTTTGGAGAGATCCGAAGCAGAACAGTGATCTAAAGTAACGTTAAACCCGAACACATTTGAAAAGGATGCAATTATATATTTAATCCATGGGATTTTAAGAAAATAGTCTAGACGTAGACAATCCTCAATGATGGCCCTATTAAATGAGGTTTCGTCTTTCATCCAGACCGAACGCCACAACATCAGAGGTCTCAGTGATAATAGATCGTTTAGATGACATAGTCCTAGTTCTTTATGGAGCAAACTATTAGCAGTAGAGGTCGGGAGACATAATAATTTTTTCAGAAATATATTCTCTTCTACCTGTAGAGATTCTGCCCTGGAAACCCCCCATACCCCTGCTCCGTAGAGGGCCGCAGAGAGACACCTAGCTTCAAAAATTTTGAGCATTGCTTTAGGTCTTCTACTACCTAATTTACTTGCAAAAGCAAATATTCCATTGGCACTCCTGACCATTTTGTCGCGCACCACCTTGTGCTCGACGTCCCAGCGGCCATTTTTGGAAAAGTTGACCCCCAGGTAGCAAAAATTATCCACACATTGTACCACTTGTCCATCGATGAGATATCTGTAGGGCTTTTTAGTTTTGACTTTACTAGCTCCACACTCCATCACATATGTCTTACTCTTATTAATGACCAGCTTTCTACTTTCAATAAAGGCCACAAATTTATCCATCAAGAGCTGAAGACCTCGAAGGGTCCTAGAGAGCAACACAGCGTCGTCCGCATAGAGTAACACGGGGATGGTATTTGTGTTTACTCTAGGGGCGTCAGCTGGTGCCTTCTTTAAGATCGAGTCTATTTCATTAATAAACAGAGTGAAAAGCAAGGGTGCCAAAACACACCCTTGTCTAATACCTCTCCTGACCCTAAATTTATCTGTGCATTCGCCCGACGGCCCGTAACGGACACTCGAGCTAAGCCTCTCGTATAAACGGGCCAGAAAATATATGATTTCCCTAGGTGCTCCCATTTCTAGCAGGGTAGTCCATAGTATGGCGTGGTCCACCAGGTCAAAAGCGCTGCTCAAATCAGCGAAACAGAGGTAGAGTGAGCCATTTTTAGCTCGGGTGTATTTCCCTATCAGGAGTTCCAGATTTAAGCATTGTTCAATGCAACCTCTACCTTTCCTGAATCCGTATTGGCAGTCTGTCATTATCTGATTAGACTCTGCCCATTCTTCTAATCGGACGAGGAGTACACGGCTCATAATCTTGACCGATGAATCCAGCAATGAGATTGGCCGGTAATTTTTAACGTTTCCTCGGTCCCCTTTCTTGTGAATCGGAACTATTATGGATTCAGACCAGGTACACGGAAAAGTATAGCGAACAGCGGCGTTAAAAACTTTGACTAGTACTGGCCCCCAAGTCTCAGGTGCAAATTTGTACAAATCAACTGGGACACCGTCGGGTCCCTGGGCCTTACCACCCTTACTAGCCCTGATACTACTTAGGACCTCCTGTAAGGTGATATCTAGGTTAAGTACTGGCCAAGAGCAACTTATCGGCAACGTTACCATATCAGAATTAAAAATACCAGAGAAGTGTTGTACCCATGAATCCTTACCCACGTTTGAGGTTAACACGGGAAGTTTATCATCTTTTAAAAGGGGGCTATTTACTACTGCCCAAAAAAGGGTACAATTGTTCGATACGGCCGCTAGATCCAATCGCTCCCAAGCTTCCTCACGTAATTCAGCTTTCCTTTGCTTAAGAGCTAAATTATAGTCGGATCTAAGCTTGGCTACAACTGTTTTGTCTCTAGGTTTAATGGATAATGCATTTTTTAGTGTCTTCAGTGCCACAGTGCATGCATTGTTAAACCATCCCCTTGCTTTGTTATTAAAATGTCCAGCCAACCTAGTAAACTTACCACTAATAAAAACATTGATTTTCGTAAAGTGAAGGATACAAGCCTCCAGGTTTGGTTTCTCATCAATTATTGATGTGATCTCATTTGAGCAGCATGAGACAATGCAATTAGAGGTTACTTCTGCTTTATCCCCTGCCCACCTTATTCTGAAACCATTCGGTCTATGTACCTCAATGTTTGTAATAGGTCTACTATCTGGAATTGTACAAGCTTTCCAAAACCTAGTTTCAATAACAAGACAGTTGTGGTCACTGACCAAGTAATCAACAATCTTGACATCAGAGCTAAAATGAGCTAGTTCGGAAGACATACAAATAAAATCAATTACAGTGTTTGCCCCTCTCCCCACAAAGGTTGGCAAACTATCACCCTTCCCGTCCTGCTCAATCTCTAAGATCTCCAAGTCATAATCTACTAGGAAGGAGTTCAGAGTTTCTCCATATGTATTGTGCTGGAAATGTGTAGCTGGCTCTCCAACACGGTTCAAAATGCCACACAACTTATGGTTAGAGAGAGGGCAAACAGAAATGTTAAAATCTCCAGCACATATGTATTCAAAAACTGTATTAAAAGTTTTCATCAATTGTTTGATTGCGATGACTAATTCTAAAATAACCGTGTATCTGCTAGCATCAAAAACATTATTATACATGTTAATCAACAGAATGTTTTTGTCCGCCTCATCAACTAGCCACAGCAGTTGGGAATTGTTGCCCACAGTGATATGCTCCTTCACCCTAATTTGCATTTTCACAGAGATCAGGATTAGCAAACCACCTTTGGCCCTCCCTGAGGTAGTTGCCGTTGCTGGTAACTCATATGCTACAAAACCATCAAGGCCCTTAAAATTTAGGCACCAGGTCTCTTGTAAACATAAGATATCAAATGTTCTAATAAGTTCTAACCACCCTAGTACTTCTAATTTTGAAACTAGTCCTGCGATATTCCAGCTAGCAATAGTACAAGTTGTTGGTAACCCCTCTGAGGTATTGCAAGATGAACCCTCATAGTTAATCTGTATACTACCAGTAGTGTTTGGGGACTGATGTAGAATTAATCCCACACCCACTTCAGCAAGCTCATGTCTGACCTCTTGTCAATCGCAGTTATTAAGACCAGACAAGGCATCAAATCTATTGTGTAATAGCATGCTTGGTACTAGGGGGGATGCCCAGCGATTATGCATATTCAAGTTGTTATCCCAACCTAGTGCTGGCGTTTTTGGTAGAGTAACATTTTGCTGTTCCCCATAAAAGAATTTTAGTGTTAGGGGTACTACCGTTCCTCTTCTACGCTGAGGTGGGAGGATATGTGTTAGGACATTAGGAAGTACATCGGGGTGGGCAAATGTTACCGCCACACAGTCCCCTTTAAATCTTTTGGGGCGATTCCCTATCCAGGGGACACGTTTAGCTGCTTTGATATCTTGAGCCAATTGCTGTGACCCACCAGGCGCTAACCTCATATTACCAGAGAGCCAGTGAAGGGCCTTACTACACAGAGAGCTGGATGACTCGGTTATACCATCATCCAGCAGGGGTACATTGGCTAACACCAGAACGACAGGTGAGGCTTCCTCTATAAACTGCAGTGGGTCTGTTCCGTGGACTAGTGCTTGGGGTAGATTTTCTGTCAACGGACGCCCTTCTGTAGTTACTATGTTGTGATTAACTTTCGGGGCCGGCATAAGGACTAAATTAGTCGGCACTCCAGATGACCCTTCCCCGGCCTGGTTAACCCTTTCGGAAGTATCTCTTGTTGTTAGTAAAGTGTTAAGGCTACTTATTTCGTCCGTCAACTTTGTTTGCACACCTCCAAGTCTTTTCACTTCCGCCTGTAATTTATCTAATTTAGAAATCAGAGGTTTTACAATGTCAAAAAGTTTACCCTCTACAACCTCAAGCAGTTTAGTGAGCATATCATCATCTCCTCTATTTTTTAAAATCCCTTCCCCTGCAGTCCTTTGTGGAGCTCTAGAGGAACCTGGGGATAATGTTCTTTTCCTTTTCACTCTTGGCCTTTGACCGCCTTGTTTACGCTGGTTCTTCACACAGGCGCGCACAGGCCGTGGTGTATGCTCAATCAGTGGCAGATCATCGTCCACAGGACCAGATACTGTTTCTGGGTCTGAGTCATTAACATTATCAGAGTCTACATCCAGAGTAACAGGAGATGCTAGCGTAATCAGTGGCTGGTTATCGGTCTCAATCATAAGTGATGTATTTGGTGAGACCCTATTTTCCACCAACACAAAGGGGCTATCCTCAGCTGACAGAGGTAAAGTGGGGCTTAACCTGCGCAAATCTGGTGACTGGCTTAGCCCAAGTGATTCCCTCCTTTGGTCATTTATTTTTTTAACAGTTTGCACAACGTAGTTGTCCATGGTATTTGCGGGCAGAGCAGCAGGTTTCTTTTTAGTCGCCATTTATATATCACACGGTTCACAGACAGAACACAGCAACAGATTCTTACTTGTAAACGAGTCTCTGTTGGGCCAGGGGGTGGGGCCCTGCCGCTGCCTCCTCCTGCCGATGAGGGCTTCGCCCCGGGCGTCCCGCTCACGTCCCGCGACGCGGGGGTTGTCCTGGCTTTAAGCTGTGTTTTCGCGCTCTCAATGCGTGTCCCGCGTCACTCTGCACGCGCCGCCGCAAAGCCTGCCGGGATTTGTGGTCTCCCGGAGCGGCGGCGCGGAGTCCGGTACCCTTGGACTCTTGGCGGTGGCGGCGGTGGCGGCGGTGGTTCCTGGCGTTGTTTCTGCGTCGTTTCTGCGGCCGTGTGACTCCTGGCAGTGTCGGCAATCAGGTGAGCGTCTCCCCCGCTCTGCCGGGGTTGTCCTGGCTTTAAGCTGTGTTTTCGCGCTCTCAATGCGCGTCCCGCGTCACTCTGCACGCGCCGCCGCAAAGCCTGCCGGGATTTGTGGTCTCCCGGAGCGGCGGCGCGGAGTCCGGTACCCTTGGACTCTTGGCGGTGGCGGCGGTGGTTCCTGGCGTTGTTTCTGCGTCGTTTCTGCGGCCGTGTGACTCCTGGCAGTGTCGGCAATCAGGTGAGCGTCTCCCCCGCTCTGCCGGGGTTGTCCTGGCTTTAAGCTGTGTTTTCGCGCTCTCAATGCGCGTCCCGCGTCACTCTGCACGTGCCGCCGCAAAGCCTGCCGGGATTTGTGGTCTCCCGGAGCGGCGGCGCGGAGTCCGGTACCCTTGGACTCTTGGCGGTGGCGGCGGTGGTTCCTGGCGTTGTTTCTGCGTCGTTTCTGCGGCCGTGTGACTCCTGGCAGTGTCGGCAATCAGGTGATTGCATCAATCATTACATAAATCTAATGCACTTCGGGATGGATTCCCTTATTCAGGGATTAACATTTAAAAAGAAATTCTATCAGAATAAACAGTAGGTTAAAACATTTCCAACTGATAAAGACTACTCAATGACACAATAATAACCAATTACCATCTATATACATAACATACTCCTGTCAACTGTAAACAACTGTGATTCAAACACCATACACTGCTGTATACTGGGATAAACTGTGATGCATAATATTCAACTCTACCCCATGAATATTTAGTTAAGAAAAACCCACATTCAATCAGCTTCCCAGACCTACTATTACAGCCTTTTAGAAATGTGACCATGCATACCAAAAACAAAACTATGACTAAGTCAGCAACTTACAGTAAATATATTATGGGAATAAATGCCTTCAAAGGCTATGTCAACATGGCAGGGTAACACAGAACAAACAGGCTCAGCAATGGCAGGCCTGAGCCATGGTGAAAGGGCCAAAGAAGAGGGTAGCAACAACACAAAATAAAATGATGGATGGAGTGTTGGAACTTTTCAAACACTCACCCCCAGTCACGGATTTGTGTTTAATCCATTGTTATTTTGCCTACCACGTCACCCCAGTTTGGACCCAGCCATATTCAAATCAGTCTTGGATTTGCTCCCCATGGGAACAGTCCAGCCCACATTGCGAAGCCAGGTCTTCCTCTAACCAGAAACAAGCAACGTAGGACCGATTTCATAGTATAACCCCTCATCAGACAGGATTGCTTAAATTCAGGGGCGCAGTGAGCAAGGAACCCACGTCTAGGCATACTCTAAGCCACTTTGGGCACAGATCTAGGTTTAATCCATCATTATTTTGCCCCATAAGTGGGTGGAACAATCAGTGCTGCAGGCCCGCTAGTAGCATCTAATTTACAGTCCCTGGGTACTTGAAGTACCACACTACTGGGGACTTATAAGTAAATTAAATATGCCAATTGGGGATGAACCAATATTACCATGGTAGGGGAGAGAGCACAAGCACGTTCTCACTGGTTGGTGATGCTAAAGTACACAGAGTCCTAATACCAGCAAATACGAGGTGAGAAAAATGTTGGAGGAAGGCAAAAATTGTGAGAGAAAATCACCCTAAGGCTGTCATGTTTAACATGTGGCCCTCCAGCTGAAAGTGGGGAGAGCCCAACCCCTTGGGAGTTCTCTTCTCTGACCTGGAAGAATCTGCAGAGACCATCAGCACTGGCGTGGTCTGACCCCAGACGGTGCCCCACCATAAAGTCCATTCCCTCTGGAATGTTTGAATTCTTTGGAGAAGTCTGGAGCCTTGAATATGGGTGCTGTACACATGGCCTCCTTTAATGTATGAAAGGCTTTCTGATATACCTCTGTCCAGATCACCAATCTGGGTTGCTTCTGCATAGTCAGCTCTGTTAAGGGGGCAACAATTGTGCCATATCCCTTAACAAACACCCTTCATAATCCTGTGAGGCCTAAAAGGGCTCTCAACTCTGTCTGGGTTTTAGGTGGTGGCCAGGACATGATAGTTTCAATCTTGGCCTGGAGGGGCTGCACCTTGCCTCCACCTACCAAGTGGCCCAGCTAAACCTATCTGATACCTTCTGGCCTTGATAGTCAGGCATGCCTGCTGCAGGGCCTGAAGCACCTCCTAAAGGTGGTACAGGTGTTCCTCCAAGCTGGAGCTGTAGACAGTGATGTTGTCCAGGTAGGTGGCACAAAAGTCCTATTTCCCAGCTAGGACCCTGTTAACCAACTTCTGAAAGATGGCAGGGGCATACCTCAAGGCAAAGGGCATCACTGGAAATTTGAAGTGGCCCTCTTTTGCCCACTCAGTGACAGCGATCTGCCAGTATTGTGATGTCAAATCAAAGGTACAGAGGAATCTGGGAGCACCCAGCTAATCAATAAGCTCATCAGCTTGGGGGATGGGATGTGCACCAGTCCTGGTGATAGAATTGAGGCCCCAGTAGTCCACACATAACCAGAGTTTTGGAGTGGTGCCCAGCGAGGCAGCCTTTGAAATCAGCACCACAGGGCTGGATCAAAGACTATTGGAGGGCTCAGTCACTCCTAACACCAGCATCTTGTTGACCTCCTCCTTGATACTGGTCCTCACCTTGTCTGGCAACCTGTAAATCTTGTTCTTCACTGGTAAACGGTGTCAAGTGTCAATGACATGGACACACAAGTGTGTGAGTCCAGGGGTGAAGGAGAACAGAGAGGCAAACTGTCCCAGTGACTGGTAACAGTTGCCCTGCTGCTGTGGGGTCAGGGTAGAAGAGAGGCTGACAACCTCCACTGACCCATCATGTTCCTCAGCAGATAGGAGGTCAGGGAGAGGTTCGCTCTCCTCTTCCATTCCCTCATCTGTCACCAGGGCATGCTCACTTCGGATCTCTTGGAGTGAGGCTTGAGGTGGTTCACGTGTAACTCCATTAAGGGGATTTCTAAGGGTCTGTAGAACCATTAAGCAAGTGGACACCCCCTTTAGCAAGTTCACCTTTTATGGACCCATCCAGCAATCCTGGAGTGCCCTGGGCTCCACAGGTGCAATGGCCGATACTTTCGGGCAGGCTAAACCTCCACCAGAGTGACCTTCTGGTCATACCAGCGCTCACTGACCTGCTCATCTGTTTTGACCCGAGGAACTGCTCCTTTGTCCACGTCTCAAATCGCATTCCCTGTGGCAGAGGTCGGCTGGTGGGAGCATTACTGCAATCGGCAGTTTTCCACCTCGCTCTCAGCGCGACCCGCCCAGGTTGTAGTGCATTGCTGTGTCCTGGAAAAGCCTACCGGGGGACTGCGAGGCCCAGAAACCACCGCTCTTTGCAGCCGGCGCCTCTTCCCCCGGCGGCCACGCCCACTGATCTGAACGCTTCCATATAACCTTTCACGCCACCCGCTGCACGGGTGCCGCTCACTGACCTGCTCATCTGTTTTGACCCGAGGAACTGCTCCTTTGTCCACGTCTCAAATCGCATTCCCTGTGGCAGAGGTCGGCTGGTGGGAGCGTTACTGCAATCGGCAGTTTTCCACCTCGCTCTCAGCGCGACCCGCCCAGGTTGTAGTGCATTGCTGTGTCCTGGAAAAGCCTACCGGGGGACTGCGAGGCCCAGAAACCACCGCTCTTTGCAGCCGGCGCCTCTTCCCCCGGCGGCCACGCCCACTGATCTGAACGCTTCCATATAACCTTTCGCGCCACCCGCTGCGCGGGTGCCGCTCACTGACCTGCTCATCTGTTTTGACCCGAGGAACTGCTCCTTTGTCCACGTCTCAAATCGCATTCCCTGTGGCAGAGGTCGGCTGGTGGGAGCGTTACTGCAATCGGCAGTTTTCCACCTCGCTCTCAGCGCGACCCGCCCAGGTTGTAGTGCATTGCTGTGTCCTGGAAAAGCCTACCGGGGGACTGCGAGGCCCAGAAACCACCGCTCTTTGCAGCCGGCGGCTCTTCCCCCGGCGGCCACGCCCTCATTACTTCCCCTACATCTAGCCAGTCACTAACGCGCCGCGGGTCGCGCGCGGGTCGCAGCCCGGGGCGAAGACCGGGCAAAGACCGGGCCGTTTTAGGCCGTTAGAGGCCGGTAGAGACTGGACTGGGCCGCCCCCCTGACATCTATATCTGGCCCTCTCCTATTGTCCCATTCCACGAACCTCCTCAGACCCACAACCCAACAAGAACAATAATGGTTCTTACGAGGGGATCTAAAACCAAAACCAAAGCCCCCAGCTCTGTGGGTAAATTGCTTGGCCCTATGGATGACTTCTTAGCGAAGGCTAACACACTCATAGATGAAAGCATTTCAATGATGGAAGAAAGGGTCTCCCTAGATCTGGCATTCGCCAAAAGATCCTCATTAGGCATCCTGGCGGAAGCCAGATCCCCAGCATTAGGAGCCCCAAACGCTGAGATAGTGCCAACTAGAGAGAGACGCAGTCTACCAAACACAGTAGACCTGTCAGTATCCCAGCTAGCGGACTCTCAACTTAGCTTCGATTTAGAAAAAACCCCAGAACTGCTTCCAATAACACCTTTACAAATCTCCTCTACAGATAAAAGAATAGAAAGGGGTAGGAGGGAGGGAGCAATTAGCAAGAAAAGGGCGCCCAGAAACCCCATCACACCAGAAAATCTGGCAATACCACCAACCATCCCACAAAACCAAGATGATAGGGTGGCACAAATTGAGATTTTAGCGTCAGTCCACCAGGTAGAGAAGGAACCATCTCCCCCGAAAGCCTTGGACCCTCATCCCACCAAACAAGCCCAAGTGGACTTGAATGTTATGGAGGCCCAGGAACTAACTCTCTCTAGCATAGCCAGCGTAGTTAAACAGGCATTACAACCCTTAGAACACCGGTTAGCAACTCCAGAGTCACAAATTTCCAAACTTCTAAAAAATCAACAGCTAACTCTCCCATCATGCCCTCAAAAACCAGGAGGAAATAATATCAAAAAACCAACTAATACTAATGCACCTAACGCTAATCCATCTTTGCCCAACCCACAACAAAAGACTCTCCGGATAACCACTCCAAATGTGCCCGTTAACAAAAATACCTCAAATTCGACCAAAACAACAAAAACCGTAGCAGCCCCAAGCACCACCAACAATTCACAACAGATAATTACTTTGACCTCCCCAGGTGCGGCACCTACAACCGCCGCGACCCCGACGGCACCCAGTAGCTCCACCAATAAAACCCCAGGCAAAAATGCGAATAAAACAACAACGAAAACCTTACCCCCTCCACCCGTACCACCAAAAACACCTGCGGATAGGCCCAAGAGAAATACTGCGAGGAATCCTGGCCCTCCAAGACTCCCAGCAGATTTCCCTCCTGAGGCCTCACCCTACGTGGTGGTCATGGCTGGAGTTCCCGAATTAACAGATCTCACCCCAGAACCGGTCTGGTCCTTAAAAAATAAGGCCCAGCATTGGCTCCAGACCAACCGCCCGATTCCATCTTCCTGGCGTGGAAGAATCAGATCTGTAGCTAGGGTACCGTGGGTGGGCAGTACTAGAAAAACCATTCCTGGGGACTGCATAACAATCACATTTGAGGACCCACGAATAGCGGACTATGTCTGCGCATGGGAAGATATCACCCCAAATGGAGGAATTAAGATCAAGTCACTCTCCTTCTTCTATCCCTTTAGGCAAGTGGACGGCTACATACAGGAGCAGGAGCCTCCTTGGTCCGTTCCATTCCCCAGGCAGGACGACCTATTAAATTCCAGATATCACGGTCCCCCTAACTTATATGAGCCAGATTACTCCTGGCACACAGTAAGACAACGTCACCAGGGTGGAAGGTGGGACGACAGAAGACCTTACACACAATGGCCCCCACACAGAGATCAACCCCGATGGGACCCATGGCATAACATCCCGCTAAACAATAGGTATAGTGGCCTAGAAATGGTCGACTGACCATTAACAGAAATCTCTCCAATTGACCTTCAACTATCCTCCCCTTCACAGCTCCTCACTACCTACCCAGTTATCTGCAACAAGGAACTCATAATCTCAAAAGAAGAATCTGGTGATGACTCTTCATCTATCACAGCCTCTTATTGGAACATCGCGGGCCTCCGAAATAAAATCGAGGATGGATCTGCGCAGAAGTTCCTAACCCCATATCAAATAATTTGTCTCCAGGAGACATGGTCTGTAGAAGAACTACACCTACAAGGCTATAAAACCTATTCTGTTCCAGCACTAACCAGCACAATGGGTAGACCAAAAGGTGGGCTAACAATTTACATTTCAAATTCCCTACCTCTCAACAAAGTGGTTACACTCTCCCAGGACGCTAATCATCAAATCCTCTCACTCACCCTGCCTAATAAAGAAACAATCATTTTGACCAATATATGTAATAACCTATCGGAAGAAAACTTCACAATTCTTCTCACTACCTTAACTGACAAACTGAAACAAATTCACCACTGGAGATCCGCAAACAAGGCAACCCACTTAATTTGGGGAGGTGACTTCAATCTCCACCCCTGCACAGCTCCCAACATATTGTGCTGTGGGATAGTGGACGAATTCAACGTCCCACTAGCGCACCTTGCTCACACTAAACTGGGAAATATTATTAACACCGTCCTATCAGACCTGGATCTCCACATTGTTAACCATCTAAAAGCAGACCCAAACAAATTTATTCCGACCTATGTGGGCAGAGGTCATCAAACCACAGTAGACTTCATATTCCTTTCCCAAAGTCTTATGAACAAACTCAAAGATTTTGAGGTCATTGTCACTCCCCTCAGCGATCACTCAGCCTTAATAATAAAACTATCTATGCCATCCAATTCCTCCTACATATTGGAGATGGCGACTACCCTCACACAGAACAAGATCCAGGTTGGTAAACGTAACGGACTCACAATCAAATGGGCTAGAATTAACCCATCTGACATAACGAAAAAACTAATAACTCGGTCCTACCCAAACATTGTGAAATGCCTGGATCTCGCAACTAGTCACAAGGAAGTCCTGAGAAATTTTAACTTAATATTAGATACCATAAAGGACCTACTCACCTCAAAACCCAAATTAAACCGCTCCACAAAACCAAAGTGGTTTAATCATAATTGCACAGCGGCTCTATCAAAATTAAAATCCACACTCAAAAACAACCCACGAGATGCAGCCCAGATCCAACTCCTAAGGCGCCAATACATAGGGGAAAGAAAGCTGAGAACTGCCCAACTTAAGCAAAAACTATGGGATGATCTCCACCAAGGTGCAGTCTCAAAAAACAGCGAGCTTTTCTGGCGCACAGTCAGAACCCCATATCTCACCGAAAAGGATACCCCGAAAATAGAAGTCGCTATCGACGAAAATACATGGGTTTCCCACTTAGAGGAGATTTTCAAAAACACTTCACCAACAGAATCCCCTCCTTCTAAGGCCAACTATCCCATTTTGGTTCCTTTTGATATCCCAGACCTCATAGACGCTCTGCAGAGTAGCAAACCAGGCAAGGCACCAGGACCTGATGGGGTCCCAGTGGAATTCTTTAAAAGAAACCAAGACCTTTGGGCCCCCATTTTAACTAGAGTCTGTACAGCGGCAGCGAGCGAGAGAATCCTAACCTCCTGGACAAAATCAATAATGGTTCCCATCTTCAAAAAGGGGGACCGGCAAGACGTAAAATGTTACCGGCCCATATCACTGCTGGATTCGCTCGGGAAAGTAGTGGGGAGAGTGATCCTAGAGCGTCTTCAGCAGTGGAGTGAGGACCGGGGCATAATTTCTGATATCCAATTTGGCTTCCGAGAGGGCTTTGGTACACTAGAGCAGGTCCTCAATCTTACCCTAATAATGGGGAAATACACACAGGCCATCCCTACTAAGATATATATGGTCTTTGTCGACCTTTCCGCAGCTTTTGACCGCGTCTCGCACACAAAGCTGTGGAAGGTCTTAGCTCAATTGGGAGTAGATCTACCCCTTTTAGATTTTCTAAGAGAGCTCTATACCGGGGCAACAGCCAGAGTGCGCTTTGGCGTAAATGGAGAGCTGACGTCACCGTTTAGCGTAGGGCGTGGGGTCAGGCAGGGATGTGTCCTGGCCCCCTTCCTCTTCTCACTCTACACCAACGGCTTGGAGGAGGAGATGTTGAGGGGGGCTCAGGACCTCCCACGCATAAATCGCCGCCTGATCCCAGCCCTGCTCTACGCGGATGACGCTGTTATCCTAGCACGAACCCCCCGAGAACTCCAGAAAGCAGTGAGCAGGTACACGTCCTTCATGGGCAATCTAGACTTAAAGGTGAACGTGAAAAAAACGTTCGTAATGACAGTTGGTAGAGGCCAAAAAAGAATAAATCCCACACTGCTCAACAATCAAAAGCTTGAAGCTACCCCCCACTATCCCTATTTGGGGGTCATGATAGACGACCAACTCAGCTGGAAGCAAGCAGTGAACACAAGGGCACTCTTATTCAGGAGGTCAATTGCCGCTCTAATAACTTTCTCTCAGAGATTAGGCAAAAGACCACCAGTAGAGCTCCTCAAGATCTACAACGCCAAATGTCAGGCAATCGCAACATATGGCGCGGGAGTCTGGGGGTACACTGACATCAGTCCCATCCAGTAGGCAGAAAACACCTTTTTAAGATTCTTGTTAGCCACCCCCAAAGGCACCTCAACTTACGCAATGCACCTAGAATTAGCTATACCCTACTTAGAGGACCTAATTAAAATAGAACCTCTGATGTTGTGGCGCCGCATTTGGAAGTCAAATAAAAATGCTCTGACACAAGCCATTATTGCAGACTCAATGAATATGGACAATTCTGCAAAAATAAAGTGGCTCCTATATGTTAGGAACTTTTTTAACGATCTAGGCTTTGAGAACTACTATTCGGACCCGACATCTATAACGGACATCTCAAAAAAAAATCTTAAACAGAAAGCACTAAGTCATCTGGAATCTTTAAGACTTGCATCCAATTCCTCAAAAACGGCAGTGATCCATGCAAACATGATCCAAGTAGCCTTTGACATTCACCCGTATCTGGCACTCCAAACATCAACCTACGAGAGAATGCTAATCACAAGATTCAGGCTAAATACCTTCTTCAGAATGGTCACCTTTCCGTCACAAAACTGTTGGAATGCCATACTCCCGCCCTGTCCATGTGATGGTCTATCAACGCAGTCGAACCTGCATGTGATCCTGCTCTGTAAATACCATCAAGCCCATAGAAAGATCTGGCTTTTACCGATATTAAGATCTTGGGGGTTGAGACAGTGCAGACCCGCTCTCTTAAGATTGCAAATGCTGGAAACGGTAAATGTCTGTTATTTTGTTAGTAGTTTCTTAAAGTGTATCATGAAACATAGAAAGAATCTCTAAAAACCTCGTCAGATCTACTTTAAGCGGCTCCTTGTACATTTTGATTAACTCTTTTTTAACTATGAAATGAATTTTATATGAAACATTATGTAACATATGTATTTTTACATTGTATGATATTTTCTGCTCTTTTATGGTTTTTCCATTGTGAATAAGCCGAATAAAGATTTTATATATATATACATACCAGAGCTTCATGACATCTTGTCTAGCCTCTAGATTGCTTTTTGCCTTTTTCCAGAAGGGGTGCATCTGGCTGCAGAGGGCCCGAATGTAGATGACCAAATATGGGGGGGGGGGGTGAGGGGGGTTTACTGGGAGCTTGCTCTGACCCCTCCCTGTCGCGGCTTAGAGGTCCCCCAACAAGGTGCAATAGAGGAATTCGAAGCAGCTAAATCCTACTCCTGTCTCTGAACTTCACTGTAAGCAAAGAGAAGACTTAGAAGGAGGATGTCTTACTTATGCTTCATGGGCTCAGCAACGTCTATTATCATTCCTTTTGAGGTCTTATAGAATCTAACCGCAAGACCATTTGTTTTAGGGTGATAGTGTAGTGATTTCACTTCTGGTCCCACTTTGGTCCTCCTTTAGGTTAGCTTTTTTTTGCCTTTGCTCTGCATAGTCACATATAATACATTTTTTTCACTACATTGTTCTGGAAATGTGCTGTAACTACTGTTTGTTATTTTGGCTCTCTTCCTGGGATTTAGTCTGCACATATTGTTCAAGGTTGTTCCAAATACATAACAACATAGTGTACTGTTTTCCTCTGCTCGTTCAACAGCAGCTCCTACCGTTAGACACAATACTATCACACAGTTGCATTTGTCCAACACAGTAGTTTTATCATATAAACTGTGCCCTGTTCCCTTGGGGGCTAAAGAGGAGGATTTTGGCAGACAGTACTGCTTTGGACCGGACACAGTGCCTGCCATACAGCCCTATAAAAACTTAGTTTACACTCATGATGCGGACCACCTAACTACATACACCAGGTATGAGATCCTAAGCCAATTCCAGAGATTACAAATATATCCCTGTGCTTAGACAGCAAGAGTAGGTTTAGCCAGATAGATAATGTACCATGGTTGGGACATTTATTCTGTATTCACTGTTAATAATACTAATTACATTGTTTAGTTGAATCTGCCTGGTGATCACACCGCATTTGCTTCATATTAGACTACAATAAGTTTCAATAAGTGTGTTGTAAACTTTCTTCATGTCTGTCTTATATATCCCACAAGCATGCAGTAGTGAGTGAGTAATGAAAGAGGAGGATCTCTTTCCATGGTTCTTTTGGTACTAAAGGGTCATGCTCGTGGTTGCCAAAATCATGTGCTACTCTGGGAAGGTTATGGAGTTCAGTGAGGCACAGTGAGCTAGCCAGGATTTGGGCAAAGGGACTGACTTCATAGAGAGGCTCAGTCCCTACATTCTAACATCCTGTCATCCTAACACACAGTTTTGCTTTTCAAGCAGAATCTGTGCAACATAACACTACTAACATTGGTCAGGTTCTCAGTTAACAGTTCACCTGAGTAGTACTTGTGTGTGCCTGTGGTGCCTATACAACTTTACCAGAGATGTCCTTGGTATTGGGATAAATCCTCCACTGTATTTTCACGAAATACCTACATTTTTTCTGTCGGTTGTTTAAGCTTGAACCTTTAAAGTACACCCATATTACATGATTAGACTAAAAGCGGTAGAATGTGGCCTTAATGTGGATCATGAATATGAGTTCTATCTTGGTAACTGAGAGATATTCCTATCACTAGAGAACAAACTGCGAATGACAATGCAGGCGCTTATATTTCTGTTCTATGTTTAAGTAATTACTATTTTCCCTCTAACATGTACACTCTGCAGAAGAAGAAAGGATCATTAGATAACAATTCTTTGAATGAATATAATGAATATAATGCTCAACTATAAGATAAGTATAAGTCTTTTGAGAATTATAATGTTGAACCTATAGCCTTTTCGTTATGTCTTATGCAATGAATGAGTAAGCTAATCAGACCATAACAGATTGAAGAAATAGAGAAAAGGGGAAAAGATTGTGGTTGACCTGAGGACCCCAGTGGTTCATAGGACGAGAGGATAACTATATAACGCATCAACCCATAAAGGGTGGGATTATTTTGTTTATATAAGTTGGATATTTCTTAATTTCTAATAAGAGTAACTAAAACTAACATTAAGCAATGAGCTGTGGCAATATCTTGAATTTGCATACTAACGATCGCCTTAATAATTGAGCGCATTCATACTACTAATTTCTATGCTATAAGAGGTTGACCCCTCATTTAAGTATACTTTTGAATAGCCATTACAATATGGCACCTGTGCGAAAACGTCGTGTGGACATATAAACATATCTTAAGAAAATAAATTATGAAAATAGGGAACGGCGGATCGAAAATACTGTGCCATTACAAGATGGCACCAGCGCGAAAACATCGTGTTGACATATCAGCATAGAGTAAGAAAACGAATCATGGAAATAGATGATGTCCGCATGGGAATGGCGGATCGAAAATCTTATGTTATAATTTAGATGCCATATCAGGCAATGTGCGAACATACAGAGAATATACTTCAATTCGGACGAGCCCATGATTACTCGAATATAGCACCAACGCGTGTTAATACGCGTGGACACTACAAGATGGCGCCCACTCATTGCATTATAAATTGCCATTACAAGATGGCGCTCGTGCTGAACGCCGGATTGTGAAGACTACACAACAGAAATACCGGTAAGGTGCATAGAGGAAACATAGGGGCACTGCTAATTCTTTAGAATACACACTGGGATAACAAGACCCTTATAAGTGTTTTTCTCCCCCTTTTAGACACATACTCGTGTCGCTCTCATTTAAAATACGGAGGACAACTGAAGATATAATTAGCGTCCATACAGACACTGAAAATAAGGTGAGGTGCGCGCAAATACAATGGGTATTAGTTTGAAGTACTTGCAGGGACCGTTAATGATACTAACATTAACGCACCTTAGGAACGGATTGAAATACCATTGAGAATTGGATTTCAAGGGACATCTTGTGACAAGAATACGTTGGTGGAAAATAGATATACTTTTTCTATACAGATACTGGATTATAAGGTGAGGTACACAAATATATTAATATGTATTGGGAGTAAAATACTTGTTGGGAGAACTACTGACGCTAATATTAAATTACTTTAGGAATACTTTGAAATGGACCATAAGTATTAACTTGGATAGCAACACGTGGTTGGATAAAGAGATATAATAATCCCATAACTATATGGTGAGTGCATATATCAAACAACAGCCTAGCATTAAATAATAACTTGTCCAGATGACTATATATAAGACAATTATTGATTAGAAAGTAGGCAGATAAGACATTTGCTTATATCTTTACATTAAGTTGGTTGGGATGACTTCAGGGTATACTATAGCCATGAGCTAGGTGAATTAATTGGAATATGACCTGTTAATCATTGATGTTTTTGGGAACCACAGTCTTAAACCCATTACTTCTTATATACAAGATTTGTATGAGAATAGATGATTTGGAATAATGTTGTTTTAAATGAGTATTGAATTTATGTTTTTGGTGAAGATACTCCTTCTTTTAAACCTAGTAGGTCAACGTATCAATTGTACTCTAGACCGGAACTAAGGTTATAGAAATATTTGTTTTTGTACATAGGTACGGCAATATGCAAATGATGTTTGAATCTTTGTGTATTACTTCTGGATGTGAAAGAATGATACTGATTGTAAACCTTTGGGTTGCAGCCCTGAGGAAGTCAAATTGTCCTATACGGACTTGACGAAACGTGCGTTGGCTGCATACAATCGTTGATGAAAATTGGAATTTGGAATTTGGAAGTTGATTTGGATGAAGATTGGAAAATAAAAGGACACACAAACTTTATAAAGACTTTTTCTTTAATAATATTGAGTGCTCGGAAGATAAAAACAATTGTTTGGACCCAGGTTTGCCTTGGAGGCTGTGGTAACCAGTCTCCCACCTCTTCCTGAGCACCATTGAGATATTGCATTGAGAGTTACATTCACCTTAACGTTTGCTGTGCGCTCTTGTTGACCGTTACCATTTTTGCTAATAATTTATGGTGTAAGAGCAGCCGCTGTGAGGTGTGATAATGAATAGAGACAAAGAGGCAGAGACATTGTTTGGGAATTTGGCTGCGGGAGGTACAATCAAGAAAGCGATTGGTCCCCCAGCGAGTACTAAGAAAGAGGGTTTAAGAGCCAAATTCGTAAAATTGGAATTACTGAAACGTACTGAGTTAAACAAATGGTGGGATGCTGCTACCCTAAAACAGTACTTAATATTGAACAGGATCCCTCGTGGTCTAAGATCACACATAATACCAACATATGAGGACTTGGAACCAGATTTGTATGATAGGTGGGAAAAAGAACTAAACGATAGCTCACGCAACCTTATACAGATCCTTATTGATAATGCTGAAATGAAGATAGTAAAATTACTTGTAGATATTGGTAAGGTTGAAGATGAGATAAAAGAGATGAACCTGCCTGAGCTCACGGTCAAGAACTATCTGGTTCTTGATGAGAAACTTAATGAACTGCAGATGGAGATTAAGAAAAGGAAAGCACATAAACTTAAAAGAGACGAAAGAGATTACAGTACAGGACGGGTTTATACCTTTGCTAGGAGATTTGATTACCTTGTTAAAAAGGTTCCCTCAAACACAAGGAGTGGTGGCACCCCTGTTGTAAGTGATACCGATGCATCTTCAGTGCTATCGAGTAGTGAGAATGGAGATGCACCGGAGGTAGTCCCGAATACAGAGAACACTACTTTTTTTTTGGGGAGGTACAGAGATTAAGAAAGGGGAATCGGGACCTAGAGATGAGAAATCGAGATACACAGGCAAAAAGACAAGGAGAGGCAGTAGGGGGGGTAGGAGATCCAGGAGCAAGAATAAGGAGCCTGAGATCTTGGAAGGAATGACAGTAAATGATAAACCGGATATATGTGATTTAGAAGTGATCAACTTATCTTCTTGTGAATTATCTGAGAACATGATAACTGTGTTACAAAAAGGTTTGGGTTTTTGTCCGGCTACTAATTTAGACTGGTGCATGACCAAAATAGATCTTTTTAAATTTGTCAGGAATCTTAAAATTAAGAAACACTTTGCCAATGCACCTGTAAGAGATAAGCGACCTTCTAATAAAACTTTGAGTGAAATCACTATTCAGGAATTGAAGGATACTCAACTTCTTTTATCACTAACTGAAAGGGAAGATGATCCTGTTACGATGCAAACACTGATTGAGGATCTTGAGATATCGAGATATGAGAGGGAAGAGAGTGGATTGAGAGAGAAATCCAAATGGACCCCACAACTGAGTCCGGGGAACACGATTGACACCTTTTTTAAGATGGTCTGCACAGATATAGATAAAGTGATTGACACATCTAAACATAGGGACACTAGAGTATCTCGTGATAATCTCACACTTGGAGAAAGAGAAGCCTTACGTGAGCTTATGAACAACAAAGCTATCACAATACGAAATGCAGATAAAGGTGGTAATATAGTTGTTCAAAATACTACTGACTATAATGACGAGATCTACTCTCAGCTTAATAACACTATGTTTTATGAGAAGTTGACCACCAATCCTATTCCTGATATCACTGTTAGGATTAACAGTGAAATAAAGACATGGTATGACCTAACACTATTAGATCATGACGAATACCTTTACCTCAAACTGAGCACACCTAGATCACCGTGCTTATACACTCTCCCAAAAGTCCATAAATGCCGGGACAAGCCGCCAGGGCGGCCTATTGTCTCTGGCATTGGTGGACCAACGGAGAGGTTATCAGAATTTATTGACTGTTTCCTGAGACAACATGTGTATAACCTACCATCTTTCATAGAAGATACTAAGCATGTATTAAACCTATTGGAAGATATAAATTGGGAAGATGGGATGGTATTGGTTACACTTGATGTGGTATCCTTGTATACCATTATAGATCATGATTTGGGCATACATGCTCTTGATCATTTTCTCAGTGTAAGACCAGCTGAAATGTTTGATCACACTCAGATGCTATTAAGAATGACTAAGATGGTACTAGAAAATAATGTGTTTCTATTTGATGGCCAGTGGTACAGACAACGACTTGGGACAGCAATGGGTTCTAGATTTGCTCCGTCTTTTGCCAATCTGTTTATGGGTTGGTTCGAGGCGGAGCGAATCTGGGGCCCTGAGGGATCAGAATGGACACCATACATTCATTACTGGGGTCGTTTCATTGATGACTGTTTGATGATATGGACAGGGACAGTAGAAAAACTTAAGGGTTTTTTTGATTACCTAAATGACAATGTATACAACTTGAGATTCACGACCTCCTATGACAGGCAGAAGATCATTTTTTTGGATGTAGAGTTGCATGTGGAAGGAACAAAGATCCATAGTCGAATGTATCGTAAACCTACAAGCTGTAACTCAATTTTACATGCAGAGAGCTGTCATCCGAATTATCAAAAAAGAGCCATACCATACGGAGAGTTCATCAGAGCTCGACGTAATTGCTCAACTGATAGAGAGTTTGAGCACAATATAATGGACATGACATCTAGATTCACCAATCGAGGATACAAACAAAATGTGATAACTAAAGCTGTATCTAAAGTGAAAAAGGTGAAAAGAGAAAATACATTGATTAGAGGTAATAAAGATGGTAGAACAATGGATCAGAAAGTGCGAGTGATAACAAATTATGGACTAGACAGCTCCAAGCTATTTACTATTTTGAACAGACATTGGCACCTGCTTTGTATAGATGATGATTTGAAACCATATATCCATGACAGGCCAAGTGTGGCATTTAGAAGGGGAATAACTCTTAAGAACATGTTAAGCCCCAGCTACCCAACTAAACAAAATAAAACTGACTGGTTGAACAGTTTTAAGGGGTTTTACAAATGTGGTAGATGTTTATCCTGTAGATGGGCAATGAAGAAGGTGTTGTGTTTTGAATATAATAATTCAGGCAAATACACTATTGGTATGTTCATCAATTGTGACACAACATATGTGATTTACGTGATCGCTTGTACATGTGGTAAAATTTACGTGGGGAGTACCAAGAGGAGGCTCAGAGACAGAATTGCTGAACATTACAGAGCATTGAAGAATGGTGACATACGGTATCCGATTGCATCACATGCAATACAGAACTTTGAAACTAGGGAGCAACATGTGTTTTCTTACCATGGAATAGACCACATAAAACCGGACCCGCGAGGAGGTAATAGAGTACTAACACTAAGAAAGAGAGAAGTACTCTGGCTGATTAGACTAAAAGCGGTAGAATGTGGCCTTAATGTGGATCATGAATATGAGTTCTATCTTGGTAACTGAGAGATATTCCTATCACTAGAGAACAAACTGCGAATGACAATGCAGGCGCTTATATTTCTGTTCTATGTTTAAGTAATTACTATTTTCCCTCTAACATGTACACTCTGCAGAAGAAGAAAGGATCATTAGATAACAATTCTTTGAATGAATATATGAATATAATGCTCAACTATAAGATAAGTATAAGTCTTTTGAGAATTATAATGTTGAACCTATAGCCTTTTCGTTATGTCTTATGCAATGAATGAGTAAGCTAATCAGACCATAACAGATTGAAGAAATAGAGAAAAGGGGAAAAGATTGTGGTTGACCTGAGGACCCCAGTGGTTCATAGGACGAGAGGATAACTATATAACGCATCAACCCATAAAGGGTGGGATTATTTTGTTTATATAAGTTGGATATTTCTTAATTTCTAATAAGAGTAACTAAAACTAACATTAAGCAATGAGCTGTGGCAATATCTTGAATTTGCATACTAACGATCGCCTTAATAATTGAGCGCATTCATACTACTAATTTCTATGCTATAAGAGGTTGACCCCTCATTTAAGTATACTTTTGAATAGCCATTACAATATGGCACCTGTGCGAAAACGTCGTGTGGACATATAAACATATCTTAAGAAAATAAATTATGAAAATAGGGAACGGCGGATCGAAAATACTGTGCCATTACAAGATGGCACCAGCGCGAAAACATCGTGTTGACATATCAGCATAGAGTAAGAAAACGAATCATGGAAATAGATGATGTCCGCATGGGAATGGCGGATCGAAAATCTTATGTTATAATTTAGATGCCATATCAGGCAATGTGCGAACATACAGAGAATATACTTCAATTCGGACGAGCCCATGATTACTCGAATATAGCACCAACGCGTGTTAATACGCGTGGACACTACAAGATGGCGCCCACTCATTGCATTATAAATTGCCATTACAAGATGGCGCTCGTGCTGAACGCCGGATTGTGAAGACTACACAACAGAAATACCGGTAAGGTGCATAGAGGAAACATAGGGGCACTGCTAATTCTTTAGAATACACACTGGGATAACAAGACCCTTATAAGTGTTTTTCTCCCCCTTTTAGACACATACTCGTGTCGCTCTCATTTAAAATACGGAGGACAACTGAAGATATAATTAGCGTCCATACAGACACTGAAAATAAGGTGAGGTGCGCGCAAATACAATGGGTATTAGTTTGAAGTACTTGCAGGGACCGTTAATGATACTAACATTAACGCACCTTAGGAACGGATTGAAATACCATTGAGAATTGGATTTCAAGGGACATCTTGTGACAAGAATACGTTGGTGGAAAATAGATATACTTTTTCTATACAGATACTGGATTATAAGGTGAGGTACACAAATATATTAATATGTATTGGGAGTAAAATACTTGTTGGGAGAACTACTGACGCTAATATTAAATTACTTTAGGAATACTTTGAAATGGACCATAAGTATTAACTTGGATAGCAACACGTGGTTGGATAAAGAGATATAATAATCCCATAACTATATGGTGAGTGCATATATCAAACAACAGCCTAGCATTAAATAATAACTTGTCCAGATGACTATATATAAGACAATTATTGATTAGAAAGTAGGCAGATAAGACATTTGCTTATATCTTTACATTAAGTTGGTTGGGATGACTTCAGGGTATACTATAGCCATGAGCTAGGTGAATTAATTGGAATATGACCTGTTAATCATTGATGTTTTTGGGAACCACAGTCTTAAACCCATTACTTCTTATATACAAGATTTGTATGAGAATAGATGATTTGGAATAATGTTGTTTTAAATGAGTATTGAATTTATGTTTTTGGTGAAGATACTCCTTCTTTTAAACCTAGTAGGTCAACGTATCAATTGTACTCTAGACCGGAACTAAGGTTATAGAAATATTTGTTTTTGTACATAGGTACGGCAATATGCAAATGATGTTTGAATCTTTGTGTATTACTTCTGGATGTGAAAGAATGATACTGATTGTAAACCTTTGGGTTGCAGCCCTGAGGAAGTCAAATTGTCCTATACGGACTTGACGAAACGTGCGTTGGCTGCATACAATCGTTGATGAAAATTGGAATTTGGAATTTGGAAGTTGATTTGGATGAAGATTGGAAAATAAAAGGACACACAAACTTTATAAAGACTTTTTCTTTAATAATATTGAGTGCTCGGAAGATAAAAACAATTACACCCATATTAGTGTTTCCGCTCTGTTTCCTTTAATTGGTTATTGATGGCGGCACCACCTATAACTATAGCTGCTAATTGCAGTCCTCCAGTCCACACACTTTACATGGACTTGGCAATGTAGGTGGTGATGTAACCTTCACTGTTGAAGCACACAATGCATATCGTTTGGAGTTTTTTTTCTCCTAAGTCAATTTTCCAGCCATGGATGCTAATACACATACATTTCCTACATACACTGATGTTGTACCCCATTCCAATACAGAGCATATCAGCAGACAGAAATTCCACTATCTGTTTGGGGCCATCAAAATTGGGTCTGAGGAACCCTAATACACATACTAGAAACTGTACACACAGGCCCACTTAGTAACGAAGGGGTCACGTCGTCAGTAGGCCTGGGCAGTGAACTTCGCTCAGTTCATTGAGTTTGCAGAGTTTTTTGGACTCCGCGGAGCTCGCGGAGTACAGAAAACCTGCTTCGCGATGTGCAGTGGAGTTTTTTCCCCCGCTCGCAATCGTGACTGGTAAGTTTGCAATCGCAAACAGTAAGTTCACGAGCGCGAGCAGCCGTGCGGGTAGAATTTCCACCCGAGCAGCAGGAATACCAGCACAAACTGCAGTCTGCGCTGCACTCTGCCACTCGCGGAAATTCGTGGAGTTTTTCCGGAATTTCGTGGGGTTCTGCGTAGCAATGCTCATCGAACTACACCCAGTCCTAGTCGTCAGCAATAGCTAGTTACATACCATTCCCTAATACACAAAATCTCAATGCTCATGAGTACGGGAATCATACAATGGTCTGGTGAGACTACACAGACACCTACCTCAGTATGTTTCGCACATCCTGATGGCTGTCCCCGCATGGGCAGTGCAAGCAGGGCAGCTGCAGTTGCCTGCTGTACCTACAATTTATTCAGTTATTATTAAATCAATTATGGATAAAATCCCCTCAAATCGTGATAAAATTCCTTTTTAAATAGCTCAACAGATTTTTCAGCTTGAAGCTGTGTTTCCCCTTTTGGGACCTAACTACAAACATAGAATGTTAACTTAGTGCTTACCCTTTGGGCTGATCCCCACATAGGTGACTGCGCCACTTGGGGCACAGACTCACCTGCAGTCTTTACCATAATACATGGTACTTCATGTATGGCAGTCTTGCTGGAGGTGTTGACACAAATGAACATGGGGCAACTTCTTCCCTAGATTTGGTGATGGAATTAATGGGTAATTTGGCAAGGCAGCAGCTTTGCCTATATGCCAATGGCTCATGCAGGTTGCACCAGTCGACTAGGAACGTGAGCTATAAATAATTGTTTCTGAGGTATATACCTCTATAGCGTGTGAATATTTGGGGCCAGACCAAATAAACCACAACTTGACAAGCCTAGTTCCAACAAGGACAATTCCAAGCAGAGCCCATGGGTTGCTAAAATACCCTGGGACAAATCCAAGCCTAAAGAAAAAGCTAGCTCTGAAGGTAGTTTTCCACAACCGAAGCCTTCTGACAGATGCTATAGTTTGTTTGATCACACACAGATGAAGTAATCTGATCGGTAGCAGTATTCTGACACTCTACCTTTTTGTTCCTTTCAGGACTCATCAGATAAACAATACAAGAAAGGAGGACATTCTAAATGCAGACACGATGAGTATGTGAAACATAAAAGAACTCACAATGCTCATCTGACATGAAGAATAAAGAAGCAATTAAAACGTCTGCCACCTAATCCCCAATTTCAGAAAAATACAGTTGCGGGTATTACCACAATGTATGCCTCAAACACTGAGAACTCTCCTCCTGAACAGGAAACGGGTGGCGATTCTCTTCAGCAGTGTGGCAGAGATCACTATAGTGTGCCAGAATCGCTAGGTGTTTCTCGAGGTGAAAGCAACTGATAAATACATTCAAGTTGAAACCGCAGACTGGAGCATCGGCCCTCCAAATAAATTGAGGGTGATATACAGTGCACCATTCGGGGAACATTCTGAGAAAGTTTAACATTATCATATGACATTCTTTTGGTGGAGGTCGACTGGACCCCAGTGTTTGCAAGAACATCCCCACAAAGTGAGGATGCGATATTACCATCATTGTCTGCGCTTGTCCCTGATGAAGTCAAACATACATGTACTACAGAATTGGCTCTTACTAGGGGCGGAGCTCACAGAGTTTCGCTCTGCAGAGTTCCGGGGAGTTACTGAAAAACTCCACAAAATTCCCCGGAGTTCCATGAGCAGGAAGAGTATATTTATTATCAATTTCATGTCGCCGTGAAGAAATTCACAATCTTCTATTCTATCTGTATTTCATAACATTGGACACTAGATGTCTCTGTTGCATCAAATACATATGATTTCAGCTACAGGTTTTATTTTAGTGCCCATGAGACGTGTAATCTACACGCACATGAATTCATTATTAAAGTAAAATTACCTCCTGCATAGTCTGCCAATAGCCAGAGGTAGAGCCAAAACTGTCGGTGGCCTGTTTGCAAACCACTCATTTACTTGTGCTGTGATCAGTCAAAGTCAGCAGGACAAATAAACGTCACGTCTGAATTTGGGTACATTTATTTATTAAAGGTCCAGCTGCTCTAGTCTTTTTTCCCCTCAATACATTTAATTCAGCAGACAAACAATATTTCAGTTCACAAAAGTAGTCGACAAACTGCACATTATTGATGAGCTGGACTGCTCGCAAGAACACTCCATCCTCTTGCGCTCCCCAGCACTATCGTCCTCTGGAAGTCTGTGAAGCACATATCTGAGCTGATGTTTCCCCTAAGTATGGAGCATACAGTGAGATAAATATGTCTCTCCAATGTCCATCATTTTCTTTGTAGGGAAACAGTAGATCACGGAGAGCCGAACAGGTCCCAAAGTAGCGAGAGCTCTTCAGTGTAAGGCAGTGTTAATAAATGTGCCTATAACATCAGCTATATGTTAGGCAATTAATCCCAGATGGAACAGTAATAAGCAAATAGGGATACAGGTATATAGGCAGGGACACAGATGGGCTTTTGCTTAGTAGATTTATTTTAAACAATATCGTAAAGTATTTTGTAGTAATATAGTTCAAGTGCTCACAGGAAAGTGAAAACAAGTGTGAAGTGAGGAGTGAAGGTGACATTTAAAATATACACATCGCATTGACAACATAGACAGAAGCTCCTGATTGAAATTCAAACAGTAAAAGGAGTTTTGTTGTATAGAGGGTGACTGTGTTTCGATCTCAATGATTTGAGATCATCATCAGAACAAAAGAAATATTTTTGGAGGCAGTCACCGCAAAGTCGGTGCTGACGTCTTCAACTTGATGAGGGAGGCCGCATGTGTTGGTCGGTTTGTTTGGAGGACTGGCAGCCGCTCCGTCTCTATTCACTCACTTGAGGAATCAAGACTTTGCGGTGACTGCCTCCCACTATACAGTATGTAAACCGTGCCGCAGCCATTTGTTCTCAAAACATGCCCGCCCCTCCAATCACACTCGGGACCCCTTAATTTACAATCGAACCTCCTGTGGGTCCGCATTCAGTGCGATTTACCTTCCATGGTTAATTAACGCCCTAATTACACTGTATTCTTTCTACTCTTCGGCTTCCCTCTGGTTGGCCAATTCTTCATGCTAACAAAAATATAAAAATACACTCAAGAGCTCTTGCTACTTTGGGACCTGTTCGGCCCTCCATGAACTATTGTTTCCCTACAAAACCATTTGACCACCCCAGGTTCAAATAATGGGGTTCCCTTGTTTTCACAATACATTGTCCATCAAGCAGCTGACTCACCCCTCAAAAAACAACTAGCAGCCTGGGAGCACCAGCCCAGACTATCAGATAGGTGAGTGAAAGGGCAATTTGAAGAATGATTGCATTTTTACCTGTACAGTACACATGGAAGGAAATCATTATGGATCATTAAAGTCTTCGCCTGAATACATCAAGCAAAGAAAAACATGTGAGGATGTTTGCTTTTGACAAGCAGAGCACCTGGTGCAATCACCCCAGAAACTAGGAGTTAAGTGCACCACAGGCGATAGATAGTCAGATCTGTTCAGCTTCAAGCAGACCCCAACCAATGAAAGTACAGTCTGAAGAGAGTTGTGCATGGTTCATACACTACTGGTTCAGCTCCGCTCTGTTGTGCGCATTGCAGTTTACTCGTGCTCCATGGTCCCGTGGACACGCCCTCACGCAAAGATGCTGATGTGACGCAGTGCTGCTGGTGAGCCGTCGGAGATTGGATTTGAACGGGGAAACGAGGCAAACGTGTAAACGCTGAAAATCGGCGTGAAACTCGTTTGAGAATGATGACTGCGGAGTCTTTTTAAAAAGCCTTTATAAAAGCGGACAAGTGACGAAATTGAGCCGCACCGGCGTATGAGGAAATATCCAGAATTAAGAAGGCAAAGGGTATCATGTATGGTGTATCGTGTGAGGAAGGCGAGCATGTGTAATTAGCCTCGACGGAAGTGAACTGTCAGCACAGGAACTCGGCTGGAAGCACAACAGAGGTAAGTGTGAAAGTTGTAGACCGGTTGGACTGTTTTTAAGGTCTGATATCAAAACAGGGGGTCAGTAACAGGGGGGCTACCGAATTTGGACCCTGAGAGGTTGCTTCATTTGGCAAAGGCACTAGTTATGGCCCCCAGGAAGAATGAAAGTACCCTGGAAGAAAAGCAGATGCAAAGAGATCTCTCAGTGGATCAGAGAATCTCTGGAGAAATTATGAGGAGTCCAGGGACAAGAGTAAAGAAGGAACAAAGAAAAAAGGAAATGAAATAAGGAGGCAACGTTAAGTGGAAGAAGGGGCGGTTTAGCCTCAAATTCGTTAAAAGATTTTGTAGGGAAACATTTTAAAAAGGTATTCTCACCAGCAAAGCCACCAGATAAAGAGGACGTAGAGGCCGAACAGCGGAATGGGAATACCTCATTAATTCTTGATGAGCATACAATGGAGTCTGTAATTTTGGCAATTCAATCCCTTCAGTCTTTATCATGCCAAAGGGGTCTAATAATGTCTCCACGGCTGTTCTCATTCCTGAGGGAGGTTTTCTCTCAGGGCTTGGTCCAGGACTTTCTGGAATTTAACAGTGAGGACTTAAACACTGAAGGGGAGGATGTATTGGGCACAGGAATAAAGCCGAAAGGAAATGAAAGCCAAGATCAGTATGGCAACCAGAGTTCGGCGTTAAAAGAAAATGATGGACGTAATCAAACTCTGAGCTGAACCTAAAAATCTCTGCAAAGCCAGCCTACTCAATGTTGGAACCAATGTTAATGCTACAAAAAACTCTTCAAGGGCTACTAGAAGTCACAATGCTAAATAATGATATCTTAAAAACACAAAAAACACACCTATCCAAGATAGAGGGGAAGTTACAAGGTATCAGGGGCCAAATGCCATCTATGTTGAGTTCTGTGCCAGATCCCCACCCCCCAGCCCCTGTCGAGGTGGAGGCTGCGCTGTAGAACCACCAAAGGCCATTCATGAGGTTTACATCTCGAAATGGCCAATGATGGTAAAAAGATTGGTGATTATTCTAGATATAGGTTACTTAACCCTGTAAGACAAGAAGTAAGAAGGGTACAGCAAAAAAAGGGCAAAGGCAGGCTAGTGAAAAGAAGTAGGATCACTGAGGCAAGTTTAAGAATAGCCAATCAAGAGCCAATACCAGTGACCATTAAGTCCCCACGAGAAGTAAAGAGGAAAGAGTTAAAAAAAGTTCCAAAGAAGCAAGTAAAAATGGTGCAACCTATTAGAAAGCTAACTCTGAAGGAGAAGCAAGCAAGGTATTTAGTACCTTCCGAGGCTAAAAACTCTGGTAACCTCTCTTATCAGGGAGTGAGGACACAACTTTGTAAGAAAATCGAAACAGGAACCAGCATGTATAGCCACCAGCCACATATGGCTCCTACCGCGGTAAAAAAGGAGTGCGCAGGGAATAAGTGGCTATTTTTTTAATTGATACAAATGGGAAAGGGACGGAAAAAAAGGAGAAAAGAGTTCATCCCTAGATAGGTCACAACTTCTACAATCATTTGCCCAGTGCCCAAACCTGAAAGGTATTGGGTCAAAAGATTTGCGGCAAATGGGTTTTAAACTAAATAATGAAAGGAAGGAGATTACCAGGGTATTAGCTTATTTAGACCAGGTAAAAATTGCAATAGAGAAGACGGAGAGACCGGTACTAAAGGAAGGTATACGGATAGTACCTGAAGAAGAAGTAGATGTAGAAGGTAATGAGCTGCAAGGAAAAGACTTCTTAAGGTTTCACGCAGGGTTAGGGAAGAGACAGGTGAGGTTAATAGAGAAAGAAGCAGGAGCAGGAATGAGAAATCTTAATATAGTCGCGAATAACTCAGACATTGAGAAATTGGGGGAGAACTCGAGTCATAGAACTAGCCCGCACGCCCCCCCCTGAGGTATATTGAGGAGTCTGGTGAAGAAGGTTACCTTGATGATGTGGAATAGGTAAAGGGGATGCCGCATGGCATAAAGATTGTTTTATAGAATATAAATGATCTAGGAGATCAGACAAAACATGAAAATGTAAAGAAGTTAGCATAAAGTACCGAGATCTTTTATATTCATGAAACCTGGCTATGCGGCAAGACCCCAATATTTGATGGCTTTCGCCAACTCCATCGTCCGGCAAAGAAACAAAGGTTCGGGCGCCCCGCGGGTGGTATCATGACATTGTTATTAACCAGAATAGTGAAAAATGTGATCCAACTTATTATAAAATGTAAATGGTTGCTTGCATGCAGTATATCCCTAATGGTTGCTGATAAAAAGTATGAATGTTTGAAGCTTTTAAAAGTATATGTGCAATGGGGAAGCCAGGAGGAATATGGTGTAGAAATGTGACATTTTAAAGATGATATGGACTTAATATGTGAAAAGTATGGCACGGATAACATTTTATTGATGGGGGATTTTAACCACAAATTAAACCCAAAGAAATTAGATTGTTGGTATACAGAAATATTGGAGGCTTATGATATAAATCAAGCGACTTTCCCAGAGTGTACGTCTACAACTCATGATACAAATTTGGGAAATTATTTGGCGTCTAAAAGCCTCTTCTGTTTAAACGGTAGGACAGGTTTAGACTGCCCTGTGCAGAAAACGTTTGAATTGGGCATACATAATTGCCCAATATATTACGTTTTCATGCTGAATGGAATTTTGAATTAGCTAAGGGATTTAGGATCTGCAATAGAGAAGGGAGTGACCATAACCTCATGGAGCTAGAGCTCTCAGATCTTAACCTGAATCCCAGCGATAAAGTACTTGAACAACAGGTGGATTACCCCTGGCATATCACAACAAAGTTAACAGAAGAATATATAGTAAGGTTGGCAAGGCTGCATCAGAAGATTGAACTGGGAAGCACAAGAGGGCTGAGTTTGGATTGGTATGTAGAAAAAATTGAACAAGTTGTCCAAAGCCTTCGTGTAGAACTTAGAAATGATGCAAAGAATGCAAAGAGTCAACAAAATGTACCGGCTAGACATGGAAAGTGGTTCTCTAAGGATTGTTTAAAAAAGAAGAGGGAGATAAGGAGAGAAGCACGCAGACACAATGTAAAATATGAACAGAATAGGGCTGATAAACTCGTTAAGCTAAAGAGAGAATATAATATGCTAATTTGTTGCACGAAAAGGGCCTACAAAGAAAATTGCTGGAGATAATTGAAACAAAGAATACACGTCCATTCTGGAAGCTGATACAATCAGCAGCAGAACTTCCGGTGGCCTCAATGAACTGTGTGGTGGAAGAGGCTGCATGGGAGGAATATCTGCTGGAATTGTATAGCCCAGGCAGGGAAATTGAAGAGGGGGAGCCACAGGAGTGGAGTGGTCTAGTAGAAGATCTTAAACCAGACTTGAAGCTAACTAGAGCAGCAGGACCAGATAATCTCCCAGGCCTGATAATAAAATCACATCTGAACTAGTGGGCATAATTCTTCTCGCATATGTTTCTAGTCAATTTAGAAACTGGGAAGATACCCAAAAATTGGAAGCGAGCAATAATTAGGCTGGTGATTTAGAAACGTGATATGCACACCCCAAAGAACTACACACAAATTAATTTGTTCGATATTGGATAAAAGATCTTTGCAAAAATAATATTAGGAAAGATAAAAGATTGGGTGGAGCAGGGGTCAATTGTACCGGTAGAACAGGGGGATTTAAAAGAAGAACATTCCGCCATAGATCACTGTTTCACCCTCTGGGCACTGGCCCGGAAGTGGATAGAGCAAAAGGGGAAAATGTACTGCTTTTTTGTCGACTTTCGGGCAGCCTTTGATTCAGTAGATCGCAAACGTGTATGGGAGGCCTTGACAAAGTATGGTATACCGGAGGGTATATTGGCTATGTTAAAGGAATTACACAGAGGAAATTGGGCCCAGGTAATTAGAGACATGCAAGGGTCACTGAATAAGAAAATAGCAGTAGGGAATGGTCTTAGACAGGGGTGATTATTGGCTCCTCTGCTCATTGCCATATTCCTAACTGACCTACCCGCAGTACTAGAAGTGGAAGGAAGTGGAGGTCTCAGAAGGAGTGGTAATAAAGTGTAATGCCTTCCATATGCAGACGACCTAGTGATACTTGATCAAACGGATCTGGGGCTCCAAAGGAAATGAAACGCTTTTAAGGACTATTGTGAGGCAACATTTTTAGTAGTAAATATGGAAACAACAAAGATTTTATGTTTTGGGTAAAGAGATAAGAATTTTATCTGGTTTTTAGGATAAAAGACATTGGAGATAGAAAAGGAATACAGATACTTGGGTCTCTGCTTTGACAGTGCTCCAAAGTGGTATACCCACCTAGAAGGCCAAAAAGCAAAAGCCTTCTCATCAATCTGCGGGCTGAAAAATGTAATAAAGAATACGGAGACATGTCCAATAGACCTATGTTAAAGGCATATGAAGCAATGCTACCTCCGCAAGTATTGTATGGGGCAGACGTTCTTTACCTAAGTGGTAAATGCGGGTGGACATAGAAGAAGGAAAGATTTTAAAAATGTTACTGTCACTACTGCGCTCCACAATGATTCAGGCTATTATAATGGAGTTAGGAACAATGACATGGAGCATTCAGATCCAAATGTCTTTGTTAAGATTTTGGAAACGCCAGGACCCAGGTGGACTGCAGAAGGTCTCACAATGGTGCGGAGAGGAGATTCAATTCAGTAGCCTAAAATGGGCTAAGGAAGTTAGAAGAAAACTCTTGATAATAAGCGAGCGCTTAAAGGTGAGACTATCACAGCATCTAATGGAAGTAGACTTTACTAAGAGTATTCTCACACTCCTAGGTCAGGAACATTCAAGGAAGATGGATTTGGAATATCTGAATTTGAAGAAATGGGTACAATGTATAAGAAACTCATGGGTAAACGAAGCTTGATACCCATACTTGGACACCCTGCCTAATCAAGTCCTAAGGTGTGAAATTCTAAGAGTACGAATCAGTATCAATCCCTGGCTGATGGAGGAAAAAATAAAAGTAGAAATGATAAAGCCAGATGGAATCTGTAAATGTGGGTTGGGAAATAGAACTGATATTTTGCACATATTGGCTGATTGCATCTCGGGTTATGCCTTGCGGAAATTGTTCTTATGTCCAATTTCTTTAAAATACGAAATAAAGTCACACGCCTTGCAGTATTTTTTCTCACAGAAATGCCAAATCTTGATGTTGCCATTGCTCTGGGAAAATATATGAAAGCCATAACAAGCTTTGGAAGGGAGAAACTGAAGGAGGGGTAGTGAATTAAAATTTTGGTTTTAGTCTTCCTTTTTCCCTCTTATATAAAAAAAATGTTTATATTTATACATTTTAAAAAGATTGTATTGATCCATGATTGTATGTTGGTGTTATTGTGGATAGGTTGCAGGTGTTGCATCTTTTATCAAGTGTATTATTGGTAATGTATGTGTGAAAGAACTATATCATCATTATTATTGTGGGTTCCCATTGTGTTTAAAGACCACCGTCTAAATAAACAGAGGTTCTCTCTCTCTCTCTTACTGGAAATAACAGAGTTTAAAAAAACAGCAGTAGTGTTTACTTTTCCATATTTGACCGTTCAAATACTTTGATAGAGCACTAAAATCTTGAATTTTATCCAAGTAATGTCTGAAGCATTCTAACTAAATCCGGGCGAACTCTGACAAGTAGCCATGCGCAAAACAGACGTTGCATATGGCATCTGCTGACTGCTGCTATGCTATGTACAGACAGAGACCAGCTGCTGTCACTTCCTGTGATGTCAAACCTGCATTTGTGGGGTCTGGAGCTTATTTTCTAACATTAGGCCTTGACCCAGAGCAAGGGAGAGAAAGACAAAAAAGGGAGAAGCAAGGAGGAAGAGAAATACGGGAAAACACTGGGAAAGGAGGAATGAAAAGAAACATGTATGCAAGAGTTACAGAGACAGCAAGTGCATGTCGCTGTCATAAGGTGGAATCAAGATTAGGCACCCTTGTTATTCAGCAAACTCGAAAATAGCAATGCCTGCAGCAGGCTCAAAAGCAAAACTATTAGCTCCTGCACTTTTATGCACATTAAGTCCTGCACAGATATACACAACTCATACGGGGCATGGTATCATAGTGAATAGAGCATCTTTCCTTGTGGGGTAATTATGCTGCTAGCACCTCTTCCACCTTCTGCCTCCTATGTCTTATGTTACAAGTGGCTGCAGTATTACCCCTAATCACCCCTTACTTTGCTTATTTTTGAGGACAGCAGCACACAGCGTTAGGACAGTCCCAAAGCGAATGAAAGGCCACACACACCTACACACCCATATCTGTCAGAAAAGGATATTTTACATAGCATTGCAGAATATAAAGAAATAAAGGCAAAATAAAGCAGTTCTGAGCTTGAGTTTTGGAGGGGGGGGGGGTAGAGAAAGGTAAGGGAAACTTAACTCCACTCACTCACTTTTAAACAACGGGGTTTGGAAATGCCAAGACCCACAGCTTATAACAGGGCACTGGTCAGATTCTATCCGTATGTAGAAGTCAAGTGGTTCACAGAGCATACATTCTTCATTTCTTAACAGGTCACTCATCAGAGGTGCCTAGAGATGCACTACAGATTTGGTAGAAGGTTCAACATCCCATCCAGCAGTGCGAGAGAAGGTGGCCTAGAAGACTGATTTTTTAGCAGCCCTGCAGTGGGGAATGAAGGGTGCAGGGCGGGCCGCTGAATCCCAGTTGCATTACAGGCAGCAGATGATAGTAAAGGAGAAGCAAAACAGTGTTGGGGCTATAGCACTGCAGCGCTACTCGAAGGGGCTAGTGGGAAGCACTAATGCTGTGTGGAGCAGAGCAGACACAGCCTCTCTGAGGCTGATGGAGGCTGCTGTAATGTTCCACAGCTCACTTAATGTAAATAGATCAAAGTAGTCACCACTCGCTACCAGTCGTTGAAAAGATCCACTAGGCGTAGGCATTGCTTTGCTACTGTGGCACTGACTAACTCCTGCGATGCACGACTGGAACCCAAGCTGTTTAGGAATTCACTCTTTCAAAACGAGGACTGAAACACCCAGACAAGCAACGTTGAAGCTTATCTTAAAAGAGATTTGAGAAATAGGATCCAAATAATAAACATGACAGGATTCAGAACGAGGCTGCACATCAAGCCTCGTTCTGAATGCTGACATGTTTATCATTTGAATCCGGCTTCTCAAGCTGCTTTTTGATAACTTGTGCATCGCTTGTCTGGGTGGTGTGTATAGGGCCTGGGCTGGCCCAGTGCTAAACTCCGCTACGCAGTAGCTTGCAGAGTTTTTGCAGAACTAGTGCCCAAAACACTGCCAGTGGAGCAGAGTTTGCCACCCAGCCCTATCTTGCACAAGCCCTTGCATTATACTGCAATTATTTCCACTGGGCTAAGGATTATCCTTGTCATAGCATACGATTCAGCCTACAAGGACAACCACAATACCCAATTAAATGGAATGCAAAGGCACCTGTTCGAGAATTACTTACACAATTAGAATACCAGGAAGTAATTAATCCCTGTGTTTCCCAAATGAATAATCTTTTTTTCCACTTCTCATACTGTGTAAACTTACACTATAGACATTTGAACAGTCATACATGCACATTTGCAAGACAAAATACACATAGTACGGCACTTATTAATAATATAGCCCGTAAAGAATATACATAACTTTGGGTTTTTCCAATTTTCTTTTCTGCCAGAATATAGCACCTAAAAGTAGGAATTGGATTGCTTTCTCTGTGCTAGGCTCTCAAGGTTGCTTTTGCCAGCTCCCGATGGGGTTTAAGAACAGTCATGGATTGTTTGCTGCACGCATTGTGTCAATTCTACAAGATATTGAACCAGAGGCAGTGTCCTACGTAGATGATATTTACCTTATGGACAATGGCTAAAACAAACACACATTTAGCCAGGGTATATCACATCATTTTGAGATTTGCTGAGCATGGCTATAAGTTCAACCTTAAGAAATCAAATATAGGAATTCTCAGTGTCAGTTTCTTGGATATAAACTTACCCATGAGGGAAAACGACTTGCACCACACTTCCATGAGAAGGGTGCTCTACTACAACCACCAAATAAATATATTGTTTATACTAAGGGTTTAGCCCAGGCTGCTATAAGCACCAAGCACCAATATTTAGCGGCATGCGCTTCCATTCATGTTATGATGTTGGATGGTGAATTCCAGTCACAAATAACTTGCACATAGTGCTTAGGTGACTGCACTGCACAATTGGCTGAACTAAAAGCATTAATTCTTGCACTTGAAAAAACAGATCCTGAATTCCCCACCCTTGTAGTGTGTGACTCGTATTATTGTGTACAGTCCTTTAATGACAGTTCACTTTACTGGCACCTGAATTGATTCAGAGATTCTAAAGGAAGCACTCTAAAGCATAAACTGCTTTCAACTAAGGTAGTGGAAGAAAGGTTGCCCCTGGCTCATGTTACTCATACATTGAGCCATCAGTGTGTTGGAACACACATTGTAGGACATTCCTTGGGAGATGAAGCTGCCAAATCTGCAGTTTCAATATACTTTGTGCTGTTAATGTTACATGCAACAACACCCCTTTGCCTAGGGGCTTTCCAGCAAAATAATCTTACCATTTAAGCTAACAAAACGTTCCCTTGGTTACAATTCCAGGGGTTGGTGATTGTGTGATTCCCAACCAAGACTGCAGACTAACCTGCACATGAAGGTGTTATTTCTGCACATGCTGGCATGGTGGCTACAATATCCTTATTACAACAACGTTATTGGTGGCATGGCCCATACAAACAGGCCAAGAAATATGTCCTTTATTGTGACATTTGTGAACAAATTAAGGGGTCGATTATGATGGCGGACAGAAGGACGACCGCCGGCCTGGAGTAGGCGGAAAATGCCTTATTGCAGTCCGTCAGCCGCGGACAGTCCGTCCACCATATTAGGATGGGAAGCACTGTCAAATTTCCGTACGCCGCGGAAGAACTAGCATCGCCGCGTAAATACACCCGACCCCGCAGCGGACTTAACCAACCAGAGACACCGCCGTACGGACTGACGTCTCCGACCGTCCACGTAATCACAATGGCGGATAAGACACAGCAAATCGCTGCGGAAAAACCACCTGCCTGAACACGGCGGATTCTCCACAACGGAGAGGCAAAACATTGCAGAGAGATACCCACCACAGGCAGATCGCCGTAATGGACCCAGCTCTGCACGCATTTCCGATCGTCTTCGTGCTCGACCACCAGCAAGTCATGGACCGTCGCCGCCGACGATGCAGGTAGGAAAACACACCAAAAGCTGGCTGAAGGAGAGTACTTGCCGGGGCTGTGACATGGGGAGTGGGAGGTGCATGTAGGGGAAACAGCATTTACGATTGCGCCAATATATCAACAATGCAAGGAGACAAACAGGAATGACACTGAGAAACCACTACACACGAATAACTGTCTTTATTGCACAGATTAGTAAATGAGTGCTAGAGTAGGCAGGAGCATGGGCACTGGATACACCAGAAAAGGTACATCTGAGGTAGCACAAGAGAGGGCACAATGCAGTATCATAACAGCAACATGGCAGTGTTCCCAACAGAGCAGGTACATCAGAGGCAGCACATGAGAGGGCACAATGCAGTATCATAACAGCAACAGGGCAGTGTTCCCAACAGAACAGGTACATCAGAGGCAGCACATGAGAGGGGCTAAGTGCATCAACAGTCCCTGGCAAAGAGCAGGTACATCTGAGGCAGCACATGAGAGGGGCTAAGTGCATCAACAGTCCATGGCATAGAACAGGTACATCTGAGGCAGCACATGAGAGGGGCTAAGTGCATCAACAGTCCATAGCAAGGCACAGAGCAGGTACATCTGAGGCAGCACGTGAGAGGGCACAATGCAGTATCTTAACAGCAACAGGGCAGTGTTCCCAACAGAGCAGGTACATTAGAGGCAGCACATGGGAGGGCAAAATACAGTATCATAATAGCAACAGGGCAGTGTTCCCAACAGAACAGGTTCATCAGAGGCAGCACATGAGAGGGCACAATGCAGTATCATAACAGCAACAGGGCAGTGTTCCCAACAGAACAGGTACATCTGAGGCAGCACATGAGAGGGGCTAAGTGCATCAACAGTCCATGGCAAAGAACAGGTACATCTGAGGCAGCACATGAGAGGGGCTAAGTGCATCAACAGTCCATGGCAAGGCACAGAGCATGTACATCAGAGGCAGCACATGAGAGGGCACAATGCAGTATCATAACAGCAACAGGGCAGTGTTCCCAACAGAGCAGGTACATCAGAGGCAGCACATGAGAGGGGCTACGTGCATCAACAGTCCATGGCAAAGAGCAGGTACATCTGAGGCATCACATGAGAAGGGCTAAGTGCATCAACAGTCCATGGCAAAGGCACAGAGCATGTACATCAGAGGCAGCACATGAGAGGGCACAATGCAGTATCATAACAGCAACAGGGCAGTGTTCCCAACAGAGCAGGTACATCAGAGGCAGCACATGAGAGGGGCTACGTGCATCAACAGTCCATGGCAAAGAACAGGTACATCTGAGGCAGCACATAAGAGGGGCTAAGTGCATCAACAGTCCATGGCAAGGCACAGAGCAAGTACATCTGAGGCAGCACATGAGAGGGCACAATGCAGTATCATACCAGCAAAAGGGCAGTGTTCCCAACAGAGCAGGTACATCAGAGGCAGCATGTGAGAGGGAACAATGCAGTATCATAACAGCAACAGGGCAGTGTTCCCAATAGAGCAGGTACATCAGAGGCAGCACACGAGAGGGCACAATGCAGTATCATAACAGCAACAGGGCAGTGTTCCCAACAGAGCAGGTACATCAGAGGCAGCACATGAGAGGGGCTACGTGCATCAACAGTCCATGGCAAAGAGCAGGTACATCTGAGGCATCACATGAGAGGGGCTAAGTGCATCAACAGTCCATGGCAAGGCACAGAGCATGTACCTCAGAGGCAGCACATGAGAGGGCACAATGCAGTATCATAACAGCAACAGGGCAGTGTTCCCAATAGAGCAGGTACACCAGAGGCAGCACATGAGAGGGCACAATGCAGTATCATAACAGCAACAGGGCAGTGTTCCCAACAGAACAGGTTCATCTGAGGCAGCACATGAGAGGGGCTAAGTGCATCAACAGTCCATGGCTAGGCACTGAGCAGGTACATCAGAGGCAGCACATGAGAGGGCACAATGCAGTATCATAACAGCAACAGGGCAGTGTTCCCAATAGAGCAGGTACATCAGAGGCAGCACATGAGAGGGCACAATGCAGTATCATAACAGCAACAGGGCAGTGTTCCCAACAGAACAGGTACATCTGAGGCAGCACATGAGAGGGGCTAAGTGCATCAACAGTCCATGGCAAAGAACAGGTACATCCGAGGCAGCACATGAGAGGGGCTAAGTGCATCACAGTCCATGGCAAGGCACAGAGCATGTACATCAGAGGCAGCACATGAGAGGGCACAATGCAGTATTATAACAGCAACAGGGCAGTGTTCCCAACAGAGCAGGTACATCAGAGGCAGCACATGAGAGGGGCTACGTGCATCAACAGTCCATGGCAAAGAGCAGGTACATCTGAGGCAGCACATGAGAGGGGCTAAGTGCATCAACAGTCCATGGTAAGGCACAGAGCAGGTACATCAGAGGCAGCACATGAGAGGGCACAATGCAGTATCATAACAGCAACAGGACAGAGTTCCTAACAGAGCAGGTACATCAGGGGCAGCACATGAAAGGGCACAATGCAGTATCATAAAAGCAACAGGGCAGTGTTCCCAACAGAACAGGTACATCTGAGGCAGCACATGAGAGGGGCTAAGTGCATCAACAGTCCATCGCAAGGCACGGAGCAGGTACATCAGAGGCAGCACATGAGAGGGCACAATGCAGTATCATAACAGCAACAGGGCAGTGTTCCCAACAGAACATGTACATCTGAGGCAGCACATGAGAGGGACTAAGTGCATCAACAGTCCGTGGCAAAGAGCAGGTAAATCTGAGGCAGCACAAGGACGTGTGTCAAGCACCCCGTCCCATGGACATTACATATGCAAGGGTGTTTACAAAGGACTATCTACACACCAAGTACAATGCCATGTGAGTGATGGAAAATACAACTCACAGCACAGAATCTGGTGGACTGCTCGACCTAGTAGCCCCGGACACAGTGGCAGGATCTGATGCCGGAATGGGAGATACAGCCATAGCTCTAGTGACTGACACATGAGCAATAGACCCAGACACACTACCATCACCTGAAACAAGAGTGTGAGACACAGCCACAGCTCTAGTGACTGACACATGAGCCATAGACCTAGACACACTGCCAGCACCTGAAACAGGAATGTGAGACACAGCCACAGCTCTAGTGACTGACACATGAGCCATAGACCCAGACACACTGCCAGCACCAGAAACATGAGTGTGAGACACAGCCACAGCTGTAGAGACTGACACATGAGCCATAGACCCAGGCACACTGCCAGCACCAGAAACAGGAGTGTGAGACACAGCCACAGCTCTAGTGACTGACACATGAGCCATAGACTCAGACACACTGCCAGCACCAGAAACAGGAGTGTGAGACACAGCCACAGCTGTAGTGACTGACACATGAGCCATAGACCCAGACACACTGCCAGCACCAGAAACAGGATTGTGAGACACAGCCACAGCTCTAGTGACTGACACATGAGCCATAGACCCAGACACACTGCCAGGACATGTCCCTGTACAGGGACCAACAAATACCATGCCAGCATCTGAGACATGAGAGTGGCAGACACACACATTGGCAGTACCTGAAACAGGAGAGGGCACACCTGACACAGTGCTATTACATGAGGCATGGCAGCCAACTACAGACACAGTGCCACTATCTGACACATGAGAGTGAACTGCAGCTGACCCACTAGGACCACTGAAATGATGAGCCACAGGGCTGTATGATCCTGGAGGCAGGGTGGCTCTGGGAGCGGGGGACAGCTGTATTGGAGCGACATTGGTGTGGGCTGGTGACACTGGTGTGTGTCTCCATTTCTTTGGGATATGGAAGGGCACCCTGGACATGACTGGACTGGTAAGTTGAGTGGCCTCATCAGAAACATCTCCCATCAAAGGTGGATCATGTGCTGGTGTGGGTCTGCTCTCTAGGGACGTGCTGGACCCTGCTTGACGTTTGCTGTGGCCCTGCCTTCTGCCCTCTGCTTCATGTGTAATGGGGGATGTACTCCTTCCTCTGCTTCAGCGGGGTGTGGATGGTAGTAGAGGTATGAGGGGACTCCACCGCTGACACATGTGTTTTACGTTCCTTCGCCAACATCAGCCTCAGTGCAGACAGGGGTGATGTATGCCTGTCCTTGATGGAGCTCCTGTCCATGGGAGAACCCTTGGCCCTGGGAGGTGCCTTGGCCGTAGGAGGTGTCCTGTCTCTGGAATGTGCCTGACCCGTGGGCGGTGCCCTGTCCCTGGGAGTTGGCGTGTCCTTTGTAGTGTCCCTTTCCTTTGCAGTGTCCTTGTCCTTGGGAGTGTCCCTGCCCTTGGGAGGTGCCCTTTCCTTTGCAGTTTCCTTGTCCTTGGGAGTGTCCCTGGCCTTGGGAGGTGCCCTTTCCTTTGCAGTGTCCTTGTCCTTGGGAGTGTCCCTGGGCTTGGGAGGTGCCCTTTGCTTTGCAGTGTCCTTGTCCTTGGGAGTGTCCCTGGCCTTAGGAGGTGCCCTTTCCTTTGCAGTGTCCTTGTCCTTGGGAGTGTCCCTGGCCTTGGGAGGTGCCCTCTCCTTTGCAAGTCCTTGTCCTTGGGAGTGTCCCTGGCCTTGGGAGGTGCCCTCTTCTTTGCAATGTCCTTGTCCTTGGGAGTGTCCCTGGCCTTGGGAGGTGCCTACTGCCCTTTCCTTTGCAGTGTCCTTGTCCTTGGGAGTGTCCCTGGCCTTGGGAGGTGCCCTCTCCTTTGCAGTGTCCTTGTCCTTGGGAGTGTCCCTGGCCTTGGGAGGTGCCCTCTCCTTTGCAGTGTTCTTGTCCCTGGGAGTGTCCCTGGCCTTGGGAGGTGCCCTCTCCTTTGCAATGTCCTTGTCCTTGGGAGTGTCCCTGGCCTTGGGAGGTGCCCTTTCCTTTGCAGTGTCCTTGTCCTTGGGAGTGTCCCTGGCCTTGGGAGGTGCCCTTGCCTTGGGTGTACCATTTGAGGGGGATGCCTGTGTTACATCTGAATTCCTGTCCCCCAACACCCCTTGAGGATCCTGTGTGTCAACACCAGATTCACCCTTACTATTTTTAATTTTGTGGAATATTAAGCAGGTAACTACTGTTATATGCAGATTCCAATATGATCCTTCAGTAACAATCCAAGAGATTTCACAGGCTTCTCTTTTTCGTGCAAGGTATTTTGAGCATTTATTAATACAACTGCTTCCGCATAAGCTCCTGATAATGGCTTTTTAACCAGACCAAACTTTACAAATGTCTTTGCTCCAAAAAATTATTGTCCTTGTCAAGGTGCAGAACTTCTGGAATTTTTAGACAATTAATTATATGTGGCCCTGGTTACCTGTTCTATAGTAACCAACGGCTGAAAGGGAATGTATCCAAAACGTACTTTCTGCATATGTATCTGAATGTAAGTGTATATTGCATATTTTATTATATGTATTTTGTAATGACAATAGCTGTAACCTGTCAGTGGAAGCTGTCTGTAGGCTAGACCTAAATGAGCAAGGACTCAGTGATCACAAATTAAGTAAGCACTTTCGCAGTAGTATTTATTTTATATCGACTGAAGGCAGGAAAAGCAATAGTTTGACGCGGACAGGAGGAGGTGGCATAGTCAAAAAAAGTGATGAGGGATAGGTATTGTCTGGTGAGTAGGGGGACAATAACCTTTTTAGGTAAATAAACAAAATAAAAAATACTGTACTACAAAGCAGGACGACGTTTGTGTGAAGTAAGGGAGAGAGGAAAATGAAGTAGGTGATGTAAACACAATTAGAAGCAATGGTGCTTTGCATAATGAAGGAGCATTTTCAAAGCCAGTAGGCCAGGCCATGGCAGGCTGGTGCAAATATTATTATCATTATTTTCAAAATATATGCCACAAAAATAAAAAGAAGGAAAGCAACTCCTCAATGTTGCCCTGCCTGGAGAAAAACATAATTATGGGTATTTGTGTAGTTGTTTAACGTTGTGTTGCTTGGATGGACATCTTATAATTGTGGGAATATGTTCAGTGCCCCTATACTGCTGTTGCTTTCCTGGGAATTGCCTGCTATGTCTAGACTTCGCTCCATTCATGTTTACCTTAGATATGATCATCAACGAATGCTCCTTTTCTCCGTGCCTGTCCTATTTCTCTTTTGTCTCACCACTAATTTTTCTGTCCTTTACTTCTTTCCTTTCTTTCACTCTCAAAATAAAACAGTAAGGTTAGCTATATAAACACCAATATATAAACGACTACTATTCATTCTTGGCTAACCCTCTGTACGACCAAAAGGTGATTGTATACTTTATAAAAATAATAATAATAAAAAAAAAATATATATATATAAATATATTCCAGAAGACTGACGAAGTTCATGCCTGCGCCTCTTAGTCAATGGCGGGCCTCGACGGGGTTTCGCCTTGCCCCGTTAAATCCAAAAATTACCGTCATTAGTCGTTCATGTGACAGAGAGTCGAGGCCCCGTTCAGCTTTGTTTAAGTGATTTTATTCGGCAACAACACCCGACGCGTTTCGCAGCCTTCGCCGCTTTCTCACGAGTGAGAAAGCGGCGAAGGCTGCGAAACGCGTTGGGTGTTGTTGCCGAATAAAATCACTTGAACAAAGCTGAACGGGGCCTCGACTCTCTGTCACATGAACGACTAATGACGGTAATTTTTGGATATATAAATATATATATATATATATTTGAGATACTGTGGAAATGTACAATCTTGTTCCAGTCACATCCATATCCCACAAGATGTTTTACAGTCACTACAGGAGATTCTCCGCGATTTGGTGAGTTTCAGTACATTATGTCTGCTCATTTCGCCTGCCAGGAGATAGGCTCTTATAACTTACATAAAGATGGATTTGGTTTTGCCAGAACTATATTGTAGTTATTGTTGTTTGCCTCAAACATTCCTGTATAAATCCTGATGCATGCTAATGTGCTATACTTTTCTTTATTTTCATTCAGCTCCTCCTGTCTGCTCTCGACCACCATCGATTCCCCATGGAAAAGTTGTTGGTGATGTGAAAAATGAATATAGTTTTAACTCAGCTATTGAGTATATATGCGATGAGGGTTATGTTTTGAAAGGGACGAGAATGCTGACTTGCATTGATGGGGAATGGTCAAGAGATGTGCCACAATGCATACGTAAGTACAGAAATACCTCATAATGATGAACATAAAGGGCAGGATTCACAAGTGTTTTGCAGAGACTTACCCTTGTAATACTCTTGTCTTGCTCCTGAATTCATGAAGTGAGCCAGGTTTAAGCCAGGAGGATTCCTGACTAACTGTTAGTATTAGCACCACCAGAGTGAAATCCACCTACTCGTAGCTAAATCTTTGTGAACAGGCTAAACATTTCGAATCATTTTGTTTCAATAATTGGGCACCATGAATCTCTATAGTTTTCTCGTGATGGCGAAACAGCAATACAACAGCATCTGTGAAAAATATGTGGAATTCAAAAGTAAATGTATATCAGTTTTAGCCACACGGAACTGTACTTTGCATGCGATGTTGTCAAACAATTATGTGGCATCTTAATAAGCACCCATTTGTGTCTTTTTCTAGCACTCAGTGAGACTTGAGTTCTTCGCACTGACCTGATGTAAGCGCACTAATCACCAACTGCAGGCAATAATCCTGTACAATGGCAACTGTAATCACTTCCAGCATCATTGGCCTTGGCCTGGATTGCTCCAGGACATACCTGACACGTTCTCCTGTTTCGCGGGCTTTACACTCTTCTTGTGGAGTCATGGCCCTTGGATGCTAGGGCAGGTAATCAGCAGGATTGTGGAAAGCTAGCTTTTACTATACCTTAAAGGAGTATTCCTGGAGCTGGAGCACCTGTTTCTCAATCCGAAGTGGGGGCTTGGACACCCAAACTTGAAACAGTAATATTAAGGGTTTGTGTTCTGTATGAACTGCAAACAGATTGCCGTAGACATAGTTGTGAAAGGGACTGCACCCCCCACCCCCCCAGTGGAATATAATGGTTTCATGCTTCATTTGCAAACAGCGATGCTCGGTTGAGGTCAGAGCTCTACTAGTGTATGCCACTGGGACCCACTCTCTACACTCCTGTTCTTGGGCAGGGACAGCTCCCAGGCCAGTGGGGCTGGCATCAACTGAGCTTGTGGGTGTATGGGATTAACAGACGCTCATATAGTGATAAACAGTATTATCCTTTTATAGATAGATCATCTGGTGCATCCAAAGTTGGGAAGAGAACACCCCACTTCCCTAAACTCAATCAAAGATTGAAAAATTACAAAACAATGGGTTTTTGGAGCACACAAATACAAATAAAGTCTATGTTATGTAAAAATCACAAGATAAACAAAGTGAATTCCCTCGAAAATAAACAGTGGGGCTCTTGTAGTTCTTGTCTTTATTTTCATCACATTCCAATCCCTGTGCCAACGCGTTTCGCCGTGGTTGGGTTAACCTGTGGCTTCGTCAGGGCTTAGACTTCTCAACAGTTTTGGTGCCTCGCAGGAGTTTCTCCCGCTAGTTATTTCCGTCCTTTATGATAAGACAGCCACATTTTCAGAGTCTATTTAAAAGTTTCCACTTGGCAATCAGAAATATGTATCGAATAAAGTCTTAATTAAATATCATAGAAACTCCTCTATTCCACAATTTGTTATCAGGCCACAAAGTATCAATCAGGCCGGTATTATGGACTGTAAAGTCCCGTATAAAGCAGATGAGCCGTGAGGGAATGTCCTCTTTAACCTCGTATCAGGAAAATGAGTCTTTCAGTCGCGTCCCGCCCGTGTGCAGGCGAACAGACAGTCAGTGGCATTTTTTGGATCAAAATACCTAGTTTTGTGTCTACTTATAGGGCATCTGTTCTGAAGCCCCTTAATGCTATTTGTGAGGTTGTTGATTAACTGCCCAAAGTATTTCACCGTACCAAGAAAACTTTGGACCTCAGACACACATGAAGGAGCAGGCACCACCCTGCACTTTATCTGCATCAGGGTAACTCTTTCGGCTGAGAAGAGGTACCCCAAATGAACTGAAGCTGTTGCTAAGGAACTCACATTTTTCTCCGTGCAGTATCAACCCGCTGTCTTCTAGCCTCTACAGCACATTCCTCAACCTTTCTTTGTGCTCATCTTTGGAGGTGGTGTACACAAGTACATCATCACCTACGGGATGACCCATGGAAGCCTTGTGAGTACTTCCTTATTTGTGTTCTGAAAAACATCAGAAAAAGCGGCTATGTATCAAGAGGCAGGGTGGAGCGGCAATTTGTGATAGCCAGATTGAAGGTCTACTTTAAAAACCCATGTTGTTCCACTTATCTCCCTTGTGATGATATTGACTCTGGACATGAGGTGCTGCTCTCTCTTTATGGCCACGTTTGGTAGCCTCATGTCTTCACATACGCAGACATCACCCGGTAGTTGGGGTTTTCTCTCTATCATTATCGGTGACACCCATTGCATATGACCCTCCACCCTTTCGATTATGTCTGCAGCTTCCAGTTTTCTCAGTTTGGGTTCTACTTTTCAATCGGATGCCACTCTTTGGTGGTACTATTATAAAACAAAATGATGCCTAGGACTCTATTAGCATATTGTTATTTTCAGAATGGGACCACTTAATTGTCGCATTCTATACCCAATACGTTGTATTTGGATGAATCGAATTGTTATATTTCATTTTCTCAGGTAACCCAACCCTATATAAAGAATAGCAAATGCTTTTCTTATGTGTTTGATTTTCAATTTAATTGAATTAGACTTCTTATTCTTTTGAGTCTATTTTTGACACATTTAGACAAAGAAATATATATATACACGTCACTTTTTACATATATACATATACAATACATACAAACAATAATAAACTGGTATTGCGGTATATTTTGATAGCCCAATTTTTTACACAGGATGTTGGCTCAAAATACAGCCTCAGCATTCCTTAGGTAGTAAGCTCCTCCAGTCCTATTTACAAAGAGTGTACCAGATCGTTTTTAATTTTTGGATCTGTTCAATGTCCTTTTTACTCCTTGTGAAACCAATTGTTTTCAATATTTTGGCTGGGGTCTTCTCTCAAACAAAGGTGTCGACGCGTTTCAGCCCACTAACTTAGGGCCTCATCAGGACTTGGGCTTATGCAATAGTCCGTCTACATAATCATACAAAAAAATACAAAAAAAATCACCAATTACTGTATGTATTCATTATAATGGGAATTCTACATCAGGGTTTTCTGTACACTATATACAACTATATACATCTTTCAGTTATTTTCTAAAGCCTAGGAGTGGTCAGGCTACATTAGGTATATCACCCCTCTTTCAATTTCTGGCAAAACCATATGCGTCTATGTAAACAGGAGGCAAGACCTATCTGTCCAGTTCAATCGCACAAGCCTCTAACTGCACCCGGTACTAAAAAACCAGAGAAAACAGAGAAAACACCCTGTGTGTTATCCAGGCGTACACCAATCAAATTCACCTTATTCCCAATGGTGCTATATAGACCCAACGCGATATACCTGTGCATCTCTTAGTGAAAGTACTTACACTCTACAGGTACCATAGGGCTTCCCTACAGGTGATCATGTGGGTAGTAGCCCTTTCAAAACGTATCTGGGGTCTCAACGTTTCAAGTGTCCTACAGGGATAATGAGGTAGCGAGAAAAAACCATCAACTCACGCTGTACAATATAACATACTAACTCTCATTCAATGATCTATTATATCACCTCTATACACTTACTTTTCGAGGCTCTTCTACTATGCTGACACACTTCTCACAGCACTGGGCGGCTTTCCCTGCTTCTCTTGCCTTCCCGTAGCTTTTCTGACAAACCGGATCCTGGTATTGCGCCGGTCATGTGGGTGGTAACCCTCTCAAACGTATCCAGCGTCTTAACGTCTCTATTGACCTACAGGGATAATGGGGTAGCGTGTGAAACCAATCGATTCACGCTGTATACTATAACGTACTCCCTCTCATTCAGTGGTCTATCCTATCGCCTCCATACACTTACTTTCCGTGATTCTCCTGCTGTGTTGATTCTCTTCTCAAAGCACGGGGCGGCTTTCTCTGCCTCTCTTTCCTTCCCGTAGCTGTTCTAACAGACCGGATCTTGATTTAAAGCCGGTCACGTGATGCAGCCACCACGTAGGTCCCAAACACTAAAAAAGGACTAGAGGACCCGTTTCTATCGTTGCGATGGAAGAAATCGACGGGGAAAGGATATATGTATATATATATACTGCCTACTTTACTTGTCACTAGAGTTCTCTAGGTCTGAATGGAAAAAATGGCGATATTCTAAAACCAAGAGAGACATAATAGCTAAGGTTACTCATATAGTTCAAAAAGCGGGGTATAATACTTAAATTTAAGTTCTATGTCAAACCAACTGATTAAGGGTGGAGGTGATATCTCCCGTAGTACACCGTGGTGGTACAGCGCACCTGGTTTGACTATGCAGTCGATGGGTAGGGACACCATTTTGTCCGTGAGGCACTCAATCCCAACTTATATAGTCTTGAACTCCACTCGTCTAGTTGACTGGTGTGTACTTGAAGGGCAACAAGGAACAGGTGAAGTTTTTCTGCAATACAGCAGCTCAGGAGCGCGCCTTTTTGTTCTTGGGTGACATATATGTTGGTTGAGATCAATTTCTGTGAACCAGTCCTTTGTTTCCTTTGAGGAATAACAGTGCCACAAAACCGGTCCTCTCATCCGTTTACAAATAGAGCACAAAGTAAGTTTTTGACCATATTGACATGACATTTCATGCTCTTTTAGCACAACAGACTTATACTGTTCCCTTTCCTTCTTCTTCTCCTGCAGTGCTGTTGATTACTTTCAATGTATTTCCAAATGTGGAATAACTAGGAGATTCTTGACTAAGGCAGATATAAGCTAATCTCTGACAAGCTAAACAACTAGTGGAGGTTTCTAAGGAGTGCATCTGGAACATTTGATGTTGCAAGAGATAACACAAGCACTATCTTTCCTCTTTTCTCTTTTTGCTCTGTTTCGGTTCCAGGTCCTGAGGAGAACCCCCCTGAATGAATGAAGGGGTTTGAAACGTGTAGACCTTTTACCCTGCACAAACAATTTTTTATTCAAGCTGTTCTTGCATTTAACCTTTTTTGTGCATACAAGTTTTGGTACACTAAAACCAACCTATTGATTGAATCGGTTGGGTTAAACTAAAGATTACACTGCTTGGTATTTACCCATATGTGAGTTGGGAGTTGTACTAAAGGTATAAGGCAATTTTTGAAAAACATGCCTCTCAACTACATTGGGAATGTTTTTTATGTGTATTTGTTGAATGATCATTTTTTTCTGTGTCATTAAGATTATTCTTTTTTATGTGCGGAACCGCAACTTTTAAACGAGTTCTGTATCTAACTAGATTTATGTCAGAATCATATATGTATAGCGTCCATGAAAATTTGAGTATGGCATTATAATTGATTGTGGTCTATTAAATAATTTAATAGATGTGCACGATTCACACAATTGTATTTGTAGAGTTCACATTGTTCAAGGATGACAGCACGCATATAATATAAAGTAATTTGCTTTATTCTTTACAGCAAGTAGTTAACACTACATCTATTAAGCCTGGGCCAAACCGTCCAGCTTGGATTCTAGAACACGGCCTGTTTTCTAGATTCCAAGTGAACAGGAAGCCACCACACATTCCCCTTCGTGAACAGAGAAATAACACAACAATATAATAGCGAAATATGAAAACTACAATAAGAAACAGATATAATAAAACAATAAATAGATACAAACATATTATATCTTGTATAGAAAATGCATGAAAACTGGATTAATCCAAATGATAATCTTTACACCAAACAGAACGTTCATGTTGCCTTTGTACTGGATATCTAACTGGAATATCAGACTGTTGAGGAACAAATTTGCGCCAATTTGTTCCATTGTGAGAAATTTTAGGAGATATGGCAATTGATGAATCAGCAGTATTATCAACAGGCCACAACCACTGAGGAATTTTCACCACTTTGGACAGACTCCAAACATTCCCATCAGAAAGTTCAACCACTTGACGACCAACTCTGACCACCTTCAAAGGCGAAGAAAACCGGGATTCACCAGACCTCACGATTCTACCTTTCTTAACACGAACCAAATCATTAATCTTCACAGAAGAAACCACATCCCTACTTTCCTGATCTTGATTAGATCAACCATTATATAATAGATCTCTCATCCATGCTTGACTCATGTTATATACAGACTTTCTTCCCCTCATTTTTTCAAAAGGTGATGAATCTCCAATAGATCTAGGAGTATTTCTATAACTCCAAAGATCCTCTTTGATGGCTTGATTGCAATTTTTCCCATTAGAAACTGGTAATTGTAAGTCGTCTTTGAACACTTTGATCCACCTTTCAACAATTCCATTACTCTGAGGGTAGTAAACAAATTACCGTTTATGAACTATACCATGATTGTCCAGAAAAAGTTTCATTTCGGTGGATGTCAATTGTACCCCATTGTTGGTATGAAGTGATTCGGGAAAACCATCTCTTTCAAAAATATCATTCAAAAATCGGATTACAATATTTGTTGTAACGTGAGGAACAAAGTTAATCTCAGGCCATTGAGATAACTGATCAATAAAAATTATGGCAAAGACAGGATTGTGGCCCAAAGAAATCTGACCAACTATATCAAGAGAAACATATTGCCATACACGTGACGGTCTGGAAGCAGGCAGGTGTTCATAACATAGAGTTTTTGGGGATTTATCACTAATGGAACACTCTAAACAATCTCTGAGTTTACGTTCTACACATTTATCCATTTCTGGCCACCAAAATCCGCTTTTAATTCTCCTTTTCATACTAGTCATACCAGATTGCCCTTCACATCAAGAATGGTTTGTTGCAATTCAATCATTACCACCAGTTGTAAACCTCTCATTAAAACATCATTATGTACAGATAATTCATGGGCAACATGAAAGAAAGGAAGAAGGGGGTATATTACCAACAACTAGCGATAATTTTGTCTCTAACTTGTTTAGAGACAAAAATTATCGCCGCACATCGGCGATTTTTATCGCAGATAAACCTTGCTATTAGCAAGGTTTATTGCAAATGCGATAAAAAACGGCCGCAATGCATGAATATCGCTGAAAAGTCAGCGATATTCATGCATTATCGAGCAAATGCTCTTAGCCATGTTATCCACCTCCCATTGGATAACATGGCTAAGAACTGCTTAGGGCAGGTGTTAGCTTTTGGAGATATTCGCGCTTAGCGCAAATATCTCCAAAAGTTGGTAATAGGAGATAGCGATGTTAGGGACTGTTTCCAGTCGCTAACATCTTGGCACGCCCACTTTGCATGTCATTAGTGATAAATATCACTGACATGCAAAGCGGGGCCCAAGATGGTTGCTATCTCCTATTAGCTGTCACTAACTGGTGTTAGCGACAGCTTGGTAATAGGGAGATGATTTTATCTCCGCTTTCTTGGCTTTTAAAGCCAAAAAAGCGGAGATAAACCCCCTTGATAATATGCCCCAATATTTTCTGAAATATCAACCTTTCAAGGCCATGCCGAATGAATGTAGCCAATAACCTCTTTCATGACAATATCATTGTCAGATGCAACTCTCCACTGACTCTCTTTTATGCATCCCTTAGACACCTTGCAAATAGAAACAACTTTTTCCAAATCATCATCTTCCTCAAAACCATTGTCATCAGCAACAGGCAGTCTCGACAAGCAATCAGCAAGAATGTTTTTTACTCCTGGAATGTATTCAACTCTGAAATGAAATTCTTGTATTGCCATCTCGCCACTCTAGAAGTGGCTCTACTACAACCTTTTGTTGTAAACAAATCAACAAGAGGACGGTCATTTGTCCTTACCATGAAAACAGTGCCATAAACATATTTACGGAAATATTCAATACACCACCAACACGCTAGTGTTTCTTTTTCTAGAGTTGAGTATTTACATTCAGCACCTCTTAACGGTCTTGAAGCAAAGGCAATTGTCACTAAATGACCATTTTGATTCTGCATTAGTACAGCACCAATTCCAACGGTGCTAACATCAGAAACAGTTACAGAGTCATGAGCCGTGTTAAATGTGGCTAAAGCAGGTGCAGAAGAAATACAGAAGAAATACATAATTTCAAATATTTAAATACATTGGCACAGTTGTCAACCCACAAAAATAATTGGTTCTTTTTCATTAAGGATCTCATGTGTACAGTTTTGTCTGAAAAAACAGGTATGAACTTTGCGTAATATTCCGCAAGACCAAGAAAAGACCTAAGTTGAGCTTGTTTGATAGCTCTGACAAGATTTGGTTTAGGAGAAATACAATTTTTGTTTATAGAGTGACCTAAATAATCAACATAAGACTTTCTAAACTTACACTTTTCTTTTGTCAATGTCAAACCATTATCTTGTAAATGGTTTGACATTTCGTGAAGCAGGAGAAGCAGGAGAAGTGCTCGCTGTGTCGCCTACGCTACTGGAGTAGCTTGTATTCTGAGTCGCTGCTGTTGCTGCTGATACCTATTTCCCCAAAGACCTTGTTGCTTCTGTGGCCGCAGAGGAGAGAGAGGCGCCGGCCCCGGGACTGCGAGGACCAGCATTCACCACCTACAGCTGGTCCTCTTCCCGTGAGTGCCGCGCCCCCTCCCAGTGCCACGCCCTGCTGAATTTGAATAACTACTCGCGGCCCCCGCTTCGCGGGTGCCGCTCGTGAAGCAGGAGAAGTGCTCGCTGTGTCGCCTACGCTACTGGAGTAGCTTGTATTCTGAGTCGCTGCTGTTGCTGCTGATACCTATTTCCCCAAAGACCTTGTTGCTTCTGTGGCCGCAGAGGAGAGAGAGGCGCCGGCCCCGGGACTGCGAGGACCAGCATTCACCACCTACAGCTGGTCCTCTTCCCGTGAGTGCCGCGCCCCCTCCCAGTGCCACGCCCTGCTGAATTTGAATAACTACTCGCGGCCCCCGCTTCGCGGGGGCCGCTCGTGATGCAGGAGAAGTGCTCGCTGTGTCGCCTACGCTACTGGAGTAGCTTGTATTCTGAGTCGCTGCTGTTGCTGCTGATACCTATTTCCCCAAAGACCTTGTTGCTTCTGTGGCCGCAGAGGAGAGAGAGGCGCCGGCCCCAGGACTGCGAGGACCAGCATTCACCACCTACAGCTGGTCCTCTTCCCGTGAGTGCTGCGCCCCCTCCCAGTGCCACGCCCTGCTGAATTTGAATAACTACTCGCGGCCCCCGCTTTGCGGGTGCCGCTCGTGAAGCAGGAGAAGTGCTCGCTGTGTCGCCTACGCTACTGGAGTAGCTTGTATTCTGAGTCGCTGCTGTTGCTGCTGATACCTATTTCCCCAAAGACCTTGTTGCTTCTGTGGCCGCAGAGGAGAGAGAGGCGCCGGCCCCGGGACTGCGAGGACCAGCATTCACCACCTACAGCTGGTCCTCTTCCCGTGAGTGCCGCGCCCCCTCCCAGTGCCACGCCCTGCTGAATTTGAATAACTACTCGCGGCCCCCGCTTTGCGGGTGCCGCTCGTGAAGCAGGAGAAGTGCTCGCTGTGTCGCCTACGCTACTGGAGTAGCTTGTATTCTGAGTCGCTGCTGTTGCTGCTGATACCTATTTCCCCAAAGACCTTGTTGCTTCTGTGGCCGCAGAGGAGAGAGAGGCGCCGGCCCCGGGACTGCGAGGACCAGCATTCACCACCTACAGCTGGTCCTCTTCCCGTGAGTGCCGCGCCCCCTCCCAGTGCCACGCCCTCTCTTCCCGTGAAACTATATAACTCCCATCCATCACGCGCATCGCGGGACGCGCGCGGGTCGGAGCACGGGGCGAAGCCCGGGCAAAGGGCGGGCCGTCTGTGGCCGTCCGTGGACGACTGAGGACGGGACGGGCCCCCCTACTTAGGTTCACCATATCAGGATCCTGGTATTTACTTAGCCTTTACCGAAAACGATATTATTAGTGGTAAATATTCTTATCTGTCTCTTGTGAGTCTACTGGGGATAACTAAGATTCATCTACAACAGTAAAATCCTCAACGATATCAGAGACGCTATAAGAGATTCATAATCTCTGACGACAACCGGAGCACAAATGGGCTTTAAGAAACTGAGATCTCGGACAGTATATATGAAAAGAATGGGAACTGAAAATGCAGTACGAAATACCACTGATAAAGCTATAAAACAAGGTCGTTTAACCCATACACCAGCCATTAGTGCTTATTTCTCTGCACTCTTGCCCAAAGAGAACCAAGATATACAATCGCTAAGTAAAGATATTAATCTCAACGTAACTGACTTTGCTGGGGAGATTGAAAATCCTTCAACAAAACCTACTCCAACGAAACTTAGCTCACAACTCAAAGAGGAATGTTTGGAATTAGACCTAAGCAACAAATTATCAAGTACCCCGAAAGACTTTCTTCCTTCATATCATGAAGCGATCAATCTGAAAATTGTAACACCTATAAAAAGCAGAGGGAGCGTAACTTTATTCGATGATACAAATAACAGCAAATAAAATATTGCGATAGAGAAAAAGGATCTAGGAACAAACAACAGTATCCAGTCAAAAACCTCTTCACCTATCGCTTTGTTTGATCCCTCCATGGACTCCTACAACCTTAAAAATAACAATAACACTGCTGATAACGCTCCTCCAATGTCTAAAGCTCTATTCTCCCTACAAGAGATATTGGAATCTGTTCTATCATTTCTTGGAAATATTCTTGAAAACTCTGACCAAACATTGGACGTCCAAATAGGCATCTTAAAGTATTTGGTAGAAGAAAAAAAGAAAAAAGATTCCCACGAAGTAGATAAAATCAATATGTTACATAAAACCAATCTTGAGCAACATAGTATATCAAAAGATCACAAAAAAATTCAGGAGAAAAAAACGCGTGACCTTGGTACTCAAACTGTAGACATTCAAATACAAGAAAACCATAAAATTGATAATTCGAATGATTCAGTGATATATTCTTTGAAAAAATTATTTAAAGAAAAACATCAACAGAAAATAAAACACTTTCCAATATTTACAAAAACTCATGGAACGAACGAGTCTACTAATACAAACGTTCCTGAAACACAGGAAACAAGAATAAATATCAGTAACGTATCGAGTGAAGGAAATGAAGAAACGCTCACCAACAAGAATCAGGAAAAGAACATTGTAGTTGGGAAAAAAAGGAGAAGAAAGCCGGAGAGAAGGATCCAAAAGCGGAAAAATCGTAAACTAAAATTCCAAAAACCTGTCATTTCTCATAAATCTGAAGAAAAACAATGTGACACCAAAATAGAGTCTCAAAACGTTGAAAAATGTGTAACCAGTAAAAACTATGAAAATATGGTGCCTCAACTGGATCCGACAGTAAAAGAGTATATTCCTACCAGATACCCCAAGCAATCAGATCAAAGTAATAACATCTTTATAGAAGAAAACAATAGCTACTATAAAAAGGGGGAAGGGCCTTCTTCCAAAACTCTTCAAATCGAGGAACTCTTTCCTATCGATTCGGCACCACTCAATAGAGGAAGGATTATAAATTTATTACGACGTATAAGGCCCTTACATACGATGACTAGTAATGAAATCGATCTTGTGTCCTTTCCCAAAAAAGAGAATAATAAATTGTCAATGGTAACCTTTTGGTCAACAGTCCTTCCAGGCATAATACTAAATGAGAAAGAGACACTACACAAACACGGATATGATGTAATGGAAATAGTAGAATTAAAGGATTATAATACCCCCAATGGGTATAATGCCCAAATACAGGCTATCACCAACTCTCAAGTCAATAAATACCAGCGAAATAATGGCATGACTGAAGATCGAGACATCACAAATCCAGTAACCCATTCTAGAGGGAATGAAAATCTAAAAATTCTGGTGAATAAAGGTCATAGGGCAGTTTGGTACAAAGCTGACAAGGAACCTGAAGAGCATACTACTACCGAGTCCTGGGCTTGGGTCTCTGAGACTTTGAATAGCAACAAAATCTCTAACATCAGACAACATTCTGTTTAGCACGGGACTAAGGATTACATCTTGGAACATCGCTGGCAGAACTAAAAACAAACTGTCCATGGTTATGAGAAATCTCCCAGACATATTGCTTCTACAAGAAACATGGGATACCGTATCTTTCACTCTTAAAGGGTACTATGTATATGAAAATTTAGCACTATCCACTAATCGAGGTCATGCCAAAGGAGGGTTAGCCATTTTGCTAAGGGAGGATCACCTGTGGGAACAGGAAATAATAGATACAAAATCTAACAACTTGCAGTGCATTCAAATCTTTGCAAAAAAACGCAGCACTGCTTCACCACAGGCAATCTTACTTTTTAATGTCTACGCTCCCCCTGGGAAAGAAAATGACATTACATTCTTGGATATAATAGAAAAGATTACGCACATAACGGAAAACTATGCATATTCATCCTTCTTAATTGTGGGCGATTTTAATAGTAAAATCTCCAACTCTGAAATTAATAGGTGGGCAAATCTATTTGCAGAAGAAGGTCAGGAAATTATAACCCCACAATTCCCTGAGGGTATATTAACCGACAAAAGAGGCAGATTGTTATTATCATCAATAACTAATCTTAATGGACTAACATTGAATGGGGCTGTTGAGGGTGATATTCCAGCAAAGTACACCAGGCGAGGCAATGGGACTCTATCCATTATAGATTACATCATAAGCAGTATGGATCTGCTTGATACTGCTTTGTTTTTATCTAATCATTTTTGTCAGGAGAGTGACCATGCGATTATGCAACTAACAGCAGATTGGATACCTAAACCTTCCCAACCTAGCCACATCATTTACATCGAAAGTACTGTACTGATAAAAAGTGAACGGAGACGCATCTTCTGGAATTCCTCGACCCTTGATAAAATCATGACAAAGATTGATCATTCTAAGCTTCTGGAGCAGAGATTCTCCAAAAATCCTATAGAAAACTTTGAATTCATAATTAAGGATTTTAAAAAACTTATCCTAAGTATGATATCATCGGGTGCAAAAGGCAACATTAAAAAGAAGGGAGGAAAAAATGTATGTACCTACAAGAATTCAGAAGTAAAGAAAAAATTAAATAAACTTATACGCGCCCAATACATGAACTTTTCAGCAAGTGTAAAGAAGGAAATAAACAGATTGAAGAACCAACTGAGGCGCGAGAATCAAAAGGAAAAAAGAGCTATAGAAGATCGAAACTGGGTCGATATTCAGATTGCTGCAAGTAAATACAATCAACGTAAATATTGGTCCTTAATCGCAAAAATAACTGGTACAAAGAAAAAACTACAAACCATCCCGGTCCCCCCGAATGACTGGGAACTATACCTCTCAGACCTTTATAAAGTAAATTCTATAAAACCAAAAGTAAGCAGTAAAGATATGAAACATGAAAAAGATAAGAGTTCTCTAACACAAACTACAGCCATCTCGGTTGAACTCAACATACGCAAAGCAAGAACTACAGGAGCCTCTGGACCAGATCAAATTCCTATTAAGGCGTTACAAGTCGCACCGAAAGAATGGAGCAAGTTGTTATGCCCTCTCTTTAATCATATCTTTGAGAGTGGACATGTTCCAAAATCTTGGCAGGGGAGCATAATTATCCCTATCCATAAGAAGGGAAGCAAAATCCAAGCTGGAAATTACCGACAGATCGCACTCATGGATGCAGTAGGCAAAGTGTTCGCGGCAGAGGTACTAGATCGCCTGAAAGAATGGGCCTTTTCGTCAGGTCTGATACCCATGTGTCAAGCAGGCTTTAGGCCTAAGCACTCGGTAACAGATAACATAGCAGTTATTCAGGTTATCTTCGACAAATACATTACTCAAAAAGCCCAGGTAGTTTATGCCGCATTCATCGATTATTCAACGGCATTCGATCGGGTTGATCGACCAACCTTATGGAAAAAACTAAGGAGGCTTGGAATCCAAGAACAATTGCTACAAGTAATAATAAGCCTCCACACCAATACCTGGTGCCAAGTCCAGATGGGGGGAGAAAAAGGACTCACAAAAAGAATCCAAACAGAGAATGGACTAAAACAAGGGTGCCTTTTAGCCCCGCTCCTTTTTTCCCTCTACTTAAGTGACTTGCCTCACCAATTGCAAATTGGTTCTAATTTACCGCCGAAGATCGCCCAGCAAAGTATAATTTCATTACTCTACGCTGACGACATAGTATTATTAGATCTAACCCCTTTTGGACTGCAGGCATCATTGGACATTCTGTATCAATATTCGAAGGAAAATTATCTAGTACCAAATATACAGAAAACTAAAGTGATAGCTTTTTCGGGAAGAAAACAAAGCGCCAAGTATACCTGGAAGATTGGTGAAGAAAAAATAGAAGAGGTAGACAATTATCCTTATCTCGGAAGGATTCTCTCCAAAAATTTGACAAACTCAACACAGGTATCAAACTTACAAAGGAAAGCTGATATACATGCCTCTGTTCTCTTGAAACTTTACAGTGCAACAGGGAATAGACACTTCTCTGCACTGTTAGGCACATACAGAGTAAAAATACCACCCGTATTATCTTATGCGACGGAATATATCCCCATAAAGCAATGGGTTTTCATGGATCAAAAAGAGGGGAAAATCTTAAGAAGGATCATGAAAGTTTCTGATGCTGTACCTGTTCAGGCACTGAGACTAGAACTATCAATTATAAGCTCTTATGCCATAGCTATTGCCAATGTAATAAGGTGGGCCTACAACCTGATACACGCGAAGGAGAACACTCTAAGGTCAGCGTTGAAAAAAGAGTCTTTTGGGGTAGAGCCTAAAAAGCAAATCTTTTTGGAAAATTTGGCTGTAGCATATCAGATGGCACAAATTAATATAGAAATGTTGAGTACTTGGTCTCCAGCACAATTAAAATTGTTCTTAAAAACTTTTACCCCTAAATTGAGCTACGAATTGGACTGTTTACACTGCAATAAATTAACCATCTACAAGCCGTTTGTGGAAATACTTGAATACAAGCAAACTCGGCCTTATATTGGGTTTACCCTGACACATGGTGTAAGGAGAGCGATCACTATGTACCGGTTGGGCATCTTACCACTATTAGCATATACCTCCAGATGGCTTCCAGGAGGATCTCTTCTGTGTACTTTGTGTGCAGGGGGTGACCAAACTATAGAGCATTTATTACTCGTGTGTCCTAATCACAAAGTAACCTTAGCTCGTACAAGATACCTCAATCCTATATTCCGCTCCTGCAGAATTACTAAGGGGAGAGAACTCTTAGTTATGTGTGGTCAACCTTTGAATGAATTCGTTTGCTACAATTTGTACAAATTCTTAAAACAATTTTTATCCTTGTATTAATACTGTTGCATTTTTATACATGTAAAATGTAAATAATTTCTTTTGTGGTCCTCTGTTGAGTACCAATACAAATAAAATTTTTGACTTTGACTTTTTGACTTTGTAAAATATACAAAACTTGGTGAAGTATATTGGTATGTTCTTGTGAATTAGATGCAAAGACAAGAATGTCGTCTTGAAAATATAATATATTGTCATTAAATAGTTTATGCATTAATCTCTGGAATACAGATGATGCAGATATTAGCCCCAAGGGCATTCGTCTGTACCTGAAAGCTCCTTCTGATGTAATAAACAAAGTAAGATGTTTGCTATACTCATGGAGAGCTATCTGGTGATAGGCATTCGATAGATCAAGTGTCGAGAAAACTAAGGCACCTTTAAGTTTAGCAAACATTTCATTTATATTGGCCAGTGGATGTCCTAATTTAGAAGATGAAACTACACTAGGAAAGCATTTTTCCCACTCAGATGCAGGATCTATATCAACGTGTAATACTTAATCCGAATAACCAAGAACTTGATCAGGATGGTTAGGATCAAGTGTGATCATAAGATCTCTCTGCTAAGGCCAACCTAAGAGACATGAAACCTCTCTTGCAACATATACTTTTGAAGAAATAGTCTTTCCCTAAAAAGTTATGGTAGCTATGAAAAAAATCCCAAAACATCTATGGGTTTTCTACCATACCCTACTAACTTGATGTCAGGAGGAGATACACTTATATTTGGAAATTCTTTCAACCATTCATCTCCAATTAAGGTATGTCTAGCCCCAGAGTCTGCCATAACTCTTATGTTTTTATCTCCAATTAAAATAGTGCAATAAGGAGCATCTTTTGTACTGTTAACTTCATATACTGCTAAGAGACATTTATCATCTTCAATATCACAATCAACTTCTTTAACTTGTTCAGGATGTTGATTTTTAAAATCAACACTACTGTTCTTGGATTTACTCTTGTTCCTACATATCCTAGTGTAATGCCCCTTCATTTTACAATATCTACATATTTGACCATTGGCAGGACATTTTTTATCATTTGCTAAATGACCAGGGATACCACACTTGAAACAAACATATGCTTTCCTGTCTTGTTTGAATGAGATTTAAACTTGGATTTTCTTAGAAATCCCCTCATCAACATTAGTCTTTTTAACCAACTGAACTTCAGTGACTTTTTGCTCTGCAAGTTCTTTTAAACCAAGTTTCATGTCCTCAAAACGATGAGCTATATCTATAGCTTTATTTAATGTAAGGTCTTCAGCAGCAAATAGTTTTTCCTGTAGTTTGACACCCGCAACCTTATGTACCAGTTGGTCATGCACCATCTGGTCATGAAATGTAGAATAATTACATTTGGATGCCAAAATTCTTAAGTCGTTGACAAACCCATCAATGGATTCATTTACCAATTGACCTCTGCTGAGAAGTTTATGATGTGCTAAAACCTCTTTTTTTTTTATATAACGCTTGTCACGTTGTTTAATAGCTTCATCAAAAACATCTATGTCGTCATCCGAAGACGATGCGTGGTGTACAGTGCTAGGAGGTAAGTGACTTAAGATGCGTCTGCCTTCAGCACCAAGACAATGCTTTAATATCGCTAGCTTCCTCTAGTCTGTAAAGTCGTCACCACCAATTGCTTCAATATAAGCTTCTAAAACCTTCTTTCTATTGTTTCCTCTCCAAAATGGGCTCACCAGGAGTGGGTAAAAGTGATGCAGGTGCATTAAAACCCTCCAAGAAAATATAACAATAATATTAATGACACAAAAGAATTACGAAAATAATATGAATTGCCAGGGAGGTGTGCAAATGACCGTGCAAATGTTATCAGAAAAAAAAAACTTAATAACAGAAGATGTAATCTGCACTTGAGGTGTGCAAATCACCGTGAGCAGTTGAACTTAGTTTAATAAAATCTTTGGAGAAATTTAACGTATAAAAACAATTTTTCATAAGGTGTGCAGATCACCGTGAAAATAGTTGAAATGGTAACTGCAAACAGGATATAATCAGCACCAGAAGTGTGCAAATCACCGTTCGCTGTTGAATTTTATTCAATGAAAATCTGTGATGACCTTCGAAATATGTGATTTGTAATAAGGTGTGCAGATCACTGTGAAATTAGTTGAAGCAGTGACTGCAACAGCATAAATACACCAGTTTTAAGAAGTAACTCCACACGACTTCATAGCAGGTTAGCATACCAGTCTTTCTTGGGAATTACTGCACATGCGCGAATCACAGAGACGGGTGTTGTGAACTCCCACGCAGGCAGAGATTAGATATACAATGATCAGCGCGCTACTTTCAGGTTCGGAGATCAGTGCATAGATCGTACAACTCACATCAACTGTGACTATGGGGTGAGCTGAATCGCGTGAGCCATGTAACTATGAGTGCGCTCTACATTCAATGAAGTGATTGTTCCATGTGCGAGAGACAGCGCGTGGGGAAATTCGTTGAGTGACTCAAAAACGGAGAAATGAGTAAAAATTCACTGAATTTCAACAGCACATTTCATGAGGATGCGTTTTTGACGAACACGATACTCTGTTTCCCCAGTATTTATCGGCCATATTCAGGAGCCTTCTTATCGCTTCTGTAGTGAACCGGACACATTATCTGCTACTTGCAGGGCTACAGGCTTAGGGTCCATTGTCCGCTTGTCGCCAATGTAGAGTTCACATTGTTCAAGGATGACAGCACGCAGATATTATAAAGTAAGTTGCTTTATTCTTTAGAGCAACTAGTTAACACTAGATCTATTTAGCCTAGGCCAAACCGTCCGCCTTGGAATCTAGAACATGGCCTGTATTCTAGATTCCAAGTGAACAGGAAGACACCACAGTATTCTTTTCAAATAAAATTAATAATCTTCTTCTTTGAACCAAAAAAATGAAATCATCCTTTTTCAATCACAACGAGTGTAACGTGTGGTTGGAGTAAGTACATTGTTTATTCTCTTTTCAGTATTGGCATGCTGGTTGATAACAGACTATAGATTGGTCCTGCCTTTCTGATTATGGGCTAGAACCCTCAATGGTTGATCGAGAAATAAATATAGTCATGATTCAATATCCTGAAGAATCTAGGCAGTGCTTGTTTTCATGTAATGTATGTCTTCATATCAAAAGTATTCACCACAAAATAAGCAACAATATAAATATTGACAAAGTAACACGGTCAGCAACCAATGCCAGAACTATTGGCTTTGCTAATGCCTGTTTAGACTCTGAATCTTTCCGTTCTGTCAGAAATTTACTATTTAGTTAAACCAATGGCTGAAGCGGAATAACCCTGTGGCTTTCTTAAAACCCATCTGCCCTGATTTCATTTTTTATTTTGTGCTGCCAGTTTTTGGATCTCAGCAATGAGTGACACACCACCGTGTAGTAGCCTACACTTTAAGCTTCTATCAAAATGTTTAGAGTACCAGCAATCTGACTCTCCCTGGTGGCAGTCGAAGAGGGACTTGCTGGGAAAACTCAATCATTCAATCAATCAGGGGTTTGTAAAGCGTGGCTTCTCACCTGTGAGGGTCTCAAGGTGCTGAAGGGGAGGAAGTGGGGATCTGCTGAGCTGTCTAGGCCCTGGGGTTCAGCCAAAGAGCCAGGCCTTGAGATTCTTCCTGAATTGGGGAGGCGTTCCGGGTCTTAGAGGTGAGGTAGGAGAAGGATCTTCCTCCGGCTTTGGTCTTGTGGATCCATGGGATGGTGGCCAGGGCCAGTTGGGCAGAGTGAAGTTTTCTGTTGGGTATGTGGCATGAGAGGTGGTGGTTCACATATGCTGGTCCTGTGTTGTGGAAGGCTTTGTTGGCACGTGTAAGGAGAGGGTTTCCAAGGACTCATGTGGCCCACCCTGTGGTTGTCTCCCCTGATGCCTAGTATACACACACATGTACCTTGTATAAGGCAAGGAGACTGTGGGGCTTGGGGACTGCATAAGGCAGTGTAGCCTAATTTGAGGGCCAGAGGAAGCTGCTGCTGAGAGTAAAACTAGGGGCTAAAAGTAGTTCCTTGAAGCTCTTCCTCAATGGACAAGAGCAAGTTAAAATGTGCTCCATCTGACAACAGCAAATATGTAGTGTCAAAGAACCCTGAACTGGTACACTTGGCGGCATGTGCATGGCAGCAGGAGCGCCACAATGAAAACAACATTTCACAAAGACGAATAGGGTAGAGAAAATCCACTCTTCCTTTGTCACTAGACGCAGCTAGTACAGAGGGTACCCAGGGCCAAGAACAATCCTTACTACATCTCATAGTTTACTCAAGGAGGCCAGCTGGAAGGAGAGTTTGTGAGGCTCTGTCGAGTCTGTTTTCAAAGACATTTTAATTTGGCAGTTATATGTTTTTTAATGTAAAATGTAGTGCTGTTAAAATTAAGCACTTGATTAAACAGTGATTTAATAAGTATTGTTTTTTATATTGCGGAGTTCTGACTTTCTAGTCCACCTCCACTGAATAAGTCTTGGATTTCTCTGCCTCTTTAACCCTGAAAGTCATGAGCTAAAAAGTATTGATTCTATCATAGCCTCGGGATCTGCAGGACAGGATGCTGGGAGACTAGTGGAGAAAGTATCCAGTTGTTACCTTCTGACTGGTATGGGACCCTCTGTTCCAGATTTCTCATGGGCACCAAGTGAGATTTAGGCCAGAACAGAGCTTCTGCAAAGTAAAAACTATAGGATAAAACAAGGGATTCAACAACACCATCATGTGATGGCAATGCATGAAAACACATTAACAACAACACCATAACAGGCCACCTTGTAAGCAAGCCCTCAGAATATTGTTTTAAACTGTTTTAAACTGACAAAAATGTAAACCAGTCCTTCAACACAGAGCTTACCACCCAGAGGCAAGACTGATGCTTCACAAACAATTTTCTTTATGGAGGGCGTTTCACACTAGCTATGAAATTACCCCATTTCTGAGCAATCAGTGTTCCCCGATCCAGACAGGCAGCACCGACCACCAGAAGCAGCTGCATCATAAGAAACAGCACATTCACCACACCAACATCTACACACACAGATGAGGGCAATGGGCAATCATAAGAGGCACAAGTTTAAAGACGTATGGAATACATAATAGAGTCTGAGAATGAAGATTTACTGGAGCAGTGCCCTAATAAACTTTCTCCTCCACGTAAAACAATAAGGCATCTTCCCAAAATGTGGTCATTGAGGTTGTAGCAAGAGAAGAATAATTTCCTTCTTGAATTGTTTCCAGAATTGTAAGCAGAGTAAAATATTGGTTAATGACAAGACAGTTTAAAAGAATTGGTGAAAGGTTCACACGCTGTATTAGACCCAACGTTAAATTTCAAAATAAAGCTGCACTAACATTACAGACATGTATTACATCAAAGGTATGGAGGCCTCCAATACCACCTTCTTTCGCAAATTGCACAAAATATGTGGCACTGGGCTCTCAAACACCACATCCGCCTGTAGGCAGAGAACAAACCAGGAACATACCATGACGTTGCATACCTTCTCAGTAAGGTCACTCAGAGCAGGAGGAACTCAACCACTAAATTCTCAAACCAGACCTAGAAAACTGCCACACACAAGGCGGAGATCTGTTTGCCTCCATTCAAAACAAAAATGGCACAACATCACATCTAGGTTAGCACACTCATTATCCCAATGGAATGTTCTGTGGATAAACCGGTCAGAAATAAAGGCATACACTGTTTTGCCTCTTCCACTGATCATGCCAGTTGTATAAAAACTTTACAAGCACACTTTGGTCATGATTCTAGTCACACCAATAGTGGCCAGACAGGTGTGTTGCTCTCAATTACTAGAGATACGGAAATTTGAAATCTGGATTTTGAAGTCTTTGGGGACGATTACGATGGCGGGCGGGCGGTCCGCCACCGCCGGGGGGACGGCGGTGAGGACCGATGGTGGCAGCACCCTGAATATTCCCACCACCAAATTAGGATGCCGGTGGGAATAGGAAAGGTACCGCGGCGGACGGAAAGAGCGTCCACCGTGGTCCCGCAAGGCAGTCCTTTTCCGCCCGCCTTGCGGGACACGGTACAATGGGGCTATGGCGGCAGTGCAGGCACCGCCATGGGCATTAGGATGCCTGTCTTTTTGCGGAGATCCCGCCAAAAAAAGACAGGTGGTGAATGCCTTTGGGGGCCCATTCCGGGCCCCTGGGGGGGGGGTGGGGTGCTGCACGTGGGGGGTACCTATGGTACACCCCCTGCATTTGCATGTGCAAGGTGGCAGGCACCACACCGTGCCTGTCATGTTGTACATACATATGCAAAACATGTCTTTTTACATTGTGGCAGGTGCTGCTGCCCGCCTCAATGTAAAAATACGGGATGTGCCCGCCAGTGTGGCGGGCGCATCGTAATTTGTATTGTGGGACCGCCGCACCTATGGCGGGTGGTCCCTTTTGCCTATGTGATCCGCCCGCCATCGTAATTGGCACTTTAGATTTCAGATCCCTTAACTTAAGTTGGGAAGACATGAGTATTCTTAAAGAGGCATGTTGTCCCATAACATGGGCATATTATATAGCAAAGTGGAAACACTTTGTTTGTTACAGTCAGTGTTTCTCTGTAGATCCACAACTCTGTTGCAGGCAGGGCAAAATATTAATTTTCTCAAGGAGACAAGCCTTGCCTATACTTCTTTCCAGGTGTACTTCTCATCTGTAGCTGCTGATTTCCAAAAATGGCGTTGCATTTATACTTGAAAAATCTCCACTGCTAAAGAGTTCAGCAAAGGTCTAAGAAACGTTATCTCCCCTAGAGCCCCAATGTGCCCATATAGGATCTCAACATTGTCCATTCCAGACTTTTGAGCCCAGCCATTCAAACTACTACATTCTAGTTCGCTACATGTATTAAGTTGAAAAGTTGTGTTTGGGTTGCCATTGATTCCTTATGTACAATTAGTGAACTCTAAGTACTATGCATGGATGATACTCATCTTGAAGTCCTCATAGAAAAGTGGTATTTTGGATCTATCTACAATACTTTCAAAAGTAGCATCACCTTTTCAATCTAATCGTTGAATTGCTCTTTCTCCTCCCAAAACGCCCAAAGGATGGAGGGATGATGTTACATTAATTTGCTGTGAAACAACTCACGTACACACAAGTAGGCCTGTACACAAAATAAAAGAGTTGTTTGTCTAGTTTGTCCTGAAGAATGGTCTACCAATTCCTAAAAGATGCATAGCCAGAAGGCATGTGCTGTACAATCAGATGTGTTATTAATGTACAAACAGTTAATTTGTTTTGACATGGAAATCCTACATGGGTCCACAAAAAGACATGCACAGATTAACCAAGAAATACTTAACGTACAATACATAATTCTTCCTTTGTACATGCCTTTCTCCTAAAAAAGACTTTCATCAACCATACTGTGTGGTGTGCAAGAAAGATAAATAGATAAGTAAATCAAAACAGAGGAGAAATATTAAAACATGTATGCAATCAAATATCCACATACAAAATAGAGTTAAAAATTACCGAATAAATAGCTAAAAAAGGTTACAGACATGTATATATCCTAAAACAGACCATTTCATTTGGTGGGGACAAAACAAATAAACGGGCCTCAAGGGCAGAATGAACATTACATTTATAAATAATAGTCTTAAAAACATGTGCCTGACCCTTTGTAACTCGGTGCACACAAATAGCACATGGTTAAAATCTTGGATTTGTAAATAACACATTTCACAAATTCTCTCCTCTCTCAGCATTTTATCCCAAATGCCGGCAACTTCTCCTAGGGGCAACAAGTGGATTCTCAATAAGAGTTTCAACCATCTAATCCCGTGAGGTAGGTTCCAAATTAAGTAGGGCTGTGGTTTGTTTCCCAGAACCCTCCCACAGACTACCTCATTACAACACTTGGGCTGACTTAAAACGATATCTCTGACCAGACTGATAGATGTTGCAGACTTCTTTATAAACAACTTCTATGCAGACTTTGGCATGGGGAAGGCAGTGTTCAAGCTAACCCCAAATGAATCATTTTCTCGTGCAAAGGACCTGAAGAATGTTGATTGTTCTTTCAGTTTATCAAAGATTTCAATTCTCAAGGCAGCCCTAAGAGTACCCTAATCTCCCAGCAGAGGGAATTATCCCACCTCAGAACCTCTGCCAGGGATAAAGTATATGAGGATAATAAGCCACGTTTGAGAGGTAAAACATGAGTGGCAGCCAGAGAGTTTAAATTACAAATTTGGCTCAGGAAATGACCTTCAGCCTTATCAAAGGAAAGCCAATGGTTCATATCCAGTACCTCAGCAGCATAATTTATTGAAGGGGAGATTTTAACCTTGAAAACTGACAGAACATGGCCAAAATGGCATCTCCCACAAGTATGTTTAATGCACTAGACTGGGAAACAGCCCTACTTACACAAAGTTTGATATGCTCTCTGTCTCACCGTGTTTTTGAAAAAACCTTTCCCAGATATAAATAAGCGGCAACCAATTGCAATTTTTCAGACCCAAACATCCACTTAGAACATCTCTTTATTCTGAGACCTTTCTTATGGAAGACCTAGATCTTACTTTTGGCAATGTTAATTTTCAAGAAGTGGGCTTCTGTATATTTAATCAGGGCATCCAGGTGACATTGCAAACCAATAAGCGTTAAATCAAAAATGGCCACGTCATTCGCATATAATGGAGAATCAACGGACATTGTACCGATTCTGGGGACATCCCCACTCACTGAGTTCACGACGCCGGGGAGATCGGATATATAAAGAGAAAACAAAAGAGGGGCCAGAAGACAGTCTTGCTTAAGCCCATTTTATGTTATTACATGATAACCCCAGTGAACCTCCCATCAATTCTTTTCTGGGATCAGAATAGGCAGAGCCCTCTCTCACAATATTCCACAATCAAGTGCGAATACTTTCTAGAATCTTTAGCCCTTGCAGCTTCCCTCAACCCAACCCACTTAGAGTCGTACTCCCTTCTCTTTTCAGTAAGTTTACAGCAGCTTCTTACTCGTTTAAGGTAATTGATTTCTTGCTGTCGATTAATTTCTTGATTTAATATTTTCAATGAAAACATACCCTGTTTAGTCAAGCGAGGGGCAACAGATTTAGAGCTTAAATGATGTATCTCTTCCATTTGGGCCCCAAAATAATGAATAATATAAGCGTGAGCATAACCCTGCTGTTCTACATAAGCCCTTTTCACTATCGAACTAATGTTATGTTATAAACTTATACAGTGCATGATTACCAATGGTGTCTTGGAGCTAGCAAACCGAGATTCAGGCCAAGAGATTAATCAGTGACCAGCCAAGTTTTAATGGTTTTCCTGAACAGAGTCAGAGAGGAAAGATTTCTGATGTTAAATTGGAGGGAGTTCCGGAGCGTGGTGGCTCCCACCATAAATCTTCTACCACCCCAGCATGATTTAAAAATTCTCTGAGAAAGTATCACTTTTGCTCCTTGTGATCTCAGACATCTGTTTGGGGAGTACCAGTGCAATGAATGTCTCAGAGACTGAGGGCCGGCCCCATGAAGTGCCTTGTATGCAATACACAGGGTTTTAAACAGTTTTTTTATTGGCAGCCAGTGCAGACTTTGGAGATGGATTCCCACTGACTGGAATTTGGGAATTCCCAGAAGTCTAACAGCCGCATTTTGGATCATTTGGAGCTTTTGAAGACTTTTTATCGGTATGCCGAGACATAGCCCATTACAGTAATCTAGTCTGGAAAGGAATAGGGATGTGACTACTGTTATCCTGCTTTCTATAGTAATCAGAAGTCGGATTTTAGTAATGGCTTTTAGCATGAAGAAGCTAGATGATGAAACTGACTTAACTTGTGCTTCGAATTCCAGTCTCTGATCTATAATCACACCCAGGTTTTTTACTTTGGCAACCGGGATAGGCACTGTTCCCAAATCATTTGACCACTAAATCTGGGACAATGAAGGGTAGAATTTGCCTAAAAGAATCACCTCAGTTTTCCCAGAATTTAATTTAGGACAGTGCAAGCTCATCCATGAGCTGACTGCTGTCATGCAGCCTCTAAACCTGTTTACTGGCGTTGATGTATTTTTGGTAATGGTTACCACAATTTGGGTATCATCTGCGTACTATGGTAATGCCATCCCAAAAGATCTGATAAGGGATGCCAGATCTGAAACATAAACATTAAAAAGAGTGGGAATTAAGGAAGAACCCTGTGGAACTCCACAGGGAAGTGCGAAGGATGGAGAAGTAAAATCCCCAAAGGCCACCAATTGTGTTGTATCCTCAAGAAAGGAGGATATCAATGCCAATGCCTTTCCCGAGATGCCAAGAGAATTAAAACATTTTAGCAGGGTTTTTTGACGAAGAACGTCGACAAGTCAAGCAACACAAGGGCTGCAACGTCTCCTGTGTCCAAGCCTGTTCTCATTTCGTCAGTGGTCTTTATCAGCCCTGTTTCTGTGCTGTGCTCTGCTCTGAATCCAAATTGAACCTCATCCTGAAGGTCATGCTTTTGTAGATATGTAATCTGCTGGTTATTCATACCCTTTTCAGCCAGTTTGTCTGGAACTGGAAGGTGAGAGATGGGCCTAAAGTTGCCTCGATCCAGTGCATCAGGTTTACTTTTTTTTAAAAGAGGTAATATTGAGGCTCTCTTCCATACAGAAGGAAAAACACCTTCTGTAAACATGGAGTTAGAAATGGAAGTTAATCTTGATCCAAGTACCTCTGGGGCTTTTTTGAATATCATAGAGATAAGAATCATTATCTCAACAACAGTTTCTTCTCTAAATTCTGCAAGAATGGGGCCATTGGGATGTAGTACCCTTGAAGTGTTATTAATCCTCAAATTCAAATATGAATGTGCCCCAATATCAAAGGTGGTAAAAATTTGCTCTACTTTATTTTGAAAGTGCTGGGCCAGGTTGTTGCAAAAATTCCTGAGAATGGTTGCTTCCCTTTCTAACGGGAGAAGTAGAGAGTTTAGCCACCACCCGAAAGAGCTCTTTGGAGGAGTTTTCTGCCTCCTTAATTTCCTTAGAGAAGTAGGTATCTTTTTCTGACATTATCAGTTTTTATAGTCAGCTAGTAGGAGTTTTATATTTCCCCAATTCCTGTTCATTATAATTACTTCTCCAACATATTTTTGGTCTTTTACACTCCTGTTTTTTATGTCTAAACATGTCAGTGAACCAGGAGGCGGGGGGGTAGTCCTATTGCTCGTGGACTTTTTAATGGGGGCTATCATGTTGGCCGTTTCTGTGAGCCCTTCATTAAAATGAGTGGACGTTTTTCAGGTTCTTGTGGACCTTTTGTAAGTGTTTGGGTAAGCGGGAGGTTGAGATGGTTACTGTCAACCTGCTTCCAGTTCCGATATGATCCTGTTGACTGATTAAATCAGCTTGATTGGCCCCTGACCAGGTTCTCGAGCTCAAATATATTAGCACTGTGATCGGTCCAGCACTGTGGTTGGATTTGATTAATCCCAAGGGTGTTATGGTTGGTAAAGATACCATCCAGGGTGTGTGGGCCTTTGACCCTGTGGTTTAGCCCAGCAAGTGTCCTGGTATCAATTAGTGTGATAGTATTTGCATCTGTTCCTGCCTCAAGATGAAAGTTAAAATCACCAAGTATAGTGAAGTTGTTTTCCTGCACACATGTTTCAAGTAATGTGTTAAAAAAGGCAAGGAACATTTTTTACTTTTCCCCTGGATGACGCTATACTAACATTCCTTTGAGAGAGAAACAATTGGCAATTTTGAAACTAAAGGATAGTAGCTCACAGTCCAATGAGGGCATAGTCTCAAAAGCCGCTGAGTAGGTGTGTTGATATATAATAGTAAGACCACGCTTTTTATGCTTCCTGTCATGCCTAAAGACTGAATAGCCTGAAGGCACCGTCTTGCAGATGTCCGGACCTGATGCCTGGTCGGCCCATGTTTCAGTCATAAAGAGCGAAGTAGTGTGGCTCACTGGTTAGAGGCGGCAGACCCGAGAGCAGAGGACGGCCTGGGACCAGGGTTCGATTCCCGGCGCGGCAGGTTTCCGGACCAGGGTCAGCGGACTCGATAATTCTCTCGCCTCGGTGCCCACTCTGATCAGCGATCACACTCGGCAACTCTGGGCATTAGCTTGCCTCATCTTCACTAACGGCCCAACCAGACCGCCGGGGATGCCTGGTCTCACCCTGGAGATACCCATTAAGGGACCATCTCTCAAGGAAGCCAGGAAGGGTTTCGCAGCGGTCGAAGCGCCTTGGGACCCTACGGGTAAGTAGTGCGCTATATAAATGCTAATACTTTTACATTTACATAATACAAGCTCTGAGCATCAAGCTCAGCAATGTCTAATTAGTGTTTATGCAACGATCTGACGTTTATAAGTGTGCCCGAGGTGCTCGTTTGCACTTGGCATTATATCTCCTACATGGCCCATTATTCCAGTGCAAATTGTATATAGATAGGCTAGGGTTTAGTCCAAAACCACAGTTAATGCATTTCAGTGGCCTGTTTGTGTCTAGATTTTCTAGGAGAAAGTGTGTGCAACTTCCACCACAATTAGTTGAAGATTGATTTAACCTCCTTAAGTCACAACTTGAGTATGTAAGGCAGCGGCCAGCATCTCTGGTACTCGGCGCGACTCAGCGTGGACGGCCACTGCACGCGTCCGTTGCTCTTCCGGTGTAGCTTGCAGATTAAATAGTGGCAGAATAAGCACTAGACCGAGAACCTCCCAGCCGGAAGTGAGTATGGCCCTTAGGGGAAGAGTTGCGTCTCTCTGCTCAAATGGCACAAATAGTCACGGCTGACCGGAGACGCAACCCAAAATGAATCGTGGTCACAAGCAAAGATAAAAAGGTACAACAATTAAAAGCATAAAAGATTTAAGTTTAAATTTAAGCTTTGGTACATTCAGTAAGTTAAAGCAGCTAGTAGCTCATACAGATACTGCACCATACAATGTGAACCCGCTAACCCTCACCTCCCAAATGCAGGCTTTAGGTATGCTGCGCGACCGGCATAGCATGCTCATTAAATAGTGGCAGAATAAGCACTAGACTGAGACCCTCCTAGCCGGAAGTGAGTACGGCCCTTAGGGGTGGAGTTGCGTCTCTCCGCTCAAACAGCACGAATAGCCGCGGCGGACCGGAAACGCAACCCCAAATGAATCATGGTCACAAGCAAAGATAAAAAGGTCCGGTGATTAAAAGCATAAAAGATTTAAGTCGAACTAACTTCAGAGTTATTTTTTAACGTTCAAAAGGAACGTCCATTTGCATTATTGAAGACGGCTATACCCGGGCCAGAGTTCTCCGGATCCAGTACAGGTAAATCAAAAGCCACTGTCATACCCACTATACTATGGCCACTCCATACCGACCGGAGGACAAATAGATTTTCACATGCCCCGAATATTTGATAAGAAACAACCATATAGTCTAAAAGACTCTGAGTATGATGAGAGAAAAACGTAAATTGTGCTGCTTTTTCAACAGGCACTTTCCCTTTTAGAATGATAAGATCTATACTTATAATGCTATCAAGCAGGGAGAACAACCGTTTATCCGTTTTAATTTTTTCCGGATATAAAATCTCGGGTATACATCAAATTTCCTCCTAATCAGTGTTTGCATAAATCTCCAAGGCAGAGTAGGAGATGTTGGCATTTAAGTCTCCCATGATTATCACCAGGGGGCATTCTTCCCTGGTAGCTATATCATGAACGAATGAAAAAAGTACACTCAACAAAGGGTCAAAATTTCTCCCAGGAGGATTATACAGATTTGCCATGAGGAAGAAAGTAGACCTGCAGTATTATCTCAAATGTGTCAACTTCAAACATATACAAAGATTTGAGGGATGAGAAAATAACTTCTGATTCCAGTTAATAGAGTTCTTAAGCAGGAATGAGACCTCCCCACTAGCGTGTCCCTTGTCTGAGCGCTTGGCATAACAGGAAAACACAAAATAGCCATCGCAATCAAACTCTTGCAAGACCAAGTTTCTTGTAAGCACATAATTAAAGGGCTCATAGTTAAAAAAAAAATCATCTCATTATGACCCAAACCAGACATATTCCAAGACAATAGTAAACCCCCCAGGCTACCTCAAAGGATTGCTCCTTTCTGCTACCGGGTAGATGTATTCATAGCTCTTGCGACCGAGCTCCACTTGGCCGATTCATCTTCCATGTCTAAAGCCTGGGGATCAGCTTATAAACCCGTCACCAGATTTATTGAACGCCCCCTCTTGTCCAAGGAAACCATAATATTTTTGGGATTACCAAGTGAATACTCAGAATCGGGACCCATCGCATCTAGCACCACAGATTTAACCACACTTGGGGCTTTCGAGCACTGAGTAATGGGACACATAGTAGAATATTCCTCGTATTCTAAAGCAGATGTAATGTCAATCCCTCATTTCCGAAAATCCTCACAATTCTACATAACCAAATTGGCAACAATCAAGGAGCCAAAAGTGACTTTAGAGTAGGGAAAAGTGTCAAATGAGGTAATCTTTACACTTAAAATAGCCCTACTTGATTTCAACTTTAGTGCCTCTGTTTACCGGAATGGATTAATTGTCGAATAACCACGTGAAATCCACAATTGAAGATGGAGTATTCTGCACCACACTTGTTTTCTTTGTGGCATCCCTCAAGGGGATCCATAGAGGGACCCTATTGCTATGACTAACAACTTTTACACCGATGTGAGATGGTGGAGGTGATTGGAGCCTCTAAGTTTCTATTAAACAAGGATGTGGTCCCTGTGAAAATCCTGTTGGACCTAACCTGAATGACACTCAGTGTTTGGCACCCCCTCCACTAGGTTTCCATCCACCCTAACCTCAGAGACCCCACACCCTGTCTGGGGTGTAGAAACCCCAAATCCCATTCACATTTCCCCTCCCCGGGGGTCAACCAACTTGCTAATCAAATGAGTATGAGATTCGTGGGGAGACTGTGACATCAGGGTTGATGGAGATACTACTGTTGCAAAATCCCCTAATCTCCCAACTGATATCATATGCACTGTGGGGGTCACCATTGGAACTTCAAACGGGGATTTGAGACCTCCCTCCTCCATTATTGTATGTGTATCACTCTGTCGTTCAGAGATCAGTGAAAAATGCTACTTTGGCACTTTTCGTTTAGGAAATTGTCTGGTCTTTTTACGTTTATTTTTCATATTTTCCACCTTATGATTTATTAAGGGGCTTCCCCTCTTCCCTGCCTTTGACCCACCCTTTCATGACAGATTAGGGAAATGAGTGTGAGAGGTAGAGGGAGTTGGGCCCTTCCCCTCCCCTCCTCCTCTACCCACCTGATTGACATGTCCCCTGATTTTCTCAACTACTCCGGTGCCCCCTTTTTTTTTACCATTATTAAACAAAGGGAAGCTTTTCAATCTAGGCTTTCCCAGAAGGGGTCCCAATTCAGCCTCTCCAAATAATGTGCTTAGACAAAGCTCTTGCTTTTCAAGATTACACGCAAGTTCTACGGGGGACAACAAATAAAAGGGAATTCCTGCTTGAACAGAGACATCTCTCGACTCTCCCAGAGGAACAGATGATAATGGACTGTCATTTACCAGTTCACCCATATGGGAGTGTGTTGTAGGTATAGGTTCATGATGTCAGACTTATTTTCCTTCTGCACTTCAAACAACATTACACACATCATTTCCAAAACATGATAGGAACTTAATACAGATTTCTCCAATATAGACAAAATATAATATAACATTTTTTCAATACAAAAAAGATTTTCTGAAGGCTTTCCATTCCTCTCGTTTCCATATCTTGGTTGTGTACAAGGCAGGAATACATCATGGGCAGAGTACAAAGAAGTACCAATCAAATGACTTGTGATACCATATAAAAGAGGCAAAGAAAGACGCCTACGAGAAGAGCTTACAATTGGGATGTTCTTTCCCCTGGGTCTACTCATTAAGTGATCATCCTTATGGGTGTGATCATGAGGGTCTCCCCAGCCCCTTATTTGGGTTTCTATATTGATATCTGGGAGTGTAAAGTCTTCCCCTGACTTTGAGTTTTTACATGTCTTCGCCCTCTCGACCACAGTAGAAACATCTCCCAGAGGATCATCCGGACAACCATCCTGACTTATTCCCTTGCAAATGTACCCCAGAACAGGAGAAAGAACAGGTGTAAAAACAGTCATACAGTCTGTCTTGGACCTGCTCTAGCAAATATGTGGCTGATTCTGTTGGGTGACAAGAGTATCTAAAACCAACTTTGCAGATAGTAAAGCATCAGAAGGTTGCCCACTTAAACCATCCTCAACATCTTCATTTATCTGAGCCCAGTCCCCTTCACATAACTGAGTCTGACCCCCAGCAGGAGTGCAATAATCTCTCTGCGGTTCCACTTAAGATAAAGAAGAAGGCGTTGCTGAATTGGAGTTGAAGATCAGTCCTGCTGAGACCATTGCTGCTGCCTCAGGTACAATCCAGGGCATCTTTCGGAAGAACCGGTGATGACTGTTTTGGATTTAAAGCGAAGTTGTCTAGTGCCGCTATGCGCTCTTCTTACATTATGAGATTGACTTGATAACGAGGAGATCACACGCCAAGCTTCATTTTCTAGAGGTCATCTCACTCAAGCTTACTTGCCTGCCTGCTGATTCACACCTCCACTCACTTTTTCAGTACAAAGAGATTTTGCTTTCCGGCCATGTCGCGCCCCCCTTCAAAAATTCTGTGCCGTCTAATTAGATTTCTGTTACTAGACATGGCCACAGCCACTCGGGAATACAGAGCTCAGCACAGACTAACGGCTCAACGACTTCAACCTCCCCTTACTTCCGTCACTTTCATGCCTTCTGTGATAGGTAGCAGTGATTGATGGCTACCGACTGATTACTCTCAACTAATGTGCTTAGTATCACACTGCGCTTGCTCACTCCAACCACCATTGATGCTTGTTGTCCAGTGGAACCCTCACTCACTGTCTTCTGACTGCCTGCTACTCCTCCACTCCTCGACTTTACCACCCTCCTATGCCCAATAGCCTCAGCACCGGTACCGATAACCTCCATGGTGCCCCGCATCCTTGCCAATCTGCTCCTGAGGAGTTCTGCTGTGTCTGATCTTTGCCTGATCTCTCCACTGTTCTGCTGCACGCCCTGCCCTTTGCCATGGAGTACTTGCGCCGAGGCAGTGATGGCAGCATTAATGATGTAATACAATGCGGACGGGGATCAGCTACCGGCCCAGCTACCCCTCCGTCCTGCTCGCTTTGTCCCCACTTCTCCGCAACTCCGGAGCTCCCGAGGTCCGATCCCAGCTAGATGAAGACACAGGTGAGGACACAGATCGGTGCCGCAAACAAAACCAGGAGCTGCGACCATCAACGACGGCACCGCTCTGCACTGAACCGCATCAGCCGTCTCCTCGAAACTGCTGAGCCCACCCGCTGGTTCCTAGACCTCTCTTAACCCTGTCCTAAGTTGAGCAGAGGGGCTGGGGCAGCGGTTCAACTGGTTTCTCATGGACACCCTGCTTGCCCCCAGCTCTCAGCATAGCTGCTAGTTTCCTGCAGCATCAACACGGCACAGACACAAGCATGGGTTCGAGCAATAACCACTCCACGCATCAGTTTGCATAAAAGGCCATTTATTAGGACAGGCATGACAGACCATAATCAACAATAACTTCTTTAACAGTTAACAATCCCCCCAAACATCCTGCCTTTCAACAATCATTCACACACGTATTCCACTGGGCACTCCCAATTCACACCACGTCCTCTCCAAGTATACCATTCCCATTCCCTTTCACTTCCAAACTCTTCCCGCATCTCCATCCATCGCACTCCCATCTACCACACCCCCATCCTGTACCTGTAACCCCCTCCCCGGAAGAGTGATTCTGCCCGTCATGGACGCCACCCAGGGAACCCCAGGAGGGCTGTTACCTGCCCCACCACACGTGCACCTTTCGCTCTCATTCACGCCTACACCAGATCCTCTCATTCCAAAGAAAACTGAGCAGATCCCGCAGCTCCATAAGGTAATATGCGTTTCCCATGTGCGAAAGGTGCACGCCATCGTCTCGAAAGAGAAGCGGCTCCTCCAGCCTGAGCCCGCCATCAGCCAGCACTTTCAGTACATGATCCGCACAAAATAGTCTCATCGCCCTGTTCAACTTCCTGCGGGCCCGTTCGATGGCCGCAGGCTTAAGGGCCCCCCTCCATATCCGTTGTGGTATGAACTATGTCCACACAATACAGGCGCCAGCCAGATTGCGCCTCATCACTTCCAAATCCCGCTGCATCAGATGTAACAAGGACACCCCCGATTGCCTCACCAAGTCATTTTCCCCCAAATGTATCACAAGCAAGTCCGGGCAGCCCAGCAGGGCATTTTTCTTCGTAAGCCATGGTAGTAATTCTCCCCAACGCATTCCACTCTTACCCCACCATTGAACTTCATGATTACTACTCTGTAGGACAAGGCTACAACCGTACACCTGCCTATACGCATATTTTGAGGCCCAATGGACGAAAGAATGGCCCACAATCCAGGTAACCGTCTTGGCTCCAGGCCCCCGGACACAACCTACGACGAGAAAGAGGTTAGTACCACAGCCATAACAAAATGAACACCACAGCCGCAGCCGCCAAGGCTAGCCCACGCCCCACGCTTCACTTGCGCACATAGCGTTCACAGCAACGGGACCGCCAATGACCGATCCGCCGAATCTCCTCCCATGACCAACCTAACCCCGCCACTGCAGTAGCTGCCCCGATCCTAAATTAATGCGTGCCAAAATGCGCCGGATCCATGCCAGCCCTTCTCAAAGTCATGCACAGCACTGCCAGCAGCTGGAAAGCCGTCAATCGCCTTGATGAAACATGCACAAAAACCTCACCCTCCGACCTTCGCACTCGGCCACAAAAAGCCACCCACTCACTCACCGGACACGCCACCCCACAACCGCTCTCCGACAGCCACACCCACTTACCCCGACCAACCAGATCAGTCTTAGAACGACCCAGCCAAATACCCAGACGCGACCCATCCAATCGTACATCAGCAAACGTCCTACCCGGCGCTCCCCTGGCACCCAGCAACTCAGACACCCTGAACGCCCCCAAAAACATCCACACCATGCGGAGACGAAACAACACCACCTCATCGGAGTCCGAACAGCAAAAAGGTAATTCCCCCAACAGTCTCACCAACAAATCAAAAGTAATCGCCTCCCGAGGTGCCTCCCCCCTCCGCTTGCCAACCTCAACCGACCCCAACCTTTCAACATGCGACTCAGCAGATCCGCCCTAGCCGGATCAAAACCCAGGTAAACCATGCTGTAGAAAGAAATGCCTGCCAACTTGCCCGCAATCGTCGTCTGAGACAGGCCCTTATCTATGCAGTCCAGCACAAAACGTACCACCCCCCGTTCACAGTCCTCCTTGGGCATCCGCCATGCACCCCTTCCCCAACCCAAAAAGGCCCCAAACTCAGACCAAGCCAACCTGTACGCCTTCCTCGGGGACTCGGCAATCGAGCTCTCAACCAACCCCACCACTCTCACTCCCCCCAGATACCCTCCGGCACCTTGGTCTTGCAAGCCTCCGCTCCCGGCGCCAGCCTCCTGAAGCGCTGCCACTGCGAACGAGATAACGCATCCGCAATTTCGTTACTCACGCCAGGCACATGTTGCGCGCGTAACAGCACATTGAGTCGCAAACACAGCAGCATGAAACTTCGCAGCAAGCGCAGCACACGCAGGACTTTGGCCTTCTGATTATTCACCAGCTCAACCACAGTCATGTTGTCCACGGGGAACAGCACCGACCTGTTCCGGAATTCCGGGCCCCAAACCAACAATGCAACCAACAGGGGGAAGAACTCCAGAAAAGCGATACTCCTGCCTTGACGCAACCAGTGATCCGGTCACTGCTCCGCGCACCAACGACCATTCCAGAAAACACCGAAACCTGCCGCCCCCGCCGCATCAGAGTAGAGCTGCACCTGCCACACCATCTTGTCGCGAGCAAAGTCCAGTGAAACGCCATTGAAGTCCTCAAGGAATACCAGCCAGATCCGCAGGTCAGCTCGCACCCCCAGCGTGACCCTGACCCTGTGGTGAGGGAGAACTGCCCCAGACATGGCCATGCCGAGGCGCCGACAAAACGTCCTCCCAGCCCTCACCACCCTGCAGGCAAAGTTCAACAAACCCAGCAAACACTGCACCATCCACAACTCAATCTTCCGGGCACCAAGGACCTCCCTCAACACCTCCTGTATCTCATCCACCTTCCGCGCTGGCAAGCGCGCCTGCCAGGCCACCGAGTCCAGCTCGATCCCCAAGAACGGCAAACAACAACTGGGCCCCTCTGTCTTCTCCGGTGCCAGCGGCACCCCAAAATCCTGAGCCAATGACTGAAACTGGGCCAAAGCCGCGCCACACACACCTGACTGACCCGCTCCAACAAACAGAAAATCATCCAGATAGTGAGTCACTAGCCGGTGCCCACTGCGGTCCACAAAAGCCCACTGCAAAAAGGAACTGAAGGTCTCGAAGAGTGCACAAGAAATCGCACAACCCATCGGCAACACCATGTCCACGAAGATGGACCCACCAAACTGCATCCCCAGCAAGTCAAAATCTGCCGGATGAATGGGTAAGAGGCGAAAGGCTGATTTGATATCACAGTTGGACAACTCAGCCCCCTTCCCACACTCCCGCACCAGACCCACAGCATCATCCACCGACGCATACAGGACCCTGGAGTCCTCCTCCGCGATGAAGTCATTCACAGAACCCCCTTCCGGCCAAGACAGGTGATGTATCAATCTGAACTCGCCCGGCTCCTTCTTGGGCACCACCCCCAGTGGCGAGACAATAAGAGCCGGCAAGGGCCATTCAGCAAAAGGACCAGCGATCCTGCCCTCCGAAACCTCCTTTTCCAGCTTACGCGCCACCACCTCCGGCAGTTCCTTTGCCGACTGCAAGTTCTCAGTCCAACACCTTGCCCGTAGACCCTGATAGCCAATCCGAAAACCCTCCACAAAGCCCCAGTACAACCTCGACGCGGCCTCTCTATCAGGGTACCGGGAGAGCCATGGACCCATGGCCTCCACCTTAACCGGAGTACTGGCCCTTCGGCCCAGCCTGTCCTCTGCCTCGAGCAAATTTCCACTGTTCCGAGGGCGTGGCCAAGGTGAGACACTGCAAGACCGCATGACGACCCCCGCACTTCGAGCAATCATGTTTAAACTTACAGGCTGGTCGATTGCAGAAACCTTTGTTGAAACTCCAACATGCCCCCGAGGGAGCGGGCTTGTACTGCTGTCCCGCCGCTCCAGACCACACCGTCTGTGTCATTTGCCCTGCGGCACCTCAATGGTCACCTGCCCCAGACTGGGCGGGACGCGGCTGAAAAGACCGATAGGTCACCGGAAGACCACTCGCCGTATGCGTCGACGCCGCCGCCTGCGTCGAAGACATCCACTGAACCCAGAGCTCCTGGTCCACATCCCCCCACGGCTTGTCCAGGTTAACACTAATCCGCGCACGAAACTCCTCGTCGTAACTCAACTAAGCAAAACCCCCAAAATGCAACTGCGCTTTCCGGATCACATCCATGTATTTGAACAATGCAATCGCCCGATCCGCGTGTTTTTTGCAATAGATGCTCGCATAAATCAAAAAGGCCGACGTCCAATTCTCCATTGTGACCGGGACCCGCGGCCGCCGGGTCAACTCCCACTCCTCCTCCTTCGACCCTTCCTTCACCTGAATTTCCCTGTGCAGGAGTTTAAACACATCCACGTACTCATGCCGCCAAATCCTTGCCCTCGTCTTCTCAGACAAATGCGACCCGAGAGGCATCGCCAAGCCTATGTACGGCAATTTCTTCCGCAACTTTTCGACACTGTCCTCACTTCCCCCTTGCCCATCAGTCTTATCAATCTGCGCGCTCGCCGCCACCACCTATTTCTTACCATCCAGAGGAACAGGCCCCACCTCACCCGGTGTCCCGGCCTCCCTCACAGACCCATCCCCCACGCCCACTGACCTGCAGGCCTTCTTCCTGCCCCCCTTCGCCCCATCCCCCCAAGCATTCCACCAAGCGCCCTCACCTGTTAAAGTTGCCGAGGCGTCCCGCTCCGTCCCCGCGTCTCCCCCTGCTGCTTCGTCCCGGCGTTTGGAGGCTGTCTTGCGCCCCGCCGGCCCACCCCGGCCTCTACCAGCTGTGCCTGCTGGCTTGCACCCAACCCCCGAGCCGTATGCGCCCGGGAGGGCCCCAATGCCACCAGGTCTCTGCGCCGTCAAGGCAGTCCCTGACCCCTCTACCCAGACCCGTTCTCCCAGGGGTGCTGGGGCTCCCATTCCTCCGGAACTAACTGCACCTCTGCCGCGTGCAGGCACCTGGGCCCCTTTGCCCTTAGGCACCCCACCCGCCTTCGCCTCCCTGGCCGCACACAAACGCAGCCAGTCCCTTTCTGACTCCTCAGTAATGCGCCGCTGGTCGCAGGCCCTTTCGTCCTCCGTCATGCGCTCCCACCTGACGTAGCACGCACTCCATCCCTCCCGGTCACCCGATTCCTCCTGCTCAGGCGTGGGTGCCGATGAGCTCCCCGCCACCTGCCCCGTCTTCGCCTGCTATAGGGGCTTCAAGGGGCCTTTGTCCTTGGACCCGTGTGCCTTGACCAACCCCTTCTTGCACCCAGACAGGTCCATCGGCTGTTCGATCGTCGGGGCCTCCTCCTCCACCCCGGACTCCCCTCCAGACAGTGTGAGAGCGAATTCCTCCCCCACGGAAACCTCCCACTCATCCAGGTCCTCCCCTGTGCTGGCTGCGCTATCATCACTATCCCCATAGGTCACCATTCACCAAGACATCGTCGCCACTCGGCCCGAAACCGGCCGGGTAGGGGCAACCGGGCCCCGCTCAGCCGCCCCGCCACGCTGTTGCAGAGGCCCAGAATCCTCCCCTCCAGCCCCCTGGCCGCCCAGCAACTCGACCCCCCCTTCCAGGCCTGCAGAGAGACTCCGCGGCCTCCCTCCACGCTTGGGAGGCTGCTGCTGCTTCTGGCCCCTCCCCTGCCCAGACATACCTATGTGGCCCTTTGTAGGCTCGTCAATGCATGTGGCGACGACTGCCGCCACTCCCGCCGAAGCAGACCGAGGCGGTCGGGTCATCTCGACCCATGCCTGGTCCAGGACACCGGGCCGGAGGAGGTCGTCCCTCCCGGCCCGGCCGAGAACCAACAAGGCCGCCCGCACCGCCTCCGCGTCGGGCTTACTCATCGTCACTCTGCTGTGGCAACGTCAGTCCGTAAAGGGGAAACCAAATGCTACGTTCCCTGCGTAGTCACACACCGGGGCACCAGTGGCAACCACTACGTGAACTCCGACTACGCTCCACTAACCAGCCGAGGCCCGCACTCTACGCTAAACCCATGCACAAAACTAAACCTATTCCCTGAGGCACTGGGGACAGGAAGAGGAAGTCCTCCCTCTTCTGTCCCCTTAAGTTGTCTCCTAACCCCCACCCCTTAACCCCACCCTTTAACCTAACCCTCTGCCTGCCCTCCTCTCGCGCGAACACCTCGGGGAAAAGAGTTGGTCTGTCGACCTGCTTTCCCCGGGGGCCGCATTTTACAGGTTCCCACGGCATGGGCTCGAGAGTTCTCAGCATACGACCGTCCCTGGCTGCTCGCGTTGCTTTGTATCACATGGTGCGCGATCCAATAATGTACAAACAGACAAGTCGCAGCCACTCTGCAGACATGTTCAAAGCACAACAAAGTTGCTACTGTGGCAGGCCTTAGCAATGTGCCACTTGCAGATATTTGAAAGACAGCAGCATGGTCATCTGTTTATACTTTCACCAAACTTTAGGGTGCTGACATTCAGGCAAAGAAAAAATAACAATTGAGCCAAATAGTTAAGGTAACGTCATTTAATATACCTAACAATACTTTCTCTCTACCTCAGGCTTAAGCAGAGTTGGCAGTGCTTTTAAGTCTGTGCACAGAAAAGTGATCTTCAATAACACCTGCTGCAAACTAAAAATTTTACTTATCTCTAACCACCTATTTGTGCTTGTTGATTTGTGCCGCCACCTCCCATGTAGAGGTACACTAGATGGTTGCTACTTTGCTTCAATGCACATTTCATTATTTACTACACATGAACGTGCAGGCAAACCTATTGCAATGGGAGAAAAATGAAAATCTAAGGCGGAATCTGCATGCTGATGCACTGTGGTTTCTGGGTAAGTGATCATGAGTCATTCTCGAAATTTCAACTTAAACGTATGATGGAAACACGTTATAATATTTCAAACCCAACACTGGAGAGCCGGAGAGTGCACTGCAATATATCTAGAACACAACAAGCTCAAACATATAGTTAAAGGTAAGCAATATTCTCCATCCACAATAGTCTAGATTTGAAAAGACGTGCCCCGTCTACAAATAAAGCATCAGGGAGCAAATGTGGACAAACACTGTTTATTTTAGTTTTTCCCAATTTAAGTATTGTGATGGACTGTAATAAGTAAGGTGAATACAGTGTGTACTGGTTTTGCCCTATCAGTCCCATACCATGTATTTTTGCTGCCCCCTTCCACCGAATTGTCCTTTTTGTTCTCTGCAGTTCGCTTTTAAGATCCACGGTCAATGTGAAATTTTATTTAAAGTTCGAAGGTTTGTGGTTAAGAAGCAGGTCAGGTTGGCTCGCCCGTAGACTGAATTATATATCTTGGAGTGTCTGAAGTAAAAAAAAAATTGCGCTTGCTAAATATAACGCAAGAGTGAGCTAACCGAAACGAAATTTAATTATTCTAGCTTTTAGCAACTAAGGTATTTTGGTGGACTGTTTTAGTGTGACTAATATGGAGAGGGCTTGTTTTACCATAGCAGCTCCATAACTGTACATTTTGGTCCTCTGTTCTGAAATTTGTTTTCTTTGTAGGTTTCCAGTTCACAAGTAAAGTGTGTTTAGGCTTCAGAACCAAACAGATAATTAGCCATTAGCCCCGTTTGGGTCTTAGACACGTTGACTAATAACTATTAAGTAGTATCTCCCTAATTGCCATATAGCACAAGCATCCAGGGAAATGGCTAAGATGTTAAAGGGATCTTCCTTTGAAATCTTCGTCTTTGGACCTGGAAAAGTCTTTGCAATATAGGGGCATAGTTACCGAAATGGTGGCTCAGGGCAATGCATCTAATTACTGTAGGAAAGTGCCCCTTTTGCATTGTTACCCCCTACTTTTTACCTAATATCTGATGCACTTTGACTGGGTGTGCACTGGGACACTGCCAATCAGGTTCCAAGGGCCTGTGTTCTTTCCAAAAACTGTACCTTTGTTTCTGGCCCACATGTAAGTCCCTAGTAAAAGTTACCCCTGGTACCAAGGGCTTTGTGACCAGAGCGACTTCTAAGGTATGCATCATGTATAGTGCCACCCACAGAGACTCATCACCTAACACATACATCCTGCCATTCCAGACTGTGTGTTTTGGTGCAGACACAAAACGTAAGAGTCGACATGTGTGCCATGCCCACAAACCACTGCCTACGGCATTGGTAAGTCATCCCTATAGCAATCCCGGGTGCACTATACCACAAGTTAGGGCATAGCTGCATGAGCAATTTGCCCCTTTAGTGTCTGTGCCCATTCACAGATCTTGTAAGTGCAGTGGTGCCATATTGTGTACATGGGCTGGGAGTCTGTAACGACAAACTCTATAGCTCCATGATGGCTTTACAAAATGCTAAGAAGTTTGGTACCAAGCTCCTCAGCATAATAAACCCGCACTAATGCCAGTGTTGGTTTTATTACAAAATGCAACTCAAGGGGCATCTTAGAGATTCCCCACCTGAAAAATGACCACCTCTCTATTGTGAAGCTGACTGGTCTGCACCAGCCTGCCACACACAGACATGTTTCTGATCCCCTGAGGTGGGAGCCCTTGTGCTCTCATGGGTCAGAAACAAAGCCTTCTTGGGTGGAGATGCTTCTCTCCGACCCCCAAGCAGGAACAGCATTCATGGTGGTGAGCCTCAAATGCTTTCTGCCCTTTGTTATGCTGACCAGGGTCTCTCCAACTAGTGGAGGTGCCTGCTCCCCTAACCAAGCCCCACTTTTGGTGTCAACTCTCTGCCAAAACCACCCATAAGGTTCCCCGGACCTAGGTGAACCCTCCTTAGAAAATCCTCAAACTTGAATAAAAGGACTCTACCCAATCTGGACAGTGGTATGCCTCCTCCGCGAAGTGAGGGGACATCCAAAGGGTGTAGTCATCCTAAAGGCAAGTAGCCCATTGGCTACTATCTGCCAGTACCTGTAGCACCCCTAAATTCAGTATTTTGGGGCACCTTCTGATCCTGAGATTCCTACACCCTATGAAGAAGAAGGATAAAGAAGACGCCATCCAGCAAAGCTTGAAGATGCCGACTGCCTTGGCCCCAGCTTCCATCCTATCTCCAGCTTGAAGAGCCTGTGAAGAAGACCATGCCTATCCTATAGCCAGCAAAATCCAAGAACCCCAGGAAGACGGCCACTCTTCAACAAACACCATATCTTCCGAGGACAGTGACCCAGTCCAGAAAACTCCAACTTCAAGGGCTTCGGATACAGGTGGGTCTGCAACCCCTGCCTACTTTGCACCCAACGCCCATGGTCCAAGTATGAGTGGCTCACCTGTCCAGTGAAGTCTCCCAAGTGACTCAGACCTCAACTCCATCGGTGGCTCACCTCTCCTGGACCCCATGAAGTTGCCTGCAGCCTTTACAAGAAGAGTCCCCTGACTGTGACGGCTCCTGTAAAGAATATCCCACACCAAAAGGCACCCCTGCATCCTCAGCCCCCGGAACTTGGAGAGCCCATTCAACTGTGCCCAGAGCTTGGTCACCATTATCCAGCCTTTTGGTCCGAATCTGCAGCCTCTTTGTGCGGCCAAGATTCCCCCTTGAAAAGCATTGGGTGAACTACGCTGATTTGCACCCGGCCATCCCTGTGCTGCTGGTGTTGTGGCTCTCGTGCTGCCTTGTGGACCCCTCATGTTTGCCTTAAACCCTGGAGCCTGTGCCCTGAAAATGCGTGTACCTTCCTGCAAACTGCACCTCTTGTCGGTACCCCAATCTCTACTGACTAACATTTGGCCCAGTGACCTCTGCACCTGGCCGCCCCAGTGCCTCTGGTGGTGCAGTACCTACCTTAAATTGAACCTTGCCCAGAGTTGGTTTAAGGTACACTGATATAAACCTCCCATAGGATTCCATTGCATTTCTCATATTGCATTCAAATATCTATCATTTGCACTGTTTCTGATTTGACAATACAAAAATATTTTCTAGTACTGTGAAGTATTCCTATTGCCTTGCAGCTAATTTACACTGTACTTTGAAAAGTATTACTATTTTTGAAACTGTAACTTACCTGCAATTGAGTTCCTCTTGGGTTTAAAAAAAAAGAAATAAAGTAATAACTTTTTGTATACAAAACAATTAGTTTTGGATTCAGTTTTTGAATGTGTGTAATCATTCTTGACTGAGTGTGTACAACAAATGCTTAACACAAATGTCTGACATAATATCGACATTGAATATATCAACGTAAAAAATATTGATGGCGGAATATCAACGTCAAGAATATCGAATTCCATTCTACATTAATGTAAGTACAAAAATATCGGAAAAAAATATTGTTGTAAAAAATATCGTAAAAAATATAATTTTTTTAATGTTTAAAAATAATATAAAAATATATAAATAACACATATAATTAAAATAAACAGTTAGAAATATATTTAAAAGTATAAGTAATAAATATTATGTAAAAAAATTAAACATATACCTATAACATATAATACAAATACTTACTTAATATTATTTACAATTAAATACTCTAATAACTTATTAATTGTTAAAATACATTATATAAAATATAAATACATTTATACACGTACAACAATAATAAAATAAAAATATCAAAACTATATATTACAAATTAAAAACATTTTTTAAAATAAATTATACACTACATTAACTAAAACAGTAAATATTGGATAGCGTAGGGGTAAAAATTACTATTCCAACTCCAGAGAATGCCACAGTAGAGAAAGTGTTAGATAGCGTAGGGGTTAAAATTACCATTCCAACTCCAGGGGGTGCAACAGTCGAGAAAGTGTTGGATAGCATAGAGGTTAAAATTACTATATTTAAATTACTTACCACCCTAATCCCCTATAAACCCACAAACCGCTAGTGTACTAAAACACATAATTTACTTAAAAAAAGAATTACTAACTTCTAAAAATATATTACATATATTTTTAAACTAGTACAATAATTAACAAAAATTATGAACACAAACTTATAAAATACATAAAAAATACATAACACTAATATTAATATCGATATTAGTAACATCGATATTTTTTCTATCGCTATTACTAATTTCGATATTAACAAAAACAATATTTCTTACCTTCAGGTCGGTATTCTGGTCGTCGATATTCTTGATTTTGATATTCTGTCCCTCCGATATTTCAAACACAATATTCTTGTATGTTGAAAAAAAAAAGTTGATATTTAGTCTGTTTACCGCTTAACACAGCCCTTCTGTGATGCCTGATTGCTCAACCACACTACCACAACCGCTTTTAGTGTTATCTAATTAATCCTCTGTAAGCCTCTGGGGATCCACTGGACTCTGTGCACAGTATTTCTTAATTTGGTATAGATTATACAGAGCCAGCTTCCTACAGTTATCTTGCTGTGCTGCCCTCCACCACTGGCAAAGGGCAAAAAGCCTTGTATTTGTCCAATACTGTGCATCCTGACCTTTTCCCCTGTGCTGGCGCTGTTTCAGTAGCCTAGCGCCAAAGCAGATACCCTTGAATCATGAAGCAAGGGTGCCTGCTTTATAAGCAGTATTGTTTTTGTGCACCATCCTGCACAAAAACAATCCATAGAGGCGTTTTCCAATTTTTATGTGTGCTGCAGAATTTCTCTTCCTTACGCCTCACCTGCAGCGGCATACGATTTTTACAGATTGCCAGGTTTAAAAGTCTTTGAAAATAGGGGAATGCCTCAAAAACCATGGGAGTTGCATGGAAAATGCATGCAACACCCATGAAATGTCTCCCTTGGCAGAGTAAGGCAGCACAAAGAGTTGCGCCGCATTGCATGACTCCATATTTGTGAAGCCATTCAAAGCCATGCAAAGTGGTATTTGAGTGACTTCATAAATACGACTTGGGGCTTTGCTTCTTGCATGTACCACAATGTATAGAGCACGCATGATGCAAGGTCCTTGTAAATATGCCCCATAATGCTCTGCATACCAGTCAACCCGACTGAAGCCAGATCTACAGAGCGAAGAGATAAAAATGCCTTGTGGCACAAACGTACAGTTACTGCCCTGGTTCTAATTTTCCTCTGTCCAGGTGGTTAGTGTGCATCCCTTACTTTGCGCCTTCTCTGAGTAGGTCCTAGGGACTTAACTAATATAGGGGCATATTATCAAGGAACGGCGTGAAAATTATCGCCGCTTTAGCGGCAGGAAACTGCCGCTAAAACGGCGATAATGGGCTTGAAAATATGCTGTAGAGAGAACATGGGTTTCAATTGGAATTCTCAAGGGCATATTATCAAGCCCATTATCGCTGCTTAAGATGCAGTTTCCTGCCGCTAAAGCGGCGATAATGTTATCACCGTTCCTTGGTAATATGGCCCTTAGTTGTCAAGACCGTCTACACAGTGTAATCATAACTCTAATTCTGGACAGAACTAAGAGAAGTACTTTTGTAGTTAAGGTTTCTCGCTATGTTGCACTAACTGCGTACTTCGTAGGTGTCTCGGAACCACACGTTCTGTCTTTCTAGGTATCCTTCTTGATTACCCTAATTTAGAATTACTATTGAAGTTTTATGTCCCTCACTAGCCCTCTCACCTTCGGAGGATCCTACAGTCATTTGGATCACTGTGTATATTGGATTGTTCATTTACTTCTCCTCCAACTGTTACTGTTATACCTCCAGAATAAATCACCAAGCATCCTCAGTGTAATAGCCAAAGCATTACCTGTTTTTAAGACACAATGGTAAAACCTTCACTTTCGAAAAAGAACTAGCAACATTTCCACTGCCTCTCTCCCACTTACCCTCTACTGCTTTCCTAATCCAACTCCCTATTTATTTTCCCTCCTGTTATATACAATCACTCTAACGCTGACTCCCTCTTACCCTCCATGTCTACTCATCACTGCATGCAATTTGTTAATCTTGCTCTCTTTTTTTTCTCTATCTCCATCACATTATAAACACTTTCACTGAGGCAATATGTTACTCGCAATCTTATTCTCATCTCTTCCTCTACAGACTCTCAGCAATTCAACAAAACATAAACACTGACCCAGCATGTTGGCCCTGCTTCTTTAATTCCTTCAAAGCCACACACTCCTCTTTGATCCCCACCCTCCTCTTACAGGGATTTACTGCCTGACTTCCAGTGTCTATCTCTCTGTATAAATCTCAAAAGCCCAAGAGGCGTTTCTTTTTTCTCGCACGAGTAAGTGTGATCCCTTAAAGTTTTCCTTTTTATTAGTTCTGGAGGTGTTTTTTACGTATTTAATTATTAATTCCTAACGGGCACTGATTTAATCTTGATATCTGAAATCCCTCTTGGCCTACTAATCGGAATAGATAGTTTACGCCAAAGGAGGTTGATATCCTGTAGAGCACTGTGTGGCTAATAACGCTGCGAAGTTGATATGGTGTACTTTGACACTTTTGACGTATACAAATGTCACGCTGTCTTAATGAATTTAACTACCTTACTAGTGTGTTTGAAGCATAAATTAAGTGAAGTCACTGTTTCACACTGGGTAAGTGTGTTTTTTTTAAAAATGTGTGCACTTATATAGTAATCTACATTGTAATTTATGCATAGTTAAATTGGGAAATGTTTCTCAGTGTGATTTTTCCTTGTGTTTTGTGTATTGTAGATACTGCATCGTTCACAAAGTGCAGGGAATACATGAAGAAGTTCCTATGCACTGATTAAATACAAATTTGTAATTAATGTGTTTTTCCCGCCTTATTTGCCAGTGACGCCTTAGTGTGCGTCATCGATGAGGTGACTTTTATCTTGGTCCTGATGAATGCTGAGCTGAATTCTGGCTCTATATAGCAGAAACATGTCGACCTTTTTTGTATGTTTATTTGTATACGACATTCTGGTTCAAACTAATTTAACCTCTTTTATGTCCGTCTATCACTATTGTTTTTAATTGAGTCAGAGCTAGCCCTTTATTACAAGGGTTTGGGGAGTAGGCTGCGCTCCTTTTAACTCACTTCCCATCACTATTGGAGAGAATTTTTCCATACAAGAACCCAAAGAAGACAACTGGCAACCGACTTTCAGTTGGTGCCTGAGGGTTCTTTTTCTACACTGTGCATGCCTAACCCACTGTAGTTATGTCCTTTTGGGTCTAATACTCTGGCCTAGTTGGTAGTAATCTCGTCATTTTATGTTTTTACTGCCCTTTCTTTGTTCCCTTTTCTATTTTTGGCTTATTCAGTCACTCTTCTGTTGATTTGTATAAATCTCAAAAGCACCTATTTAATTACTACTCTGGCACATGCCCAATCATGTAACTATCATAAAACAGGAGCACCAACAGAATCCTCTAGAGCTGTAAAAGTGGTCAACCCATCTCTCACCTTCACCCCTGGTTACCCTTGAGGCCTCCAGTCTCACTGTCCAATTCCAGTATGGGACACACCCTTATCGACTCTCTCGAAAGCTGGGAGCTCAGCGCCCATCTTGGGCGCATTTGAGCTTTAACAGACACCCTTTCTGCTGGCAACCACTTTGCTTTTAGACTCTCTAGGAGAGAGTGTCACATCCTGGCCTAGTGAACCGCTGCTCAGAAAAAGGAGATGCAATTCTGCACAACTGACTCTCTCCACGACTCCTGTTGTCCCTGGCTTCTCATGGACTTCTTGTTCGAGGCTATTGGTGGAGAAAACAAGGAAGAGTCAATTGTTTAAGTGCATTGCATGGTAAGGGTTGTTATTACTGCATGCATGTGCACATGGGTCAATCGCCCCGAGGCCTCGGAAAAGGTCAACAGTGAGTGAAAACAAGAAGCATTGATAAAGAATCATTCTTTTTAAGTAGATGATAGTGAGCATCCAGAAAAAAGGGAGGCAAAACACAATCATGAGCACAGAACTCTGATATCAAGGTGTTCTGGAAGGGTCTTATGTCTTGGGACATGGTAAAGAGGCATAAGTAAGAGATGTGTTGATGGGTGATTGGATGTTTAACTAACTTCCTATTTTCTAGGTGACACAAGAACACACTCGCATCTCATACTAGGACGTTGATAGGAAGTGGGTTCCTCTAGAAGCAGATTGAAAAGCGTGGGAGGTTTAAACCTGATCTTCTTACCATCATTGCAAACTAGCTTGCAAAAATGTGGGTCCCATGCGTCACAAAGAAATACCCAACATATATATATTCCCTTTAGAAACTAACCCATAATAAAACTGATGAAGGACAGTGTGATGAGCCGTCTAAGATAGCCGCTGTGTTTCTTTCAGGCTCCAACACAGAGCCCCACTTATCCTGAATGATCCTGCCTTAATGGAACTCTGAATACTGACCCAATGTTGGTTGTGCATGTGGGGAAGACAATCTGCTGGCTGGCGGACTCCTTGAGAACTGAAGTCTGGACCACAAGGAGGCTGGAGAGTTTGCCCCCAGCTGGAGATCCCCATTAAGTGCTACTGGCCAAGGCTGCTTGTGCCCCTCCCAACCACGTGGTGTTGAAAAGGGCCAGGTAAAGAAGAAACTGACCATTAGTATAACTGAGCAGTTGGGTGGTGAGCAGTGGGCCTTGGTGGGGACAGGCCCAGGTGGCAGTTGAAAGGAGCTACGCTTGCTTGGCTTACTGGAGGAGAAATTGAGCTCATCTGGGGAGGGGAATCAGGGGACACAGTGGGGTTGCAGTGGTGACCCTGCTGGAGGCTGCCTGGGAGAGGATGAGGAAGCACCAACTCCTGCAACATGGAGTAAGTCTCCTGCCACCCCCCCCCCACCTCCCTCCTTGTCAATTTTTGTAGGCCTAGCAGGAGCTCTCAGTCATGAGGGGCTGGTTATGGGCCCGCAGTTCAGGAGGACTTGAATATGCAGCATGGGACCCGGTCAGCAGTACTTGTTGATGTCTGTGGAGTCCAGAGAGAGGCCTCTTGCCTGTACTGCCCTTAGTTGACCTCAGAGATGCTGCTGGGACCCGAAGCAAGGGAGTGACCAATTGTGTTGATACTGCCCAGACTGAAGTGACTTGGCAACTGAGAGCTGCTTTTCCCATCCCATCCCTCATCCCTCCCAGCCCTCAACTCATTTATTTGCCTGATTTGGCCTAAGCTTTGGAGCCCTGAGAAGTGAGTTGAGGCTTTACACTCAGTAGGCAGTGTACCATGCAAGCTATCCATAATGGTGAAGGGTAGAGTGGTGTTGAAGCCCTCTCAGGGGATGATTGACAAAATGAGCAAGACAGGGTATCAATGGGAAATCCGTGACAGAGGGAGCTACCGGAGACAAGTTCCAGAGGACTGGGGACCTGGCACCTTCAGCGGCCATTCTACAGCCCATACGCGAGTTAAGAGAAGCCCTAGCGGGAAGAAAAGATGCAGTAGATATGGAGGTCTCCTCTTACATCAAGACCTCTAGATAATGGAAAGTGAAAAGTGACTGACTGCATTACAGAATCCTGAATCTCCTCGGTGGAGGGCGAAATGCATTTTGTGAGAGTTGATTTAAAGAAACCTTGAGAATCGTGCTTCAACTTTAAAATGATCAGAGAGGGCAGAGGGCGGACACAGGTGCAACAATGTGTGCCTGATAGGAATTCCAGAACAGTTCTTCAGTAAGTTGCTTTTATACTGTGTCCCAGCAAACAAACTCTTTTCCTGTTTTGTCATACAGAGGGCCCACAGGTCCTTTGCTCGTCAGCCATCTCCTTGGGCCTCTCCAAGATCTGTCATCCATAGATTGCTCAACTACATGGATAGGCACGCTATCCTTAGGATAGTCTGCTTCCAGCAACACTGTCTGCTGGCTCATTCATGGTGATGAATTTCCTGGACTATACGGTGAAAGTCCAACAACAGAGATGAGCATTTGCTGATGTGAAAAGAAAACTATGAGCAATGCAGATTAAATATATGCTTCTCTATTAGCCAAGACTCAAGATAACTTATCAAGGGAAACCCCACTTTTTCAAAGGCGCCAAGCCAACTTGGAGGTGGATGGGGGAGGGACCCTCATTGTAAACATCAGTTGGTGACCAACTGGCCCGGAGATTGAACCCTGGAATGTGGTTCATCTGCTTAGGCCCAAATGCTGCTAGCATTGTGGATGAGCCATATCGGTGCCTGACAGATCTGGTGTGGGCAAGAACAGGGACTCATCTGTGTCTGAAGATGCACACTCACCCGGCCGAGGCCCTGCCTGAATTGACTGGTACCCACCCAAACCATAACCCTATCAAGAGCCCATATGCTGAAACTGATCTGGGGCCCTGTGGACTTGTGGTAACAAAGGGACTGCCAGTGGGAGGATGGGTCAGAAGCAGGAGGCCTGACTTATAGTGCTTATAGTGATTTAGCAAAATCTTAAGTTTACAGATTGGGTTGGGTGGTGGCCAGCTACCGTTCTGTTTTGAGATATGTTTAGGGCAGTTGAGTTATGGGGTGAAAGATGTTTCTTGGAACTGTAAGGTGGTCGAAGCTAAAATGTGGTCCATGGGTTTCACTAAACATCGGTCTGTGAAGAATCCTCTGACAGACATAACTTTGACAATATTGTTTCCATGGTCAGTGGCAAATCCAGTGCAGAGATGTCTGTGTTGAATTCATTATTAGACTTTGACATTACATTCTTCCAAGATGTTAGAAGCTGTGTGTAATTTCTCTATGAAGACTTTTCCAACTGTTGTGTGCTGTCAAATGCCCTGAAAAGCAACCTCTTCGAGTGAGACCAGCACCTAGCCTTTGCTTAACCTCCTTGAAGGAGACTGAATGTGTAGTGTGGTATCTAGTCTGTTGCTTGACATCTGGTCCACATGTTTGTCATGAGATGGAATGACTGAACTATGCTCTTCTTCATTGAGTCGCCAACCAATTACAGCAAATGATGGTGTTGGCACAGCAACAGTGGTAAAATAGTTTTGACTTTGAACCTTCCAATGTAGATAGAGGATCTCTACAAATTCCATAAAGTACTCTCCCTCTACCAAGGACAAAGGCATAAGGTCAATTGCTAACATGTTGGTCAGCTTCCCAATTTAACAATAAACATGTTCCTAGTTTCAGTGGTACGGTGACTGCTTGCTGAAAATAAACTTGATAGTGGGCTACGGTGTTTATTTTTTTTTAGGATATCTCTATAAGTGATCTACCGGTAGCAGTTCAAATCCTTGGATGCTTTGGAGTGACTGTACCTCTTTTTTCCTTGTTCCATGATAATGTTGATGCAAGTGACTGCACATTATGAGTGACAATCATAAAGCTGCTTCTCTTGATGACATCCTCTTCATCATCACCAGCAACCTCTGCTCTCTCTCCCAGTGGTAAACTTCCTGAGGTTCTCTTCCCACACTGCATGCTGATTTTTCAGAGGGATCATTTGGCCCCCAGTACTGTAATGTCCACCTAGCTGTGCCATGATGCATACATTTGCATGTAAACGTCAGCCAAAAAAGCCTTGGCAAATCCAGTAATTTGTCCTTTCATAACTGATACATATTTGCTTTGTCATTGCAGGTTATGCTTATCTTTGACAAATTCAACAGTAATAGACAATAGGAACAAGCAGTCCATCTTGATCAGCACAGTTTCATCTGAGGGCCAGAGTAGCACCCTGTCTGCAGAAGGGTATTTTTAGTCTGAACCAAGGGATTTAGCCCAAGGTGAGGTAATTGGCATTCACAGGGCCTGAAAAGTTAAGTTAGTACAGAATGTCTGCTTTTTTCATCCCTGCAACATTAAGCAACATAAAACTGCTCTCCTTATTTCAGTTTCAAAACATCTAGGTTTAAATAAAATATTTGCTTTTACGTACAGTGCTTACTGTCATGGAATTATGTACTTCATAGATCATAACATGACAAATATTGGCATTACTCAGCTTCATATAAACCCCTCCATCCTTCTTGGATGTATGCTTCCAAGTTCCATGCTTGGGTAGTTTAATATTCCATGAGACTCCAGGAAAAGTGAAGCTCTTCCCAATTACCTTGAGGGTTGCAGATATTTATTTGCAGCTGTTTACCTTTTGCAAATTTCTGAGAGAATAGACTTTGTTTTATGGCTTTATTATGCCAGCCGTTCTTTAGATATTTGTGTGAGGGGTGACCTATCATGTTAATTTTGTATTTTGTTGTTAGTTCTTTCCATTTATTTATATACCACAACACAATAGAGTCTTGCTATTTGTGATATCGACTTGTATGAGTAAGCAGTGTTGTCTGAGTGAATATACAGATGGGGGTCGATTCCGATTCCGGAAAAAAAACGTCCGTACGATTTGTATCCGGTGCCCTCTCCGTACGAATCGTACCCGTCCATCCGAGTCACGTGGTACGGTCCGTATTCCGTGAATTCGTCCGAATCGTCACGATGTACCGGTGCGCACACCCAGCGTACATGGGGTACGGTGAGTACACCCAGCGTACATGGGGTACGGTGCGTACACCCCATGATCGCAGGGGTACACACCGTACCCCTGCGATCATGGGGTACGGTGCTTACCCCTGCGATCATGGGGGGTACGCACCGTACCCGGGGGGGCCGTTCCGTACCTGTTTCCGCGCAAACTCTGCTTTTACGGCTGTTTTCAGCTTCCGTAGAAAAAGGGTTGTACGGTGCGTACCCAACACCTATTGTACTTGCTGGGTCGTAAAAACCAGCCGCGAAGCGTACAGATGTCGCATACAGCGGGTTCCGAGGGAGATTCGGACGGGGATTTGATTTGTACGGTCTCTGTACGACTCGTACGGAGTACGGCTACTGGTACAAATCGTACTTCGGCGTACGTACGGGTGACGTTGCAGGGTACGATTCGTACGCGAAAAACGCTCCGGACGGCTATTCGGAGCGGTTTTTCCCAAATCGGAATCGGCCCCATGGTGTTTGGACAGAATATAGAAAAAATATTGTGTCAAGAATATTGGGACATCAAAAATATCATCAACAGAAATATCTAAGGTGAAAATATTGTTTTTAATGTTGTTTTCAATATTGCTGTAAAAAATATTGAAGTAGACAATATTGTTGCCTGTTCTTTCATTTGCAAGCGTCAATAGGTATGTAATTGAATGTATTGTGTTTTTGTATCTGTTGTTTATTTTTCCAGATTAGTGTTTTTAGTAAGCAACAGTTTTAATTATGACATTTTTGAAATTTGTATATTTTGTTCCATTAATACCTATAAATAATTGTTAATACATGTTTAGCAGTGGGATATTGGGTTTTAGGGGATTAGAGTGGGGACATTTTATAAATTATATATATTTAACCCCTTCACTGCCAGGCCTCACCATGCCACGCCTTTTTTGGCTATTTGGGGTAGTTCTCGTTTAGACCCTTTTGTCCACATAAGGAATCCACTGCAAATTTGCATACCGCAAATGTGATTTTTGAGCTAAATTTTAGATTCACAGAGGATTTTGGGTAAGGAAAATGTTGAGGAATCCACGCAAGCCACACATCCCTGCACTCCCCTTGATGTCTAGTTTTCAGAAATATCTGGGTTTGGTGGGGGTTCCCTTGCACAACCAGGGCAGTTTGTGACCAATCATTTTTGATGCCTTCATAATATGTTGTGTGGCCTTCCCTGTCACGGGCACTTGGCCCACAAACACAAGTGAGTTAACATTTTAATATTGAGACCTGGGGGAACACTGAGTGGTAGGAAATTTGTGTGGATGCAAAAATACAGCAGAGGGGCCCTGAAACCCTAAGACCATAGGCACGGGGAGCAACCCACCAGGGGTGAAGTACTTAAATGAACATGAAAGGAGCTTCCCCAAGGAATGTCAAATCAAATAAATGAAAATCTACTAAAAACACCCACAGAACAGCTAAGTTATTTAAGAAAAATTTATTTTCAGTTGATCAATTTTGATAAAATCATTTAGTTCAGCATTGAGAAAGGTCAGTTTCTAATTTGAAAGAACATTGGATTATGGAATCATAAGGAAACATCAGCCCAAGAGCAAATGTGACAATAAAAACATGACACACCGTTCATTAATTCAATCAATCCTGCACACTCTCTCTATCAAGCAAACCAAGTATTCACATGCAATAAAGCATCAAAAACAGCATACAGTGGGAGAAAAAGCGCCGACGCGCGTTTCGGAAACTGAAGGTTGTTCAAGAGAATCCTTCATCAGGGCGCATATATTTAATCCATAGATCTGTGCGATCAGGAACGATCCAAATTTAATAGCACACCGTAAGAATTAAATCAATTCACAATTTCAATGTTGGGCTGACAGAGCATATCTCTGGGTCCATGGGAACTGACCAAAATGTAGGAGTTGCTACTGGTGAGAAAATTGTTCTGGAGAGTATGTACAGGTGATGGCAGGCTGTCGACAAAGTTGCTAAAAACTATGCGGAATATCGTTGGGAGACCCCAGTACTGTCCCAGTGTTCTCCAGTACTGTCCCAGTGTTCTCCTGATCAGAGAAATGGATGTAATGAACTGAGAAAGTACCAGTGTTCTGTTCCTGTCGTAAATGAAGATGTGGATTAAAGGGAATCTGGTCCAACCGTTAGATAAGTGTAGCCAGTAGGGGGAGCCGTCTGGCAACGTAAATGCAATAGCCTCCTGACCGCGTAAGACTGGGAACACGTGATAGGTAAAAATAATGTTTCGTCCACGGTTCCTCAATGCCGGTTATGTACTGTCCTTGTCTGTAAGCGAGCTTTGTGTGGACCTGGTGATCCCAAAACTTTCCCACACAGAAATATGAGTAAAACATGAATATTTTAGCTAATTTTGAGGTTTACAGTGTATTCTGGGTAAGGAAACTTTGAGGGATCCATGCAAGCCACACCTCCCTAGACTCTCCCATGTGTCTAGTTTTCAGAAATGTCTGGGTTTGGTAAGTTTCCCTAGATGGCCAGCGAGCCCAGGACCAAAAATGCAGGTGACCCCCTTGCAAAATCAGGTAATTTTTTGATCAATGATTTTTGATGCCTCCACAATGTGTTTTGAGCCCTTCCCTATCGTGGGCACTTGGCCCACCCACATAAGTGTAAGCATTTTTATATGGGAGACCTGAGGAAACACTGGGTGGTAGGAGATTTGTGCAGGCCTGGTGATCCTACAACTTTCCCACACAGAAATATGTGGAAACCATGTTTTTTCTAGTTAAATTTGAGATTTGCAGGGGATTATCAGTAACAAAACATTAGGGGATCCATGCAAGCCACACCTCCCTGGACTTCCCCGGGTGTCTAGTTTTCAGAAAGGCCTGGGTTTGGTAGGTTGCCTGCAGAACTCGGAACCAAAAATGCTGATTAACCCCTTGCAAATCCAGGTTGCTTTGTGATAGATGGGGGCCTTGGTGTTTTTATCCCGGGCTCGGCGACCATCTAGGGAAAACTACCAAACCCGGACATTTATGAAAACTAGACACCTGGGTGAGTCTAAGGAGGTGTGGCTTTTGTGAGGAAAATGTGAGGAAAGTATCACTTTTGAGTGGGCGGGATTTTGATCACTATCTTATCACTCTAGATCTAAACCCCGTTCTGGTCGACTGAATCTTTATTGCCTGTCATTGAGGGAAGAAAGTGCATCTCTTACCAGGTTAGTTCAATCAATAATGGACTCGGCTTGGAAAAACCACAAACTACTTCTAGCTTTTAAAGATTTATTACAGAGTCAAAGTTAACTGCAAGTACAGGCATCTCAAAATGAGATTCAAAAGATATACGGGCACCACAACATACATGTGCTCTCTAAAAGCCCTCAGGCGAGCAAAGAATACTACAAGTACTAATTCTAAAATCAAAAGGGCTGCAAGCATAGACACGAATTGTGATCTCTCCGTCATTTACAGCAGGAGTGAAAGGTTCAGGTTAGGCTGTCCCTACCCTGCTCTGGATGGTATCCCTACTTAACAGAATCCCAACCTATCAAAAGGTGTCAGTTGTGAATGACTTCCTAGGAGGATCACTCACTCTTAGTCTATAGGTGAAAACCTATGATCTCCAGTCTTGACCCCTCTCTGCCTACCCATCCGCTCTCTAAAGGGTCCTCAGGCATCTGCTCTAACTCCACCCAGGGGTGCTGTCCCTAATACAAAACCCCAATTACAGTTGAAACGCCCCTCTTGAGACGCCCCTCACGTGGTGTCTCTTCTGGCTTTTTCCATGATGATCTTCCTTTGGGCCTCGTGCGTTAGAGTTGACCTTGCTTCTCAGACTCTTCTCCGGCCCGCCGATACCCCTCAAACATTCCTGAACCCTCCTCCATGTCTGTACCAGTCTCCTGAACAGAACTCTATTCATTCAATGCTTAATTGGATCCCCCCTCGCACCCGCAGACAGACATCCGCAGTTAGAATCCCAATTCTCATAAACTTCTAACAGAAGTTTGCAACTTATTTCTCGGCACAGCTTGGCTTGTACCAATACGTGTAATCAAAAGTCTTTGAACACTTCGGCCTACAACATTTCTCGCAAAGCTAAACTAAAATATCATGTTAGCATCTTATTCTTATTTAATGAGAAAACACATCTATGCAATATAAATCTAACTGATAAACAAAATCATTATAACATTAGTGCAATCCATATTGATGCAAATGAACCCCTTTCCCAAACCCTTTCAGCTCTGGCCATGAGGCCTATTCCGTTCGGGGCTTTGCAGCCTGACATTCTTCCATTAGCAGCTACATAACATGGATCAGGATTAATCACGTTTACTAAGGTTATACATTTTCATATATCTCTGCATTAGTTCCACTTCTATATGAAATCTCTAGGTTAACCACACAATTCTAAGCATAGGTGAATATATTTTCGGCACTTATAGCATCTCTCTTATGATTTGTGCGTACTACTTGTAATTTTGGTGCACTCATACATTTTTTTCAGTTTGCGCTCTCTCACTTTTTAGCTAGATGTGGGGTTTGCAAGTAAATGTGGGAAATAAAATGATGAAGGATTCACACAAGCCACACTGCCAGCCAAGCGAAACCCATGCTCACCACCAGCCAAGCACCATCCATGCACATCGCCAGCCAAGCGACGGTCCACCCACACCAGCTGCCAAGTGACAGTCCACGCACACTGCTAGCCAAGCACCATCCATGCAGACTGCTAGCCATGTGACAGTCCAAGCACACTGCTGGCTAAGCACAAGTCCACACACACTACCAGCAAAATGCCAGTACACACACAGCCAGCCAAACACCAGTACATGCAGACCATCAGTCGAACTCCAGTTCACACACACAGATATTTTCCCTAGTGTTTAGTGATATTCTGACCACCCCCTGTTGGGAGAAAATACGCCTAAAAATATCACTGATCCCTGTGTAAAAATTGGCAAAATGTGTACATCCCAAAAAAAGAGGAGCAACCCTTGCCTAAGGGGCTGCTCACTGGCATGCTAATAAACATAACCCTGGTGCCTAGCGGGCTTTCTGCCCCTCTGGGGTGGCAGAAAGACTATGGCTACATTTTTAGGTGGGTGGTGGCATTGGCATGCCCGTTCCGGGAAGCCCTCATCCGCAACATACAAGCAAAATAGTCCCTGGTGCCTAGAGACTTTGTGCCCTCCCCGGGTGCAAATCGGGGGCTATTGCCCCACATGCCACTGGAGCTCAAGAAAAACTGTGCCTATTTAATTTTGAATGGCATGGAGGCACTGGCAGGCTCATTCTGGGCAGCCCCCTCCTTTGCTTAGTGGCCTTTCTGCCCAGGGGGGAAGATTTGGGGCTATTGCACACATCTGCCACCCAGCGGGGGCAGAAAGACTATGGCTATGTTTTGAGAGTGTGGGGGCATTGGCATGTCCATTCTGGGCAACCCCCTCCCCTGAACTACTAAAAATATAGTCCCTTGTTTCCTTGTGGGCGTTTTGCCCCCCCAGGGGACAGATAAACTGTGGCCATATTTTGGGGGGTACAAATAAAAAAAAATCTCTGGTGTCTAGTGGGCTTTCTGCCCCGGGGCACAGATGGGATAATTGCCTCATCTGCCCTACCCAAAAGGGGAAGAAAAACTGTTTTTGTTGGGAGGGGCATGGCCATGCTCATTCTGGGCAGCCCCCACCCTGAAAAAGTAACAAAATAAATAAAGAGTAATCCCTGGTGTCTAGTGGTTAAAATAGGCCCAATCTGCCCCGGGGGCAGAAAATGACCAAAATAATGCCTCCATAATGGGAAGTGACCCTTGCCCAGGGGGCCAATCCCAGCAGATATATTATGAACATCCCTATGTGTATAGTGGTATTCTTCCCCCATCGGGGTATATTCACCTAAAAATCAGGCCAATCTGCCAAATTCTGTTGCCCATTATGTGGAGCGGACCTTGACTAAGGGGCCGCTCCATCCCACAAAAATAAATCCCTGGTGTCTAGTGGGGTGGATTCCTGCTTGTTCTACTTGGGTGGTCTCCAAGCAGGGATCCACTTGGGAAAGGTGCCATTGGAAAGCGGAGATTCTCCCCTCTCAAATGATACCTCTCCCATGTGTTTTGGTGCTGAGGGCTGAGATAGCCCCACAACACCGAAGCAGTGAAAGTGAAATTAGCTGATCGGCTTATTTCACTTTAACTTTCAATGTAATGACGTAAGCGCCTCATGTGCGTAATCATCATTTTATTGAAAAACACAATGCCTCAGAAGGCTGGGAAAGGTCTTCCCTAGCTTCTGAGGCTGAAAAGCAAAAAATTTAATTCCTCTGCTGTAAACAGCAGAGGGATTTCCGAGTCATGGGCCATGGATGTAATGCTTACGTCCTTGGCACTGCAGCGCCACAGCCAGGGACATAGGCAAATTTATAAAAAAAAAAAATGTTATTGTAGCAAAAATATTTTTGTTATGACTATATCTGAATGGTGTAAGAGAATATATTTTTAAATATTATTACAAAATGTAACATAAACATAATATTTAGCATTTTTAAATAAACATGTATAATTCTACACTTTTTTAAATTGTATTCAAAATTGTACAAACTTGCTAGTTTTTGGGGGTAATAGTTTAAAATTATGTATTAAATTGATAAAAAAATAACATTTAAATAATTTTTGATTTTGTGATTGTTAATTTGAAATCATAGTTGATTTGTTATTATATCTTTTATATTTTTGGAAAGGTTGAAAAAGTACTTAATACAAATTGTAATGATTAATATAATTAACATTTTTTTTCAGTTTTAAAAATGTTGTTTCCCTAAATTGGTTTGTAGTTTTGGTTAATCTGTCTTTAGATAAAATGTATAATATAGTAAATAAATGTGTATGAGTATGGAGTATTGACTGTTGCTTGAAATTTTATAATTTGTATTTCTTTCTGTAAACACTTTTATATGTAAATGGATATTGTACATTTCACACCTTTAGCATCAAACACCTCTTACAAATATCCTTATATTGTAGTGAGAACAGTTTCCAACTAACCTTCCCCAAAGTGGTTTAAATTGGAGTGCGAAAAGTAAATTTCACACTTTAAGTGTCTAACAACTTCCGCCTACATGGTTCCATTGGAAGGGGAATGCCATCCCTCAGCATGGGCGGAAAATCCGTTCCGCTTGCGGATTTTTCGGATTTTCGGTAAATTCGCAATCCGCGAACTCTCGCGAATTTTCGGAAACTCCGCAAATTCGCACGCAGCAGATTTTTTTTCTTGGTGATACAATATTGCGGCGTTCGCCGTTCACTTACCGTCATTCAGCGTTTGCCGAGTTGTTTTTCTCAATATTTTGCGAGTGCTGCGCCATTTTGGATCTTGCTGCGGGATCCCGCAGGAGTTTGGCGGCGCATTGCGAGAGTTCGCAATTGCGAACATGTAGGTGCGGCGGGCAGCAACAATCTCGCACTCGCGAAATTACAAAATTTGCATTTCTGCACAAGAAATCCACTAGCAAGCAGCATAGACCTTCTGAAAATGATGATTTTTATCAGAATAACTCCTCAGGTTGACATTTGCCTGCACTTTTTTGGATTTGAGGCCTTTTGACTTTCTTTGGATCACTTTTGGATTAGAAATCAACTTTCACAAGTAAGTTTGTTTGGGGCATTGCAGTTGCTGTTCTGCAGAAAAACGAGTTTTGCAAAACTGAAAGCACTCAGCAGGTGCAAAAGTTCACTCATCATTAGTAACCATTCCCTGTAGTACTTCCTGACTGGGGCCCCTCCAGTGTTCAGTTGCTAGTTGCAACAATTCTATGACCCTGCTCTGACCCTCACAGCAGGCTCATAGAATAGCTACAAGTAGGCCACAAAGGTCCTGGAAAAAAAATTGCACTGCAACAGAAAGCAAATTACAGATAAGGAAGCAGGTGCCAGACTGGAATTTTAAAACAGTGACACATTAATAAATCAACCCCAAATTAATTCATGTCAGTTGAAGCAGGGCAGGTGTGCTTGTTCCCCCCCCCCCATAATCTACAGTGATGAATAAGAGGGTGGCATTGATGTACCAGAGGGTGGCATGGGTGAAACAGGGTGGCAGTGGTGAAACAGAGGGTGCTGTGAACCTGTGATGAATGAACCAGACGTAGAAACAACATAGTATGTTTGCAATTGCGAACTGGTACAAAACCCTCGCGAACTGGCAGAAACCCTTGCGAACACAAAAAAAAAAATCCGCAAATTCGCGAGAATTCGCAGATTTTGCGGATTGCGAGTTCGCAAATACGCAAATTCGCGAACGCCAGATTCGCAAAATTTGCCCATGCTTAGTTATCCCTTTAGTGATCTATACCTTCCTCGTATTGGTTTAGATGGGAGTGGGAATAGTAAGTGTCTCTCCTTTAGTGTCAGTCTAATTATAACATGCCTGAAACCTATGTTTTTTAGTGAATTTCAAAGGTTTTTTAAATGTTAGTTTCTAACTATGCCTACAGTGGTAGGACATGTGAAGAAAGAAGAAAACACACACAGAAAGAAGCAAAAGAAGTCCACAAAGACAAAGAAAAGTGCAGGAAGAAGCAAGACATGTGCAGAAAGAACCAACAGAGGAGCAGAAAGAGGCCTTGTTGAAAAATCATCCTGTGCCCACAACTTTTTCAGACAGGTTATTAGTGGTAGGACATGTGAAGAAAGAAGAAAACACACACAGAAAGAAGCAAAAGAAGTCCACAAAGACAAAGAAAAGTGCAGGAAGAAGCAAGACATGTGCAGAAAGAACCAACAGAGGAGCAGAAAGAGGCCTTGTTGAAAAATCATCCTGTGCCCACAACTTTTTCAGACAGGTTATTAGTGGTAACTGACTCTCAATAACCAGGCCTAGAGCCAGTGCTATGCTAAAAGACACTCGGAATACAGTGAAAACACCTACATACACTAAGAAACATTACGCGTTGGGGTACCCCTGTGATTAGCATGACCTACCCGTAAGGCCGTAGTACATAATAGGGCAGGAGGATTAAAACTACCTCTATGTCAGAGGTGCAGAAATAAGCTACTTTAACTAGTAGTCACATTTGCAGAGTGGTGGAGAAAGGGTGCTGGTGCGTTGTAAGTTAGAGGATTAAGTCCCCTTGAATTCTGAGGTTCCCTCAGGTCCAACTAGCCCACCAGGTACCTCCAGTAAGTGCCACAGAGCTGCGTTGCAGAGAGGTGTAACAAGGGGCATGGACCGTCCCACCTCTCTGCAATTCAGCATAGTGGCACTTACTGGAGGTACCTGATGGGGTAATTGGCACCCAGGGACCCTCAGGATTAAAGAGGAATTAATTCTCCAACTTAAAATGCACCACAGGGCATGTTTGCACACACGTCACCTCAAGCCTGCCCCCTCCATTCACAGCTGTGCAAACGTGCCCCATGGCGTGTTTTTAAGTTAGGGGATTAAGTCCCCTTGAATCCTGAGGGTCTCTGGGGTGCAAGTAACCCACCAGGTACCTCCAGTAAGTGCCACAGAGCTGCGATGCAGAGAGGTGTAAAAGGGGCATGGCACGACCACCTCTCTGCAACGCAGCGCAGTGGCACTTACTGGAAGCACCAGGTGGGCTAGTTGGCCCCCATGGGCCCTCAGGATTGAAAGTAAATTAATTTCCCAACTTTAAACGTGCCACAGGGCAAGTTTGCACACATGTCATCTCAGGCCCACCCCCTCCCTTCAACACTGTGCAAATGCGCCCTGTGGCATGTTTTAAGTTGGGGGATTAAGTCTCCTTGAATCCTGAGGGTACCTGGGGTCCAACTAACCCACCAGGTACCTCCATTAAGCGCCAAAGAGCTGCATTGCAGAGTGGTGTAAAAAGGGGCGTGGCCTGGACCACCTCTCGGCAACGCAGCGCAGTGTCGCTTACTGGAAGCACCTGGTGGGATAGTTGGCCCCCAGGGGCCCTCAGGATTGAACGGGAATTCATTTCCCAACTTTAAACACGCCACGGGGCGTGTTTGCACACATGTTACTTCAGGCCCCGCCCCCTCCCTTCACTACTGTGCAAACGCGCCTGTGGTGCATTTTAAGTAGGGGTATAAAGTCCCCTTGAATCTTGAGGGTCCAACTAGCCCATCAGGTACCTCCAGTAAGTGCCATAGAGCTGTGTTTTAGAGAGGTGTAAAAAGGTGCGTGTCCTGGACCACCTCTCTGCAACGCAGGCCTGCTGCACTTACTGGAGATACCTGGTGGGCTAGTTGGGCCCTAGGGATTCATAGGATTGAAGGGGAATTAATTCCCCAACTTAAAACGCACCACCGGGCGTATTTGCACACGTCACCTCAGGGCCCGCCCCCTCCCTTCACCACTGTACAAACGTGCCCCGTGGTGCATTTTAAGTTGGGGGAAAAGTCCCCTAGTTGGAGTCCAACTAGCCCACCAGGTACCTCTAGTAAGCGCCACTGAGAGCGCGTTTGCAGAGTGTTGCTTGGAGGGGGGCCTCCGGCACGAACGCGTGTATTTTCTTTTTTCTTTTTTTTGGAAGGGGGCTGTGTTCTCTCCCCCTTCTTTTTACTTTTTTGGGGTCCTGGGGACCCCATCCCCCAGGGCCTGACTATCATTAAAAAATAAAAACATAAATGTTAAAGGAAAGGGGGCCGCGTGGGCACCCTTCCCATGGCCAATTCTGCCCCAGTGACCCCATCCCCCTGGACTTGGCCAAATACTTTGTTTTTATTATAGAGGGGGGCTGTGTGGCCCCCCTCCTAAGGGATCTATTGGCCCCGGGGACCCAATCCCCCAGGGCCAGCCTTTTTTTTAAATTTATTTATTCTTTGGGAGGAGGGGCCATGTGGTCCCCTTCCTGGGCCACTTCTGGCCCCGGGGACCCATCCCCCATGGCCTGGCCATTGCTTTCATTTTTTTCGTAGGGGGGCCGCATCCCCAGCGGCCGGCCTGCCTTATACTTTTGATGGGGAAGGGGCTGTGTGCCCCCCTCCCAGGCCTCTTCTGGCCCTGGGTACCCCATCCCCCGTTGGGAACTGTGGGGGTACCCAATCCCCCCACGCAGTGGCGGCTGGTGACATTTGAAAGTGGTGAGCCAGCAAATTATTGCCGGCCTGCATGGCGGCAAGTGAGCGTAGCCATTGAGCCCGTACAACCTCCAGGGCCCAGGGGACCGGGGAATTAGAATAAAGATGCACGATGCTGCGCATGGAAGATTCGTACTCGTGATGGCAAGAGGCGCGTAGAACAGCGTTCATGCTCTACATGGAGCCAGACTCACTTTGCTCATTGGGATAAAACTCCGACGCTGCCTGTCAGAGCATGACTTGGAGTCTACAGGCTTGGGATGTGATGTGTGGCATGGAGAGCAGTTGTGTATGTGGTTCACATGTTGAACGTGCTTGAACCCAGAGCCCATGGCACACTAGGATATAACACCATGCCTTTGTTCCGATAAGCACCTTGTGCATTGCTTTCTTCAAAGGGGCACTTTGCAGCTGTGTTGCATTCTGTGTTTGAGAATCACAGTTGCCCTTGTTTGTCAGGAGGTGGTCTGTACTGGGTAGGGTGCCAACGCCGTGACCTCTTGGCGCCAGTGCAGTTCAAAGGGTAACTTTTAATGGCGCTGATTTCATATTGCAACCTGATGGGCATGAGATGGTGTGTAAAAGCAGGCGGTGCCAGGGAGCGCGCGCCGAGCAGATAATCTGTTGAGTGTACTCAAGCCTAGATGCTGCTCTGGAGGATTGATAACGCCTTACTGGATAATTGGATTAGTCATCTCTGTGTGTAAGTTGTTGTACAACAACAGGAAGATAGTGGGTGCAAGACACACAATGAGTCCAGTCCAAACTAGGAAAAAGACCACAGATGAACATACCAATGATAAAAGTACAACTGGGATTACTAAACTCGACATACATGTTCAAAATGTTATCATACAAAACAGCCCCTTCTAAACACGACATTCGAATTGATTGGGAGATTTGAACCCATTCAACTTCAGGCTATCACAGTGTGATGCCCTATAATCCATTAAAAATCTGGGTGTCATGCAACCCATCTGACATCAACACGTTCTACAGCAGGTAACCGCCCAGCAATCCAATCAGCATAAGACATTGTGGGACACAAACATTCAATAACCTGAATTGGAATTCATTTCTGAGCACATTCGGGACACTGAAAGTATGAAATAATGCACACGAAGCTTGTAATGTAAAGCACCAGAATGCTGATATAATTCAACACACAGCAATTCAGCACAACTATTACCCGGTAAAATTTAGCACACAACACCTTCAACCCACAGCAAAACATGAAAACCATGATCAGCTAAATGTAACCGCAAAATCTCACTCCTGTTGAGGCCCTTCAATAATAAACCAAGCCATCGACGGTACCCCACTGTGCTACTCCTCGATCGCTGAAATTAAATTAACCCCATAAACCACCACAAAGAGCTCAGTCTCAGTGCATAAAATTCTGGCCATTTACAGTGTACCAACAGTGCCAGAAGGAGGTAGAACAATTTAATTCTGGCTTTCGCTTTTTCACTTCATGTGCTTTCTGGAGGTCGCATAGCAATAACTGTCTCCCTTTAACAATAAGAGTAAATAAACACCTTGGCTGCTGGGGGGTTTCCCCCCCCCACCACCCCCCGGTGCTGCATTCAATGATTTCCCATTTTTGTGACAAGGTCAACTCGTCATAAGCACAGGGCAGGTAAAACCCATGACGAGTTGACCTTGTCATGATCACTCAAGGAGTTAATGACTTCTGTATCGTGACATAACTCGCCCCGGCTCTTGTCAGTATATCTCTTAATGCCAGACTATGCAGTTTGCAGGGGTATGCATGCCTCACAAATGAAATTTAACAAAAAAAACGTGTTTGCATAAGTGTGGGAATTTTCAATATTCATTTTGGGGGAGGAATTACACCACCTTAATAATAAATATCTTTCCAGACTGAAACACAATTCACTGATAAATTCTCTTGATAAATATGTATGTTAGATGATGTAGGCAGTACCAAAATAAGCATGAAAGTTACGAAACAAAACATTTATAAGGCACAATAGCTGGTTATTGGGGATGGATAACCGGACACCAAGAGCCCTATGAGTGAATGAGAGAGTCATTAAAGAGTATCCATCAAGGCATTGGCTGTAATTAAATGATTTGCTGCTGTTCATAAGCACCCTGCAGGTGTTTCTTCGTTTCTCCTTACTACTTCCTGGGGCTTCCCTGATGCGCTGCGCTTGGATCGTATTGTTAGCACTATGCAGATTAACAAGCAAGCCGCCATGTTACCTTGTTCATTTCAAATGTCTTCATGCTGATACTGACGAGGATTCGAGCCTGGTTCTGCAGTTTGGGTTTTTGCGGTTTTATAATAGCGCAAACTCGACTCGAAGGTATTGAAGCACTTACATCAGTTACGTTACACAAGGACACATTAATTATTTTTTTGGGTTGGCAGGGGGAAATTAAGTGTTGTGCCCAGCGTCAAAGGAGAAAATGCCGAGGCTCGAACATGGTTCGCCAGCTCCATGGGGTCGTCAGCTTTGGCCGTTAGGCCACATCCTCTCCCCCAAGTCCCCAGCTCTAGCCCCTAACCCCCACCTCTATAAAAGATGCCAGCATACTTGAAAATGAAATGTACAGCAGTCAAATGTGGGGCCTGGAGCAGTACTTCTTCAGGTAGCGCGGGAGAGCGGCAATGAACGCGTGTTCCCTCTCCTCGGTGTGAAGTGTATTTTAGTGCAGCTATGACCCCAACTCCCAGTGCACCAAGAAAGCATATCATCAACTTGGTGTCCTGCAGCACCTTGATCTCCTGGGCCAGAGTGGCGAAGAGCAACTGCAGCACGGGTCCCGGATACCATGTTTAGAGCAAATAAAGGCACGAGCGAGCAATGAGTTTACCGCTGCTGTAGTTCTAATTGACAGCGATGTAAGACAAATATGGCTGTCGCTACTCAACTGGCTTGGTGAACCTTGACCCCTGCTGCTATGATAGTGGAAGCCGGGCTAGACTGCCCGTGCCTTTCCTTAAGTTAAGCAACCTTATAAATCTGGTTCTGCCAACAATCCTGCCACTGTACTCCGGTCAGTGACTACCACTGAGAGAAAGAGAGAGGGAGGGAAAATGGCAAGAGTTCAGGATGGGAAAAGGAGAATGGATTGATGGAAAGAGAAAGGTAGTTCGAGGAAAGGAAAGATCCAGGGCTGATTTAAATATTTTTCCCAATGCCGCTGCTGGTTTCCAAATCGGTCCGGGTCCGTTACTCAAAGTGGTTAACTGTTCACACTATGCAGGGGCAATACTGACTGAACGACCCCTTAACCTGGGCCTGTCAACTGCCTTGCTACCTCACTTATGTAGCTCTGGGTTGTTTGGAAAAGCCCGCTGCATTTCTTCACAGCAGAGAATTAAAAAGGGTATTTTAATTTACCTGACCGCCGTCCGCCAGCGCTGCATCCTGGGACATTGGCGCCTTCACTGGAGCGGAAACCCCGCCCTCCGTCCTCAGCCAATCCTGGAGCTGGAGCAACACCAGGATTGACACAGGGCATGGTTGCTTTCTGCCTGCCTGCCCATTAGGAGAGTGAGGTTTCGCTCTTCTAATGGGCCTGCGCAGGCACAAGTGCACATGCGTGGACAAGGCTGAAAAATGTGCATCTGACCTCACTCAAGCGCACCTGTGTGCTGCTGCCTGCCCCAGACAATGCCTTATGCCTGTCAGTCAACATGGCACAGGACCGCCCACCCCCTTCAGACGCTGAAGGGGGTGGGCGGTCCTACATCATGCTGACTGACAGGCATTGTCCCTCAGCGTTTTGAACTTAAGTAAACTGAGAGTTTACTTCAGTTCAGAGTACGCCGAGGGAGCTGCGGGTGGGGGCGGGGGGGCAACGCCCCAATGCCCCCAATGGACCAGCCGCCACTGCCCCTATGGTCCCGCCGGCTCCCCGCATCCAGCGGGTGCCAGCATTGCTTTTCCACAAGGGGAGCTGCTGATATGCAGCTCCCCTTGTGGAAAAGCAATTCTGCTTTGCTTCATTAAAGCAGAGTTTGCAAATACAGGGCGGGAGCCGCGCGGCTCCTGCCCTGTCTTTTCAAACAGCTGGCTCCTGCAGTGTCCTGGGGTGCCCACCCCGGGACACTGCAGGAGCTGCCCCTGGGAGGTGGTGGTCCCCAGGGCCATAAAGGGCTCCAGGAGGGGGGGCGTGCGGCCCCCCCTCCCTATCTGATAAAAGCCCAGTGGAGGTGGTGGTCCCTGGGGCTGGGGGTCCACATTTAATCATTAGTGCCCGGGGAGGTGGCGGTGCCTGGGGCGTATGGAGGGGGCTCGAGCCCCTCCCCCCCCCCCCCCCCCCCCCCACACACAGGTCTTTTTTTTTTTTTTAAAGTCCAGAGTGGGGTGGTCCCTGGGGCAGCAGGGGGCCGTGTGCCCCCGCTAAGTAACTAATAAAAGCCAAGGGGTGGTGGTCCCTGGGGCTTGGGGGCCTCCAAACCCCTCCATACATTGTAAAGAAGCAAAGCCCTGGGGGGTGGCGGCCCCTGGGGCTCCGGGTGGCCGTGAGCCCCCGCAAATATTTAATAAAAGCCCCAGGGGTGGCAGTCCCCGGGGCTGCCTGGGCCCCTGCAAGTTATATTTTTCACTGCCCCCGAGACTTGGCCCACCTGGGGGCTAATTAATGACAAAGAGCGGGAGCCAGCAATTTGTTTTTTTTATTTTCACGGGTGGATACTCCGCAGATTTTGCTGTTTGAGAAAAAGTAATATGCTTTTTTTGGCCCTGGGTGACCTTGTACCTGGCACCCCCTGAGCAGGCTTAGGGGGTCAGGGTGTTTCTACCCTGCCCCCTTTTCCTGTTTTACGTACACCTCTAACTTTCTTGGCAAGTAAGATGCAGAAATGGACCCCTGAACTCAGCAATGTAAAATAGCCCACTAGAGGGAAACCAATACAAAATACAACCACAGCAAAAGACTCTGACCAGAATGCTGATTCAAAACCCAAAACCTGGGAATAGCTACAAGTGACACGACATAACTCATCCAATGGGCTCATTGGAGAGATAAAATGAACACAACAAACTCACCAAAGAGTTAATTAATTTGTCTACACAAGAACACATGCCCTCCCCTCCCTTTTTCTTTCTGTTAATAACTGTACAAGGGCACAGAATGGAGCAAACTGGTGACGAAAATGTATTGGATACTACATTAACTAGCATGCATCCATTAATCTCACAGGAAGTCACATGACTCTGTGTTTAAAAGGAGGACTTAGAAACCTGCTCAACATCCCGTGAGCAAGCTTTGTAAGAAGCGAAACGCGTTGGGTACTGGTTGCTGAAATAAACCGCTGTAACTAAAAACTGTGACGAGAGAGTGCGTTTTCATTTCCCTGCTGGGAACCCTGAGCGATATATTTATATATATATATATATATATATATATATATATTACCTACTGGCGGTCGCCAGTAGGTATATATAGTTAGGATTTTTTCTCTATGGGATTTTTGAAAATTCTATGTCTAATAACTTTGGCGTTTGTGGACGGAGCAGCCCCTGACAATTTGGGGGGGTTTCATCAAGGGGGGGCCGAGAAAAAAGGGGGGTCCCAAAACGCGTTTTTCCCATGTTAATTTCCATAGGGCGGTTGGCCTCACTTTTAGCTCGAACGGCTGAATGGATTTGCACGAAACTTGGCAAAATTGTAGAGACTGTTAGCCCGATGTGCCTTTGCTAGGTCTCAATATATGTGCTCCAGTGGATTTTGAGTAATTTAGGTTCAAAAAAAGATATATATCGGGCGGAGCCTAACCACACATCTGATCTGATTGGCTGTCAGCACTTCATCCAAGAAGTGTTGGCAGCCATTTTGGGACCAATATACATGATAGCTTCCATTAAAAAGCATTGTAGTTAATAGAGGGTTTTAGGACTTTAGTTACATTATAAATCATTTGTTGATGGTACCATACTCGTTTTAGGAATTGTGGTGGGTTCTAAGGTGATTTTACCATGTGAAAAAACCTTCTGCTGTGATATCATGAATATTGTTTGAAAGAAAACTAATATCTCATGATTTTCCCACAGTCGTTTGGAAGGGGATCTATAAGCTAAACTGAAAGCATATTTTCTGTAAATTCACATTATCTTTCTCAGTCATGTGAAAATGAAGTCTGACATTCTCAGTAAAACATGTACATCCAACAAGGACAAAGACTGTCAGTTGATTCCTTTGTGTTCTACTGCAGCCTCCTAGAGTGTTCTAAAGAACAACTAGAGCGCTAACAGTCCTACTTATTACAAAGGTATGGCACACCTGAAGCCATCTTGATTGGAATAAAGTGGTAACTCTTAAAACATTTAATTTAAAAAGGAACAACATGAGGGGGTATATTTTGCCATAGAAAGTATGATTAGTGCTGCAGAATGAAAAATTAGGGCACATTTTGAGTGACTTCTCAAATCCTTTTCTATTTCATTAAAACATTCTGACATGCAGTCTCCCAAAATGGCCACCAGAGACAAAAGAGCCCAAATGTAGCCCAAATATCACCCAGATGTAGCCCAAGTATAGCCCAATGACAGAATGTCCCAGAGTGTTCTAAAGAACAACTAGAGCGCTAACAGTCCTACTTATTACAAAGGTATGGCACACCTGAAGCCATCTTGATTGGAATAAAGTGGTAACTCTTAAAACATTTAATTTAAAAAGAAACAACATGAGGGGGTATATTTTGCCATAGAAAGTATGATTAGTGCTGCAGAATGAAAAATTAGGGCACATTTTGAGTGACTTCTCAAATCCTTTTCTATTTCATTAAAACATTCTGACATGCAGTCTCCCAAAATGGCCACCAGAGACAAAAGAGTCCAAATGTAGCCCAAATATCACCCAGATGTAGCCCAAGTATAGCCCAATGACAGAATGTCCCAGAGTGTTCTAAAGAACAACTAGAGCGCTAACAGTCCTACTTATTACAAAGGTATAGCACACCTGGAGCCATCGTGATGGGAATAAAGTGGTAACTCTTAAAACATTTAATTTAAAAAGGAACAAAATGAGGGGTATATTATGCAATAGAAGGTATTATTAGTGGTGCAGAAAGAAAAATTAGGGCACATTTTGAGTGACTTTTCAAATCCTCTTCTATTTCATTAAAAAATTCTGACATGCAGTCTCCCAAAATGGCCACCAGAGACAAAAGAGCCCAAATGTAGCCCAAATATCACCCAGATGTAGCCCAAGTATAGCCCAATGACAGAATGTCCCAGAGTGTTCTAAAGAACAACTAGAGCGCTAACAGTCCTACTTATTACAAAGGTATGGCACACCTGAAGCCATCTTGATTGGAATAAAGTGGTAACTCTTAAAACATTTAATTTAAAAAGGAACAAAATGAGGGGGTATATTTTGCCATATGAATTATGATTAGTGCTGCAGAAAGAAAAATTAGGGCACATTTTGAGTGACTTCTCAAACCCTCTTCAATTTCATTAAAAAATTCTGACATACAGTCTCCCAAGATGGCCACCAGAGACAAAAGAGCCTAAATGTAGCCCAAATATCACCCAGATGTACCCCAAGTATAGCCCAATGACAGAATGTCCCAGAGTGTTCTAAAGAACAACTAGAGCGCTAACAGTCTTACTTATGACAAAAGTATGGCACACCAGAAGCCATCTTGATTGGAATGAAGTGGTAAGTCTGAAAACACTCAATTTAAAAAGGAACAACATGAGGGGGTTAATTTTGCCATAGAAAGTATGATTAGTGCTTCAGAAAGAAAAATTAGGGATCATTTTGAGTGACTTCTCAAATCCTCTTCTATTTCATTAAAAAAATTCTGACATGCAGACTGAAACATGCACTTTGAATACCAGCAGCAGACGTCCCTGGTGAGCAGTAGCTTTACTACAGTGATCTAATGTGCAACTAGAGTGCTAACATTCAGAATTTATGGCAAATGTGTGACACATCTGAATGCCTTCTTGATGGAACCAAAGTAAACAAGCATTGAAAATGCAATAGATCTCGCCCTCGTTTAAGTTAAAGCCATTCTGTTTGTAATGAGGTGGCTTTTTAGCTTTGCTTTTATTAGTGTTTTTTCAACTTTCATGTAAATAACATGCATCTGTATGCATATAAGTATATGTATGCATGGATTTATGTTTGTATTTATATAGATATACAGATGATATATGTTTATATATGTATGTATATATATATATTCACTGAAAAAACCATAGGCTATAGACCATATATAGTTAGGAGCTAAAAGTGAGGCCAAACGCCCTATGGAAAAATGAATGCGAAAAACGCGTTTTGGGACCCCCCTTTTTTCTCGGCCCCCCTTGACGAAACCCCCCCAGATTTTCAGGGGCTGCTCAGAAACACAATGTGCCAGTTTCCTGAAAATTTCAGCCGATTCCGTCCACAAACGCCAAAGTTATTAGACATAGAATTTTCAAAAGTCCCATAGAGAAAAAATCCTAACTATATATACCTACTGGCGACCGCCAGTAGGTTATATATATATATTCCACAGTATTCTCCTTCGTAGGAAGTAGAAGAGGCGGCACAAAGGTACGTTTGAATTCCATTTATTCAACACATTTGCATGACGCGTTTCGGTTACTACCTTCTTCTGATGCTTTGTGTCGACATAGTTCCACTGGTGCCATTAGCTTCTGTCTCTAACTCAACCACTGAAGTAGTGTTGACGGTGTCTGCAAAACATGGCACGGATTGCACCAGAGTTCCTTTTCATAGAACTACGTTACCCAGCAGGCATTGTTCCACACTTACTGGTCGGTGGTCCGTTTACTCGCTTGCACTAATTGTCCCAACGTGCAGCCGAGTAGCAATGTTCGCTGACTTGATTTGAAGCCATGGCACTGAAAATTATCCTCGGAAACAGAGTTCATTTCCCTCGCTCTCATGCCTCACATTGTCAACGGCTCACAGGCTCGGGGACCTCGATGAAGTAAGGAGACCCCTCCATGAAGTATGAACTGCGCTTGACAGCGTCGTCATGTGGCCATTGATATGTGCCGGCGGTCCGGGTCACTCCCATTATCACCCTTCCTTTAAGCATTCACTGCCTTAAGACGCTCGCTGAGAGGTGCCATCCCCGCGTGTAATGGGTTTCACGCATTGTATTCCACAGCATTCTCCTTCGTAGGAAGTAGAAGAGGCGGCACAAAGGTACGTTTGAATTCCATTTATTCAACACATTTGCATGACGCGTTTCGGTTACTACCTTCTTCTGATGCTTTGTGTCGACATAGTTCCACTGGTGCCATTAGCTTCTGTCTCTAACTCAACCACTGAAGTAGTGTTGACGGTGTCTGCAAAACATGGCACGGATTGCACCAGAGTTCCTTTTCATAGAACTACGTTACCCAGCAGGCATTGTTCCACACTTACTGGTCGGTGGTCCGTTTACTCGCTTGCACTAATTGTCCCAACGTGCAGCCGAGTAGCAATGTTCGCTGACTTGATTTGAAGCCATGGCACTGAAAATTATCCTCGGAAACAGAGTTCATTTCCCTCGCTCTCATGCCTCACATTGTCAACGGCTCACAGGCTCGGGGACCTCGATGAAGTAAGGAGACCCCTCCATGAAGTATGAACTGCGCTTGACAGCGTCGTCATGTGGCCATTGATATGTGCCGGCGGTCCGGGTCACTCCCATTATCACCCTTCCTTTAAGCATTCACTGCCTTAAGACGCTCGCTGAGAGGTGCCATCCCCGCGTGTAATGGGTTTCACGCATTGTATTCCACAGCATTCTCCTTCGTAGGAAGTAGTAGAGGCGGCACAAAGGTACGTTTGAATTCCATTTATTCAACACATTTGCATGACGCGTTTCGGTTACTACCTTCTTCTGATGCTTTGTGTCGACATAGTTCCACTGGTGCCATTAGCTTCTGTCTCTAACTCAACCACTGAAGTAGTGTTGACGGTGTCTGCAAAACATGGCACGGATTGCACCAGAGTTCCTTTTCATAGAACTACGTTACCCAGCAGGCATTGTTCCACACTTACTGGTCGGTGGTCCGTTTACTCGCTTGCACTAATTGTCCCAACGTGCAGCCGAGTAGCAATGTTCGCTGACTTGATTTGAAGCCATGGCACTGAAAATTATCCTCGGAAACAGAGTTCATTTCCCTCGCTCTCATGCCTCACATTGTCAACGGCTCACAGGCTCGGGGACCTCGATGAAGTAAGGAGACCCCTCCATGAAGTATGAACTGCGCTTGACAGCGTCGTCATGTGGCCATTGATATGTGCCGGCGGTCCGGGTCACTCCCATTATCACCCTTCCTTTAAGCATTCACTGCCTTAAGACGCTCGCTGAGAGGTGCCATCCCCGCGTGTAATGGGTTTCACGCATTGTATTCCACAGCATTCTCCTTCGTAGGAAGTAGAAGAGGCGGCACAAAGGTACGTTTGAATTCCATTTATTCAACACATTTGCATGACGCGTTTCGGTTACTACCTTCTTCTGATGCTTTGTGTCGACATAGTTCCACTGGTGCCATTAGCTTCTGTCTCTAACTCAACCACTGAAGTAGTGTTGACGGTGTCTGCAAAACATGGCACGGATTGCACCAGAGTTCCTTTTCATAGAACTACGTTACCCAGCAGGCATTGTTCCACACTTACTGGTCGGTGGTCCGTTTACTCGCTTGCACTAATTGTCCCAACGTGCAGCCGAGTAGCAATGTTCGCTGACTTGATTTGAAGCCATGGCACTGAAAATTATCCTCGGAAACAGAGTTCATTTCCCTCGCTCTCATGCCTCACATTGTCAACGGCTCACAGGCTCGGGGACCTCGATGAAGTAAGAAGACCCCTCCATGAAGTATGAACTGCGCTTGACAGCGTCGTCATGTGGCCATTGATATGTGCCGGCGGTCCGGGTCACTCCCATTATCACCCTTCCTTTAAGCATTCACTGCCTTAAGATGCTCGCTGAGAGGTGCCATCCCCGCGTGTAATGGGTTTCACGCATTGTATTCCACAGCATTCTCCTTCGTAGGAAGTAGAAGAGGCGGCACAAAGGTACGTTTGAATTCCATTTATTCAACACATTTGCATGACGCGTTTCGGTTACTACCTTCTTCTGATGCTTTGTGTCGACATAGTTCCACTGGTGCCATTAGCTTCTGTCTCTAACTCAACCACTGAAGTAGTGTTGACGGTGTCTGCAAAACATGGCACGGATTGCACCAGAGTTCCTTTTCATAGAACTACGTTACCCAGCAGGCATTGTTCCACACTTACTGGTCGGTGGTCCGTTTACTCGCTTGCACTAATTGTCCCAACGTGCAGCCGAGTAGCAATGTTCGCTGACTTGATTTGAAGCCATGGCACTGAAAATTATCCTCGGAAACAGAGTTCATTTCCCTCGCTCTCATGCCTCACATTGTCAACGGCTCACAGGCTCGGGGACCTCGATGAAGTAAGAAGACCCCTCCATGAAGTATGAACTGCGCTTGACAGCGTCGTCATGTGGCCATTGATATGTGCCGGTGGTCCGGGTCACTCCCATTATCACCCTTCCTTTAAGCATTCACTGCCTTAAGATGCTCGCTGAGAGGTGCCATCCCCGCGTGTAATGGGTTTCACGCATTGTATTCCACAGCATTCTCCTTCGTAGGAAGTAGAAGAGGCGGCACAAAGGTACGTTTGAATTCCATTTATTCAACACATTTGCATGACGCGTTTCGGTTACTACCTTCTTCTGATGCTTTGTGTCGACATAGTTCCACTGGTGCCATTAGCTTCTGTCTCTAACTCAACCACTGAAGTAGTGTTGACGGTGTCTGCAAAACATGGCACGGATTGCACCAGAGTTCCTTTTCATAGAACTACGTTACCCAGCAGGCATTGTTCCACACTTACTGGTCGGTGGTCCGTTTACTCGCTTGCACTAATTGTCCCAACGTGCAGCCGAGTAGCAATGTTCGCTGACTTGATTTGAAGCCATGGCACTGAAAATTATCCTCGGAAACAGAGTTCATTTCCCTCGCTCTCATGCCTCACATTGTCAACGGCTCACAGGCTCGGGGACCTCGATGAAGTAAGGAGACCCCTCCATGAAGTATGAACTGCGCTTGACAGCGTCGTCATGTGGCCATTGATATGTGCCACATGACGAACCGGGTAGCGAACCGGGTCGCGAAACGGGAATTCGCCATTTTGTGTTTCGTTTTAATTAAATTACAAGATGGAGGAAAAACAATGTGAGAAATGGGTATAAGGGGGTACGGGAGACATATCCTGACCCCCTATGTTTTCTGAGGGTGGCTGAGGATGCTCATATATGTTGATACATGTCTTCCAGCGGCTGCGCGTGAGCGTTTTTTTTTTTGTTGCTGCGTGACGTCTGTTAACGTTCGATTCGAAGGAAATCAGGAAGTGTTGACCGCCATTTTGACACTGCGAGTAAATATATTGTTAAAAATAATTGTTATAAATTAATCCGTATTGATAAACATTGTCTGCGCCATCTTGCTTTTTTTCCAATGCGGCACTTTTGTCGTGCACGGCAGCCATTTTAGATGCCTTGACCAGACCCACTCTCTGCACGCCGCCGATCCTCAGCATGGCTCCCCACCCTCGCAAGCATCTCCCCCACGCACTGGTCACCCCCGCTCTCTGTCTTATGCATGGGCTATAAACCTCCCCCCATCTGCACTGCTCTTCCCTGAGAATCACACCCTGTGCCCGCCCGACACCTCCCTTTCACCCTATTCACTACTGCACCCTCTGACACTCCTCTTCCTTTGTGTCTGATTGTCCAGGCCGGTCCCAGGCTATCACCTAGCCCTGCGGATGTAGTTTATGGCCTCAACTGTAAAGAATCTCCCCTCTTCAAAGCAGTTAAAGTAGATCAATGCCCCCATTTCATGAGATCCGTCACAGCACACGCGTTCCTACTATCTGATAACGATCCTGTATTGTGATTGGGGAGGGGATTCTCACTGTGAGGGTGTGTGGGACCGAGCCTGAAGCGGAAGATTCCAGGGATGCCTTTTTGTACATCAAAGTCTTCACAATTATGTGTCACATTAAAAATATATAGCACTCCAACAAAGTAGTAGGATTATAACACTTTAATAACTTATAAATATATACAACGCTCCAACAAAGTAAACACGTTCAAAAATTTTTTTTTAAACAAAGCAACAATGGGCTGCTGTGAGGTGGCGTCAATAGCGGTCCGTTGTGCGAATAGGCCGAAGGCAGCACAACGCGCTGAGATCCGGACGGCACCCAGGTGATGTCCAGTAAGTTGCCGCACTGGTCTTGGCATCCTACAATGCTGCACTGAAAAACGGCGTGGGGCGCCCCGGGAAGGGGGGTGGGTGGGGGAGGCGCGCGAACGGGCCTCCCCAGGTGGAGGCTCCTCCACCGTTTCAGTTGCCATTCAGCGGTTTACCGCCCGCTTTTGCTGCACTGTGCCTCATCCGCCATTCAGCTGTTTACTGCCCGCTCTTGCGGCTACAGCGTCTCGCCCACCATCCAGTTGAGTTGCGGACGCTCTTGCAGCTACAGCGTCTCGCCCACCATCCAGTTGAATTGCACCCACTCTTGCGGTGCAGCGATAGGCGGCTGCCACAGGACTCTTAAAATGGCGGCCGGCTCTTCGGATTTGGGCCTGGTCCACTAAAATGGCCCTGGGACACATTTGAACTCGGACATTTGCCTGCTAGGGCTTGGGCCCCATTCTCGAAAGCGTCCCCTCAGCCTTGAAGATTCTACAAAAGTCATCGGGGGCCCGACTCCCGCAGGCTTTCGGTGGGGAGCGGCTGCCATGATTGCTTGCGGAATGGCCACGACGGAGCTACGAGATGGTGGTGCTCTCATGCTGACGCCAGCTTCAGTCTGAAACATCCAGAAACACTGTAGACTATCAATTCGATGACTTCTGGTGGAGCCCCAACATGACCCGGTAGGGAAGAACTTGCCCTCTCCTCTTTTGACTGATGGTTCTTGTTGCCTGTCCCCTCTGTTGTCATCTAACGGAACCTTTTTGGATTGCCGAGTGAGAAAAAAAAAGGTGGGGCTTTCATCGTTTGGGAAAAAAAAATCTTTCAATCCAATGAAAAGTGTTATTTTTAGGTCATATGATCAAGCATTTCATCATTAGGAAACCAAAAGTAAAATGAACCAATGAAAAGTTTTATAAACAAGTCACATGACCTGTTATGCGGCTTTGGGCTATAAAAAGCCTACAAAATCCGTTGGCCTGTGAGGCGGCGTCAGTAGCGGACCGATGTGCGAATAGGCCGAAGGCAGCACAACGCGCCGAGATCCGGATGGCACCGAGGTGGTGTCCAGCAAGTTGCCGCACTGGTGTGGCCATCCTACAATGCTGCGCCGAAAGACGGCGTGGGGTGCCCGGGGGGGGGGGGGGGAGGGGGCGGCGCGAACTGGCCTCTCCCGCCTCCCCAGGTGGAGGCACCTCATCTGCAGTGCGGCGCCCCTTACCGTTTCACTCGCCATCCAGCAGAGTTGCGCCCGCACTTGCTGCTACAGTAGGCCGAAGGCAGCACAACGCGCCGAGATCCGGATGGCACTGAGGTGGTGTCCAGCAAGTTTCACTGGTGTAGCCATCCTACAATGCTGCGCCGAAAGACGGCGTGGGGTGCCCGGGGGGGGGGGAGGCGGCGCAAACGGGCCTCTCCCGCCTCCCCAGGTGGAGGCACCTCATCTGCAGTGGGGCGCCCCTTAGCGTTTCCCTCGCCGTCCAGCAGAGTTCCGCCCGCTCTTGCGGCACAGTGCCTCACCCCCCATCCAGCTGAGTTCCGCCTGCTCTTGCGGTACAGCGTCTCGCCCGCCATCCAGCTCAGTTCCGCCCGCTCTTGCGGTACAGTGACTCACCCGCCATCCAGCTGAATTGCGCCCACTCTTGCGGTGCAGCGATAGCCGGCTGCAACAGGACTCTCAAAATGGTGGCCGGCTCTTTGGATTTGGGCCTGGTCCACTAAAATGGCCCTGGGACACCTTGGAACTCGGACGCTTGCCTGCTAGGGCATGGGCCCCATTCACGAAAGCGTCCCCTCTTTTGACTGATTGTTCTTGTTGCCTATCTCTTCTGTTGTCATTTAACGGAACCTTTTTGGACTGCCAAAAGGGGTTCTGGTCCGACCGCTGGTTGGTGGAGACATTTTGACTATATCCTGGACCTGCCCGGCCTTGCCCAAAATGGCGCCGGTATAAATGGGACTCGTAACTCCTTGTTGTGTACTGGTTGCCCAACCTTGATATCACGATATATGTATGCAGTTTTGAAGCACATGGCGGGCGGGGACGAGTACTGATTGAACATTTGGACATCCCTATTGATATTAAGTTCTGATGTGTTATTGATTACTGTACTATTGAAAGTTCGAATTAACGTCACCCATGGTACTTGCCCGCAAATGTATATCTAGATAATTTTATTGTAACTGGCCCTGTCGTACTTTAATTATAAAATGTACGTCCACCGATTCCGCAACTGTTAGACACCTTAGTTCTTGCAACCTAATGGGTCACCCGTTACGTTCTTCTACAGTGTAAATGTCCCCTCATCATATACGATTCCAGTTTGCTCCGTGGCCGGCCCACGTGGTTATAGGCCCGTATTTGTATACTGACATTTTCACAATAAAGGTTTTTAAAACAAAACATGGTAGTAGTACCTAGATTGGTAAAGTTTTGAATAATAGCCACTGTTTTTGAATCAGTAAAAGGCAAGTGAAATAAAGCAGCCCGATTACATGACGGTTAAAAGGTATATTACGCAGGAACGCAGTAAAGATAAATGGCCAAGGGCTGTTGGGTTTTCCACTCCTGCAACATAAAGTGATCGATAAGAATCCGATATTCATGCCTATCAGCGACTAAAACAGCAGGCCGAGCCTCTTTTGTTCAATGGCTCCCTCATGGGACGAAGAAAAGCCCTTTTTCTCGAAATAGGAATATTTTACTTGCAGGACAGTTGTAAATTTCCCGGGAAAATACATTAGCCTGGAACATTGTTAGTGATAAACTGTAAATGCATCTGGGTCCTTTGCTTTACAAGTCAGAGTGAGAAAAAAAAAGGTGGGGCTTTCATCATTTGGGAAAAAAAATGTTCGAAAGCAATGAAAAGGGTTATTTTTAGGTCATATGACCAAGCCTTTCATCATTAGAATAACAAAAGTAAAATGAACCAATGAAAAGTTTTATTAACAAGTCACATGACCTGTTATGCTTACGTTACGCGCTGTGCAATGCGCTCTGGATCGTTTCCGGGAAGCTGCGCCTCGCGCACCGGAGCACTTCCGGGTGCGCTAACGCGGCGCGTCATATGACGCATTACGCGACAACGCAGGTCCAGAATATAGTCAAAATGTCCCCACCAACCAGCGGTCGGAACACAACCCCTTTCAGCAGTCCAAAAAGTTCTGTTAAATGACAAGAGAAGGGACAGGCAACAAGAACCATCAGTCAAAGAGGGGAGGGCAAGTTCTTCTCTACCGGGTCACGTTGGGGCTCCACCGGAACTGATCGAATTGGTAGTCTGCAGTGTTTCTGGATGTTTCAGACTGAAGCTGGCGTCAGCATGAGAGCACCACCATCTCGTGGCTACGTCGAGCAATCATGGCAGTCGCTCCCCACCAGAAGTCTACGGGAGTCGGGGGTCCCGGTGACTGTTGTAGAATCTTCAAGGCTGAGGGGACTCTTTTGGGAATGGGGCCCATGCCCTAGCAGTCAAGCGTCCGAGTTCCACGGTTGCCCAGAGCCATCTTTGCAGGCTAGGCCCAAGTCTGTGGAGCCGACCGCCATTTCGTGAGCTCCGTAGCAGCCGCCTGTCACTGTACCGCAAGATTGGGTGCAATTCCGTTGGATGGCGGGTGAGACGTTGTAATAGCAAGAGCAGGCGCAATTCAGCTGGTCGAGCGAGGCACTGTGTCGCAAGAGCGGGCGCAAGTCAGCTGGTCGATTGAAGCGCTGGGGTGTAGCTGAGAAACCTCCACCTGGGGAGGTGGGGGAGGCTCGTTCGCGCTGCCTCTCCCTTCTACTGCACCCCACGCCGTCTCCTGGCGCAGGTATATGTGATGGTCGGACCAGGGCACCGCAGGACGTGTCTTCAGGTCAAACGGATTGTGGGACAAGGTGTGGAGCAGGCCCAATTATCTCGGAGGCCTCCGTCAAGTGGTTCAGGGAGGCACCGCATCACATTGTTTTCCAATGCAGTCAGGTCCACAAACAGCCCCCATTTACTTTGAGAATAGTAAAGCTGCAGCAGGTACAAATAAGCTTCAGACAGTGTTACACTCAACTATGGCACCCAACATCCAGGACTTATGCCATTTGTGCAAGGCAGTGACATCGAAGCATCTCAGGGACCAAGCAACATACCATATCCAGAGTCCTTCCCACAACCTCTGCCTTCCTTCTTACCTAGTTATTGTTCTTTCACTCCCACTCCAGGCTTTTAGTCTGTGGATGGAAAACCATGAACCTACACTCACCTATGAAAATCTTACTATTGATGGTTGATTTTGAGCTCCAAATACAAAGGCTTGTTTGGATCGATGTTGCAGCAGGCTGCCATGTAAATAGATATTTAATAAAACGTTTTACCTTGTTACTTGTTGATTTTGAGTCCCAAATAAAAAGGCTTGTTTGGATCGATGTTGCAGAAAGGCTGCCATGTAAATAGTTATTTAATAAAACGTTTTACCCTGTTACTTTGCTGGTGTGTTGTATATATTTATAATATTTGCATAGGGTTTGTCGTTATTTTGGGTGGGGTGGGTGGGGGAGCCGAGCTGTCTTGCAGCCATCATGGTGTCGAGCTCAGTTCCTCTCACTAGTTTCGTATTTCTCATGAGGGGTTGTTCATAATGTTTCTATTTTAGCGAGGTCAAAAAGAGATCCCATTAGTGGCCTACTGATTTTGCTTGATTCCTTTTGTTTTTTTAACGATTTTTCACTATCTGCAAAGACTAAACAAAGTATTGCGACTCTGTGCTTGTTTGTAAATAGAGAATGAACCAAAGAGAACCAATTCCAAAACAATAAATGCTAGGATAACAATCAATCAAATGGAGAGGGAAGCAGGCACGACGGATTTCAACGGGGGCAAAGGCCTGTGTTACCTACCCTTCACTATCTGCAAAGAGAGAATACTCCTAAAAGAAAAGAGGGGGGGCAGCGTTCAAAGCACATCAGCGTGCATAAACACGAAAATGTTTTTACCTACCACGTACTTGACATTTTACAGCTTTTGATATTTGCTATTAAAAAACCATTGAAATTCACTGAAAAAACCATAGGTTATAGACCATATATAGTTAGGAATTAGCATTTACAAAACCTTGAAAATTCACTGAAAAAACCATGGGTTATAGAACATATATAGTTAGGAATTAGCATTTACAAAACCTTATTTTACTCACATAAAACCATTGAAATTTCATATATAGTTAGTTGCACTAACTATATATCGCGCACCCGCAATCCACTGCTGATCATGTCACATATTACATCATTCATGACATGATCAGTGACATCACTGATGACATCACTGATGCCATCACTAATGACATCTCAAATGACATCACTGATGACATCACTGATGACATATCATTTGACATTACTGATCACATCACTGATGACATCATTAATGTGATAATACGGTGAAACTCTTCAGACTCTAATATAATCTTAAATACACTCAGAGTAAATAGATACTCACAGACTGTCACTCATCCATGGAGTTACTCACACACCTAGTCAGTCATGCAAAGAATCAATCACACTTCCATTTCCTCAACTATACAGTTATACACACCTTAATTATTCAAACATATACTAACACATATTTACTCTCTTATACAATCCCTGATACAAGTTCACAATGATCCATACAGCCACTCACAAATTCACTGGCTCTTATGCACAGTTATTTATATATGTTAACTCTCACATGTACTGTGTTTTACATATGTACTTACTTTGACATGTAGCACTGAGATATCCATTCACTCACCAATACACTCATGCACACAGTCAACCGCCCATACAGCTGTTTCCACATGCACTTTTGAACCCATACATCTAGTGAATCAACTGCTCACACATCTATGCACAGAGTCATACACTTCCCAGCCACCCACACACACACTCAGTCTCCCATACAAATACTTGGGCAACCAATCAATAACCCATATACTTAATCATAAAGCTACTGATCAACACATGCAGCAGTTTACAGTACAACAGACATAATGATGCACAAATTAAGACAGTTTAGTTACTAACCCATGCACTCAGTGAGACACATTTAATCACTCACTCATACAGTCAGTCATGCACCTACTAAATCCTTCATCCAGACACTTATACATCCAGTCATTCTTCAATATGTAAGACATATTTTGACTTTACAGAAACACACAGTCACTGGATGATGTCATCAGTGATGTCATCAGTGATGTCATTTGAGATGTCATCAGTGATGTCATCAGTGATGTCACTGATCATGTCATGAATGATGTAATATGTGACATGATCAGCAGTGGATTGCGGGTGCGCGATATATAGTTAGTGCAACTAACTATATATGAAATTTCAATGGTTTTGTGTGAGTAAAATAAGGTTTTGTAAATGCTAATTCCTAACTATATATGTTCTATAACCCATGGTTTTTTCAGTGAATATATATATATATATTACCTACTGGCGGTCGCCAGTAGTTAGTTATAGTTAGGATTGTTTTCCACAGGAAATCCTCAACATTCTATTTGGAATAACTTTGGCTCTGGTTGAAGAATCTTAGCGAATTTCTCAAAGAAGATGGCTCGGTCCGCTGCGCTCCTTCCCTGGAAGTTGGGGGGGGATTGGTCAAGTGGGGGCTGAGATATAAGGAGGGTCCCAAAACGTGTTTTCTGCATGTTATTTTCCATAGGACCTTTAGACTCGGCTACAGGTCGAACGGCTGAATGGATTTATAAGAAATTTGGCAAAACTGTAGAGTCCGGCTCGCAGATTACGCTTTTTTTGGAATGGTGTAAATCTGTTCAGTAGTTGTTGAGAAAGTTAAAGTCAATTATATATCAATAGGCGCTCACGCGTGCGCGCACTCAAGCGGCTGCGCGTGAGCGGAATTTTTTTTTGCTGCGTGACGTCTGTTAACGTTCGATTCGAAGGAAATCAGGAAGTTTTGTCCGCCATTTTGTCACTGCGAGTAAATATATTGTTCATTTCAAAGCGTTGAAACATGGAAAGGGGAGAAGGTAGAGATTGTCTTGCTGCGTAGGTTTTCTCGGGGTGTGCAGTAAGGCCCTTAAACGCGAAAAGATATAATTTTTTCCCGAAAAAAAATACGGAGTGCGCACACCCGGTCGCGCACACCTATTTACAAGAGTGTGAAAATGGAGATAAATCAGAAGTTTGAGTGCTTAGATATTAGGTGGCTCTGAAAAGAGCCATTGTGTTAATTGAGTGTTTTCTGCATTTATAAGTAAGTACCGATGCAGAGCCTGATGTTGCAGAGGAAGATTCTGTTTCCCTCATTCGTGAAATGAACACCGTCTCTCCTATAGACGTCTTGCATGTGGTATCGCAAGTTGTTGTGGTAAATAGAACCCATGCTATAATCTCTGAGGAACGCAGAAACAGATTTATTTACATGTCTCCTTGCTTTCTCAAATTGTGCACAATGTTGATTGGACCAATTCCATTTCTGTCTTTGGCATAGATTGGAATATACCAAGGCAGATCGAGGAAAAAGTGTCATCAATTGTCGAAAGGTGTCTTTTAGAAGCATTTCCAGACCTACCCCAGTGATTGTGCCTAGATCGTTCCCACCACAGTGCACAATTATAAGGTCTGGTTCTGGGAGATGCATAAAAGTTTTCACCAATGGAATCAATTGGTGACATTTCAATCCTCTTTTGGCAATCCATGTTATGTGTACATTTGGTAAGCCGAGGTTGCAAATTCGTCTGCTTACTGCATATTTTTCACTCCAGTGAATATAACTGTGTCCTATTAGCCAGACCTTCATTTTCAAGGGATTTGTAGTCGTCCTCCGATCGGTTCTGGAAGTGGAATGGTAGTTAGAAGTTGAAATTCTAAATAATGAAAAAGGAAGAGGCTGGGTGTGGTTAAAAAATAAAAATGATTGGTTGATTGTAATAAGTGGAGATTGAAGAGTACGTTGCATGTTAATGTTTATGTTAAACAAAAAGTACTATTGGGTGTGAAAAAAAAAGACATGCAACAGAGCTGTGGATTGGCAGGTGTTTCTGGAGGGAAAACAGTCTTCTTAGTTTGCTGTAGAACGTTGAGACATGAACTTTTGACCTGTGCCTTCAGCAAGGTGCAGAATGAGGTGTAACCATGGAAACAGCCGGAGATGGCAGTTGGTGATGGGTTCACTCTTTGGTGCCTCTGCCTCTGACTCTGTTCTGTGGTGGCAGGCGGAGAACTGTTTGTTATTGTGGAGATGAAAGGGTGATAAGGAGAGAAATACGACATAGCGTCTGGCCTGTAGAAGCGTGGGAGCAGTGATTAACTCTGAGTGAAGCGGAACTGTGGCGCTGCTTGGTAACAGTAAAAAAAATGTTTTAACAGTGGTATAACTGTCTGTACGGTGCGCGACCTACTAAGAAAGAGTTCACGGGCCGTAATTGGCTTGCAGGTTCTAGTATCAGTAAGTGAGGTCGAGAAAAGAAAACATTCAGGACTTTATTTATGAAGGCCTTGCGCCACCAGTGCGTCACTTTTTCTCATTTTAAAAAATGAGGCACCGGCGGCGGAAGGTCTTCATAAATAAGGTCCTCAGTGACTACAGTTAAGGTTATGTGGAACCCATGAATAGTTTTTCAATATGAAATCATTTCAGTTGAGATTATGGATTAAAAGAGAAACCGTGAATATTTGAAATGTTTATTTAGAAATGTACTGTTTTAAAGGCAAATCATTATGTAATATGAGTACAGAAATTGCAAAAAACACAGTAATTGGTATTGTCAGTAGTACATGGAATACAAACGCTATAGTTGAAGAAAAATGAATATAGTTGGAAAAAAACATTGTACACTCTTATAAGGAAGTATATCATATTTTAATAAATGGAGGAAGGTCTCTGGCCTTTCAGTTAGGGAACGATATATGAAAATGCAAGTGGTTATACATCATTACTTTATCAATCAGGTGTTTACATGCGAAGCACTATCAAGTTTGTGTTATGTCAGTGTGTGAGGGGAAAAAAAGGCGCCAAAAGCGATAAAATGGTGAGAGGTGCATGTATGTAATCTGTTGGATGCTGCGCAAATCACTATTGAGGAGAACTACTGTATTGAGATATCTTTTGAAGGTTGCAGTATTGCATTTGAAATACAGCACAAATAATAATGGAAATATTGTTGAAAGAACGTAAAGTATTTTAAAAACATAATTTTATAGGAAATTAAAGGAGTAGAGGCGTGTGAGGCGGAAATAAGCAGTTGAGATGCGAAATGGCGTTTACAGTTATAAAAAACTCGTTTAAAATTTACACATTAATTAGGGCACATGTAGCATATATTAGCGAGTTTTGCATCGAGTACGTTTGAAATAACCTTAGATAAGATATGCAATAGAATTGTTGAGATTAGACTGTAAAAAAATAAAGTTGAAAATCGAGTAGCTGAAGAAACAAATGTAGTCCACATAAAAGACCAAAATTTAACCAGCACGAAATCATAATGTCCACTGTTAGTAAAGCCAATAGGTCTGTTCTTCAAAAGAAAATATGGAAAAGAACTTGAAGAATATAGGGAGGCAAAAGGAAATGAGGACGTCAATGGCTTGTATAAGAGTTATTGAAGCATTGTTTAGGCAAAATAGGTAGCTTCTGCTTCTAACAGGAAATCACTTTTATCATTTGAAAGTATGTCAGCTATCCAATGGAAAAGAGTAAAGCAGTACTCATGATCTGTTGAAATCGGAGCCTCTTTCATTATCAGAGGGCAGCTCGGTGGGTTTTCGATGTAGTTCTCTATTAGGAAAGAGTTAACCGTCCATTGTGTAGGCAAAGTAGGCAGCAAGTGCTTCTAACAGGAAATCACTGTTATCATCTGAAAACATGTCAGCCATCCAATTGAGAAGATGAAAGGAGCATTCATGATCTGTCATTATTGGAGCGTCTTTTACCATCAGAGGGCAGCTCGGTGGGTTTTCGATGTAGCTCTCTGTTAGGAAATCTTGCGCCGCTGCGAATATATTCCAAAGACCCAGAACTCCTTGTATCGCTGCAAAGGCCATAAACCCTCCGTTGTAACAAAGCTGTTCATGATCAAGTAACGGATTCATGAGGTGATTGTAATTCGCTTCAGGAGGTACCAAATTGCAGAGACATAAATCCAGGGCCCACGTGAAATCACAGCTCAGGCAATGAAATACAGGCTGCACACAGGTGAAATACGAATATTGAAATGATAATCGATATGAAGTATTCAAAGTTGAGAGTGCTAAGGTGCTGTAGTACAGAAGCATTCTCTGTCGAAATAGTTCTAAGTGGTCCGGCTCGTTTGCGAAGGCAGGAGGGACATCCATTTTGAATTTCCCAAGATGGTAAAGGAAACGGCGCAGCACTGCCGGTTGTATAGCAACTCCACAGAATTAGGTCGCCGGCTACGCAGTGGAGAGGAGCAGAATGACTTGATAAATTTTCTAGGAGTCTAGTCACTTAAATATTGCTTAGTAGTTATCAAAAAAGTAGCTTTTCTTGAAGTGGAGGATGCGTTAAAAAATAAGGGAGTCATTTTAGCAAGTTGTAAAGCAAGGTCAATTTTTTTTTACATCAATGCTGTTTTCTGTGAATGTTAGCTAAGTGAAAGATATGTGTGTGAGCAGATGCTACGTTCAGTTTTAAATGTGACAATGGAGCTCTTGTTCATCTCTTCCGATTCAAGGTCGGTATTCGCTGCCAAATGCAAATATCAAGAAACGCATGCGTGGGGTAGATAATCTGCATTCTTAAAGGAAAGCAAATGGAGGGTTATTTTTACCGCGTTAGCATTGTCGTTTAAAAAGTTACAGTGATTTTCATTATATGTTAAGAAAGTGTCACTGATGAAGACTGAAAATAAATCCTTATAAATAACAGGGACTGGTGTATTTTAGAAAAGGTGTGTAACATTACATGAATTGTAAAAAAAAATAATGTAATTGAAAGTGTATGGTTTGAAAATGAAATGTAGAGGTTTATAGTTCACGTTTTGAAAGCGGTTCTAGAGGGTCAGATGCATGATAGATTTATAAAAAATAGAACATGTTTTTCAATAGTATTATGGAAAAAATATGTGCCTTTATGTACTATTTAGATTATCTGCCTGTTGCCTATTCTTTGAGTTTTAGTAATCCTGTGTCTTATAAGTTTTCCAGGGGCGGTTTGAGGTTCATGGTGGGCTTGGGCAGGGAGGGTAGGTTGGGGGTTTGTAATAGGGGGTCCGGGTGGGGTGGAGTGTGGAGTTTAGTGAAGAGTGAGGGGGGCGGGGGGCTAGGGTGTTTGGTAATGGAGCAGAGTCAGAGGACGCCAAATTTCTGTTATGGGGTGCCACGGAAATATGTATCCATTCTCAGAGGTTTATTATATTAAGGATATATATTAACATGGTGGCTCTTGTGGTTTTGTGGTTCTGTGCATGTGTATAATGCTGGCCCTGTAGTTTTTGTCTATGGACCTCATTACGACACAGGGGAGCCACGTTGCACAGTTGGAGATCAGAGACTTAGGAAATAAAACTTTATGATAGCAAGGGCTCTAAGCGATACAAATCGCCCGTTCTCGGTGTCAAAAATATCACCGCTATTGGTGGTATTTTCTACGGTGTTAGTGCTCGAAGGAGAATAGTAACATATATGTGAAAGAAAATTCTGTAACAGGCTCAGCATTTCACATTATCGCGTGAAAACAAAAGTTGTTCTCACATAGCAATAAGTCTCTTATAATTAAGGGACAGAGTGTATATAGTGCTATTTACTACACTGCTATGTGAACGATGTGGAATGTTTCATAAGAGGAGGCTTTAAAAGTTTTTCGATAAACTGGTTTACCAGGGAACTGGGTTGAGTGTTCCGTGTAAATTGCAGAATAGAAACTAGTAAGAATCAATTGGAAGTGTTGATCTAAAGTCATATGACTTCACATGCGTGTGTCGCTGCCTCTATGCGATTGGTGGGTGCGCGCACTAAAAGAAAGCGGCGAAAAAATATCAGCTAATATGCTCTTGGAGCTCGTTTTGGTACAAAGAGTTAGTTCTGAAAAGAACTTTTTTTTTTTTTTTTTTTTGGAAACAAGTGTTATGATGCTTTTGATTTCTTAAAGTTGCTACGACATTTTTCAGTATGTCATACTATCCAAATAAAGTGAAGAAATTTAACTTTTCTTGGAGCATTTATGACTCTCAATTTTGTGTTTAATTAGAATAAAGCTTTGCTCTCCGTATACAAGAAGTTTTCCACAGTTCTTGCATTTCATGTGCACGTTCACCAGATATGGTTTCAAGTCCATCTCAGCACTCGATGGAGATACAGGTCGTTCTGCAGAAGATGTGCTGGTCACTTCTGATGGTAATAGCGTGGCCTCCGTTTTTCTAGTCAAAGGTGGTCCCTCATTTCCTTCAGATTCGGAAGATGAATGCGGAACGGTAGCCATTGCAGCAAAGTTTTCGGGAAGATGTTCGGCGTTGTTCTCTATTGAGAGTAGAAAAGAAAGTGATGGAAGTGGATGGAGTGCTGTGTGTAAATTCCAGAATAGAAACTACCAACAACCAATTGCAAGTGTTGTTTTCAAGTCACATGACTTTACATGCGCTTTTCAGGACGTGTAGGCGGTGACACTATCTAGTTACGAACGTGATTTGGAAGTAGCGATGTTCTTTAGTGAAGTTTAAAAACGTGAAAAGAAGTGAATTCAAACACATACGGATTTCACATATTTTTAGAGCTCGATTTAAGTATACAATTATTAAATTATAAAACCTTTTATATATTTTTTTTAAAATATTAAGGTGTGTACAATCAGTCACGCACGAACGATTAAAAAAAATTCGGCTCCATTTAATTAAAAGGTTTGTATGACAAAAAAAAAGCCTAGGTTCAGTGTCTTAACGTACTATAAGTTCTTTCATTGGTCTATGAAGAAATTCATTAGGTTTAAATTGGAAAGCTTTCATGAAATAAATAGGTGGGTGCGTGCACTCAGTTGTGCACGTAAGATTGGTATGTCGATATTTATTTCAGGTATATCTTTCATACTTAGGAACTAGCATTCAAAAAACCTATGAAATTCACTGAAAAAACCATAGGTTTTACACACGTTATAGTTAGGAAATAGCATTTGAAAAACCTATGAAATTCACTGAAAAAACCCTAGGTTTTACACACGTTATAGTTAGGAAGTAGCATTTAAAAAACCTATGAAATTCACTGAAAAAAACATAGGTTTGACACATGTTATAGTTAGCTGGATATTTTGCTCATATAAAACCAATGATATTCCCCGTTATAGTTACTTCAGCTAACTATAACTCGCGCGCCCGCAATGCACTGCTGATGACTTCACATATTACATCACTCATGACATGGTCAGTAACATCACTCATGACATCACTAATGACATCTCAAATGACATCACTGATGACATCATCCTTGTGGAAGAGTGGCAGACCTTCACTCACCCTAATATAACCTTTATTACAGACACTCAAAAAGTAGAAAATAACAATTTCAATACGATAGCCATACCAATGCCACTTAAAACACACCTATTTAGTAATTCGAAGATCTATATACACAACCACTTATTCATCAACAGATATATACAGTCAATCATATATTATATACAGTCACTCATATATGTATTCAGTCATCATATGTTCTTATACACTGATACATCCTGATCATCCTGTTACACACCGACACTCAACCATAGAGTTATTCACACATAAGTTATATGTACTAGTTTAAAACATATGTACTTACTCAGAAATACACTATTAAAACAGTTATTCATTCACTTAGACAGTCATATATACACTCATACAGAAAGAAAACAAATAATAGCCTATATGCCTTTCACCACACAAACTCACTCACCCATACAGTCTAGCATATATGCTGCCTACAACACATACAAACAGTAAGTCACTCATTCATGCATCTATGCACTACATAAGATCTCTCAACGAAGCATATTGACACTTAGACACTCAGACACTCCAACTAATAATCAAACAAATAATAACCTATATAGACATTATGTATCACTCATATAGCTACTCACCAACACATGCAGCCACTTACATAGAAACTGAGAGACAGATACAGATATGTATATATTTAAACATTACTCATTAGCCCATGTACTCGTCAAGATATACTTAATCAGTCAGTAATACAATCTATTTTTCACCTAAAAAGCAGCTATTTATACACTTATATGCTAAATTCTTCCACAAGGACGATGTCATCAGTGATGTCATTTGAGATGTCATTAGTGATGTCATGAGTGATGTCACTGACCATGTCATGAATGATGTAATATGTGAAGTCATCAGCAGTGCATTGCGGGCGCGCGAGTTATAGTTAGCTGAAGTAACTATAACGGGGAATTTCATTGGTTTTATATGAGCAAAATGTCCAGCTGACTATAACATGTGTCAAACCTATGGTTTTTTCAGTGAATTTCATAGGTTTTTTAAATGCTACTTCCTAACTATAACGTGTGTAAAACCTAGGGTTTTTTCAGTGAATTTCATAGGTTTTTCAAATGCTAATTCCTAACTATAACGTGTGTAAAACCTAAGGTTTTTACCGTGAATATATATATATATATATATATATATATATATATATATATATATATATATATATATATATATATATATATATATATATATATATATATGGACACACACATGCACACACATTCATATATATATATTTATTGATGTGGTTTTCAATACCAATTCCTCTAACTGCCCTCATCCATTGATGGATGATAGACCATTAAAGCGAGTCAGCATCTTTGATTATCTGGGACTATCTCTAACCGACAAGATGAGTTGGGGCTCCCAAACTGAGAAAGCCAATTTGAAGCTCACCCAGGCAAAAGGGGGGCTAATGAAAGTCCACAAGACCTGTGTGGCGAGAACACTTAGCCCGCCGCTTGAGATTTATAAAGTACAGGCTAGGTCTGCCGTTCTATACGGGGCAGAGCTGTGGGGTCATTGTCCCTCCAATGCCCTATTACGTACTGAAAACAAGCTAATTAGAAACATTCTGGCTTTGCCAGTAAGCATGCTCCTAGTTCCGTTACGGATGGATCTGCATACATCTCGACACAACCGCTGCTTTATTGGTGGTGGTTGTGGAGCACACCCGAGTTGAGACACTACAGGGAAGAATGGAAAGCGGTACTGGCCTTATTGGGGGCTGCTGGCAGTATACCTTGGCTGTCGTTTGTTAGGGACTCCTTTCGGACCATGGGGAGGGAGGACTTATGGACTAGCCCTGAGGAAGCATGCGCAGCTATTTCCAAAAAACAATTAGCTAAAGCTGTGAAAGACTATAAACTGACTTGCCTAATACAGGCAGTAAAAACTACCAGCTTAACTCATGGGTTCCTTGATTTTAAATCACAATATCAATTTGAACAGGCACTAGACCTAATTCAGCTGCCTTTAGCAAGGAAACTGTACCTCCAATTCAGATATGGGTCACTCCCGATCCATGCAGTAACTAATAAGTGAGCGTGGGTCACTAAGTTTTTATGCCCGGAATGCATGGTGGAGGAGGAAACAGTGACCCATGTAATGATTATTCTGTCCTGCATATAAACTGTCAAGGACAAAATGGATCATCCAACTGTGCAGAAACCTGTGCATTAGAAATTATCGAGAATTTTTTAGGATCCTATCTGATACAGCAGCTGTATACGTAGTGGCGTGTGCAAAATTCCTTTACGCCATGTGGCTTAAAAGAACACATTTGGTAAAGAATGTAACCTAGCTATTGGTGGCTGTCTTTGGCTAAAATTGAATGCCTTACTGAAAACGGATTCTAGTTTCATTGTGATTTTAAAGGATAGTTTTAAATTGTCTTAATTCTAACTTTTATTTTAAAATTTTAGCTTTTAATGGATAAAGTCATTCGCATGTATGAATTCTCTGATACTTGTGTAACCTGTGTATGTTAATAATCTGTACTCCCTAGTGCTGCTATTGATTATATTCCAGTGTATTGTAAAAAATTATAGGTGCTTTTATGGCTGAAATAGCTGCAATAAAGTGTTTTGATGATGATGATGATATTTAAGTTTAAGTTGTAGTTTAAATGTTTTTAGTTTATGCTTTTTTGGGGCTAGAAGCTAAATGTAATATATTTTTGTTTTACTTAAGTATGTGTATATAACCTTTTAGTTTTATTTTAAGAAATTGTTTTGCGTTAATTGAGTGGTTTTCAAAAAAAGCGTTACTAGTGATTGTTCAAATATTTTGGTGATATCATTGTTATCTATATTGTGTGTTATATTTTTGAAGTAATATATTTTTATTTAAAGGTCAGAATATTTTTGTATTTGATATTTTGGTTTTTGATATGTTAAAAATCTATATTTTTCACGATAATTTTGGTCTCAATATTTGTGCATTTACTAATTAATTATAGCAAGTCGATATTTTTGTGATTGATATTTCATTTCTGAAATTTTTGGTGTTTCGATATGGTATGGATGGTTTTTAATTGGATACATATCAATTAGAAGTTTTTTATTCATATTTTATTCATATTTTATATCATTTATTTACACAAAATTGATGTCTGAGCAGTTGAAAAACTAAGTGTCTTGTTCACATTGGACGAAATATTACCAAGGCATTTGCACTTTATTTGGCCAGCCATAATAGCACTTTCAAGTATGACAACATATCTTGAGAACTTTTGCTAGTACTGTATTTTGCATCAGCACTTTTAATACAGCCAGTTTTCATAGTATGTATACATTAGCAGTATTGTTGAGATTTGTTGTCACTTGCCGAAAAGCATATGATGATTAAACTATTCATAGTTTTTAGCAATGCTTTTAATTATGTTATATTTATATCTCTTTATCTATATATGTATTTATTTATATATATCAATTATTTTATTTATATAAAACACTGTGGTTAGCAATGTCATGGCTGAATCTTTACAGCATTATTTTGCCTGTCATCCATGGAAAGGGTATTTAAACCTGGACGTCTAACCAATCTTTTTATGCCACAGTTCAAAATTTCTAGATGGCACTCAAGAAAATAACAAAACTTTCTGTATATATTCATGCGTTATTTTGCACAACTTTTGCTCAGGCATTTGTCACTTAAACACAAAAAAATGTAATGAAGCGAAAAAAGAGAGAAAAACAGGAAATGTTGCACTGGGGTATTTAAACCGACCATGTGCTGTGTTTCGTGTCATGTGATCAAGGCCCTCCGGGGTCGAAACGCGTCATGCTGATGGTGATATTGGTGATGAAAATAAACTAATGAATCTGCGGGACATTTCACTCATACAAAACCATTGAAATTCCTCCGTTATAGTTAGTTGTACTAACTGTAACTCTCACGCCCGCAATCCACTGGTGATGATGTCACATATTACATCATTCATGACATGGTCAGTAACAACTCTGATGACATCACTGATGACATCTCAAATGACATCACTGATGACACCATCCAGTGAATGTGGTTTAGTTCGTTATTTAAATATGTATTATATATATAGCAATCTGCATCTAAGAATCAGTGAATATATACCTATCTTGAGGGAGGATTTAGTAGCAGTGTGATTGACTGTTTACTTGAATAATTTATAGTATCTCACTAAATATATTGGATAGTGACTAAACTGTGTGAATATCTGTATTATTTTGTCAGTCGTTGTGTAAACAGCTGCACCAGTTGGTTACTAGCTACGTGAAAGTGTATATTAGTTATTGATTAGTTAACTGATTATTTGTATGGGAGAGAAATTTGTTTGTGGTTCGGTGGGGGATCTGTGACTGCCCAAAGATATGTGAATAGTTAATTCAGTACGTATATGAGGTTAAGACTATGTGTTATAATAGTTGTTTGGGTGAGTGAATATCTTCATGAGTGTGGTGATCAGCAAATATATTTCTCAATGGTACATGTCCAACAAAGTAGAAAAAATAAAAGGCAGGGTATGTGACAGTTGTATAAAAATAAGTATACATAAGACTCATTGATTGCATGAGTGACTGTATAGATAACTGTATACTTGTAATAGTGATTTGATAACACACTAAGTATGAGTTACTATCTATATGAATAAATCAAGTGCTATTTGTATAAGTGTGTAGCTGAGTAAATGAAAATATGATACAGTGTTTGCAAAAGTGAGTAGGATGACTGCATAACTGAATAGGATGTGTGCTGTTGTGTAATGTCAATGTAAGTGTTTAAGTATATTTGATAGTGTTCTATTGATCATTGACAACATGTATGAGTGAATCTATAGGTAGTTGATTAGATGTGTGTGTAGATTTAGGAGTGAGTTTTTAGATACTTGTACTGCTGTGTGTATATGGATTCAAATATGGTACTCTGTATTTTACAGTGAGTGATGAAAGGTTATACTAATGTATGATGAGGTGTATCTGATTGTCACGTGGAAGATGTCATCAGTGATGTCATCAGTGATGTAATTTGAGATGTCATCAGTAATGTCATCAGTGATGTCACTGACAATGTCATGAATGATGTAATATGTGACATCATCACCAGTGGATTGCAGGCGTGAAAGTTACAGTTAGTACAACTAACTATAACGGAGGAATTTCAATGGTTTGGTGAAATGTCCAGCTAACTATAACACCCCTGAAACCTATGTTTTTTTCAAAGAATTTCTAAGGTTTTTTTAAATGATAATTCCTAACTATAACCTGCCTGAAACCTAGGTTTTTTTCAGTGTCTTTCAACGTTTTTTAAAGGATAATTTCTAACTATAACCTGCCTGAAACCTATGGTTTTTTCAGTGAATTTCAAAGATATTTTAAAAGCTAATTTCTAATTATAATGGTCATTGAGCATATCTGTTTTTTTCTATCTTTTTTAATTATCATCCCATTCTCAGCGTAGTAAAAACTGCAAATATTACCACTCTTCAATTTATTCCTTCCTCCAAGAAAATTGCCTGAAACCAGAATCACAACTAACGTTAATGATATACAAACTAAACGTTCCCGTTGAAAAAAAGCAAAAAAACACCACTTACCCATATTTTCAACAACAAGCCAGATCTGCAATGCTACCTAAAAAAAATGTGATAGTTTCACTTACTACTAACAAATTAATATCAACATTTAACTAGTGTAAGGACGTGGACTATGTACTGCGTCAATTACATCCAACTCACAACCATATCTATAGACAAATATGTAATGAAGGTACTAATTATCTAATTATGCACTTCCAACATCCAACAAAATCACAACACCTAGCGCCATCACCACTACAACTACCCCTCTTGACCCCTCTCCCTCTACTACCTCAGAGACAGCGCAAAACAGGACAACGGACCTTCCCAAAATAATATATCCCCTCAACAGCACACTAGCTCAATGTTCAGAGATGTGCCAATATACTATGTATAAGGGAAGGAACTCGCACATCAACAATAATGTAAACAATGCTAACACTACCAGTGATATTCTGTCATGCACGCTCCTTCTTGTCTCGGAAGTGTCCTGGAGTCACGATGCTATGCACCCATCCTCCCCCGTCACCCTCCGGGAGCCAGGAATAAACACTGACATCCAAAAATGAACAAGGGGGAAAACAGGGGAACAAAACAAGGGTAGGAAGGGGAAGAACAATAACACTCCACAGTCGTCTTTATGTCAGAGGATGGTTTATCTTCTGGGACTGGTTCTGTAGCAAAATAAAATAACAAAGAGTGAAAACAATCCCCGCCCTTAGTGTTCCCAATGTATGAAATGTAATGTAATGTAATTGTACCTTCTAGACAGTGGAGGGAGATGATAAAGAAATAAAGTAGAAAAATCTGGAACTCCAATATCAGTCTTGATATGGTTTATCCAATGCAACATATATCTAAATACAAGAGAACACTATGAGTAAAGTCCAGGCAATACTGTAACTAAGGAATCTCTCCTGTCTCGGAAACTCACCACTGGTAGTGTATCAGAACGCTGTACCGAAGTATTCAAAGTTCACCACGAACGGTAAAGCAACAATCAAATAAACACCACTCCAAACTAAGTGGTAAGAAATGTGGCATTCAAATCAGGCAAGCAATTTACCTACGAGTTTGCAAAGCCGCTATAAAGTCAAAGCGGAATAAACAAATGGAATAATAAACAAAAATAGAGCGACAGCCCAGAAGCAAGCCGCGTCCTCGGACTTATGATATCTAGAACAGGATTTCAAGAACTCGGGAAGAGACGAACCCCAACCCCAATGGCCCGCTAGCTCCTCGGACGCCTTCACCGTGACCCGGAACGAAACTGGATACAGCTGGCTAACGCGAAGCACTTCCTGAGTGTTTGGGGCGGGTTTAAGTCTTGCATCGCGTCACTTCTGCGCATGCGCGAACACTGCGCATGCGCCACAGACCCTTTATAACATTTGCCAACCATTGCCAACCACATTCTCTCTAGCAGTCGGCCGATATACCTCTCTGGGTTTAAAAGAGCTCCATCGTGCATTACGGTCTTCCGCACACACGACAGGCATGACATATGCTATACACAACTCACTATACAAACCAAAAACTTTTCCGTGTATATATATACTAATGATACGTGTAGTGTACTGCAGAGTGGACCAAACTATATTATCTCAGACACTGAGGAATATCTCAGTCATGTTGCTGTGTTGTCTCCCCCCCTAGAAGCAGAAGCGGAGTGGGCTGGTCCAACGTACCTACTCCAGCGTAAGAGTATAAATAATTAGCCTACATCTTGGGCGTGGTTCAATTCTGCAAAGAGAAAAGACTCTGCCACATCAAAGGTCTTCACCCTGCCATGTGGCTGCCGCCATGACCAAGTGCCTCCTCGATACAGGCCGATTGCGAACTGAGAACCACAGCAACGCAGACTTACGTCTGTATCGACTACTGTCTTCGATCTACACTGCAGACAACAGGGTTCACAACTTTAATTCAGCTTTGGATCTACACTACGGATGTTAGGGTTTTGCGGCTTGGGCTGCACAGAAGACCTTGACATGTGTTTAACCCTGGTCTCCCCTATGTCCTTTATACACGCTCCCTAACGCTCACTGAACTTCCCCACACGATAGTGTTCTTTTGAGACGCTCCCTTATTCACGTAAAGGGACGCGTCTGAATGTAAGCCATTGCTTGGCTTACTGTTCCGGTATCACGCCCCATCCTTGCTTCCTGGTTTCGAGGCGCGCCTTCCCTCAGCATCTCTGCTTTGCTCCTGCTTCTTCCTAATTCCTGGAGGAAACCTTCTAAGAGCCTTTATGCGATATACCATTCCTTACTCTCTGACATTCAACCTTAGTCGGAAAACGCCCTAACATCCCGACAATCACCCAGCGCGGAGATTCCTTTTTAAATCTCCAACCCGCCAGAGTTCCAACCAAAAGCTTGCGAGGAGGTTTCTCTGAGATCTCTGTGCACACCTGAAACCATTTTTTCCCGCCCTCAGAGTTTGGAGTTCATCTGAGGTCTTTGTCTCCGACCTTTTGACACGGGCTGGTCATTTTCCCTGCTTATGGGCATCTGTTTGACCGGACGGTCATTTCTGCATAATATTTATTTCTTTATGCCCTGATAAGAGACTGCTCGCTCCGCTTGGTAATATTTTCCCAGGCCGGGCAGCAATCCTCTTGAGTCTGTAGCTGCTTCGCTCTTTTTCCCCCTGGAAAGCCGGCCAGTGCACCTCAACTCCATTTCCCATTTCTTTAGTGTATGTTTGGTGTATGTGTGCGTCCTTTCCTGAGTCCTGCTCTATTTGGCCAGGTGTCATAATTCCCAGGCAATTCTTTTTTGCACGGACACCATTCATCAAAGCCGCCATTGAACTTAATTGGGGGAAGTGAACCTCTGTAGTAAGCACATGTCAATGTAAAAGAATTGGTTGCACTTTGCATATTGTTTAGTAGTATTACTACCTGCCCTGTGTTCTTACAGCACTGACTACACCAGACAGACCAGCATCATCCCTGTTGTTTAACCCCTTGTATGGGGAGAGTGGTGGACACTCCTTGGGGTTTTCCCCCATACTTTTAGAGAACAGCTATCTGGAGTGTGTCTACTATTGCATTCTTGGTACTGTTTTTTGGAGGTTAGGGGATTTATCTTTGCTCCCATGGAATCCGGCTTGTATCCTTTAAAGTCTGACAATGGACAGCATTGAAGTTAGCCTTGATTTATGTAAGGCAGAGACAATTTTGTTAAAGGATGCGACAAAATGCATTCCTCAATGTCTGTACAGACTTCCGTCTTCAAATCTACACTGCGATCAACAGAGTTTACTACTTGATACCAGTTTCGCATCAGCACTACAGACAACATTGAATTCAGTCTCGATTAATTTAAGGCAGAGACAATTGTTCTGTGTCCTCAGATTTTTTTAAAGTATGTGACAAAAAAGCATTCCTCGATATCTGTGTCGAATACTGCCTTCGATCTACACTGCAGACAGCAGGGTTCACAACTTAAATTTAGCTTTGCATCTGCACTATGGACAGTAGGAAATTCAGCTTTGATTTATTTAAGGCACAGACAATTGTGCTGTATGTGCTCAGATTTTGTTAAAATAAGTGACAAAAATCATTTGACGATATCTGTGCTGACTACTGCTTTCGATCTACAGTGCGGACAGCAGGGTTCACAACTTGAATTCAGCTTTGGATGTACACTACGGACAGCATGAAATTCAGCCGTGATTTATTTAAAGCAGAGATAATTGTACTCTATGTCCTCAGATTTTGTAAGAGGATACAATAAAAATAATTTCTTGATGTCTGTGCTTACTACTGCCTTCGATCAACAGTGAGGACAGCAGGGTTCACAACTTGAATTCAGCTTTGGATCTACACTACGGACTAAATTGAATTTAGCCTTCATTTATTTAAGACAGAGACAATTGTACTCAGATTTTGTTAAAGAATGCAACAAAAAACATTCCTCAATGTTTGTGCTGACTACTGCCTTCGATCTACATTGTGAGGGCTCACGATTGAGGTGGAATGGCGGTTGCACATGACGCATTCCAGTAGGCAAGAGACATTGTACCAATGCGACCCGCCTGAATCACGAATCATTGCAGGGTACACACAAGCTCAGTGCCAAAGGTACTACTAACTCAGTGCACCATAATTCATTGCCACGTGGCCGTATTCAGGCAGAATTCAACAGACAAAAGACATTGGTCCAAATACGGCCCCCTGGACCACGTATTATCGCAGGGTACGTACAAGCTCGGGACCAAAGATACTACTAACTCAGTGCACCATAAATCATCGCAAAGAAGAGTGAACAGTTTTATGTCAGCAATGAGCATACTATCACTTTTAAATGGATTCATGCAGAATTCAATCGACAAAAGCCATTACTACAATTATTGTGCCTCCCCCGACCATGCATCATCGCTGGGTACATACACGCTAGGCGCAAAAGACACTACTAACTCAGTGCACCAAAAATCATTGTCACGTGGCATTACTAAGGCAGAATTCACAAGACAAAAAAAATTACTATCAGTACGGCCTGCCCGGACCAAGCATCATCGCAGGCTCTACAGAACCTTGTTGTTTCAGGTGCCACTAACTCAGTGCACCACTTATCATCGCTGGCTGCACCGTCGCTAAATTAACAATACTGTACATCTCTACTCAACACCACATGGCCTTGGGCTCTTGCTAACCGCTGTCTCCTACCTACAATGCAGTCATCAGAGCTCACAATTAAATAGACTGTTGATTCATTATTTGCAGAGTACAATACCAAACTAAGTATAACACCTCTCAAACCTATACAATATCCATTTAGTATGCTTCCTTCAAAAACTTCTTTTATATCAGTTATATATTTAGTTTAATAATAAAATTCATGCTGCAAGTGCAAAGGCACACTCAATAGCAGTCCACACTGCAGACAGCACAGGTCACAATTTGAACTATAATGTCCCTGAAACATATTTTAGCAATGTATTCCATACATGTTTCATCTTTTATTTCAATCGTGATTACACATGATGCAATACAGCCTAAGATCTACACTGCGGACAGCAGGGTTTACAACTTGAATTCAGTTTACACTACAGACAATAAGGAATTCAGCTCTGATTTATTTAAGGCAGAGACAAAAAATACTTCTGTGGCACTGCTAGTATACGCAAGCACCTTCAATCCCTGCATCCTGTGAACTATGCTTACGGAGTATGTAGAAAACTGTGCCAAAATGTATCTCCAACACCGGCAAAACCAAGTACCTCTGGGGCATCACACTCAACATCGCAGACATACGTCCCCATTTTGAGAAAGTTAGAATGCACTGCGTGAAGTGCAATCGTTTAATTTGTTATGGGGAGCAATCAGTAGACCTAGTTTGTAGAGCAATTGATAACCATCGATGGAATTTTTTTCCCTCAAAGTTCATGCAGTCCAGTATGCAACAGTCAATGCTTTGAGTGCAGCCGGTTCAGACCACCCATCGCAGGGTGAGCACACGCTAAACACCAGACGTACCTCTGACTCAGTACACCATAAATAATCGCCACATGGCTTTATTAAGGCAAAATACAGTAGTCAAAAAACATTACCCTCAGTGCGACCTGTCCGGACCATACATCAACGCAGGTTACATACCCGCTCAGTGCCAAAGGTACTACTAACTCAGTGCACCATAATTCAGTAGTCAAAACACATTCTTACCAGTGCGGTCTGCCTGGACCACGCATCATCGCAGGCTCCACACAAACCGACCCTACCTTAGTGCACCACAACTGATGAACCCTTTACGATAGAATCTTCTGTGCACTATTTTACATATAGTGCTCCTACCTTTGTACAGCAGAAGTCATAAACCGTTTACGATTGAATATCTGTGTATGATATCAAGATTACTATTCTACTTGTTACCATCAGCAACGTAACAAAATGGAGTCGAGCACACGTGCCCATACCCACTTCAACTATTTATCTGTGTCTGTGTATTTATTATGTTTGTTAAATGCTGCCCCTGGGCCCTACCACATTATATTGTGCTGTAAACAGCGTATGCAACCATCTTACCTCTGCCAGTAACAAAAACTTCGATTATATAACTTTCTCTCGCTCATTCTACAAATACGAACGTACAAACTGGATCATTACAATACTGCAAAGAAATTGTATAGTAAATTTATAAGTGTGTGTTAATGCTCAATTTATTTTTTTAGCATATTTATATAGCGCAAAGTCGACCCAAAACTATATCAGCAATTTACATGAGCACCGTATTTAGGATACATTTTCAGGCATGCCTAGATTACATCATTTCTCTACAATAAATGGATGTGGACGTGCCTCGAACACTGATTTCCAGCACCAAGTTCAACAGTATACCTGAATGACCACATACCTATATATATTAGCTGCTCTTCATGTGCCAAAAACTGCAATCTAAAGCTTTCATAGCCCTGTATTACTACAGCTATAACACTCCACTGAATGTAAAACAAACAATAATATTCGCAGAAATGCGTCATGTCCACCATCTTTTATGTGTGCAACTATGGATGAGCTCAGTGATACCCCGTACCTTCCATGTTGGCCATGTTGTGGGACTTTACAGACATAATGACACATTTGCGTTTAAGACCCGTGTCGGCAGCACTACAACATGGACACCCGAATAAGTTGATTTCTCATATAGCTCACGACTGAACCACGCCCATAGCTCTGGAGTCATCGTTCACAGCCTCGCGCAGCACTGGCATACGTCAGTTCAGCCCACTCCGCTTACCCTACCAAGACAACAACAAGGCTAGAAGGCCCAGATTTCCATTGTAGTGATTTCTTAGTTCCAGGTCTAGTTGTCAGAACGGCACACACACTCCCTCATGGCTGGTAAACACCCATTCAGCACATGCGTCACAACACACATGACCCTACCAATAAAAAAGACGCGGCGCACGTGCTCTACGCCATTTTAGAGTTGCTCCCATCGCAAGCACTGTGATGGCCCGTCCTGGTGGTTTGGACGCCGCACGTAGGCCCAAACTACCGAACAGGGGGCCCACCATCACCACGTGCATGGCCTCTTTGGTCACTGAGTTAGTGGTACCGCAAGGACTGAGCGGGTGAGGAACCTGCGATGATGATGGGTGTACGAGTATGTCCTTTGCCATAACGATATCAAGACTCCGCACCAAATATGAGACTTCTTGGTGGCAGAGCGGGACTGCAAGATGTAGAACATACCCTGTCGGCGAAAAGGTGAGCAGTGAGGCCTGGGTGCGCCCCGGAGGGAGTAGATGGGGTGCAGCAGATTGGATACAAAAAGGCAGCGCAGCAATTTAGGCGTACGCAGTAGTATATACCATATCTTACTGCATTTGTAATTTTTTCCCATAGCGGGAAAGTTTTTATAGTCGGTCAAAAGTCCGTCGTTTGTGGTGATTGCAACCACGTGTATCACTGCGCATCACTTGTTTTCACACCCAGATGGAAAACATAACTGTATTTACAACTAAGAATGGGTAGCTTGCCATTAAGGTCACTGACATGCAAATGGGATGTGAACAAATGTACAGAGTGCCTGGCGTGTGAATATCCACTAAAAAATGAAAGCCAAGTATGTTTCCTTTGTCCAGCTTATGTGCTGTCTCGAAAGAGGTGGATTAAACCCATTTGTAGGAATCTGGGTTTTCGTGAATGTGAATACGCGCTCAGAGTACTTAAATATGATACTCACCCACCGATTGTTTTTGCTTGTCCCGCTTTTTAAATAGTATGTGGATCAAGTGCAGAACTTTTATAACAACTTAATTCTAGAACCTAGTTTTTTTAACAGTTACAGTTGAATCACTTGATAACTATTCAGTCAGTTTAATTCTTACCTTTTGATCATGACCATTTTTATTGTAAATTATGTGTATATATATGAAATGTGTTCTTAACCTATTTACTAAAAGCATTTTATTGTTTACTCTGTACTATGGTATGTACTTTTATGACCCACTGTGGTTGAAATAAAGTTATCAATAATGATGAAAACATAACTACTCTGCTAACTCTTCATAAATCGAAGCCCATTAAACAAGTTGGAACTGTACAAATAGTTGTATTTTTAATGCGGGAGGGAAGGTGTGTGAAAGGGCGATGTTATTCTACTCAACATTAGGATAGTGACAATTACCAATCATAACATCTTGGGTTTACTATCTTGTAAGATGTAGAGCTTCAGGGTGCACTATATCCCGGCACGTGGTAGAAGACACACCAGTGACAGAAAGGTGAGCTGCAAATATTATTTTTGGTCACTCTCTCACTTCCTCTCTCCTTTGAAAAAAATGGCTCACAATCTTATCTTCCTTTTTATCTAACAGGTTGTGTTTCACAAATTGGCGTCCCCCCAACACCTCCAATTCTCAACGTTTGAGGATTCTGCGATGATGCGTGGCCATCGTAACAACGCATAAGAAGGTTGCTTTGACACGTGGTTCTTTCCAAAGCAACGAGAAGTCACCTGTGGGCGAAGAGAGTGGATAGTATGCAGCATCTTGACTGCAGCGAATGTACAATTGCCTCCGGGCAGTGGGAGTCAATGAGGTGCAACAGTCTGGGTACGCAGTAATGAGAACTCACCGCTGTGCAGTGGGAGTGCATGGGGTATGGTACTCTGGGAGAAAAAGAGCGCACAGACACCTCCTTGCAGTGGAAGTTGATGTAATACAGTATCCTGAGTGTCCAAAGGCATAACACAGAAATATACTTGTGCAGTTGTATGTACCTCGCTATTACTAACTCTATACTATCTTTCAGATCACTAAACTTGAGGGTGCACTATGAACTGGTACATGCTTAGACACACACCGGCGGCAAAAAGGTGAGCTACGAAGATTTTCTCCAGTACCAACACTACCTCTCCTGCTCCATCTATTACTTTCTCTCTCTCACACTTTCAATGTCGTTTTTCTCTCTTTCTCTCTCTCCCTCTCTCTCACATTGTTTCTCTTTCTCATTTCAAGTTATGGACGCTGCTGTCCACTCTGCAGATAAATAAATCAAGGCTGAATTTAATACAGTCTGCAGTGTAGAACCAAAGCAGAACTCAAGTTGTGAGCTCTGTTGAACACAGTACACAGTGTGTACAAAAAGTAAGCAGAGCGGCCTAGATACACAATGCCTCCAATTAAACGTGTTGCAAAATAAACTATATTGTCCTGCATAATGACATGATCTCTTACCTATTTCTGTCTCATCACTGAATCATTTTAAAGACCTGCTTGACCATACTGTAGATCTGACCCAGCAGGCTCTTCCCTACAGACACCTCTTCTACGCGGGCCTATGAGAGCGGTGGGATGTATCAGGCACACTGCACACTGCACACGTGCGAATAAGCAATATTGTCAAGTGTTATGTTAATTTGTGATCTTTGACCTCATTCAGTCACATCGATCTAATTTTAAAGACTTATTTTCATTTTTGTTTTGCAGGTTACCCAGCCTCCTACCATTGGAGTCCATCTCACATTTTGTTTATTATACTGTTATGTTAAAGTTACGTGTCTATTTTTTTTTTTGTTCTAATAAAAGTTAATTAAAAAATGAGTATTTATGTCTTCTTTTTCTGACAACTTTTTACTATTATTTAGTGTGATAATCATATGCTTAGAGAAGATTTAACAATTAAAGTAGAATTGATGTTTATAACTAGAAGTATAATACTGAGGCTAAGTCTTTACCAGCTCTTTACCAGAGTCTGTAGCTGCGATTAACGGTTCCTATGGAAAATTTTAAAAAGTCCAGCACAGTTACTGTTTGGATTAGCAACATTTTGTGGTGAACTTGTGACCTGTGTGCTCACTTAAGTGTTCCATGAACTGTTACTATGGTAACAGGCAGTAAGAAGTTTGGGAGTAGGGTTGAAAGGTACTGGCTGTACAGAAGCTGTTACATTTACCGAAGATCCTCTACATGACAGAGGGGAAAGTAAACTGAGACAATAGAACACTATGTACATTACGAGCAAAAGAAGTACACCTCGCTTTGGATTAACCTCGAGAGAAGACTCGAGGAATAACCACTGATGTTACAAAACCCCATGTACCTACTCTGTACACAACAATGGTCAATTCTTTATCGATCACAATTAGACAGTGTTGCTTCACGATTCACAGTGTGCACTTCACTAAATACTTTGTGCCTATTGAAATGGGAGATGGGATTGTCGACATTACAAAACTTAGGGGCATATTTACAAGGACGGTGTTAAAATGATCGCTGTTTTAACGACAGCAAACTACAGCTAAAATGGCGATAATGGACTTCAAAATCCATTGTTGTCTTACCGGAAGATTTTTTTAACACTGCTGTTTGCTATGGCAGGGTGAGAGCCGAGGCTCCCGCCCTGCCATAGCAAACTTGGTTTGCATTTTGAAAGAGAGAACACGAAAACCTCCTCTCTATTTTAAAAAGTGAAGCAGAATGCTTTTCCCAATGAGGAGCTGTATATTAGCAGGTCCACGTGTGGAAAAGTAATGGTGGCTTCTGAAGGAGGCAGGGAGCTGACTGGCACCGTAGGGACATTGGGCCTCCACCCACAGTCCCCAACGTTGAATATACACCATGGGATGGGATCCCAAGGAAGAATACAAATTAGTAGTAGGTGATATATTTTTTTCGGTAAAATTCGTGTTCGCAAGTGAAAAGCTTGTTAATATAAGACTGTGTACTTAACACATCAATCCTTCTCGCATATTAAACATGCTTAAGTCTACTTCAGAACAGATGTTAGGATCTGACATAAACCGCAATTACCAAGAGTTTTGCTATCGATCCTCAAAAGCCAGGGCCGCCTTGTAAATACAACGCTGTTGTCATATCTCCCTCTTCCCTCTTCCATGTTATATTGTCATAGGAACACCTACCTTGCCACTTGGAATGCCTACATTGCAACTCATTGAAGATACGAGGCGAGCCGTTAGCAAACCAGCTGCTAACAAGCGTTAATTCATCTTAGCGTCACCTAGTAAATAGGGCAACATCATTTTCACCGTATTTTTGGCTTTTTAAAAAAAATTGCAGCGAAATGGCACTTGTTAATATGCCCTCCAGTTTGCTATGACAGAGCAGGAACATCGGCTCCCGCCCTCCCATAGCAAACAGTAGTGTCCCAGGGGTAGACACCCCAAGACACAGCAAGAGCTCATGGGGGGTGGTGTTCCCAAAGGTTTCGACCCCTCCCAAAATATAAAAAGCCCCGGAGGATGGTAATCCGCACGGCTTAGATGGACCTTTGAGCTCCCTCACCCATTTATTTTGTAGCACTGAGGAATGGCGGTCCCCAGGCTACAGGTCCCCTCTGAACCCCCATCAAATGTAATATTTAAGTCCCCGGGATTTGTCCCTCCCTGGTAGCTCATTTTTAAATAAGCACAGGAGCCTGCACTTCATTTTTATTTTTTTTACGGCGGATCCACACAACTAGCGCACATTTCTCTGTTTGAAATAAAAACAATTTGGGGCCCTAGGGGTACTTGTGGGACCACTTAAGCAGGTCTAGAGGGTCAAAATATTTCTTACCTGCCCCCTTTATACGTTTTGAACACTTGTTCAACTAATTTGTAAATTCTCGCTTCTACCGAGGCTCAAAATGGCTGCCAGCACTTCCTGGTTTCGAATGTTGACAAACACTTGACAGCCAAATAGCATACAGTGCGTTATCGGGACGGTGCGCTTAGAGTGCGCGCAAGATACGCAGATCCACAAAGGCCATAGATATATATGTACTTTAATTGTAATTTTCTCAGGAACTACTTAATGATTCACACCATTTAAGCAAAAGGTACGAGGACTACCTCTTAGCCAATTTGCTGTCATTCCGTTCAGCCATTCAGGCTGTAGCAGCGATGAAAGGTTCCTATGGAAAATTGCATGGGGAAAACACGTTTTGGGACCCCCTTTTTTCTCAGCCCCCACTTCATGAATCACCCAAAGACTTTCAGGATAGGAGCGGACCGGAGAGCCCCACGGGTTTAGAAAATTTCACGAAGATTTGTCAACCGGCACCAAAGTTATTCCAAATAGAATGTTGCAGATTTTCTATGGAAAATAGGTCCTAACTATAACTACCTACTGGCGACCGCCAGTGGGTAGTATATATATTTATATATGTAAATGTATATATATATATACTAGCAGCCCGTCCCGATGTTGTCCGGGAGCAATCATGGCTCAGGGCCCCCGCCCGCCCTGACGTTGTGCAGTATTATGCCTCTATGTTTACTTTGTACGCTTTTGTAACCTGCCCACGTCACTGCCCATGTCACTTTTTCCTCCTGTAATGCCCCGCTTGGTACCTTCTTCCGATTGTCATTTTAGCTTTAAGCTGACCGCTCCACTTTTTACGCTTTTGTAACCTGCACACATTTCTTTTTCCTCCTGTAATGCCCCGTTTGGTACCTGCCCACGTCACTGCCCATGTCACTTTTTCTTCCTGTAATGCCCCGTTTGCTACCTTCTCCCGATTGTCATTTTAGCTTTCAGCTGACCGCTCCACTCTGTACGCTTTTGTAACCTGCACACTTTTCTTTTTCCGTTTGGTACCTGTGGCTCGCTCACCGCTCCTCTCCGCTGCCGCTCCTCCCTCACGTTTGCTTTGCTCACTGCTTACTTGGCGCCCTACCTCATCCGCCGCTCAGCGCTCCTCCCCGCCGCGGCTCCTCACTGCCTGCCCGCCAATCCTCACCGCCTGTCCTCCGCTCATGTCCGCTGCTCCTCCGCTCGTCACTGCTCCTCCCCGCACTGATCACCGCCGCTCCTCGTCACTGCTCCTCCCCATGCTGATCTCCGCCGCTCCTCCCAGCGCTTACATCCGAAGCTCCTTGCGCTCGAGTATGCCGCTCCTGATGTAAGCACGCACGTCGCGGCCGGCGCTACTTTGAAGGGACTACTTTTTTTTTTTAACTAACGTATTTATTTTTAATTTATATAGCCTATGTCCATCTGCACACCCTGAGGATTACAATGATGTATCGGGTGTGTGGATTGGCGTTGTAGTTCCGGAGTTTACCCGCCTCAAAGCCTCAAAGTTCTTCCTTTATAATAGTAGTATAGATATATATATATATCCATGGACACAAAACATAAGCAAGTCACGTCGATGCACTCCAATCCGAGATCAATTACCACAGTAAATCAAATGTGGTCCAAGGGTTCTTTATTCAGTTCACAAACAGCATGGAATCAGGCATCTGGAACCGTAGTCCCTACGCGTTTCGGCGATACACCCGTGAACTAGGCAAGTGTTGTTTGTGAACTGAATAAAGAACCCTTGGACCACATTTGATTTACTGTGGTAATTGATCTCAGATTGGAGTGCATCAACGTGACTTGGTTACGTTTTGTGTCCATGGATAATAAAGAACAGAGAGACCTCTGACCCTGTGGTGCACCGCAGCGTACGTGTCCCGGTATTCTTTGGAGTATGGGAAAATTGGATATATATATACATTGCTATTATGCGTGTGTTTTCAATTTTCAATATTGCTCTCGATGTTTGATAATGGTAAACATATATGGAGTTATATAATATGTATATTTGTATGCATTTATTTAAATGGTTGAGTATAAGAATAAATTCCATGTGACATACACAGGTGTAGTAAAACATCATAGCTATATTCATAGCGCACGTCCACTAGAGTACTATACCAAAACTATGAGAGTTTCCCAGTTTAGTCCACTTGGAGAAGAGGGACAAGCGCCTACGGTACTTAGAAATGGCCAAGCACTATAAGCGTGCGATACATATAGTTAGGCTATTTCACCACACACGGGTAGTAACCTGGGGCCTCCGCAATATATGGGCCTGATAATTTAGCACAGGAACCACCTTAGAAATATGTCCACCTAACCCACTCAACATTTCTTGAATTTACCACACGACTAGATAGTGTTCCACACATAGAGAACACTCACTAAACATAACGGGACAATAGCGCGAACTAATTGCGCGTAACTCGAGAACCCAGTACATTTGTAAACACACACGTAAATACTCACAGCTAGAATACCTCCGCATACAGGGACCGCCGAACCACACTAGCCAAGCGCGTTGGAAGGAATGAGGGAATCACTAGGCTGTCAGTGCGGGGAGGTTTCTATAGGAACGGCACAACGTGCAAGCAATGATGATGCTATGTAGGAATGTGCATGCCTCAAGAACTTTTCTATGTCTGTCAAATTCAAGCGTTGCTAGCATTGTCATGGCAACAGGGCAGTCAAAATGTAAAACAAGCTGTAATAACCATGGAAAACCGAGTCAAACATTCATGATGTAATGTAATGTCACAGGGGTATAAATTGAGTCACAGAATGCAGAGATGTAGTGAACAAGGCGGGAGCTAACTGCCGAAACGCGTCAAAGCAGCCGAAAAGTGGAATAAAACTTATTTGGAATTTGAAATTTCACGGAATCAGTGCCTTTCTTATACTGTACTGTGAAGATTGGAGTGTTCCATATATATATATATATTCACTAAAAAAACATAGGTTTTAGGCCTTATATAGTTAGGAATTAACATTTAAAAAACCATTGAAATTCCTCCTATATAGTTAGCTGGACATTTTATTGATATAAAACCAATGAAATTCGACATATAGTTAGTTGCACTAACTATATATTTCGCGCATCTGCAATCCAATGCTGATGATGTCACATATTACATCATTCATGACATGGTCAGGGAGCTATATATATATATCCCACACAATTCCTCCGGCTGGAGAAACAAACGGGTCGCACTCCACAGGTCGTTTTTGCAATTTTTCTTTTATTTTCTTACATTCTCTTAAGTTCTCAGCAAGGGCAGATTTTAAGAAAATTGTATATATATATATATATATATATATATATATATATATATATATAGATAGATAGATAGATAGATAGATAGATAGATAGATAGATAGATAGATAGATAGATAGATAGATAGATAGATAGATAGATATAGATAGATAGATAGATAGATAGATAGATATAGATAGATATATATATAGATAGATAGATTATATATATATAGATAGATATATATAGATATATATACACACACACACACACATTCTTTATTGATATTTAAGTTGTAGTTTAAATGTTTTTAGTTTATGCTTTTTTGGGGAAGGAAACTAGAGGCCCCATTAGGATGGCGGGCGGATCGCCCCCACCGGGCAGGCGGTAGCCATCGCCATCCTTGCTGCAAAGAACCCCCGCCATATTACCATGGCTGGGGGGTCCGCGGCGGACAGAAAGACCGTCCGCCACTGTCTTGTCGACCATGCGGAAAAGGGATCAATATGGTGGTGTGTCTGTTAGACACCGCCCGCCATATAAGGATGAGGGCTGTGACATGCCTTTCCATGGTGGCATTGCCGCCACAGAAAGGCATGTGGGGATTTCTTGCAGGGGCCCGTTGCCTCTGGGGGGTCCAAATGGGGGTACCTATGGTACCCCCCTGCATTTCAATGTACAACGTACAAAGTCTGCATGCCATACTAATGTGTCCCTAAATGTAATATATTTTTTAATTTAAGTATGTGTATATAACCTTTTAGTCTTACTTTAAGAAATTGTTTTACATTAATTGAGTGGTTATAAAAACATCATTATTAGTGATTGTTCAATTATTTTGGTGATATCATTGTTGTCTATATTGTGTGTATCAATATTTTTGACGTATTATATTTTTATTTAACCCCTTTGCTGCGTCGAACGTTCAGCACCCAGTGCTGAACTGTTCGAATAACGAGCGCTGGCCCGTCGGCCAACGGTCGTGCGCAGCACTGGCAAGGTAGTGCTCGCGACGACCGTTGGCCGACGGCAGCGCTTAAGGGGTTAAAGGTCACAATATTTTTGTATCTGCTATTTTGGTTTACTAATTAATTATAGCAAGTCGATATTTTTGTGATTGACATTTCAGATTTGATATGTTTGTGTTTCGATATGGTATGGATTGATATTAGGTTAATGATCCCATAGTATATATGCCAGAGCGCATGTTTCCAGTTGGTGCCTTTCAAGCTGAAATGCATGCCTATTAGTATTTTTGTCACAACTTGAGCCTGTTCTAGGCCATACATAGAATTTGCTATGGAAGATGAACTTAACATAAGATAACATAAAATAGTGTTGTCTGTCTGTACATGTCACGTAATATTCTGTCTGATTGGTGTTGTCAATTCCATAAAAAATGAAGATTAAAATCTATTCCTGAAAAAGGTATAAAGCAACATACTTGTTTTTAGAGTATCAATTTCCAACTTTTAAAAAATATATCTGAAGTTATTGTTACTTATTTTATTGCTTGTTTGCTTGTTCTTATTTAATAGTGAGGCATGCCCTATTTTAATTTCTGATTTAATTTCAATGAGCTAATTTAAAAATTTTCTACAGGTTTGTGTCAGGTAACCGAAGACAAACTTAAAGAACATTTTGTAGAATTGAGCTTGAAGCAGAGGGATAAAATGGCTTTCTTCGAGGGCGACGAAATCACTTTTACATGTATATCCGGGTTTCAAGTACTCGCACCACCAGGGATCCTAGTTGCAAATTGTTCTAAAGCTGGATTTATCTACCCCACATGCTTCAACCCAAGTAAGTGTAATGTGCTTGTATGAAAGATTTGCTATGTAATGGTAGGCAGAGTGGTTCAAGAAGCAAATCTACTCTTTTTTGTCAGATGTTTATTGTGAAGAAGGGTTTCTAAGTCCACATGGGACAGAAAATTAAATGTATAAACACTGTCAACTTTGACCGATAAGTAATGTCTCAGCCTACTTACCTTTGAACTGAATATAGGTGGAGTCAGGAATAATACATTTATAATTATCATGCAATATAGTTGTAGGTAAATATTGTGGTTGCAATCTTATTGTATATAAATATTGTTGACTTCAAAATAGTGATCGACAACCCTCAGTATGAAAGGAGGGTCTCAGATCAGACAGTGCTGTTATGTCAGAGTTAGTCAAGCCAGGGAGAATAAGAAGCAAATATACCCATAATAGCCACTAATATCAGGCATATCAGACGTTAAGACATGACTTGTTAAGGGGCTGGAAAGATGGTATCCAGCCAATTGTATTTCTTATAGTCTTTCCAACAGCCCTTTTTATTTACCATAGCCAGTTTTCAGCTGACTGTGGCAATTTTTATATCATTAGGCCCATAAACCCACCAAACTCTTTCTAAGACCAAATTATCCTCTAAAAAGGGAATCCTCCATGAGCCCTTCTAGTGAAAAATGGGTGAAGGGGTGTGTTTTTAACACATAGCCAACCAACCATTCTTTATATTTTCACAGAGTCTCCCAGTACCACCAACTGTAAAACAGTGCCTGACCTCACTTTTACTTATTGCATAATTGTCATTTTTCAATTGACATTAAAAAATAAAATAATAAAAATATATTCATGAAAATAAGCAATGTTATACACTCAGGGCATGATTATGAGTTTGACAGTGCGGTGCCTGGTCAGCCTGGCCGCTGCACCGCCAAACCTGTGGTCTGGCCGCCCACCAGATTGCAGGGGTTTCTTGTGTCTGGCAGGCTCTTTTTTGACGTTCCAATGAAAATGGACACTGCAATGGAAACACCAAAAAACAGTTCCTGCACAGCATGGACTATAAGGTCAATGCCCTGCAGGAACTGGGGTGCATGCACACGGGGGGGCACATCCTGTGCCCCCCTGCATGCCCCCCATGGCACAGAAGCACAAGGGGCTCTTGTAAGCCTCTTTTGTTTCCTCTCCGTTGCAATTTTCATTGTGGACAAACCCCCATGAATACCATGGCAGAAAGGAAACTCTGAATATGCTTGGTGGAAACACGGCGGACCCTCCAAGCATATTGCTGCCTACTGACAGTCGCAACAACGCCATAGAACGGATAATGGAAGTCTGGGCAAGGGCGGTCCAACCACCCTGATTGTAATAGGGTGGTCAGGAGACGGCTTACACTGCACCCCCACGAGTCTGGCAGTCTGTGGACCGCCAGACTCGTAATCAGGCACTATATGTTATGGACAATGTTGTTGAATGTCTAGGTCATAATTCGCCATTAAAAACTATAACTGGAAGGCACATACATAATTAATCTCCTATTGGAAACTAGATGAAACAACAATCTTTAATATAAGGTTATCCTTTTTTGCCTTACCCTTCTATTTTACTGTATGATGCCTAGATAGGTTTTCAATAGCAATCCCACTTACCCCTCAACAACCCTCAATGTTCTGCAGATAGTGTGCACCCTGAATATGGACCCTCGTATATCAACAGGACACAATATTGAGAGCAAAATCTCAAAGAGAATTATCAACATGTTAGTCTATATATTCTGTACCTAACTCCACATAGCAGGACCTATGCAAAAAATACATCATCAAGGTACGCCAATCTGGAGTTAAGAACTTCCCCCTTTTTTTATTATTTTATTTTTATTGATTACCTGGTAAAAACCATTGAAAATAAAATACGATTACAATAAGACCACTATACATGTATCATCAAAAACAAGACAGATATAAATAGGTTCATAAACCACAAAATACATATACATACGCAATACAACAGTTCGTCTAAGTCAGAAGTAAAAACTATAAGATCGGGTAAGACATCCGAGAATTCCTATTCATATTAAAAGCAAGATTCTCTCCAAATTTTTAACAGGGCCCATAGGTTTTGCCCTAGCTCTCTCATTCTCCTAACTCTTACCCTATATAGGGCTGTCTCAATATTATGGACCTCTAGCAGGCGGGAGATCCACATCTGAAAGGAGGGAGCCGCGATATCCTTCCAGTCTGCAGCCTGCATAATCAGAAGGATCGCCACAGACATAAACACAAACGCTTCTCCCGCCTTATTCAGACTTAGTTTACTGTCATGCCCTAGGATCATTAGTGTTGGGGATAGGATGATCTTAATACCTAGCAGCCCCTCTCAGAATTTCTGGATATTAATAAAAATCTCTGATAGTTTCTTACAGTAGTAAAACATATGGGCAAGATCAGCTAGCCCCTCAGAGCATCTAGGATACTTATCGTCTTCCCTCTTACCCCACCCAAATAACTTAGCCGGGGTAAAATATAGGTTAAATACCGTCTTATAATGCGGGGTTCTCAAATTCGTAGAGCAGAACCATTTTCCAGCTAATTCGAGAGCCTTATCTAGATCAAGATCCGGATCCCCTAATTTCACCATCCAGGCTGTTTCCATTTTATTCACATCATCTTGGAGGGTTGAAATTAGAACTTTGTAGATCGGGTTAATTTCGACACCCCCACACAATACATAATCCACCACCTTGTTTTTACCCCCTGGGGTGATGGGTAGTCTAATCCTTAATCCTTAATAGCGTTTGATGTATTTGCAAGAATTTAAAACCTTGCGAAGCAGGAATTCGATATTTTCTCTGAATCTCATTAAAGCTCAACATCATGTTACCACCAAACAAATCTTCCAATCTTCTGATTCCTTGTCCCTCCCACAATCTCCAAAGTCTATCCATACTAAGATAAGGAAACAGGCTAGGGATTCCCAGATGCTTCTGGATGGATTTCTGAACCTTCCAAGTGCTTTCCAATATCTTGTATCATTTTTTATTATAATAACGGTTGTCCGTTTTACGCAGCAAGACACCAGTAGTTTCTTTACCTAGCAAGAGCTTAAAAAGTTTAACCCTAAAGAAAAGTCAGACCCATTTAATATGCCATCTAGTAAGATTACCATCTGACTAAAAAGACAGCTCAACATATAAAATCTTATATTAGGAGCCGCTAACCCCCCCCCCTTGTCCAATGGGAGTGAGAGATACTTCATAGACCATCTAATTTTACAGTATTGCCAGGTAAAATTTGTAAAGGCTACCTCTATAGATTTTAGCACTTCCTTCCTGACCACCAATGGGATAGTACGAAAAAGGTACAGTATCTTGGGGAACATGGTCATTTTAATAACATTAACTCTGCCTATTGTAGACAGATGTATACAATCAATTCTTTTTAACTCTGCCATAATTGTCTTAAGTACTGGCACGAAATTTTCCTCAACTATTGAGTCTACCTTGGAGTTGATCCTAACCCCCAAATATTCTGCTGATTCCAGATATCTATCATCCCTCTTTAGAATATTATTTGAGCAAATTATCTGGGTTTTTGATTCATTGAGATGGTATCCTGAATATTGTCCAAATTCCGAAGTAATCCCTATAAGGGCCGCCATAGCCTGCTCTGGGTCTGGCATTGTTATAGCCAGGTCGTCTGCATATGCCAATAATTTGGTTTCATACCCATTGCACAACCGGGTTGATATTCTCACAGTCTAAGATCTTTCTGACCACAGGATCTATGTATAGATCAAATAGAATTGGCTAGCAGGGGCACCCCTGTCGGGTCCCTCACAATATGTTGGTTTCCTTAGATCTATCACCCATTAGTTGGACTTTTGCTACTAGCTCAACATACATGGCTTTTATAGCCCTCAAGACATTAGGGCCAAAGCCCCTCTGCTCCAATATCCCCCACAAATAGCTCCAGGTGACACAGCTTTTTCCGCATCCAGAAGGATCATGGCGATCCGACCCCCCACTGCAGCCTGGGCATCAAATAATGTGATCGCCCGCCTGATGTTATCCGCGATGTCACAACCCGGTACAAACCCGTGCTGCCATGGTGAGACTAGACCGCCAATGATCCCTCCCAGCCTCTTGGCCAAGACCTTCGCATAAATTTTGAAGTTAAGAACTTCCCTATATGCATTTATCTTTCAATATTTTGTCCCTTCGGAATTTATACTCAATATTCTTTTACCACAGTATTCTGGAGATCGATATTCAGTAGTACTTTCCCCGCAGACTACCTAGTCACAAGGTTGGCTGTGGTAGTGTGATGGAAGGAGAGAACATCTGTGCAATAAATGTTAATATGATGTGATATCCTGGTGACGGTACATCCGGAAGCTGGAAATCCTCATTATGGCTACAGCTTTACTTTGCAAATGTTGACATTTTCAGATGTCTATAACACTTAAAATAAGCTTTCCCTGCCTTAGCCCAGCATGTAATGATCTGCATTGATTCCCCTGGTTTTCCTAACGCATATGTCATTTGGAGTAGCAGCAGCAATAAAAATTCAGTCTTTTTTTGAAGAACAGAAACAGCCTCATGTTCCCTGTGACCTTCTGATAAATAAACGTAAAGTGCATGCATAGAGTTCCTTAATGTGCCTAGTTTGAGCATGTGTGAAGGAATCTCATGTAATATGCAATAGGGCAACTTCTGGATGTGAATGGCCTTCTTGCGAATTGTGAGACAGAGAGGCAGCCTAGACTGTTATAAATTCATAATATCTAGACATAAACATAACATGTGTATTTGTGAAGCGCACTTTCACCCAGAAGGGTATTTTGGCACTGAATGAAAGATATTTATTATACCCCAACTCAATGTTACTTATTTTATCGAACTCTGAAGAATGAAAGGCTAAGTGGACCTACTGGGGGTTTAGCCTGTGACCATGAGGATGAACATAGGCCCCCATAGTAGACGCATTAATCCATTGAGCCATCAGACCCGGCCGACATCCTACAGAGTTTCTTTCTCAAAGAGTTCTCTTCCAAAATTGTTTCCTAGAACACATAATAGAACACTGTTCTGTGTTTGAAGACCAATAGCAAAGAAGATAGTACCTGAAATAATGTGTAGCTTCATGTAAAGGACAGGTTAGCAAGTAAAAAACCATGTGTCACTCTCCTTATCCTATCAAAGGACTCTGCTTAATAAAGGAATTGATCTCTTCAAGTGGTTACAAGATGAAAACATCAGTGCCTTCTGGTTAATACCGGGATTCCGTGCCTATCATCACAGGGAGTACTTATTCTTTTTAGTGGACTAGTCAAGTCAAGTCAAGTCAAAATATTTTTATTCAATATTTGGGTAAAAATAATGAAAGATCAAAAAACAATTCAGCACAAAAATACAATAAAATACATCACAAAAGACAGTGTTAAAAAAGCAGTGATAACATGTACAAAAAACTTAACTGCAACATAGATTGCTCAGCTGACCCATTGCGAGAACATGCAGGTAAACTACTCTCCCAAGTCTTCACTCCATCAGAGAAACACAAAAAACTCCACACAGTACCTGCCCTAAATCTAAAACGAACAGACCTCTCCAACCAAGAGAGCTCCAAAGAAAGATAAAATACCAGTTCTCCAGTTGCTAGTAAAATAATTATGAATGGAGTGCTTACTAAAAACCTCCTCCGTTCTTTGTGAAAAACTAAATTCATTGTGATGAGACCTTACCCGCCTCTTATCATGTTTAGTTGTAGAGTCTGAGGCGCTAAACATTTCAGGGAAACCAATATCAGTGAAAGACCTACATACGTAATTCTACCAGGGATTGAAAGACCATTGTCTAAACATAGGCAGTATAAAATAACTTCTCTATTAAAATTAGCTTCACTATTAGCCAACAAGCTCACCCAAAGGAGGAACTGGGCCACTTTAACTCTATCTGTGGCCTATCCGTGCTGCGAGATGGATGCTTGTTAAGCGAACTCTGCACAGGCAGTGGCAGTCCTATCATCTGGAGGGGCATTACTGAGAAATAGGCACCTATGGGCAATACTGACGAGGCGGTGTCACGACTGTCCTGCATCCCGGAGCTGTAACAGGCAGATTGACTGACTTTAAGGCATCCGAAAGGAGAATCCTGCCCACTGTACCAAACGTCCTGTATCTGACAAGCAGGATGTTCTGGGATCCTCTGGCGTCACCCGGGTTGGTGTCGGGCCTGGGCGCTTTGGGCCGAATTTAAGGGCAAACGGCACCACCTGGAGTGTCGATTCAAGCAGTGAATCCACCGCCTCAGGCAGACTGCGACGGGCCTCTGGATGAAGCTAAAGTGAGCCGCCATCTTGGAGTCAGGCGCGGCCTGTTCTGAGTGTGCGAGGGATGCAGGGGAGGCTCGAGGCCTGGTAGAACTATCCAGGTGAGCAGCCGTTCTCTTTGCTGGTGCCTTCCTCGTGTGAGCTGCAGGGCGAACAATGGGACGATCCCTGAGTGGGGGGCTGCTAAGTCCCTTCAGAGCTGCCCTTGGCAGGAGGTGCGCGCGCCTGGAGCTCGTTGTCCGCCGCGTATCTGCCTCGGTGGGGGACGGGCTCAGTGGCTGTGGTGGCCTCGTTGGGGCGGGCAATGCTGGGGAGCGGCCAACCCTTTTACATATGCACTGGTGCCGTGAATAAGCAGGAGGGGCTCTGAGGTTGGTGGACACTGGTTGCAACAGAAGTACACCGGCCATAGGCGATGTGCTTGCTGGTTGAGTAACCGATTGGCTCATTGGTGTCTCAACTGTGTGCAAAGTAGTGTTGATCTAGTCCAAGCAGGCTCTCAGTGACTGGCTCTCAGGACGTAGAATCTCCTGGAACTGCAACACTTAAGTCCAGCATAGGTGTTGACTATATGCATCACTTGGCACTATGGGCAAACAAGATGCAAAACAGCTCACATTCAACAATAAAAGGCACACAAGGCTAACAGGGGCTGAGGGGGTGGTAGATGTTGATCGCAAACCTATGCCTCAATCAGAGGAACAAGGAGATAACCTACGCACGTTACTTTTAGACATTAGGTTTAGTCTAAAAACAATAGACACCAAGCTTGATGTCCTCACATGCCAACTTGATGCTGTGAAAAAACAAGTGGACACACATGAAACCCGGCTAGACATGCTAGAGAACCACAGCTCCAAAAATCATGAGTTTCAAGTGGAAACCAGAGAGCAATTGCTGCAGATGGACAAGGTTCTTGTGATGTTAGGACGTTTCAACAAGACTATTAGGGAGGGCATCCAACTAGCGAAGGCCAGTGGGTTGTGTTGGAAAGATGAGGTCTTGAAGCGTCTAGAAGCCTGCAGACTTACATCACACCAAACCACTAGCGTGACACCTTTTGAGTTGCTTAAAGCAAGAAAACCCAACTCAAGATTAGTTCCAGGGTGGATGAAGTGGTATAAAGGGTGGACAAGTCACAATAAGGAATCACAATGGCAGGACAGAGAACGCAAGGCCATGTTAGAGAGGATCCCAACAGGAACCCCCAAATACTGATACAAGAAGTGGGCAGAACACTAGAAGGGATAGAGAAAGAATTCAAAGACGTATTTACAGACAAACTAGGATGCCTAAATCAATAAGCCCACAGAATAAAACTCAGAGAGAATTGCAAGCCTGCCTCAGCCAAGGTCAGGAATCTTCCTATTGCCATACAAGAAGCAGTGAGAAATGAACTTGAGAAATTATGTGCGATGGGGGTGATCGAACCTGTGGTGACCACTGAGTGGTTAGCCTCCATAGTTGTAGCCAAGAAGGGGGATGGTTCTGTACGCCTATGTATTGATTTGAGGGCTCTAAACAAAGAAGTCATAGTTGACAAGTACCCTATACCGAACATTACACAGAGGATAAGCAGGTTAGCGGGGGCAAATGTTTTCTCTACTTGACCTAACATCTGCCTACTACCAGTTCTGGCTCCACTCTGATTCACAAGAACTTACAGCATTTATCATGCCCATGGGGGCCTTTAAATTCAAGAGAATGCAGTTTGGTCTAGTATGCGCTGCCGCAGTTTTCCAGAGGATTATGAGCAACCTCCTAAATGGCATCCCTGGGGTTATGTGTTATCAGGATAATGTGCTGTTTTTTGGGGAAGATGCGACACAGCATGAACTAATACTCAGACAAGTCCTGAAAAGGTTCCTAGAACAGAGGCTCACCGTGAAGCGAGAAAAGTGCAAGATTGGGTGTGCAGAGTTGGAATTCCTGGGTCACAAAGTGACGACGGACGGCATCTGCCCCAAGACAGATCTGCAAAACACCATCATCAAACTCGCAGCACCAAAAAGTAAAGATGAAATTAAATGCTTTTGGGCATGGTAGAGTTTTACAACAAGTTTGTGCTGAACTTTGCACACGTATGCCATCTGCAACCTACTAATAAAAAAGGAATGACCTTTGAGTGGAGTTCAGACTGTCAAAAAGAGTTCAAAGACACCAAGAAGGCGTTATCTGAAGCACCCAACCTCAAATCCTTAGTTCCGGGCAGAAAGACCATGCTGACCACCTATGCCAGTGCCAAAGGCCATGGGGCAGTCCTGACGCAAATAGCAGAAGGCGGGGAGGAGACAATAGCGTTCGCATCACGCTCACTACGCAAGGCAGAGTCAAACTACTTGGTGATCGAGAGAGAGGCTTTGGCGGCACATTGGGCGATCAATAAATTCAGAGACTTTTTATGGGGGTGAAATTTCACCTGAGGACAGACCATAAACCCTTAGTCGAAGTCTTCAGCAAGAAGGGCCTCGGTGCCATATCAAGCAGGATCAGACGGTGGGTAATAGGTCTGCAGGAATACACTTTTGACGTGGAATACGTACCTGGGGTGAGGAACTTCGCAGCTGACTGCCTCTCTCACCTGGTGAGTGAAGATCACAATGAGGCTCACGAAGTAGAGGGTGACAATGTGTCAGAAAAGAAAATGCAGTCAGAGAATGTGTGAGTCATTGCCCAGGTTGCCATTGAAGAAGAACGGTGGAAGGAAGCTTTGAGTGCCGATGCACTCCTGCAGAGAGTTTGTGAGAAAACCAAGAGCGGTTGGGTAGACCAAGACAAGAAGGAAGAAACTCTAAAGCCATACTGGATGGTCAGGGATGAACTATCCTTTGCCGACAATTGTCTGTTCAGAGGCACGAGGCTAGTCCCCCCCGAAGTGTTGAGAGAGAGCCTGGTGAACCTAGCCCATGAGGGACATATGGGAGACACTAAAACTAAACAAAGGCTGCGGATGGACTACTGGTGGCCAGGGATAGACTTGGAATTTGAGAGGAGAGTAAGAGATTGTGTGCCATGCTCTACCATCGACAAGGTCCTAAAACAACACACACCTCCCATGCACTGTAGACCTCTGCCTGTGGGTTCATGGGTGGACGTGGCTTTGGACATCGTAGGTCCTCTGAAAGGGGAACATCGCACACCCTATATATTGGTGCTGATAGATCTCGACTCCAGGTGGCCTGAATTGAAGTTTGTGTCAGACATCACGACCACTGTGGTCATAGACTTCTTGTTAGAAGTGTTCATCAGGGAAGGATTGCCAAGCAGTTTGTTGACAGACAATAGAGTGCAGATCTGCTCAGGGAAATGAGAGAATTTCTAGAATGTAATGGCATTGTACATAAGAGGTGTGCACTATACCACCCAGAGACTAATGGGATGGTCGAACATTTCAACAAGACTATTAATGAGGGCATCCAACAAGCAAAGGCCAGTGGGTTGTGTTGGAAAGATGAGGTCTTGAAGCGTCTAGAAACCTACAGACTAACACCACACCAAACCACTAGCATGACACCTTTTGAGTTGCTTAAAGCAAGAAATCTCAACTCAAGGCTAGTTCCAGGGTGGATGAAGTGGTATAAAGGGTGGACAAGTCACAATAAGGAATCACAATGGCAGGACAGAGAATGCAAGGCCATGTTAGAGAGGAAAATAGAGTTTGACAGACAGCATGCGGTGAAGGAGATGGAATTCTGATGGGAGACATAGTCAAGATCAAAGCACCCACGGGCAGAGCACACTGGTCCAAGTACACTGAACCCACCAAGATTGTAAAATTGTTTAAGAATGCTGTTAAGACACAAGAAGGGAAAATATGGAACCTGGGGAGGGTAGTTAAATACACTGCTCCCACTATAGACACCTACCATGCCTCTATGACTGAGAACAGTACCCTGGGCATTGACAAGGGCCCTAAGCAGGGATGTTCCAGACTGGTAAACCCTCTTCCCAGGGCGAGTGGCAGGAAGGTTTGCCTCCCCAAGTATTTGAAACTTTATGTTGACAAATAGTCCGTAACTTTGTTCCTTACCTTATCTGCATTGTACTTCAAATGTGTAGGGAGGGGGATGTGTGGTGCCCTCCGCCCCGGGGGGATCCTTTCCTGTGCCACCCACCCTTTATCCTATGTGTGGTTGGGTGTGCCGCTGTGACAGTCATTAGAATGTCACAGTGGCCAACATTGTAAGGTGAGCGCCCTGCGCGGGGCACACCCCGGAGCAGTTTGCGATAACAGCTGTGGCTGGGGTCCTCTGTTTGTATTTCTCTCAATAAACCATCTTGGTTCATCTTTACCGAGTCTCTTCGTATTCCTGCGGATAGTGTGACTCCCCCACCTTTCTACAGTTCTCAATCTTATTAGGGCAAAGAACGAGGATTTGGAGGCCAGATCTTTACGTAACAACTTCCATATACCCAGGATCTCTGAGACGACTGCCATTGTCAAAATGGAGACCTATGTTGCCGAACTGCTGCACAATCTCTTTGGCCCTGGCCTGTCTGTGGTATTCGCGGTCGAGAGGGCACACCAGGCACTGGGCCCTAGGCCGCCAATCGGAGCAAAGCTAGGCCAATCTTAGCTATGTTGTTGAACTATCAAGACCGCAACTCGATACTAGCAAGGGGACAGTGTACCATTGACTAGAAGGGAAATTCCATTTCCTTCTACCTAGACTATACACCAGTGGTGCAAGTGCCCGCTGGGAATTCATACCCGGAAAGCGTATTCTGATGCAGGCGAAGATCCCCTATGCCCTACACTACCATGCAAAACTCAAGATGACACCCAAAAGGTCTGTTCACATGTTTGTAGATGAAAAATCGGCATTGAAGTTCGTTAAACAAGTGGGAGGAAAGAAAAAAAAGAACCGGTCACCTTTTAAAACACAAACATTCTGCCAGAAGAAAAGCCTTTGAAGGGTGCTGCATCACCTCCTAGTTCCATCGCCACTGTCTGGCAGTCGACAACAGAGGAATAAATTGTCCCCATTGCATCCCCCTTGGGCTTGTGTGTAGCATATAAGCTGTTCACCATATGGTTGGAATCATAAATGTTCATAAAAAAAAAAAAATCTCCTTTATTACTGAGGCCTCCATCTGTGAAACTGTGCATCTAAAGACACATCAGATAGTTGTGGAATTTTCTTGCATACTTGAATAGCTTTTATAAGAATTACATTTTCCAAAGCATTGAATTTGTACCCAAAGAGGAACTCCCAATGACCATTTGCTCAAACTAAAAAGAAATATCTGTAAAATGACTAAAATAATCAAATTGCCCCCGTATGAGATTTCTAAAAACAGACAGAAATTATCAACTATTCTAGTTAGAACTTAGAAGTCATCTACCTTACTTTCCCATTACTTTTATGTGTCCCACCTGCGGACACTGCAGGGTCATATTGGCCAATAGGGCAATCAGGCAGTGCTGGATGGACTGGTCTGACAGATCAGTTTGTGGGCTGTTTCTGTTAGCAGATTGCTGGCCTGTTTTATGGCCAGGTGCGCCAGTTTTTATTGTTGAGTTCCCTGATATTAACACTAACATTACCTCCAGAAAATACAAGTGCATGCAATCTCCCATAATTTGCAAAATACCAAAACAGCATGTCTTCACAAGTGTAAAACTGACCAGATTTGCAAATGTAGGCCACTTTTTTAGCTAACTGGTTTGCTAAAGGGGACCACTTTTATTTTGTTGACTGGGCCTATTTTTGTCCCAGTCCGACTGTGGCCTGAAATATTAGTGATTAAGGCACCTGAGCCAGCTCCCACTTCCAGCAATGAAGTTCACATTTAGGATGAAATAGAAACTCGTGCATACATTTTAGTCCCAATTAGCTTGCAAAATCTTAAATATTTGTTGTTTAATTTGCCTCCAATAAAATATATTGTGTTTTGGAAACTTAATAAAATAGATTGTTTTGCACCATATTTTCAGTGCTGTTCAATCACTTCCATGCTCTGAGCTGTTACTTATTAAATGTACCACGCATAGCTCTTACTCATGATCAAAGCTCTATGAATTAAAATACATTTCTTCAATCCCAAAACCCCTTCAGACTAAATATCTCTTACAAATTTTAATTTTTGCCATAAATAAATACTATGGGGTCTATTACCATTGCATCGGGAAATAGGACTGCCCGCTATGTGTGTGGCGGTCCCGCATATATAATTAGGGTGCACCCACCACACTGGCGGGCGCATCCCGCATTTTTTACATTGCGGTGGGCGGTGCTGTCAGCAGCACCCGCTGCAATGCAAAAAAGACATTTGTGCATTTGCATGCACAACGTGGCAGGCACCGCGCAGTGCCTGCCATAATGTACATGCAAATGTGTACTCCCAATGTGCAACCCCCAACACCCTGGGGGCCCTCAACGGGCCCGCACATGCAGACTCCACATGCCTTTCCATGGCCGCAACACCACCATGGAAAGGCACATCACCGCCTGCATCTTGATATGGATGGCGGTGCCTTGCAGACACCGCCACCATATCAAGCCCCTTTTCCGCATGGTCACCTGTTTGACAGGCGGAAAACCGGCGGACAGTCTTTCCATCCGCCAAAGTCCCCCCCACCATCCTAATATGGTGGGGGGGAAATGGGAGGCGGGCGGTGTATAATGGAGGGCGGATTGCCAACAGCATACGGGTGGTGGCGATCCGCCCACCATTATAATAGACCCCTTTGTTCGCACTCCATTTAATCTTTTATTGCTTATATTGCTCCTACTAATCGATGTCCGGTAGAAAACTAAAATGCACTGATCCATGACAATTTAACTTCCCCCATTTTAATCATCTTAGATAGACTAAAGAAGAGCCATCCTTTCCATTGTTACAATACACATTTATATCCTTTAATCTATTTTGTGTTACATATTACTGAATTCAGAATACCAGAACTAGCCATTTGTTAGAAGTAAGTTTGAACAATTCATTGATTCTATCCAGGGTAGAAGCATGTGGAAGCGTTTATTCAAATCTATAATTTTGTGCAATGAGTAATAATGAATAGAAATCATTTTTATGTTTGATCCAGTATGCATATGATGAGCTAATACAATCATACTTGAAGCAAGTTAAAAATTGATGTCAAGAAGCGTGTTTAGTAATATCATTTAGTTGTGCTACACCTTTGTGAAAGCACCATCTTGGATAAACACAGATGCTATTATCACTCCTCCTGTCCTGCGTGGTAATTGTCAGCATTGTTATGTCATATACCCCTGGATGGGAGTTTACTTAGTGTGAATTTTGATTTTGAACAGAACCATGAAAGTTGCTGTTTGTATTTTCACGATATATGTGAGATTTGATTTGTTTAACTTAACTTGTCAACTTTTATCTTATTTTGGTTAAGCAGACAATGGCGTATTTCATTTAATATTGATTTAGAAAGGTTGTGCCATTGTTTTCCTTAGTCACAGAGAATTGGCGCTATGACTGATTAGTCAGCCAGGGAGATGCTCTGAGATTGGTGAAAAGTCAGCCCAAAACCTATCAGCCTTAATGTGGTCTTCCCCCTAACCCCTTTTCCTACTTACCTTCCTTTTCTTGGATTTTAACTTTTGTGGCCTTTGGATTCTCGGCACTTTATCACTGCTAACCGGTACTAAAGGGCTCATGCTCTCTCCTCTAAGCATGGTTTCGATGGGCATATACCTAACTGGCATATTTAATTTATCTATAAGTCCCTTGTAGAATGGTATGCCGTATACCTAAGACCTGTAAATTAAATACTACCAGTGGGCCTGTAGCACTTATTGTGCCACATACTTAAGTAGCACAATAAAACATGTCCTAGTCCTGCCGTTGCAGCCTGAATGCAGTTTTAAACTGCCATGGCAGCTTGGCATTGAAATCCCCTTGCCAAGCCTCAAACGTACCTTTTATTACATATAAGTCCTACTTTAGGTAGGACCTAGGTAGCACATAGGGTAGGGTGCTTTCAAGTTTTACATGTTCTAGTAGTGAAAAGCTTCTAAAATGTGTTTTTCACTACTGTGAGCGCCACCCTTCCCCATAGGATAACATTTGTAATTCCTTAAACCATTTAAAATGTGGTTCCTGACTAAGAGGAGGTAGGTATATCATGTTTGGTATCTATATACTTGTAATGAATAACCCTCTTTAATGGTAAAGCCCGCCTTTTCATCAAGATTTTAAAAATTAAACTTTTAGAAAGTTGGCCTTTTCCTGCCCTTTTGTGCCTGTAGCCTGGCCTGGTTCACATGACTGGGTGTAACTGACAGTTAGACTTTGTGAATTCCTCCCAGACAGTCACAACATAGAGAGATTTGGTGTACGATCTGCTGTTATGATGGGGGTGGGGCTGGGCACAGCCCCACGTATCCCTCAATAGGCTTAGGACCCTGTAATGTCACTGTAGCTAGCTTGGAACCAGGACAGGGTAGTCAGGTAATTCCATGCACCTCAAAGAACCTTTCAATAAGCTTCTCCCACCTTCTAGCACAAGGGCACGAGGATATAAAAATAGGGCCTCCAGACCTTATCTTCAGGACACTTCTGTACCTATGGATACTCAGCCAGGAAGAAGGACTGCTGTGCTGCTGAACGGACTGTCATTCTGTTGGACTGCTACTCTGAAGAATCTGCTGTATTGCTGACCTGCTGCCTGCTGCCTCTTGCCTTGGGTAGATGACCTGAACCTGTAACTTCATCCTGAACCCAGGACCCCAGAGTGATTCAAAGGGCTAATCTGCTGGGCTCCTGATCTGAGTCTCAGGGACATAAAAGGCTCCCCAATAGGTCCTGGACCTGACTTCAGTGAGTCCCTGATTCCCAAGAAGTCCCTTCTCAGGTCATGGACTGTTGGTGTGGTTCTTGATCTCTTGAATTCATCAATAGAGCTCTTCCTGAATGCTAACAGGCCCATTTGTACCAGAACTGTGGGACCTGCACCAAAAACCAGTGCAAGCTGCAGCAAGTCAGTCTCTTCGCCCAGCAGCATTGTTAGCCCACGGGGGACCACCAGCATTAAGCATCAGCCTGCCCATCCACAGCGTCCTGCCGGCTCTTCAAACCACGCCGACTGCAACTCGTGACGCTCTCCTTGTTCCTGGCGACCTTGACTTGCGCCCGTCCCGGCTAACTAGAAAGCCACTGTTGGAGTTTTCCCCTTTGATGCGCCTTGAGACCTCACGGTGAAAAGTGCGCTCTATAAGAACTTCTGGCTTGACTTGACTATACTGCAGTTTCTTGTTAAAAATTCATAACTCTAGTTCTACTTATTGGATTGTTGTTTTTTTGGTCTTGTTCGATTTATTAAGGTATGCTGTATTTTTCTAACTTGGTGTGGGATTATTTTTCTGTGGTACTTTCAGTGTTATACGTTTGAAGTACTGCACAAGTACTTTCTAATTACCACTAGGTTAAGCCTAACTGCTCTGTGTCAAGCTACCAGGGGTTCTGGGCACATGCTAGTTTGGAGTTTATTTGTGCCCTACCCTGACTAGTGTTGTGGTTGCTACTAGACCGGGGCTCACAGGCCAGTCAACCAGTAACCCAGTTTCTAACTCACGCTGACATTTGTTGGTTGCTGACAGAGCCGTACAGGGATTTGTTGCTGTTCGCTAGTTCGGTTGCTGTGATTTTGAGATCATTTTAAGTGAGAATAATGGGTAATGTAATGAAAAATCAATACAAACCACATATCTCAAAAATACACCAATAACAAAAAACAAGAAGAAATAATATCAGAGAATTCAATAGGTTAGCAATAAAAGACAGTATTATTCGCATACAACTAGGTTCTTCCAATTAAGGAGTTGTAGGGCGGGATGACAATTCAGAGAAACATGCCCACATACACATGTTAAAGTAGACACAATACAGTGGAGTTGATAGTCCAATAGGAGGAAACTTCCTGGACTAGAGTGGAACTTGGTGGGGATGGAGACCTGTCCACAAAGATCAGCACATGTAATGGGTTGAGACAGTGGTGTATATTGGCTCCACGCCTGTTCTCTATATAGCGGATGCTTTAGAGGGCTTAAGGCAGATCAAAGCCTTTCCCGCTAGGTTGGGAATGGAACCCATAGTAGCATTGTTGCATACGACAATTGGACGCCTTTTCTAATTACTATAAGGGGAATGCTTTAAAGATTTATTCAGCTAAAATGAAGGTAATTATTTTTTTCTAAATGTATGAGGCTGCCACCGAGGTTTGATTGCTGAGTGGTGTCCAAATAGAGGTGGTTAAGGAGTTCAATTACCTTGGTGTGTTGTTTAGCCATAGACTCAACTTCCTGGGTCATGTCACGTTGCAGAAATCAATGGCCAAGGCCATTTATCGCTCACTCCAGAGACCGGATTCAGCTTTGGGACATGAGTCAGTAGAAGTGCTGAGGGAGGCATAAAATGCAAAATAGTCTTCCTGTTACTCTACAGGTGTGAGGTTTCTAACATATTCATGTATAGTTTGTAGGCCTGGGCGGTGAACTTCGCTCTGTTCGCGGAGTTTGCAGAGTTTTCTGCACTCCGCACGCCGCGGAGCTCGCAGAGTGCAGAAAACCCCGCTTCGGGATGTGCAGCGGAGTTCTTTCCCCGCTCGCAGTAATTTCACAAGTGCGAGCTGAATACCAGCACAGACTGCAGTTCGCACTGCACTCTGCCACTTGAGGAACTTTGTGGAGTTTTTTTGTAACTTTGCGGAGTTCCGGGTAGCAAAACTCCGTGAACTACGCCCAGGCCTGATAGTTTGACTTATTGAACAACCTGCTTTGTGAAGTCACTATTTTTTCTGCTGCTATCATTTTCCAGTATAAAATATATGTAGTTTTTCTATGTTTGGGGCTGGGGTTGGTTGTGCTGCATAAGTTGCTGGATACCTGAATTAGAGTCGAAGATTGGTATTGTGTCCATTGTAGCATGTTTTATGTTTTATGGGTATTTATATTGTATCTATTTTAACATGTGTATGTGTGCTTTTAAGAGTCAGTAATTACCTGCTGAGGAAACGCCCGCATATTACCTGATGATGGACATTAGGTTCTATAATTGTAATTGGAAATCGGAATGGAATGGAGCATACTGCATCTGATAGAGACCTACTGTTTCCTTATAGGGTACATTTAATATTAGAATACTGGATTGAGTTCTTGCTATGAATGATAGAAAGCCCGTACCCAGACCTACCACTTTGAGGCACTAATTAAATATACCTGAATGGCTACAAAGAAGGAGCCGAAGAAAATGTCAAAACAAGTGAAGGGTTCATTTATACACTGGGTAGACAGCAAGTGGGATTGATAAGAAACATTTTAGAGGAAGGGGTAAAAGCCTACCCCGCCATAGTTAAAGAAACAAAATGAGAAAAACAAGGCAAATGAAGAAACAAAGCAGGGTAGTGACTAAAACAGAAGATAATTTTCTTAATGATTGAAATCTAAACCTCCTTCCTATACAGCTAGGGCAACAAGGATAAGTGCTTCTGGTTCCGGACCTGAATTGGGTGCAGGAGAAGGTAGCACTGTAGGGCATGTTCCTACAGCTGTGGTGGCAACGGCATCAACTGAGACTGCAAGGACAGCATTGCCTAGTAACAGTAGAGATGCCCAATCTGTTACTCGGGTTCAAGTCAATCTCACTGGTTGAACAGACTCCTAAAATTATTAACAATGGTATTTTGAAAATCAGATTTGGTGACATTACAAGGAAACATTCATTTAAAAAGGCTGTTGACATATGATGTTGATGAATTTAGGGGCATATTATTAAGCACAGCGTTAAAATTATCATTGCTTTAGCGGCAGAAAACTGCTGCTAAAGCGGCGATAATGCTCTTGATAGTTTGCCATAGAGAATTCCCACAGAAGCCCATGTTCACACCAGAACATGGGCTTCTATGGGAATTCACAAGGGCATATTATCAAGCCCATTGTAGTCGCTTTAGTGGCAGTTTTTTGCCACTAAAGCGGCGATAATTTGAACGCAGTTTCTTGATAATATGCACCTTAGATATTTCATTAAAGAAGCATCAGATATGCAAAATAAGCACATGGCAAACTGAAGGAGTGTGCTGATGAATGTGTTGTGAAAATCAGTAGAATGAAAAATGTGTAGCAAAATTATAAAATGGATTTGCTTGTGACAAATTTAATGAAATAGACTTAATCACTCTGAGAGTGCATATTAAAGATTTAATTGCAAATACAAGAGAATAGAATGATTAAGTAAGTACAGGGAAAGGTGTAGGAGATGGACAGTTGGTAAAAAGAAAGGAAAGGGAACTGAAGGTAGGACAAGGGATAAAGTATGTTATTTGGAACCTGGGACCAGAATACTTTTAGAGTTTCCTTTAAGGGAAGTGCATGAAGGGAACCTTGTGCATGTGCCGATGACAAGGGCTGACCTTTATGCTTTTTTACCACAAACTTTCAAAAATTGCGGGAAGAGTTGGAGAAGTGGTTTAAAGAGGTGCACAGGTTGACAAATATCTCAATGGTGCTGTGGACTGATTTGAATTCATTATTCAAAACTGTTATTCCTAGTGATTTGTGGGTAGTGTATAAGCCGATATTTGCCTAGCCAACTGAAGAACCTGCTAGAGTTGCTCCTAACAATGTCCATTCTGATGAAGTAGTTAATAAATACAGACAGTTATTCGGGCATATGAACAAAACAATGGCAGAAATATATACACCAGAGTGAATTGTCTTGGCAGACAAAGAGCATGGATGAGATCTTGAAGCTGGCGAAACACATTAGTGATTACTTTGGTGCAAAACAGAAAAAAATCAAAGAAAAGTTTATTATTGCTCAGACAAAACAATTTGAGAGAGGATACAGGAAATAATGTGTTCAAATATGAATTATGTTCAGCATGGAATGAATGGGTTGAATCAAATGCAAATTGTGTTGAAGGGAAATGGGTCGATGCAAATACTAAGGGGCCCATTAGGATGGCGGTGGTAAAACCACCCAAGCCGCCATGGTAGCAGAAATCAACCGCCCGCCTGTACCATGGAAAAACTGGTGGTACCATTAGGCTCAACCGCCATAAAGATTCGACTGCGGCGGGCTGAGGCAATGAAAAAATGCCCGTAGCAGGTGGAGAAGGCTAAAATCCGTCAACGGCTGTTGGATTCGCAGCAGAAAATCAACAAACTGCCGCCATACCAGCGCAGACACCGCATGGAAAATTAGGATATCGCCGATGTGACCACTGTAAGTTCTGCTGTTTCCGACCGCGGCAGTTGCAAACAGTGATGAATGGGAGAGCCGGCGGAAGAGCTGTAGCATAGCCACCTCTGCGGACACCCCATGACAAATATGGCGGTTGACAGAAAAAACTCACAACAAGGCCACAAAGTGCACACTGCAAACTAGCCATGCACCCAAAAACACAACCCAATAACACAACCACATTGCAACTACACAAATACAAATCCCAGGACAAACCACACAACACACCTGGCAGCAATAACCCATTTAGACTCACCCACATAGATGAGCATAAAACCAGCCCCTTCCCTGACCACAATCCTTTGCAAAAACTCCAGCACTGAAGGGCGCAACACCAGAGCAAAAAGGAGAGGCAAACAACACACCATCACTATTCACACCACACACAGCACCACCACCACCTCAACGCCTGCACCTCCAACCCCTCAACACCTCACACACCTTACACATCCCCCTTCACACACCTGCACCTCTAACCCCTTTGCACATCACACACCATGGCACCACAGAAAATGCCCAAAATCACAGAGATTGAGTTGACAGTCATGATAGATGAGATAATCAGAGTAGAATCACAACTGTTTGGTAACCTGGTCCAGCAGACACCATTGCCACAAGAAATCAAATGTAGGGGGTTAGGATAGTCGACAAGGTCAATGCAGTAGGGACCACCCCATGCAACAGACATGAAATCATGAAGCGGTGGCATGACCTGAAGAGTGTTGTCAAAAAGAAGAGGAGTAAAAACTGTGAGCTGGCTCAGGGGACTGGTGGTGGCCTTCCCATTCCACCAAGAACATTTGCTGCATTGGAGGAGAAGGTGCTTGCCATACTTCATCCGGAGAGTCTCACAGGAATAGCTGAGGGAGTGGAGGCTGGTAAGTACACACAAATGTAGACCATTGCACTGCTATGTACTGTCCAGCAAAACTACAAAGCTACTGGAAATATCCTTTACCCCTCAGGCGTTACTCTGCATGTCATTACCCCACATTTTTTTCTCTGCCAAATCTTTTACAATGCAGGGTTTTACACCGCAAACTATAACAACACATTCCCCAAAGTAATGCCTAGTGGAGTTTGAATAGTAAATTGCATTGTAATGGAGAATGAGTTGTAATGGATTGTTTTGTAAAACCCTGCTTTGTAAAAGACTTTCTGGTGTAAAAAGTGTGGGGTAAAAGTGTGTGGGGTAAAAGTGCGCAGGGTAAAGTGTCCTATTCTAAAGCTACATCTCAGAGGCACAAGTATATCCAACTGCACCACTAAGTCCAACACATGTCCCACAGATGTAACATACACTACATCTGAATCACCCCAAAGGTAGCGCACATTTACAGGGTGGTATGTGTTCTGGCAAACCGCACTACAACTTCCACCATGCCCACTGTCCCACCTCTGAGCAGGATGGATCTCACTCCCCCACCCAGAAGCATGTGGCAGCCATTGTAGTACAACAACCAAACTCACAGGTAGGTAGCCATCTTCACAGGGAGGGGCGTTTGTGGGTGGGAGGCCTGCAACACTACTCCTAGCATGCCCCTTTGTACCACAAATCATCCAGATGATGCACTCCCTTCAAACAAGATGCATATGTCAGACATTGCACTGTCCACTTTAAAATAACAGGTAGCTAGACATATTATGCTCTCTTGTCCCATCCCTGAGCTGGATGGAAGCCTCCAGCACACATACACACAGAGAAGTGTCACTAATCCAACAGAAATGTAAAAACAGAACAGGTAAGTAGCCAGTACATGCACCCAGCCATTACTCTAAAAAAGCATGGTGCAATATGATAGCACTAGCCCTCTCATCGCACAAGAATACACACAGATCCTATTTCCACCCACAGTGTGCAGACAGCTAAACCAATGTAACTGTCACAGCAACCAAAATATGACACACCAATTCACATGTTGAAGAATGTCTGTGCACAATCATGCACAGCACTGAATGCCATGTGAAAGTGCCATGGGGCCAGAGCAGCAAGGACCACATGATAACAAAGAAAGCATGGTTGCTGGTACAAAAACATATATGCACATGACATGACAAAGGTATGCATGAGATGACAATGGACACTTCATGCTCAGATGTAACGTCTGCCAGGGCAAAATAATCAACAAAGAGGCCTCACCGAAATGATTTGTTGTGCTAGTTATTAGATGACAACATTTCCCTGTAATTGCAAAATATGCACGTGGCGTATGGTATGTATTGATACCTCACACCATGGACTAGTAATTAATGTTCCTCAACATCATGTCAGTAGGCACAGTAGTGCACATACAAAGAATGTGATGATTAGTCAACTGTGTGGTGTACAAACAGTGAATAATACACAGGAAACACAAAGCTTGCGGGGTGCACTACAATATCCATATCCCATCTGACCCACATGTGACCAAGAACGGACTGCGGAGGACAACACCAGCAACCTGCAGAGCCAGCCACCTCCCCCCTGGAACATTGACTCTCAGATATTGACTCCCGGGATTCTTTGTACTAGGAGCTTGAAGACAGCCCATCTGGTGTGCCGGGGTGCAACAGGTTCCAGGACGCCATCATCCCCACCACCACGCCTGCTGCAACAACAACCTCTCTGCAGACCCCTGTTGTTACGGCCTATGCATCCTCCACCACCACCATCACCACCACCAGTGCTGCTTGCACCACTCTTCCTCTCACAGAGGATGACCACCTCACCCCAACAACTGAGGAGGGCAGGGAGAGGATGCAGGGGCACACAGTGGTCAGGCAACAGGTCCATGGCAGCAGGGCAGGTGGGGGGCAGAGTCAGTCAGAGACAGCCAGAGCCAGGGACCGAAGCACTGGACAACATAACCAGAGTCCTTGGGCCTGTGAACAGGCCCAGTGATGAACTGGCCGGTCAGAAGAAGATTCCTGCTAGCTTCTCCTGCTGATGAGGTCCATGGCGGTACTGAGGGACAGGCCTGCGCCACAAACAACACCTCCTCCTCCCACTGGTGGTACGCAGGATGATAGTTCAACATCCTCCTCTGCGGCCACAGAGAGGGGAGCGTCCTCAGACCCCACTGGCCCTACAGCAGAGGCCTTCCCTGCCAAGCAACGAAGGGGCCGTCCAAAGAAATCCCTGGGAGTAACCTGCAGCAAAGCACCTGCCAAACATCAGTCATGGAGCCAGCCATGATGACAACACTCTTCACTGCTGCATTGACTCTTTTGGACTGTCCTTACCACACTGCCTTGTGAATGACATCTGTCTGTTGGACTGTGTCACCACGCCAATGCGGTGACTACTCGATTCTCTCATTTACCATAAATGCTTCATAAACCACCTCAGTGTTAATGATCCCCCCTCACATGTCACCATTGTAAATAAATAAATAATCCTTACACACATGCTGTTGTTTCTGATACATATTTATTCCAGGATGTGCAGCCTCCACCATGATTCCAATGTACAAGGAGCATTGGATGTATATAGGCAAGGAGAGGCTGAAGGGACCTAGGAAAACACAACAGAACAATACTCACTAGTCTGGGTGTGGCATCCATCACAGACATCACTCAACACTAACCATCAATCCAATCAATCATGCACACATCACAATGAGCAACAGTGTCAACATACACAACCTGTAGATGTACCAAACTACCCTGTTCAAGAAACATTGTCAGCCACCACTGGCTAAACAACTGGCTGCAGTCACGAAGCTCACATACACCCTGACAACACAGCAACATCATCATACAATGGGTCTGTTGTACATCCTCACTCACCTTCAAGTGAAGTAGTGGGTGATGAGCTGTTTACACAGGTCAGCACCTTCCTCCTCTTCACTATCCTCATCACTGGACATGGGTTGGTTTGCAGGCGGGAGGCCTTGGCTGCTCATCAGCATCCAGGATGCTTGTTTCCGGTCCAGGGAAGACATGGCTTGGCGGTTCGGGCTGGACTGTTCCCATGAGGCACAGGGTCAGACTGATTTGCATATGGCCATGTCTGAACTGGGGTGGCTGAGTGAGCTAAAGAATGGTGATGGATTAAACCCAGATCAGTTGACTGGGGGTGAGTGTTTGATTTGCTCAAATGCTCCGTTCGTCATCCCCTTTTGTATCGCTTTGTTCACCCTAAGTTGGCAGGGTATGCTCAGACGTGAGTCCCTTGATCAGTTGGACACTGGATTCAAGATAGCTTGGCTGAAGAAGATTAGGAATCCGAAACCGGTCCCAGGATGCTTGTTTCCGGTCTAGGGAAGACATGGCTTGGCGGTTCGGGCTGGACTGTTCTAATGAGGCGCAGGGTCAGACTGATTTGCATATGGCCATGTCTGAACTGGGGTGGCTGAGTGAGCTAAAGAATGGTGATGGATTAAACCCAGATCAGTTGACTGGGGGTGAGTGTTTGATTTGTTTAAACGCTCCGTCCATCATCCCCTTTGGTATCGCTTTGTTCACCCTAAGTTGGCAGGGTATGCCCAGAAGTGGGTCCCTTGCTCACTTTACCACTGGATTCAAGCAAGCCTGGCTGATGACGGCTGATTAGCCAGACCGGTCCCAGGATGCTTGTTTCTGGTCCAGGGAAGACATGGCTTGGCAGTTTGGGCTGGATGGTTCCCATGAGGCACAAGGTCAGACTGATTTGCATATGGCCATGTCTGAACTGGGGTGGTTAAGTGAGCTAAAGAATGATGATATATTAAACCCAGATCAGTTGACTGAGGGTGAATGTTTGATTTGCTCAGAAGCTCCATCCATCATCCCCTTTGGTATCGCTTTGTTCACCCTAAGTTGGCAGGGTATGCCCAGAAGTGGGTCCCTTGCTCACTTTACCACTGTATTCAAGCTAGCCTGGCTGATGATGGCTGATTAGACAGAAACCGGTCCCAGGATGCTTGTTTCCGACCCAGGGAAGACGTGGCTTGGCAGCACGGGCTGGACTGTTCCCATGAGGCACAGGATCAGACTGATTTGCATTTGGCCATGTCTGAACTGGGGTGGTGGAGTGAGCTAAAGAATTATGATGGATTAAACCCAGATCAGTTGACTGGGCGTGATTGTTTGATTTGCTCAAACGCTCTGTCCATCATCCTCTTTGGTATCGCTTTGTTCGCCCTAAGTTGGCAGGGTATGCCCAGACGTGGGTCCCTTGCTCACTTTACCACTGGATTCAAGCTAGCCTGGCTGATGACGGCTGATTAGCCAGAAACTGGTCCCAGGATGCTTGTTTCCGGCCCAGGGAAGACATGGCTAGGCAGTTCAGGCTGGACTGTTCCCGTGAGGCACAGGGTTACACTGATTTGCATATGGCCATGTCTGAGCGGGGTGGTAGAGTGAGCTAAAAAATGATGATGGATTAAACCCAGATCAGTTGACTGGGGATGAATGTTTGATTTGCTCAAACACTCCTTCCATCATCCCCTTTGGTATCGCTTTGTTCACCCTAAGTTGGCAGGGTATGCCCAGACGTTGGTCCCTTGCTCACTTTACCACTGGATTCAAGCTAGCCTGGCTGATGATGGCTGATTAGCCAGAAACGTGTCCCAGGATGCTTGTTTCCGGTCTAGGGAAGACATGGCTTGTGACTTGACAGTTCAGGCTAGACTGTTCCCATGAGGCACAGGGTCAGACTGATTTGCATATGCCCATCTGAACTGGGGTGGTGGAGTGAGCTAAGGAATGATGATGGATTAAACCCAGATCAGTTGATTGGGAGTGAGTGTTTGATTTGCTCAAATTCTCCGTCCATCATCCCCTTTGGTATCGCTTTTTTGGCCCTAAGTTGGCACTGTATGCCCAGACGTGGTCCCTTGATCACTTTATCCCCTGGATTCAAGTTAGCCTGGCTGATGACGGCTGATTAGCCAGAAACTGGTCCCAAGATGCTTGTTTCCGGTCCAGGGAAGACATGGCTTGGCAGTTGAGGCTGGATTGTTCCCATTAGGCACTGGGTCAGACTGATTTGCATATGGCCATGTCTGAACCAGGGTGGGGAGTGGTCTAAAGAATGATGATTGATTAAACCAAGATCAGTTGAATGGGGTTGAGTGTTTGATTTGCTCAAACGCTCCGTCCATCATCCCCTTTGGTATAACACTGAAGAAAGCGCCACTGGAAACTGAAAAATTGTATACGTTCTAACAGTGAGGTCTGTGTGGTCAATACCAATACGTGAAGGTATGATCTAAGCCTTTTAATAGCTACTCTTTATAGATCATGATGATTGCTCACAAAATGTTAAATTTAATAAAAATATGTTTTAAAAAAATGACAATATACATATTTAAATATGTAAGAGCAGGCATGTCAGTCCAGACTACATTGATTTGTATTTCCGCTATGCGATTGATACGTAATTGTTTCCTACAGCATGTCTTATAATGTCATAGAGATCAAAAAAATCACCCCAAATGTGTTGAAATGTCTGGTTATCATCTTGCATTTTGAACAGGGTTGAAAGACTTCCTCACAACTTCCCTTCTCTGAACTCCTACAGAAAGGACCAGGGATGCTTTAACTGCATCAATGGATAAGGCTTAAGATTGTTAATAACTACCCAGTGCGAATTGAGACCATCAACGAGCAGGGGAACATTACCATCATAGGTGAATGATTAAAAGAACAGATAAATAGGCTTATATGTCTGGAACGCTTGATCCTAATCATCGGTGCCGTCAACACCTCTCCATGCCTCCTTTCTTAATCTCCTTTATGAACTATTAATACAAGATGCAGTCAACACGAGTAACTTCATTTATGATACTTTTAATTTAGTCTTCCATTCACTGACTTGCTGCGTACCACAAAGCTCATTTCTATAATGAAAATAGCATAATGTTTATCTAATTCCATTACCAAAAAGCATTAAAAAAACGTGTTCTACACTGTTATGCCTATACTGATGGAACACAAAGGCCCTCACTCTATCTTGTGATGAAGTAACGGGATTGGGTGCAAACATCATTTGCACGCCAATCATTGTTTTCTAGGATGTGGTGCAATGTCATTGAGAGATATTGGGCTGTTAGCTGACTGGGGTGTGAGCCCTGGTCAAGCAACAGCCACAATCCCTGGCAGGGCGAGCCACAAAAAGCCTCTAAATTAATCTGTGCTTAGCCTGGGAAGGTTGGCACAAAAGCCACCCAGGCTTACCTTAGAGGCAATGTGTAACGTTTTTTTGCAGCACACAAACAGAAATAAAGTGAAACCACAACACAAGAGAAATATAACATTTATTTTCTAAAACAGACTACATTTTGATAAAAATATTGACATCCAAACAACAAAAATCCAATCAGTAGAGCAGGAGGTATGATTTATGTGAAAATAGAACCAAACAACACAAAGCAGCACTTGTACATATCTGGTTGTGAGAGACCAAGTCAAAGTCAAAAGTTCAAGCCAACCGTGATGGTGTACGGGACCAGGTTAGTCCTGCTGACAGAGTTGCCTTTACAATCCAGGACAAAGAGTTCAGTTTGTGCTGGTAGGGACGGTGATGAGCAGGGACAGTATTGTGGATGCCTGTCCAAGTAGGAAGAAGTTGTGAAGCAGTGAAGGTTTTGGATCCTACGTCTGCCCAGCCCGGATCTCAACAACAAAGTAAACAGAACAAGGTGGCTGGACAGGAAAAATTCATATCACAACTAACAGAAACACAGTCAATATGTACTACGTGACCGCGGGATTTATGTACCAAAACACATTTATTTTCTTTTTTATCTAGTTTATCAAAATTTCAAAAACACAAGGACAAACCAAAGACTATCACGACAGTGAATTCATGAGTACAATATCTACAAATATACAAGTTTACAAATATACAAAACTTACAAGGTGAATGAAGCAAAACAAATAAGAACAAATAGGAATGACACACCAATAAACAATGAAATAATTCAGTATTCAAAAATCAATTGCATTTATATACAGTGCAAAATACGTGCAAAAAGCAAAGGTACAACCAGTCCATGGGACTATGAAACCAAGCGACAGGCGGGGGCAGATGGAATGGGACGCCTGCCTGCCTAACAGAACCTGTGGTTCAATGTTTGTATTGGGTTGCACAGCTAGGATCCAAAGTAGTGGAAAAATTATTTTCCTAGATGCACCCTTTTGAGTAACCACAGGGTGGAGGTGTTGACGCGTTTCGAACCAGAGTATTAGAGGTTCTCTTCAGGAAGGGGACTGGGAACAGTGAGTCTGCACGAGGCAAGGAGTATGCCGTGGTGTTGGTAATTCGCAAGGGATGATTGTTTCTGTAGTTCGCAAAGTGTTAATGTCGTAGATGTGTTGCCCGCCACGCGGTGCACACTCGGAAGAGGGAACGGCTCACATTTTGACTGTATGTCTTTTGAAGGCTTAGTGCGCGGCTTTAGCAGATTGGGGCGTCTGGTCACAGAGGCCAATTTTGAGCCGGCGGGCGGTTTCTGATTGAACCGGGACTTGTATTGGAGGAGTCAATCTCTCGCTTCCGAGGGAACAAACAGTCTATCGGTCCGACTGATAGACTGTTTGTTCCCTCGGAAGCGATCAGAAACCGCCAGCCGGCTCAAAATTGGCCTCTGTGACCAGACGCCCCAATCTGCTAAAGCCGCGCACTAAGCCTTCAAAAGACATACAGTCAAAATGTGAGCCGTTCCCTCTTCCGAGTGTGCACCGCGTGGCGGGCAACACATCTACGACATTAACACTTTGCGAACTACAGAAACAATCATCCCTTGCGAATTACCGACACCACGGCATACTCCTTGCCTCGTGCAGACTCACTGTTCCCAGTCCCCGTCCTGAAGAGAACCTCTAATACTCTGGTTCGAAACGCGTCGACACCTCCACCCTGTGGTTACTCAAAAGGGTGCATCTAGGAAAATAATTTTTCCACTACTTTGGATCCTAGCTGTGCAACCCAATACAAACATTGAACCACAGGTTCTGTTAGGCAGGCAGGCGTCCCATTCCATCTGCCCCCGCCTGTCGCTTGGTTTCATAGTCCCATGGACTGGTTGTACCTTTGCTTTTTGCACGTATTTTGCACTGTATATAAATGCAATTGATTTTTGAATACTGAATTATTTCATTGTTTATTGGTGTGTCATTCCTATTTGTTCTTATTTGTTTTGCTTCATTCACCTTGTAAGTTTTGTATATTTGTAAACTTGTATATTTGTAGATATTGTACTCATGAATTCACTGTCGTGATAGTCTTTGGTTTGTCCTTGTGTTTTTGAAATTTTGATAAACTAGATAAAAAAGAAAATAAATTTGTTTTGGTACATAAATCCTGCGGTCACGTAGTACATATTGACTGCGTTTCTGTTAGTTGTGATATGAATTTTTCCTGTCCAGCCAAGTAGGAAGAAGAGCAGGCCTGGCATCACAGATGGTTTTCACTGTAGCATGAAATCCTATTGGGCATCGCTGGCGGTCATTGCTAGATCGTCGCGTTGGCATTTACATGAGGAGTCGAAGCTGTAGCTCGAAGAGTCAATTGCCAGAGCTTCGCATTGGCGTGTGGGTGGCCTGCACAGCGAGATCTGGGCGCCACAGGGCTGTTTGTGAAGGGCCTCAAGGGAGCTCAACTGAGGCCAAACCAAGGGTCCTGGACTTAAGTTACACCACTTGGGGATCAGGAAATCACACCATCGAGGTTCAGGTGTGGGTTCAAGATGGCGAGAGCCTGTTATGTACCTGTGGCTCTGAACAGAAGGCCAGCAAACTAGCACTTGGAGTCACTCTGGTGGTCCTGGGTTCATGTAAAGAAGCAGGGCTCAGCATCAGGGCAGGCCTCCGAGGGTTCGAGGCAGCAAAGCAGTACTACAAGGTGCAACAAAAAATTTCTTGTGGAGTACACAGCATGCCTCACCACCAGGCAGCCCTTTGAGATTGTTTCCACAAGGCCAGAAAGTAAACTGAGTGTGTCTGGTGGTCCTATTTTTATACCTGGTACCTTCTTTGAAGTAAGGAGAAGTTTTCCATGAAGTGCTTGGAATTTTCTGACTGACCTTTCCTGGCCTCTAGCTGGCTGCAGGAACAATGCAGGGGTAATAAGTTGTTTGTGTAAAGGCACAGCCCCAGCGTATTCATGTGTAAGTGGGGCTGTGCCCAGCTCCACCTCCCCAATCGACCCCCCATAATGCATGCAGATGGTCCATTCAGACACCCAGTCATGTGACCCAAGACAGGCTGCACACACTAAAAGGCTATGGGCAGACACAATACCAACTTTCTAAAAGCAGAATTCCCAAAATTGTAATTTGCAATACAGCTTTACCATCAAACAGTATTTTTTTATTTCTATTTCATAGATACCAAGCATGAAATGCCCATCTGTCCCCCATCAAATGTTAGTACCTATTACATATAATAAGCAACCCAATGTTATCCTATGGGACAGGTAAATCCCACAGTAGTGGAAAACAAATGTAGGAGTCCATTATTGTAATTACAATGCATCCTGCCCCAGGGTCTACCAACGGCCTACCTTAGGGTTGACATATGCAATAAATAAGGAGTTTAAGGCTTGACACATGAGTTATATTTCCAAGTCGAATTGGCACATTAAAGCTTCCTTCAAGCTGCATTGGCTGGCCTGGAACATGTTTTATGGGCTGCTTAAGTTGGTGGTACAATAAGTGCTGCAGGCCCACTAGTAGCATTGCATTTACTGGTCCTTGGTATATGGAATGCCACTCTACAAGGGACCTTAACATATATTCAATATACTAATCAGGTGCAAGCCAATTATATTGTGTTTAGGGGAATGAGAACTAGCGCTTTAGCACTGGTCAGCAGTACTAAAGTGTACAGAGTCTTAAGGCCAACAAAAACTAATTTCAGCAAAAAATGGAGGGAAACAGGCAAATTGTTTCGGGAAAATGACCCTAAAGCTGACAGGTCCAACAGCCATACTTTCATACTAGATTTTACCCACATGCAGTTTGCATGGTAACACTTTGGTAAATGTTCACAAAGTAAAAATAGGCTGGAAAATTGGAAGCTGTGGGCAACCAGCACCAGTGATTTCACCTGTTTGCCTCATTTATTCCACAAGCTAAAACTTAGAACTAGTTAATCAAATTATCAATTCATAATATTCATTTCACACAAAACATTTAGGGGTCAATTATGATGTTGTTCAGAAAGCATTCTGACTGAATTGGTTTCAGGATGCTTTCCGACGGAATCGGAATCGCGGAGTCCGACCGACCGATTACGATGGTTAACCCTGGGCATAAAACTAAGCTCCGCTCGCAAGTTTGCAGATTTGTGGCAACTCTGCATTTCGCACAGAATGCTGAGTCACCAAAAACTCCAGGCTCCGCAGCGAAGCAGAGTTTTTTTGAGTTTGCACGCTCAAAATGCATTTTGCCATGCTAGGTAACAACTTACCAGGATGCCTTCGATCGCCAAACAGATTTGAGGACTTTTGGATTTGAGATTTCACAAGTAAGTTGGAAAAGTGGTGTTGTTTGTTGTTTGATTGGGGCATTTTACCTATAATCTTTTTTTGTACTTTTCATCGTTTTTAAAAAATATATTTTGGTGGGTGGCCTGTAGTTTCAGTAAGGGCCTAGTTGTTTCTTTGTATGTAATTGTTCTTCTAGTTTTCTTTTATAAAGGAAACATGTTGCAAAGTACCCTACATTTTCTCCAACTTTTGCAAACAATTTGCAATATTTATTTAATTCACTAGCCCAGTAGTCTGCAATAGGCCTTTCATTCAGGAGGCCCAGAGCTAGTCATGGGTGCATAAAACAACTGTTTCTGTGGTGTCTATGGAGTTTCAACATCATTTAGGGCATGGACGGCATTGGATTGAAATGCAAAATGTGTTTTTTGGTTTTTTTTCCACTTTTTTCATGTGGGTTAAATAAATGCCTTTGTTGGATGTGTGTGGTTGTAGTGTAACTTGCAAATCTTTTTTTAGCCCTGTTTATTTTCATTTTTGGCATTGTTATATTAAGGCTGTGTTGTTCAGCATGCCTCCTTTGCCTGGCCAGTGTGTGAGTGTGTTTGTTTGTAATAGTGGGCCGGCATTTGCCTTGGCTGAGCCTCTCCGTGTGGCCCGAGGCGATTTTGTAAATCTGTGTCCACATAAATGACCTGCTTGGGTTCAATGTGCTTTTGCAATAGACCTGCATGTCTTCTTTCCTTTGTTCATCTATACTTATTGCTTCTTGTTGTAGCCTGCCTGGCGATGTGGCTGGTGGCCATTTTGTGAAGGCAGCCAGTGTGCACTGCTATTTCCATAAGCCTAGATTGCCTGTCTTCTCTTTTTTGTTGTTGTGGCCTGCCTGGACATGTAGCTGGCGGTCATTTGTAAAGGTAGCCAGTGTGCTTCTGCATTAGGCCTGCATGTCTTTCTCTTTCCTTTCTTCCTCTTGGCTTATTGCTTCTAACCATTGTCAGCTGCACCTCCCTGTATGCTGAATCCCACATGATGCACAATGCCAAACAAGGTCCGTTACATTTGTATTTTTGTTGTTTTTCTTCTTGTTTCCTATCCTTCCTCAATGTACTATTGACTAGAACATCAACCATGAAAGTGCTTGTTTTTATCAGTCTCACAAATGTCTACACTGTATTGTTATAACTGTGGTAATACATTTAATAATAATATTAGTAAGTGTTACCACACACAAAGTTATATATTAGATGTGTTTGTTTGAACTAGTCATAATTGAACCACAACAATGAATACCACATTTCTCTGATGTTCTTCTTGCTTCTTTGCTCAAAAGAGAAGGAACCGTCATCACCCATTTTACTGCCAGACAGAAGTCCTGCTGCGCATGACGTCACGTGATGTGTGATCACAGACATCTCTTCAACTTGTGCCACTGCATGCTGCTGACATCCGAAGAAGATAGCCCCAAAGAAAGGTACCAGGTCTTCCAGAACCAACAAAGTTGCCTGTGAGAAGAAGGAACTGCCACTTACCAAGAATGGTGTGGCGTCCAAGCTCTTTTTTGGGAAAATAAAAATTGAGCCTGCAGCAGCGGTGTCCAGGGAGCAAGCTGCGAGCAGTACTCCGCATCAGTGGACCCACCCCACCAACCTAGGCCCAAGCCCATGTCTGTCTCAGAGGAAGCTAGTTTCATCATGACAACACCGACGAGCAGTGATGTTGAAATTTACTTATCATTATCGCAAAGTAGTACCCAATCAATGCAGGGAACTGAGATAAGTGGGCAACAACGGCCGCAACTGCCTCCAATAGTTGTTGTTCCTTCTGAAGTAGGGGCATTTCAGGAGATAGAACTTCCTGCAGAGGAAGAAGAGCAAGCCACTCTTTCAGAAGATCCATTGTCTTCCAGATCCCAAGCAAGGAAAAGGAGGGATAGTCCATCAACTTCTTCTGCAGCCACCCTTCTGATGATCTAGACGCCACTTAGATCCCACCACCTCCGTCTGAGAGTGAGACACGCTACGAGACAAGGCTAGGGAAAAGGAAGGTTCCAGATAGCCTTAAAGTTATGGAGGAATATGTAGAAGAGGAGGATGATGCCGAGCCAATCAACATCATGGACATTAGTCCCGCGCTTGTGGAGACCCACATTACTCCATCCCAATTTGCTGTGAGGGATGTGCACAGATACCACCAACACAGATCATACCATCAACACCACCTTCCATATTTCACCGGCAGCCACGTACATCCACCACAAGTACCACCTCAGTAGAAGTAGGTTCTGCAGAGAGTCAAACTTCACGCCCACCTACCAGTTTATCCGGCATTGCAAGTGGCAGCAGCAGCAGTGCCAGAAAGTTGACCTCCCCAGTTAGGGACTTCTTTTTGGTTAGCATGAAGGAGGTGAACATTGCTATATGCTTCATTTGTGAACAAGGTGTTAGTTGGGGTATGCTTGGTACATACTATGGTACCAGAGGCCAAACAACCCATCTGAAAAACACCACATGATCCAGTGGGAGACGCACCTCAGCTGGCAAAAAAACGGCACCCATTGCTGTTGGTGGGGATGAAGTAGTAGAAGATACGATAGCGGTGGAAGGTGAACAAGAGGGATACATTTCCTTTGGTACGCAAAGTAGCCCTGCCCCCCACAGTGCAGTGGTACCGCCCACATCCTCATCAGCAACATCGCAGTGGCACAAGAGCAAGAGTCAGGCTGAGACACCAAGGGGTCCTAGACAAGAGAGTACCGCAATGAAAAAACATGCGTTGAGCCTAACAACATTTGGCGTCAAGAAGTCACCTACATCAGTGGCACCAGAAAAGAAAAAAATCCAGCCAACCATTCTCAGCATGTTGAGGTCAGAGGGGCAGGACGAACGCAGCCACCCAATGGCAAGTTTGTACAATGCGAAGCTGGCTAAAATGTTAGCTCCGGACCTCCTCCCTTTTTTATTTGTGGAAGGGGTGTGTGTTCTTGAATTTGTGACAGCCATCTGCCCAAAATGGAAGGTTCCCAGTCAGTCCTATTTCCCTATAGTTGCTGTTCCAGCACTACCTCATGATGTGCTGGAATTGCTTGGACAAGCTTTGCAGCAGAGTGCTGTTTACACTATCCACCTGACAACAGACATGTGGACCAGTTGTTAAACCACTGATTACATGTTAATCACTGCACACTGGATCTCTTTTGTGAGGGTTCGAGAAAAGATATCTGCAGCAGGTGTTGTTGACACTGCTGAGAGTTTTAATGCCACTCAGAATCATGCAACTGTAGCCATGTTCGCCATGGAGAAATCGCATACTGCTGCAAAATTTTTGGAAGGCTTTGCCAGCAAGGTCTTTGAATGGCTGCGCCCAAGAGGGCTTAACATTGGTTTTGTTGCCACCGACAATAGCAGTAATACAATTAAGGCCATGTTTGATGGTGACTATTTCAGGGTCCTGTGTTTGGCGCACTGCATTAACATCATTGTTCAAGACTTTCTAAAAAAAGAAGACTGAGTCAGCAACTTTCTGAGCAGCTGCAGAAGATTCTGCACACATTTCAGCCATTCTTTTAAGCCAGGAAGCAGTTGAGGATCATGCAATGTGAGCATAGCATGCCAGTTAAAGAACTAATCCAGGAGGTGCCACCACAGTGGAACTCATCTTATTACATGCTTGAATGTTTGTTTGAGCAGTACAGACCAATCAATGAATATGTCATGCAAAGAGGGGATGCAACTGTGAAAGGCATGATCATTGAGATGGACCAAAAGGGCCTAGTTAAATGCCTGTCAGAGATGCTACTTCGTTTGAAGCCCTTCAAAGGTGAAGTCAGCAAGGAGGACTGTAGTATGGGCCAAGTTATCCCATTGTTGAACATGCTACAGGAACAGCTGAAGGGGGTGTCTGCAATGTACACAGGTGTGGAGGAAAAAAAAGAAGCATATAAGTTGGTAGAGAGCTTAATCCTTCACTTATCTGAAAATACAAGTGTGCAAGGAGGCATTGTGTTATCCAACCATTACATTTGAGCCACAATTCTGGATCGACGATACAAACACGTACTGAATACATTGATTTTTTTTCGAAGAGGATGTTGCCAAGTACAAAACTTGGATAGCTGTGGGAGCCAGCCTCTTACAAAAAGACCGACTGAGAATTAGAGGCCTGCTACTCCAAGCCACAGCAAGTACTGCAGGGCAGCCGCCATCAAGTTCAACTTCAGAGCTTCAGGGCAGTGCGGTTGGGTCACACCAGTCAAAACCACCAACAACACCAAGAACAGCATCAAGAAGAACAGGAGCATCAGCCCCACCAAAATCAGCACAGGGATGGCTTCTGCACCAAGGGCATGTTAGGTTCAGTGCTGAGGCAAAGGCTAAAGAGGCAGAGCAAAGGGGAGTACCCCAGAGCATTGAGCGGATTATCTAGGCCTATCTGGATGACCCAACAAAGGTCTTCATTGCTCAGAACCCATTGCTGTATTGGTATGGAAAAAGGCACCAATGGCCAGTGCTCGGCAGGCTGGTGTAAAGCTATCTGGCTTGCCCTGTCACAAGTGTCTCTTCTGAGCGTATTTTCAGTGCTGCTGGTGCCATTTTCACAGTGAGAAGGATGAGTCTCTCGCCCCAAAGTGTGGTTAATCATGATCAAAAAGAATCAGCACTGTATACTACCAGATTACACCATACCTGAAGCAGCACATCAGGAAGATGATGACGGCAACTTAGGTCATGGAAGTAGGGATTCGATGACCTACTTCTGGGTGAACCACCAGAGTTTGAGGACAAGCTCTACTTCCCTGACAACTAGGCTCTTAAAATATCCATTTACTTTCTTTCTTTCTTTGACATCCCTAAACCCCCCAAAAAAGGATATAGCTAAGTAACATTATTTACTTTATTATTTGTTGTGTCACTGTATTTCTTGTTCACAAATAGATCCCCACCTTCCTACTCTTTATATTGCCGGATCAGAGTTGCAACTGTGTGCAGTCAGTGAAGAAGTAAGTCCACTTCTCTTAGTCCTGCTCCAGTCCTGACTTGCCCTAAATCCATTTCCCTCAAGCCAGACATTGAATGGAGAATAGTACAAGAAAATTGAAATGTGTTGTGTGCCTGCCTCGCTGAATCCCTCCAAAGAACTTGAATATAGCTATCCTCCTTTCCGAGCCTAGAGGTACTGCCCCGCAAGAACAGGTAAATGATGGCTTAAAAGTGACTCAAGTTAATGTTTCCCTTCTTGTTGTTCAATAACAACATTGTACTACTGCAGGCCGATCCATTGCATTTTTGATTCTGGAGACTCACTCGGTACACTACAGAGTTGGACACCATGATGTTGACCATACCATATTCGCAGTCAGTCAGTAGGATCGGAGATGATTGATGGAATAACTCGGGGTGTTTCATGAAGTGGCCTAAAAGGTAAAAAACAGTCAACAACAACAACACCTGTCTTACATGTCTATGTAGTGGTGGAGGCGAGTGTAGTTGTATGACAGGGGTGCATTAATTTAGTTACTTCATTTGGAAAATGATATGTTGTTGTGTATTTGTGTGTGCTCAGTCCAGTCTGGCTCAAAATCTAAGCTAAGTGGAGGTTGGGTGGGTGCCGCGAGCCTGCTCCTGTTGGTGTTGTAGATGCTGCATTATGAAAATATCAAGGACCCCCTGAACCAATTATAGGTAGATTTCTAGGACAGGGAACAAATCATCAATGCTTTATCATTCCTAGGCAATGATAAATGCAGCACGGTGTACCAATCAAATGTAGAGTCAGACAACACAATTAAACATTTCCTATATATGGTGACCAATAAACATGTAATTACTACTGTCAATGAATAAAAAAAGATTGAAAAAGTCAAAGTTAGTCGTTTTTATTTATGTGAAAAGTTAAAAAATCCTCACGAAAGGATTCACATACTATCATACATAAATTGTTTTCATAATCAATTGTATTCTTCATCAAATTAACAGAAGATTACAATCAGAAATAACACAATACTGTAAAAAAAATTATATAAAATGTGGCAAAAATTAAATCTTTCAAAGATTTAAAGATTTGCTCCATGGACTCAGGGGGGGGCAGTGTCTCCCTATATATGATGAAGTATTGTAATTGCCTGCTGTACCTGTGGAAAAATGGGCACTTACTTCATTTGAAGGGGCGCCGCGTCGTAGCACCAACTCTCATCCCCGCCGGACCGCATATTAACGTGTCTCCGGCGGGGCTTGGTAAAGTAGTTTCCGGGTCTCTACCGCGTGGTCTAGGGAACTAGACTGCGCGGGATTGTAAGTGCAATGGCCGCCACCGGTGGAAAGGCTGGCGGCCATGTTAGGTGAACGTGCGGGTGGGCTCCGCAGCATTCTACTGGTTTTTACTTGCAATTATCGTATTGTGGTGTTTAAGAAATCATTTAGAGAATAGTAGATTACATTGGGATAATTATGGGAACGTAAAACAATGTCCCAATATTTTTACAAAGGAAAAGCTATCAGTCATGTTTTTGTATTATTTTACAGGCATTACTTTGCTGGTGTCAGAGAAGTTGATTAAGAGCATAGTAATTTACGTCTAGATAGTGGAAACGTAAAAACAAAGCCCCAAAGTTGTTAGGTAGAAAGGGTGTCTGTATTATATGGTAGTTATTATGTGAACCATACTTTTGGACCAGTTTCACATTGTACCTTCATGTAGATAGAATACAATAAATCTCCATATGTGGGGATTGCACAATGATATCCCAGTGCATGCTGGGAGCAGGGTGGGACAAGACCATTACTGTCTGCTGGTCTATATGGGTCCTCCCATGCATATTAGATTACACTGATTACCAGGATGTAATTCGGCACTTGGTCCCAGTGTCATGATTGTTTAGTGATTCAACTGAATGCACCCCAGTGTATATCGTCAATCAGGCCCTCGGTATCTGTTCGAAGTTTGAACACCCAGCGCTGTTCTCTCTCGTGCAGCCTTTTCTCTAGGTTGTCTCTATTGTTGATGTGTTCTAACACCACCCACCTTAAATTGTTGGGTGTGTGTTGATTCTCAACAAAATGTGTAGTCATTCTAGTGGTTGTACGCTTGCACCTTATGTTGCTCCTGTGTTCCACTATGCGGGTACTCACTTTTCTAGTGGTCATACCTACATAGTGGAGATTGCATGGACATGAAATAAGGTCAACTACTCCAGGTGTGTTGCAGTTGGAGAACTGGCGTAGTTCCCAAGTGGAGTTGTTGTTAAAAGTGACCATTTTGGTTGCTGTGGTCAAGTGGCAGACACTACAGTTACTGCAGGGGTAATGCCCTGTTGGGAGTGGGTGCAGTCTTCATACGCTGCCTTCATTTGCATTAGTTGTGCTTGGACATACATACACAATATATATGCTGTGCTTGCAAACTACTGTGAGTCAAGGGAGTATTCTGAAATACAAGCATGAAAAAAAACAGTCTTGGTTTCTCTTACCCATGATTTTTCCATTTATCTTTACGTTGCTCTTCTAGCATTTGATTTTTTCATTCGAATCTCTTATTCTATTCTCCTTGGCTTTGCTACTCGGCCACAGTTTATTATTTTTCTTATACATTGTCTTCATCCAGTGGCAGTCTCCACCTATGCAATGATGATTGTAACATCCAGGCATCCATCCATTTAAAGTAAACATGGCTATCATTTTTCTTAAATAATCTCTCAACAAACCTTTCACCAGCAACATACATTTGCAATGTTTTTTTAACCACCAACCATGCGTCCTTCCTTGCATGCATTTGTGTTTGACTCATGAAACCCCCCGGAGGATTTTTCCTATCATCCATAGTATTTCACCCACCCAGGAAGGCATCCTTTCTTTCACCTTCCACCCATCCTTCAACCACTCATGCATCCAATTCCTATCAGCCACCTACACATCCCACGCATCAATCAATCAATAAATCAATCAATCATTTCTAAAGCGCACTACATACCCGCGAGGGTCTCAAGGTGCTGGGGGGGGGGCGCTACTGATCGAACAGCCAGGTCTTGAGTATCCTCCTGAAGGTCAGCAGGTCTTCGGTCTGTCGTTGGCTCAGTGGGAGGGTGTTCCATGTCTTGGCGGCGAGGTGGGAGAAGGATCTCCCACCGGTGGTTGTTCTTCGGATGCATGGGACGGTGGTGAGTGAGAGGTCGGCGGAGCGTAGCTGGCAGTTGGGGATGTAGAAGGAGAGCCGTCTGTTGAGGTAGGCTGGGCTGGTCTTGTGGAGTGCCTTGTGTGCATGGGTGAGGATCTTGAAGGCTATCCTCTTGTTGACGGGGAACCAGTGCAAGTTTCTCAGGTGGGGGGTGATGTGGCATGGTACATCGAGGCATTTTGGAAGCGTTGTAGTCGTTTGATGAGCTTGGTCGGGGCACCCGCGTAGAGGGCGTTTCCGTAGTCGAGTCTGCTGCTGACGGGGGCCTGGGTGACTGTCTTTCTTGTATCTGTCGGGATCCATCTGTAGATCTTGCGGAGCATGCAGAGGGTGTTGAAGCAGGAGGAGGGGCCGGCATTGACTTGCTTGGTCATTGAGAGCGTTGAGTTGAGGATGATTCCCAGGTTGCGTGCGTGGTCGGTGGGTGTCGGGGCTACCCCCAGTGCAGTCAGCAACCAGGAGTTGTCCCAGGCTGAAGGGTCGGAGCTGAGGATAAGGACCCCCATCTTGTCCAAGTTCAGCTTCAGATGGCTGTTCTTCATCCAGTCGGCGATGGCCTTCATTTCTTCATGGAGATTGGCTTTGCCGGTGATGGGGTCCTTGGTGAGGGAGAGGATCAGCTGAGTGTCGTCGGCATAGGAGAATATGTTGAGGTCGTGCTGTCAGGCTACGTGTGTGAATGGGGCCATGTAAATGTTGAACAGCGCCGGGCTGAAGGAGTATTCCTGGGGTACGCCACAGATGATCTTGGAAGCTTTGGAACGGAAAGGGGGAGGCAGACGCTCTGTGCTCTGCCAGAGAGGAAGGGGGTGGTCCAATCCAGAGCCTTGTCTCGGATCCCTGCAGCGTGGAGGCGTGCGCGTAGTGTGCGGTGGCAGATGGTGTCGAAGGCGGCAGAGAATCTAGGAGGATGAGTGCTGCGGTTTCGCCGTTGTCCAGCAGGGTCCTGATGTCTTCAGTGGCAGCGATGGGGGCAGTCTTTGTGCTGTGGTTACTGCGGAACGCTGCCTGGGAAGGGTCCAGGATTCTGTTTTCAAGGTATCGGGTTAGCTGTCTGTTGACGGTTTTCTCGATGACCTAGGCGGGGAAGGGGAGCAGAGAGATGGGTCAGAAGGTCTTGAGGTCTCTTGGCTCTGCCTTAGGTTTTTTGAGTAGGGCGTTGATCTCGGCGTGTTTCCAGATCTCTGGGAAGGTCCCAGTCTCGAGGGAGAGATTGATGATATTGCGCAGTTGGGGTGCGAAGGAGCTGCTTGCTCTGTTGAAGGCGTGGTGCGGGAATGGGTCTGATGGAGAGCCGGAGTGGATTGTGTGCATGGTCTTGATGGTGTCATCGATGCTCACGCTGGCCCAGGATAGAACGGGGTCATGGTCGATGGTGTGCAGAGGGTCTGTTGTGTTGGTGCTTGTGGGGGTGTCTGGGTGTTGAAGCTGTCATGGATGTTTTCTATCTTGCAGTGGAAGAAGCTGGCGAGGGAGTCGCACAGGGCTTGTGACGGCGATATGTTGTTGTTGTTGGAGCTGGGGTTGGAGAGTTCCTTCATGATGTTGAAGAGCTCCTTGCTATTGTGTGCATTGTTGTTGAGATGGTCTTTGAAGGAGGTCCTCTTGGTCACCCTGATGAGGTGGTGGTGGTTGCGGATGGCGTCCTTGTGTGCTGCGTGGCTGTCCGGAGTTTGTTCACTGTGCCATTTCTTCTCTGGTTTCCGGCAGGCTTACTTGGAGGCTAGGAGTTCTGGGGTGAACCAGCTGGACCTCTTGCTGGTGTCTCTGTGGTGGGGTTTCTTCAGCGGGCGAGGGTGTTGATGCAGTCCTCGATCCAGCATCTGAGGATGTGGGCAGCGTCGTCGGTGTTGGAGGTTCAGTGAGTGGGCCTAGACAGAGATTTAAGTGTAGTTGGTCTTCGGTGATTTTGCTCCAGCAGAGGCAGGGGATCTGTAGGGTGCGGATGTGTGTGGTGGGTTTCTGGAAGGCAAAGTGGAGGCAGCGGTGATCGGTCCAGAGGAGCTCAGTGGTGTGGCTGACTGAGACATGCAGGCTTAAGGAGAAGACGGGGTCGAGCGTGTGGCCAGCGGAGTGGGTGGGCGTTGTGACGAGTTGCTTCAGTCCGCGGTTGGCGAGGTTGTCGAGCAGGGTTGTGGAGTTGTTGTCATTTTTGTTCTCAAGGTGAAAGTTCAGGTCTTCGAGGAGGATGTAGTTGTTGGAGGTCAGGGCATGGGTCCTGATCAAGTCGGCAATGGAGTCGCTGAACTGGGGGCCGGGTCCGGGGGGTCGGGAGACGAGGGTGCCTCTGAGGGTGGAGTTAGGGTCTGTGTGTATCTGGAAATGCATGTGTTCGGCGGTGCTCAGTGCGTTGTCGGTGCTAGTCGAGACCCTGATGCTGTTCTTGTGGATGATGGCGATTCACCTCCGACTCCGTTGGTGCGGTCTCTGCGGGTGATCTTGTAGCCGTCTCGGATGGCTATGGCGATGTCGGGTGCGGAGGAGTCATTAAACCAGGACTCTGTCAGGAAGGGAATGTCCGGGGATGTTGTGTCGAGCAGGTCCCAGAGCTCAATGGCATGCTTGCTTGTGGAGTGGGTGTTCAGTAGTATGCATCTGAGATGGTTGGGGGTCTTTCTTGGCGGGTGGTCAGCTCTGAGGTTGGTGTAGCTGCATTTCTGGCAGGTGAAGGGGCCTTGTGTGCGTTTCAGGGCGGCCTTCAAGCAGGTGTGGCTCCGTCCGGAGTTGAGAGCGTGCAGAGTTCTGGTGTCGTAGTGGCGGCGGTCGTCGTGGCGGGTGCGGGGACCAGGGGTTCTGGCACCGGGCGCGGTCCAGGCGTGGATGGGCGCAGATAGGCTTGCCTTTGGCCGGTATATATGGGGAGGTGGGAGGGAGGAGCAGCAGGGAGGCGGGGGCAGCAAATGGGCAGTGGGCAGTCAGGGGGGCGGGGCAGCAGGGGACGCAGCGGCGAGGGCGGTGAGGGACAGAGGTAACAGAAGGAAAAAGGGGCACAGAAGCGAGGGAAAAACGAGTGGAACAGAGGACAGAAGGGCACAAAAAATGAGCGAAACAGAAGGCAAAAGGGGCATAAAAAAATGAGGGCAAACGAGTGGCACAGGGCAGAAGGGCACAAAAAATGAGTGGAACAGAGGGCAGAAGGGCACAAAAAACGAGTGGAACAGAATGCAAAAGGGGCACAAAAACAAGGGAAAAACAAGTGGCACAGAGAGCAGAAGGGCACAAAAAATTAGAGGCACTGAGGGCAGAAGGGCACAAAAACTAGTGGAACAGAAGCCAGAACGGCACAAAAAAACGAGCGAAGTACGAGTGGCACAGAGGGCAAAAGGGCACAAAAAACAAGTAGAACAGAGGGCAGAAGGGCACAAAAAACGAGTGGGACAGAAGGCAAAAGAGGCACAAAAACGAGGGAAAAACGAGTGGCACAGAAAGCAGACGGGCACAAAAAACGAGTGGAACAGAAGGCAAAAGGGGCACAAAAACGAGGGAAAAACGAGTGGCACAGAAGGTAAAAAGGGCACAGAAATACCGGAAAAACAAGTGGCACAGAGGCAAAATACAGAATACATAAATACAGGGGCAGCTAAGAACAGAAGGCAGAACGGGCAGAGAGGCATAGGACAGCGAGAGGAACAGAAGGGAAAACTGGGCAGGGACACGGAGCAGCGAGGGGTACAGAAGAAAAGACCGGGCAGAGAGAGCATAGGGACAACGAGGGGAACAGAGGGAAGAAAAAGGGGCACGGACCACGTACAGGCAGCGGGGGAAGACAATAAAAGCAATAAAGCGGAGGATGACAAACCTACCTAAGGACTACAACTGGCCAAGAGGGATGAGGCGCAGGTGGTTGCCTGCGGATGGTGGAGGGCCTCAAACTTCCTCAGCAGCGGCAGTGGCAGATGGTCAGGGAAACACAGGCGGTGATGTGCGGAGGGGGAGCAACCTACCTGGCATTCTTCTCTGCCCGTCATATATGTATTACATGTCGCCCGTTGTTCCTCTTTCTTTCTCATTTCGTTCGACCCATCCATCAAGGTCGTATGACTCTTAGTCTTCTTCGTACAACTTTCCTAGCTGAGTTGGAGTCAGATAGAAGAGGCCATTAGTTACTCAACTACCGTTGCTAATGCTATTGCTAATGCTAAATAAAGGGTGTCTTCTTCAACCGTTGTTCACAACAACTTAGTCTCTCTCAACAGTAAAGTGCAGTATACCCTTGCAGCGACTGTGTAACTACTGTCAATAAGTAAGGAATATAAGTACAACTTATCACTGACCACCACTGCTACTGGCTCACCCACCCCTGTATTGGCTTCCGCATCTGCTCCCTCCGGCTGGCGTCACCTGCCCCGCCGCTGGCCCCGGCACTGGTGGTCGATATGCCTAGAAAAAACATCACGCATTTTTTGAATGCCATATACGCCTCCCCTTATTTTGCTTTCACTAGCAAGATTGAGAAAATATAATAAATACATACATACATCACTGGTACAAATTGGGTACTAGAGTAGAGTAGACAGTAGTAAGTCGTAGCCTATCAAAAATAGTAAAATATCTGGTTGGGAATTTTGTTGGTGGCAATTGCCGAAAATACTCTCAAGATTAGGAAGAGGACAACCCAAAGGACTGTACTCGGTGGCTAGAGCTATTGGTGAATCTGAGTTTTAAAACTTAAAAAAAAAAAATAGTGGCCAACTTGGCAAGCTACAGACAGACTAATAGTAGTACAGAGTCAGAGGCAGTTAGATTGATGTAAAAAAACGACGCTGGAAAAAATATAACTAAGTAGGTAGGTAATGCAGGGATAACAAGAATTTAGAAACAGTTTGTGTTCCGGCCGACTACACAGGCTCCCATTGAAGAAAGGGGTGCTTTCTGAAAATCATGCACCCTGTGGCAGGCACCCCATCGTGCCTGCCACACTGTGCATGCATTTAAAGGGGGGACCCTTGGGTTCCCCCAGGGGCCTCATTCGGATACCTCGGGTGAAGGAGAGCCTGCTCCGGGCCCCCAAATGCAGGTTCCAACAGCCAATCTGTGTCGGAACAACTGATTCAGAAAGGCTGTCCAAAGACATCCTAATCGCTCAGTCGGAAATGCAGTCCATAGACCACTACGATTCGGCTCCGACCGACTAGTTTACACCAATAGCCGTTCGGAAACCGAATCGGAAAATCCAAACAGTTTCCAACCATCATAACAAGTCTTTCAGAAAAGTGTCCAAGTTGATCGGAAAGGCGGGTTCTGAATCGGATTCGTACTAACCAAATGCCATTTGGATACTTTACAAACAACATCGTGATCTGTCCCTTGTCATATTTCAATAATTAGCCTACATGGACCACAGCCCATAACTTTTCTCATAATATTCCTTTCAAGGCTCATACATAAAGTTTATCTGCATGCACAATTGTATTCATAGATTTTAACTTCATCAGTGAAATGTTCTGATATTCCACACTATCTTGGACATTTCCTACAATTTGATAACAGATTTTCCACTTCCTAATGCACTGCTAACTCAATTAAACCAACCATCCTTCCTATATCTTATTGTATTATTGGCAAAATCTCAGCTTACTTTTTTCATTATCCTTAATTAGGATTTTATCATCCCATCATGCTCTTTTATTTTGCTACGAGGATGGTGAATACACATTGAGTGGCAGTTCCCCATTTATCTATTCAGAAACACATGTGTAGCTTTTACTATGTGTTCACTCTAGACAAACCCTGGCTCAGTCTACTTCTGCATCCTGTTCATAGCATTGTCCTGACTTCTCACCGGCTGGAACCTGCTTGACTCTACCTTAGCCTGTGATTGACAAGCAAGGACAGTGTGAGATCATGGGCTAAGGTGAATGCTGCCTCTATTTTGAAGGGTAACTGTGACATCCAAATCAACATATATTTCAATGGCACTTAAGTCCTTGCCGTTCAACCTCTCTTCTACAGCTGTCTGGAGCATGTGTAATGGGATAAGAAAGAATGCACCACAGGCATATTTACCAATCTTTCATTCAATGCGAGGCAGCAAGCAAAGTAGCTGTGTTGCACTGCATAAAAGGGAGGGACTAGAAATGCTACATATTTACAAAGCTATGCAACATTTCTGCGATCTCCTTCCGTTGGAACACTGTGTGCTGCCCACCCCCAATGCAGGCATCCTTGCACCACAGTGCAACTTAGCTCAATTTCCCCCCCTCGTTGAGGCTACCATCAGACTCATAAATCAGCTCTTCAAGTGTACACAGCTTCTACAAGACTGGACTTTGTTTCCTGCCAGACAATAGAGCAGCTAATTAGATAAAGATGCAATTATTTCATTGTGAAATCCTAACAAGAGGTCTTCATGAATCCTTGCGTTTCTCAACAAGCACTTTATACAAAATAATCAATCAAACCTCAGAGCCCTCAACCCTTCACCATCTTTCCTTTGGCATCCTCCACCTTCACCTTTTTACAAATGCGGTAACTGTGGCATGTGTAGATGTGCCAAAGATAAAACTAAGAGCTTTCGAATCAATGATGGAAAAGTGTATGATATAAGAATGAATATTACATGTAGCACAAAATATGTTATTTATATCATTGAGTGCAAATGCTTATGAATTTATGTGGGTAGCACGATCCGCATGCTGAAGGAAAGAATGAGCGAGCATCTACGAGCAATAAAAAACAACGATGTAAGGTACCCAATAGCGGAGCATATTCACAATTGCAACATGCAAGATCAAAGTGAGAGTTTCACATTTTATGGAATTGATCATGTGAACATAGACCCATGGGTGGAAATAGAGAACTGAAACTAAGGAGGCAGGAGGCAAGATGGATCATGCGTTTACGGGCCGTAGAGGACGGCCTGAATTTTGATCAGGAGCTTCAATATTTTCTTGGTGATTAACTGTATAGATAACTTTTTAAATGATACTGTAAGCTCAGTCATACATTTTTGTCACAAAGTTCGAGAGGGATCACGGTATATCGTCAGAAATAGAAGATAGTGCTACATTATAGCATCGAATACTAGAGTTTAAGGGTAGAAGTAATCAACCATAGCACTTGACAATAATGACCTATGTAGGAGAAATAGCATCAGGAGTGTAAGTGATAAGTGAAAGGGAACTCGGTGTTAGAATAAGGACTGACATGGGGAATGAGGTAACTAAAGCGCCTGAAATTGATAAAATTTAAGAATTATGAAGGATGGAACTTAGCGCTGTAGTTGGGAACTTAGCACAGTAATTTGACATTTAAGTATAACAGTATAACTGGTTATTAATTATGACAATTGTAGCGCTTGCTATTAAAGGAATTGTTTGTGAGGATTAAGATATCCACAAACGCTACTAGTGCAGCTTAATAGTGGGATTCTGTAGACATAACTGAAGAAAATTGGTCCATTTAAAGATGGCGGTCGTGTTTGTTGGCCGGTAGTCTGTTTTCTCTTCCAAATTGAATTTACTTAAGGGAATCAGGAAGTTGATCGATGTCGCCTGCACTCGGGTGGTACACAACGTGAAAGTACACGGTTAAGACTAAGGACTGGGGGAGCGGTTCGGTATATAGGCACTGAGTAGTAATAGCACGTTGTACATTTGACTTTTGACAGGGAGAAACGTGAATGAGCAGGCGGCAGCAAGATATGAAGTTCGGATTTTGATTGATGAGATTGAGGTATGTCACTTGGCTTAGACTGCTAGCTCAGAAAAAGACCAAGTTAGTGTTGACAAATATGCAAGTGAAATGCTGTATTTTACACATTACAGATGAGGCGGTTGTAGCCTAATTTGGGATTGGAAGGTATAGCTTCGGTTTACAGCTATTTAACTGCACGCCCTGCTTTGAAAGCGCAGGTAAGACCGGCCACTAGATGGCGGTGGTTACTTTAAGTCAGAGGTCTTCAAACTTTTGTAGGTTGAGCCCCCCCAGCTGAATTTTTTTTAGATGTTGGGCCCCCCACCACCTGACAGAAATTTCTGGACTCGACCACCACGCGCACATTCCGGGCATATTCAGCTAATAACATTCAATACAATAAGAGTGTTTAGTAAACTGCAGGTTTGTGAGTGAGTGGGTGTGGTGAAATGACAGAGGCTTATTACACAGCTCAAACATCACTTTCCAAGATAAGATGTGTGCAAATCTATTCTAGGTAGCAGTGCACACACTCATATGCTCTAGGTAGAAGCAGAGACACTCATCTACTCTAGGCAGAGGTGGACACACCCATTTACTCTAGTTAGAAGTGGGCATACTCATCTACTCTAGTTAGAAGTGGACATACTAATCTACTCTAGGTAGAGGTGGAAACTCACATCTTTTCTAGGTAGCAGTAGGCACACTTACCTAATCTAGGTAGCAGTGGCCACACTTATCTACTCTAGGTAGCAGTAGCCACACTTATCTACATCTTCCCTAGGTAACAGTGGTTCTACCCACCTACTCTAGGGAACAGTGAACATACCCATCTACTCTAGGTAAAGGTGGAAACACTGATCAACTCTATGTAGCAATGGACATACTCATCTACTCTAGATAGAAGTGGACATTCTCATCTTCTCTAAGTAGAGGTGGACACACCCATCTACTCAATGTAGAAGTGGGCATACTCATCTACTCTATGTAGCAGTGGGCACATTTACCTACTATAGGTAGCAGTGGTCACACTCATCTACTCTTGGTAGCAGTGAATGGTTTCTCCTCCATGAAACATGGACCAAAGGAAATAATGAGAGAGGCAGTAACTTGTAACAAGCCACGTTGCTTAACTAGAGGGCTATCTCTTATAGACATTGTCATAGATGCCTCAGAAGGAAAGTACCTTGACAATAACGTAGGCCTTTAACAGACATAGTATGTAGTACCTTAGATGTTTTTCAAAGACAGAAAATATTCTATAGGCACCCCATTACACAAAACACATAAATGTACGGATTGAGGAATTACATATACAATTTGTCTAGATTGCTGCATTTTTGCCGAAGCATAAAATCCTAATGCACACAGAATCCTACAAAAATCAAAATTCCAGGTTCCACGCCTAGTCCTCCTCTGGGTGCATTTTAGTTGACCCCCTGCAATCATGAGCAAGCATGGTGGAAATTAATTTTATTTATGTAGAAAAATTTCCATAGCAGAAACGCAATCCTGATGTGCACATTACACATGGGAAACTAATGGCGGCACTTCATGTGTTGCCATCTGGGTCTTTTCAGAGTATTTATGGCCAGATAGCAGGAATCGCACCAGTGCTTTGCTTTCATTTTTGTAAACCGTCCTGGATGCCTTCGTCAAACTAACACCTCAATTTCCGCACTTCCCAAATCTAGCAAGAACTAAAGTTTAATTTTTTTAATGATATTGCTGCGTTCCCTCATGTGTTCTTTTGTTAAGCATGGGGAGATATTAGTGATTTGCCCACAATCACAGGATGTTCAGCTTCTTTGCTGAGACTCGAACTCTGGAAACTGTGTCGTTCTGGGAAGAGCTTACTCTCCCAGGAGGGGGTTAATTCATGGAGCTGAAATGCTTCAGCTGCAGTGGGAGGCGAGGGGTCTCCTCTGCTAAAACCGAAAGTGTGTCTGTTTGTTTGCTTTCAGTTTTAGCAGAGGAGATTCTCGCCTACTACTGCAGCTGAAGCATTTCAGCTCGGTGAATTAACCCCCTCCTGGGAGAGTTAATAAGACAAAAGAACGGGCACATCGTGCCCCATCGATCCCCCTCCCTCCCCCTTCCACATACCAAAATCCTTCAGGAAGACTTGCAGGGACGGAGGGACACAGGGAACCAAGATGAGATTGAAGTGGAGTGCGCGCCCCCCCTGGAAAGGTGTTGCGCCCCCCCAGGGGGGCGCGCCCCACAGATTGAAGAACACTGCTTTAAGTGGATAATCAAAAGAGAATAATCCATGAGAAACGTTCTAAGGCTAGTGTATGCCTTTATTCATTCATTTCAGAACGAATGCGGATGCATTTATAGATTTTATGAACTCTTAATGAAGCAAGGACACTGGAAAAGGAGTTGTTTCCACACAGGAGGTAGGGAATAGTCCGGTTAATATTCAAATTACTGAATAAACACGCAATTATACATGTTTGCCTTTTTTGCCATTACTATAATGGGTGCTAAATCGATCCTGTCTTTATGTTAGGTACTGAAGTGACACATATTCAAGGTATTTACAATTTGTTGTTTGCAAACACATGGGCTATGAATTAATTACAACACAAATGGTCTCAGCTAAAACGAATCACTTTCACACTAGGCAACTTATCTGGTAAATGAAGTATAACACATTTTTTCGATATGTAACCTTTTATTCAATGTATTCTGTGAATTGTTATCATTGGTGATTGGTTTTTTTATGCAGGCTATATCACAAGGTGTACAGTAATAATTTTTCGAATCTGGTGCATGTTTTTTACGGTTTTATAAGAAATGGAGAGCACAAAGTTGTCTTGGCCATATGGGGCTCTGAATTTTAATGTATTGCATTTGGAATTGTTATTGTAAAAGCATTTTTTGTATCATTTCCAGCCTTGAGAAAGCCGATGGGTTGTGTTTAACGGCGAAATGCGTTGGCATGGGACTGGAGTTGGAAATCATTAAAAAAGAAGAAAACTTCAAGAGCCTTGGATTGTTTAATGCTTTTTTAGAGAGAAAATAAAAAAATAGTATTTGTGATAAGGGGTGTGCTGCAATTAGTGTGGTTATCAAGTGTGCCTAATCTTTTGATTACGCAGAGAGAAGTGGGGTGTTCTCTTCTCCCATTGTTATTGCAAGCACCCACTTGAATTGTACCTAAATAACAAGATATTCAAGTGTATTTCTACATGAGCGCTACAAATCTCTTTTAACACCCAACGTTTAATGTCGCAACTAATGTGTTTGTATTTACATCATCCATCCTTAAATGGATTTTTTGAAAGATGAAAACATTAATTGAAAGGTGACTGCTGAGTGTCTATGTACGGATTCCTTCTCTTGAGGATAAAAACATGCAGTGGCACAGACAATAGGTTTCACAGAGGTTATATTCAGGGACATATGTTCAACTTTAACATCTGGAGGACTCATTTTTATGGGAAGTAAGCAAACTTAAAAATGAAAAATTAGAAATGTACAAAAGTAATTTGTGGAAAATCAGCTGTATTATGTCCTTGTATATAATTACACTGTGATGTCTTTTCACAGATTTACGATATGGTTTCTCAATTTTTCAGGTTCATGCATATTGGAACAGAAAGAACTTGACCAGAAGAACATAAAGCTTCTTCCAGGCTTTGCAAACCTACAATATGCCACTCATGGTCAAGTTATTGAATTTTCTTGTAAAGAAGGATACATAAAACACACACGCTCAAGTGACTTATCTCAAATATGTGAAGAGGGGTTCATTGCATACCCCATCTGTATCAGAGTAAGTATAGACTGTAAAGGAATGACAACTGCATTCACAAAATTCTAATAACCTCTTCGTGGTGTGAGAGCAAACAAAGTCATGACATTGGCCATCACACATAATTGAATGAGTGCACTTTTAAACAATGTCATATGAATAGAGTCTCTCAATTGTCTGAATGGCTACTTCCACGTTAGAAGCATGAATTGCAATGTCCTGTATTGAGCAGTAATGTTGACTTAACAACCTAAGCATCTAAATGGTATAATTGCCTGTGTCACTGTCCTCATGATAAATCCATCCAGATATCCCGTAATATAAGAGACAACGGTGATCCATGAAGTGCAGATGTTGAAGCCAGGAGTTTTGGTTAAATATAAGTTTACAAGAAAGCAATGTCACCTGTTTAGAGTCTAAAAACCTTCTATTTGTTTGGCAGATCTTTGACGTTGAATGAGATTTATCAGGACCTGTACCACATAAATGTCTTTAAAATCGCAATGTTATCTCAGCCAATGACGAGAGTTAGTCATGAGATAAAAACATGTTTAATGCATCATTTAGTATACAATCCTTTTTTTAATCAGCAGTTTAAGATCATCATATTAATTCATCAAAATAATCAAATACATTAAGCTTGTTCCATAAAGGAATGAATCCCTATTCTAATAATGGGAGGAAAGCATTAATCCGAACCCCTGATGAGTTCTTTGTCAGAATGATAGAGTGAGAACATAAGCACACAGCTTCTATATAAATTGAATATCAAAAACAGAAGTACTCATTAAGAGAAGTTCAAGCAACTCAGTAGAATTATAGACCAAAGTTTTGTACAGTAGCAGGGAAAGCAAAGATATTGTCTACAATATGGCAAAATCTCCTCTGAGCCTAATCTAGGAACACGTAGTAATATAAACAACGCAGAAATCTCAATGCTGCATTTCATGATGCCAGCCAATCATCTTTTTAGTCTCTTCATGGGAACTCCTTGTCTTCTCACTGGGCACACAATACAAATTTGTTAGAAACTTATCAGGTAGCAATGTCCAGTGTAATGATCTTGGCAGTTATTCCCGAAGACAAACTATTTTCCCATCAGGAATCTTCATCTTTATCATTCGAAATCATATTTAATTAAAACATGTAACAACAATCATGGTGTAAGTAGAAACATTAATTGAATTACATGACCATCCTAAGAAAATTTTTATTTGTGGAAGTAATACATGTCTGCGGGATGGTCAGCAAAAATAAAATTTCTATTGTGCACTTTTTGCACCTACGTTGGGGTAATGGGTCAGTGGGAAAATATTACTGAATCAGCTGTTTAGACCAAATGTAGTCAAGTATGAATGTGTATTACATTTTTCACATTTTAAGCACACTTTTTTAATTCTCGTGTAATTCTTTTGAATTCTGCGTGTTACTATATGTACGCTATTTTCTTGATATTGGTATAAGCTCCTCCAACCCCCCCCTGCTGTTTTTTAAACCATCACATATTTTTCACAAATGAATCACTCAGATATTACTTTCCTCCTCCTTTGTTTATTCAGTTCTCTTTCTTTTCAGCTCAGATATTTCTTTATTCTGTTGTATTTTTATTGATTAAATCATTTAACTCTTAATCTTTTTCATTCGCTTGTTCCTTTCTTTAGCCTTTCTCCTGTTCAAATAATATGTATAGCTTTTAAATAAATCAACTAATGTTGATATGCCAAACCTTACTGTTAGTAGTGGTACCACAACAGTTTTTATGACTTCTCCTCCAACAGTACAACCCAATTGCTAATGGCAGAAAATCCTGTTTTTACACCTCATAATACACTGGTTGTCCAAATGGCTATAATTCAGGTTTTAGATCTGAAATATTTTTGATGAATTTTAATATTTTCTTACATTCATCAGAGACAGGACCAAAGGAGCAACAATGCTGATCTTTCAGTAGCTTGCAAACTCTGCCTTTTTCAGCAAGTACATTGTATGTAGTATGTAGTTGAGCTTATATAGCGCACAGCTACCCGCAGTGGGTGTCCCGGCGCTTGCTTAGGGAACCCGTCCTGATATTCCCCTGTGTGATAGCCCCAGCGGGTATCCACAAGGTGAAAGTCAGGCATCCCGCCGCGAGGGGCCATTGTGGAGATTAAGCAAGCTATTGCCCAGAGTCGCAGAGTGTGAACCCGTGAGTCAAGAAGGCACCGGAGCGAGAATTATCGAGTCCGTGGAATTTTTAGCCCAAGACCCGCCGAGGCGGGCAATTGAACCCTGGTCCAGGACCGATCTCAGCTTCCAGGTCTGCCGCCTCTAACCCCTGAGCCACACTTCTCCACATCTATTGTCTAATGCTAAGCGATTCTGTGAAACAATGGACCTAATAGCTACTAATTCATTATTTACAACTGGTAGAGTAACAGAGGTGCTGGTTGCTAATTTGTCAATCCCCGTTGAAAGCAGTCTGATCTTCTCATCCTTTAGGTTTACCACTGCTGATGGAATGATTGCTCCAAAGAGGTCTCCCACTAGTTGGGATCCTTCTCTTACACTATGTGTATGTCTGTTTGAAAGTGTCATTAGTAAATCACAAACACTATATACATGATACATTTTTGGGAACAACAAAACTAAATAGCAAGTACCTTTTCAATCAGCTGGCAACTAGAAATAGACATCCTGTTCAAAAATAAAATAGACTGGTATGACTGATTCTTCTCCTTGCAATATTTGACATATGCCTCCTGCAATTTCAAATGTGTGTTCAATTAACCCCTACTGACCCTTTTCTTAACTGATTTCTTCTTTTGAAAACAAATACTTCACCCCTTTGTTTCTATTTAATTTCAACTTTGGATAAGTCATTTTATTTTTATATCCATCTTTTTCTTTCTTGCAGACATTTTAAAAACATCTTCCCCCCTCTGTTTACTGCAAGTATAATTTGATTTGATCCCAGGAGGCAGAATTGGTGCAGCTGTCTGTTATTTTTCACTCCTTTCTTCTCTTTGCTTTTGTGCTCCTTGTGGTACCACTCTTGGTACTTGTACAACTTGAGCAGATCGGACTACTAGTGCCATCAGTTCTGGTTCAAAGAACACTGGGCCATATTATCAAGAAAGGGTGATACATTATTGCTGCTTTTATCAGCAGGAAACTTCCGCTAAAGCAGTGATAATGGACTTGATAATATGCCCTTGTGAATTCGCATAGAAGCTCAGGTTCTGGTGTTAACCTGGGCTTCTATGGGAATTCACAAGGGCATATTATCAAGCCCATTTTCGCCACTTTAGCGGCAGTTTCCTGCCGATAAAAGCGGCGATAATGTATCGCCCTTTCTTGATAATATGGCCCACTATTTCTTCATTAGGTTCACTCACTCTCTGAGTATGCAATGCATGAACCCAGTATGGTACTCCAGCACACTTAATAGCAGTATTCATGGCAAGGATCACTTGGAAGGGGGCTTTCGAAAATAATTCCAGGCAGGTCTTTTGGGCATGCTTTTTAAACAGCATCCAGCTTCTGGGACTGATTGTGTCACTGTTCTTGATTCAAATTCAGGGTAATAGCTGCAACCTGTTGAAAAATAGGGGTAGGTGCAGAATTCTGCCCCGCCTGCAGAGTTTGCAGGCTATTGCCCTCTCCACATTCCAAGCACAATGTAGAGTTTCTGAAAACTCTGTGAAGTGACGCATAGCAAAGTTTTTTATCTGGAGAGGCTCGCCAATGGTAAGTTGGCGAGCACTTGCAAGAAAATCTGAACCTCCTCACTAACTCTTGTGAGAACAGTTTATGTATGGTGAGTGTGTCCTTCCTCCGAGCTGGGTAGGCTGGCACCCATCTGGAGATAATGCACACTATAACCTGTTACCGCTATCCTTGCGACACCTTCGCCCTCGCAAGCAGCCCTGCTACCTTTCGGAGGAGGAAATTCTAGCCCTCCTCCTTTCATTTTATTCTGTCCCTGTAACCCCAAGTCCACCAGACCTCACAGGAAATTCTAGCCATTCTCCTTACCTACAATTCTGCCCCAGTAATCCCTAGTCTACTAGATGTGAATGACAAACATGCTATCCGCACAGTGGCAATCAACCCCAACAGATCAGCTACCCTCTTCAACAGAAGTGTGTTTGATAGCAACCTAGAGCTAGCACCCTTTCCTGTCCCAACTCACGACACTCTCTTCGTCCCCCCTCTGTCTGGCCTCCTAATTAACTGCTGCTCAGCAGTTAAGCATGCCGCTGATATCCCCTAACTCATCCTGAGCCAAAAACTTGACTTAGTAATCCTGACCGAATCGTGGCTCAACGGATCCTCATCTCCCTGCCTAGACCTCTTAGTCCCCCCCAACTATAACATTGCCAGCTGGACAGGCAATCTAAAATAAAGGGGGAGGTACTGCCTACATCTACCGCTCTAACCTCCTTGTCACTGAACTTCTGGCAGATTCCACAGACTCCTGCGAATACCTTGCACTTTCCATATGAAGCAACGCGACTCAACTGTGTAGTCTGCACATCTTTTACCACCTTAATGACCACCTCATAGAAATCATCACAGCCAGGGTTTCCTCCAGCTCAAAAGACATTTTCCTTGATGACTTTAATCTGCACTGGAACAACCTCAAGGACCCTCAGGTCAACCCCATCAAAGACTTCCTGGCTGGCCAAGCCCTCACCCAAGCCTGCTCACTCCCAACACACTCAAAAGGCGCCACTCTAGACTGGGTCATCGCTAAGGAGTCAGCTGTCAAGATTTCTCTATAGACCCATTTGACTGGTCTGACCACCACGCTATCACCTTCCTATTATCTGGCACCCACAAGACAAGTTCACCGCAACCTGTGATTCCAAAACGTTGGATTAGAAATACCAAGAACTTTGATCACGGGAAACTGGCTGCACCCTGCAAGTCCGACCTGCCCCCAATATCACAACAGTCAATGACCTCAATGAACATTACTCCACGACTATATCTAACATTCTTGATGATCTTGCTCCGCTGAAACTAAAAAGAACCCAAATCAAAGACAGAAACTCCTGGTTCAGTGGGTCCCTCAACGAGGAGATCCCTCCGGCAGACATAAAGAAACTGGAGACAGCACCCTTCAGCTGCACATTTAAAACTTCTCCGCCAGACCAGAAATTCTCAATCTATCATTCCTAGTTGGACTGCAATAATCAACGCCTCCCTTCTACAGGGGTCGATACCTGACTCTCTGAAAGCCGGCCAAGTCCTCCCCATCTTAAAAAAACCTGCACTATATCCTGCTTCACCTGACAACTTTAGACATGTATCCAATATCCCACTCCTAACTAACGTCCTTGAGAAATGTGTGCACCAGCAGTTGAGCCAACACATCACCAATGTCCACCTACTAGATGACTTCCAATTCGGATTCAGGCCTGGGCACAGCACTAAAACCACCCTTCTCTACATCGTGGATGAGGCCCTCCAAGCCCCTGATCAAGGCAAAACCTGTCTCCTAATCCTCCTAGATCTATCCTTGGCTTTCGATACGGTAAACCAAGAAAAACTACGTGAACGCCTCAAACTCAGGATGGGACTGGATGACCCTGTTCTTGAATGGTTTAGGTCCTTCCTCCAGAACCGCTCACAGAGATTCCTAATAAGTGGTAACTTGTCCACTCCCTCTCCGATCACGAATGGAGTCCCCTAAGGATCAACCCTGTCTCCTACCCTCTTAAACCTTTACCTCGAACTGCTAGCTGAAGTGCTATGCACCGCAAATATCTCCTACCACATGTATGCCGACGACACCCAGATCTACATCAAAATCTCTTCTCCTGAGGAGAATCTTTCCCTGAATGAGGCCTTGAAATTGACTGTCCAATGGCTCACCTCTAACCAGCTGAAACTCAACGCAAAAACACAGAATTTCTCCTAATCTCCCCACCCAAAACCAACCCTGACATTGAGGAATGGATTAAGGCGATCACAGCTTTAAACTGCCCACCAACCATAGTGGACTCTGCCAAATCCCTTGGAATAACCCCAGACTGTAACTTAAACATGTGTGACCACATCAACTCAATGGCCAAATCAGCCAGATTTCACCTGAGCTACCTAAGAAAACTGAAACCTTTCCTCAACACTCCGACCTAAAAATGGCAGTCCAGGCGCTAGTCATCTCTAGACTGAAACATGGATGCTCTACCCTCTCGGGTCTACCCAAGATCTCCCTGGCCCCAGACTACTAACAGGTTCAAGGAAATTCAACCACATCTCACCACACCTGAAAGCTCTGACCTGGCTTCCTCTTGAGGCCAGAATCCAACTTAAACTGGCATTTATCACGCACAAGGCTCTATACTCAAACTCCCCTGCATTTCTCTCCCGGAAACTCGTGGTATCCGGAGGAATCAGAAACTCCTGGTCTGCCAGAGACCTCCTGCTCCAACCAGCATGCTTGTGAAAAAAAAACTTACAATCTGGCTTTCTCTGGGGCCGCACCAAGAATATGGAACTCACTTCCGCCCGCCCGCCATTAGAAGAATCCATCTCTGGCACGCTTTAAAAAGGAGGCCAAAACTTTCCTAATGGGCAAATTCCTCTCCTAAATCCTCAGCGACCTTGTTCTATTTCTGATTACTGCCACACTTGGATTATCTGGATGCTATCCATTCGGCACCTCCAGGCACCCCACCCTGGGATCTGGGACCTCTTGTTCTCATACAATGTATTTACCTGTTGTTATCCCAAATGTTTCTACCCCCTTCTAAGTCTCCTGTATCCAACTTGTTAAACCTGTAAAGCACTCTGATACCTTAACGGGTCAAGTTTGCGCTCTATAAAACACAAATAAATCAATAAAATAAAAAAAATAACCAGGACATATCTCAACCGGTTAAAACAGGCATCTTGAAAAAATCTATCTGCTTTCTCTTGAAAGGACCTCCTGATCTTCCTACATGGCTCAGTGTAACTGGTGGTTTTTCCCCAACATTCCTTTGTTGATTTCTCACATATTTGACTATACAAATGCCTCTGCAAGCATCCTGAATTGGGGGTTCAACTAATTCTGTCTTAACAATCTCATCATTGCATCTCTTCCTAAATGTATTGGGCCATGAAATTATCATGTCATGGGAAACAATAAACTATCTGGCAGTAGTGGTCTTCCACCTGCTGAAAACCAAATATTGTTTTCATTTTTCCCACATCATGCACAGATCCAACCCTATTGTTCCTCCTATGAAACATCTTCCTGTACTTCCCATATTTCAGCTATTGACACCAACATGGAAAAAGCAGTGTCCTCTTCAGATTCATTTGTGTAAGCCCTGCTAAATGTGCCGGTCACAAGTTTACAATAACGTGCAACTTCATCAGCAAATTTGTTTCCAGTGGTGACATATCTATTTTCACTCACGTAAGTTGCACATTTAACAACCTGGGACTTTTTTGGGCAACTGTATTGCTTTCAACCGGTTTCTCACATGTTCTCTTTTTGGAATCAGAGTTCCAGGTGAGGTTATGAAACCTCTTTGTGACCTTAACTGTCCAAAGTCATGGAACAAAACAAAGCCTTGTTGATTATCTGTAAATATAGTCACTCTCAGTTGGGCTGTTAGGCTGCAGGCTCTTGTAAGTGTAATCAATTCTGCAAACAGTGCTGGGGTAATACCTCGAAGCCATGAAGCTTCTACAAACTCTTGAATTGTGCAGACAGCATAAACTACTCTCAGGGTTCCCTCATTATTTATTAAGCATGAGCCAGCCAAAAACATTACATATTCAGGCTCGATCAATGGTTCATCTTGATGCCTGGCCTTGGCTTGGTGTATAAAACCGGGACATTCAGACAATGATATTTAACTTAATCATCATTACAATTGTCATTTGTTGGAAGTACTGAAAACCTGGTAGCGCCTTAATGTAATGGTTTCTGCCGCCAAAATGTGTTGCTCATATTTAGTGAGACGGCTATTGGTCATGTAATATTTTTTGGTTCAGGTGAGCAAAAGCTCTACAAAATGAGGGACCATATCAGTTAAAGGATGCCCCATCCTTATGTTCTCACATCTCTCTGGCTGCTTTCACAGATTTCAGACACCCAGGAAGCCCTGCGGCTACGGGATAGAGTGTAATGGAGAAGTAAGCCACAGGTCTTTTTGCATCACCATGCATGTGAGTAAGCATTGAGAGAGTTCAGCAATCTCTCTTACTGCAAAACAAAGTAAACATCTTACTGGAACCAGGCACAACATAAACTTTCTCTGAGCTCTAAGAGAGCGTTTAAGCATTCATTGTACCATGGAAGCAGATCAGGCACATCTTTGTGTGTCCGCCTCACTAAAGGCTAAGCCACGAAGGAAACATGTGGTATCCATTGCCTACAGTAGCCAACCATCACCAGGAACATTATGACTTCTTTCTCAGGTGGATTAATTCCAAGAATGGTCTCAAATTCCTTTGGGACCCCTTTCTGGTACCTTTCTCCATGATATGCCAAAGATGTTGGCCATCTTTTTGGCAATGTTGCAATTTATTTGGAGAAACTTTGTTAATTTTTAGCTAGATGGATAAGCAAAGCAAATGTATCCTGTTTACAAGCTTCTGGTGTTTTTGATGCCCCATGTTGGTCATCAATGTACTGCACAAGAACTGATTTGTAAGGCATCTGCGGAGATCCAAGATTTTTCTTTAGAATTTGATTAAAAATAGACTGTCTCTCTGTATATCCTTGTGGAACTTGACACCATGCCAAAACTCTCTGTCGAAACACAAAAGTGAACAGAAATTCACTGTCTCATACAATGGAATAGAAAAAAAGAATTGGCATGGATCCATAACGGTAAACCATTCTGCAGTGCACGTAATTTGGAAATGGATAATGGCTGGATTCGGTACCATGGAACAACATTGAATAACAATGCTGTTAATCTTTCGGAGATCTTGAACAATCTAATATTTGCCATTAGGCATCTGCAAGCTCTGGATCGGAGAGTTACAAGGGCTCCCAACAATTTCTCTGGGAAGCCCTCTGTTCAAAATGTCTGCAATTACTGGTGTTATTCCTGCTATTGTTTCTGGGATCAAATTATATAGTGGTGTTCTTGGGTATGAAGCATTGGGCTTCACCATGATTCAGACTGGTTCAACACCTTTTATTAATCCGATATCCTTTCCTATGAAGTCCCATATTTCCGGATTAACAATTTTTTTTAAGTCAGGGGTAAATTATTTCCTGTCCTTACTGTATACAATCCTACAGCTGATTCTCGTTCAGTCAATTTAAAAGTAACATCCTTTTTATGGGTCTAAAATTTAAAACCATTCGGTGTACAGTAAATAGTGCAATTTAACTTGCACAGGAGGCCTCTCCGTTATAGGACTAGAATTGCAAGTAACAAATTGATGATTGTTGTTGAATGAACAAATCTTAATTGGGACTTTCGCTGAAGTGGCATTTGTCATTTGTGTAGTTGTAGCTCCCACAATTTGAATCTTCTTCCCCAAGAGGGTTAGGGCTGGAACTTCTACTATTCTAACAATGGACGGGTAGCACCTGTGTCAATCAGAAATGACACTGGATGGCCATTAACTTCTCCTTCTACAAATGGTCCACTCTGGTACACCTCTAAGACTGTGCCACATACCCAATTTCCTCCCCCATCAGGTACCATTATTGGTAAATATTAGAGCTAAAACTGTCACTGTCTTATATGCGGTACTGTTGAAAGGAAGTTGGATTCTGGTTCTGGATTAAGTTTGGATTTGATCTGGACATCTGTTTCATGTTAGTTCCCATATTTTGTTGAACAATTGGAATTTGTTGGACCAGCATTATTGGTACCTGTGTCTGCACTGGCATTTGCATTTGCTGAACGGGTACGGTCTCCATTTACATCTGCTTTCCTCCATGCCTTTGAACATTTCCAGTCACTCTATTGGGATTAAGTCTACTCTCCCTCTTTCAGTACCCAATTTTGTTACAAAAATGACAAGGGGTCGATTTCTTCAACATTGCAACATCAATGCCGGAATGTGGATCAATTGGAACATCTCTACCTCTTCCCTGAGAAGCTCTTTGATTACCTTGACCCTGAAAACCATATTTTGCATTCCACTTTGATTCCCTGAAAATGTCTGGTTCTGAAAGCTTTTCTGTGCTAATATCATTTGTGCCAACAGAAACTTCTCTTTAATTCTCTTCTGCTTTATTTCCAATTCATCACTGCAATACTTCACATATCTTAGTATCTCATCCAGCAGTTTTGTTTGCCAGCAAAGCACACTCTCTTGTATAAGTATACTGATCTCTGGTCTCATACCAATAACAAACTGAGACACAAAAAATCCCATCACACCAGGTTCTGGATATTCCCTATTCACTCTGTTGCTGAAACACTTGCTTGAATCAAACTTTTGTAATAGTCATACATTGATTCTTTCTGCTCCTGTGAAATTCTCTTAATCTTTACCTCACCAATATATTTTGGTGGAACCTTGCCTTTCAGGAATGTAATCACTGCATCATATTTTTCTGTGACAACAGGAGAAGGTGTAAAAGTGTGTTCATCTCTATTTGGCTCTTCATGCTGCCACTGTACAGCAACTTTGCATTCTGCCCACAAATCATTCTGCAGTACAATATTGAAAAGTGTATTCAATTTGGTTCCCAATGCCTTCGAACCCTTAACAATTCTGTGCAATGTGTGTACCATCTCAATTTTAGAAAATTATTCATAAATGCTGCAAGATCACCTCTTTTCCAGTGCAGATGTACATACCCTCCATGTAGAACCTCTCTCAATGGATAAACTGCAGTCTCATGTGAGAGTAACAACCTAGGCAATTCACTATTTGCTTGTCAAATATGATAGTGGAGAGGCAAATAAAATAATGACATATGAAAGTTATTGCTTTTTATATAATGGGTTTTTATGCATAAATTCTTTATTGAACTAATCAAAAGCAATAACTTTCATATGTCATTATTTTATTTGCCTCTCCGCTATCATATTTGACAAGCCTAGGTTGTTACTCTCACATGTTTTGTCCCTGACCTAAGAATTTCTTGCAATTGGTCAAACAGGGGGTCCTTGTTATTTTCACTTATTTTTAAACTGCAGTCTCTCCTTTATCTAGTGAATCAGGCGGTGGTTTAATATTTGTTTAAGCCACCTTTGACTGTTTCTTTTTTTCATGTTTCTTTACCTATTTGCTTCCTAATTTCTCAAAATCACTCCATCTTCATATGCATTTTACTAAATCAATAACATGTAATCACATCCCTGAAGAACACATTGTTTCAAGAGCTCATTAACTAGCTAATTCAGTTAATTTATCATGTGTAACTGCTGCACGGCTAGTAATTTATTTTACACAAATACATATGTTATTTTTCGTGGTATTGATTCACATGCTCAATATCAAAACATCCTCTTATCATTTCTTCTAATTCAACCTTTAGTCTTGGAACATTGATTGGCCTCCCTTTTTCTGTCTGCTGTGCAGCAGGGGCCTGTTTTTTTTCCTTTTAATTTTCTGGCATTTCTCCAAACCACAGGGGAAAAATCCCACCCTCAAACATGTTAGTCTTACCCTGGGTTGTTTGTGTCATAAAGACAATCCTTCTTTCTTCTCTCTATGATTGACTAGTTTGTGGTGGTGTCCAGGCACTAATCTGTGAATTCTGAATAAACTCTCTCACATCTCCTTGAAATACAGCATTCGGAACAAGATTAGTCGGTGCAGTTGTTGGGCAGCTCCCTACTGAGTGTGCTGCTATTGCCCTTGTAATAGGTGCAGGTCCAGTTATAATAGAAGCAGTAACACATGAAAGTATCACAGTCTCAACTCATGCATGTACAACATCAGTTATAACAAGTTTGTAGGAAAGTGTTTTATTAGTATGGATAAGTAGGGACTTACCACACGTAATAAGGCCACAATCACAATAAAAGGTTCAGTCAAAGTTTTAATACATGATTTCCTTGCTCAATCCTTGGTAGCTGGCAACAAGCAGGCAAGCGTAGCATAGGAGACAGGTTTGTAAAGCATTTAAAAACACCAATACATCAAAAAAGTAAGGCACAACACAAAATCCAAATCCAACACCAATTCAAATATTAATTGTTTATCTTTAAAAATGACAAAAATCTAACGTAGGGAATGGAGATATGAATTTATAAAGAATAAACACTTTCTAGTGCGTACAAGCCAAAGCACTAGTTGTACTTGACCGGGACAAAGTCAGAGTTTATGGCCGACCGTACTGGACCGCAGGTTAGATACACTAATCGAAGGCCTCATTTTAAATTTTACCTTCACACTAAGGAGCTCATTTGAATGTTGGTCAAAACGCCTCAGATCACCACCTAATTACTAACCCTGGGCAGAGAATGTCTAGTAGCACTCCGTGAAATTTAACAGATTTACTAGAAAACTCTGTGAAATTCCACAGAGTTCCTTGGCTGGTTGAGTCACTCATTGCCCCTGTGCCCCCTGCACCCTCCCTGCTAAACCCCCACCCCGGCCCCCTTCCCTCCCTTCTGCAAACCCCCTGCTCCCTCTCCTGCTAAACCACCCGCACCCCCTCCTTCCTGCGTAGTAAGGCCTGCAGGCCAGCACTCGGGAGGCTTACCTTCTCCTCCACTCCTAAATCGGTGTCCTGCCTACTGCTGCTGCTGTGGTTCCACTCGCCTTCCGCTGCTCCAGCTGCTCCAGCTGCTCCAGGTGCTACGGTCCAAGTAATTAACAACAGGAAGAACTGCAGTGCGCATGGCGTACTGCGGGAAGGCATGCCTGACCCCAGGACCAGGCATGCCTTCACGCAGTACGCCATGTGCACTGCGTGAAGGCAGTAAGGGGGGCAGTAAGGGGGTGATAATGGCAAAACGGACGACTTGCTCACAAGATTGTACAACAGGCTGGGTCACCTGTAATGTTTTTTCAATTTGAACACTGTCACATTTGATGTCGAACTACTCTCAGTATTTGATACAAATGCAACATGAAGTGTTGGACGCTTAGCCAATAATGCATCTAAAGTTCATCCCCCGAATCACTCTTGGTGTAAGAAATTTTTCCATTTTTTTAATCTTCATTTGCCTTTGCTTTGCTCTTTTTACAATTTCTCAGGTTTCTTAGTAGCAATGGCTGGATATGATCTAGTTCCCTCAAACATGGCTTTCCTCCATCTATGTTGTTCCTTATCCCATCGAGCATCTGTATAATTACGCACTGCTTTCCTAGCTTTTGTTTGGTATTTGTCTTTCTCTCTAGCATGTGCTATTTACTCCCAAAGATATAATGCCTCATATTGTTTAGGCCTAAGTCCACTAATGCTATGATTACGTACGGTAATCCCCATTACTCTTAGTCCCTCGTCCTCGACCCAGTCATACTTATGAGGTATTCCACAGACAGGAAACAAAACAGGAAACGCTTTTAGGCTCCACCCCCCCTCCTGTCAGGTGCTATATCAGACCCAACCACCAGAAGCACATCCTTACACACCAAGCAACAAAGACCTGGACAGGGAGGGAGGGTGGGAAGTAAGACTGGGTCGAGGACGAGTAGGACTAAGAGTAATGGGGATTACCTACGTAATCCTAGCATTACCTCTACGTCCCTCGTCCTCGACCCAGTCATCACTCATGAGGCTTACCAAAGCAACGCCCAGACAGGCCTTTGGCAACACACACACAACAAAACACCGACCAGACACAAAGGAGTGCAGCAAGATAAAGTTGCAAGAAAACAAACAGAATCAGAGCGGAGGGGAAAAACCCCCACAGCCAGCAACACCCCACGACCAAAAACTGGTCCGGTCAGCAAAGGCACAACCCAACCAGCAGTGCTGCACTAAAGTGGACTCGGAGGCCCAGGACCCAGCCCGACAAACTCACCAAGAGACACACCCAGGTAAGCAGGCCAGGAGGCAGACACGCCCCGAGCGGAACGCGCCGGGACACCCGCCGGACAGGGCAAACCAGCACCAAGATAGGCAAGAGTAAAGACAGCCATAAACCAGCGACCCAAAGAGAGCCCGGAAGCAGCCGTATCCAAACCAGCCAAGCCAAAGGACACGGAGAGAGAGTCAGAAGAGCGAAACACCCCAGAACGAGCCACAGAAATGGACAAGGCACGTATGAGGTCAAAAGAAAGAACAGAAAAGCCACCAGGCATGACAGAAATTCAAGGTCCACAGACTCCAAAGGGTCAAAAGGGGAAGACTGCAAAACCCCCAACACCAAGGAGAGACCCCAAAGGGGGCACCAAAGAGCGAACAGAAGGAGAAGAGAGAAACTCCGAAAAGGCGAGAAAACCAACAAGCCATCAGAAGGAAGAAAGGAATCCGGGACCCGGAAGACACGGACAGCAGCCGAACGGCCTAGCAAGGTAACCAGAGAAGGAACACCCCCTCGAAAAAGTAGACCAGTGCACCGAATAGGAAGACAAGGTAGACTACCTACGAGAAGCCTGCAGCATCGAAAACAAGTGGTCGGGCAGACCACGGGCCCCAAGAGACACCCGTATAACCTCAAACCGCCAAGGAGAGGAGGAACCAGAAAGAGGGACGGAGACCGCAGAGGAGAAGGGTGGCGGGCGGAAGCCAAGGAGTCCCCAACGCCAGGCCCAGCAGCAGAGGAAACCAGGACCTCCTCGGCCAGAGAGGCAGCACTGCCACCACCTGAGCCCCCACCCGCTGAACTTTCAGCAGAAATGCAGGAATCAAAGGAAAGGGAGGAAAGGCATAGAGAAGCCAAGGAGGCCAAAGGAGAGACATGGCATCCACCCCCCATGCGCCCACCCCTGGAGCCCCGGAGCAGAACAGGGGCACCAGGGCATCGGACTCCGAGGCAAACAAGTCCAGAGCCGGAGTCCCGAACCTCAGGTAAAGCAACCGAAAGATCCCGGGAGCCAGACACAGGGACAGAGATGAGGCAAACCACCGACTCAGGGAGTCCGCCACCACATTGACCACACCCCGAAAGTGTTGAGCAGACAGGGCCAGAAGATGAAGATCAGCCCAAGCCGAGATGGAACAGGCCACCAGATTCAGGGACGAACTGCGGGTCCCCCCTGGTGATTAAGATACGCCACAGTCACTGGGTAGTCCGATCGCACCAGGACATGGCAACCCTCCAGACGAAGATGGAAATATCGAAGGGCCCCTCCACTGCAGACAACTCCCTCCAGTTGGACGACCTGCGAGACTCCGACGGGAGCCAATGCTCCTGCACCACCCAACGGGCCAGAGTCGCGCCCCAGCCCGAGGCGCCGGCATCCGTGGTCACAACCAGAGGAGGAGGGAGACAAAACAACAACCCCACGGAAAGGTGGGAGGGGTCCAGCCACCACAGGAGAGCAGACACAACATCCAGAGACACAGGAATAGGAACCGCAAAATCCAGGACAGGAAATGTAACCATAACCACCTTTTTGGGAGTCCCGCCAGCTTGCTGTTTCTCATGCAAAGCATGTTTCTGCTCCTCCTTTAGCTTTGCAAGCTCCAGCTTGAGCTTTCTTTTCTCCCTCCTGCGTGCCAGCTCCTCTGGGGACAGGTTCTTTGAGGATACACTGTTCCCTGCTCTGGGAACCACTTGTGCTTCAAGCACATTGTTGTCCCCTCCACAGGCAGTCCCAGATCCACATCAGACTCCAGGGTCAGCTCATCCTCTTCTTCCTCAATTTCTTGATCCTCTCCCTCCTCTGGGTCCTCAGCCTCTTCATTAGAGGCGCCAAGACTCTCAAAGCCTTCTGAAGCCCCACCTTCCAGGTGAAGCCTTTCATAGATGTAAATACTCTAAACCTCTTGCAAAAATCTTTAAGCTGAGCCACAGTGTAGGATTCTAACTTGGCCAGCTCAAAATTAAATACTGCAGATGTTGTTTCTCTAAGGAGATACATGGTTTGGAAAAAAACAAAAAATCAATTAGGGAGAATTGAAAAGGGTTTAAACTGGTCTTAATATAGAGTTGTAATGAACAATGAGTTACTATATGGTATTGCACAAACTTAAGTCCTATCCTCACCGCTGATCACCAGTTTAGACATAGGATCTCTAGTTGGCAGAGGTATGCACCGTGTCCCAGTAGAGAACAGCACTATTGTCAGGGTAAGCTAGATACCCACTATAAGATAACCTGTGCTCGGCCCCTGGTAGCTTGGCACAGAGCAGTCAGGCTTATCTAAATAGGCAATCTGTAAAGTATTTGTGCAACACACACACACACACACACACACATGGTAACAAAATGAAAACAACACAAAAAGCCTTCACAATGGTTTAGAAGGATAGACAATACATTTATAAATGAATCAAGATCAAAATGATTAAAAAATCCAACACATAGAAGTTGAGCTATGATTTTTTAAACAATAAAAATAGTTTGATCGCTTAGAAGCAATAATAGCCAATGGGGATTATCTGGTCATGCTGGACCGGGACAAAATCAACAGTTCGAGCCTACCGTGATGGAGGGCCGGCTGGAGACAAAATTCAAGCAGGCCCAGTGAACAGAGTACCATGAATCTGGTCACAACAGCGAGATGGGGGTGCAGACAACCGATGGGCCAAAGCCGAACTGGCAGTTGAAGTGATGCATAAATCTTCTCCACGCAATGATGGTGATGTGTTGGTTCCATAGGTGAAGTGCCGAGAAGCATTGGTTCTGAAGTGCAATGCATCGGGTTACTCTACACAGCTGAGGCAATGCATCGATCTCTTCATACTGCTGCAGTGGCAATGCGGGGTTCCGATGCATCTGGCTCTCGTGGTGATGCACTGGCTCCAAGAGGGATGCGTCAATTCTCCTC